>NC_067285.1:15266213-16652426 GCF_020740795.1 Apus apus | reverse complement strand
CCCTATTCCTAGAAGTGTTCAAGTCCAGGCTGGATGGAGCTTGGAGCAACCTGTTCTAGTGGGAGGTGTAGGTGTCCCTGCCCATGGCAGGGGGTTGGAAGCAGATGATCTTTAAGGTCTCTTTCAAGCCAAACCATTCTATGATTCTATGATTGCATGTGGGTAAAAGCACACAGACATTAGTGTGACAGTAGCAACCAAGGATAAGCCAATGAAAAGAAGATGTAACTTGAAAGACTTGAGTTACTACAGACGCATTAAGCTATAAACTATTATGACGATACATCAAACTAATAATCTTTTTTTGTCTTAAAGCAAGAGGAAATCAGACAGCAGAATGTAACATTTAGTACATAAAACAGGCTAACAGAATTCTTCCAGGACAAAATAACAGAGTATATTTGAATATGAACAAGGATTCATTGCAGTGAAGCTCAGTTCATTAGAATAAAATTATTTTTTATGACCAAAGCTATCTAGCTAAAATAAACCTTAGAGAATCCAAGACCTTTATAATCTTACGCACACACGCAGGATTTGCATCAATTCTGCATTGCTTGTACACAGAACCAATATGGTTAGTTAAAAATGGCATCTGATGCTCTGGAAAACTGTATGAGCTTACGCTATTTGTAAATTACTAACAATATTAGTAATGGATTTCGAAGTATTTTCTAAGTATTACCATGGGTAAGCTTCATCATCATACTGAAACACATCTGAAAGTATATCTATATTGAAAAAAAAATTAAAATACATCTGCCATTATGTAAACAATTTAAAAAAAAATCACATCTATCTTGAAAATTTTAGTATTTTAAAATAAAACAATGTTTCAGTAGATTGAAATGAAACTTAATTTTGAAGACTTACAGGTAAATGAGTAAAAACTTGAAATGTGCTTCTTAAAAAGTTAATAAGGTCCATTAAATATCCACTGGCTCTTCCATCCGATTCAGACATCGTCCAATCATAGTCAGCAATCTGAATAAATTCATCTATTTTTTGGTTAAGTTTTGTGTATATTTCTCCTTCTGCAGCATGCCTTGCATCCTGCAAATAAATTGTGTGCACTTGTCAGAATTCTAAAACATTATTAGAATGCAGATAAAATTACGTTCACCAAGGAAACAGAAGTATTGTGTTTTTCTTAGATTAAAAAATATTTTATTTAAATCAGCATTTCAATTTCTGTCTTGCAGTAAATCTGAGGCTGTGGGTTTCAAAACATTCCCTTAATGTATAGTGTAAGAGTGTTTGTAACAGAATATGCCTACAGAGTAATATAATTTCTCACAGCCGAATGAAAGGTAGTTGAATGTGGAAACAAAGCAATTGCTTTACTCTCTTCACAGCAATCACCCTTATTTCATTTCAGCCTTACAAATTTTGTAGATGGTTGTGACTATAAAAGCCTCAATTAAGATCAAGTGTATTTTTGAAGTTATCTAATTAACAATGAGACCTCAGTTTTAACAACCTATAATAAAAGAACTTGCAAATATATATGCTTAGGTTTAGTGTGATTGCTTGGGTATTTTGTTTGTGGGCTTTTTTGTTTGAAAATTAAGTAATTTATAGAGTGGTTGTATCATCTTTCCCAATTAAGATGATTTATTGCCAATGACAAGACTAGTCCTTCAGTTTTTGCTTCTGGAAACAAGTTTTGGGCTACCTTTTATGTTGCTTTGGTTATTTGGTTACAACTGGAGCAGCGTGCTGCCAGTAACTTAAGCAATGATTGTTGCTTCTGTTTCCAGAACAGACGAGAAATCAGATTTCAAACCCAGAAGTTACTTCTGAGAAGAGGCACTGCAAATCCTATGCATGAGCCAAGAGTGAGTTAGCACTATTCAGATTTGGGTAAACTCCTAGAGCCAGGCGAATTAACTCCATCTCTTCTTTTAACATGGTGACAAAATTGCACCAAAACCTTTTGAAAGCTCAACAGATTTTCCCCCATTATAAAAGAGAAAAGGGCAAATAATGTGATTTTGTTAAATTGCTTTTCTCTCAGAGAATGCCCTGAAGTCCTGCACAGGATTTGATGCTGTGTTTCTGATTCTCAAACAGCCATTACACAGTTTAATGCTGAGACCCTGGACTCAAAAACTTGTACTGACTAGATCTGCAAATACTTCTATTTATGCTTAGAGTCTGGCTCATCTAAACAAAGGAGAACAATAGTCATCCAAAGATGGAAAATGTGGCTCTAAATATTGAAAGCTATGCATTTTTCTAATATGATAAACTGAAACAAGTTTTGGTTTGTTTAGTTTTTCTTTTAATTTCCACACAAGTGCAACAATGCTTGAAAAGTTTGAAGGCCATCTTAAAATAAAATTAGAGAAACAGCCCTCTAAAACTGTAGCCAAGAAATACATCCAAGGGCTTCTGTTAAAAAATACAGTGCAGACATACTTATCAGATCATCTCATGGAATGTAAATGTGATCAATCCTGCTAATAAAAGGAGCTGTTTGGCCACTCAGAAAGAATGGAGGTGACACGCTTTGCCACCAGGAGATGAAATTAACATCAGTAGAACATACCAAACTCTGTGAGGGCCCAGCTGGGGAACTGCAAGCAGCTTTTCATTAAAAGAGAAGGGGCAAAAAGGGATTAACAAGAAAAGAATTTTCTACCATAAGTGGGGAACATTGTGCTAACAAGTTCTCCAGGGAATGAGAGAGGAAAGAAACCATAAAAAAAATGCTTATGTGTTAGTCAGTGTTCATTCTGTATCTTTCTAAAGTTCATAGATACTAACTTCACTAAAAACATATAATATTCTGTGATTCCCTCCCATAGAACTTAGATAGTTTATACAATAATTAAACATAACTTACATCGTGAGCAATCAGCACAAAACATAGTATGAACTTTCAACTGCTTTTATTAAACAAAAATCAAGGACAAAGAACATCTTAACTCTTAATGGAGACAAAGACTGGCTGCATTAAATGTTTTGTTTGAATGTTTCATTGATTATTGAAGATTGTTGATTGATCTTACATGAATAGATGTGGAAAATCAAAGGCATACTTGGACTATTGGTACATAACAAGCAAACTAGGCAGCCTGGATCTTAAGAACAGGGCAAAATTAGTAAAACTACTGGTAGGGCAATCATAACCTAACTGCAGTTGCTGGGCCAGAAGCTTTCTGTCTTCCCTCATTCTTTAAATCCTTAGTAAAACAAATGACAGTTAATGGGGAAATTGTTGGCAAGCAGCTGGAAATATGAAGCATCTTGCAATGATGGTGTCTTATTCCACCTCACCTACCTTTTAACATCTGTGCCAGAGGGGATATTATAATAGGATAGGCTACATACTGCATCAAGAGAAAAAATGAAGTACAGAAAACAGACCTACTCTCAATAGGATTAGTCCTCTTTATCCCATAAATACAAGAAATCACCCTCCTTTGTTTCAGTGTACACTGAAAAACCCCAAATAACTAAAGTTCAAGTTCCAGCTTTTAAACCGCTCATTAGGTTCTGGGTTGGGTTTTTTTTGTTTCTCTTTCAAAAATTTTTGTATAAAAGCCCCAAGTGACTAAGAAGGCAATGCACATGCTGAATTAATGGTACTAGGTAACCTCTACAAGATTATTCGTTTGTGAGAATGCTTTCTTTAGAAAGAAAAACCCAAATCGCCCCCCAAACACAGACATTTGCTTCTAATCTATAGAATAAAAAATTAATTGGCCAGACTTGGTTGATGAAATAATTTCTGCCATGTTTTATGTATATGAATCTCAAAATTTGGTTCTTCAATGTATACAACCATCTGGTGTCATTTTGTACTTAATAAAAGATCCATCAGAAGAGAATATTGAAGCTTCTCACCTACTGACATATTTCAGATCATACTGGTAACATAAAAAAACTGTTTATCTACTTATATGTTATAGAATTGCTTTGGAGTAAAAAAACAGAAAGCATGCAGCTTTTCTCTCACCACTTTTTGCTTAAAAATGCCTTAATTTATAATTATTTTAATGTAATTTTTCAGACATAGTCATATAATGTATGACATATACCATACCTTAAATGTAGAAAGTCCATAAAGTCTTGCAGTGTGAACAGTCACTTGTGAAATATTAGTGATGTTAGATATAAAATCCTCAAGGTATTTACAGGCTTGTTCCAGGTGTGTTGTGTTTATGATGATTTGAACAAGCTATAAGAGGCAAAAAATTATTGTAAAAATCCTTTTTGCATCACCTATTTTAATTTGGTTTTGTAAAAAATTAACTCATTTAACAATAATGCTACTAACTTAGTTACTTAGTTAACTAACTAAGCTACTAACTTAGTTACTTACTTAGTTACTTACTACTCACCTACTTATTGTTAATTTTTAAGTCTGCTTTCAAATACCACTACGGAGTAACGCTACTGTTTACAAAAAAAGGTGCCATTTTAAAAGTGAAGAATGCAGACACCTACTCAGTGAAACAAAGCCAACAGGTACTTTAGAATTAAAAAGATAAAATAAAGGAAAAAATATTGCCAAAACCAAATAATTCATATGTACCATAAAAATAATTAAAAAATAATTACTGCTGTTAAAAAAAATTGCCTGTTACTGACTCCTTCGTCCCCCCACCAATGATAATAATCTGCTTGTATGTAATATAGATGTTTTTATAAGCAGAACCTGCATTTGCATTCAGTTCATATATAAACAATGTGAACAGCGTATAGTAACTGAAATATCAGTATATTAAATCTTAATTCTCAATGCACATTGTCTGTTCTAGTGTACACTAATGTAATGCTTAATAAAAATAAGATTTCTCTTTCTAACATTTCTCTTATAAAGCATATTGACTTGATAATGAAACACCCCAAAAATGACTAGTGAATTTATTTTCATACCCTTGAAAATATTGAACAAATTTCAAGAACATAGAAAAATACATCTTAGAAAAACTGTGTGGCTTGTCTTAGTAACATGGTATATGTATGATTTATAGAGCTCTTTTCCTCATCTTCTTCTTTAAAAATAGCATTCAATATGAGGTGACATTGCTCTAACAGCAACAGTCTAAGTCCTTCTCAGCATGTTTCAGTAGGTACCTGCTCTCTTCTGACACTGCATGTTCCTGTAGTGAATGTTCAGACTGATTCACTGTCTCAGTCTCATTTGGTCCAATAAACAAATTTAAACCAAGAGTCTCAAAAAAAATCCAACATGCACAAACCTACTAAAATTTTAATGGCAAAAGTTTAATGTGTTAGAATGAACTTCAGACTTTAGATTTAATTATGTGGAATGCTCACTCTGAAACTTTACACAGTTCACATGAAAGAGATTTTCCACCCTTTTCTTTTTCCCTCCTCTTTGTTTTTTTCATAGGAAGAAAAAGAAACTCAACAATGTGCTACCAAATGCTAAACAGGAGCAGAACATCTGAACCATGCTCTGCATGCAACCAAAGAAGTAAGTCTTTGGCTTATTTCTTTCAAAACTTTATCATACAGGAGCCAGAACTTTTTCATTGTCATCTCTCTCTTAAAAGGCATCCCTGCAAAAATATACTTCCAACTGCACTTAGCTCTGTATTGTATGATTTAAGTAACAGGTATTGGTGCTTTTTTTATACTTGGTCTTTTACCTCTTTAAAGTTTCTATTTTAAAGCAAACATTGCTTGCTTTTCTTACACCAATCTTAATACATTTACAAGAATAATTCTTAGTACATCTACATTTGCAAGATTAATTCTAGCATTAATTGTCCTAAAAAACCACAGTTTTGACTATGTGTTCTAAAACTTACCTCTGTTAAACCTATATGAGGTTTTTTAATTAGGTTCTGTAAACAACTACTTAGAGTTCTTGTAAGCAGCAAATTTGTAGATTTTCTGAGCATATCATCTATTTCTGTTGAGCTGGAAAAAAAAGTTCATTTTTATAACTATGCTATACACTAAAATCCTTTGACAGCAATATTTAATATTTTTAATTTTTCCCTGCAAAGGGAAACTTTCCACATTAAGAATTCACTACATGCATTTAATTTGTGGTTGCTTCAAGTCTTCTGTGATCTAATACATAACACAGAGCATCTCTTTCATTTACCAATTTATCCATTAACTGAATTTCAACACTGAAGAAAAACCTGTTATTTTTAGAGTTTGGACATGTTTATTGACACAGCAGTTTGGAAAGAGTAATTTGTGGGTTTTAATGAGTTACTAAGGAGGTCAACATGCGCTCATTAGTACGTGTAAATTATAAACAGTATCAATTAAAAATGTGTGAAAGCGAGTGATTTACATATTCAACAGTGGAGGAGTGGGTGACTGCCATGAATACCTTCCAGATTTCAGATCTAAAAATGTTATTTTATGTAATTAAAACTAAGCTTATGAAGGCCATAAGAAGAAAGGAAATGGGAGAACTGTGATAATTTCCATCAGAAACAGAAGAGTGAAAGAGCTTACAGATAGCACATTTTGTTGCAGGGTAAATTACTGCTAAAGAAACTGAAAGCACTGAGAAGGGAAAGACCACTGGAAGTAATGAGGGATGATAACACAATTCTTTCTGAATTGCTCAGTATCAAAGTTTATTTTTCAAATCTTATATGCTTTGTTAAATAAATAAAATATCTAGATTATTCAAACCACTCCATATTGTTTTAAAACCCCAGCAGTGTTTTAGACTGCTTACTGTGACAAGCTACCCTCACCCATATAGTCATGGACATCTTGTATACAAAATATATATACACACATGAAATATATGCTACAACATTGGGAATCCGAGATTAAATATAAAGAATTATGTATGTAAATTATGAAACAAGCACAGCTGGCAAGAAAACATATTTTAAATGTAATATAAATATTTTGGTCACCTGGAACTTACAGGATACTTTATAGTTACATTACTGATACATTTTAGCTCACCTGCGATGAAGAGACTCTGAGAACTTAAGGCTTGCATAAATGAATTCCTTAACCTGGATATAAATCTGAGGCACTGACTGAGACATTGGAAGCTTCTTTGGAAAGGATTGCTGTGAAAAGAAAATAGTATCTTACACTTGAAACTGATTCTAAGGACAGCTTGGTATGAAATGCAACAATTAGAAAGCCACTTAACACTATCAATATTTTAATCTATCTTTTCTGGTTTTCATCAAGTACAAGCAGAAGTATGTGTTTGGCTGACTTCTACATGTATTTTAATAGCTTATAAGGAATATAGAACTTCATCACTTATTTAGGACAAAGCCTGAAGAATTTATGTAATTTAAGATCTGTCCATAGAAAGCAATTTGCAAATGCACATTAAAACACAGGTCTCATACAACTTTGAATCTGCATAAACAAGACAGATGCAAGTGGGATGAGAGATTTTTTAAAAAATGCGAACAGTTTATTGCCAAAGAAAGCGGGGGGGGAAGGGCAGGGGTTCAGAAAGTCAATACATCTGGAATTTTCCAAGCCTCTTCAGAATGTTTAGGCATGTACATTTACTATCATATATTTACTTCCTCTCGATGATTCATAGCGCCAAAGCAGTTTGAATTCTTGTCAACAATTTGGGCTAACATAAGGAAAACCCCAGTAGTCTGTACAACTACAATCATGCTTCTTATTTCAATTTTAAAGCTGACATTGTATTTAGGAGTACAAAAATAAATAAATTTAATTAAATCTAGACATACCAAATAGATATTACTACATTGAATACATAGTTTAAGTCTGCAAAACAATTTATTTTCTGTTTACTCTATGACTAATGAATGAGAAAAATAATAAACAACTGGAGAATCCCATTTCCCCCATCCCCCCCAAAAAAGGCATGAATCAACAGCAGCTCAACATTTGTACATTAAAAAACCAAGCCAAAACAGATTACCTTGACATTCTCCTAATGATACTTTTCTATTAAAGATTAGGTGGTGTGACAAATGTGTGGTGTAAGTGCCAGACTTTCACGTCATTCAACAGCAATAGGAAACCTTACTTCAAGTACGTGTTCATCTGATTTAAGCAATTAATTTTCACATATAAAACAAGTGCTATTACATACAACTACTTTGGATCATCAAATACTCTGTCTGAAGGGCTCAATTCTCAACCTTTATATATTCAACAATTTAAGAGAAGCAATTCTTTATTCTCTACAGTATCTGGGCAACACAGGAGGGCAACACTTTCTGTGTTGATTATTAGAGCAGGCAGCAAATAAATTGTTTCACTTCTGAATACAGAAAGGGAGTAAATTTAGATTATATAATCAAACCATGATAGTCTGGCACATTCAATCTAAACAGCAGAGTGCAGACAGGACTGTTGTCCAGATGTGGATGAAATGTTAAATATCTAGTAGCTTCTGGTCTGTTCTGCCTATTGTGCTGGAAGCAACTCCTATGATAAATGTACATGTAAAAGGAAAGGGTGATGTATCCTAACCTACAGTTTAAAATGAGACACTCACTCACATTCATCTCTTTGTATACTAAATTGAGAAAACCATACATTTTCAAAGGTGAAATTCTCCTTAATTCTGTAAAAGGCATCAGAGACACAACAAATGGAACTAAACCTCTCTATCAACTACACAGGCTTCTCCAGCAACTAGCCTGAACTTATACATCTATTTTTAGGGTGTTTCTTTCATTTTCTTTTTTTTTTAAACATCAAAATGTAGATTAAATTAACCCACCCAATAGGACCTCCCAGTGCCTGAGGCAACAACAGAGAGGTGTAGTGGATGAGATTATAAACAGCAACCAACAGAAGTGATGTTGGAGCATTTATGTTTCCCCTCCATGTGGATTCTCTGCTATCTAGTGACACATAAGGTACCACTGCAGTCTGCCTTTCCACGAGGACACCTAAGGATTCTTTCTCCTCTACCCCACTGCCTAGCTGACAAAACTTCTAAGAACTCAAACATCTTTGCGATTTCTGCCCCTTTTCTAAATTTGGTTGAAGTCAACTACACTGCTTCAAAAGTTGCTAGGACACAAGAAATAAGCCTCAGACTGCCTTCTTTCTAATTGTGTTGTTCTGCTTTACATAAAAGTTTCAAAGATCTTTTCTGAGAGATGTAAAAAAAATGTTTCTCCATTTTACAGACTAATTAACAGGGACAGAGAGATGTGATGTGACTTACCAGCACCACGCAGCTGGTCAATAACAGAGCTGGAAACAGACTCCAGCCTGATTCCCAGCTGTACTCTCAAGCTTACCAGCCCAAAAACTAAGCATCAGTGAGATTCTGCCCATAAAATATCTACAAAACGTGCTGCTCACTATGAAACAGAAATTTCTCTCTATGTCATAAACCAAACCGAAAATTGCTGGGTACAGAGACTACATTTCCCTTCTGTTGAATTATGAGCTAAAGCTTTGTATTAATCATACATAATATATGATGATTACAACTACACGTCTACACAAGTGACAACCACATACACACACTGATACAACAGGCAGAGAGTGAGAGAGGCTAGTGGATAAAATTATCTAGTCCAAATTCAAAATCTCTGCAATTTATTAGCAAAATATGTCATGTTAAATAGTGTCCAGGGTGTGGCATACATACAACATTGTAAGGGATTTCCATTCTGTTCATTTTATTTTAGTATTATAACGGCTAAGTAAATTAATTTGATGGAGGATAGCATCCAGCAAGCACTCTGGAGTCTTACTCAAAAACAGCAAAAAACCCACCTTTAGTTTTTCATCTTCATTGCAATATTGTATTAATGACATGCAGCTGTTACATTTGCCTGCTGGAATATTCCTGCCAAATCCTAGAATTAGAGTATGTTTTTACTCTTTGCAGGAATCTGTAGTGATGGATTGTGTATTAACTGGCTTCCCCTCTACACCAGTTACTCCCACTGTCTTGTGGTTCTTAAGATTCAATTCCCCTCTTAGAAGTCTTTTCCTACCTAAATGATTCTACAATTCCATAGAGGTAGGTGCTGGTTTCTTATCACAAGTAAATAGAGATAGGACAAGAGGGAACAACCTAAAGCTACACCAGAGGAGGTTTAGGCTGAACATTAAGAAAAACATTTTCTCTGAAAGGGGTGTCAGACATTGGAACATGGAAGTGGTTGAGCCACTACTCCTGCATTATTTAAAAGTTGCATAGATACGGTGCTTGGGGATATGGTTTTGGGGTGAACGTGGTAGAGCAGGGTTAAAGGTTGGACTTGATGATCTTAAAGGTCTTTTCCAACCTAAATGATTCTATGGGCCAGTTAGGTCTCCATCAGTGTTAACAAACCCATATTTGAATAGAACATACTAATCACCTTTCTGAGAAAGGAGTTTGTAGTGAAAGAATGGCTGAAGCTATGAAAGATTATCCTATTACAATGCTAGTGTGGCAGAATTATTTACAGTCCCTTCATGTTTATTTGTCAGACATGCTCAAACATAAATAATTAATTTTAAAAGTGAAATACAAAAGCTGCAGTCTCTAACAGATGGATGTTTTACATGTATTTTTGCAATACTACAGCATATAATACACTGTGAATTACTAAATTAAATGAGTTGCAACAAAATTTAACTAATTAAAAACAGATTGTATTATAATTACATAAAGACTGTATCAATTAAAGTGTATTATTAATTTGTTTACAAAACAATGGGTTTCATTATTCACTCATACATCAGAGGAAATTACTAATGCTTTAATTTTCATATTTATTTATGACTGGATAATTAGACACAAAGAAGGTGATTTTGCCTCTTAACCTACCTATCTTTTCAAATTTTAATTACTTTTTAATTATAAAAAATAATTAATTTCTCAACTGTCCTTAACTGGATTTTGCCAAACTTTAATAACATAAAACTTTGCCTTACCTTATCAAATTCTGAATCTTGAAAAGGAAATTTGCTTATAACTATTTTGTATTCCTCCTCATTTGCTACAGGAATAGGGCTGTAGTTGTCCGCTTCAAAAATATCCCTGGTGAATTTGTTAGTAAAGTGAAAAAAATTAGGACATGTAATTTATTTATAGTATTTTCCAGTGTTAAAACAAGTAAACTAATACAAATTTCACAATCACACTTAGGTGCGCAGCTTCAAAAAGTTATCAGCTGCAATCATTATAATTTCAGATATGCAAACTGTTTTTAGATTAATCTGAAAAGTGTCTTGTATATGCCAACTCTTTACACCCTGTCTAATCACAGAGCAAAAATAGCTGAAAGCACTTTGATATATATGACTTAAAGCATAATATAGCAAAGGAACTTTTAGATCAACTACTCCACGGTAAACCATAATGAGCTACTTGTTAATTGTGGTAGCCTGCTCTTTGCCTACACTAAAGCAGATATTTAGCACATCTCACTTTGGTACCACAGCTACACAGAGTCAATGGAGATGACTTAGGTAACTTCAACTAGGCACATGGCCACAACTTTAAGTACCCTCTGGACTTCTCTACTAATCCCTTGGTTATTCTAGGAGTCTAGAGAGCATGAGAACCTCTGACACTAGATTTAACTAGTCAATTTAATTTTAAGGTTTTCCATAATATAATGTCACTTTTTACAACACCGGCACGTTTATGTATCACACTCCATCTGCAAACAGGTGCTTGAATACAGTTCCAAGCTGCCCTATTCCTGGGTTTACAGTTCACCCAATGATTACAAGGAAGAGGTGGAAACCAACCTGCACTGAAAAAACGTGAGTATGTATTGGCAATGTCAGTAGTCTGTCAGGGAGATATACACATCAGCTAACTGTAAACATTAAGATTACCTAAATTAGGAAGCTAATGTCCTATTGCGACAGCCCAGAGTGATCAGTTTCCTAATGACGAAAAACAAGCGTTTCTCTCCTGGCTGCTTCTGCTACAATGTCCCTCTGGAGACCTCCTTCCCTCCACTAACTACAGAAGCAATCCTCAGCGGCTCTTCTCCTGAATATTAGCTACATGTGATTAATGCCTTAGTCCTACCCAATCTGCAATTCATATAAAATATTGAGTTAATAAATTCTTCCAGAATTACAACTCTATCAAAAAAACTGCAATCAATATAATACAAATATAATTATTTTTAAATACTAACCTGAACAATCCAGACCACTTTTTAAGAAGTGTTTCATTGTACTGGTCTCTAATCTCAAATAAAAGATCAAATAGTCGATTCACAGGAAAACCATAACCCTAGAGGTATGAAAAAAGAAAAGAGTGCATAATTCAAGAACACACTTGATTCCTACCCCAACACTTCAGGGCTCCGAGATGAGACTTACTGATCAATCTTGTCACTGCTATAAAACATATCACAGTACACCTCTACTATTAGAAGGTTATGTATCAAATTCTTACCAAAATAACTTAATGTCATGCTTTTGGTTTTCAAGCAGAAATTTGTCTTAATTGTTTTTAACATTTTAACCCCCCATTTATGTATACAACTAATCTTTTTCATCAGTCTGGTAAACAGTGCAAGAATACCTGCCAATAATGTTCATTTGGTCTTCCAGCTAGAGATCTAATGGTAAATGGAATGCTATTCTTGTTTAAGATCAGAAGTAAAGCATTTACAAAAGACAAAAAAGGACACAAATTACAAAGCTAACATTAATTTTGCATAGGCATGAATAACTGGACAGTAGCCGGAAAGCCCAGAATGCATACATTAAGTTGGTAACACTGAAAAAGATGAACCAAGGCAAGAAATACATATTTTTAAAAATACTTATTGTGTAATTTTGTTCTTGATTCATATATATGACATCAGGGAAATCCAAAGCATTGCAATTACTCTCTAAAGGAAAAAATCGACTCTAGGAATTTCAGTTCAACTACTAATACAATACATACCTGCAAAGTATCAGCAAATACTACAATGAGATTCTTCAGTTCCAGAACAAGGTCAGGATCACTGCAATATGACTGAAAGTGAGAAGTTCTGGTTGTGTCAAAAGGATTTAAAATATGAGACATATATTTGCAAATAATATTAGCACAGAAGATTAAAGTCTCCAGCCTTATCCCTTTATCTGACTGATTGCCTTAGTTAAAAAGCAAATTGACTCACTTGTCTTCACTTAGTCTAACTACATAAAAGTATTTGTTAAATTTTTATATGAACTATTGTGCTATAAAAGTTCAGAAAAAGTGACCTAAAATATGAGATTCAATAAATATCAGTATGTTATACCGAGATTCAAACTCAGCAAATTGCATTTATTTCAGTGGAACACAAGCACACATCAAAACGCTTTGTTAACATCAGAGAGGTTTCCACAGGACATTCTTTTGAACACTAAGCCTGGGTCTAACTAGTGCTAATCGTGCCACCTCAGAGAGTTTCCCAGCTGTATGGGGAAACCACTGTAAAATACTTCCTAGATAAGTTCAAATTCGATGGTAAAAAGTCAAGACATTAAGTTATTTACTCTACTAAATGACTGAAATTTTATGCTCAGAGGTATGGAGTCATACAACCAAGGCTTTCACTTCAGCTTCACTATCTGCAATACTGGATGAAGTAATAAAATATTTATATTAAAATAATTCACAGCACTATGAGAATATAGGATTGGTTAGAGACTATATATACCTGTTTCACCCCTCTTTAATTTCAGCTCTTAGCATACTCTAATAAAGTAAGGGTTTGGTTTACAATACCTCGTAAGACAACACACTCTTATCTAAACATTAGTCTGTACTAGCATGATGTTAGGAGGAGACTGTGATATAATTGGTTTTGATGGGAGTTATGCATTTTGAGAATAGTGATCAACTACACGACATCGAAGAGTTCTTTGGAGATTAATTACTTTTACTCCTTAATTCACCATATTCTTACATATGTGTATAAATCCATGCAAAGCCAATTAACTTGCAAAGTCTTTAGCTTAAAAAAAAGCTGACAATATCTCAATTTGTTTCAATCCTCTGAAATTAATTCAAATGTATGAGACCATAGAATGTATTGGTTAGTAAAAGTCCTATGATAAAACTATAATTGCAGTCTGAACTTTTTCCCCTTTTTTCGTCAGTATACATGAAATGTAAAATACTCCTCAAATTAAAGATCAATTGTAACACAAATAACAGCAACATTGCATAAAGGAACAGATTCTAGCAAACATTAAAAAGAGAAAGATAAAACTCCTCTATTTTTTCCAATAGTAAAAGTTAAACCAGCAGTAAACTGAAGCAATTTACTATCAGTCAGTCTGCATGAACAATGGTATTCCATTGGTTTTCACAGAGGAGTAAGAAACAGCAGGCAGATATTCAGCATCACTGGAGCTAAGGTAGAAATATAACTTTAGGAGATACACTTTGAATGTACTGAAATACTCAGCTCATACAGAATTACAATCTAACATCTGTGAAGATTTTTCTAATCCCTTTACTTCAACATAAACATATTACTACTATAGCATTGAAGAGATAGTTCCAAGGGTTTTGCTGGTGGAGTTTATTTTGGAAACACAGCATTTGGAATGATAATTAGGAACTATTTCCTGGTGGTGCTTTCAGTGCTGAACTATTCAATCTGATCTAATGAAGAGGTCAGTTGAGACTAATGAGGAAAGATTGCAATAATAACAGAAGATTAACTCTGCATATTCTAAACTGCTGGACTAAGAGAAGGTTTGGAAGACCCAGTGAGTTGTAAATCAGCAGAGGATTATGCAAATAGCCTATGGCTGTGGATCACAGCCTGATTCTGTTGGGAAAAACAAAAGCTTGGCAGGCTCCCTCCCAAATCTGAGCAATTTTTAATCACAAGGAAAAGAAAACATTAGGGAGGTGTAATTTTTCACTTTGTTACTATCCCAGCTTTAAATATACAGAGCTCTAAAGTAAGAGGATTTAAACTGCAATACTGATAAGACTTCTCACTTACTGAATGTGTTCTAAGAACAGCAATGATCTTGGAAAGGGCCATGTTCCAGAGTTCATCAGTGTATGTTCTAGTTACCAGTCCTTGGGTTACATGTAAAATGTGGTCTTCTACAACAAAGAAACTAAAACAAAATAATGCTTAAATTATTAACTTGTTTTCTAATATTAGAGCAAATCCTACCCTTCCCCATTTGAGCAGTGACACTTCTGTTAGTTTTGGCATTCTGCTTTTCCCAGCATGAAGTCCAAATACAAAGTTTGTTTCATGCCAGCTGGAGCCCAGGCTCCTGAAGGGTCCTTGTGGGGAACTGTACTGGTGGATCTGGATGCTCTTCAAGCAACAACCACCTACCAGCATCGTTTGTGCAGAAACCGAATTTTGCAAAGGAAACCTTTTCGAAAATGCGAGGACAGTGAATTAAGAATCAATATAGTAAAACTGAAATAATCCTCTGTTTAGAAGACTTACCCTACAATTTGACTGAAGTATCTTCTATAGCCTTCTACTGTTTCATGCTTTCAGTGAAAAAGAAAACAAGTTTAAGAATTAAAATACCTCCAGGTATTAGGTACATCCCAAGCCAGTACAAAAACAGAAGGACTGGTTACCATGCTTGACTGTGGCTGCAGAACTAATCTTGCTTGTTTCCTTCTTTGTTTTCTGTAGTAATTTTCAAATATTTCTCCATCACCCTAAAGCAAGACAGAAGCAGTAAAAACATGCATAAAATATGCAGAAATTATCTTTTTTTTTTTTAAGTAGCCTACAGAATGTATGGTAAATAAAAGTTTTTCTTATGTGCCTACATTTTGTCAAACAATATTACACATTTAAAGCAATATTTATGCTTTTAAACTACAACTTTCAAAGTATATTAATATTTATAAACAAAGCAAAATTACTCTATAAATGAAACTCATAGTCTCCTAAAATGTTTCTCTAGGTTATAAAAAAAAACATCTGCATTGTAAAGTTAAGTTACAAAAATGTGTTTGTGAATACATGATACATCTGAACAATGACTGCTTCAGCTTTGCCTGAGGAAAAAAACCAAACACTAGATTTGTTGAATATTTGCTTATTATCTTTGAAATTGGTAAGTATAATGATTCTGGATTTGGATTTTTCTCCTATCACGGTCCTCAAAAATACAATACCCTCTGTGCCTAATGACTGTATCATGAGGAATTCAAGTGACATCCTACCCATCTCATTAAGACGACCATTCAGTAGAAACCATCTGGCGACTTGAAATCATGCTACATTGACTCATCTACCTCTGAACACAATGTAATTTGTATGCAAGCAGAATAAAACAGCTTAGCATTTTTAAGATTTGGTATTGTTTAATGAGTTTATTATTAGGCCAAGGCAATTACAACTCCAGTACTTAAGACTTCCAAAATTCTTCAAATCAAGTCATTACAGAAATTGTATATTAATAAGTCTGCATTACTTACTGATAAAACAATAAGTTAACTATAAGACATAACACAGAAAGTTTAAATTTCAAGTTTTAAGTTCATAATGAATATTGAGAAATACTATTAACCTAACAAAATCCAAAAGTAAAAAAGAGACTTGGCTTAAAAAAAAACAAAACGCTTGAAATCAAGATGCAAATTTAATAGAACACTTTATGTTTCAGCAGAAGTTTACAGTGTGGTGTAATCTGTACTGATCAGGCATAGTTGACAATTCACCTCCAGCTCAAAGATTTTCAGATGCACAAAGGCATTACTGAGTTCTACTTCCACTGCTAAATCTCTACTCAATCCTGACACAAGCTTCTCTAGTGAAAAAGAGTAGCTGTTGTCAAACCCACTGTCCTGGTTTGAGCCAGGATTAAGCCAATTTTTCTTTTCACTGATTTTTTTTCCTTCAGTAAGCTTTCTTTTAACTAGCAACTGTGTGTTCTGCTAGGCTGATAAGACAGTGGAATGTTTTTCTAACTACTAAGGTTTCAAGGTTACACCTTCACTCCGCCGGCTCAGATACTATGGGGAGATCTCTGACCCCCCCCGTGGGAGGCTGAGTTAGACAGACAGCAAAATTGGCCAAAGATATTCCATTCCATATATCTACGTAAGCTCAAAGGAAGGTCAGAGATCACAGAAGACAGCTTCCTTTTTCTTCTCGCTCTCTCTTCCGTCCATGGCCGGCGTCCGGGGAGGACTCTGCTCATCCATCACCGTCGACCCTTAGGCTCGAGCTCTCCTGACCCTCATAACTCTCTGCTTTCTCCAGCAGCAGCTCCGGGATTCCTCGGGACTCTTCCCAGTTCAGGGGAGTGCTGTGGGAGTTGCTGGGGGTGGGGGGAGGCGAGAGGCTTTTGCCCATATCTGAATATATCTGTATATAATTGTATATATTTTCTTGTATGATTCATTAGTGTTTTAATTAAAGCTGTGTAGTTTAGTTTTCAATCCAGCCAAGTCTCTCTCTTTTTCTCTCTCTCCTTCCCTACCTGGGTGGGGGGGGGAGGGGATCGAGAGCATTGTTGTCGGACCTGAGTCAAACGGTGACACCCACACGAAAAATTGAGATGTAAAATATCTCATTATTTATAGACCATGCTCCTATGCAGTCAAGATCAGCAATGCAGGCACAGCATCTCACATAATATATGGGCTTAAAAAAGCCCCCACCTCTTTGTCTGTATTGCCCAGAAGTTTCTAAAGAAATATAAACAGTCTATGTTTGGTACATATGTACCTTGCAATCACCAGGTTGCAATCACAAGCTACTTAGTATTCTGAGGTACACAAAATCCTGCTTCCTTCTTCAGTATAAAGAAGCAGAGTGGAAAACTTTAGTACCGTGTGAAAAATATAATATTTTCTACTGTTTTGTAGCAGAGAATTCACTAAGAAGGTGACATCTTCTGTGAGATAAGTCCTTGATACAGCAATGTAATAGCCACTTCCCTCCCTTGCTGCCGTGAAGCTCTTTAGACTCCAAAAGAGATGGTGCACAACAGGAGGGCAACAAGAAGGACTCCAAGAAGTGGTTAATGCACAACTCTTGATAAGGCCACCATAGCTTATTAATTAGATTATGTTGGCAGGAAAGACAGAAGCCCTATTATGAAGACATCAACAACCCTTCTTCTAAGGGGCTAAGGGCTTTTGATATCAGAGAGCACTTGTTTTTTTTCTTTTCTGTCTGCAGTAAACTTGGAAGCTAGCAAACTTTCTGTGCAAACACAAAGAGCACAGCCTTGTTTTGAGGATCCAACGTCAGGATCCTTGTCAAAGTCAAAAATTTAATTACATATCACTTTTAAATATTATCTATCAATTTTATTTCCTGTTCTTTTATTACGCTAAACGAATAATAAGCAGATGTTGTCAACTGGTGCATATAACTTTACACATTTCTTTTACATGTTATTTCACGCTTATTTCCTCTGTAAAAGAAATAGACCACTCTTTTTTAATAGTTTTGGCAGCCTATCTTCTTGTCCCTCCTATTCTTTTCACTGATGTAATTACTGATGCTTTTGTGCAGATTCCTTCTTTTTTAACAAAAAAAAAATAAAGTAACAGTAAAGTAACACTTTAAACATTATTTCAAGATAATGAAATATCTTGAAAGCTTCCACATTACACAACTGCAGGATTCCATAACAAGTAGATAACTGAGCCTGAATGACTGAACTTATTCTGCAAGTAATCTGATTTCAAAATTAGCTGAGACATAGGGTGAGAAAATAACAAGTTGTTACCAACTTTCCTCAAAAAAGTTTTTGTCCTTGTTAGCCTGTGCATTGTATCTCTTACAGCAGCTATAATGGGCTATTGTGTCTCTGCCACTGAATCCAGTCTAATCTGCCTGCGCAGACTGTCACAACCTTCAGTTTTTCCTTGCTATTCTGCTTTACTGTTCTCATTTCCACAAGATTCAGACTGATTACTCCTATGTTTTGTAATATCAATCATATCCCCACAAACATTTGGGCAACATGAACACTTAGAACGGCATAATGGCCGATACCACTACAGAGGCAGAAAAGCTTATTTTACATAAATTCTGAAGAACACTTATGTAATTAATGTCTTGCTGTGTGTTCTTTATTATGCATATAAAGTAAAACATGCAGTTGTGCCCTGAGTATCCACACTCCACTCATCTCAGCTGGTTTATCCAGAACTACCACTACTAGAGGCAAAATGCTTGCTTACTTGCTTGGGAACTATGAAGAATATGAAAAAAAAAAAAAAATTACCTTTCCTCTTCAAAAAGTAAAATACCTTTTTGAGGTCATGTTAATACATACCAAAACTGAGTAGATGTGCAAACACCTATAAACTGGAGAAAAGTCTACAAGATCTTGGGCAGTTAAAACCTGAAGAAGAAAAGGAAAAGGAAAAAGAAAACTATATAGACCATAAGAAACATATAACCTGTAAAATGTAATACATTACCAAAAGAACTTGCCCACTTAATAAGAACCCAAAAATTTATGGGTTCTGTCACAAAAGAGTAAATTAATTGCTCAACTCTCCTCTCCCCCTGTACTTCAGTACTAGATTTTATGTGTGTTACAAGACCAGACTCCTTTCACTGTGTTTTCCAAACATCAGATTTAAAGGAATAAATATTCATTCTTCTATTCAATTTATGAATACTGAATATTTGATAGCTGAAAGAGATCTAACACAAGCTGATGTCCTCAACACAGAAACGCTGGCTTTAGCAATAACAGAATATTCCAGGGGGCCACGTACTATTTACAGTGGGTAGGTAACATAGCATGTAAACTGCAAATGATTTCCAGAATAATTACAAGTTCTATTGAATCTAATGTCCCCAAACATGATGCTAACACTAGAACTAATATAAGTCATACCCTGGCACTATTTTTTCCCCCTAATAAACTGATTTGAACTGCTGTGGCTTGAAGGTGTTCTCTGGTTCTCTCAAACTAACATTGACTATCTACAGAGAGCATACTGCATATCTTTAAATAAGACACACTGATTCAGTATAAAGTTACCTCTTCTTCATGTTCATCATCTTCTTCAAATGTTCGTTTCAACGTAACTTCATTCTTCGATTCCAAAATTCTGTTTCTGCCTAAATGCGTGCTCCGACCATAGCTCACATTATTTTGTTTTTGAAGAGCAGTGCTAAAGGTTTTCTGCTGCTGCGCCTGTTTTGGAAGTAGTAACAAGTAAGAGTATATGCTATAACATGAAAAACAGGTGGTGCTATTGAACACAGGTCAGTAGAACTGCAAGATGCATGTTCTCAGCCTACACCAATGATGTTGTCCTTAATCGATCTGGGATAACAAATGAGTTCAAGAGCTAATTGCTGTATATTTTTTTTCCTTAATCTCCAGAATGCAGTTTAAAAGGTAGGCAAAAAAAAGTAATCTGCAATTTTCCTGATCATAAACTGCAAACAGAGAAACAATGTTTAAATGAAGTATAGTTATCACAGGCTTTCAAGCTATTTGTTTGCCATCTTCAGTTAAGTCTTAGTGAGCAGTCAGCTGCAAAAGCCAAATGCTTACCACTGAAAAAAATGCAACAAGGTAGTACAGTGTAACCTTGCAATTAAGTTTCATTTATAATAATCAATGCCGCATTTTACAAGAACCTTAGATGACAAAATGGCAACCCAGCCTGAACTCTACCCAACAAAAAATCATGTGAAAAATGTACTTACTCTTGAAATGAATTTTAAAAGCATTAAATGTTTTAAAGTTTGCCCAGTACCAGTGCTTTGAAGCAGATTATTTTGTGATGAACAGGGAAGGGCACCAGCTGTCCTAGTCTCCTCCTGGCTCTCACCTCAGTCCTCTGTATTAGTTGTACTTAAGCAAGAACGAGGCAGTTATCTCAACACTTGTTTTAGCCTTATTCACCCCTGCTGGCTGGCCAGATAGGCTGCTCTTTCTCTATGTGTAGTAGCTGCTGAATGAGACTGTCTAGGAGTTGACTGTTCAAAGTATTTCACAATTTGTTGCAACTTGAGATATGCAGCATTTCTCTGTCCTTTACCAGGGAGCAAAATACTTCTTGTACAGGATACAGATACAAATTTGGAAAGTTTGATGCTAGTGAGGTGTCACAGCACTGCTTCCTGTGTTAGCCAGGGACCACTAGCATTGACAACTTTCTGTCCAGGAGAAGAAACTACCCAAGATGTTAGCAAGCATTTCACAGCTCTCCATCTTCACTCAAAGGTCTATGTGATGACTGTAAACCTTAGGCAAATCTTTAAGGCTAACCTGAGACTACTGACACTGAGATTTTCAGTAGGTAACAGGATTGAAGTCATCGTGTTAGGTCAGCTTACCTGCTTCATGGCAGTTTCCCCAATTCTGTCAGAATGCTTCCGAATACTCTCTAAGAAATCCTTGAGATCTGACATGGATATTTCTTTTATTTCTTCACGCAGTTTTGGAAGATTTTCTATCATTATCTGACAAAACCGGTATTGGCTGACTCTAGGAAGATACAGGTTTTCTAGCTGTTCCATTGTTTTTAAAGCAGAATAGTATCTACAAAGAGATAAAAATCAAATTACGTAGCTTCTTACACAACCTTAATAAAATACTTTGTTTATCAAATACAGGATATCAATGTAATGCATGCAACCAATATACATCTAATAAAATTACTCTAAGAAAAATTAAGAAAAAAAAGGTCATCCATATAATGCTTTAGTTTAGAAAAAGACAACAGCGGACTGTCAGAGTGACTTAGCAAGTCAAAATTTTAAGTAGGCTTCTATAGTACTAGCTGTTCTGATCAACACAGTCCTAATGTCACACAGAGCACCCTGCAGAATGGAGGCACTAGAGTCACAACAATTATCTCCCCTTCTAGACCAAATTTACTAGGGTTTTTTGTAAGTCTTTTTTTCTGAAACAGAAACTGCCAGTCACCCAACATTGCAGTATATGCACCAAACAATGAAAACAAATCTTTGAAAATTGTGCCTGTATGTATCTGCCTTCTTTAGGTATATGTGAACATATACACATATCCACACACAGCCTCTTTCCATCACCCTTAGCTGAAAAACACATGTATACACTTAACTCTAGCAGTACTTTTTCCAGCAGTGTATCATATTTTGCTGTAAGCCAATAATCTATTTACTCTCCTGACAAAATACATTATATGCCGCTGAGAAAACAACTCCTCTGAACAAGCACTTAGGTCAGAGGGTTTAAAAAAAAACCAAAACAGAACAAAGACTCCATATTTTTCTGTATTCTTCCATGTTTTGTTAGCCTATAGACTATTTGTAGCAGAAATATGGAAGATATGGCCAGAGAGGGGGAAAAAAAAAACCTCCAAGAAATACTTCCTCTCGTGTCCATACACTATGCAGATGTTATACAGTACATTCATACCTATATTGTGAAATTTTATATAAGAGACAATGAGTTCAAAGAAATATTAATGTAAAAACTAAGTGTTAAGTTATTTAAGTCCAAAATAAATTAAAAAAAAAAAAGGTTAAAACAATTTTGACAATAGAAAGCTACCAAACAGTAAGACATCAGCTCTATCTATTACAACAGTTATTTACCTGTACTCACTCTCAGTTCTCGCCTAGAACACAGGGGTTGCGGGCCCAAGACTTACTTGTTAAAATAATTTATTAACTTCAGGCCTGTAGCACAGACGTAAAATTTTGATTCTTTCTGCTGATTTAGGAAAACATTTACATAAGGAAATTTTAATTGAGGAAAATCAGTTTTCCATGCTTCCTCTTATAATCAGTAGACACTTGAACATTCAAAGCTGAGTCAAGCTCCTATATGCCTGCTCCTGAATTCAACACCCTTCTGTATTTAATTTTTAGATGTCACACAGGCTCCTGAGGCAGAATGCTTGTGAAAATTTTTACTTTATTGAAAAATTGAAGCAAAATAGAAGTGGGTCAATTACGAGATGGACAGCTAAAGTAAAAAGGCAATAAACAGGAAGACCATGATCAATAAATCTATGATGCCAACAACATTTTAAAGAGAGGTTAAACTTGAAAAGGATAGCAATTAGTTGGAGATGTGACAGATTTCCTTTACTTAGTATTCTTACAAGTCACACAGCCAAGGAAGCTTTTGGAAAAATGCATTTAGTTTGGCCTATTAGAACAAAATGGGGTGAACTGATGACTTCTAGTGTGGTCTTAAATGGGAAAAGCAGAAAAACCGAGATCTGACTGGCTTAACTAGCTGCTGGTTCCAACCCTTTCTTTCCATAAATACAGAACAATACCCTTAATCCATTTTTAGCTTTTCATCTTATAACCTTACCATTTTCTTCCTGAAAGTCCTACACAATCAGTACTGGAAAATTACCAAATAATTTTGAAAGGGAAAAGCTGAATATGCACAAAATCACATTCAAGAAAACCTGGAAAGTGTCCTTTCCACTTATTTTGCTTCTGGATTTTACTTTGTAGATATAGTGAGCAAACACTTTCAAACTAAAATACAATTCAAGCTGCTGGCTCCCTTTCTGTAGACAAGCAATAACAAAGTATTCATACTTCAGTCATAACTTCTTGTTTCACTTTGAAATATACACATTGTTTTGAATTTTCTCAATCAAAACATTTCTAAACTAGCAATTCAGCATAGCTGGAGGATGAGGAAAATCTTCTCTTTTATTCCATATAAAAGACTGTACATAAAGTGGTTTCAAAATTAGGAGCTTTTTTTTTTTTTTTTTTTACACTTATTTTACACTTGGTTTATAGAAAACATACTTAAGACAATGGGAATGTTGCAGATAAGGAGTCTGGGGATTTTGTGTGTGTGGTTTTGGGGGATTTTTTTTTTTAATAGTAAATAAGAGTGCCACATGGTGAGACTTCTGGGGAATAAAACCGTAATAGCATCAAAATCATATAAAAGCTTTTTCCTTAAATTATATGGATCAGCTTATCAGAACACTGTTAGTTTATCTCAAAGGTTTTTGACTGCTGTCTGTAAGATCAGAATTAACATAATCCATTTTAAATCCATTCTAGAGTCCCTTACTAATTACATATATATGGAGCTCATGACCTTTCCCTTTTAACATCTGTTCTGATAAAGCACTGAAGTCTTATTAACTTGAAGGTTATCTGCAGGTCAGGATTTAAAATAAAAAGTTTTGCCTACCATTTCATGGAATTATGTATTTGTACATTTTGCATAATTCCATAGATTTAACTCAATGCTGAAGATTTTGACAACTTTATTAATTCCTGTCATATATTAACAATAATCTAAGGTGAAGATAGCCCATTTGTCTACAAATGAGTTAAAGAAGTATCTTCAGTGTTATTTTTTTAATATAAATATGTCCTCCATCCACTCTTCTGAGATAATCTTGTAAGATGCAAGATATGTTCCCCAGCACAAAATTTATAATGTAAACTCTGAAATTGAAGACACAAGGTTGAAACAACAATAGAGGTCATATTGTAAGATAAAAATGGAAATGGAAACTTTAAAAACAGCAAGAACGAGTCTGGGAAAAAAAATTAACAAACACAACAAAGAACCCCAGATTACTACTAGTGTTTTACATCATCTTTTTCAGTAATTGAGCAGATATTTTACAAAATGTCCAAGTCACAGGCAAAGAGCAGTCAGGTCTGTATTAGAATTTGGAACATCAACACACAAAAAATCCAAAATAAGAAGAAACTGACCATTACTTTAGTGTACGCTAAGTATTAAGTTATGTTTTAATGACAAAGAGAACTTTTACATTTTCATCAGTGGAGTGTAATCTGGAGATGGTTATGAGAAATACTGTCATTTAGTAAAAAAGCCCCATCACGTTAAACTACTGCAGTCAAGAAGCTATAGAGGACAGGAGCAAGATGAACTCAAATGCTGTGAATTTTGCTGACAATAACACATTCATACACAAGCGTTTCAAGCAAAGAAACATACAGTAATGTCCCAAAACTCCCTACTGAAAAAACAAAGAGTTGTTCCAGCATCTTTCCTTACAGGCATGGGTAGAATGAAACTTATATAAAGTTTTCCTATTTGCATCCTTTATGTCTTAAGGCCTATTTGAATGTTTGGAAGGTCTATTCAGAGAAAGGATGCATGTTGTCCCAGTGAGACATAGTAACCTCAGTAACTAACCAATTTTGCCTTTCTCCCAGTTTGGAGGAAAGCTTATAGTAATGTCAGAAAACAAATCAAAGTATTTCAGCACTAAAAGCTCACTCTGAAAGACCGTACTCCCTCTTTAATCCTTCTCACAGGAGAGCTGAGAAGATCCAGCAACAACCTTAGCAGATCCATTTATTTAATTACTTTCATTGTATGGTAAGTTTGGTGTTTTTTTCTAATACTTACTGTGGAAGAAGACTTGCAAAAACATCAGTTCTAACAATTCCCAACTGGACCACAATCTCTGGAAACACCTAGGAATTTTCTCTAGACACACATCAAAATCCAAATGCACAGTCCGTGGCAAATGAGATGTGTAAAATGTGTGATGATACTATCTTCAACTTAAAATTAAAGATTTAGGTAAGTCAGTCTAAATGCATAGCCGCCACCAGGTGTTTTGGAAAGCAGTGGAGAAACTTCATGTCTCCCTTTCTGCTTCCTCAGCTAAGACTTTAAACCCTCCATAACTCTTTCCAGCCAATTGTGCCTGTTCAGAGCAGATTCTGCTGTTACTTCCTCTCACAGCTGTAGTTCTTGTCAACTTGTGTTATACATGGCTCAGGTAATGGATAAATATGATACAGAGCCTTTCACCTCTGTGTCATCAGTTCAAACATTCATAGGGACTTAAAGTTGTTATCAATACATGGCTTTTTGGACTCTGCAGTAAACCTCCACTTCATCTGTATAAACCAGTATGTATTCCAGACCCAAAATTCTGCATTATCTTAAAAGATGTCTACCACAGAGAACAGGAAATGGAATTTCAATCCTTATCCTAAAACATCTGTCCCACAAAAATGCAGAAAATCCATGCTTTCTTCTTTCCTTCAATTAAACATTAGAAACTCATACTGCAAGACTGCAAGACAATGGAGTAATTAAAATATATTCTAAAAGACTGCAAGCAGAGCAAGTCAAAATAAAATAGGTCTTTTTTAAAAAAAATCAATGAAAGCTTTGCTCCATTAACAAACCTCAGTAAAGTTTTATACAAACAACTATCTTCACCTAAAATAAACATACCTTATTGTTTTGTTAAGACAGGGACTGTGAATGCTCCACTCTCTGATTTTTCCAGGAAAGCTTCACAGCAAAACTTAGGAAGGCCAGTTTTGAAACTCCCTTTATCTGCACACACCAGCTGTCAGGTTTTGCACTGATACTATGGATGTCCTTGCTACTACTCAATCACTTAGTGATAAAAGCAAGGATACACTCTCTGAAATTGTTGTCTGCTGTGTGACAAGGAAATTACTGTTAGAAGTACCTGTGTGTTCCCAGGGTGCCACTTCTGGGCTGTATTATAGGGAATCGTTGAGTCACAGGCAAAGTAGTAACTGTAGAGTAGCTAATGAAAGAGATCCCTGAGCTGGAGCAGTAGCCTGCAGCAGAGTCTAAACCTTCTGCACTCCACGTGATTTCAAGGTATGGTACATCAAAGCTATGTCATCTTCCTTCTCCCTTACATCTTTTTGTGGTATGACAATGACATGTCCAAGTCCCTCAATTTAGTACATCATTCTTTGACTTTTAAGACTTCCTGTCTGGCAACTCCTTTCACAAGAAAACTTTCAGATCTCAATCTCTTAAACAACAGAAATTTAGTTTTACTTTAAAAGAGTACTGAAAATTTCTCAGAAAGCACATTGACCATCAGTGGACTTCACCAAACTACTAGTGAACATGGAGTCAAAATGCTAAAAGTCATCTACAATTTTATCTCATGTAAGTGATCTCTCTGTGTTGACATTAGGAACTGTAACTTCCCTTGCAATATTGAAACCAGGATACTGCTTGTCTTGCCTGACAGTGTAAAGAAAAGGCAGAATGCAGGCCTTGATCCCAGCATTTTTATGTTTTCAACACACAAAACATAGCACACTCTAGAGACCACCCTGCAGAAGGAAGAGGCGCAATTCAGACAGCACACCCTGCAGCTTGTTCTTCGACCAGAGTAGTAAGAGCACTGGACTGTTTACATCTTTCCATTGAGCAGCTCCAAGAGCACTGCCACAACACGCTGCCAGCTACTTGAAGCAGGTGTCAAACCAATGTTCTCTTCGGATGAAACAGTGTGCAGTAGTCAAGCTGTTGTGATCTACCACAGTGGCTCAACAACTACCAAGTTTTGATTGTAATAAGAGACAGCATAGTGCCATAGCTATTACATTATTCTTAAAGCTTTGATATTTCTGCAGAAGACCTCCCACAAAGCATGTGTGCAAAGGTATCATGTAGCACACATACCACTGTCAAAGATGTATCAGATTTGCTGCAATGCTGATTGAGTTGATGCATATAGCAAATCTGACACATTTTGGACATGTCTGCACACAGGCTTTAGAGCCAATTTGCTCACATACAGTGGTCATTGTCAAAGATTTTGAGATCCAGCAGTATGGGAACAGGTGTTAGCTATCCAGACCACAGAAATCCAGACAGTCGAAAAGTAATATAGATTACATGGTAGCCCTGTAGACCCCTGCCTATGCAGAGCTAGTTCCAAATGGAAACAGTCAGGTCCAGGAAGACTTGTTAGCAGGAGCTCACTGCAGTGGTGCAAGGAACACAAAAGCAATGACAATAATTGTAAATCCAGCAAGGGAAAACAAAGCAATTGGGGTGACTGAGGCTGTATGAAAAGCCGTCAGGGACAAGGGTGGCAATAATGCTGTAGGAATCAGGAAGAAGAAACAGCAGCAGTATTCCTGGGGTGGGTGTACATGAGGTGCAAGGCAGCAGCAGCCCCAGTGGGACAGAACTACAGCTACAGCAAGGCCAAGCTACCATGGAGAGAGAATGGGAGATACTGGGGCTACAGCAGCAGTGGGTGGCTCTCCAAGGAGATGGAAAGTGAAGACAGTGGAAGAAGCAACTGGTCAGGTACCAGTTAGAAACCGTTAATCTAGAAGTTTATTTTAAACTTTTTTTTAACAAGTCAATTTGTCACAGAAAAAAACCTGCAATACATTTTCTGCACTTCATTCCGTTATTCCCATGTACACAAAATATTAGGACAGAGATATCAGATAGGTCTGAAGAAAGGTATATGCATTTAAATGTCCTTTTTTCTTGGATTATTAATTTTATTTAAATACAGCATGATAGATTAATCAGATACTAATGTACTCTGCAAAGATCTTTACTCCCTAAGGATCTTATTATTCTTACTTCTTGAACTGATTTAAGAATTTAAAAAAAAATACATTCTACTTCACAATTTACAAACATAATTTCACTGCATGTCATGCTTATTTAAGTAAACATTATTTTTCATGGCAATCACTAAGTTCCTGAAGTTTTTAGATTGAATACATTTGCTCACTTTCAGTGACATTCTTGAAACACAGATATTACAAAAAGAAGACTTTACATACCAAACTACAAGACTTAGAATATTTGATTGTCTACATTAGTGTTTGCTATCCTATCAGTTTATTTACAGAAGTTGTATTTTACTCATACAAGTAAGTTCACTCACCTTTTTACATTCATCTGCTCTTTTAGTTTGCTGTACATTTCCAGCACTGTAGAAAAACAAGTAAATTAACCCATGGATCTTATTGTGGCTTTAGTTAAAAAAAGAGCAAAATACATAAAGGACGAAATAAAATAGAAAAGAAAATGCTAAATTTACCTTCTCAAATTCCTACTGTAACAAAACTGTGATGTAACTAACAAAAATAATTCTAGAATGCAGATAAGAGAAAAAAATAATTCTTAACAGCTTTTAAGTGAAAAATAATTAAGATGAAACAAAACAGTAGACATTATATATATCAAGCATATTAATTCATTTATGACATACCATAACTTTTTCTTCATTAACAGTCTATGACCTGTCTCCATTAAATGGCAACAGTACCACCTACTGTACTCATAAGAAGTCAACAACAAAACTTTACAAAGAAAACTTCTCAAATGTATTATACACCAATATCATGAACAGGATAAAATCTTGTAGAGCTGCATGCAATCACATGATATTACCTTTTTGAAACATCATTTAGAGCTCTTACATGGGTTGGTTGTGTTTTTTTTTTAAAAAAACAAACCAACCTGTAATGACACAGCGCTAAAACTACAATATTGAAATAGAATCACTAATACTTTCCATAGAATCCAAACAGTAAATACCCACTGTCATAAGCAAAGAAATTCCTGTTCATCATATTAAAATATTATTTCATTTAAAGCTGCATGTGGCTACACTGTTCACACCATTTCTTCATCTTGCCGTCTTCTCACAAAGTGGCATCATTGCTCTACGTCAAATACTGTAAAAGACACGGGACCTACATGTGGACATCATTTTAAAACCCATTAATTCTTTCGTTAAACTGGATGCTTGAGGACCACAACTTAGAAAATTCTTTCACATTTTGACTATTGTTACTTGTTTTATTTGCTTTGCCTTTATATTTAGCTATAGCTCACTTACCTGGAAGACACAGCTGCAGTTTTTCCACAACTGTTGTGATATTCCTTTGCTGAACTCTACATCGGATGATTTCCTCTGTTCGGGCTATCACCTTAGAGATTTAACAAAACAAAACAAAGAAGATAAAAAGAAGAAAAAAAAAAGGAAAAAAGTAAAAAAGAAAAATCACAATTAAATTATGGATATAAATTTAATTTACTACAAATATTCATAAAGCCCATATAGGAACCACCATATTCTCACCTCTTTCCCAGCATCCTGAAGCCTTCGGTTGGTATCAGTAACTTGGACCTTAAAAATAATTTCACCTTTGTTAGACAAATATGCATATATTGCCCTGATGTGACTGCTCACCCTTGTAATCAGATCATGCTTCATGAGAAACTTAGAACAAAGAAATGCAAATTCAAATTAACTCTACAGCTTGAACTTGAACTTTTGATCGCAAAGGGCTTTTGTTAACTTCAATTACTTATGACAGTTCTTTCTAACAGATTCTGTGGCAAACTTCTCAAATTTACTTGGGATTTTTGAACTTTCCTTGTTTCTGTAGGTCTGTCAAACAATTCAAATCATTGACCCAATTGACCACTGGTCCCTTTTTGATAACCTCAATGAGCTCTATGGGCCATTCATTGTCTGTAAGAAATGGTGATTGCATTTTATGGTAATTAAACATTCATACTTTGCTGAATGCAAACACTGGGTGGTTGATTAACATCAAACGTGGAAATCTACAAACCACAGCAACATTTTAATGCTGCAGGTGCAGGCAAAGCTCGACCTCAGATTTTCCCACATAGTAAGTGACTCATTAGGTCATCGTAATAAGGAAGCACATTCTAGTTTATTAAAAATCTCATTAATTTCTGAACAAAGATGCTCAATGACCTCATTGACGCTGTATTTGGTCTCTTGTTATCTGAATATCCTTTATATAATGCTCTTTTAATCATAACCTCTGATGAACTATGCTCATTCTGTCTGGTGTGCATATTTTGCTCTCAAAAGTGTAAAGAGAGCTAAAAGGGATGGATCTCATAATTCACTATTCTGTATTCTGATTTGGGAGTAAAACTTAGTTCTCATTTCTAATGAAAACTACAAACTCCACCTATTTCCCTACTCATTACAGAGTACTGAAATTTTTTTCATGCATACTTGCAGTATCTTTATTTTTTTAGTAAAAATTTAATTTTTTCTAAGGTCTTACATATAAATGCATGATTTTTAAAAGACCTATGTAAGAAATATTTTGGTTTTACCACTTCTTTATCTTCTGAGAAAGCTCTTAGAAAAGGCAAAACTATTTTAGTAACATTTTTTGGAAAACATACTTTTTTAAAAAAATCAATTTGAGCTAAAAAAATATTCAACTTTGTAAATGTAAACTACTAGATCAGGCAACCTGGCTAGAATCACAAATCCCAAATACTCCCTAGTTAAAAACTTGCTGCAAACATGAGAGTCTATGCAATAATCACGAAACTATTGCTCTTCAGTAAAGCTTCCTTCTTTTAAATTCAAAGACAATGATACGTTAAACTTTTAAAAGCTAGTTCCTTACCTTCAATTTTTCTGCATCAGCCCTAACTTTAAGAAGTTCTGTAATAGCATCCACAAATCCCTGATGGTGAAAATTGCACATCTTTTCTATCTCCCTGTCATGGTTACGTATGCAGGCATCTAGTTTTTCCATAAACCTCTGGTGGGCATTTGGTTGGTCATCATATACAGACCTGTTAAACACAAGTAAGAAGATCAAAGTTTACTTTTTTCCCCAGTTAAAAGAGTATGCAAGGATCTTTATTGAAATTTCTTTCTTAAAAAGAAAATAAAAGCACTCAAACTTGATGTTACAGTGGCATCATTTGTAATCCACTCCACCAAAATCAACATTAAAAGAAAGAGATGGCACAAAACTGAGAACTGAACCCAGCTCTTATGGCACTAATCCAGGTGCTTAACCAGTTACATCATGGTTGACCTGAGCCTCACTGGTCTGTTACTCATGCCCTAATGCTCAAATACGAGTACAAAGGAATCAGTTTCTCTGACCACCTCCAATAGCACGGATCGTTTTTCCATCAAATTCCACTCTTTGCTAAATATAAAGAAGTGCAAACATACAAATTTGCTTTTCTGGTACTCCCTAACATCAGAGTTATCCAACTAAATCAGAGCTGAGTGCTTCCAGGCAGAAGGACCAAAGCACTGTGCAGCAGCAGCCGGGTGCTTGGCAGAAGGCAACTCCCTCTGCTTCCTGCCTGCTCCTGCCCGTGCTCCACGTCTTCTAGAGAAAAACCATGACACGCATATGCCTAAGCCTCCTACCTCAATGAGATCTAGCTTTCAGGAATGGCTAAAATCAGGTCTTTTGGTTTATTTTATTAATTGCTTGAATAGGACCCCTATAAACCTCAATCAGGAAACATGACTCCAGGAGAAATTGCTGGCGCAGATTGTTGAGCTGAGTCAGAAATAGCCTGGAAAAATGCTCAAGCATGAGAGCGAGCCAAGGAGATGGGGGCAACTGAAAGCTTAAGACTTAGCAGAGGAAGCACGAAAAGAGGTATTACAGAGAACTGTGCTGGAAATAAAAAGGTATGAAGTCTCCCAAGCAAGGTAAGGCAAAGGCAGCTCCAAAATTCTATTAGTAACTTGATACAGCAACAACAGCAAAGGCAGATAATTTTTGAAGCAGCTTTTCAGATAGAATGAGAATGGCAATACAAGGATGATATAGTCATACATATATGAACATGTTTGTACTGCAAACTACAGGCATTCAAAAAAATCAAGAGATTGAAAAATTTTAAATTGTCTTTTTTAGTTTCTAATGTCCTTTCATAATTGCAAACTTTTCTCCAGAAATCTGTAAGAACCTGCTTTAAAAATTAAAGACATTCAAAACATCTTAAGATTTCTTTGGGGAAAGAAAAAAGAAAGGCTGAAGTTTCGATGGTCTCAGTGCTGCTTGTAGAACTACATTCTGAAGCTTACAACCCAGGCAACAATGAGTCAAAGCCTCTAAAACTTTTGACTAGAGAGAAAGTACTTTCCTCCCAGTCTTCTCAGAGAAGTATGACTTTCCATATCCTTCAAGATCCTCTTTTCTAACCAGACAGCTGGGCTCTGCCAGGATCTCGAGTCATCATCACCACCCGTTCAACAGACCTGTATCTGAGTGTCTGACAAGAATGTGACCTTTCAATGAAGAAGAGGGTGTAGGAGAGATTTAAAACAATCCTGTAACTAGATTCTTCATAATTTTTGAGTTCTTCTGATCTTGGACAATATACTCAGAGAAGTAACTTAAATGAGAGGAATGAGGAAGGTAATAAGCTGTCCTACTTGCCTAAGAAAGGAAGTAAATTCCTGATAACCTGCTTGCTACACGTATTTTCTCAAGGAAAAATCTATTCAATAAAATATTTCTAGAATATCCCCCTTTTGCTTACAATTTATAGGCAAATAAGGCTACGGTACTGAAAAGCAGGCTCTTTCCTTCAAAGTGCACCAGGGGAAAATCCAAGGTTGTGGATCCATTAAGTGGTTCACACAGGCAAAAATATCCCTCATCCTTTACACCACCACAGTTTGAAATGACAGTTGGAAGGAGCAAATGTGTGATAGCCAGTCTCTCCTCCTGAGGTTCCTGCCAGACTGCTTGAAAGGGACCACTCAAGGCTGCACAGGACGATTGAGGTTTAAAGGGCTATGAAGGAAGATCATGAGTGACCCACACTTGCCAGTGGGAAACACCTGCACCCAGAAACTGGTGCTGGCTGGAGGGAGAGGCAGCAACCTGGCCTGGGAGGAAAGAAAGGTGCAAGACAGTCAGCACTGAGTGAGCTCTCATTAGGCAAGCTGAAGACATGGGGAAAAGCATGCAGACCACACCACTGTTACCTGTAAAGAAATGGGGAGGGGATAAGAAAAAGGTTGAAAAACTGACAGTGTAGTGCTACAAAATACACAGTACACACTGATTACATGAGTGCTGCTCTGTGTCTGCAAGAAAAGGGTAAGAGATGTTGGAACCTACAGGGGGACACAGAGGGACATCCACCTGTCTCTAGAGCACCATTTCTGGAGAAGAAATAAAAAGCTTAGGAGGAAAAGATGTATCAGATAGTGCCTTTAGACAGCAGGCATGTCTGAGCTGCTGAATGGGCTGGACTCACCAACTATACTGCATTGGATGCTAAAGCATAAAAGAAAAAAAAAGTTCAATTTATTACTACTTCCTTGATCCTTTTATTTAAGGGTGTACAGAGTCTCCAAGTTTAGGTCTCCTTTCAATGTTCTCAAAGGGAAATGAGAAAGGAGTATCATTATCACAAAGACAGGAGACTTCCATCAAATGCTACGTACTCACAGCTGTGAACTGTGTAACCTAACTCTAAGTGAAAATGGCAGTAAAAGACAGTAGACAAAATACAGCTAAAATGAGATACAAGACTGCAAAAAGATGGTAGAAGAGGAACTCAATACTTAAGCTCATACCACCAAATTTTATGTGCTGATAGCAAAAAAAATTAGAAGTAGAAAAGCGTCTTTTTGGACTTAGTTATTGCCTGACAATTTCTGGGCAGTTATACAATAATCCAGTAGCTGCAGCCCAGCATAGCTGTCTTGATACCCTTTAATGATTTCAAATCTGCCAACAATGGCAGACATGCTCTTAAAATATTGAGAGAGGGAAATCATTTGTGATCAGTAGATTTCTGTTTAAAATATTATCAAATAATTCCAGACAGCACAGACAGACATTCTGGAAGCACATACAATGTACCAAAGGCAATACAATATTCACTTTTATAAAATCCATATTTATTAGTTTGTATAAAATCCATATTTATTAGTTTTTATCAGTATCAGAACTACTTATATTTCAGTTTTATCACAATAATTAAAGTACTGATTTATCATTCTCAGCAGCATTGCCACAATATTTAATTCAAAATCATAGAGAAAACAAATGTTTAAAACTGAGGGAGAGAAATCAATACTGTGAACATCCTGACACACTGCCTTAACCACAAGATCACTCTACCTTATTAAAAAAAAATAATAACTATTTTATGTTCTGCATTATACTGTTTTCTAGAGGGATACGGATAAAATGGTGATTAGTGACTTAAACCAGCATTTTGACAGAATTCCTTACGATTCACTTATACTATAACTTCCATATTAATTACATATGTAGATAGCTCCATCTTGTGGGAACAATAACAAATCAATCCTCTTCAACACACTAGTTGAAAAAATCCCTGACACACAACGACTTACTTTTAAAGAAATAAATCATCACACTATTTTAAAAAAATTCACATTTAGTAGCATAACTCCCTGATCTAGGCAAGAAGTAACAAGACCAATTAAACAAGTTTACGAACTTCCTAAAGACCCTGTACTCCTACGACACTACACACACGCTATTTCAGAGGCTTCAGAAGGAAGTCTGACCTAAAGCACTGGTTTTCTTACAAGTCTAAGTGTACTCAAAAGAGCCATGACATCTCTGACTATGGACAGAAAAACTGCAAACACAACGAGGCTCTGCATGCCTGATTTACCCATTATGGAACATCACACATAGTACAGTATGGTCTATTTCTGATGCTGGAGCTTATTTTCCATACATACATTTTAAAAATTACCTACACTTACTTAAATAAAGTAACTGATACCTTTGAGTAATTATCTGAAGGTGTACATTGCAGCAGATTATGGCACTGCAAGCAATTCTGATAGCAATTCTGCACTTGTCAGAGTGAAACTATCTGGCAGACAAATCACCATATAGCAATATCCTAGAGAAAGACACAGAATCCTGAAAGTATCCTATAACTGACTCTTTAGAAGTCAAAACAGAATTTACAACACATGCACAGAGTTCTGCTGGGAAGAGAATGAGGAAATAGCTGCACTTTGAGATCCATTTCTTCAGGACACATCTATTACATGTAATAAAATCTACTGTAAAAGTCAATCTCTCACTTTAAGTTGCTTCACACACCTCAGTGGCAAGTGTCATAAAAAGAGGCAAACATACACAGACTGTCAAAAGAACTTTTACATGTGCAATGCACAGCTCTTTCATTTTTTGTTTACATTTATAGATATCTGAATGAACAACCTCAACAATCCTCTTCAGCTTTATGCGCCTCTGAAGTGGATGCCTGTGACCTGAAATACAGCACAAACCTAGACTGAGAAAACTGAAAGACATGATCAGTTTGTATTACAACTGCTATAGGAACCTGGTTGATTCACATCATGAAACTCTGAAGAGCAAGCTTTTCCTCAGTGTGAGTCTTCAAATTGGAAAGAAAAACAAAAAAAAAAGAGAGAAGATCACTGATGTTGGAGACAGAAGTTTGTACATTATTTTGGCACAAAATATCAAAAAAACAACAAAAGCAACATAAAAAACCAAACCAAACAAAAAAAAAACCACACACCAAAAAACCAAGCAACCAAAGCAAATACATCAAATACAAAACCTAACACTCAAAACCATACTATTTAATTTCCAATATGGAAGGAGAACATTCACTTGAGTGACTAGTTAGACATCCATACTGTGAATCTGTGAACGACTGGCAGAGCAGGTACTGTTTTAATTCCTAATTGATGGGGCAAGCAGGGCACCCACGAAGGACACTCATGTGTAGGGGGTTATTTGTCTGTTTCCCAGAACTCTGTATATAGACCAAGAGACTTTTTTTTCTGACTCATCCCCACTGGACAATATGAGTCATATTAATGCCAGTCTAGGTAAATACAAGATAGTGCAGAAAGTACTTGAAAGAGGAAAAAAATTAACTAGGAATAGTTAGAGACAGCTAACCTAAAGGAGAATGATGTCTGAGTCGCTGGCTCAGTATTACTGCAATAGAGATATTTTTACCTTGATCTTTTCTTAACAGCTGAGCTGAAGGGAGAAAGACAAGCATAAACAGATATGAATTAAGTTCTCAGTAAAAAATTAAGCCCATTTTCCAACTGAAGAAAATCAAACAAGGTTGGTTTATACCAGAAAAAAACTCTCTAAATCTCTTCTTTTCAAAACTGAAACAAAACATGAAAATTATGGTTTTAATAGGTTTTATTGACAATTTTGTGTTTACATGCAAAAATCTAATGAAACACCAGAGGGCACCATTCTATGCACAAAAATATCAGCCACTGAGTAAGCAAAAGGCTAATTAACCTCCAGAGAGCTAAAATTCAATCAAGATTTATGTAAACCTAACCTGTCATGAATGCCACCTGACCCTTTATAATATAGTAATAATTTAAAAAATCAATTCCCTCAAATCACCAGATCCATTATATAATGACAACTCCATACATACACATCATCACTCTAAGTCATTGTCATAGATCTTTTTACACATGGTTACAGTACAGCTTCGAAAATGTATTTGATAGAATTTCATATAAATATTTTCTGTGCATGCAACCAGGATACATGCCATTAAATGCCCGAGTGCAAATGGGATTAAAAGAGGATTGGCATTTCACTAAGAGAAATGGAAATTAAAAGTTACAGGCAAAAAAAAATTGTAAGCCCATATTAATAAATATATTGACTAATCTACCGGAAAGGCAGGCAAAGGAAGTGGAGTGCATATGGACTAGTAAGTGTGAAAGGAGAGGAGCTTAAAATATTTTTGAAAGTCCAGCAAACATCCCAAATTTGCTTCTTCCCTCCTCATCTCCAGTCTTCACACATACGTCATCTTCCCACTAGAAAAGAGAATAATCAGAAAGCTGAACACAAATTCCACTGTAAACTACTTGGTGGGAGTTTAGCAGGCAAAAGTGAAGTGCAAGAGTAATCAGAATGAGAAATAAAGTAATTTTTTTCCATGTATCTATGGCAACAGCTGTAACTTTTCAATGGTAAGCAGAAATGCTCAGGTACCCATGCTTCAGGCAAGAATGAACTTGAAGACTTTATTAAAAGTCAAAGCACCATACTTCTATAAGAAAATAACTGTTCAGAAGATAATACACATTTCTGGTTGGGTTAAGTAACTCTGTCAATTAAAAATAACTCATAAAACATCCTATTAGATAAATAAAAACCTAGTATTTAGCAAATACTTTTTGAGTTTTTGAAAAAATCTATTATTTCTTGAAGGTTTTGGGGTTTGGCTTTGTGTGTTTGTGTTTGGGTTTTTTTTAAATGGCCAATAATATGATTTTTGATTGCTCAGGAGAAACATCTTTGATCTTATGGAGCATTACTGTAAATTTTTAGAGTGAACCGCAGGTTCCCCACCCCTACCTACGTTGCCACAAAGTCTTTCACTTCCTGATTACACAAGACATATGAAGTAATTAAAAGCTGTATACACACATTGCTCTCAGGGTACTGATAACCACTTTGTAAGTGCCAATCTCCATAAATGCAGTGATGATGATGGGAATTACACCTGTCTGCACAGCAGTTGTATAAGCTTGACATGGAACATAAGCCTGACCATGCAACATCTGAACTGCAAGAGATGCAAGAGAAAAAGAGCCATTGCAAGAGCTTCAGAATTAGCACTGTGGAAAACAAATATTTAACTGATCACTTTGATCAGCTAAACCAAGTAATAAAAAAAATTCAGACATAAAATTTTTATTCAATTTTTCAAAGTAATACTTTAAAAAAAAAACTAAACAGACACATGAATAAACCAGCTTTCAACTGAAGAAACTATGCTAGTGGAAAATCATGGGTTTAGAAGTCTTATCTTGCTACCAAAACAAATTTTCTACTGAGGCTACTGATGTTCTCAACAAGTTCCCAGACACACAATGCAAAAAGTGTCCCAATAGATGTTTGCTCTCTCTATTTCTCATTTGATTTAAAAAAAAAAAAAAAAGATATTCAATCAAGTTATAAAATAACATTTACAATTCAGATTTGCAAGATGAGATCAGTGGGATTGATGCAAGCACAAGACAACATGCAAATTAAGATTCTGCCCTTAAAACAGACCTGTCATTTTGACTATAACCATGGCATTGCTAACCACGATACTATATCACACACTCCGTTTAAGCTACAATTTCACAGGAAACACGGCAGAAACTTCCTTAGTCCTCACAATATACAAAGATATTTTCTGTTTACACAAACCGCAAACTTTGTAGGGATTTTTCCATGGAGTAATTTCATATAGGTTGCTGCATACACCCTAAAAAGCTTTATAAAATAATGTCCAGGTGTTTCCTGTAATTCAACTGGAGTTATGGTAATAAGCACATTTCTTAAAACTGAAGCAGCCATTCTACTCCAGGCACTACCTATGGTCCAGTCCTGCCATCCTTATTCCTAATTACATCTCACTGCTCTATTTAAAAGATCACATTACATGCCAGAACAACATAGAACTCAAGCTATGGCCTAATCATAGAAAATATTTTCTTAATCTTAGTTTAGTTGTTATGCTTTACTTGCCTTGTTTTCCTGGATGTGCAATTTCTGTGCATTGTTCTCACTAATAGTATCCTGTTTCTATGAGCAGGAAAGGGCTGAGTACAGTTTGTTAGTTAACATTACTTCCTATAAGCAGGGTCCATATTCTGTAGTAGCAGCACTACAGCAGTTATTGTTCATGCTGGATAAGCAATGGATCACGCTGATGGCTGTTAATGGACATCCTCTGCAGTGAAACATGAACTGATAATCAGTAAACCCAGATTTGCAATAGACTTCCTCCTTCCTGTTTTTACACTGCTGACCAAGGAGATGCCTCTTCCTGCTAAGCCTTTGTGCAACTCACTGATGTATGAAGCAAGAAACTGAAAAACAAGTGCTGCACTAGTATTTCTTTTTCTCATTTTGTGTTGTAATAATTGCTAAAGAGACAGGAAAGAAAATGCCAGCTTCACTCGCTTTGATACTAGCTATGGCCATGTAACAAAATGCCAAGTTAGCCACCTGTTTCATAGACCTGAAAGGGATGCAGTGGACATAGCTGGAACCTATGGTATTTCATAGAAAATAAAACAGGAAACTTAGAGTCCACACAGCAATATTCTTACCTTTCCTTATTATTTTCACCATCTGTACTATAAATTACATTGGTCCATTTTAGGAGCAATGGATTAGTCTCAAAAGAAAAATGTGAGTTTCTAAGTTCTTTTTAAAGATTTTATCAGTTTTCTATTACACATGTCCCAGAAATAATTAGCCATCTATTACAACCTATAGCTAACCTGTCTTCTCTATCTGGGGCACTTCAGACATAATCTTCAAGATAAATACATACCAGTTGTTTCTGTAGAGCCTTACCAAGACATATAAAAACAGATTTAATGTCACAAATGTCTAAGTTACTTATTTCAATAGGCTTTGAATACCAAAGCTATGCAGATGTAAATATATTATTTTAGAAATTAACTAGTTCCAGATTAAATAAAATATCAAATAATTAGAAAGTTTCAAAGTCAATTGAATAGAGTGTATTCTACTAATACAGATAAAGCTAGATAAAAAATATTTGATGTATCACATTCCTCTGCAAACATATAACCAAAGTATATTCTTTCCAATAATTTTATATTATTAATAATTTGTTAACTTTATGAGTTCATAGAAAATAATTGCGTATTTCTCTCATACAAATCAACAGATTGTACTTCACATACGCACATCTCCCACTATCACTAAAGAAAATGAGAGGACTTAAAAAAATTTATGTATTTAATTAAAAAGCCCAAATAAAATGAACCCACAGTATTTGTCTCTGTTGGGAAGCAACTAACAGCATTGAAGCAACAGACTTCTCACCTTGGTTACCTTACTTCAATCCTCTACCTGCTCAATAAACAGAGCAGGAGAAAAAAAATCTGTTCATGCCTTTGGGAAAGGTGAGACTTCAGCACACCACAGAAACTCAACATTTTAGGAGAAGGTATCACATATTTTCTACCTCATTACAACTCCTTAAGTTCATAACACAAAACAAACACACAGTATGAAACAATTACAGTTGTGTTATTTTTATGTCAAAACTAACCTAAAAAAAACCAACAACAAAGTAGCAATCCTTCAAAATTACCCTAATTATAAGGAAGTTTGCAAACTGTGAAAGTCCCAGTGACAGCTGCCACCAACAGAAACATCTAAACTTCTGTAATAGACAGGAAAGTATAGGGTATTAATATTGAAGTATGCAATACCTGAAGTTTAAACTTTCTTTTTGAAGTTGAAATGTCTTGAGAGAATCCTCCCATAGATTCAATGTACTACAGCATATGCATTATTAATTTTGTATTACTCTGATTCACGGGAGAATTGCAAGAGTTACCCTCACTGCAATTTTGCAAGCAAATTTTCACTGAGACATAGTGGAAATCCCACTCACAGTATCACAGATGAACACCATTCTGATGCTATATAAATAATAATTAAATAAAAGAAGTCCCAGCCCTCTCTGTAGGTCCCTAGCGCAGAACTGTTCCAAGACAATTTTTAGGTCCTCTCTGTCAAACCCCAAGTCTTTCCAATAGGGCTGATGCACTCCAAAACCTGCTTCTTTCCTTCTTAATACCTCCATCAGTAATTAAGCTCCCTGCTAGTTTGGTATTACTGGCAAAGGTTGAGGTACAGAAAGGGCTTCAGCCAAGCTCCAGGAGAGATCGTTAACTCCTTCCTGCATAGGACAGTTTGCCAGGCAAACAAGTAATTCCTTAGTAGACATGGACAAGATGAGGAAGAGACACGATGTTGAGTGTACTTCAAGCTGAACATCAAATTGAACATGATATCATTGTTTTACCAAGGTTTGTGGTGACAGGGATTAGGTTAAGGCATTCCAACCACTGTCAGGTAATAGCCAGAAAGACTGGCAACAGCTAGATGGTATAACTAGCCACAGCAAGCCCTTCAGTGAGATAAAATCTAATGTGATTACTTGATGCTGATGCAAAGCTAGGTTGATGTTTTTAAGCAAGTTAGTACTTAATAGTTTACTACAACCCACAGAAATAGTTTCCTATTTGCGAACTCATTCCTGGCATTATCTTAGAAGCATTATTTAAGAAATATCAATCCTCGTACATTTTTATTAGCTCATTTTACTACTCTAGTCCATAAAATGCAACATGACAAAACTTGTTTACCTGCAGTTGCTGCAATTCCAGCCTTGTATGTGCAAACACTTTATTACTTACAGGTCAAAACCAAGCTTATATTTAATTGAATTATGCTAATGCTCCTCAGGTAGACCTCTGCATTGAGGAAACTGCAAATTCTGAGAGCAATGGTACAGCAACACATACAGAAAGCTAGAGTACAGTGTATGCCCTTGGCTTCCCAAAAAAACCTGCAAGACACTAAGTGTCTGTGTGACTGGCATTTGTGAAGGACATAAAACTACGTATTTCCTGTGGCTATGGTGGGTCCAAAATCTCAGTTAACAAACACAAAATTAAATTAGATTGAGGAATAAGTCAATGATTAAATGACATGAGGAACAATTGGCTTTCCTGAATTTAACTGATGTAATAGTGAATGCGCCGTTTATAGGATGGGAAGGCTAAACTTAAATGAGACACAATGATACAAACTGCATGAACCACCTATCACGTACACTATTCTGGATCTGTCAGTAGATGATCCTTGTATTTTAAATGCTTTAATGTATTTTGAAACGTTTCTCAAACATGAAAGTAATTTCAAGGTTTTTGATAATGCCTGTGAAACTGTGAAGACCTATTTCAGGAGCTATAGGTTACTAGCTAGGTTAAAGCTTCACTTGGCAGTTGCCCATTTGGAAAACACTGAGCAAGAACTGAGTCAGAAGCTGATACATGAACACTTACAAAGTTCAAGATAAGGCGATTTGCAGACACATTTTTAATTACAAACTCAATCAGCATTGAACCTAAAGATTTTCTGGACAACAGAAAAATGTGGTGCAGATACAATTACCCATAAACAGTTTCAGGCTTTATAAAAACTAGAGAAGTACTATGTTGAAACTCGAAGCAATGGAAACGAATCTTCACCTTCTGAAATACATTTTGTCACCAGTGGCAAATCTGCCTGAAAAATCAGGCTAGCCTACAGAAATCAGAACTGCAGTTCTGCCACTGAATATATAAATGCCAGATTGATCAGTCTCCAGCATGCACTCTTATGCTGTTTTGACTCACAGCATGAAGTAGACATTTTACATTTGCTCTGTATTTAAAACAAGACAGAGCTATAGAGAAAAATGCAAATTGTTGGTTCATAATCCAAAACCAAAATAATGAGAACACAGAAAAAAACCTTTAGACAATTATACCTGATAAGTAACACCACAGGGCAAAAATGAGGACAACCACATCACAAATCCCAACAGCCCACCGGCAAAGTGCTCAGAAAAAATATTTCCCAGTCTCCAACTGTGTTAATGTTGTAGCATCTTCCCACATCTAGAGAAGCCATTCCTACTGTCTTTGCTACTGCTTAATAACTGTTCTGCTAAAGATACAGGATCATATAACTAAATCACGCCTGCTAATAATAACAGTGTATACTTTTGGTAAACACAAGTTACACTGAGGCTTCAGAGCATCCTGTCATACTCCAAAGGGTATTTTAGGTACCTTGTTCACTTGGCTTTGGACAGGCTGCCTCAATGAATAAAGAAATATCTCAAAAATATAAATTACAAGCCCCAGTCTGGTCAAAGCACTTGCAGTTGCACAGTGTAACACAGCTCAGTTAAAGCAGCAGAATTAGACTCTCCCTTTGTATTTCTACCTCTGAATTTTCTTAGAAGTCTTGATCAGGAGAGGACAAAATAGTCTTGCTGGGACCACTACTGCTACCTTCACTTCCTAAATTTATTCATCTAATGATGCCTTGCTGAAGTGTACCTTTTATCTTCAGCTTTTCCACAACACAAGGACAGAAGTTCAGGAAGAACAGTTATCAATTGCTTCTAACACTTCACCCATACTCGTTTATGAGGCTCACAACAAATGTACATCCTCCTCCAAACTCTGTTCATTCTGAATGAGGAAAAAGCAGCCCATGCGGAAGTCATCTTGCTTTGCAGCTGGGTGGCTCAGAGCTGCCTTTACCAGTGCCCTGCAGTCCTAGGTCAGTGGAAGGTGACCACAGCGTAGCTGCACCATCAGACAGAAATTAATCAACCTAACAGCTGGTTGGTGTGATTCCTCTAGCCGGAGATAGGCCAGTGAGAAGTCTTCCTCACAGGCCCTCTAATAGCCCTGCAAAGAACTTTCATGGCCAGCACAACTTGCAGCAATCTAGAAGATGGTCTTAACATCTACCAGGTCACAGCTTAGTGATGACAGGTTTCAGGAGCAGAGGAACAGAGAAGTTGCTTAAAAGCATTTTTCCACTGACTTTTGAGAAGTGCTTCTGAGCTGCAATGATGGGTCAAAGGCAACAGATTACATCCCACTTACGGATACATCAATACATGTAACACCTCCTTATTTGTGAACTGATTACGGGCATGGAGGTACTCCTCTGACAGGCTGTGGACAGGGAACACAGAACACGGCAAACTTGGCGACACAAAGCTCTTGAGATGAAGTGTTCAGAAGAAGTCTACCATATGCTTATACATTACATTGCCAAGATAGAGTTTAAGAGGTAATTACTTTCTTTTTAAAAAAGGACATTGAAATATTACATATTACCACAAGCTCAAAGAGACTCCTAAGTAAAGTATATCAGGACACTGGCAGAACAACATCTACTCTGTTGAGATCCACTTTGATCTGTTTTGACAAATACAAAACTAGCCAACCAGCAGATAAAGTCAATTATTTCTACTTAATGGAATTTACCTTATTAATTACCTTGGCATATCAAACAGAATATTCAAGAAGTGTGAGCACACTCTTAAAAACTGACACTTGAAATTTTGTTAATATTTCTTTATAAGAACTTCACTGAGGACCTGAAGGGTTTTTTCATTAACTTTTTAATATACTCATACATATTTTTAGAGGAATATGGGAATTGCCTTTCTTTCTTTTTGTTGTTTTTCTTTTCCTTTATAAAGATTGGAAATGCACTGACAACTTTTTCTCATTTTGCAAAGCCCAAAAGTACCTATACAACATTAATTATAAGATATTAACATGTTATATAAAAAGGTGAGAGTGACAAGCCTGTAACAGGTGTTGTCATTCCTATAATTTAGTTAGCCACCAAAGCTATAAAGATGTTGATAAAAGTTTCAGTCTGCTGAAATAAAAATTAATGCTGCCTGCTATATACACTGTCTGCCTATTTAATGAAAGGCATATTATACAGTTGATTTAAGTCTCATTTATAATGACTCAGTGAGTGCCACTAAATTTAGAGATAAAAGTTAAATACCAGCAATTTTAAATCAATACATTTATCCACTTTAAATTGTAAAAGAAAAATAAGTTAATCAATTACAGTATCTTAATTTTATATTTCATGAAATGCAAAGCAATCTTTTGGAGCTAATTTACTCTCCTTAACAGTAAATAATCCCAATTCTACTAGCTGTTCCTTGATTCCTCCTATAAAGGACCTGTGTCTCATATTCCTACACAAGTGGATCTCAGCACTAGAAAATCACCTGCAGGATCAGTCTGTATGTTGTTCCTTATCCATAAATTACACATAAAACCATTATATATTAATATATGTTGTTATTTTTGTTATCGTAAGCACAAGTTCCACCATTCTTCTAGCAGGGTAGGAAACAGCACCCTGGCAGTGCCAGCTACACCAAACCAGCAAACAAAACACAGGAAGAAAAACAAGAGCAGAAACATGTTTCCATAGAATCTACATAGAGCACTAAAAAAACCTACACTTCCTTTGTGAAGTATGGATGCATTAAGAAGATAGTAAGATCTCAATATGAACAATTAAGGATAAGTAAGATCCTGCATATCCTACAATCTTCAGCATTTAGTACTACCTCATGCTACTTACCTGAACTGCCCACCTCAAGCCTCTTGTATTGTTCTGCTGTTTAAGTAGATACTTTGGTATCTCATTTCATGTCACGATGCTGTAAATATTGTCTCAACATTGCAGATCGCAAATTACCAAAATACTCTATTTCACATAATTAAATTAATGTAATTTCAGTAATTACATGAAACAGCAACAATGGCTTCCACAACTGGCCATCAATGGATGACTTTATGTTGTAGCCTTACGTAACTGCACATAGAATTTATTTATTTGATTTACAGTGTTCAGCCAGTAAAACCCAGATCTTCTGCAGAAAATAATGCTCCATTTTATGTAAATGCTTTTGTTCATTAAAATAGATATTGAAATTAGATGTGGGATTTTAGAGTTTTCAGTTTCACACAGCACTTCACAAATTTTAACAGGCATAGCTGAACAGACAGCTACAGTTCTAATTTTAAACACTGTTGTTTTTGTAAGGTAGCAGCATATTTTTTAATTAAATTTTTTAAATTTAAAAAAAATTAGACATATTTCAAAGGTATAATAAGCGTAAGAGATTCATATTGTCCCTTGCCCCTTCTACAGTTCTCCTCATCCACACTTCTTTCCGAACACTCCTTCTTCCACTGTGTAGCCTGATTCTCTGTATGCCTTTTACACAGGTTCCTCTCATATGAACTCTATCCTGGAGATAGTAGTGAAACTACAATTATATTTTGCATTTTGTTGCTGAGGTTTTTTGTGTGTGTTTTTTTCCAGACATCAGCTCCAACCGGCCTGGGCTTGTTCGCTGAAACACAGCTAAACTGCCCCCAGGGACAACTCAAGTCTAAAAGTATCTCAGCTACTTTCTCTCAGCCTGAGCTCACAAACTCTCACAGGTGAAGCTCCTTGTGATGCTCAGCTTCTACACTTCCACGTTGCACTCCTAATACTGGCTGCGTTTAAGCAATAGTAAAGGGAGAGCAGTGTGCTCCCCCCTGGCCTCCCACATCAGGCTGACCCCATAAGCAGCCCCTGGGTGATGGCTGGGCCATCCCCCGACAAGCCCTGCTTTGAGGACTGATTCATGCCAGCCTCCCACACAACGCTCATTGCTGGAGGACCCGCACAAGACCCAGTGCAGACATACGCTGCCACCCACAAAATCATCTGCTGCACAGTGCAAAAATGACCCATTTCACATGCAATGTACATTTCTCTTCCATCAGTTCTCGGCATCGGGTTCCCCCCCGGCCCACGCTCTCCAGCAGGCACCATCCCCCTGCAGCGCTGGCCAGCAGCACCGTGCTCACCGCCCTGCTGCCACAGACTGCCTCTTCCAGTTCCTTGCATACAGGTTCTCCCTACCTCCCCAACGAGATAACATGCAAATTCACAGCTCTCTCTCCCCAGTATGCTAGTGTCCGGGCTTTTTCACTTATTTCAAACATCTCTAACCAGAAAAGCATCAGCACACGTCCAGTATTAAAATCCCTTTTACACTTTTGCCTGCTCTGTACCCCAAATTCACTCCCTCCAGGCCCTGCCCTTCCCTCCTCAGATCAAACTGAAGGTCAAGCAACACGTTCCTCTCTAAAAGGAAAGATTAAACAAAACCTTCTCTTCAACGTGCAGGCTACACTGTTTGGCAGTATGTGGAATTGGAGGAGAAAAACAGAAATAGCCATCGAAGTAATGGTATTTCAGAAACGCTCTGAACACTGTCACACTTCCAGAAGGAAACTGACCAAGGCAGGAGATTTCAGGCTGCATTAGAAAAGGCTGTACGTAGAGGAGCCCTGCAGGTACTGATGCACACACCCACCCACCGACGCTTCTGGCCCCATTCTCAGCACAGACACGGGGCTACCGGCACCCCGCAATGTCCAAGCGCGGGACAGAAGCCCTGCCTGCCCGGGCGACGGAGAGGCAGGCACCGGGTCACGGCTGGAGCGCCCAGCGCAACCGGCCGCCCCGCCGGGGCTCCGGCCCCCGCGCTCCGGCCCCGCCGCGCCCACCCCCGCCGGAAGCCCCGCTCCCCCGGCAGACAGAGGCAGGCCAGCCCGGGGGCGGGGGCACGGCCTGAGCCTCCGCTCGGCCCCCTTCCCTGTCAGCGCCGCCGGCCCCGGGTGACAGCCACCAGCGGCGGGGCCGGCCCCGCTCCCTGCCCGCACCGCGGCGGCCCCTTCTCCCTCCACCACGCCGCGGGCGGCCGGGTCGCGGCACCGCACAGCACCGGGGTGGAAGGCGGCCGTCGGGGCTCCGCGGGGCACCCTCGGAGGTTGCGTATTCCGCTCCCGGCCCCATCGGGGCCGCTCCCGGCGGAGGCGGCCCCGGCGTCCCTGGGGAGGAGGTGTCAGAGCGCGGCCGGGCCGGGCCGCGTCCCCTCGGGCGGAGGGGCAGCCTGGGGACTCAGCCCCGCAGCCCCTCACCTCAGGGTGGGTCCCACGCAGGCCGTGTCCGTGCTCTCGATCTCCTGCAGAATCCGATCATGCTCGGGTAGACTCTCCGCCATCTTGGATGGGAGGGACCCGGCGGCCGCGCCGCTGCGGGAGGCGCCGGGGAGGGACCGAGGGCGGAGGCGGCGGCGGAGCCGGTCTCGGGGGCAGCGGGAGCCGCCGGGGAGGCCTTCCCGGCGTGGAGCGGGGCCGGCGGCCCGGGCTGCGGTGAGGAGGGAGGGGGGGGGGGTGGGCGAGGAGGAGCAGGTCTCACCGGGCCGCGCCCGTCCGGTTTGCTGCAGCTCGCCGGAGCCCCGCGGGCATTGCCGGGGGCAGAGCTGGCTCGGGGGCGCCCTGGAATCCAGGCAAAGCCCCTCCGACCCCCGGGCATCTCCGGGCGCTGTTGGGCGGTAGCGACCTCGGGCAGCTGCCCCTGCCTGACGCCATCGGCTCTGCCCCCCGAGCGCCCTGTGAGAGCAGAGGGACACCCAGCACTTGCTTTCCCGGCTACAGACGGACCAGCTGCGCTTTGCACGGCGCTGCACAGGCGCCTTGAGGACTTAGAGGCTCAAATCCGGCCTTTTCCTCAGGGCTAGCTCTGGTTTATTTCGTGGGTTAGTGTGTTTGTTTTTAATTCATTTGTTTTGCTTTAAACGTCTCCCGCTCACGGACGCGCGGCCCGTGCCGCTGGCAGCAGCAGGCGGCGGGGGCTGCCCCGAAGGCGATAGCTCTGCAGGAGATTCTGCAGCGGCTTGTGTCCTTCTCTAGGAGACAGATATTGCAAAGTTGGGGTAAAAATAGAATATTCTTAAAGTGCACCTTTTGTACATGCGCTCGCTGTGTTTCACTGGAAACTGACATGTTGTTTCCTAGCGCCCTCCCGCATGGGTACAGCAAAGCTTCATTTTTCAACGAAGGAGGAATAGCCCATTTTCTATTGAAATTATACACTTTGTGGGTTATGGTCAAAGATGAACTAGTCCTTGGGTTTTGCATGCTCAGGAGACAGGGTACACGTTCCTTCTGGACAACCTTACCAGTGCAAAAGTGAAAAGCCAATGTAAAGAAAGAGGCCTGAAGTGTAAAACTTAAAGGTAAAATACTTTTCCGGTAAGGAACTGACTGCAGTTTACAACCGTGAAAGCATCAAAGTCTAGAGCTACAGTTGTGTTTGGCACCCTTCCAGTTACTGTAATCAAATGCATCATCTTTTCTGCCCTGGTGCAGCTACACCTGGACACTAGTTAATAAATGGCACCAAAGACTGTCACATCTTGTCTATGCTTGTGGTTTTATCATACTCAGTGTTGATTCAGATTAATTTACTGATGAGACATACTAAGTCAGCAAGGACTATTCCAGCTGTAGACAAGTGCCTACAAAGTGCATACTGCAGAAAGAAAAGAGGAAAAATCCTACAGGCTACCACTGCAGTAGTACTTCCTTCAAGAAATCACTACATGTAGTAACAGTCTTCCCATATTCCTTTTTTCTTCCACCAGCAACTTACTGAAGTCATAGATTGACAAATACGGTTTTCAGGGTAAACTAGATTTTCTTTCTTTAGCCTGATGGTCACTGCAATCTGACGCCTACAATGCCAGGCAGGCTATTTTTAAAACTCTTCTACAGATACTGACAATATACTTAGACACATAACATCATAATCTTCTATATGGTACATTTTTGTAGGGATGAATGAGCAGAGGAAATTTTTTCAGTTGCGCTTTTACCATTAAATAGTTTCCATAAGCTGCAAATTAAATACTAAAATCTTCAGATATTTAGGAATATCAAGAATCAAACCTTATGTAGTTCTGTCTATAGTGGTTAAAGAAAGGTTGCATTTATTAAAAATCTAAGAAGTAATTATTTAAGTGTGGCTGCTAATATCAAACTAAAAACTGCTACCCAAAAGAGCATTTTTCCCCAATTTAAAATTTAAGAGTACTTTTCTTCACAATGAATCTGCAGCCAGCCTTCAATAACAGATAGCTTTGTTTTGGTGAAAAGAGCTGAGTGGGTGACCTTGGTTTGTATTTTTTTCAGTTAGGGCCAATCACATTGCAATTAAATTCAACTTTCCTGTAGGTTTCAGGGTCAGGAAAACAAAGTTTCTAATATGTTGGGCTGGCTGAAAGAACAGATACAAAATGGAATAAATCCATCATGAACAATACAGTATTATCTAAATGATGCATACCTTAGGGTGGTTCCAAGAGGCAGCTCAAAGGACTCGATCTCAGCAAGGGCATTTTCATATATTTGATCTTTGTTTTCTTCTAGACACAATTCTGACAGAGTTGACTTGCTTTTCTTTGCCATAGATTAGCATAAAACTAGTCTAACTTTAGGAGAGGACTTTTATTCTGATTATTACAGTTGACTAAGTGATTCTGTAGTCAGCAAAACCAGGCATGAAAAAAACAGATCCTGCGCTAACCTCGTGACTCCTGAGGACTTTGTGTCCAAGAATGGTGCACAGCTGCTGTTTTCCTGTCTCTGCTGGTAACATTTGCCTCGTGTGCAGTACCAAGGCTGCACGGTCCTTTTTGTATGTGTCCAATTTATCTATCTTAACAGGAAATTTACTGGCAAAAATAATATTTCTACATCCTTGTAATAGTTCACTAGTAATAAATATTGAGCCTGAAATTTAGTCAGCCTGAAAACACATTTTTAAAGTAATTTCAGACACTAAACATCAGCGCTCAATTTCTCTGTTAAGTTTTATGACATTAAAAATAATGTAACTTTTTAAATTGCATTTTTCCTTTTGCTGTATAAAAAGCCCAAGAACACGAAAAATTAGTTGGATTTATGAAGCAGGTTTATGGATCTTGTAAAGCAGATGGGAAAAGCAGAGGAACTTTTATGTTCTTGTCTTTTTCCTTCCCAGCATTAGTAGACAACTTATAACAACAGTGCAAAAGATGCTCTGGGATAACTGGGGTTTATGTGTGTGCAATAAATAAAACTGTTACTAATTAATTACCTGCATGGAAGGAAAAGAGCATGTATAAACTATAAATGCTGCTGTCAAGTCACTGTCATTAGGATGGCAAAGAAATGCTTTGCACAACTGCCACTAATTAACGTCAGGTAGTGATTTCAAACGTAAGGCTGGACTTCTGGATCTTTTCTGTTCTCAACAGAGTTGTGAGCCATTTTTACACCTTTCACAAGAAATGGGAGGCTGTGATTGACCCATCCAGCCACTGGATGTCACACAAATGCAGGTGAAACAATACCATAACTACTCATTCTAATCTTAACAGACATCAGTAAGTACTAATTTATCAATTATGGGGTGACTCTGTGAAAGTAAACTGCAAACATTGTTGCACTAAATGAAGCTTAAGCTTATTCACATGATAGAAGGAAGTACATCAGCTGCCACTGTGGCAGAGCACAGGCCAGGTAAGTCAGAAAGAAGTTCCTTGGACATCTACATCCAGACATCACACACTATGGCTTCCAAGAAAAATAGGGTGCAGTGATGGGACCATGATGCTTTATAAAGAGTGCTTTTGTGGATGTTTTTATGTGATTTTAAGTGAGCTTGATACTTACTGAGGCTTTGGGTACAATTTCTTCTTTACCAAAAACTCATGCAGAAGCTTGCTTTAGGAATACATCTACCAAAATAATAAACAGTACTCTGAATCTGTTGTGCAAATGTTGTAGGTATCACAGCTGCCTGAAAATAGATGTTTAATAACAAAGATAAACTGCGTAAAACAAAGCAAAGAAATACAAAGGCAAATGACTAAGAAACAGGCAGGTGTTTCATCTGCTTGATTGTGGAAGTGGCTGCTTGAAGTTCCTTTGTTCTCTGTACCAGGTTAGACTAAATCACAGCAGCCCTAGTTGCTTGGTTCTTCAGAGTGGTTTACACCCATGCTGAACCTGTTTAAGACCATGACATGTGGAGAAGGTTCTAACATTAGTGGTGGATCTGTAGCTGACCCCAGATCCATAGGCAGGATCCTGTTAATAGGTGCCAAAAGCCCTTTCTGCTGCAGGCAATCCTGCTTCTTCCCTGTCTGTCCAGCCATGCTCCCCCTCCGATTCTGTCTTCTCCTTCTTCCTTTTGAATGATTCATGGAAAAGGGGGAAGGGGAAGAATGTCCACCCTCAAATGGAATTTCTATAGATAATTTTCACATGCAATGCCATCCATAACAAATTACTTCATTGGTCATTGCCCAGATATCTCCTCTTTACATCCCTCCACAAGGACAACAGTGGCATTAGTCATTTCTCTGGAATGTCCTGCTCTGTTGCTGCCCCCTTTCCTGGGCTCATCCCCAAACTGGACCCTTGCAAACCAGCTTATTCCCCTTAGAACCTGCACCAGCTGCTCCTGCTCCTCTTGTGTCTCCTTTTCTGGTCGCCAGACCCATTTCTGCCTGCTTCTTGGATGAAGCACAGTGATAATAACCCTGATAAATGGTAATTGGAGGGACAGGCAGGTAAGAAGCTGCTGGAATTACCATTGCCATCTATTGTCTTGGTACAGATGTTCTTTAAGAAATTTTATTTGAACTGTAACCTCAATAGCCACCTGAGCTTGATGAATACTGCCAGAGATTTACCAGGAGGAAAAAGAGAGGAACTCTAACTTGCTTCTTGCTCCTTTCTCTATCACCCAGAATACCTCTAGTTACCAACATGCACTTACCTGTACCCCACCATCACCAGTACAGCTGCATCTTCCTCAGCCTGGCCCATTTGATGAGGACAAATCGGGTTTTTTTTCATCAAATATATCATTGAAAGTCTGGAATGGGAAGCTCAAACTAGTAATATAGTAATGTAATATACTAATATAATAATACAGTGCTCAAGGCTATGCCACCAGGATTCAGGCACCTTTACGCAAGCAAATGGAGCAAGAGTAGCTATGCAGGTGCAGATAATTCAGTGTAATCTACACAGTAATAACCTATGTAACCTGGGGTGAACAGAGTACTTTGAGAGTATCAGCTTGAGCTGGCAGCAACACATTGAAGACAAATATTTTCTCTGCAGAAAAGGACTTCTGGTACCTTTCTAGGCCTATTCATTCATTATGCAAAGAATTCTTGGGATTTCTCATTTTTTGAGATAAAACCATGCATTTGTGTATGAAATAGGAATTTAAAAATAATTTTAAGAAAAGGTATAGTGGTTACCTACTTCTTAGGCTTTTGATCATTATAAAGTACTGCTTTTTCAGATTAAATATACAGAATGGTAGGGGTTGGAAGGGACCTCTGGAGATCACTGAGTCCAAGCCCCCTGCCAAAGTAAATGCTGGCACACTGCTCCACAAGTCCCAGGCAACTAGACCTAGGGGCCTCACTAGCAAGCGCGGTTACATCCCCTTCCTCCTTCAAGTCTAGTTTAAAGCTCTGACAATTAGGCCTACAATCTCTTGCACAATTGTAATTTCTATTTAAAAGCAGCATTTACTGTCAGGTGTTACATAAACACGTACATACCATAAGCTAAAGGAAACGTGTTGGGAATTGTTTTTGTGCTCAAAGCCCTACCATGCCTGAAAATCTAACTTTTCTAGAACTTAATTGCTACTGTCTCTCTACAGTGCATTACTACTGAAACTCTCTCCAGCAAGCATCCAATAAAATGTATTATTTTAAGGTTACTGACTTTCCTGACCACTTTGTACTGCCAGCATATTACATACCAGTGGGGAAACAGCTTTTCTTTTCTGTTTTGTTTTGGTTTTTTTAGAACGTTTAAGTGTATTATGCTTCCCAAATTGTAGTACGAATCTGTAAATACATTGCTTTCTGTTTTAATAACACTAGATTTAAGAATTGCACAGTTTATATAGCAAACCTCACCACAAGACCAAGGAAATAACATTGTTATTTTTATAGTAAATTGCTCAAAATTACACACATCTATCCCATTAGGAGAGCAGTACATCACAAACTACTTTTGACATTTCATTGACATCTTACAAGTGCCTAAAAATATCAGGAATGATCCTCAGCTGGTGCTGATGTTATCTTTGCAGAGTCAATAAAGCCATGAGACTACTGGCTGAACAGAGGCACTTCTGTCTGACAGCAGCAAAAATGAGAGGAGAATCACTCATCATACTTGATTGTATAATGCTCAGTGCCATTGAGGAGCAAGTACTATTTCATTGCAACATACAGACCATGAAATAATACTCAGCCCCACCTCTGAACATACACACACAAAATAACTAACAGTTCAGAATAAATAAATTCCTCTAGTATATTTTAACAATGTTTGAATTTCAGATTTGACAGAGACACTGCTTAATAATGTTGGGTAATAGCTTCTAAACTAGTTTCTTTATCATTCTCCAGAACAAAACACTGAAGCATAATTAAAAATTTCTCTCTGCTTACTAGTGCTTTTAAGGAACAAATGTGGATTAAAACTGAGTCAAGGACATGTCACAGGAGGCTGTGGGCTTTGCTTCCTTGTGAGCTGTGATACAGCCTGCTGTATTACAGAGGCTGTCCTAGAGGACATTGATTTTCTGGAACAGGAAGGCTTTTTTTTGCCCCCCACAATAAAAGCACCTAGTCTTAGTTTTTTAATTCCTTATGTAACCCAAAAGAACTTTCTTGAGAAAATCAGCCTCTGTTCTAGTTAGGGGGATGAGAGTCAGAAATCAAAATTACTTTTGATGTTAGGACAAGTTTATAATGGACATCTGACTGGCAACAACCAAGTGACCCCAGCTGCTCTGTCAGGGCAACTACAGTGACTGACAGACACTGTGCCTGCTCTGAGTTTATCCTCATTGCAAATTAAAATGTTTTAATTGAAAGCAATATTAATAACCCACTCAGAAGTTTGATCACTTTCATCATGGCCTATATTCTTTAAATGCTTTTGGGGAAAAGAGAAATCCCTTCTCTGAATATAAGCTTGGATCACTTTAGCTAACAATTAATTAAACTGAATGTCTCCATAGGCATTTTCAGTCTCTCAGGTTCTTATTTCAGTTTAGCTAGAACCACATAATTCACTTAAGTGAAATAATTCTTCCTTTTAAAAGGGAATATTATCAGATAGCTTTTTGTACCAGTTCTTTATAGCTCAGGCTTATGCTTATGCTACACTCTCAACTTGTGCTTCACTACATTTTGCAAGAGGGGATAGTTAGCATCAGCTTACACTGCATGATGGTTGGTATTTTAATTATCCTACTAGTCAGAGCTACAGAGAGGAAATCTTCAGGAAGAGCCTGTGCCTAATTACTCAGTAGACTTCACAATGAGAAAATTTAGAGGAAGTATGTTGACAATATCTCCTGCTTAGATAACCTGGGTTTTATTACTGTGAAAGATTAAAAGCAAAACAAAAACACCACCAACAAAACTGCCAAATATACTTCAAGAAAAATATTTTTTTTCCAGTAAATGAATGCAGGAATCATTGCATACAGTATTATACCATATCAGCTGCTTTTTGGTAATATTTCCTAGCTGTATTTAATTAACATAGCAGGTTAGACCTTGTAAATCAACACTAATAGCCCTGAGAGGAACTGCTTGTTTTTTGAGAACATTCCAATCCACAAACACTTTTTCCAGTGAAAACTGAACAATTACAATTAGTCTCTGCTTTGGTAAGAAAATAGGAAATGATGCTAAACAAAAGGGAATGTTTATTTAGAAATTCCAAGGCCACTAATTTATATTAAGAAACTGTTTGTACTCAGGGGCTATAATCAAAAGGTGATGTGAATCATTGATCACAAAATAACTTTATAGATAAGGAACAAGTGAGGTGCTGGATGATTGTATTATATATTAACAACTTTCATGAGCAGCTTTTGCTGATTCATTTGGCAGGAAGTGAGCTGCCAAGAGAGATTTCTAGGGGAGGAACAATCAACAATATTTTCATATTAAAAAACTTCCAGTTACTGTATTGTTCTCACAACATTTGATAATGAATGCTTTCCTGTTTAAAAAAAAAAACATAAATCACAAAAACAAAGGCAGATCTGATTTAGTGTTACATGACTATAAATACACGCGCAGTCTGGCAAAGTAAGGGAAGGGTCTGATCAATTAAAAAATTGGAAAGCTAAGTACTCCTTGTGAAATTGCTGCACAGCTGGGAATTAATGATACAGTAACAGCTATTATTTTTAGAGGAGAAAAAGTCTGTACCTTTATCTGCCTTCTTGGAGAGAGAGCTCACTGACCATGGGGATTTACCCAGAAAGCAGTACTTGGATACCAGGACCTCCCTGGCACCACAGCTGAGCAGCTCTGGGGGCTTGCACCATGCTGGGAGGCTGTACAAATGGTAGGGCAGCTGGGTGCTTCAAAATTTGAACTCAAGATACAGCTTGTGCAATTCATGTAGACACAGACTTGAGAAAATTCTTTAAAATATTAAGCATCGATGCCAAAGAAATACTTTCTTACCTCTGCTGGTTAATCTCCTCATGAGAACACAAACATCATATATCTCAATAACAATCCATTATAAGATTGAGGCTGTTCTGATAATGTAGCTCACCCAAATGACAACTCAACCAACAGGTAACTATATAGTCTGCCCAGACAGCACTGCAGGAACAACAAGCTTAAAGGATTAATCATGGCAAAACACAGATAGTGGGAGCCTCAGAAATTCTCGACTTCAGAATCAGTTATTAGTAACGTAAAATATTTGAATCCATTCACATGCTAATAGTGTAACTTACCAAGGCAGTGAGGATACCTTAAGCAACTAAAATTTACAAGGTTGCAGAACAACAGACTGCATTCAACATGTGAACAGATTTTGATAATTGAAGATCTATTATTTCAAGTCCAAATTATTATTTAAATTGCATTTTCCCCTTTGCATACAGCAATCTACCTCACATCTACAGACACATTGAAAAGATAAAGAAATTTCATCTCTTAAGTGAAAATAATTAGTAACAAATGCAGAGATTTAACAGAATTCAACTCCAGTTATCCAGGAAAGACAATAAAGACACCTGGGTCATGTTAAGAATTAAACCAAAGCATTTGGCATGTCAGGTGTTACATTAGGCAGCAAGAGGGATGCACTGAAAAGGTTAGATTTCATTAATTCCTCCATTCATTAGCCAGAGGTACTGTTACAAGACAAACCAAAGAAAGAGGCATGCAAGGTACAATTAATGGAAAACATGATAATACAGAACCTTCACCAGTACTAGGAGGATTTGGATTTGCACCACACATCACAATTCTAAAGAAGTCAAAAAAGCAAACAATTATTCACCTCAGAAGAATTCATAATGATAAGGATGTTTTTATTTTCTCTCCTCTTACTTTATTACTAGTAGGAGAAACAGTCCTGTAGTCAGATCATCCTATTATTTGTCTTAAGAATTCTGAAGCTGAAACAAAGGGTGATTTAATATATTTATATACTCATATACTTTTATATATTTTTTATAGTTTTAACGTATTTCTTCCCTCTATTAGCAAGCATTGAAGAAATGTAACATTCGTGGGTGTCACTTTCTAAAACAAGTCTTGGCTTGCTTCATAGATTTCAAGTAAACACAAAACATGATTAATCTTCTTAGTGACTAATTATGGCTGGAGATGCTATCCCACGAGAAACTTGTAGGTTAGCTATTGCCTGTCACCCTTCTCCATCTCTCAGTCTAACATAAGCTTAACATTTACAGTTCCCTCTTCCTCTGAAAGGCCATGTGTCATTTTCAGAGGTCATGAGCCCAGCAGTGTAAATTATGTCACCTTAAATGTCGTGTATAACATTCCCCATCTTCTTCAAAACCTTAGAGGAAAATTTGCTCAATAGAGACACAAAGTAATTAAGGCTTCAGCTTTTTTTGCCTTTTTTTAAAAGAAATACTTTGACTACAAGGTTGCTTACAAGAGGCACACAGGTGTTTTCCTTGCCCAAGACAAGTTACCCTCAGTCTTGAAGTCCATCACAGACCACTGCCCAACCACAATGGGAAGGAAAACCAGCCCTAACTCTGAATTGCCCTGTGTGTTTAAATCAGACACTTAATGATTTTTTTTTTTTTATGTAGAGTTTGAATAGTACTTTAAGCACTAAACTGTCTCCTTAATGTTTGGAGGGGATTAAGTTCAGAGTTCATTGTGCTGTCTGTCATTTTAAAAGATTAGATAGTTTAGTTTGGCTCCTACTGGCAATGTAAGAGTCTCAGTATTTATTGACTGTCTGGAGTCATTATCAAAGCTTCTAAAACCAATCGACACCTTGTAAACAAAAGTCCCATTATTTTCATGATCCTGATAAGATTTACATGGTATCCACATTTTTTTTTATGATTGCTTGACATATTCATACTGTAATGGGTTATGTGATAAATTATTACAAATTCAGTTAGCAAATTAAGTTTTACATTGGTTTGAAAAAGAGAATTAATGTAACCTATCCTGGTCTATGTCAAATATAACTTGTAGGTTTGGGTTTGGATCAGGATAATTGTGAGAAAGTTTTTAAGTATTCTTCCAGGAAAAAAAAAAGATCATTTCAAAAGGAGATAATTATATTTTAAAATTTGGAATTTTCCTATTCACTATTAGTAAACTGAGAAACAAAATCATGTGGAGGAGTCTGACATACTAGAACAGTAGATTATGGTCAGGTAGTAGAAAAGCTGTACGCCACTAGACTACTAGTATATAATTGTTCTTTTGTATAATTTATTTTTAAAATAACCATACAAAAAAAAAGATTAATTAGAAGCCCAGATTTTGAAGAGTAATTCTCAAGAAATGATGTAAGGATTTTAGTTGGCTTTAAAAAGTGACAAAGCTAAATGACAGGGCTGTCAACTGAACAATCACATTGTCAATATTACCCCCATAAGCATTCCTGTTGACACGGGCTCAGGACCTGCATTTCTAAGTCAGATGCTATAAATACAGCAACATATTGCAGTATATTTCTGAAACAAAACGATGCTTACAGTCTAAGCAAGTTAAATTTCATTTTATAATTTTGGCATAATCTTTATTACTATACTGTCCCAGCAATATTCTTTTCCCTGTGATCATGATGGAGGCAAGTTAAGGTACTCCAGGAGAGGTGAGGCCTTTTCTTACACCTGATGACACAGCTGCTTAAAAGCAAGTATTTGAGCACCGAACTTTTGCCCACCATATCATGTAGGGCTCAGACATAAACTGGTGTTAAGCAAAGCCCATTCCTACTGAACTTCAGTTCACATTGTGCAACAAGTAATTTTTTGTGGTGATCCTTCTGCTAAACTTTTGTTTGCTGACATTTGATAAATACTTGCTACCGGGGACGGTAATCAAATGGTGTTAATAAATCAAATCAGTTTGTTAAAACCTCATGTGTTGACAGTGCAAAGGCATCCTGTAATCTATGACAAAAGAATCAATAGAAGCACATGAAAACTTACCACTGTGGGACAATATTGATTTTTGTCTTAGAAACACTTACTTAGCTCCTGAACCAAATCATTAAAATCAATTTAAAGTCTCCCATTTCCTTCACTGGGGTTTAGGTCAAGTTTTCAGACTGACAATTCTAGATTCAGGTACTGTTTTTTAAGTTTACAGGTGTAGAGCAGAACAGGGTCCTGATCCTTAATGGTAAGTTCCAGACATGCCTGTAATGCAGATTAAAAAAAAAAAAAGTTCCCCCAGGGACAGTTCCATTGTGTGTTTTCTTAGGAAATACAGATTTAGAAGGTCTGCATGATAGGCAAAAATTTAATCTCCCTCCATTACTACTACTTCAGTTTGTGTGACTTGTTTTTTCAAACTTAAAACATCCCTCATACTTGAGCACAATGTTTTAAGTAATGACCTTTCCATTAGAATAATTTCTCAAAGAATTTATAGCCTTCAAGGTAAAGATCTGTGTAATAGGATTATAACCATAACAACTACACAATAGCATCATTAAGGGTACTTCAGTTGCATTTACTTTCCCAGTACTTGAATTTATTGCTACACTGTAAAGTCTCTATTCAGAAAAAAAATACATTTACCTCAATTTATAGAGCTGACTTGGCCTGAGAGAGATTAGAACTAAAATGATTTAAGATAGAATCAAAGAATTCCATCTTTTTAATCAGTCTGTTAAAGGCAGGAGCACCTAATACAAATATTTAACTCTGTTGTTGAACACTGCTGCTGAAGCCATGAAGAGGAAATTTATAGGGGGCTCTAAAGTCACTTGACAATTATTTTCTTGGGTTATGACTTCTCAAATTGCTGTTTATTGCCAATAGCACTATATTTCAACAGAAATAGGATTCATGGGATTAGTTCACTGTCCTGGTAAAGATGTTTAATCTTCACTTTAAATGAGATATGGTAATTGAGCCTTTCTTTTTGAGTAAGAAGTGCCTTTAAACAAGGTTAGCTATTTTTATACACACTAATGAATCACTAGCTAAAAAACCTTTTTGGTTGAATGCCAGGCCTGTCTAGTTACCTGCTGTTCTCAGTACACATAAAGCATGAGGTGAAGAGGAGAAAGAGGAAGGGAAATTACTATTTAATGTTCTAAAAAGAAAGACATTAACCAATACCGCTTAAAACACTTCAGCATCAATGGGATTAAAAATAAAAAAAGAAAAAAAAAATCCCCTGACCACTAAGTAGGTAGTTCAAATCCAGCCAGTTCAGTGTTTGAAAAAGTAATTTGAACTTTTTGGGTTTTTTTTAAATAAGTTTGATAAACTCACTGGGTTGTTTTTTTTTCATGAGTGGACTGAAGCACAGCAAACCTTAGCAGAGAGCTAGAGACAGAATCTACATGTTAGGCTGAGTCCTTTCAAGCAGAGTTTTCACAACAGGATTTGCTTTGTCAGAGCCCAAACAATTCCAAAACTTCCGGAAAAATAAGGGACCCAGGTTCCCTGCCTCTTACTTCATCATTCCTACTGATTGCAAGATGCAAGCATTTCAAGATCACTTTGAATAGTTCAGTGCAACACAGAGCTGCTTATTGCTGGAGTGTTTTAAAGTCCCATACCATAGGCAGTCAGTCAATATCTTTGAGACAGTCTCAGGGGCACTTTTTACTCAGCCTTTCAATTCTCCTTCCTTAGCTACAGGGGTCATTGCAGCACCGTTTGCAGGATGAACAGACCATACCTAGGCAGTCCCAGCACAAACTTTCCATTTAGGTAGGTATATATTTGGGGGAGAGAGACACACATGGTGCTGTTTTAACACTTGCTGGTTTCAGCAGGTGAATTATGGAACCCTATTTTTGCATCTTTGGCTTCCCTCACTGTCAGAGTACAGTTAAGTTCTATTTCTGTAAGGCATCAAAGGCTGTACTTATGTTAGGAAACTACTCAGGGTTGTGACATTTTTTGTGGCTCTGTGAGCAAAAGGCACAGCACAGTTCCCATCCACACATCTAGACAATCTCCCATGGTATAACAGCATGGTCTCATTCTTTCTGATTGCTGGGAACCAAGTGGCAGCTTCTGCCATGCCCCGAGACATGCATAGGCATTGCAATGAAGAAAGCTGGTTGTTACAGGTGAAAACTACCAATATAACAGACCTTAAAGGTCTATGCCCTGTTCCTGTTTTGATTCACATGGATTAAGCCAGACAGATAACCATGGGCTTTGTCAACCACCCTGAGACCCAACTGCACCCAGGATAATGGTGGGACCACTGTCCCCCACCAGTTCAAATTTTCAAAGGGTCAGAAAGTCAGAAATCCATCAAGAACTTTCCCAGGGTCCCAGCACAAAGTAACTGGGCTCTCCTTCCTCAAAAACATTGTAGAGTTCAGCCATGGAGAAAAAAATAAATCTGATCACTTCTGATTTATATCACAACGAACAACGATGTGACACCTTCTGATTTTGTGTGACTGCCCGGAAGCTGCCAAATGACCTCTCAGTGGCTTAGAAGCATGCCTTCTCACATCTGGTGTTCCCAAAAGTTAATATGCAAATTCATCCATGTTATTAGGGCATCAAATGTGAAGAAACATACTCATCATCTGCCCTTTTGGAAAATGACCTCGTGTGCTTCTCCCTTATTTTGACTTACAGGTTTTATGACAGTGTAATTCACATTTGTAGGTCACTGGTCTGTTCTGGTTCATTCTTGTTAGCATTAGTTTTAAGTTTATTAGGAGAGCATCATGGAAGCACTTTGTCAAATTCAGACACACCTGGTTAAGAAAGCAGAAATGTCGTATTTCTCCTTTCCACTCTCTCTATGCTCCCTTTTGAGAACCCCAACTATACTGGACTGTACCTATGATGTTCTCTGCCAAAACAATGTAGCAACATTTCTGAAAATCAGTGAATAATTGCCAAAATTCATCCAGGGCATTGTGGAAATACAGAAACAATTTCAATATAAATTTGAATTGCATTAGTAATGTAACGTATAAAAAAAATAAATCAAAAAACATTATTCTCCTATGTTAACTGCCTTTTTTGTACAACAATTCTAAAAAAAAACCAAAACAAACAAACAAACAAACCAAAAAGCTGTTCTACCTAGCTTTATGATGCCTGAATCAGCAATGTCCTGGCAACAATTCATACAATTATGAAGTCATGCCAATAGATCCCATATTTTTCAGGATTCATCAAAACATTCTTTCTGCACATGGAGGTTTCATAAAGCTTCCTCTCCTATATAGGACAGTATATGGAATCATAATCATAGAATCCAAACCCCCGAAATGAAAGTTTATACATGCTTTCAAATGCATTAACATATCTGTCATTAAAAATTAAGAGGCTCAATTCTATAGGTTAGGAGGCAGTGGAGTTTAGCAAACAGGGTTAGGTGTGTACATACAGCTGACATCTTTTAAGACAAGACCAGAACTATTCCACTCTGCTAAAGTCCCTTAAAAGTAATCCATGGACATATTTTAATTAGATTATTTTGATGCCATACTTGAGCACAGTTGTGTAAGGGGACACAGCTGGTATCTCATAGCTGGAGGAAAAAAAAGTAATGAAGTACATAAAAAAACAATTGCGTAATTCTGGCTGGTGCACTCGTATTTACCTTGTGCAAGTGGTACAGCAGACCCAGTGAGATATTCCTCATTGTACTTGCTCATAATTAGAGTCGATCACTCATTGACTAGTGCCAAGAATCTGGAGTTGAAGGTTGTGAATTGACTCTCTCTGTGGCCTGTTTGTGGTTAACCAAGGCCTATACCCATACACTCAGCCACTAGCTGTTAAAGTGCTAAGTGGTAAGAGGTCACTAGACACTCCCAGTTTCTAGAGGTCTAGACAGGCTGTAAGGAAGAGAGTATTTAGCAGAGTCCTGGCTTATATCAACTCAGAAGCATCCGACTCACAAGCTGAAAGTAGACAGATCCACTCCAACATCAGAAGAACCCTCAAAAACCAAACCAACCTCCCATCTCAATCCCTCAAAATAACTTTACAGTCAGATTTTGAAACAATGAAGAACATTTGCACCTTACATAAATTTTTGTTTAGCATAAAATGCCACATTTTTGTAAATCAGATTCTACACTCTCATACAGACATGGGTCTCCTTCTTTTTATCAGTCTTTTAAAACAGAACTGGCCTATCTAAACCAAGTACACAGTTTATCCAGGACATGAACTTATTCAGGCAAGGATGACCGTCAAGCTCTTTAAAACTGTGCAACCAATTTTCAACTCCTTAAAGTTGGTTTATATTCAATATTGAATCCAATCTTATAATCAGCTCCAGTACTTTGTTTATCCACCGCGACTGTTCAGAAAACTGTGCCTACATAACATATCCAATCATACCAAACAACAGGCTACATACATTTTCAAAAGTCTGATGTCAAGTATACCCAATGTCATAACTCCACAGTAGCCAATAACCATACCTGCCTTTTGCAAACATTAATCTAAGAATGATAAATGTGCCAAGCTCTGAAAGCTATAGCATCTTACTCCAACTCAGCTCAGGATTTCTTAGTACATCTGAAGCAGCTAGCAACAGTTCCAGTTTCCATTTTTGATCTGTAACAAAAAATACTTAATTTTGTACATCCAATTGGCTTCAAGTTCAAAGTAATCAGTCCCTTTCAACCCAAACTATTCTATGCTTTTTCCTTAGAGCAGCATACTGCAATGAATATGCCTTTGAGTTCAACTTCAGTCTATCTAATCTCATACTTGTATACAGATGTTCTTTTTGATTGTGGCTAGTCTTTTCAAAGACCATATAATATTAAAGCAGAGAGTACTAAGAAAAATTAAAAATAGAATAGCACAGTATCTGTATCATGGTAATATGTTCACATAGGTATATAGCTATCATACAAAAGACAGTTTGCTCATTGTGTAATGGCAAAGACAAATGACTGTCTTCCAGTGAGCGGAGCAGCTACTTAATAAAGAACTTAGTTATTTTCTTGAGAATAATTTAAAAGCCTGGATTCCTGTTAAGCACAATGGAGAAGCCAATACGTAAACCATTGCTTAATATTTTCATGGACTTTAATACTTGTCTTTTTTGATCTGGCATCTGACAGCTGCTGAGGCAGCTATGATGCTTTTTTTCCTGGTAATCTAATTACTTGTAAGACTTCCTTTTGCGATGCATTTTGCTGCAAATATTTTTATCTGTATGGGTTGCATTTCTAGCCAATGGTACATATGACAAAACCGGGATTAAATATTTTAAATGTTTTACTTATTAAGGCCCTTCAAAAATTTGGGTCATTAAATCCTGCAGCATATTCAAAGTGCTAAGCCATGAAAAGGGGAAATACGTTAATAATTTGTTATTCATACCTACTACCTATAATGATATGCTACCAACATCATTGCCTCCTACTATCCTTTGACTGAAGGAGGACCACAGGACTTGGTGTGGTTTTAATGTAATAGCTGAAGATTCTTGTAGCACCAAAGAATTCTTGTCAACACCTAACTCTTTGTTACACTTTCTATTCATTTTTGTAAATACAGGATCTAGAGAGCAAAAAGTCCTTCATTAAAACTGACAAGTGAATTGATTTGCCATTCCCCAGCCTAGCGAGCATCATCTTCAGATCATTAACTGGAACCAAGGTTGATTAGACCTGTGGCTGCTCTTCAGATAAAATCATTTATGTCCCATCTTTCAAATGCATCATCTTCTTGTGCATCTGGGAATACAGATCTGTATGTGCAGAAGAGTCAGAGTAGGTCATCAGAAACTGAGTATGTGAGATGGTAAATTGATCTATAGAGCCAGAATCTCTAAGCTAAGGGTCAAATCCTTCCTTCCCTTCTTAAGTATAGAGCCAGACATATAGTATATAAATGCAGTGCCCAGTAAGTCATGCTGCTAGATAAAGCATGACTACACTTATTGCTCAAGATTTGCTAACCTTGAGCTCTTAAAAGAAAGGAAAAACAACAACAAAACATTTTATGAATGCCTTACTGAAAACAGTGCATCTTCAATAACTGCCTGTAAGAGCTCCACTGAAGATGGGCTGTCCAACACTCCCTGTGTTCCAGGTTAGCTGGCTAGGAGCAATACTGCCATAGCAGACACACACAGAGCTGCTTAGGACTGGGATAATATATGCCTCCAGAAACAAACACAACAGCTTGTTCTCCAGCAGGTTAAAACAAGATAAAAATAATTATTTGGGAAACAAAAAACAAATCCTGTGTTTATTTAAATGTGACAGTTTTTTGTTGTTGTTCTAAAAGAGCTTCTCTGTGCCTGCAAATGGCTCTGAGCACCACAGCATCACAGAACCACAAATGAACTTACTCTGCTTCTTTTAGGTAAGGAGATATCAGCTGTTTCACAGATGGGAGTCTGAAGCATAGACTGAATTTACTAAATAACTTACCCAGTGTTAAACTGCAAATAAGTGGCAAAGCAGAAAACTGAATCCAGGTTTCCCAAATCCCAGCCCAGTAACTTCAGCACAAGACGACCCATGCTTTGCAAAAATAGGCACCTCTACTTTATTTCTGGTACTTCCAGGTTCTGATGGGACTGGAAGTATTCCAGCAAAAGAAGGAAGTGAAGAAGAGTGTGAAAAATGAAACAAATATAAGTGTAACCAAACTTTTTTTTTTTGCAACCGCAAACTTGGTTTAAGTTCAGGACAAATCTTTGGAATTTTTTTCAAAACAAATCAATCTCTAAATAAAAGTCTATGACTTGTGATCTGAATTTCTTTTTTTGCAGCAGGTTAATAACTATACCTAAAAATAGGAAATAGAATAAAGCAATTTAGAAAGTCAGCTATTTGAGGTTCAATCTTAACTTACTGTTGAGTTTAAAGTCTCATAGAGAACTATTGCCCAAAAGGTTAGATCTACTGCCCAGGATACAAGTTTCCTGACCTCTTCCCAAACTGGATCAAGGAATGAGAATGGCAGAAATGTTAGAATTAGTTTTGTTTTCTTTTGGCTCTCTCCTAACTGCCTGCCTGCTGGGTCAGACAACCATGGATCCTGGTACAAGAGGGGCAGAGAGAGAGAAGTGGGACCACGTGTTTCAGCAACAGAGAGCTGCCACAGCAAAACTAATCTAACACCAAACCACGTCAAATGAGGAAGGTTTGGTCACAGATTAAGGGAGCCATTTATTTTGAACTGAGAGGCAGAAGGGTATCTCTCTTTTGCTCTCACTTGCTTGAAGTATTTTTCCAGACTGGTACCACCATAACTGTACAAATGTTGTGGTCTTCTGAGCAGCATAAACTCTATAGGCTAGAGAAACCCATCTCTGATAGAGTAATTGATTCTAAACAGACAAAAACTGAGGTTGTGCATTCACTATTGGACGGTCATAGGATAAGTTCTGACCTAATCAGGCATGAAAACCACAATCACATCAGCTATGCTTACCCTTAAAAAAAAAAATCAACCCAAAAGAAAAACAAAGAATTACAGAAAGACCCTGTGTTGAGCTTTGTGCCATGGAGCCCTGCATTTCTAATTAGGCACAAGTTCCCTAAAAACATCCATTGGAACCAGACAAAAACTTAGACACTTGGGATAGAAGATCCTCTGCATACTACAGTGTAATTGCTTCAACTTCCAGGAGGCAACAAATTGCTAAAATAGGTGTTGTTTTTCAGTTTAGCACCAGGCTCCCAACAAGATGAAAACAGCTTGTGGTAAGTATAATAGCTAGCAGCCCAAACAATAGCAATTAGGACAACAGCCTAAATCCTGTGGTGTCTCTGGAAAATGTGTGAACGGTCTTGCTAGTGTGGTGATAAAAAGTTAACATTAGCATGCATTGGCATCCCTGGGAGTCCTACATCAGCCTCAAGCCAAAAAAATAATTAAGCTTGTGCATCTTCATCCTGATTGACCTTGGCTGAATTTAAGCAGAACATTAAAATAGACACCACCTCACATACTTTCCTGAGCAGAGAAACAAGGCCCTGAATTGGGACCAAAGAAGAAGAAAAAAACAAAGCAACAATAAAACTAAAAACAAAACCACACATCACAAAAGTGCCCCCCAAAATAAAACAGAAAAGTGAATCTAGTAATTCAGTTGATTAAACCTTCTATGTCCACTAGAGTCAACAAGCAATAGACTGTCAGGAGAGGTGGACCCTCTAGACATCCTCAGCAACACAGAGGGTACCATCACCTACTTGAACATTTAAGACTTTATATAATTAGCCAACATCAAGAAGAGATCAACATTATCAAGACAGTAACTGCCAACACTTTGTTGTCATTTCCCTCCTCCCTCCCATCCCCCCAAAAAAGGGCAGTTTTGTTGTAGAGTGCAGTTTCAGAGTGGTATGAGGTTCCACAAAGCAGAACTACACAAAACTTCCAGTTCTCACTGTGCAAATGTTTGCATTTGAAAAGCTATATGGCAGATTAGTACCTGTAAACTTGATTCACAGCAGTGATTATCCATATTGATTAACAAAACCATGTTTTTTTTTCCCCCACAGTGAAAATGGAAGTATTCTTCAGGAGGCAACTGCATGCATTTGCTTCCTGCAAAGTATTGCTATTTTCAAAGCAAAACTATCTTGAAGCAGCAGGACAGTGTCTGAGATAGGATCCTGACTTTCACTTTTACAATATAATCAAACTGAAAAAGCAGGGGAGGAAAGTTCAGCTTCTTAAAAAAAATGTCCTTGGTTTTAAGCACTTTCCTGTTTTCTGGCAAGCAGTGAGAGTTTGTTCCCCACAAAGGACTGACAATGCTTAAAATTACAGCACAGAGCAGCATGTCCTACACCTTTGAAAATTTTCCTTAGCTCTACTGAATGATTGCTAGGGCCCACACCACCCCTCCTGTGGAAAAAGTGGTGGGAGGCAGCAATTGAAGGCAGGAAGACACAATAAAGTACCTCAGGGCTTCCTTGGCATAGCAAGGCAGAGTGGAGAACAGCAGAACTAGAAAACTGGATTATTTCCCAGCTCACTCTCAGGGATTGACAGGAAAGGCTCTGCCAGAAGCTCAAGTCATCCCTACAGGTTTGGGTTATGGGGCCCCTTCCTTCAGGCAGGATGGCTCTGCTCAGGTCACATCACTGACTGGCTCCCCCAGCGGTTGCTTGGTGGGATTTGGAGTAATCTCCTAATCAGGTTCACCAACCCATACATCAACCCATGTTCTGTCCATGTTCTATTAGTAACTTTTTTTTTTTTACCACAAGAGACCTCAAGAGAGAACAGACCTTTGTCTTTTACTGCTGAGTAATTTCAACTTTTTTTTTCCCTTTTATAGTACTATCAGACTTTAGTAAACAGATAGCACATTACATTGTGGAGCTGAGGGTGGACACCAGGTTAGGTTCATACTGTCAGTTTTGCATCTATCACACGGTTAAAACACACACCAGAAGCATGTGGGAAGGAGCAGAAATGGACCCAAAGCTGCAGCTTCCCAGACTGGCAAGTAGGTATCAGGCTCCTAAACGTCAGGACACTTATCAGCTAACATGAAACCAACTTGTGTTGAGTAAAAGTGCCAATAATGTGAAGTAAGATACTGCAAGGGGCGTGGGAGAGAATGGTATTAAAAACCAGAGTCAGCCTAGAGGAGCTGTTGCTTAGAGCAGAAGTTATTGCTACACAGTTTGAATAGGCTTCCTGTGGCTGCCCAGAGAGCCCAACATCTGACAATGCAGCCTGCTGTACTGCAGAGGGAACTCCTTTACCGAGGGTACAGAAAATAGAAACATAACCACAAAGGTGGGAGAGCAGGTCCATAAGCTGTAGCCAGTCTCCTACAGCAACTGCTGTTCTTATTTATCATAGTCTCATTAAGAGTATTTGACACACAGTCATCTAGGTAATCATCTGCCAGTTCAGATTTACTCAAACAATAGCCAGCTAAAAATACACGGATTCAAAATTTTAGAGTGTTTTTTTAACATCATCAGCAGGCACTGCAACTGTACACCAGGTGAATCCCAGTTAGGTTTGTTTTTTCGATTGTACAAGCAATATTTTGGTTTTCATCACAGTTTACATAGTAAAAACAGGCAAACTGTGTCACTTAAAAAGTGATAAATTTAAAAACAAGAAGTGAAACAGTGCAGATACCTGAAACTACACGAATTCTGCTAGTTGCTACACTACCAACAGAAATAGTTCTGGCCTGTTTAGATAGACTTTGTTTTGCTACATGACTGCATATGCAGTGAAGTGATACCAAGTCCTGAGGGTCCACTCCTTTGATGAGTTAAGCACACAAAGGCCCACATTTTGATGCAATCTGATATCATATATTTAAGTCCTAGACAAACTGCAACTGCGAGGAAGTGATAAACAGAACTTCCTGCACAAAGCTGCCTGAGATAACACTTTCCATGGACTGGAAAAAAAAGAGACATGATTGCTACAGAACTAAAAGGGAACTGTTCTGCTCTTAATAAATAACTCTTTCTTTTTCACGTGGCTATTGCAAAAGCTGAAGCACAAGTGACTAAGATTTGGTGCACTGCAGAGCAGTTCTACTCACACATTTCTGAAATGATTTTTTGAGGAACTACACTTAATTCTTAGCTCTCCAGATCCATGTTCTCCTGAAGTCTCGTGTGCTGCAGCTGGAGCCCTGCAACTCAGAAACCTCGCAGCTAATACTTTTACTTCCATTTTAAAGAAAATTCAAGAAAGCTAAACTAAAAAGTTTAATCAAATGGAGAACTAAGAGTCAGTTTTGTTTTTTGTTTGTTTGTTTTTTTAAATAAAAAGGCTAGATTGTCTCCAAAGAGGGAAAAAATCCTATAGGAAACTGGATTAATTCCTTCTCATGGAATTTCCTCTCAATTTTGCACCTCGAACTCTAAGAAATGTAATTAATTACTATTTTTTAGTTCACCTTTTGAATGTTTGGGCAGTCGAGTATTCCTCACACTGGAAGTTGTGGAGGAAATGGTCTTCAAAAATCAGTACTTAATATGCACCAAGAGGTTTTTTTTTAATTACAATTTAGAAAGTGTTTGAAATACAGAGGGGTTTCATCATATATAAACAGACTAGAACACAAAATAAAAATCTACAGAAGCTAAAGGTCCAAAGCACATTCAATTTGTAATGGAAAATATCAAGAATTCATAATAAATTTTTCACCAGTTGTTAGGGGTGGAAAGGGAGAAACACTTGCAAAATAGGCTTGTCAAAAACACAGGCAAATCACTGAAGTCTGGAAGAGATTCCACAGAGATTACAACAGCTCACCTACTATGCAGACATCTACTCTAACCTCACATGGTGATGTCCTAGAACCAGCTCCAATGACAAGTTCTACTGAGATGCCAGAAGCGCTCCAGACTCATGCCATTATAACCTGTTCTGTTTTTTAAAAAAGGTCTTTGTTAACTTTTGCCTGTTCTGTGCATTTCTTTTTATATTTTGTTTTGGTAGTGTTTCTGTTTTTTGGGGTTTTTTTTGTTTTTTAGAAGCTGATTATGAACAAGTCAGGAAAGAAGCAACTGCAGCTTAATAAAAGCAATCAAATGCTCGCCAGAGTTGAAGAGTTTTAAAAGTGGCGAGTATATGAAGTAATAGGGGAAACACAAGACTGATTAATGTGACAGCACTGTGGTGACATTCCCAGAGATTTGCCCTGCACTGTGTTTCTTGATACATAAAAAGCTCTAATATCAGCACTGCATGTCTTCTGGTCCCTTTAAGATTCTGCTTATTGCTAGTTGGGCCTAACCCTTACCTCAAGCCATGCAGCAAGCTATGATCAGAGCAGTGCTGAAGATGCCATTAGCATAACTGTGTTGAGCCCTGGCAAACCAAGGCAGAGAGCTACACAGTCCCCTCAATCTGTGAAATATCAATTTATTAAAAATAAATTAAAAACACACACACAAAAACTCCCAAAAAACCCCAACCAACAAATCCAAGCAAACAAAAAACACCAAACAAACACAACAACAAGAAACCACCCAACTAAAGACAAAACTTTTAAAGCAGTCTTTTTAATTGGATCAATTCAGAAGGCTGGAAGGCTGGGTTAGACCACAGTCACTTCAATGGGGGAGCAGCCACAGCAGTAATCTGTGCATCAGGCAGGAAGAAGGAGAATCAGATTTGACTCTGCAGAAATTGTAAATGGAAACACAGCCCAGCGACTGCTGAGAACTATGCAGTCAGAGTAACAGGCTGCAGAAAATACCAGGCCTAAAACTGTGGTCTTTCACACACACACCAGATTCACCACAGCAGGAGCTAACAACTGGGTTTTTTCTTATAGCCTCTTGGCCTTACACTCAGGCAAAGAGCCAAATGCTATGGATGACTATAGGCCTCTTATGATTTAAGAGACAGTAACTACCATGGTGACAACAACAGGTAAAGAGTTTTTAAACAAGTGATAAAATACACAAACGCTTGTCAATCTGGCCCTATTTCCATTGTATCTACAGTATATTGAAAATACAGAGACTTGCTCATTTGTAATCCAATTCAAAGCTGATTGCTTTCTCTTTAATCTTAAACATTTGTTAATTTTATTCTGAGCTCTTGTACATTCCATCCACTATCTCTTGCAGATAAATTAATGTAATCAGCTAGAGAGTGATTTTTATTTTTATGTGTGAGATTGTTTTGAATAACGATTAATGACATTACTTTATTAACTCATAGGCTGCTTGTTCACTTGGGAATTATGGTAGAAATTATTGAACAAACATTTTTATCATCGTCAAAACAAGCTTAGTTTTCATTATACTAAGTTATCTTGAAAGCAATATTTAGTATAACACTTGAGTGACTAGTTTATTGTTACTTAGATAGCCCAGTGATAGGCACCTTAGAAAAAACGAAAATAGGTAGTAGACCAAACTGTAAGTAGCAAACACTTTGTCTCCTCCTCTTTTACTATGAATATAATTGAAAGTCTTCACAGTGCTGGCAATCTTATAATGGGTCTGAGCTCTGTATCTTGGCCATGAATGAATTATTGATTTTTCAATTGCAAAAACAATCTGCCGAGCAGACACTTGTGACTACAGAAAGAGTGCTCATCTGTTGTGAGTCAGTGGACAGAGAAGCCTTGTGCGTCAGCAACTGATTCTTAAAACAAATAAAATGTCACTTAAATATTGTAAAATCAACAAACAAAAAAAAAAATTTATTTTTAGTGTTGCAAATGGGACACTGCCAACTTTGCTCTGCATAACAAGTCTCAAGAAGCTCTCCTGGGAATGTTTATATTGTGTTTCTATCCAGACCTTATATTTGCTTTGAATTGTGACAACAGTTTGACCGTTTTCATGTTAAAAGCTTCCTGCCTTTGTCATGAAAGGAGCTTTTCATCAATATCTGTAGACAACAGGCAAAACAGGAATTCAGGAATACTGCTGCAAACTTTAGGAGCACCTACCTGGAAGTGCTTGCACCCCAGTATCACCTCCACATCCCCCCTCAGTCCATGTCTTCAGAAAGTGCCAGTACCCTAAGCCCTACCAAGAGCAAAGCAGAGGATAATCAGGCCCAAATCTGGCTATTGAAGTTAGCTATAAAAGTTATTTAGGCATTTATTTTTAAAAAAATTATTAATTTTGTGTTCTAATATGATAGAATAAGAGCTTTGACAAGCATGCTCAGGTCCTACTACAGTGAGAAAAGTAACCAGTACAAAACATTTTAAGTTTTTTTTATGCACATAATACAAATACATGTATGTATAGATATATGGGAAAATCTCATACATTATTATGTGTATGAGAGTTTCATATCTCAAATTTGTCAGTTTGGGTTTTGATATTTTATATTTAACATTGCAGAGCAGCTTACTATTTTCACCACTCCCAAGTCAAATAAGCTATTCACATCCCAGTATCTTAGAATCTATTGCCTTCCACCTGCAGAAAATTCTACTTGAAAAATAACACTATGCACAAGACTGAAATAACAACTGATCAGGCAGAAGTCATCGTGTCTGTCCCTGGAAGAATTAGTTACCTCAGAACTTCAGCACAATGAAGAGAAATCAGAAAGTATGATTCGCCTTTTAGATTGTTTTACTTGAGTAACAAATAGGCTGAACTTCCTTTTTTCAGAGCGTAGTCAAATAGTGATTATGCAAAGTGTACAATTCTAAACAGATAATTAAACAGTAACCCCAAATTTTTACAGATGAATAAGCTTCTTTATAAAAAAAGCCAAAAAACCTGTGCCTCATGTCCAACTTAAAAAAAAAATTAAAAAATAAATCAACTACTGTAGTGATTAGTTTCTTCACTCCTTTTTACCTGTGGAAAAAACAACCATCTCCAGGATTCAGTGTACTTTTCTGTCAAAGCACTTTCTGTCTGAAGGTTTCAGGGGAGACACACTGTTTCCTAATCAAGAAAGTAAACCATCTGGAAAATAAAAGAATATTGCAAAAACAACTGTGATACAACCCAGATCTCCAGTATTTTCATTCAGGACTAAAATCTAACATTATAATTACATCATATCAAAGAAACAAGAACATCTTACACTTCTCCAAAGGTCATTTTAAGATGACCTCTGAGCTGGGTGTACTTTCTTCCTCTCAGATATGTACAGAAAAGGGAACAAAACATTATAAAAATAAGTTTGAGTAAGATTCGCATACTTTGGGAGACATGGCAGGATCTCCTTGAAACTACAAAGTAAAACACAGTAATTTCACTTTTTTCTTGAAATAAGCTAGAAACCTGGGACCATGTAATTCCAGTGGGTTTAAGGAACTACTCAGCAGAGTGGAAAAGCATTCTCTGAAACTGATGTATTTGTCTACACTTCTTAAGCAGTGACTTTGATAGTGTTACTACCAACCTACTCCAGCAAAGCCAAAAGTAGTCACACAGTTTGTTTTTAATGCCTACTTGAAAAGTTCTGGGATTGTCTGAACATTGATCAGTCAAGTGGAAGTTCTTTAAACTTCAGTGAAAAGCTACCAACCGTTGCTATAAGAGTAATCTTCTAGTACTTTTTACGACTTTTTTGAAACCGAAAGAGAACCTGAGTAAATCAAGTCTTGGAAAAGCACCACATTAGTCCCATCATAGAAGGTTAGCCCCTCAACAATGCAACTGCCTGCATTTATCTCTTCCTTATGCACACTAATGGACATAATTAACTGTGAAAAAAGCAGACATTGTTACCCAGGAACTGTTTTAGCAGGAACAGCATCTGCAGCAGTTTTTTAACCAGATGTGGAACTGTTTATTTCCAGCTCCCATTATCATAGGTACTTGTATCAAGAGCTGTATGCTGAACAAACGCTAATGAGCATCACGTGAACAGGTACCTAAAGGACACATGAATCATCTGGAACAAAAAAACACACCAACCCTTAGCACTCTCTCTTACTTTACTAGAGAATGTTCATTAACATTTATTTGGATTAGGACACTTAGTTATTAAACCCTTCATAGAAGTTTCATTTTCAGAGGGCTCTTGACATCTATTTAAGTTTTTTCTCCACATTTACATATGTTTAATGGTGCATTACTTTATGATGTAGACTGCCCATTGCTGTTGGGACACATACTTTCAAACACAGAAAAACAAATCTGAAAGCATAAGATACTTCAGTAATAAAAAGGAAACTTTAATGCTTTTCCCATCTTTTATGGCAGAAATACCACTTGGCATAATGGGCACCATTACTATATTTTTACTTTAGCAGCCAGGAATGCTGACTCAAGTACTTAGCTTATATTATTACCCTGTTATCTGGAAGTGGGGTCCTCAACAGTAGAGAAAACTACGTGGGACATCCTTGGTAATCTGTTTAACTTACTTTACTGTATCTCTGAGGTGTTAAGTAAAGTCTGTCGCTACCCCAGAAAAGTTCCTTAACTCTATGGCTTTGACAAACTTATATATCCCATTTATCTTCCAGTTCACTTGGGGATTACAGAAGACCTCAGCTGAGCTTTTAATGAGCTTACACAGAGCACAGGGCTGAGATACTACTCCCCTGGAAGGCCATGGCTCAGGCAGGGTTACAAAGATAACTGTGTGAAAAAGCACAAGCTAGATGTGCTTCCCTTTTGCTACCTCCAGCCAGATAGCCAGGCAAAGCCTGACTATATGATTTCTGTAAATCATTTTTTCCTGAACCTGGTGGGTCACTGAATTTCAGCTAATCTATATAATATCAAATGTATCTGTACTAAAGGTTAAAATGCATGGTTAACTGAAACATTGTGAACTTAGGTGCTTGAAAGGGCTCACTGAGGTTACCTATGATTACCTGGAGAAGTTCTGTTTCCAAGTAAATTTAAGCTAATCTAAATGCATGCTGTGATTCAAAGAGGCAGCCCTGCCTGATAGTCAGATGTGTGTTCTTACTGTGTCTCTTCTCTGAGCATGAGCAGTCATGAAACTATGTGGCCAGTTAGATCAGGGAACCTCTGCTGACAACGAACCTGGAAAAAACAAAACCAAACAAATACAGTAGTTGGTTTTCTCTCGCATGAGTTTTCACTAAGTGTATGGGAAAAATGACTGGGGAGAGAATGGGCAGAAAAACATTTTTGGGCTGCAACTTCTTAAAGTGATGGTGGAACCATCAGGAAGGCTCTGAGGGCTACTGCAGGGCTAACAGGAGATTTTTGCAGTGATTTAAAACTAGGTTGTTTTGAAATAGTATGTTGGCCATATGTTTCTCTGGTGCCTCCTGCTGAGGATGCTAAAGAGCTCAGCAAAGCTCACAAACAGCTCTTTGGTAGGTATTATCACTCCTATTTTACAGGAATGAGGATGTGGACAGAGCTTGGATCATTTACCTACAGCAAAAAGCAAGTTAGAAGACAGAAAAACAAAACCACTCATCCTTGATTCCCACAACTATGTTAATTAATAAATCGTGACCAACATGCAGAACATTAAGAAATGCCCCCTGAGCATTCATTAGCGAGTTAGGCAAATGAGCAGCTGTGTAGCCACACCAGTGCTTGCTCAGCTGCACAGGCAGAGAACAGCAGAGCACACAGGACCAGCAGCTACGGGACTGGGCACTGTGCTGGAAGAGGAGTCCTGTAATTCTGGTGAGAACAAACCAGGGCAGGCAACTCAGAAAAGATGCAATATAGGAATTAGACACGGATACATGACCCAACAGAGTTTAACAGCAGGTTCTTGAAGGTGCAGGGTGTTGGATGTTCTTGGCCTTGTCCTGTCTGTGGTGGTGCTCTTCACCCTGCACAGGATCTTGCTGGGCATGAGATACAAGAGGGAGCCACTATGCTGTCATCCCTAGACAGTCAAGAAGAGTATGAATTGCCTAATGTGCCTGTTGTTGTTATACCACTCCCAGCTGGGGAAAAAAACCCACAACTGTAATGCTACTGAAGGAGAGGGAGATATTTTATCTTACCCCATTTTAAAAACTCACATAACATGAAGGTAGGAAAATCTTTGTCATTGCCTCAGAGCCTGTATGAAGCCATGCAAAAATATATTGTAGCCTCTGATGTTCCTTTTGAGCCTTATGGAGGAAGCAAGGCTTTACTTCACTGTATAGAGTAACACAAATAAGATTAGCACCTGATTTAGCATTTTTTCTTACCCTGAACTTCTGACTTTCTTTTACACCACTCAGTAATGACATGAATGATGGCACATGCTGTGGGATGTATATTCAGAGTTCACTTGTTCAAAAGACTGTTGTTAGTTGGCTGTTAAGTATTTTTTTCTTGTGGTTAATAATAGTAGAATCATAGAATGGTTAAGGTTGGAAGGGACCTTAAAGATGATCAGGTTCCAACCTCCCTGCTATAAGCAGGGACACTTCACACTAGACCAGGCTGCACAAGCCTCATCCAACCTGGGCTTAAATACCTCCAGGGAGAGGGCTTCCACAACCTCCCTGGGCAACCCTACTACAGCACCCTGCTACCCTCATGGTGAAGAATTTCTTTCTGATGTTTAACCTAAATTTACCCTCTTTCAGTTTAAAACCATCACCCCCTGTCCTATCACTGCCCTCTCTGGTGAAAAGCCCCTCCCCAGCTTTCCCATAGGCCCTTCAGGTACCTGAAGGCCACTATAAAGTCTCCTCAGAGCCTTCTCTTCTCCAGGCTGAACAGCCCCAATTCCTTAGTCTGTCTTCACAGCAGAGAACTACAGAATTGTCATGGTTGGAAAGGACCTCTTGGATCACTGAGTTCAACCATCAGCACAAAACCAAAACCAAATACAAACAAACACACATACTCCACCAGAAAACACCCACAAAAAAAATCCCAACCTCAGCTACTAGAGCATGCCCTGAAGTGCCACATCTACGCATTTCTTGAATACTTTCAAGGATGGTGACTCCACCACCTCCCTGGGAAGGCTGTTCCAGTGCCTGACCACTCTTTCAGTATAGAAATTCTTCCTAATATCCAATCAAAACCTCCCCTGCTGCAACTTAAGGCCATTTCCTCTGGTCCTATCGTTATCCACCTGGGAGAAGAGGCCAACACCTGCCTCCCTACAACCTCCTTTCAGGTAGTTGTAAAAGGTGATGAAGTCTCCCCTCAGCTTCCTCTTCATCAAACTAAACAACCCTAATTCCCTCAGTTGCTCCTCGTATGACTTGTTCTCTAGACCTTTCACCAGCTTGGTAGCTCACCTCTGGACATGCTCCATCACCTCAGTGTCCTTCTTATAGTGAGGGGCCCAGGACTCGAGATGTGGCCTCACCAGTGCCAAGTACAGGGGCACAATCACTTCCCTACTCCTGCTGGCCATGCTATTCCTGATACAGGCCAGGATGCTTCTTGGCCACCTGGGCACACTGCTGGCCCATGTCAAGCTGGCTGTCAACCAGCACCCCCAGGTCCTTTCTGCTGGGCAGCTTTCCAGCCACTCTTCCCCAAGCCTGTAGCGTTGCCTGAGGTTGTTGTGACCGAACTGCAGGACTCAGCACTTGGCCTTATTAAACCTCATACAATTGGCTTTGGCCCATCGATCCAGCCTGTCCAGGTCCCTCTGCAGAGCCTTCCTACCCGCAAGCAGATCAACACTTCCACCCAATTTGGTGTTGTCTGCAAACTTACTGAGGGTGTACTCAATCCCCTCATCCAAATCATTTAACAGGACTGGTCTCAAAACTGAGCCCTGAGGGACACCACTGGTGACCAGCCACCAACTAGATTTGACCCTGTTTACCACAGCTCTCTGGGCCCGGCCATCCAGCCAGTTTTTTACATAGTGAAGAGTACACTTGTCTATGCTATAATTCACCAGCTTCCCCAGGAGAATGCTGAGGGAGATGGCATAATGGTGACTTATAAGTATCCTTTTCTTTCTGGAGAAGTCAGCTTAACCTAGAGTGGACTACATTTTATTTTCACCTCTCCAAAATTTCCAACTGGTAATCCAGCTATTTATAACATATGCATAATTTTTAAAAAGGTCCAACCTCTGCCTTCAACAAACTCCAAATAAGTCACATTTCATTCCTTCAGACCTTGGGCAATGTCTGCTTTTCATTTTCTAAAATGATAGTGCACAATAAAGACTTGGGCAGGACTGAGGCATCTAAAAACATGAAATCCACCTTCTTCCCCTAACACCAGGGGCTGATTTAATTTCCCTGGCATTTACCCTGTTCTGCACATGAGCAGGCAGGACTTATCCAATGTGAGCACCACTACCTGCCTCAACATATCTTGGCTACCTGGTCTCACAAATTGTCTAGCTGATCTACACAAAGTCTTGCTTGCTTTTTTCCCCTCCCCAGAAGCATTTCTAAACACTAAGAAAGGAAATGTTTTACTGAGCCAGGAAGTCAAAAGTCTCGTCAGAATCAGGTATTTTGGTTGCAAGGACAATGCAGCAGAACAATAGCGATGGCAGTGACAAGAGGACAGGGACACTGCTGCCAGGCAGACCCACAGTCTCCAGAGAAGCATTGCTTCAGGGTCTCTGTGTTCATTTCATTCAGAGAGGCTCATGGTGGACACACATCTCAGACATCATTCTTTTTCTGCATCAGCAGAAGCCCTAGAGTGAGAGTACTGACAAGGTTGGGAACAGAAGTTTTGTGGGTGAGAAGGGTAACCTGTGGCCTGGGCAGAAAGTTCAGTTCTTTATCACTTCCCAGACTCCCGGGGAACACCAGTCTAGAGATCCTAATCAAGGAAGCATCTGAATGTCCGATTTTAATGCTAGACAGTCTTTCCCAACCAGCAGCCATGCCAAGTGCTTCCTCCTCTCAGTTCCTATGCCAGGACATGCATGAAACTGACCCCTGTCAATTAGACAAAATAAGGCCATAAAAGGGAGCTAAGTGATGTTAAAACCATTCACTGGGCATGGATTTCCACTGGAAGTGGCATTTGTTACAACAGCTTTTCTAAGGGAGGAACAAGAGCTGGAAATTTAGGCTCCAACATCTCAACACTGCCACAAAGTTTAGCAGTTGCTTGCTTTATTTAAGCTTCCCACTGCATATACCCCAGGCACAGACACTAGCAAACATCATGAGAGAAGTCACAATAATTATAAAAAAAATCTGTATTAATCATGAACATTATAAAATGTAAAATAAACATTGTAAGAGTAATAATTTCCTATGTGGTTTTATCCTCTGAACTTTCCTGAGTTGCTTTAACTGACATTTTTACAGGTATTTGCTACAGCATAATTTCAGATGCATTAGCACAAATTCAGAATAAACAGACTACAAACAATGGAGCAGCTTCATGCTTCCACTATCATGACCAAGAGCAGAACATAACCCACTGAAGAAAATCCTGAGGCCAAACTTTAGAAATGCTTAGAAGATCCAACAAAACTGAAATCTTTCAAGCAAGAGTGCCTCCTCCATACCATAAACAATATATGAAAGGCAACTTCCTTAAGTCATTTCTGGAAAGCAATTTATGTCATATTTACAGGCATTTCCCCCAACATTTTCATCTTTGTTTCTTCAATCTTTGACAGTGCGGGAAGGAAATCAGACAACTTGTGGATATTGCTGCTACCCTTCAATTCTACTGATAATAGTTGTGGAAACATAGACATAAGAATAACTTCCTGAATGAAACAATATTTAGCACGTATAGAAGCTTTTGTTCTTTTTGCCTGGAGAAGATACAGTTTAAGGCAATTATAATGACTTTTAAATGACCATAAAGAATACTATTAGGATGTCTGAATGCCCTCTTTGAAATAAGAAAAACAGTCAAATTAGGTGGTCAGGTTTTTTCCAGATAGAAAGGACAAACAGATACGTGCTAGCTCCATTTTTCTTAAGCTAGTTGTATCATAACAGGAAGCGTTACTCATTCTAAATTTGATGTTGAATGATTTTACAAAAGAACCATGATGAGCTGTGGACAGAACTGTCCCCTTTTTATTTCACACCTTTGAGCAGATTTTTCAGAAGAAGCCAATGCATAATCAGCTGAAATATATTCAGTCACAGGACTGAAGCACCAGGGCTTTCATTTTCCTGCCCCCAAAATTATACATTTATTTTTTTTTACTCATGCATGAAAAGAAGAGAAACTCCTGAGGAATGTATGTGTCACAGCAAGATGATAAAAAAAAATACAAAATAGTTACATTTCTCTAAGTGATCAGACTTTACACTCTTGCAAGACAGTAACAACTTGGGAACATAAAAATGGCCAGAATAGGCAAGACCAAAAGTCCACATAATTTAACTGCTGTGCTAGAAAATTAAAGAAGAGAGCAAGAACAAAACAATTAATTAAAAAAAAATTAAAATCCCAGAGCAAGTTGAAAAAAACCTCTTACAACTGTATGCACTTACCTATTTCTTTCATCAGAAATGCTGAAGGAGAAGGACCTAACTACTGCTCCTCCCAGGTCTCCAGAAGGAAGGCAAGGGCCAGGGGGAGTATATTAAGAACAAAGACATAACAGGTGTTTCTTATTTTTGTTAATGGTAGGTGAGTAGTAGCCTTGTCATTTCCTGAGGCAGAATTCAGACCATGTTTTCTAAGAAATCACGGTGTATGTAACTTTATTAAGCTTAGCTTATCCTTTTTCTGTGCTGGAACATGAAAAGAATATTTGATGCTCATACTTGTCCTGCACTGTATGTTGTATTTTCTAGGGTATGTGCTTGTGACCTTGCACATGTTATTGCAAAGTACTATCATTATGCCTCTCTAATTTTAAATCACTAAAAACTTGGCAGTTCTGATGTTACCTAATGTGTTAAAAATCACAGCATTTCTGCCTTCCAAGCCAGTGTTTAACATAGTTATCCAACAAATCAAACAGGATGCCACTCAGTGTGAGTCTCACAGTGAACAGAAACAAAACATGCTCATTGCTTTCCAAGTGTATATATATATATATATATATATGTATATATAAATATATATATAACAGTTGGTTCTGCTCTGGCTGGGAAGGCTAAGGCAAGTCTTTGGCATCTTATATCAGACTTGACAAATTTCAAGTACAAAGATCATAATTCCCACCACTCTGCAGACAGAATTAGTAGCATTTGAGATGTAAAAAATTAAATAGAGCAGAAATTAGACCTGCAGGTTTCAATCTACAGTGTTTTGAGGTACTTTATGCTATATCAGCGGGCCATACTAGATCTCACCATGTAACAAAACCTGAGTGTCTGTTTTATTTAATTTATTTCAGCCTAACATGACAAAGACATAATCGCATCTGTTCCTCAGTCCTTCCAGTTACCTGGGTAAGCATCTGTAAGACTGAGGCATGTGGGGAGCAGTGTCTCTCAGTGTTTAATTAGAAAAGCAAAGTAAAAATAACTCTTCTCCTTTAAACAGATTAGCTTTAAAGATTGAGCAAATCTGAGCATTTTTAAAATTTAAATCTGTAAAACAGCTTGAAGGCTGCTTCTTTACTCTTTCTGAGTTTGGAGATTATAACCTTCATCTAAGTTTATAAGTATCATCTAAGTCTTAATCTAAGAATGTTCCTTCCTTTTATTTTCTGACTGAAAGACTGAGCTTTGTTATAACTGATGTCTCATCTCCAGGAGCAGGCCAGGATGGCTTTGCTCACCACTGAGGCAGGGAAGGATTTATTCAATGGATGCAGCTAGGTCAATGCCAAATACTTCTGAAGATCTCATCCTAGTCAGGGTATTTTGACTTCTCTTTTGCTCTACTAGGTGAGTAAAAAGATATTTGGGGTTTGGTGCTGCACCTGTCCCATCTAAATGGCAGTTACAAAAATAATACACTGGCCAACCAACATGCCAGCCCATCAGCTAACAAGTGTGCCACTAGAAGCAGGCATTGTGTGGGAAATGAGAGGCAACAAGAAGTGGAAAAAGAAGCTGTGTGACTTGAGTGCAGTTCCTTTTAGCCCCTCCAGTGATCTATATAAGGAGACCACGATGCCTGTAAGAACAGAACAGTAAATCTGATGAGTTAGGAGAGTTCTTCTTGCCCTTGGTTTATCAGAGATTTTGGGTGCCTCCACCTACCCCATTGTCCCATTAAAGCTGTGGCCAGGGCAACCCAGAGAACCGTGCATGTGAACAGGAGCATCTTCAGCAAGTTTGAGGACTTCAAAGCACATCCTTCACCATCTCTGGTAACAACGTTAAAACTATGAGGTCCCCTGCTCCAGAGAAGTCGAAAATTGAGAAAAGCACGTTTGTTCTACAATTCACACAGGTTCTTATTTGCACTCTGATTTATTTCAGTTCTTTAGCTGAACATTTTCTAATTTTTCTTTGACAGTGTCACAGTTACAAAGTCTGGACTTTTTTTTTAATTAAAGCTCAGATTATCACACAACAGCAAGAACCAGCATTGAAAATGAACTCTAAAACCTGGTGCGACAGTGTGCTATGAAGAGTTGGCAACACCTCTGTTGTGCGACCCTGGGCAAGTCTGTGCCTCTTTGCTCCCTTTCCACTGAGTAAATAGATGCCAGAGGGGTAACTTTCTGTGTGCCAACCTGACATGTGAAAGCTGCTGAGACAGTGAGATCACAGAGACCTTTGCTTTGGTGTCATCATCCTGGAAAAAGAGGAGTACTGAATCAAAGGCATCAGGTCTTTCATGTGAATAAAGTGCTGATCCCACAAGCTCAGAGGCCTCTGCTGACTGGCACTGCTGATCACGGAAGAGCTGCCTTCGTGCCAGGTCAGCAAACAAAGGTGCTGTTCTAGTGGTCCCAGTGGCTGATGCCATCTCTGCAGGTTCCCATGAGAACATTAATCTCTACACTAGCACAAGTGCTAACCTCAACACACCACACAGGTAATTTTGCCTTCCTAAAAAACCCAGCAACATGAATATTACAGAACTGGTAGCTTCAACAGGTAGACCTGGGGCACAGTACCAAGGCAGCTACCTAGACTTGATAGCCACACACCACACAAGTTAGCACAGGTAGGAGGGAAACAGTTTTTATTGCTCCTAGATGCACAGACAATTCCTTTTCCTAGCTGGAGACCACTGCAGGACTGTTCCACCTGCCCCAGCATCTTTTCCCGTCCTCCCAGGACCTGCAGGGAGGAAGGGCTCTCTGCCACCCCCCTCTGCTGCCACCACATCCAGCAAGGGCAGAGTCTCTGCACCCCTGGGGACAGCTCAGAGGGCGGAAGGGTGGGCCCAGGGGAGGAAGGAGTGGGTGGACTGCAAGTAGGCACAAATACGTATGACTCTCCTCCCACCTTCTAGCAGGTCTTACTGGGCAAATTGATTTATTTCTCCATTTTCTACTCTCCCCAAAGCAGAGGGAGACATTAAAGCCCTGTCACTGAAATTGCCATTGCTTGCAGCAAAATATTATTGTCTACGCAGGTTGGTGAAGGCTGAACACTATCAGTGTCTGTGGCAACTAAAGTTCTTAAATCAGATTGTGTCCTCGGGTTTTGTACACCTCCATAGAACATAAACTGCCAGTGCTGGAACTACTTTTCCTTCTCTTCTGGGTTTGGGGGAATTCATTTATGCCTGTAAAATAAAAGGCCTTGTTTTCAATCTCCTGAGAGCTGATTTTCACATACTTTCCCTACCAAAAGCCAAAGGTAAATGCTCTTTTTACTCATGCAGATGCTGATATTGGCTTCAATGGGATCAACCACACAAAAAGGAAAGAGAACAGGCAGGATGAGTTATGCTTTTTCCAAGTGAGTAGCTTGATTGTCCTTGCACTTCTGGAGACAGGACAAAGTTCAGGTTTGACTTGAAGTTCTGCAATTCATTTCATTTAGATAACAGTAAAAAAGTGCCAGACTTCCTAAATAGACACACATTTATTATTTCTAACGGAGAAACTACACTGAACGTGGAGTCTGTTGTGCACTTCCTGCTGGGATTGCCTTTTTCTTTTTATTACTCCTTTACCAATTTTGATACAACTAGTAAAGTTCTCACTCTGTAAGCAGAGCCTGATGAAGTGAGAGGTACCACAGGAGAAATGGGAATCCCTAGCTCTTTTTTAGCTCCTTGTGCTGTCACAGCTATCCCAGCAACATTGTAGCCCCACCAGTCACCAACACACTATCCACTTCTAAAACCAAGAAGAAAGAAGAGAGGGAGTTAGAAATGAATGCTAAATGTTTTTGCTGCATTTATTTATAATTTGGACTTCACAAGAGGAGTGTAGTACAGTACTTGTACAACTTGAGAATTTGCCCTGTGCCAGAGGAATGGTGGGAGCTGTTTTGTACCTGGGCTTACATTTTCTCAGACCATGCAGGTGGCTTTCATTGTCTGAGACACATCTAGAGCTGGGCCTGTGAGTTTATCAGCCCTTCCCAGTGCAAATAGCAAGTCATACGATAAAAGTCAGAAGGACTAATGATACTCCCAATGCAAATTTTCTGAGCTCAGGGTAAGAGTTGGAAGTGAAGGATAACATTTTGCTCCTTCCCACAACCCCATTTGGGTTGTGCCCACGCTGAAAAAAATAGTAAATACATCCATACACAGAAGAAACAAAAATAAGGGAAGAAATGGAAGTTCAGCAGCAGTTTTAACTCCAGCTTCAGCCACCTTGACAGCAAGAGTGCAGTATTTACATAACTTTTGGGTACTTATGGAATCACAGAATCATCGCACTATTCAGGTTGGAAAAGACCCCTGGGATCACCGAGTCCAACCATCATCCCTACTCTACGAAGTTCTCCCCTAAACCATATCCACCAACACCACATCCAAACGACCCTTAAATACCTCCAGGGATGGTGACTCAACCACCTCCCTGGGCAGCCTATTCCAGTGTCTAACCACTCTTTCTGTGAATTTTTTTTTCCTAATGTCCAGTCTAAACCCACCGTGTTGCAGCTTGAAGACATTTCCTCTTGCTCTGTCGCTAATTACCTGTGAAAAGAGACCAGCACCAACATCTCCACAATGACCTTTCAGGTAGCTGTAGAGACTGATGAGGTAGAGACTGATGAGGTCTCCCCTCAGCCCCCACTTCCTCAGACTAAACATTCTCAGCTCCTTCAAGTGTTCTTCATAAGATTTATTCTCTAGGCCCTTCACCAGCTTCGTTGCCCTCCTCTGTACTCGCTCCAGCACCTCGATATCTCTCTTGAATTGAGGTGCCCAAAACTGGACACAATACTCCAGGTGTGGCCTCACCAGTGCTGAGTACAGGGGGACAATCACCTCTCTCCTTCTGCTGGTCACACTATTTCTAATACCAGCCAGGATACCATTGGCTTTCTTGGATACCTGGGCACACTGCTGGCTCATATTCAGCCGCCTGTCAATTAGAACCCCCAGGTTCTTTTCTGCCAGACACTTTCCAGCCACACTTCCCCAAGCCTGGAGTGTTGCCTGGGGTTGTTGTGGCCCAAGAGCAGGACTCAGCACTTGGCCTTGTTGAAGCCCAGACCATTATTAACATTAGCCCAATGATCCAATCTATCCAAGTCTCTCTGTGGAGCCTCCCTGTCCTCATGCAGATCAACACTCCCACCTAGCTTGGTGCCATCTGCAAACTTACTGATAATACACTCTGTGTCCTTATCAAGATCATCAATAAAGATGTTAAACACAAACGGTCCCAACACTGAGCCCTGAGGAACACCACTTGTGACTGGCCCCAGCTGGATTTGACTCCACTGGCCACCACTCTTTGGGCTCAACTGTCCAGCCAGTGCTTGATCAATTTAAGCCATTTTTGTACTGTCAAAACCAGATTTATAGTCTGGAACTTATCCATTGGAACACATCCAGATGAACTTTAAAGATCAACCTGTTATAAAATGACCAAACCCAAAGGTTTTAAAGAAATTACAACTGACCCCTCTCCATAGCAGCTCAGTGCTACAAGAAGCAGCTGTAATGGCATAAATGGACAGTTTATCAGCTTTTTGACAAGGGCTGACAAAATCATGTCAAATGAGGCATTAAATTCCTAGTTTTGAAAACTGTGATAAATACCAGGTAATCTACTGACATACTATATATTGAGTCAAATATTTAGTTTTGCATTAAATCTAAATCCAACATTAGAGTATTTCCTCTTGATTAAAAAAGGATAAAATGTAGATGTTATTTTATGCTCCAGTTACCACATCTAATTAATGCTCAACATTCAGAGCCATTTCTAACATTACAAATGTATTAGCAAACATGTCAAGGAAAGGGGGGAGGCACAAGGGAAACAAGTGCAAAATCTATATGCTTAATTCATATTTCTCCATTTGCAGTAGCTAACATGTTATTGCAGAGACTATTTACAGACACTTGCCCTGCCAGTGAACAGCTAACTTCCCTGATTGCTTGTATAAACAATCTTCTAGATCTGGAGACAGACGTTGTAAGAGGTCACATAGCTAATTTAATTTTAGTATCATTAGGAATTAAAAGCAGAACATCAATAGATTCACAGTAAATGTTGGTTAGGCAATGTAAGCATTGAATGATATGACTATTAAAAGCCTTAATATTGTGAGTGATCATATGAAAAGGTTTGTCAGAAAGTTCATTATCTTGGAAATAAGATGTAGCTAATTAGAGAAAAGATTACTGTTGAGGTAAAATAAAACACTTCATACTGATCTTAATGGGCATGAGGGAATTCTGCCTTTAAATGTGAATATATTTGTAGACTAGTTAATTACCTATACATATCCAGAAAAATAGAATGAGATCAGTCCCCACAAATCACCCAAGTATCTTCATTCATCATGTGATATATTCCCAACATTATGCTTCAGCTGATTCTTGAAAGGCAGACGCTTGATAAATATGTTTGTCAAATACTATTACGTGAAACTCTTGTTGTTTCAAAATACACTACACTGTAATTGCTCCTTTCCCAGATAACATGTTTTAGAAACCTTAAATGAAATCCAGGCCTGTGTAAGACAGCAGGAATTCAAATGAAATGAAAAAGGAATGAAACACAAAATAAGTTATCACCTACCACCTTCATTTTAGGAAATACTTTGGTTAATTGATTAGGAAAAAGGTCTCTCTAGGCTGACATTGCTAGCTAAGTCTGCCATATCAATCAATACTAATTGCAAATTGCAGGATTTGGTATAGTTCATGGGACCAGAGACGTAGGTCTTCATACTCTGCAAGAAATTGAAAATCACTGAAACTAAATACAGAAGTAAAATAAAAAAAACAACAAACAAACAAAACAAACAACAACAACAAAAACCAACCCAAACAAACAAAACCCACAAACAAATAAAAAAACAAACTGAAAACCAAACAAAAACTCAAACCTAAAAAGAGCTTAAAAAACCCCCAGACTTCAGAATTAAATACTTACTATATTCCAGAAAATTACACCCAGAATCTTCACCACCATTCTGTTCTGTGAAGGATTACTGTAAACATTGAGCCATGTATCAGCACATGTCCTTCAGGCTGCAGATTTGGAGATATTTGTCATTAAGAGCTGTATGAACTTTAATGCCACTCAAACACCTTAAAAGTTGTTCACCAACAGCATTGAGACAGCCTCCTCCAGCACATGCTCCTGGAAGGGGGAGGAGATTGCACGTAGAAGTGATACTCTTACACAATTAATTCTTTTGGTGGGTAGTTGCTTTTATTCAGTTTCATCAGTTTCTTATCTCAAAACCACCAAGACTTTTAGCAGAATGACAGCTCAGAACAGTTCTGCAAATACATGGTCCTGGGCACTTTCCTGAGCTGGCTATTCCCAGAGCTTCTCTCTGCAAGACTTCCTATCGTCCAGGGCTCTGCTTAAAGGACTGCTCCCAAGCTCTGAGTTCCACCAGGATGGCTCTCCTGGATTACTTACCAAGTAGGAAGTCAACCAACTGTTGATAGCAGCTATCACCAAGAAATGGCTTTGAATCACTGTACAAAATGGTTTCATTCTTCCTGTAAAAAAATCAGAGCAGGATTTCCTATCATTCCAGAAACTATGATGGTAAACCTAGTTAAACCTTCCAACAATGGGTTTATGCTACTTAAACCTTAGAATGGTTTCACTGGCATAACAGACTTGTCTGGCCTAACAGTGAATGACAGAGCAGCTCTACACAGCTCCTACTCTTTCTGCCCATTCCACAGTCAATAGAGAGCAGTGCAGGACAGAAACATCTCCATTCCCACATCCTAAAAAGGCAATAGCCAGACTGAAAAAAAAAAAACAAACACAAAAAAACCCCAACAAACAAGAAAAAAAAGCCAGAAGACATAGACCCTGAGTAGTTTTGCAGTCTGAAAGACCTAAATCAATATTGTCTTATTGAAAAATGTCTTTTGCACGCCATTGTTTTGTTACAACATAAAATACCTTCTGGCTCCTACAGTAACATTAGAAAAGCTCCCTGTTAATGCCCTATAATTTGGGGTTGATCTCATAATTTTTTATCAATGCCCTGTGCAGAATCTGGATGCCAATTAACATAATCTCACAGTGCAACACAAGTGGTTCCATTTGCCTTGCTTGCACTTCACATTTCAGTTCAGGTACCTAAAAACCTAAGTACCAGGCATGCAGGTAGTTTTGGAACTACTGATTTTTGTGAGCTTAAAGTTGTATTAGATAACTATTGAAAGATAGTAATTATATTTCCTGAGACATTTGGAGGCTTGTGCTCTAAGGCAGGGGAACTGGCACTTTTCTTCATTGGTACTATGTGCATTTGTTTCTTCTTCATATTTTGACAGTCATGTTTGACTCCAAAGAGACTGTAAGTAGTACGTGAGTTGGCACAGAACCAGAAATCCTGATTCCCAAAACCTGGAATACCCTGGTCTTGCTGAATTTGTTCTAAATTATTTATCAACTTCTGATACCTAACATTACCTCTTTGTAAGGAAAGGGGGAGGGAAGCACACACAAAAAAAGAGCACAATTCTTCTTTTATCTCTCATTATGGAACTTGATTCATAACCTTTTGTTATATCTTTGTACTGAGACAAAAACTTCTGTAGCTCATTTTGAGAGTTCATTACGTTCTTGTGACTGAGATCACATTGCTTGCAAGAATGAAAAAAAATCATCCCAGACTCCTTCTTCTGCAAGGAAACCAGCTGTCTTTCTATGAACTGGTCTAAAACCAAAACAAACAAACAGAAGTACTCAAGGAAGCAGAACTCTTGCCACATGGGTTTTGGAAAGGGCTTCTCACATTACTCTACAACTGTTGACTGATCACCTACCTTTTCTGGGACAGTCATCTTGCAAAATGAAAATGTGTTAAGCTAGAACAATGTGTTGGTGTGATGCTTAGAAATGTATGAAATGCCACACATTACTAGCAGCGCTTATGTCAGTACCACATGCACTGTTGCACTAGAATCTGGGAGGTGCTGTGCAAAACCTTTTATTAGCAACTCCCAAAGTCAGGAGGCCAGGCACAGGTCAAGTCCTCCCTGCTGCTCGGGAGACTTCAGAGCACCATTACCTTCTGCTGCCACGCTGGTATCTATAACATCTTCACAGCACAGGGCTTCTTCCTCCACAAGGATGCCAAATGCTGTCTTAGTTTACATTGATCCTTGTAACAACCTCTGTTTTGTGCCAGGCACTGAACAACTTGTTACATTTATATTTGAAATAGCTTTAATGTCAAGAAATTTTTTTTTTTTTCTTCCACCTTCCACTCTGTTTATAAAGTTTGAATATTTAGACAAACCCTTAAAATATTTAGAAGTTTACAGTTCATTTATGCAAACATAAAAACATGTTTCATACCCTTGTCGTTACATACCCGGTAGATGATAGTCATCCAAGATCTCTCATATGGAGAAAGCTTATTCAGATGCTAAAAATACCACATGTTTACACTTGTAAATCACCATTAGCAAATGATTTTCCTAATGCTTTAGACAATATAGTAGCAAAGTGCAGCTGCTTCAGCCAGAATGGTATTTTAGTGATTTTTAAGAACTTAATGAGATCAGGTAATTGACTAGTGAAGCTAAAAATTTTACCTTCAATTAAACAATCAACAGCTCCGTACATCAACATAATCATCTTCGCCCCTCCACCTCTCTGTTATCAAATCAATATGTGGGTAGCAGTTGTCTAAGAAACCACTTTCTCTGTGCCTTTAAACCAGTGTTCAGGACCCATTTTAAAGCGTTTATTCAATTGGTCTGGGGTAATTTGCAAATAATGGAAAGTATGTAGTAATGCAGATTCCATAAACAGCTAAGGATAAATAAGACCTTAATTCATTTGTTGTTTAATGGCATTATTTATCCTACATTTGGTCTGGTGCAACCAACAAATAACTTAATACTCTACTTTTTGAAATATTATCATGTGCGCTTCAGTTGGCAGTGCTAGTAGATGTATTGATTATACATAGGAAATAAGTTTGTACAGGTCATGTTAATGAATCATGCAATTGATAGTTTGGGAGACAGTCATGAGACAGAAGTATCATTTGTTTAAAAACCAAAACAAACAAACAAAACAAAACCCCCAAAACAAGGAGATAAAATAATGTTGTCAGGAAACCCTTTCCAAAGGCTATATTAGAACACAGCAATCTTGTTTTGAAGTGGTTGGTAAGAAATGAATATAAATTGCCCTCCCCAACCACAACTGTGAGTGTAAGGTATTTATTTATTGAAGAACAGGGAACTTCAGCTGCCTTACAAAAGATTCTGAAATGGAGTAGTTGTATCCCACAGCATACTAACTTCAGAAAAGTTCTGGTGTTGTGTCATCCACAGGCATCTGTAGCATAATTCTGTTTCCATCTGTAGGTAGCATGTATTTTGTTTCCACAAAAATACCAGGCAATGGTTAAAAAAGGAGACAAACTGCAGTGCAATGTTGAGATGTTAACAGGTAAATTACTTTCCAATGTGAGGTGTTGTTTGTTTGTTGGTTTTTTTGGGTTTTTTATTAAGGCATAAACGTATTTTAATACATGCTGATATCCACAACCTGTGCTTCCTGCAAGTACACCCTGACTGCCCAGACACTCCCAAAGATTGGTGGAGGAGGGAAGGTAGCTGAAGGAGCACACCAGTGCCAAGCATGAACAATATTCATTATGAGAGTAGCACTGGCAGAAAATGGGTGTCTTCTATTCAGCTACTGCAGCGTCAGCACTGTCTTCTACCACAGTACGGGAAACTGTGAACAACATAACAACTACCTGCGTGCAGTTCTAACTGGGATTTTCCAAAGTGACTAGTGATCTCTGATTGGGTTCAATCTTCAGCTTCCCAAAAAGAGTTGTCATGAAGGGGCATGATTTTGGAAAAGGGCTGTGTGTCTCCTGCCTGCTCACAGAGGTGAGATGCAGGTGGCAGAGCCTGCTGAGAGAGGCCATCTCTGCTGCTCCACTGAACAAAATCAGACTGCTTCACTTGGGGTAAGACACTCGGGATAGCAGCTTATTGCACCAAGGAGATAATACTGTATTATCTGGTGGTACACACCACCAGTGACTGAGCTGACACTGCTTGACTCAACCCCCAGGGCCAAAGCCAGAGAAATAGCCTTAGCTCAGCAGGGCAGACACTTCTGTCACCTAGGGATGTGTTCTGACTGCTGGGTTATTCCAGAATCTTACAGGATTGAATGCTACAGCCTGGTCCCTGCCATGGCAGTCACTGCACTTTATCTAGAACAATCACTTGGCAGATTTCTCTTTGTCATCTGACAAACTGCAGAAGAAATTCCTAGTTAGCTCCACTACTTGCACCAGGACACTGCAGGGACTGCAGAGCCACCATCCCATCCTGCTCTTTGCCTCTGAGCCCCTGAAGCCTCTTCTACTTGCAGCACAGCTCCTCAGCTGTTCCCACCCTGAATTATACAGCTGTTCATTTTCAGCCAACAGAGCAACTCATTCACAGTTCCTGCCTACATCTAACTGGCACTGACATGCTCAGAGCCAAATCCAATCCTGTGTTTTACTAGCCAAGGAGCCCAGAACCAACCAACTTAACTCCTTCAATTATCAACACTTTCCCTTTTGTGCCAACAGAGCTCAAATACCCATCAGCCAAAATGAACCAAGTCAGTGCAGACCTTTTCTCTAAAGTGCTACTGTCATTTAAACTGCTTACATCAACTTGGGTTATTTTCATTCCAGGAAGGGTTGGAAAGAGCTCCCCTGGCAGAACCAAAGTGGTCTGGTGACAGCTGGAAGGACAAGTCCCTGGAGAGTAACCTTGGCCACTGGCCCAGCCTTTTGCAGAACTGAGTTTTTCTATACCTTAGGTATACAACAGGTCTGAGCTGCTCTCTGACTGTGTGTGCTAGATGAGGCTTTTGGCTGGGTAAGAGGGTTCCTTCTTACAGAGAGAAGGAAGTGGAAGAACTAATGATGTGTATAAAGCAAAGTTATTTCTTCCCCTTTTAACCTGTGATCTTCATCCTACAGTAAGACATTGAGATACAATTGCATGGTAGTGACAGTACTGATCAGTTTTTAACAGCTGTACCCTCGTGTGGATGAATCCCAGGACAAGCACTCTCTTTCAGTATGTCTAGACTAGGAGGAAAGTTGTGTTTTTAAAGATATTAGCTAACACAGCTTGACTAACATGTTTTGAAACCTTGCATAGATAGGACAAATCAAATGCTAAAAGGTGTTAAAAAGTGTTTGCTAAGTCATTCTAAAAATACAACTTTTATACCTGTCTAGACAATGACAGAACAGTTTTTTAAATTACATGCCATGCTCATGGGAAGTCCCACTACAAAAGCCAAGGAGAATTATAGCATATGAAATTAACAGTAAATTGTTTCTCCGCATAGGTCTTCAAAGCAGTGGCACAGACTGACAGGCAGGGAAACCCTGAAGGACAGCAAGAGAAAAAGATTTTTTTTTCATTAGATTTAGTTCAGTCAGACCCATTTTTTTCAAAAGCAAAAACTACTAACACTCTACAAAGATAACCTGCTCAGTTTTAGCAGGTCATAGTCTTGGCTCCTGACTGACTCTAACTCAGCCTGCTAAAAGGATATTAAAGGTATTGAGGTCTATGTATTTTATCAGGTGGGATTTTTAGTCCTTGAATAAACTTGATTGAATTAGGTGTCCTGGAAATGGCCCTTTCCCTAAAGGCTAATGAGAAGGCAGTTCATTTTCTATGTCCATTGTATCTTTTAACTCAAAGAATTTGCCCAAATTGTACCGACAAATGCAAAGTTCAATCTGTCTAGCATTATTATTTCTGACTGTGAGCTCCACCTCATTTCTTACCTGCCATGAGACAGCAACTGGTTTTGACTTAAGACTTAAATTTTGCTGAAATGGACTCAGAAAAAAACCTTGATCTAATCTACTCCTTTAAACAGCTACTTGATACTAGACACCCACATGCATCTACACCTACACACTGGAGTAATTGTTGTCATCTACAATATCAGCAGATAAATCCTTAGTCATTAATACGTATCCTTCTGCTGTTTTGCTTCTACCAAGCTGATTGGAGGGTGAACGAGTTAGAGCAACTGTTTTCCACAATTGTAGAAGCATCTTTGACATGTTAAACAATTACTTTCAGGAAAGAGGAAAAAAAATATTAAAAAAAAGATTAAAAGTCATTACCACAACTGCAGAACAAGCATGAGCTCAGCCTCTCTGACCATTTATTGTCAGGTCCTTTTTTAATATGGGAAAATGAAAAAATACTATTGGCTCTGTTTATTATTAGGGCTTAATGACCTGGGTGGGTACCAGTCTGGTAGGAAAAACCCTACGTCTCAATTAGCCTCATTAGAGAGTATGTCCTTATGATACGCATGCGTATCTGACATTCCAAGGAGAATTTACAAGTCACCAACTCAATTGAAAGAGTCTATCAAATAATAATACTTGTTGGTATAACTCACAAGTGACCAAAGTAGCACAGTTTGGACTTACTTGAGGTGTCCTGGTAGTAGTGATTTGACAATAGCTCTCTTAACAATAGAGTTGTGAAATGGAGTCACTTAAGTTATCCTGATGAGGCTTTCTCACTATTATGTCAAGTTGGATTTTAGCTGTGGCATGCACCACCTGAAATATTTTAGAAATACACATTGATTTCCTATTTTGAAAAACAGGAAGAAAACATACCTCCTATACTGGTGAGGCCTGGATCCAACAAAGTCCATGATTTAGAATAAGACAAAGACTCCACGGTCAGCAAAGGCTTTTGGTAGGCAGTTATTGTCACCTACAGATCTGCACAATATCTTTCTAACTTTACTAAGCCCAAACACCCATTAAACATTAATGGGAAGTTGATCTGAGTCATCAGCATGCTCTGACCTGCTGTTGATGCTTATTTCAGGTTTTCAGCACTGTCTATCTTGAAACTTTATCATGTGCTTAAATAATTTCTTGAAAAACCTAGCCTTTGTGTGTGTATATATATATGCACAGACATGGGGGAAAGACAGTAATATTTACGCACAGATTATTTTTTTGTCTGTTTATTTTTTTTGTCCTCTGAGAAGACATCCAATAGCAGATTTCTTCAGGGCCTACTATAATTTATTGTTGTCCACTAAACTGAGTGGTAAACCCTCCATTTATCCGACATGACATGGGGAAGGTCCGTTTCAGTGAAAGCAAACAATTAGGAGCCCTAAGTTATTATTTCCTATTATTGTGCAATAAAAGAGGCTCTGGCCATTTCAGTGTAAAGGATTAAAGTGTCCAGGATTGCAAACATCGTGCAACCGCTTTCCTCCCCCACCCCCGCACACCGAAGAAACGCCCAAGGCACGGACAGGCCGGCCCACGCGTGGGGACTGGCCCTGCCCCGCGCCTGAGGACCGAGCGGGCGCCCGCCCGCTCCCATGGATGACCCTGCCCTTCACCTTGAGGACAGGGCCCCCCCACCCCCCCCACCCCCCCCACCTCCCCCCACCCCCGGCCCGGATCAGCGCGGGCATCCCGCGGGGCCGGCAGCCGGGCCCGCTCCGCGCCACGGCCGCCCCGGGGGCCGGCGAGCCGCCTTGTGTGAGGAGTCAAAGTACATAGGCGGCTGGGTCGATACCCTATTAGGCTAGAAACAGTTCTGCATATCAAAGGCCGACGAACCTAATGACTAAAAATATAAGTACCTGACCCGGAGGATTAATCACACACTGTCAAGCTGAAATTGGTGCAATTCTTCCAATCATTAACGTTTTGCTTACAAAAATGTGCTTTTCTGTTTGTTTTTCTGCTAAATGATAACCATTTTCAAGTTGGATCTGCTGATAAAAAAGTCGAAAACAAGACGGGAGTTGTGCTGGAAAGGTCATACGTGCTAGTTCGGCATGAAATAGCCAACAGGCAAACAAATAGGAAAAAGCAGGGTGGCACGGAAGGGGCTCGAAGCTTTTGCCGAAGGGTGTAAAGTACTTTGGCTGTTTTTCTCCTGCCGAGAAGAGGCTGCCCGGAGAGAGCCGCTAGCCCGCCCCGCCGTGGACATCCCCACGCGGGTCTCCCCCGCTGTGGAAACGGGCTGTGGGCGTTAGGAACAGCGGCTGGGTGGATATTCCTGCCCGGCAGCTCAGCCCGTCCCCGCCCGTGTGTTTGGCCTAGATGCCGCGAAGCCGTGAGCTTCCCTTCCCGGGTGAGCAAGGGCATTTCTACAGCCGAGCCGGGGTGACAGCGCCTGTCACCTGTCCGGACACCCTGGAAATCCACATCCCCGGTCGGGCGGCTGCTGGAGATGCATCTGCTCCCCCCACCTGCAGGAAGCCGCCAAATTCCCTCCCACCGCTGGGAAAGCGCCTGGGTTTAACGAGCCCGGGTGTGCGGGACACGTCACACCGGCTGGGATGCAGACCCGAGCTGTCCCCCAGCCCTGCCACCGCAGCCGGCCGTCCAAGTCTTGAGGGGCGGCTGGCTCCCGGCTTGCCCGGCCGGGGGATGCCGGCATGGCCCCGCGTGGAAATGGGGCTTACCGGAGTTCACCCGAGGCCCCGCATCGCCGGGCCGCCGTTTGCCGCCCACCCGTCGCGGCGGCTCTGCCCCACGCGTGTTCCCGTGCCCACGAGAAAGCACAGCCATAACACGAAGCCGCCCTTAAGAAGCAACGCCAGTTTCGTGCTCCCTGATCTCCGGCGGAACAGAGAAGCAAAAATCGACGGGAAAGGCCCTTCCCAAGCCCCCCCTCGCCCTGCTCCCAGCACCCCCTGTAGGTCCCTCGGCTGAGACTCACGGCGGGCTGTTCCGGTACCAGTCGGGACCCGGACTGGGACCCGAGACAAAAACAGTGAGCGGGGGAAAATGTGAAAGATGGAAAAGCGTTTTTCTTCTCAGCGGAGGCTGCCGCACTCTTTCTGCTCCCGAGAGCGGTTTCCTCGCCTTGTACGCACTGAGGCCGGCAGGCCCGGGAGGCGACCGGAGCCTTCTCCTTTTCCCAGCGGGCAGGAACAGGAGGCAACGGAACCTCCCCGTTTACTTCATGTTTTCGGGCCTCGTTCCCGAATGCAGTTTTAGAAGAATAAACCAATGCTAAAGCCACTCGGTTATTCAGAAAACTCTTGCTATTTCTCGAAGCACTAACCCGCTCAGACGGGACGCACCGGCTGCCCGAAGGACCGTCCCCCCTCGCCAGTCAAAAGTCATTTGTTGCTTCCTAAAAGCCTTTCCTGGCACTAAAAGGCTCCGTGGCACCCCGCCGGGGGCAGATCCCTGTTCCCTGGTGCTCGCTGCAGCGCCCGGGGAGCAGGGGGGAAATTCCTGAGGGGGGAAGTGAAGACACCGGGCTGACCCACGCGGGTGCCCACCCCCAGGATGCCCGCTCCCAGGGGCAGTTCCTCACAGCCCCGGGTTCCGTGTTCCTTCCCCGCGACCCCTGGACCGCCATAATTTCGGAGAAAGGCCGATGAATAACCACTGTTGACTCAGGCGGGTCAGCGGCTGCCCCGGATGGGGTCGATGCCCGGCCCTGAGCAGGCACCGCTGGCTCCAGTCTACCTCCAGCCCGCGGCCCCCCGGGCCCCTCCTGGGTCGGGGCTGCTCAGGCGTAAGCACCAACGCTTCCAGCCGGGCTGGCACCCCAGGTTTTCGTCTTCCCGCTGCAGAGACCTTTCCCGAGGAGGCACGGATGCAGGCGAAACTGAAACGCGGGCTTGCAGGCTGAAAAATGGCAAAAAAATAAGCATACGAAAAAAATAACCCATACGTGATCTTCACAAGAGGACGGTACCCAGAAGGCTACAGGGTGTCTGATACCGGCCGGTACCGGAGGGAGAAGCCTGATCACAAGATGCCTGGGACATTGTTGGCAAGGAGGGGGTGTTGAGGTTTGGGATTCCTCCTGCCAGTAACTGGACAGCCAGCATGGCAGGTGGTGCAGTTTAGTTTTATTTAACAGACAAGTCCATCAAAAATTAAATACCAGGTTTTGCTTGGTTTTTGTTGTTTTTTCTAACATAGAACAAATATGTACAAAATATGAACAATGTGAGGTATAAAACCACAAGACTTTTAAAGAAAACTAATATGTACAGAAGCAGATATGTATACAATAGGCATTATCTTCCCACGGCTGTGTGCCTCACTTATCCCTCATAGCTGATGCCAGTGTCTCCTGCAGCAGGGCCCTATCACTCCCCGCATTTTCTTCTCAAATACAAAATCTGTAGAAAAACAGCGCTAGAAATTTTCAAGGAGAGAAATGTGCAGTTTTTTTTCCTGCAAATGGAACCATCCAGATTGCAAGGCAAAGTCCTCAAAAATCTGAGAAGGCACATTTCATCTCATGCAAGAGGAAAAATGAATCTGTCTGAAGACTGATGAATGGAGGGATGTCTCAGTAGAGAGCACCACGGCAGGTAAAAGGGTATGAGCATAAGGCACTTGTCGGGATAGTCAAATCCCTATTTCACAGAACATGTTTCTCTGCTTGCAAAAGGCGTTTAAATTAATCTATTTAAACTATATTTGTTTACACACAGAAAGGGCTTAGTCCTGCAATCCATACTCACTTCCACACTAGCTAGAGTTTTGCCTGATCACCAACAGCAGCTGATTCGGAACCCCCGTGAGTAAGGACAGGGTGCAGTATTATATTCCAGTTAGAACATTGATTAATGTACAAATATATCTTACAAATAATTAAATACAAACCATGTTCCTTTAACCTAATTAGAGATCTGCAAAACAATTGACTGCAGAACATACGTATTTCTTTCTTTTGCTTATTTTAAAATGAGTCTGTTTGGTGTTGGTTTTTTTCTTTCAGTGGAACGGTGGAGGTTTTCTCCTGTAGCATAATATTCTTCCACACCAGCCCTTGGTAAAGTGCAAGCCAAGTTAGGGTCCACTCTTCCCCTAGGGCCGCTAGTGGGTAGGATTGTAATAGCCTTTATCGCCTTCAATGTCCACTTCTTGATCAGAGTCGTCGGAGACATCTGACTCCAGGTCCTCCTGTGAGGCTGGTGAGGGGGTGTACTGTGAGCCATCCAGGGAGACCTCCTTACCCTTCTGCTCAGGGGTCGGGCAGCTCTCTGGCCTTTGGTCACTGTGGCCATCAGCACCTTCTACTTCTTCTTTTTTGGTGGCCTGGGGGTTCTCCTGCAATGAAAGAAGCCTGCTTTATACGGAAATACGGAACACAGAGCCAGGAGGCCTGGGAATTCCAGCTGTCCTGAGTGGGAAAACCACCTTGGGTTTCTTGTAGGAAAAGTCAGGTGTCCTGCTACCTCCTCAGACCTCCTGCCGATAAACCTGCCTGAGTGCGAGAGGGCAAGGTGAAGGCACAGCCACACACAAGGGCTCAGCTCTGATCCCACTCCTCGGCAGTCACAGGGAGCCGCTGCCTTGAATAAGGCTCCTTGGCGATGGTTATCACAGCAACTTCAAAAGAGTCAGGAGCTGCCGGAGCCCAGGAACCTCTGAACTTTTGTCTTTAGCAAAGCAAATGTTTATTATGAGTCTACAAACACCAACACGCAGCTTCCTCTTGCCCTGATCTTTCTTTAATTGCACCCAACGCCAAAAGGAGGAAGGCCGAATCCACCAGTGGCTCAAGAGCAATCAGAGAAAAATTACTAATTAAGCTAAATCTGAACATTAAAACACTCACCATTCAAACCAAACCAAAACCCTATTTCTGAACGCAGGAGTAGCCCTGCGTCAGCAGCCGTCTGGAGAGCACAGTCCCCTAAGGGGCCATGAAATGCTACTCTCAAGAGAAAGCAGGCAGAGACATGTACCCATGATACAACCACGCGGGCTCAGAGAAATGGATGCAACTGAATGAAAAGGAGGAAATGACTTAAAATGGCCGAGATCCCAAGTGAGCTCTCCAGACGGCAGCCTGAGTTGAGCCCCACCACAGGGGCACCACTGGGGACCCAGCCCACCTCCTGCCAGAGTAAAAGGGTTCCATTAAAAAAATCAGCTGAAATACAGGTTAACCCTGGGGAAAGGTCACAGAACAATTCTATCCAGAGCATGGCACTGTGATCAGTTTTCTTATTATAGCTGGATTTACCAGTAAAAGTCAGTAAGTCACACTTACTGAAACCAGACTTGGGCCACAATGCAGGGATTTTTCACAGCTCTTTGAGCTAAAGGGCCTCGATCTGGCCGAACTGAGCAGGATCAGGCTCTCTAGGCCATAAAAAAAAAAAGTAAAAATCTGCTTAAATGTGATTTTTAAGGGAAGGGAAACTGCTTCCACTGTTCAGCCTCATATACTTGTAACTATTTGTAAACGAAAAGTAAAAGCTACTCAATATTCCATGCAGCTTCTCCAAACAAACAAGGCATTTGTACCTACCTCTTCCAAAGTTTGCAGAATAAATCAACTTGTGTTTATTAAGAGAGGGCGATTTAAAAGACCAGTAAATATTCTTCTCCAAAACAACTGCCTAAGTAATTTACTGACAATTACTTATCTTCTCCACGCTAATTGGCTAAACAACATATGGGTTTACAAAACAATTAGCGTGGAGTTTTAATAGGCAGTGTGTGAAAGCTGGGCATAATTGATATAGGAACTACATTAGGAGCTTTTAACGTTAGTGCTGCCTGAACGAGCCTTCATAGATTCCAGCATGACTATTTGTCTTTTTAATCAAGGTGAAGAGGTTAAACAGCCTTTCAGATGACTTCTGCATACAACCTGGAATAGGCGAGCACGGGGTAAGATAAGACAATTAAAATACTGATTTCTATAGAAACGGAAACATCCCCGTACCTGCTTTAGGCGCCTCCATTTGGCTCTGCGATTCTGAAACCACGTTTTGACCTAAGCAACGACAACGAGAGAAGGCACTGGGTAGTCTCAGAGCCGGTAAGCAGCAGGAGTCTTACCCAAGCCACAAACAGAAAACAAGAGCCAGCCCTTCCCCCCCCGGCCCCAAGCCAGCCGGGTTCCCCAGAGCGGTGTGCGGGCAGCACCGCACGACGGCTGGCGCCGGCGGCCCCGGGGGCTGCCTGGCAATTAAGTGCGGTAGCCAGGGAGCAGGCACGGCCTCACCTGCCTCTCGCTGAGCTGCAGAATCTTGGCCAGGCGCTTTCTCTCAGGCGGGGAGAGGTATTTCTGTGTCTCGAACTTCTTCTCCAACTCGATGGTCTGGTCGTTGGAAAAGCGGACCTGCCCACCTTTCCTCTTGTGCAGCGGCCGCTGGATGAAGGGGCTCCACAGCAGCGGCTTCCCTTCAAAAAGAAGCACAGCGCCGAGGGTCACCGACTGGCCGTGGACACGAGTGCCCGGGTAGCCGGGGCCCCTATCTGAGCCCGTTCCTCAAGGCGCGCAGGGTCCAGGGCCCGTTAATTTCCTTTGCCTGAGTTTATTTCCCCCATTTCCTAGTCTGATCTTTCGCCTTCTCTGATTTTTTACCTCCTCCGAACAGAGAGACCAGTTAAAGCCACTCTACGGGCTTTGGCAACATTTCCGTCAATGTGTTTCCTGTTGGTCTATCTCGCAAAAAGAGAGAGAGAAAAATAAATAAATAAAAAAAGACCTTTGCTTCCTTCTGCTCTTTCATTGCGACGCCGCAAAGAAACCGTCTCCGTCTTTCCGCACCAGTAGCCGGGTGCCCGCGGAGAGCGGGGACAGTGCGGGGCCGGGCATGGGGTATGTGCCACCACGAAGGCACGGGGCGCTCACCCGCTTGGGCCAAGAAGTACACCAAGCCCCCCACTCCTGGCTGGGGGCTGGCCCGCCGCTGGCCGCGGGATGTCCCCAGGCTCAGCCCCGGCTCGGAGCAGCGGTGCGGGGCGAGGCGGTGAAGGCAGTGATACGTCGGGGAACCAGCCCCGTTGAGGAGCGGCAGCCGCGTCCCGGGGCCGGAGGCTCTGGCCAGTGCCACTGAGTCACCGTGTTTGTCTTTCTGTCTTGCTGCCTGCACCCTTTGAAATTTGCTGCATTGTTTTTCAAGATTTTGCTTGCGTCAGGCTTTAGTAATTCTGGTGCAAAACAGGCTCAAAAAATAGGAAGCAACTGGTTATTTTAGCTGTCATAAAGTCACATCCCACACAGAGGAAATGAACAATATCAGAAAAACGGATCCCGGCTATCAGAAGTCGAGTGTTTCCTGAATTTGTCTGTATTGAGGATGTCGATAAAGTAATCAGCAATGTGCACGACTCCCGGGGAAGAGCCTGCTTCAGGCGGCCAGGAAAACACTTAACAGCTTCTGAAACCAGATTTACTCCTATCGAGAGCTCAAGGTTTCCTGTATGAACGGAAAGGGTCAGCCTCTTTCACTGCACAAATGTGGTGAGTCAGGTCCAGTTTTGCAATCACTAAGACCAAGTGCTACAGCCCAGGCGCGGGGCTCAGCCCCCACAGCGGGCACGCTGCCCCCAGTCGCGGGTGAGAAGCAGCCGCCGGGGCGCCGACCCGATCCGTCCCGAGCCGACCCGCCGAGGAGCCGCGGGGGCCCCGGCGAGCAGAGCTGGCCTCCCGACTGTTTTTCAAGTCATCCGCAGGAAAAGGCTCAGATCTGCCATGCGATCTCCCAGCACAATTAAAACTCCCCACCAAAACCACACGCGACATTACTAAGGACACTCTCAGAGTCACTTGGTTGAAGGAAAACAAATCTGAGTCACCGCGGCCGCGCACTGTGGTCTCGCTGCCAGCGCCGAAGCGAGGCACATCTTAAGTTTACTGTAAATCAGACGGGGCCCGGCGGGAGACTGGGGGAGCGGCGGCGGGGCAGGCGAGGAAGCGGGGCAGATTTCAGTAACCTCCCATAGTCCCGAGCCTCCGACGGCGGGACGGGGACGGGATGGAAGCGGCACATAGCAGGCAGGGAGGGCGGGGGCAGGGAGGAGATGGCTTACCCAGGGGGTCCTGTCGGATCAGGGCGTGCGCGTAGTCGCCGACGGCGCGGGGAAAGGAGTACAGAGGCCCGGTGTAGGCGCCGGTGCTGTAGGTGGCGGCGAGGTGGTGGGAAAAAGCCGGGTGGATGGGGGTCGGCTCGTAGATGGGGGTGCGGTATGGGGACACCAAGCTGGTGAAAGAGGAGTTGGGCGACGGTAGCGTCGGCGGCGGCGGGGCGGGCAGGGAGTGGGGGGCCGGGGCGGTGGCCGGGCCGCGGCCCAGGATGTCCTCGATGTAGAAGGGCGTGGGGTGCGCGGGTTGGAGCAGCGGCGTGGGCGCGTACAGCGGGACGCCGACGCCCAGGGCCGCGGCCGCCGGCGCCGCGCCCGCCGGCTGGTACTGCATCTCGCGGCAGCCGCCCGCGCACCCCCCGCGCCCCCGGCCGCCCCTGCGGAAAGCCGGCTCCGACCGCGGCGGCTCGGTGCTGGCACCGCCGCCGCGGGTTTCTCTGGGCTCGGGTTACCCTTCGATAGGTTTCTATTGGCGCTGGGCGGAGCCCGCGTGGTCTCTGTCCCTTTCCTGCCACGGCTACGTCTAGCCAATGAGCCCGGCCAGGGAAGGGGGAAACCACCCCCCGCCGGCAAACACTCCCCCCGCCTCCCCGAGCAAACTCCCCGCGGCGCCAATCAACCATCGCCGCACCCCAGAAGAGACCTGACAGTGGGACGCGATCCGCAACCCGCCGGGTCCCCGACGGCACTACGCGGGGGGTCTGGGGGCACGGAGCTGGAGTTCGACGGCGCCGGCCAGAGGGCTCGGCGTTGCCCCCACCGGCTCCCGCTCCTCTACCCGGATACGACACAGCGCCACCCGGATTTAGGGCTTCCGCACAGGGGAGAGCGCTGACCCCTAGCAGCGTGGTCCGGCCCCGGACTGACTGAGGAGCCGGGGAAGGGGGTGCGCGGGCTTTCTCCCCAGAGCTTGCTGTGCTCTGCGAGCCTTTGGAAAGGTCCCCGTGGGCGTTCCGCCTGGCTGTGCGGAGCGGGAAGGGAGGGGAGCGCGGCCGCGGAGCGGGGGCCGCGTAGGCTCTTGCCCCGTCCCCCAGAACAAGGCCAAGATCCCAGCGGGACGCTGAGCAGCGCGGCGCGGTTTCCTGCTCCGCACCGACGGCCGGCACAGGGGCGGCGAGGGCAGCAGCCCCCGCACTGCTGGTGCGCGTTGCTGGGCCCACTGCTCCCGGCAGCCCCGCGGGGGCGGGCGGCGCGGCGGCCCGAGTAGCGCCACCTGGGTACCCTCGGTTTGATTTTTAAAATCCCGGCGGTGCTTCCTTCAGTCCCGCCACCCCCGGGGGAGAGACGTGCGCTCTGCCCTGGCGCTGCCGGCTCCCGTTCCCAGCCCCGGGGTTGGGCTGCCCCTCGCCGAGCGCCGCTGCCGGCCGGACTGCTGGCGAGGGGGCAGCGACCCCCATTCTGCCCGCTCCCCGTCGCCCCCCTCGGGGACTCGCCCTGACGACAGCGGGTGGCGCCGCCTTCTACCCCTCAGTGGGAGCGGAGGCGGCAGGTGTCTCCTACGTATCCGTGGACCCCGCCGGGTCGCCCGTCCCCTGTCTCACACGCCTCTGAGCCGACAGCGAGCACGGAAAGCTGTTAAGGAATAGCAGGTGCTGGTTTAACCTACTTTTTTAATTCTTTTTTTTTTTTTTTTAGGAAAAATGGTCTCTAGTTCAAACCCACGAAGATCTTAATAAGTGAGAGTCTCAGAGCAAGACAAAAGGGTGTTGGTGAAATGGAAATATATATATTTTTAATAATATAGGGAGGTTGGCGTTTTTTCTCTTTACATTGTTAACAAATGCCAAAACTCACCTTTAAAGCGTGGTCTTGTGTCTTGTAAATATCAGGTACACGTAAAGCGAGCTGACAGTTTTGATTATTTTTTCTCTGTGCTCAGTCTCCCAGGCATTGCTCTTTCCAAGGGGTTTAGCTAATGTTTTCATCTGGAAGTGTTGGATTTGCAGCTTGATTTACTTAATAAATGTACAGTAAACCGATGACCCGTTGCCCTTTGGAATAACGATGTGCATGATATGAGGCAGCAGTATTCAGGGCCCCCACAATATTTTACAAGCTGTCGATTCAAAATCCGGAGAATAAGTTTAAGCAAAAAGAAAAAAAAAAACAACCAAACATGTTTTGCTGTATTATTGGAAAACAAATAAATAGAGGAAGAGATTATTCTTTTCTGACTTTTATGCCAGCAATAGGCCTTGTTAAAAGGAAGTTTTAATGGCACAGTTATTACATTCCACTACCACTGCATAATCCCTAACAAGAAAAATGAAGCACTTAATTTTGCAGTTCTACAGCACCGCCCCTTTCAAATTCAATTGTTAGACCTTAGCCTTCCTCCTTCCACGGGTTGGAGACTATTAAATCCGCATTCATGAAATGTCACATTTATTGAACTACATAATTTTTTAATATCACTAGTGCAGGTTTTATAGTTGATTTTATTGTTTTTATGGCCATTTGGGGCTCTAAACCCTGTATTTTTTCAATGTTGTCCTTATAATTTTTTTCACACAGTCAGAACTAATAAAATAGAACAGTTGTGACTTTTTAATGCAAGGGGTCTCGGAGTTTCAATATTTTCACTCTGCTGGATACTAAAACCAATAAAAATACATGAGATTTTAATTATTTTCTGGATTAAATAAAACCTTTTCCCTTTCTTTTGGAACATACATTTTATTTGTAGTTTCTGTTGTGAGGGAGATAAAGCAGCTTCGGATAAAATACATTATTACCAGTATTGCTGCAATGAATACAGTTTTAACTGTCTTTTACTGTCTAACGGGCGTTTAACGTAACCTGCTGTAGACACCACAAGATCATTGCAAACAGGACAGTGCTCTAATAATTCTATTATTTCTTCTCCAGGTTCCCTCTGGAAAGCACTCCAATTTATCTTAAAAACCTCGGGAGAGAGAGGGAAAATACACTCCCGAATAAACAAGGGGAAAAAAACCAAAACCAAAAGCCCATAACAAAAAACCTACAAAAAAAAAAAAACACCACAAAAAACAAAACCCTTTCCCGTTAATTTTCTTGGAATGCATTTGAAACACACCCAAGTTTTCTTGCTAATCTGGGAATTCTGGAGGGCGGCGGGGCGGGATGAGAGCACCCCTACACCGCCACAAGCTCAGTCCGAGGGGATCGCCTGGAGAACTCATTATTTTGTGTAATAACTTCGGGGCCCTGTACTCCCGTTCGCTCTCTGTGAAATCCCCCGCCTTCGAGGAGTTCTAAGGTCAATAAAAAAATTGAAAAATCAAGGACCCCACTAGTTCTCGACGGCCCCACTGCCAGCCCCGAAGTTCCCCCGCCGCCGTCCGGGACGCGCTGCCCACGGGGCGGACAGCAAAATCAGGTCAGGTTAGGGAAGGCTGGTGCAAATACTGTTTCGTGCGTCCCCCAAACCGGGGACTGCCGGGGACGGGGTCGGACAGGCTCGGTCCCCCAAGAGAAAGTATCAGGGGCCTGGGTGCCACCGGCCGCTTTCCTAATGCCCCCCGACGGATGTTGCCACAGCGACTTCGCAGGACTGTGCCCCCGGGCTGTGCTATAATCCTGGTCCAGCCGCGCTCATCGGCTGCTTTGAGTTTATTTCCCTCCCCTTCCAGCCCCCGTCCTGCGTGAAGCCCGGAGCAGCTTTCCGCAAGGAAGGCGGCTCACAGGTGCCTGGAGTAGCGAGGGAAAAGCCCTTACTGGAGGAAGCGAGCAGCCCACGGGCTCCAGTGGGGGCTCTGGAGCATCCCGCCGGCCGCCGCTGCCTCTCTCCCGGTGCTGCGGGGAGCTGGGAGCCCGGCGGAGGCGGTGTCGGGGCCCCGCTCCGCGGCTCGGCTGCGGTTGGCCGGGTTTCTCTTGCCCCCCAGCCCCAGGGCGGGGGAGCAGCGCCTCTTTAATTTAGCGTTTATGTGTCACCGTGTTCGTGAGCGGGGTTTACAGCGCGGCGCTAACGTGAAACACCTGGACGGCGGCACCGCGGGCGCGCACGGCGGAGGCGGGGGGTAGCGAGCAGCGGAGGGGCGGTCAGCTAAGCCGGTCTGTCGTCTGACAAATTCGTTAAAATAAGATAAAATAAAGAAAAAAATCAATCAAACAAAATCCCCCAAATGTCGGAAAATCAGGAAATTAATGCTTCCAAAACCAGCGACAAATGCCAGGTGATATTTCCACTGCATCCCCTATTACCTGTGCTAAACGCCCCACACAAGATTTCTGATTCTGGGGTGGTTATTTCGGGCAATATATAACCTAGTCCATGATTTATAAGTGAAATGAGTCTCAAAGCACAGAACATTTTCCTTGCCTCACAGGTTCTGTTATCACTAGCATGTTACGTTTTTTTGCATGGTACCTGCCTGGTTTCTGCTCTCAAAAATGGGACTGCAGACTGCAGGAGAGTTACACCAGAGATGAATCACTCTAGTTGCAATAACTGTATTTGGCTGCACAGAATTAGTGAGCAATCCAGCAAAGTCCATCTTTTAACAGCTGGAGCCGGCTACCAGCAACGTCACCCCGTAATGCTACAGGGAACTTTCCAAGAGGATCCAGCCCGCAGCCATTCCACCCCTTCCCATTATTGAAAATATTTAAAGACTCTTCCAAGAGAGGTGAGGCCACAGCCTTGAACACCTTCCAAGGAGGAAATGGGAGGGAGTTCACCTCTCTGATTTTCCTATCGCTGTGGAAGCCAGACTGCTGCAGACAGAGGCACTGCACATTGCGGGGTGATGTCAGTCAGTGTTACTGTCTTCCAGATAATTCATCTCTTACATATTCACTTCACACATCTTCCTCCTCCTCACCATTGTGATTTGATTTACTAAATGAGTTACAACCATAATAAACATTAAGGCAGGTCAGTCTTAAAGGCATTCATTAGATGTAGCAGAACAAGACAAATCTTGGTCTAAAAAGGGGTGGACAATGTATGAACTATTATTGTAGGCAGAGCTGGCAGGAGCTTATAATTTTCCATTCTACATCCCTATATTAATCTGATTATTATTTTGCCAAATGTACATTATCCAGGTGGAAAAAATTATTTTCTGGGGAAATCTGCTTCATGCTGAGCATGTTTAAGGTTTCAGCAAAAATGGTTCCGCTGTTTCTGAGCATTGGGTTAGAGGAAAGCAGATTTTTTTTTTTTTTTTCTGGCATCTAGACCTCCTTGCGTTATACTGAAAACCTGCAATACCCACCTCAAGGGAAACTTTAGGAGATTAAGCATCCGACAAAAAGTCAACCAGGAGTTGCCTCTTGGATTCTTCCTTTGCTTTTCTTCTGAGGGCTGTGGTTTACAGTCAGACAAAATAAAGAACCCAAACTTCTGCAGAGAGACATGGACACCTTGGTAATGTTTAGGCCACCCAGAGGCCTGACTTGACTCTGATGATTTGAAGAGCTATTCTTTCTTGACAGTGAATTCTTGTGGGTATGAGACATGTGCTGCCACCAGCAAGTGCCCTTTTCCTATACACTGTCACCAGCCCTGAGAATAAAATAAAATAAAAAAAATCTCACAGAAAAGCTTTAATGGTGCTTTTGAGTCCTGTCAAGGCTTTCCAAGCCTCGGGGGAGCACATTGGTAAGGTGCCTCCATTTCCTCCAGCCCCTAATATTGTTAATAGTGCTTCTGGGACACTTTGACTTGCAAAGTGGGATATGCAACATTTATGGCTCTGTGGTAAAAGGAAGAAACACATGGCCCTGTATTATAAACACGGTTTCATACAACTTGCTTTCTGGACTGGGCTGTCCTAGTGATTACCATGATACCAGCTTCTTTAAAATGGAGTTTAAATCTAATTCAGCTGAAGTGTGACATAATTTACCAGAGTTTTCTGAATTGCAAAGAAGCATTCCATGAAACCACATAGGCTTTAATGTTTTTTGGAATCCACTTTCCTAACCCTTCCTTAGCCTGAAGAGTTTCTTTTCTAACTATTGAGAAAATGTGGTGAACAATGCTATGAAAAACAGAGCAATATATTGTTCCTTACAGGCTCATATTTCCTATATATCTGCCACCAGAAACCATGAGCTATTTTGAATCCTGCAACTGAAAGCAGCTTGGTTAATTATATTTATTTGGGGTGATGGCAACTGTAACATGTTAAAACTTCTCCATATTCTTATGTGTTGGCTACACATATAAAGATTACACCCAAAAACACATATAATTCCCAGGGGCTAGATTGTCTCTCACATCTTGCACAATCATTTACGTAAGTGCAAACTGAATATAAAATGCTGCTAACACAGACTGCTGGCTACCATACACCCACTCTGTGTTGAGATAAATTACTATAACAAGATACCAGACAATGGAGAATCTGCCTAAACTACAGTGATGACAAAACATTTTTATGTTTTGTTACAGAGTATTCAGAATACAAAATATTGTACATTTCAAAGAGGACTGGTGCAGCAAGATTTTTTAGTGTAACAGTTCCAATGGGTCCAAAGTACACACAGCTAAATTTGATGTCAGTAGGAATTAGGTATGAATTGGGAGTGTTAGTTATTTTTGTTAATGTTTTCCAGAGCTTACACATTCACTCTACATTTTTTAGCAAACTTTATCATTTTGGCATCATAAAATCAATCCCTGGGTAGGCTTGTTTTATCTGGAGCTGATACGAACATGCAGTTGCTGTTAATAGTCAAATACAGAAGCTTACAATAACAATCTAGCTAACTATTAATAGGTGTTTAACAGTGGAGTTAGAAGGATGGATCTGAAATCTGTCCTCATCTGAAAAATAGATTACTAGGCCCAGGTGCAGAGGTCCTTCAAAGGCTTAAATTCCATGTGTAGGAACCAAAATACTCGAGTAGAGTTGGCACTAAAAGGCTAGTGAAGGAATTGCATTGGAGACAAATTCAAAACTTGTGTAATGGGTTTAAAGTCCATTGAAGCTGATGATATTCACAAAAAAATAACAATTTTTTCTCATAACAGAATGACAGAATATACCTTGACAGCTGCACATGGAAATATCACACAAAGTACAATATTAAATGGCAGAAATTAGAGGAAAAATCATTTTCCCCTAAGGCAGGTATCTCCTCCTTTTGCTCCTACCCCTCAGCTGAGATGTCTCTGTAATGGAAGCTGCATAGCCCAGAATCGACCCATGGAACAGGGCAGCATCAGTCTCAGACAGTACCCAGCCTCGAGGCTCTGAGTCCAGAGGATGTCAGTGTGCCAATTACACCCTCAAAGTTCACCCTCAAGGTGGCAGAAGAGTTACTGGTAGGTCTGATGACAATTACAGAGTTTCCCGATGGTGGCAACAACTCAGCATCACAGAGTGCTAGTGACATTTTAGCTACACAGAGAATATCTGACACCCACTGATCAGGACTTCTGCTTTGTGATGGGGCTCAGGAGGATGCCACATCCCCTGGAAGAGCAGCTAAGACTGGTCTTCGCACAGTTTGCCCTTCTTGAGGTGCAGATTTGGGAAACACTGACTTTTTCAGTCAGTGAAGCACTGAATTGCCCAGCTCTGCTGACAGCTCTAGTTGGCCCCTCACAATGTTATCATGGACCAGAGGGGAAACCCAAGTGATTTGGTAGATAAAGCAAAAGAAGGATACTTTCCCCAGTCAAAGTGGTGGGTAATGGCTTCCATTCATGTGTCAGATACAGGAGCAATTGGCATCCAACCTGGAAAGCTATTTTTAGTGTTCTGAAAGCATGTATAGTTTAATAAACAGAGCCTTGCTGCACATCTGTATTCACTGTTGGCTATCTAAAATGATGTGAGCTCAAAATGGCTCAGAGTAAGTTGTAGGTGTGCATCCTGAGTTGGTCTTTGCCATGTCTGGTTTCATTCACCCTCTCCAGCAATAATCACCTGTTAGGCAAGTCACTGTTCAAGTCCCTTCAGAGTCTGAAAATAATGGGAATGCTTTTGCAAAGCTCTGTGAGTTTATTTCATAGCCTGTGGGGTTTTTATATTTTTCTTCCCTGAACTCTGGTTGGGAAATTTGTCTTTGTTGAGCTATTGTGTTTCCACACATTGCAGTGCTGGTCATGGAAACCTGTTGAAGCGCTTGTGCAGCTGAGAGTACAGCTCTCCTGGTAGGCATGAAGTCAGGCTGATAGCAAGGTGCTTTATGCCAGATGTAAAATAAACCAGGACAAAAGTACTTGCTGGGATAGCAATATCCACAGCACAACTTGTACTCATTACAATATTTTTGGTAAAAGCAAACAAAAAATAAATCGCGTTTTAAATGAAAATAAGTAAGCTGATATAAAATCTATATATATCTGTAATCTGTATTAAAAACAATACAGTCCTTTCCTAATACTTCAAGGATTGGGTTTGACTTTTTCAGAACAGCTGCTCTTTCTCAATCCTTCCTTAGTTTGACCACCTCGTAATCTTACCTCATCCCAGTACTGGGGCCTGAAATTGTAGGTGCATGTGTAGGAGTTTTAGTGTTGCAGAGTCTGGGCCATAGCCCAGATATTTCCTTTAAGTCAAACCATGACATCAGAGCCAAACCCAATGCAGATGCTAATCCAAATCTTGATCTCTAACATACTCTGTTTATTTTCAAATGCTTGCTTTAAACATTACAGCAAAATCATTATAAAAAGATGTACATAGGTGTTTGAATAGTATCCTCAGCAGCCAGGCAGGTGATACATAGTTGCTGAGGAGGCAGGACTCCAATCCAGAGGTTAGTACTGCATCCTCATAGGTGCTTGGACATAGTTCAGCTCAGCTGCTGGATTAGCAGAGTAATTCAGAGGCAGATCTACAGCCTACGCTTCTGCACCTACATCTGCTGGATCAGGCACATGCAGAGATTACCTGGAGAAGGAGCACTGTATTGGAGTCTCCCATGTTGCTTCCCTTCGCCAGCACAGGCAGCAAATCCCCACTGTTCAAAATCATGTCCACTTCCAGGTGCTCAAAGGCAGCAACATGCAGTGCTGTTTGTGGGGGTCGTTCATATGATGAGCAATGAGAAATGTTTACATATGGGTCACATACCAATCCATGAAGTTCTTCACATACTAACATACAGCCAAAGATGCAGCTGGCATGTGAACAAACATGGGATTTTAAAATCTGTTCAGACTTGTTGGATACATAAAACATCTGAGAATAGTTGCAGAAAGCAGGCTGCCCACCAAGACAGAGATTTCAGAGACTTTGTAGAATATGGGTGAGACCCACTAATTACAGATTCATAATATACCAGAACAATTCCTTGTATAATATTACCAACATGTACTAGAAATTAACTGAAGAAAATATATCTTCCTTCTAGAAGAGCAGGTTCTACACTGCCCTCTGTACAGCTGCATGCTTTAAATTTGTATGATCAGACTTTAGAAAATATATACAATTTCAGGAGTTTTCTTTAAAAGGTAATGCAAACTAAAGTTTCAGGAATAATTAACATGACCTAACCAATTAATTAATATGATCTAAGCAATTTAAACTGAAGGTAGAGGTAGCTCACAATCATTCTCTAAGGAACATCTGACAGCATGAGAGGAACTGCCTGACTTTTGCCATGACATTATCTTCTGAGAGAATTGTTCTTGAAGCAAGGGAGGTCTTTTTCTACAGTCCCAGATGCACTGAAAATCTGTCCATGAGTAAAGGCAGGTTTAGTTGGACCATGATTATACAATCGAGTCAGAACGGTCTACCTCTAAAGAGAAGTAAGCAGTTTTATTTTAGGATGTGCCTATACCAAGCCCTCATGGCATCACTTCATTTCCGTAGCTTCCCAAGCTACTTTTCTATGGTTTTTGTCTCTTTCAAGTGATGTTACATTTCAAATCAGGACAGAATCTCTTGGGAGACACAACCTTGTTCTTTATGCAGCCTTCATAGCACCCCTCTGACATCAGTAAAATATTAAACTCTAAAAAAGTATGTTACAGTCAGATAGCCAGGATAAGTGTGTTCTAAAGATAAACAGGTTTGTTTGGGGGAGAGATCACCACAGACTGTCAAAGCCTCTGTCTGTATCATTGAAGAGTAAATTCCTATTGAGTCAGGATGCTCCAGATAACCATAAAATCACAGGAACTAGCAGAAGGAAGTCACATTGGCAAGGTCTGCCATACAATGTGCATCACTCAAAACCCTGCTGCATTTACTTCTGTTGCAACCCAATGCTCTTTCATTTTCTGCCTGTTGCATTTTCATTCCATTACAGTTGCATTTTCTACAGTTTCTTCATATTTAGCTCACATTTGTTCTTCAGAGGGGTTCAGGACATGAGTAGTTTCTTAGGAGTACACAGAGACTTACACACATAAAGCCCAAAAAGGATTAGTCTTTCCATATCTGTCTATGCCCCAACTTAGACCCAGGGATGTTCTTTCTCTAGAGAACGTCTGAACCAAGGTCGAAGTCCTGCTGTCACTGCCACAGACAGGAGTACAAATGGGACACAAACAGTGCTTCTATCTGCTTTCGGCACATGCACAGCAATGACGCTGACGGCACCAACTGGGCCTTTCTGCTAGGCCACAAGGAGGTGGCTCAAGCCTCTCTTCATAGTGCAGACAATGGCACTGATGACTTTGTGCCCACCCTTCTCTCTGCTGGGCAAGAGCAGAGATGATAACCTGTGCTTCTGGCAAACATTACATGCTGAAACCTGAAATGCCCAGGTCAAACCCAGACGTGGGGCAGCGCCAGAGATGATGAAGTAATGTCATTACATTTGGTTTCTGCTAAGTTTGTTATTACTTATGTTACTCTCTTGCTCCACACCAACCTAGTTCCTTCCATTCCTGTGGTTTACACTTAAAATGTTAGCTAACAGTTTTTATGTCATCTTACGCCCTAAGCATTGGTTAGCAAACTCCATAGTATCAGCTTTTTGTCCTTTTTCCCCATCAGCCAGTTCTCCCAAGGATGTAGCTACAGTTGGCTCTTCTTCTCTGAACTTCCTCCAGCTTGTCTTCCTGGTAATGAGGTGCAGAGAACTGCACTCACCTTTTCCAGATGCTATCACGCATCAGTTCCAAGAAGAGAGACTCGCTCACTCTTTCCCTGTGGTGCATCTCCTCAAGAGCACCAAATCATACTGACATTTTTAACCACTGCATCACCTAGCAAATTCAAATGCAAATTCAGAGACCTCCTTGCCTGTTGCAGTAGTCAGCACATCTTTTCTGCCCTAAGAGAAAAGGTATATAGCAGACCTCACTTTTCTGACAAACATTGCCATTCTTGTTGGGAGCTCAGATTGTTTTTTAACTCTTCACACTAATCAGGTAAATTGGCTTGTTTATGACAGGGAGAGGAACGATAGGAAGTACTAACTAACCCCATACTGGTGGTCAGAGTAAAGAAAAACAAAGTCCATTTCCAGTTCTCTGTGCTGAGACTGATTTTCCATTGTCGTTCCACATTATTTTCCCATTTAAATCTGCCCATGTAATTCTGTTGTGCATCCTGTAATTCTGTTTTAGCAGGTTTAAAACAAACAAAAGGAAGTACTTTTTCACACAGCACATAATTAAACTGTGGAACTTGTTGCCATGGGAAGCACTGGATGCCAAAAGTACAAATAGATTCAGAAAGGGAGAAGACAAATTAATGGTGGATGGGTACATTGGTGAGTATTAAACATAGTATCTTGCTCACAGCATTTGGCTCAGGAAGCCCTTACATTGCTGTTTGATGAGAGCAGGAAAGAATTTCTCTATCTGTGCTGGTTTCTCACGCAGTTTCCCTCAGTAGTCTCTTCTGATCACTGGCAGGAAAAAGGTTTTTCAGCTAATGGTCTGTCTTGATACAGCAACTCTAATATTCCTTTCTTAATGAGAGACACAGATGTCAACAGATGCCTGGAAGTTTAAAGATGGAATCTTTAAGCTGATCATTGACTGCCACTCCAGAATTCCTCTTTGGATATTTTTATTAGACCTGATCCAGTTTATGTCAATACATGAAGTTTACAGCAAAAGGTATGACTGAAAATTGATATCTTAAGGCTACAGGGTAGCTACATTTGTTGGCCCAGCCAAAAGTTTGGTTTTGTAGATATTACAGGTTAGACCAACTTCACCAGGGACTGATGTCAAGTGGAAACCTGTTATCTGTGTCATGAAAGTTGTATCTGCTGTTGGAGCTCTCTCCCCTCCCTGAACAAATGCTCCCATCAGCCAACTTGGTGCCATCTCTTCTTGTTGACTTTGCTGTGTAATTGCTGGTTTATCAGTCTCTCCTCAGACTTCTCAATTTGCCTTGACTGAAGAGCAAAATGAGCAGAGCTGTATACACACACACAGTCAGGAAGGAGAGGATAGCAGGCTGGCAAGGCAGGGAGGGGGCCCTGGCCTAACAGCCATTCTCTCTCTCTCTCTCCAGGGCAGGGAGCCTCACCCCACAGGCTGTACCAGTTGCTCCAGTCCAGGAGGGAGGGTGGGGAGGGAACACTGGCCCATAATTCTGGTAGCAGCATGAGGTGCTTCTGTTTCTCATTCTCTGTGTTTGGCTGCAAAACGCATAGTCTGATTTCATCTGTATTGCTTTGTCATTGAGGTTTCTTTGGCATCATTCAGAATGACAGAATCTCATTTTGATAACAGCTCTGTTTCCTCACTTCTCCTGCACTAGCTCAGACAGTGTGCTAACTGCCTTAGTTACGGCAGATAAATTCACTCAGGCAAGGTAACTGATAGAATTAACTGATTTATTTCTATCGTGGAAAAAGCTGTATGTTTATCTATATTATGATTTTATTATGTTGTTAAAATGCACATGGTTAAAAGCCAGAAAAACAGCCTGTTGATCAAGGGCCTGCCTCCCCAGGAGGGTAATGGCAACACAAGAGGATTGAATTCAGAGGCATCCTTTTCTCTTTGTTGCCAGAAGGGCCAAAGTACAGGATGGTTTCTTGGATATTGAAGAATTTTTCAAATCTTTTGGTTGCAGGAGGGAGTTCAGACTGCACAATCTGACTGTATTGCTACTCTAGGTCTGTCACACAGTACTTACTTTAGAAACTTCAATGTTATTAACTTAAAGTTTTTAAATGTTGCTATAGTTTGTCTTTTATGACAAGGATCCTCTGTGGAAGAAAAGCTTAAATTCAAGTAATGTGTTAGGAGCTGCACTGGTTCTCTTTTTCTGTCCGATTGCTGCTGGGTTGGATAACAACCCCTCTCAGTGAGGGATGCAGCAGTGACTACAGCAACACTATGCTGCAAGTCAAGGCAAGGAGCTCAGGTCACCATATTGATGCCTGTTTGTGCTTGTTCACCTGCTCCCTGACAGGTCTTTCAGACTAAATTCTTCTACATGTATGATCTGCATAGTGCCCTGTTCAGTGTATCTTGGCAGGGAGGTCTTGGAATGTCCATACATTTACATATTAATTATGACACAAAGCAGTGATCCAAATGTTCAAGCCAGTCTTGAAAGGAGCTATCAAAGGCCACTTTATTAGCCCTGTTTTACTAACAAGTTGAGATGCCCCCGTGAAAAACTATGAACAAGCCTTTTTCTGTCAGTTATTAACATACCAGTCCTCAGTTTTTCCAGTGCCAATTATTCTTGAGTGCACTACTCATGATGCAGAATATTCCCTAGAAATAATAGGTTAAAATAAGCAGCCAGCCAAAGCCCAAAGGCAAAGAGCTAGTCCTGTACACCAGGCAAGATAACCAGGGAATAACTAACACAGATAATCAGCAAATCATTCAAATGCATTGATTTGGCTCTGGGTGGCGTCCCTGTTTCTGCCTGAAAGCTTCAGTGAAATCCAAATAAGTGGCAGTTATCTTACTGTCTCTTCCTGTTATCTCACTCAAATGACAGCAGGGGAGAGAGGGGGGAAATTATGTCTTTGAACAGGATCACAGCCTTTCAATTTAAGTAAATACTACATCAAAATGGAAACTGCCTGAAGAATGAATCTGCCTTGGCTTAGTCCTAAACAGATTAAGTAATGTATTAAAACCAGACTATCAGATTGTTGCAATGGCTTCAGCACCTTCACTACAATTACACACACAGTATCAGAAAGTGCTATTTATAATGACCCAATGGTGGCTAACTATAGAGCATGAGGCAGCTGTGAAGAGTCAGAATTCAGCCAAAGCATCTGTATTTTGTGTTTCAATAAATGTCTTTAACATTAGAAAAAACACAACACAATAGAAAAGTTCAAGTGAGTAATGCTTATCCCAGATTCCTCTGTGTACTTGTAGCACCCAAATTAATTACCTTCTTAGGTTCCCATCTAGTTGATGGGTAGAAACAAGCAGGACACCTAGTAATGACTCACCCTCTGAGGTTCCCACCTCTCTCCCCCGACTTTGGAGGGCAGGGCATGACAGGGTTCTCACTTAAGTACCTTTGTTTAGGTGCCTGAACAAACAGCTGGGGTGAACACAGGCCATGCTTTGCTCTGGCAGGGGCTGGATGAGATGATCCCTAGAGGTCCCTTCCAATCCCTAACATTTTATGATTCTGTAATCATAGCTGGATGGGTGGTATTAAGGGATAGAGACATTAAAACAATACAATTTAAAAAGATTAAATAAGTTCCAAGTACCCTCAATTTTTGTGAGGTCCAACTTCCTCAATAATTACACTTTTTAATACTTAACATTATATTGTAGATCAAACATCTTTTTCAACATACTATTTTGAGTAATTTAATGACAAATCTCATAAATGACAGGATGAAGCTCCACTGCATAATGCATTTGTACTTAGTGCTTTGTTTTACTTCTGTGACAATAAAATGTTTTGATCCTACTTTATTGGAAAGAAACTGAAAGTGAGGCTTCAACTCAGTTTTTCCCAGCAGTAGGTATAAACTCTGGAAAATAAAATGCAGGCTTAAAATGTTCAGGGACTATTAAACGTAAAGAAAGCACCTACCACTTAACTGAATTTTTGCTGCTAAAGCAGTTTTGTTTGCTATTCACAGGTACTAACATTTATGATAGTAGCCTTTATAAAGTCAATTTAATTATCTTTATCTTATTACAAATAAGAAATTTAGTTGTCCTACAATGAAAATCAATTGTCAACATAAGCTATGGTTAACATCTAATAAAACAGCCCTCTGTAAATCCATGATTAATAAGATTGGCTTCTGTATTAACTAACAGACAATAAAATTTTCTTCCTTACATTAATCTGTATATTCAAGGTTCATCCAGCTGAACCGAGTTTCCTAAAATAAACTGTTAGAGTGAGCAAAATTTTGGTGCCTATCATTATTATAACCATTTGAATCTCTATAGCTGAATGGTTTTGAAATTAATGTCATATTTTAATTAAGTCACAGAAGATGGGGGTTGTAACAAATGATAAGTGATTTACTTCTTTATTTCATTTACCTTCTGCACATAATGATCATGTTGCTTATGCTCTGGTTTGAGTGTCAGGGGAAGCTAATTGAAATGTGAAAAACTAATTTCCCAGAACAGTCTTTACACATGATAGGGGTTACATAAGCTCTCCTGTGTCAAAAAAAAAATATTGGAATTTACTCCCTCAGCGACATGTTTACAAGTTTCTACTTCTAAAGTGGGAGCAGTGGTGATCAGATTCAGCATGGAATTATGTTCTGGAAGACAGGGGATATTTGTGCTATCCTTTCAAGGTTTAAAAGGTTCTTCTTCCTGTGCTGCACACTGTGCTAAGGACAGTGCCATGACCCAAGACCACTACAGTCAGGTCTAGCTTCAACATGCATTTGGTCTAGTCTTTTAACAGCAGAACAGTAACATCATACCTATCCTTAAAGGTTCCATAGTTATTTTACAAAGTATGTATGCATGAACTACCTGTGAAAAAACATACAGAATTCAAGAAGAGAACAACTTCCAGGCTTGCCTAGACAAACCCTTCTAAATGCCATGAAATCTTTTGGAAGAGCATTTGTGTAGCTTTAATGTGCTATCCCTTTGGCTCCTAGATGCTTTATTAGGGAACCAGATTATTGTAAAAGTATTCCCAACACAGGGGTTTAATCAGTCACTTAGATACACTGTTTTCATACTTTAAACATTTTCAAGATTGAGCATAGCCATGCTGCTGTAGATTGTGTTCAGCCTACAAGAATGGCCTCTTTTGCTTGGTGGTCTACATCTCACCTAGAATACTATGTCACATAAAGCCTATTTAATGCAAAGCCTAGCATGATTTGTTGTTACTTAACTTTATAATGTAACTGTGTGGGTGGGCATGCAGTTTATAGAGCATTGCCCTCTACCATAAAAAGCAGTTTCTAACAGGGAAAGAAAAAAAATAGTAGTCAAATGGTTGTAAACACTTACTTTAGAAGTACATATTAACCAGCTTTATATTTTAAAATTTATTTAATTTTCCTGTTTTTAATGCTCTGGAACATTAGAACTCCTTTTTCCCCTCAGTCTCTTTTTGATGGAAAAGGAATGTTAAGCTTGAATTTTTCAGTTCCTTTTGGATTTATTTTATCACCCCAAAGAGTTATAGGCTACTTCTTGCTTCCTTTACCCATTGAACAGATGATTGCAATGGTCACCAACTCAACAAAAAAGAGAAAGGTAGAGTCTAGCAGCTACTTACCTTTTTCTTACTCCTCTCTAGCTCCATACATTTGCTTGATACACAAAAGAAAAAACAGTCATCAAAAGCAGTCACCTTATTCTTCTTTCCTGACTTCAAATACATATTGCATTCCCCAACAACTCTGATGCAGCAAGTGCAGCAGTACCCTGTTTCCAGGAGGAAGAAGAGTTTCCTTTCCTTCTTTTCCCCCTAACTACTCATTTTTCACTTGAAAAGCAAGCTGGTGGCTCTGATTATCTGTGCTTCCCATTTACATGCATCTAAATTCCATTTTCCTTATTTCATTTCCCCACAATCATATTCATCCAACCTGGGTTCTTTGTTAAACCAAGAGCTGTCTCACTTGGCCACTAACCCAGAATCTGGAAAAAAAACAAAAAAACCCACAACCAACCAAAAAAACCCCAACCAAAACAACAGCCAAAAAACCCTTACCAGGTTAATTAGAACATGGCCATATACTACAGTCCCAGTCACTATAACTGCCCCTTATGCTCAGCTGGACTAATTCAGTCAGGCTATAACCCTACTATTTATTCTGTTGAAACTACTTGTCTTATAAAGGGTCCCTTATAACAAGACAAATTCAAACCACCATGTAAGCTAGCCATTTCTTCTTTCTTAGGTGAGACTTATTTTTCTTACCCTCCTTTTCTTCTAACAAACATCACACAACATACCAAAACAAATAGCCATGGCTTTCTACTTTGGGCAATGCCCACATGGTGGCAAACCCAGATTGCAGATCAAGACAAGTATTTAGTTACTGAGAAGGTCTACCAGTCCTGCAAAAAAGCTCAAGAAATAGCTTGGATCCTCTTTTTCTTAAATGAAGCTCATCATAAAACAACCCCTTCCCCAAGCATGAATATAGAATTATCTTCATGGGAAAAAAAAATCAATGTTTTAAAACCTGTTATTTTAATAATAGAATCATAGACCTTAAAGATTGTCTGGTTGCTTGACAAAAAGATTGGCAAAATACTTGTTTCTAAGTTCTCGTTAGTGGCCAATACTTGAGCTTTGGACCAACGCTTTAATGTTAGAGCCACCTAGTGGGAGAAGAGACATGGACAAAGAAGCAGACAGGATTTGTATTCAATTTTTTCATCCTATTCAGTTTACTGGTGTAACCTCTGGCTATCAGGGCAAATAAAGCAATGACTTGCTGTGCCAGCGTTACAAAGAAAAACACCCATGACTCTGAGGGGTACTTCAGAAACAGAGAAAGCATGCAGTCAGTCCATGAAAGTCATACAGCTGTTAAGGCTCGCAGTTACCAAGAAAGCAGCCTGTGTCTGTAGCAGGGAAAACCATAGATAAGGTAGAGGCTGTTTCAGTTTGACTGTTCATACTGATCCTGTGTATTTCATAGGAAAAAGTGAAATAGCCACTCACATTTGGCTTAGGCCATTCCAACACAGCTATAGGATGAACTTCTGGTTCAATTTTTTATTCATAGAAGATTTCCTGAACAGTCACAGAAGACCATACTAATATCTAGACTGTCTTAACAGACATGGTGCAAGAAAATTAATCCTAGGCCTTGGAAAATTCTCAAGTCCATTAAAAGTTTATCCTGCCAGTATTTAACAACATGACAAATACTTTCTGAAGGAGACAGTCCAGCAGCTTCCAATGTTTCAAAACCCTTACAACCATAGACAGAAGTGGTATAAAAGCTAGGTACCAAGATATTGTAAACACTCCCTCCTGAAATGGTCTCTTATTAATTTGAAAGGGAACATTTTCCCTTCTCCCATCAGGCTGTTAAGAAAAAGCAATTAGCTTTGCCTATAGAGGCAAAGGAGAGGATAAATGAAGGTAAAATAGGTATTTCAGACAAACACAACTCATTAATAGTTTCTTATGCTAGAGTTTAGAGAATCAGTGCAAGGAAATACTTCAAATTACATCTTTGTCTCTGTCTAACAGCAGGACTGCAGTGTGCTGTCCAAATAGTGCCCAAAGTATATCTAGTTGGCATACTGGCTCAAAGACAAATAGACATATGGACCACCCCTTTGAAGAAAGATCAATTTAAGCCTGCAAGGGAGATACAGAAAAATGAACAATCTCTTAAATCACGTTTTGACAGTTAGTTAAAAGTAGTGCTTTGGTGTAAATCAGGGCTGCCTTCAGTGTCTCTCCCCATTCTCATCATAATCTTATTAAACTACTTTTTAGCACGTCATAGCATGAAGTTTTCTTCAAATTCTGATGTAAGCTGCATGCAAAGAGCAGCTGGTCGAATGCTACTGTCAATTACTGGGAATTCATATCATACAACATAGAAGCTGCATTTGTAAGCAAGTTTCCATGTTTTAATGTTAAGTATCTACATCATAAAAGAAATGCTACCAGTTTACAATACATAAGCTGTGGCTGCCAACATCATATCCAAGCTAACACATTAAGAGAATAGTGGGGTTCAAGCCAAACTAAAACAAAAAAACCCAAAACCCATCAGTGAGACTAGCTTTCATAAACTGAAGAGGTACAAAATAAAGCTATTGCCTATTATGAAACAAGGGAGGAACCATCATTTTTTGACAGCTGCACATGTTCTAGCTAAATTAAACCTGGTAATATAAGATGAAAGTAATGTAAACTTGTTTCACTCTGAGAGGTGCATCTACATTTGTTTTCCATGTATCAATGATTTATTTGAAATATACCAGTCTAAAGAGAACTATCTACTTAAAAAAAAGGAATCAGAATAAAAAGCAGGTACAAAATTATTGTACAGAACACTTAATAAAAAAATAAAATTATAGCCAGTAATGCTGACAAAGCATTTTCCACATCCCTTTCTGCTGTTTTACATCTGAGAAACAGAAAAGAATCTCTCATTTGACAACATAAAACATTAACATACAGCACCATAAACTGCAGGGTTTTTTTTTGTTTGGGGGTTTTTTGTGGGTTTTTTTGTTTGTTTTTAAAGTCTATGAATATATATAATTTGCAAGCTCCATCATATAAAAATGGGACAGACAGAACAACTGATAGGCAATCTTTTGATCAAAGTTTACCTCAATGGATAGCTATATACAGAGACCAAGGATAGCCAAATAAAGTTATGGCTCAGTAGACAATTAGACAAAAGTATTTAAAACAAGGATCTCCAGTAGATCTATCCTAGTTCAGTGATCTTAAAGGAGGCTTAGATTTGGGAAGAAACTGTTCCGTCATATCCTCTATTTTGTTCTTCTCTGTAGCTGCAGATTTGTTTTCTTTATCCTTTTTGTGACTCCTTTTGTGCTGGGATTTAAAGAAAATGCCCAATAAGTTATCCATGTTGAGAATATAAAAAATTAGACTAGTTGCTCATGTATAATGCAGCATATAGTATACTAAGAAAGTTAGTAGAACTCATGAAAAAGGTTCTTAGCATTGTATTTACTAAAGAGATTCACTGTAGGCATCTGGAAGTTCAACAGCTACTTTTAAGGGATTCCTGAGGAGTAAACATCTTCCCTCCCACCACCCCAAGCCAAACCCAAGCCTAATATACTAGGGGTTTACACTGATACATTGGTACAACAAGAGGGTCTAAAGGAAGAAAGGAAGTTAAAAAAACAACAACAAACAGTGAAGAATCAAGAATAATATTTCTTCCTGGCCTCAAATAGAACACCTGACAAATAATTTCAACTTTTCAATTAAAACACATTTCCATTGAGTAAATGATTTGTTTTTCATGCAGGATTAGTTACTTAGGAGTTTTCTGCCTGTCCACCTTGTCAGAAATTTGCATTATCTGCTGTTAACTTACCAGAACCTGCTGTTACTTTTAGATCAAATTTAACAAAGTGTATTCTACAGGATTTAAAGGCATTGGGAGACTACAATAAATTATAGTAGGTGACCTTAGACTATAGCACTGTTATGGAACAATAATTTTTCTTTACTTTTAATACACAGCTGTTTAGAATATCTTTGGAACTTACCTGAAAAAAGGGAATACCACCATTTGAGTGGCAGCATACATTTGTATCCACAAAGGATTTGTCACTAGCAAGGCTATCACTGGATTCTTGCAACCTTTCTTCCTCTTCCAACAAGTCCTAAAAGAGAAGTTTTCAATGAAAGTGTATTTAATGTCCAAATTTCCTAAGTGAATGTACTAACTTTGATCAGCTCTATAGAAGACATGGCACTTCAATTTTGACAAAGAGAAATGTAAGTATTTAAATTATGAGTGTTCTCTATTTATTTTTTTGAAGATACTGTTTTTGTTAAAAGCTCAGTACACATGACTCCAAGTACCCTGTAAAACACAAAGCTTACAAACAGCTCTGGGGTTGTAGTCAACTCTCCACAGTGGCAGGAAAAGACTCCTAAAGATATGAAATTACCTTCGAAGAGCCCCATTTGCCATTTGTACACATACCTGATTTGCATTATCCTCCATCTCCTTTGTCACACTGTTTAGCATACCGTCCAGGTTCCGTTTATTTTGCCTTAATTGCTCCAGTAGAAGTTCCCGGGGTTCTGTTCTCACAAGGGTGACTGGATACAAGTAGTCTTTCCTCTGTGGAGTTGTTCCTTTAATTAAGATTGTACATGAATGAAAGACACTATTAAAACACTTCCAGCGGCTTGTTTAATTACAGATCTCCATTTTTTTCATTAACTCAATACAGAAATCATGCTTTATTCAGACATGATTCTTTGCATGCACCTTAAAAAAAAGGGTAAGGCTAGTTACATTTAGGTCCCCATTAACCTTTACTTACGAATTCTGCAACTCAAATTGCTTCCAGTAAGACCATTCTGTCCCCAGCCTACTTTAAATACCTGTTGGAATATCCACTTTTAGATCCTCTTGCAGGAAGCCATTAACCTGAGTCAGTCCATGCTGGGCTTCCTCGTTAAGTGCCAGCTTCTGCTCCAGAAGTATCTCCTGATCAACCTTTATCTGATCAAGAAGGCCATTTAGTACTTTCTCCTCAGCAGCCTTCTGTCTACCAATATAGTCAGAAATTTCAGCTTTTGCATTATCACAGTTTTCTTCATTTTTCTGAAAACAAAAAAAACCAACCAAAACCATCAAGTTAACAGGAAAGGTAAGGTTATGGCCTCTTTTCTAAGATGTGGTGCATGACTGGTGATATGACCTGAAACGAAACAACTGAGATACCTCAAATTGAGAGGTTTCAGTGTCAGTTTTACACTCTCATTTCAAGAACTATCTTCAGAAGAAAGTCAGTTTCTTAGAAAGTATGATAATTTCAGAAAGCTACTCATAAGAATAAAAAAGGTGCCATCTGGTTCAGATGAGACTCCTCATACTTCTGTGTGCAACCCCCACACAAAAATTAGGATATTCAAGTGAAAAGGAAAAAAATCCTACAAACACTAGAAGCATTATGCATTTGTAGAGGATAAGGAAAAAGTAATTTTAGCTGTTCCCATTGGAGCGCAACTCCTGAAGTGTTCAGTAGGTTTAACAGACACAGGGGTGTCTTTAAACACTTTTCTTTCCAAAAGTTAGCAAAATGTTGGATTTGCCTATTCCATTACCTATTAGAATAAAACAAAGGTAGGAAATGAAGTTTGTGATGGAAATACAAAGAATTAAGTAAATTCTCAGGAGGCCAGAACTAATAGAGACCTAAAAGGAACGATTCATCCCATAATGTTAATCCATCTGACCAATGAAGTGATTTGCATCCTCTAGAATATATCGTCTGTATTTAATCATTGTGCAAATCTCTGAGGAACATTACTGGTAGATAAAGCTTTAGAATTAGAGATATACACAACCAAAAAGATGTAAAAAAGCCCAAATTACAAATGGAACTTTGCCACATGAGATTAACCAAGACTTTTATAATGTCATTTGCACTTTTAAGTCCAAACTTTTCCTCTCAAATTAAGCTCTGTCTCCTCTAATTACAACTATTTAAGCTGAGCAACAAATCTGCTGTGATAAAAAAACCTCAACTTTGTTCTGTGACAATTTTTCCCCCCTACACAAAGTTTGTCTCAATATCGTATGACTACAAATTACTATAGGTACCTTTTGTAAACCATGAAGTTGCTGTTTCTCATCACTGAAGGACAATAGCTGCTGATTGGTAAAGTCTACTATATGAGCAGTTGTAAATTCACCCCACTTATCAGTACCCTGAGACACTTTTTTGAGATTGCTGATAAGCTGTTGACAGTTGTCAGTGGATTCTTCCAGTATCCTCTCATTTTCAGCATTTATGATCCTGAGTTCTTGAGAGAAATTATCCAGAGATGCAGTAAATCTGCTGTGATTGGAAGCTGTACTGCTGATTAGGTCTGTAGTTTTTCTGCAACAACATGTTTGTAACAGTTCAGAAGTTTTGAAGAGTTGATTTTAGCACATTATACTGAGGCCAGAAGGAGTGAAGGAGTACAGTTCTACCAAACAAATTAATTACAAAGTTGATCTATTTACTAAATTTACAGATTGCTGCACCTAGAGCAGTAAGTTTCTTCAGTCCCCTAAAACAAACAAAAAACCCACCAAAAACTCTGGCAAGGCCTTAGTTACCCAGTCTGCAACTGAATGAAGCATGCTGCAATAGATACACTAATGAACTTCAAGCTAAACCTTTATGGCATGAAGTTCTGAAATGCAGCCATACTGAGGGCTGTTCATTAGCATACTGCCCCTAAAACCATGGTCTCTTATCTGCAATATGCTCAAGAGACAAGTTTCAGGAAAAGCCTTGTAGAGCTACCTTTTACTCTGGGGAAAGGTGAACTATGATCTACATTCTGTGGGAGACCTCAGGTCTAACACACAGGTCTTGTCCAGAAGACTTTGTAAGCATATAAATATGAAGAGCATCTAATTTTGTAGTCCTCTTCATACATAGTTTTATCTTGCATCAGTATACACCAAAAGTATTCTGCTCCTTACAGGTGAACATTTTCTTGCACAGCAGTGATGGCAGTCTTCAAACTTCCATTTTTTGCAAGTACATTAGTTAAGTTGTTCTGAGTCTCCTGAGCAAACAGATCAAGCTGGCTTTGCAGTGAGGACATTAATTCAGCTGTGCTCTATCAAGAAAAACATCATACATTTCAATATTATAATGCATTTCTTAACATTTTTAAAGGCTACTTGAATGTATTTATTAAAAATGCAGGAAATAAGAGCTTTGTCATTCTAATGCTGAAGGTACAATTTTTTAGGAGAAGATACAGACACTTTGCTTTTGGAGATATACTAGACATGTTCAGGGAGCAAGGGTAAGTTTTTTGTTATCTTCCTACAAAAGCTTCTTAAAGCAGCTCAGCAAAGGCTGAAGAGAATAAGGACCATCAAATTACTGTCCTAACATTTCTTCTGAAATTTACTGTTACAAAGAGTTTAAAACAAAGCAATCACACTTGGGGTTAGGATTTCTTCTTACTCTAAGGATACCTTTGTATGTGCCACCTTCATAATTTCCACTTCCTCTTTTAAATTCTCACAATCATTCTGAAGCTGAGCAAAAACACTGGCTGTTTCTTCCCGCAATTTTTTCAGAGTGAGAGAAAGATCTTCAAAGAAGGTATCCATTTCCTTTTTATGACCCTCCATCTTTGAAAAAAGTTTTATTTAAAGTTAGATATTTGTCTTTAGGTAAGATCTGAATCTTTTCCCTAGCATAATTTATATAGAAACAAACTCTACCCCAAGGAAATTGGCAAAGGCGCTAATAAAGTATTGCATGTAAAAGGTACACTTATAGCAGTCTGAAGTGATAGACTAGAACTTGGCATGGGCTTTTGCAAACATGATTTGGCATGCAAGGTTGAAAAAACCCAGGAAGACACAAAACACTTGGCTAAAACAAGAGCAAGAAGCAAGAGCTGAAAAGCCATGGACTATTTGCTGACTAAGTCTGAAAAGCAATAAAAAAACCCTCTAGACAAGAAGAGCTGATTTCACTCAAGTTGTAATTGACAAAGGGGGAATTTTCAGTCAGAACAACAGGTCACCAGGAACAAAGATTTGCTTTCAACAAAACAGAAAAAAGGAATGAAAAGAGTGAGGCTGCACTTCTACATAAACATTATGAGATAAGACTATAACTAAAAATGGAATTAAAGGATTTTTTATAAGTGCAGTGTTGTCTGCATATATGGTTATTGATAACAAGATACAGCACATCACATTCCCTAGAAGTAAAAATTACCCTGGAAGAAGTTTGATACAACAGCAGGAGAAACTGCAAGTGGTAACACTTGTCTAAGTTGGTTTTCTAGATTTCTAAAATACAGGAGACACTATATTAGGGATGTTATAATAACGTTTGTTACATACAGCTTTAAGCACCCATATTTTATCACTCTTCTGCTGCATTTAGGTGAGGAGTTGTGCCGATATAGATAACAAGCAAATATACCACACTCGGAAGTAGAAATCAAACAAGAAATAAAGAGCTGAAAGTTAGAAATCATGGGACAGAATAAAGGAGAAAAGGACAAAACCAGAAGTGGAAACACTGACATGCTGCAGGAAAAACAAAGGGTTAGCTGTAAATTAAATAAAATAAAAGAGCACAAGGTAAGAGACCAGTTATCTGCATTACCTCATCAACCACAGCAGAATATTTCTTCATGTTACTCTGAAAGTCACAGTTTAGCCCCAAGACAAAATCTACCATCAGTGTTGAGCTATTTAATGCTCTTCCTAATCCAGATTTATGTTCCTCCTATGAAAAGGGGTAAAAAAAAAAATCAAAACAGGACATGACTGTTCCTTCTTCTATTTCTGAAAGAAGCTATCCATCTAGATATCCATGTATTCCACTATTACAGTATTTACTACGTAGTATGTTACATCTTGTGCTAGTGACATAAAAGGGAGGGGAAGCAGGGAGGGACAATCACAGCCAAGTGGCAGACAGGTAGAGAGCATAAAAAACCCTAAACAATATTTATAGAAGCCCTTTTGATCAATAACAGTTTCACATATTTAAGTCAAGTAAGAGTATGTAAATTTACTAACAATTAATCTCAGCAGCTCAGTTTTACAATCAAGTGACAGATTCTCATGCTGCGTTATTTTTTCAGACAGGTAAGAAACTTCAGTAGACACCAATTCTTTAACAGAGGCAAAAGATGCTGACACAGCTGATGCAAGAATATTAGCTGCTGAAGAACTGGTAGATAGGAGGTCACCTACAAAAGAAATCAAAAAGAATGACAATTTTTCTTTAAGAAGTTGTAAGATAGGAATTCTGTTGCTAATCACCTTATTGCCTCTTACAGCACAGGAAGGCTGTTGATCATCCCAGATAGATTATTATTGGCACAATTATAATCATCACATTACTTAAAGTCTCTTCCACTTAATAAAACAGATCAGGGTTTAGGAAACAGTCTTTGGCACTACTGTTGCAAAACTTCAAGATGATATACTGATACAGGCTTTACACTTACCTATAAAATTTGTGTAAGATGTCAGCATCTGCTGCTGCTTCAAACTGTTTTTACTGACTGAATCTTGTATTGTGTTGAATAAAACATTCATTTGTCCTGCAAATGTATTTTGGACCATAGCATTGTGTTGATCAACAGCCTTCTTACGGTCCAGTTTCGCATGGAGACCAGATACATCTTTTGTAGTTTCTTCAACTGTACTAAGTAACTGCAATTTTTTAAAGTTAGTCAATCTTTAAACAAGTCAAGCATATATAACAAAAAGCAACTGTAGTTCTGAGTTAAGGAGTTTCCCCCCTAGAAAAACAGGATTTTTCCTTTACGTCATACATTGTTCTTAATTCTGGTTTTGTAATTTCTAGTTGTAGAACATGGGAAGAAGTTACCTACTAGAGACCATTTGTTCTAACTTTGAAATTAAAACATTAACATAGGAATTAAGATACTATTTATGACAAAACAACAACTGAAAAGATTGCTGATCACTTCAACTTTTGCTGAAAGATTTGACAGTACATATATTAATAGTACTCAAGAAAGAGAATTCCAGCTTTAGTTCTGTGATAATTTAGAATTTAAACATATATTAGATTCCTGGTTTTGGAGCCAACATAGATAATTTCTGTACCCATTTCTCACGCATATACTCCACAACCCACATGAAAAAAACAGGCATTCCCTCCCAAAGTTACAGGAATCTGAGTATAAAAATACTCATGTTGAATAAAGATACAAGTTTCACCCCTTACAGTTTAAATAGCAGGACACTCACACTCTCCTCACATTAAGTCTGTTTTGGTAATTATGACCAATCAACAAACACAAACCACACCCTAAAATGTAGGGGTGACGGGGTAACAGTTTCCATTATTCACTCAGCAAGTGTAAGTTACTACATATATCTGAAAAGCTTTTTGCTATTTTTCTACCCGTTTTTTATACATATAACACTTACTCTTGTATAGGGCCAGCCAGAAGTTTCTACTAAAGAAAACTACTTGTTCCGCAAAACAAATAATGACACTACGATACTGCAAACCACTGGAATTCTCATGACAAACTGGCCTGAAGGAAAGATGAAGCAGTGTGTTTAGCAGTCAACTGCCAGTATTACCACAGAGAAAGTCCTGCAATTGTTAAGGAGCTTTTAATCATAATATAATTTGTAGAGAGAGCCAATCCTAGTTTCTCTGCCTTAAACTTGGTTTTGTCACACTCACATCATGCTTTAGCAGCAATAGTTTCCTTGAACAGCCCATCAAACTCCTAAAGATGGGAAGCTACTGTTACAGTTAGGAGTAAGAACTGTGACAACCTTGCTAGCTGTGCCATGAAGTTTCTGTTCAGCGTTTTCCAAAACTGAAACCATGTATTCTTCTTCAGCCAGATGAACTTTTGTTTCTTGCAGATCTTTCTGTGTTTCTTCCAGTTCTCTCTCCTTGATTTGCAGATGTGTTTTACACTGTTCAAGTTCAGTTTTACTAACTGTGAATAATTCAGTGATCTAAAGTGGAAGACAAACATGAATAGGGCAACAGCATTTTTTCTAAGTACAACAGTCCTATTTCACGTCTCTCAAATTATGCCACAATACCAGAAAGCAAGCTTTCATCTACAAATGTAGTTGTAGCTGAGCTAAGACTTGGAGGTCTTAAAACTAGACAATCAATTTAGAAAGTCTGTATCAACTGAAAATATCAAACCAACACCATTCTCACTGTAATAATCCCTTGCTTCCTCACTCAAACCCCAAGACCAAACAATTGTTTTAGCACAAGAAAAAAAAAATCCCACTAATCAAAGCTAAGCAGACAAAAGCTGACTAAAAAGGAGTTACATATTCCAGCAAATCAGTATCTGCACTTCTCTTAAAGAGGAAGCTCCCATTTTCAGTGTAATTTCTTAATGGGAGCTCATAACCTTCTCTCTCCCTTCATTCTCTGCTCTTAAGCAGATATCTATCATCTGAAATAATATTTTTACAAGCACATTTTTGCTGAAAATCCAGTAAAACAAATTAAAGACAAACTGGTAGACATTAAAACAGTTTGAAAAAAATAAGTAACACATCCTGCAACTTCATACACATTTCAACTTCCTAGCTTCAAGGATTAGGAAACGCCCACTCTTGGCTAATTAGTGAACTTTGAGAACAAAAACTCTCCAGGTTGTTCTTTGCTCAAACTTTTCCCTCCTTCCCCAGGTATTTTTCATTTTTTGGCAAGTTTAAGCTACAGTTGAAAAACTTCACTTACTCTTTTCACTTCTTCCTCCATGACACTGATTTTGTCAATATACTCTGCAATTTGTTCTTCCTGAACTGTCAACTTTCCATTAAGGGCTCTCAAGGAAGGATTAAAAGAAATGAAAAAATTAGTCAAGTAAAAGCTGATTTCAAGCTATCTACTATTTTTTATACTACATATTTAGTAATTTTGGAAAATAATTACTGCTAAGTTCTGCAAGAAAAGCAGATAATTTTCACTTAATGTAATCCTTAATGAAAGTATTTAAGGCAATTTTCCATTGTAAACTTTCTGTGTAAAGTAGCTCTCTTACCAAATGAAGTAAATTGTACCAGGTTTGCTCTCCTGTAAGTTTCTACTAAAAAAGAAAGGCTGCATGGTGTGCATCTGCACCCTGGCTGTGCTTATGAATTCCACATACAAAGTCTTCAGTGGAAACCTACTCCTTGAGCTTCTGTATAATAATTAATTACTGAAGAATAAGTTGACCAATCAGTGAATTCTCCTATCTTCAATTTTCTGGTGTGAAAAGAGATCTGAAAGCATTTCTGTATAGGGATAGGTACCAGTCTTTGAGATTTGTTGTTAATCATTTTATAGAAATTTTGAAGACATACTCATAGTTTTCAAGGGAAATATAGACTCCATTTTTCTCTCGTGCAGCAGCAAGGTCTCTTTTCAAACGCTCAATCTCTTCAGTATATTCCTGCATAAAGAAACAACTGCATATAAACCTGAAAATTTCTACTTTCAAGATTTAGCTTAGCAGATACTTCACAAAGATAGTGCTCAATGGAAGTTTTGCATAAGCACAGGGGCAAAAACACTTCTCAAGTTCAGCATAGCACCATTTAAATTCATATTATTGAATCTATGCAGAGCATTGAAACCTCCCATTTGAATCATACTTGGTTGCATACAACAGCTCACAGTGGGGATTGCACCTTCTTTAGTAGCAGTAAACTACTTCACATTGGCTCTTCACCCATACTTACTGACAACTTCACCTTAGCTCAGGCATTTTCTAAGGAATGAAGCTGCTAATACATAAAGTCCAGAAAAACAGCTACTGTCATTTAGCAGCTCTCCACTAACCTGTAAACAGGTAAACCATACAGAGTCCTAGCTAGTAGCAGCAGCCCACTCCATCCAGCTTTAGTCTTAGCAACAGTTTCATTATCTACAAAGTGACTGATGGCACACCAGTAGAGCAGCTTAGTTTGAAAGCATCAGTTCAGTTATTAAAATTACCTCAGAAAAGCACTGTTATAGCTCTTTAACTGCTATAATTATAGCTTCTTCATAACTTCATGATTCCTGCATAGCAAAAACTTCATTAACAGAATCAAACCTAACCAGCACATTAATTTGTGAACATACACGTCTAGCTTACCTTAATAAGAGCTTTTTTTGTTAGCTTCTGATTAACTTCAGGCTTGTTCATTATGTTCTTTGCTCTGTGGGCATATTCCAGTGTACTCAGTGTTTCCTGTGATAAACAGATGTAACACTAGGTCAAACTGAGGAATTAGCTCCTATTTTTGTATCCTTAATACAATATAGTACCTATTTTTGGAATATATTTTCAGACTCAAATTTACCTCAAGATTTATAGATGCAGGAGAAACTGTGGCAATTATTGATGTTTTTGTTCGTCCTCCAAGAGAATCCTGAAGGATTCTTGTGAGTTTAGACTCCCTGTATGGAATATGTGGGGCTCTTTCTACTAGAGCAGTAATAACTCTACCTAGTGTCAGGAGAGACTGATTGATATTTCCAGCTTCACGAGCTCTTTTATCAACTGCCCCAGATCGACCAATGTTTTCACTTCCTGCAAGATCAACCTGAAAGACAAGAGGAAGGAAATGCTTCTGTCTCAATTTGCTCTGAAGAATGCTTGCCCCATAGTGTTGTGGAACACAACAGGAAGTAGCTCATGAGTTGTTCAAGAGACATTGCAGTGACAACTGGGACAAACATAAGAGTAACAAATATAAGTTCATATCACTTGATGCAAGACAATGATTTTTATCCTTCTAGGGAAAAAAGCCATCTTAGATTGTAAAGAGAATGAGGTCAAATTATTGCAGTTCCTTTAAGAAAGTCATCAATGAAATTTAGTAACATACTTACCAAGTTTAACTTCCCAATTTTAACAAGCTCTTCTCCATCTACTGTTGTTTCTTTCATATGGATCGTAATTGAAAACACAGAGTGGGAACGGCTATAAAAGAATTCAGTTTCAGACAGACATCCCATTAATTCCAAATGAACTGCTTGCTACACAACACTGCTGCAAGTTAGGCTCTTTTTAGGGAAGACATCTGGCCCATAAATTGGGACATACGCATTTTCAAGACACAAAGTGACTCTACAACATATTTGTGTGTATACATATGAATACAGCACTTAAAACCACTGATGAAACAACTGAATGATGTTCATCTCATCCAATCCCAGTAAATTTTATCTTATTTCAAGCAAAAACAAGAAATGCTTTGGTTTTGTTTACATTTGTGTGTTCTCAATTCAAGAAAGCTGGCTTGTAGATCTTTTAGTCAATACACTAAGAGCAGTTTTAAAGAACGTGAGATGAAGCAATTTAATTTTCTTTATTCAAGCTAAGAAAATTAGTCATTAGCTGAATCCAGCATTAAAAATCTAGAAGTTCAATTCAATTTTCATTCAAAACAGCAGTGCAGTTTAAGATTATTTTAGCTTGAGCTTAATTCCTTTAATAAGTTTTTACAATTGGAAGTTGACAAATATAGAAAATTATAAATGTCAAATTACATCAGTTTCACCAGGTATAAAGCAATAGGACAGACAGAATAAATTCTCTAAATGCCCTGTAATTTCAGATTAAATTACTTCTGTATTCTAATCTGCAGTAGCCAAATACCCAATCCCTTGCACCAGTAGACAGATGTGCTCAGTATATCTTTAATTTAAAATATGACATGGGCAAGGTGTTCCCTACTTGTTGCAACACTGGATCACTACTTGTTCACAGTGACATAAAGATCACACCTGCAATTCAAGAATGAGAAATCAGGAATAAACTACATTCTGACTACAAGCTGCAATCATAAGTACCCTCAGCCTTATCTCCAGCTTCCACAATCCAGTTAGTAAGTGTTCAGAAACTGGGGTTTGAAAAGAGGGTCTTGTATTGACCTGTAAAAAACTGATCTTAGTAGTATTTTGAAATTCTAACTTCAGTAACAAATTCTAATATGCTTTTTTCTACTGCTGGTGCAGAGTGAAATGGAAAATTGAGACCTAGCTTTCATTTTGTAAACAAAATTGGCAAAAAAACCAACCACCCATAACAGCTAAGATGTACAATACCTACTGCTAACTCAAAACAAGAGGGGAAGCTTATGTAAAAAATCATGCAGAGAGAAACAGCTTGCCCATTTTTTAACATGAGAAGCATTCAGATTTTATAATACTCCTTCATACACCTATTAAAATAAACACCATAGAATGTGGTAAGGAAGAATTTCTAACTATGACTTTCTAACCCACACTTGGCAATCGGAACTGCAATACCCAAACTCAAAATCATAACAAGTTTGCACTAGCTCTAACATTTCTTACTTCTTTAGAAGACCCTGTTCTAATAAAACAAGAACAAAAAGTTTCTGAAATGGGGAAAATTTGTACCTGGAATATGCATTCATGTAAGTAGCTGCAGTAGTTCTTTTTGCTGCACCCCTTTCTAGAATTTGGTAGACTTCATTTTTGTTGTGTACAGTTACTTCTTCCAAGCCTTTAATAATTACACCTCTCTGTCAGAAAATAATGCATGCTTATTATACATCTCTCAGCAATCGTGAAACCTTTAAGATAAATTTTGGAAGACAGCACTTACTTTGTTTCGAGGGTCATCAAACATCTGCAGTCTCTCTCCAACATCTGGAGTAGGATTCAGAAGATCAAAAAGCTCCTCATTATAGATTTCCAAAAGAGAGACTTTCACTGAAAATTCAGTACCATTCTCTGTGAGCTTTTCAAATATTTGATGCAATGTACGGGGTATTATACCTGCTAGTGGATCCTATAGATTAAAATGAAGTATTAAAGATTTGCAGATGGGGAGTGGAATTTCAGATAAATTGTCTGATTTGATATAAGCAAGACTACCTTGGACAAAGATTACCTTCCATATAAAGATGACCAAAAATTGTATACATGCATTAAAGATGTAAAGTCTTGATTTTCATATAAATGAACGAGACCATTTGTTCATTTACAAACATTTAAGGAAAAACAGCTTCTGGATTTGAAAGGCATCAACTTTAGGTTTTCTTTAACTTTCTGCGATTTCTGACTTTGAACAACAATACATACAAGTAAAATTTCAGGAGTGAAAAGATACCTCTTCCCAAGTATATGCCTCATTGGGTGACCGCTCCCCTTCCATTGTGAAGGTCTTACCAGTGCCAGTTTGGCCATAACTGTGAGAATAAAAAAAACAACTGAAATGTAAACAAGAAACTACAATTCAAGTAAAATTTCCTAATAATAACAATAATTGTTGGCTTACTTACGCAAAGACTGTACAGTTGTAGCCCATAATAACTTCATCCAAAATGGGACAAACAACACTCCGGTATACATCAATCTGCTTTGCCTGAGCTCCAAAAACCTGTTGAGGCAAAGAAAACACATCCCATTTATCCATACAGCAATGTACAACATCACAGAATACAGTAATCAGATCATATAGGAGAAATGCACTAGCTTGTTTCTAGAAGTCCCCAAGCAGTTACCATATCAAAAGTGTAAGTCTTTCTTGATGTTTTATCTGTCACTCCTCCAGTGCGGACACTAACTTCCTTTCTTGCTTGATCACAGTCTACAACAGCGTAGGAGCTTGCTTTACGTTCTGAGGCATTAAAAGGCCTAAAAAGACAGGAGTTAAGACTATCAGATTAATGTAATTGCTAACAAGAACATAAACTGACAAAGCAATAATATCACTCAGTTTAGGGATCCAGAATAGTATAACTGGGCAAAAGCAACATAAAGCTTTAAACTTAGTTTTTAATGGAAAAACTGCCACAATTTGGCAGTTCCCAGATGTTGTTTCTCCCTTCACCCACTGTGGGACAACTCTATCTATAGGTTTTAGTTTTTACATATTTCTTTTTAACAAGTCTACAAACACTTTTAAGATCATTTAGATGCACACACAGACAGCTAACTTGCATTAGAAAAAGTTCAATTGCAGGGGGGTGGAAGATTAAATTTACCAAACAGTTGTATAAACAAGAGCCTTCAAACAAGGAAAATACAAAAAAAAAGTAAGGGAATAGTGAATCAAACTAATGAACTTAAAAAATTTCCTTTATTTTTAATTTACACAAGCAACAAAGCCTATGTCTCACACTGATCACACAACACTCTAAAGCACCAGAAGTACTAACAGACCATGAGCTGAAAACTAAAAGCATGAAATGCTCTTTCATAACTCATTTGGTTGTGCTATTGCACTAAATGTCTATTCTACCTATATAGTTAACCTTCCACAACCTTCATTATCTTTAAAATATTTTGACAGTAGGAGGGCTTCAGATGCTGTATCTTTGCAATTAAAAAAAATAAATATTACAAACATATGGCATCTTGAGTTTCCTGACTCTTGTGGCTAACATTTCTTCCTCAACATAGCACTGAGGCTGAAGTGTTATATTCTAGACAAGCCACTAGACAATTTGGTGCAAGACTGACTTGTGACAACAAATGATGACTAAAATCCTCTTCACAGGGATAAGTTACAGTTTTGGTTTTGTGAATTTTAAAACACTAGGAGGCTGAAAAATCAATATATTCTGCTATGTAATGATATAACAGTGAACCAGTCAAATGCAGGAGCCTTATGATATGGCATCTCACAACTGTGAGATTACAGGCACAAATCATCCAGGCTGGAGCATAGATGCAGATGATCACCATGCATCACTAAGCAAGCAACAACCTGGTATGTTGTGATGACATTTGATCACAGGTTCACCCCCTTAATATAAGGCATATTAACAATACTTATGCATTCATTTTGAGTTTCCAATTTCATGTTTTATCAGAGCATAGTGAATATGTTGCTTGAAAAGGTTTTTGATAAGCTCAGATATCAGGTTTTGGAAGCAAAGTAAAACAATTGCATTTATCTACCAGTCTGTAAGATAAGTAGAACCTGACTGATGCAGAAGAAAAAAGAAAGGTGGAAGGAAAATTTACTAGCTCCAACATGAAGCTTTATTAAAAAAAAAAGCTGTACAGGAGGCAAGAGCAAGATTTAGCTAGAAACTTTTCAGAGGTTAGAGACTGAATCTTGACATAGGACTTAATCTATGAATTGCAACAAAAGGAAAACACTGAACCATTGGCAATCCCTATGCTGTTAATTAATTAAAATATACACCGATATTTAGTGAGGCTATTCAAGAACAACTGAGATTAATCAGATGAAAAAAAAAATTGCTCTTGACAGCATTTCAAGATCAATTGCTTTAAAAAATTTTGCTCTTTTGCATGGATTTACATCAACACTTGCACCAATCCCATAACATTTGTTCCAGCAGCTTTTTGGTTACATTGCAAAAATAAGAAAACTTTTTTATTTTTATTGTGCATCAGTAAAAGCAGAACTTCCGAGCATGAGGATACATTGCAAAATGCATTAATAACAATAATACATTAGCTAACATTTGCGGTTCTGACTCAAAAAAACCTTCCAAAGGCATTTATGAGCACTATTCTTAACCCATTAGCAGCATTACAGTTTTAACAGGTAACATTTTAAGAACATTTAAGATGCAGTATCAGTGAGCAAGTCTTCAAAGTCACCTCAGAATTATAAAGAACCTAACTTTCCGATACACGAAATTCATCATATCATAACAAATGCTAAATTAGTCTCATCAAGCAATGTAGTTGGTCATTACTACACAAAAGGTTGACTCCCATAGCTTTTTAGCTGAATTCAGAGAGTCTGCATCACTGAAGTTACACGACAGATTTATAAGTGGGCTTGTTAGCTGTTAATTCGTAGCATCGTCTCACAGAAGGTCATAGAAAACAAAAATTCAGTTTGTTTTTTTCGAGCCTTGAGTATCAGTCAGACTCTCACCTAGTTATTCCTGCCCTTCCTACATAGCTTCACACTGAGTGTGCAGTAAATCAAGTCAGGAAACGGCAACTTTTGCCTTTTTAAACTGTAAGAGATGATGGACAGCAGGGTGAACTGTGCGGACGCGCCGAGTGTCCCTGCCGGCTACACGGGGCCGCCACGCAGCGCATCCCGCTCACGCCAAGGACGGGCGTTCCGAAGCGCGAGAACCAGCGCCGTCCGGGCGCAAGAGCGGGGTCCCTCGTAGGGACGGGCCTGCGGAGGCAGCCCCGCTGCCCCAGGCCGCCGAGAGGCACCTCGGCAGAGCCACCCGCTGCCCCGCCAGCCCGTGTCACACAGACCTGGGCTCGCCGGGCACACCGGGTTCCCCGCGGGAACACGCGGTCCGGACCCAAGCCCCCGAGGGACTTCGGAGGTATCTCGGCGGATCCCTGCTGCCGGCCCACCCGCGACACCCTGCCAGGCCTGGGGAAGGGCGCCGAGACCGCCGAGCCTACCTGCACCTCACCACCACCTGGATGTTCTTGCCCTTCTCCTCCTTCTTAGCGCCACCGCCGCCCTGGAAATTGAGGGAAGCCATGGCGGGCCTCGGCGCCAAACCTGCTGCTGTTGCGGGCCCTGCTGCTGCTGCTGTTGCGGGCCCTGCTGCTGCTGCTGTTGCGGGCCCTGCTGCTGCTGCTGCTGTTGCGGGCCCTGCTGCTGCTGCTGCGGGCGGGCAGGGCCGCGAAGCGCGTCTCTCGGGCTCGGCCCAACCGCCCGCTCAGCCCCGCGCGCCGGCCGGGGGCGCGCGCTCCGTCACCGACTTTGAACCACGCGCCTCCCCCCGGCCCAGCCAATCAGCGGCAGCCCGCGGGGCACCATGGGACGGGATTCAAATCCCGATGGTGACGCACCGGCACGCCGGAAGTGGCCGGTCCCGCCGCGAGCGCGCTGCATGCTGGGGCTGCCAGTGCCGGTCGGTTTCTGTCACGTGAGCGGGGGCCGGTGGGGCGGCCCCGCCGCAGGCCCCGGTAGCAGAGCGGCCGGAACGGGTCAGCGACTCAGACCGGACGGGCTGCAGCGTGGCAGGGGACGGTGGATCCCGCAGTCCGGGACAGAGAGGAGGGAGCAGGTTTGCGTTACGGCGTCTGGCCCGGTCGCCCACACTGCTTTGAGATTCTGCCGGACGTCAAACTGCAACCCGCCGTGCAGCAATTTTTCGTCACCGCTACCGGGCCCGTTCACGAGGGGCAGCGGGGAGACCTGCAGCTGCCGCCGGACATCCGCGTGTCTGAGGGCATCCAGGCTTCCCCCCTCAGTTACTTGTCTGAAAGATTCACGGCATCTTCGCAATCTTTCATCGCAAGTCAAGCCCTCTGGCCGCTCTTCCTTCTCTCCCCACTGGCTTTCCAGTGAGTCCAGGTTTTCTTAAACATCACACTCGATTAGGCATTGGCACCTAGACGATGCCCAGGGGCGAAGAAGCATGACTTTGCCCACTTAAAAATAAATAAATCCTATTTGTATTTGCACGGTGGGGCACAGCGCTCAGCCTTCCCAGCAGGGCACCCTGCTGTCCCCCAGCCAGGGGTGCCCCACTGCAGCTTGCCAAGCCACTGCCCCTGCCAAGTACAACTTTGCATCTTTCTCACTTGGGATTTAATTTATGTCACCCAAGCTTCCATGTGAGAGCCTCCTTTAAAACGTTATCCAGAGCTTTGCTGGGAGGAGATATATGACAGGATAACAGATCTTGTGAGTAGAGGGGAAGAAGCAGATGTTGGAGAAGATGTAACTGGTCTGGCATGCTTTTTTTTCAACAAATCTGCACTGGCTCCTACAGACTGTCATACTGTCATCTACCTGACAGGGCCTTCGGTGCTACAGTGTTTTGCTGTTGTTCTAGGGCTTTCCCAGTTGCTGAAATTCAGATTAGACATCTATAGTTTTTTAGGTTCCTCTCTCTTTTTAATTTTTTTCTAGGTTGCCTGCTTTGAAACTTACACCTCCTCCATGAGTCCTTAGAGTTAATAACAATTGAATCCTAATCCATAAGGCTTGTGGTAATTTTTCTGACAGTGACATGAAGCAGCATCACATTATGCTCCTCTACCACCTATCTCAAAATTTAGAACACTGTCAGAGCAAATCAATCTTATATTAGGCATGAAAAACAGGATCTGAGAAACATAAACATTATTTTTATTAAAAAGAACATTAAGAGTTGGATTCTTAGTCTGCTGTGAGCAGAAATTGATTCAGAAAACATAAACAGTCAAAAAATTCATCTGCCATTCTAGAGACTCACGATGAGACAGGATAAGAGCTCTGAAATCTTTATAGTAATAAATGGCAATTTTCATTTCCAGCATTTCTGAGCGAGTATTTTTGCTCTGTGTAATACTTTACTGCTTGCATACCACTGAAAACAATACAATCTTAAAGTATATATAGCATATAAATATAGATGAAAATAAAACTAGTTTGTAAGGTCAGATATTTATAAGTTAGTAACTGCCAGATGAATTACTGCCCTTCAATATAAATTTTTAACCTTTTGGCCTCAAACCTAGAAATAAAGGAATTATTCTGTAGAAAAATGTTGTAACAAGACTTAAAATTTATATGCACAGACAACTGGGGAACCTATTTTGTCACAGACTGGGGGCTTAACTTTCCAACCAAAATTATGTTGGTGGATTGGTATTATTAAGACATGCTATTTTTGTTTTCCTCTAGTGAAACACTAAAAACCACAAGAACACATTTTGTTTCAGTTCAGTGAGAATAAACCAAGTAGGAAAATGAATATAAAAGCAATATCCATTGCAAATGTATTGCAACCACCCTTACTCTGACTTGCTTTTTGTATTCTGTATATACTAAAAGCAAAAAATAATTTATACAGACAATTGTGTAAGAGCTACTGCTGGATGGAAAAGTCAAACACAGGTATGAGAACATACTGAATACCTTTTGCTCTATACTCGTTCATATGGATGATACAAAAAAAGGCAGCAGTGGAAGACAAGAAGTCTTTTCTTCCTATTTCTGCTTGTTCGTTCTTTTCTAATATGAAAGTGTAACTTGCATTAGTCAGAGTTTCACTCAAAATAAGAACCTCTCTTACAAACACAGAAGGAAATAGGAGCTCATTCAAACCTGCTTTTAAACAAGGGAAATCTATTGAATTATTGGGAGTTGAATGTGGCTGATAGCTACCTTTGCCATAGTTGTGGTAAGTGGAAAACGTATTTCTGGTAATCAAGTTATCTTTAAAAATGTCTATAGTTTAATAGCTGTAGCTCAGTTTTGCAAAGTCTATTTATCGCATAGGTTGTACACGAGAGCCTGAAGATAGTAATACACTATAAACACAGACTGGTAACAGGGAGATAGCATTTCACAAGAAAAAGAAAAAGGAACAATAATACTTAGGATAGTCTTAACAGTGGTTGAGAGAATGACCTTTAAGAAGGCACGTACATAATCTGTGACAAATAGGTTTTATTTTTAGAGAGAGGCAAAAACATTACAGAAAAAAAAGACTATGTAACAATATGTACAACTGCTAGTGTAACAACTTCAGTAGAGATTACTAATCCCCATTTACAGATAAAAAAGGAAAATGATTCACTACAGCTTGCCAACAAGTCATTGTATTATAGTGATATTCACATATGATGCATGTCCCAAAAAATAATCAGTGTTTTCCTAGGATTGATATCAGATGACCTGCCTAACTACAGGTAAGGAGGCCTGACAAATAGTAAAATTGTTGACACTAAACATGATTAGGTAAGAATTAAGAAAGGTTATAATAATGGAGAAATACAATTAATCAAATTATAACTTTGGGTGAGACTTCTTAAAGGCTTAGTAACACTTGTTTTGATTATCAACATGCTAAACAGTGTATGAGCTGAAACTGGCTACAGAAGGGTCTCCACATGCAATTACCAGCAAAGAATTACCAGCAAGTAAACCTCTTTGAACTGAAACATTAAAAGAGTTTAATATTATCAGTGACGTAGGAAAAAATGACTGATTAATTGCATATGCACATTAAAAGGGAGCTGACCTGCATCTCAGATAAACATAAAGCAATTTCTAGCCTTTGAACAGCCTGTCCTGTTGGCCAGTAATATTCTAAACTCCATGTTGTCCACATACAGGTTGTTAAAACAGGAAGGACTTACACACACTGTACTGGAATATTTTCAGCTGAGAAAAGGGCTCTCCTTTAGTCAAAGTAACAGGTCACGATTTCACTGTTAAAAAGGAAAGAGACAATGCAATAAAATAACTACCTTACTGTTAAAAATTAAGGACTCCATGCATACATAACATGAGCAAAACCAGAAATGGTTCAACTAATCAGGAAATATGCACAGAATAAAAGATCTGGTTTTCATCTGCATATGTGTTAGATTGCTGCCCATCACAGACATAGACAGTAGCACTTTTACATTTGTTTATAGTTACAATCACCATAATAAAAAATTAACACCTCACATAGGGAGGTGTATGCATTTGTGTAATTAGCTCAAGGTAAAGCTAATAATTTCCCCTACACTTACCTTTTTTCAGTTATGGCATGCAGCCGGCTGACATTCTTTACATAAAAATAAACAAATAATGGGTAAATTTGAAACATTTAGACTTGACAGGACTCACTGAAGTCTAACAGGAAACATCTCCTTGGTTGCTTATTATCTTTTGGCTTTAATATTTTAAATCTTAATTAACTCAGTATTTTTGCACAACACCTGTTTTTCCATTAGGGCAGATGAAGAAAACAGGACTGAAAGCACCAATTGGTTATAAGCAATCAAAGTTTCATGGGGAAGAAATCTGAGTTGCTAGACTACGCTAAGAAATTTTACGGAAAGCCCTCTTTACTTTTGCTGGTGGTGTCATAAAAAAAAATATCTTTAAAACATGGAAAATAAATCCAAAATAGTGCATGAGTATAACTTTGGCTAGTACAAACTGAAACAGAGAGGAGTAAGATTATAAGAACATGTTCTGCTCTGAATAAACAACAGTGCCACTGAATAGCTGCTAAATAAGCTTACAGTGGTTAAAATAGGTGTAAAGTACAGTAGGTGTGACCTCTGCTGCAATAGTTACAGAAGCATGAGGAAGTAAGACCTTTCATCATAATAGCTACAGAATCAGAAGCATTTTCTTAAGCACAACTATTAGCAGACCACCACAGTTTTGCTGATGCAGTCTACTTTGCTTTCCCAGGATTGTCCCTGTGTACGTCCTAAGTGAGATATACAGGGAAAGGCAGGATTTATCAGAGCAGCTAAATATACATGATGGCAGCATTAGCTAAATACACACATTCGGCTACATAAGGCTAGCAAATGCCCTCTCAGGACCTGAAAAAGGAATAAACTGCCTGAAACTCTGTATACGTCTATAGCTTTCATCCTTACATGGTAACTGATACATCATGCCTACAACTTGTGTTAACAATAAAGGCAGAAACATTGCTACTATACATCCAATTTAAGGGAGCGACTCTTAATCCCCCAGTTGCTTCAGAGAGGGAGGCAACAGACGATGAAGAGGCACTCATGTCAGTGTGTTTTCTGCCAGACACAACAGTATTCCCTTCTCTGATGCACTAGCAATGGGGATGAGGCCAGAGTAAGATTTAACATCTCACCATTCATCCTGTCCTCTTTCTCTCTGGCCTGGTCTTGACTTTTATATACATTGTGAAATGGAAAAGAAAAACCAGAATGGCTCAAGCTAGACTACCAAGTGAACAAGATATACTTCATTTTCATAGGAGTTAACATACTGTGTTGAAATTAGGTTCCCACACAGTTCTAAATCCAACCACTTAATTTAGGTGAACATTGTCAACTGCCTTGCTCCAACCAGGATTAGTTAACTTGAGAGACAGTTCTCTGTCTAAACCAAGGCCGGAAGAGTGGGTGTATGTGATCTAGACACAAATGTTTTAATCTGGATAGCTCAGGTATAGCTGAATATCTACCCAAATTCCCCAATAGATTTTGTTGACCATATGGAGTAGCATGCTGCCACTTCTGACAGCTATTTTGATGAAACCTGACTAGTTTAAAGCTACTTCTGATACATCTTCAGTCCCATCTTTGGGTACACAAATAACCTTAGCTAACGTGTCAGGTGACTTCTACCTTTTTATGACAGGAGGAGGGTTCTGTAAGCTTCCAGCTGTGAGATACCACCTGTAATGAAAGGCAGGCTGTGGGGAAACAGAAGATGGTATCAGGCATTAAACGTAGCAGGCTTTCTATTATCTAGTTATATATCGAGAAATAAGACCTATGAAACTAGATGCATCTGAAGAAAGCACATTACTAAAACCATGGAGCTGTAACAGAAGTTCAGCCTTGTGCAGCATTTACTCCTCACGAACCCACCTGGCAAGGAAAGCCCTGTGCCCGCGGGGCAGACCGGCCGCGGCCCGGGAGCGGCGGCCAACGGGCTCCCGAAGAAAAGCTTCCGCAGGGGGAATTCTCTCCCCAGGGGAAAGGAAGATTTTGACACCCGCTGCACTGGGCGATCTGCAATCTCTGCCACTCAGGACGGCACCGCACCCACTGCACTCAAATCGCGAGGCGTCTAATTACCTTCGTCTTGGCTTTCGCCGGCAGGGACGCGGAGCCCGGCCAGCAGGAAGCGGCAGGGCTGCTCCCTGCGCGCCGGGACGAAACGCGGTCCCTTCGCGGGCTCAATCCAGCCCCAGGGCAGCTGCTGCCGTTCCTGCCACAGCCCCGCCAGCCTGGCCAGGCGCGGCGCCCCGGCCCCCCCGCTGCGGCGAGTGTCGCCCCGGCTCCCCGCCCAGCCACCCACCCCCTCCGCCGCCTCCGCCTCCTCCCAGAGGCCCCCTGCCCCCTCCCCAACCGCAGCCCCGGCCCTCCCGGCAGCAGAGGCACCTCCCGCACCCTCAGGTACGGGCCCCGCTAGGCCCGACGCGGTAGCGACAGCCCCGCTGGGCGAGGAGGGCGGACGGGACCCCGAGGGCGCCGGGGAGGGATTGGCCAGGCGGCGAGGGGAGGCGGGCGAAGAAGATGGCGCCGCCGCCGGCCGCGGCGCTGAGGAGCGGCGTGTGCTGAGCCGGGCCGGGCCGGGGCGGGCGGCAGCGAGAGGCCGGGCGCTGGCGGCGGGGCCGGGATATGCGGCAGCGGCTGCTTCCTGTGCTGAGGCGGGCTCTGCAGCGCTTAGCGCACCCCTGGGCCGCCCCGGCCTCCCCTCATTGCCAGCGGTGCAGCTTTTTCGGGTACGGTGCGTGTGCGGCGAGGGCTGGGGCGGGTGGTCTGGGGCAGACCCCCGGGTCGCGGCACCGTGTGACGGGCCGTGAGTTCGGAGATCTGCTCCTGTTCCCCGCTGCGTTGTGTAAGAGGTGGCGGTGCGGCCGGGGTGGGGGCACCTTGTACAGGCAGGGAAGCGTCTGCCCTTTTCCAAGTGCGACTTCGGCCGCAGGTTTGTGGGGAGCCCGGCCGCGGAAACGCAGCGAAGCCTTGGGCGAAGGGGTGGGGGAGCAGGGGGCGGCGGGCCCGTGTGGCGGGGAGGCCTGCGCCCCGCCCGGGAGGGCCCCGCTGCGCGGCGGGGCTGCCGTGCTGGGCTGTCTCCCTACTGCATCTCCGCTGGCGAAGCGAGCTTGGTCGTTTGCCGTAGGGCTATGGCGCGGCTTTTGTTGCCCGGTGGGCTGGCTTTGTTGTTTGTTTCCCTCCCGCTCCTCCCCCACCTCCAAAAAACCCTCGAAATTTTCATGTTGCTAAACTCGCCGTGCTTACCTAAGCCATAAATATGTATGTATAAACAAAATGTTTACGTTGATTAACAAGAAGCTGCTATATCCCAAGTTACCCCAAGTTGATGGGAGCGGCCTCTTCAGTTTGTAACGAGCTGTCTGGTGCTGGTATCGTGTGGGTCTTGTTTTCGTGGGGGTGTTGCCAGGTCCGGGGGAGACAGTAAGTACCTCGGTGGGGTTGGGAGCAGGCGGAAGGTTTGGTGTGGCTCTCTTCGGGGGCAAATTAAACTTCGTATCAGTTCTGGAAAGTTGTTCCACGAGGGGAGCAGGGTGAGGGAAAGAGGCTAAGTTGGTGTCTTTCTTTCTTGAGTGCTGCATCTGTTCTCTTAATAGCAAAACCTGTATTTAACACTGCAAAAGTAAGAGACGTCGAAAGTAGCATCTTTCCAGAACAAAAAAGTGAGTTATGATGACTCATGCTGTCAGTGCTTCTGTGTCAAAACTCAGATGCACTGTTATTGTTCATAATTGCTATGTATGCTTCAATACTGTAAAGGTAATCCATCATGTATATTCGGGGCCAGTGCTTTTCTCGGGCAGTAGTTTCTCCTTTTAGATTACTCCTCTTTAAGCATGTGAATATATGGAGTATTTGGGCTTAATCTTATAGATGTAAGTAGGCCTATTGTGTTTTCATACTGCCTACAACTGTGATTTAATAATTGTTTAATTTTACTGGTGCATTAGGATTTGCATATATAATAATTAAATGAGATCAGGCGTAGTCCTTTCAGATGATGATTTTTTAAAGATGTTGAACAGGTGAAAATTAATAATATTTTTTTCAACTACGTATTCCTGGTTTTGATTTCTGAATTTTGTTTATGCTTTCACATTTTTCAGCTTTAACTTTTTCTTCTCGTACAATTTTTGATCTTTTCTGTACATCAAGTAGCAGGATAATTTCTCAATTAGAACTTCATCTCATGTACAGCATTGAAATTAGTCTAGTTGGGAAGTCCCTAGAAGGGTTCGTATTTGCATGCTTGCAATCTTTTTTGCTCCCTTTCTCCGTTCTGTCTTCAGAGACTTGTAAGGCTGTGGTTTAATCCCTTAGATGGAAAGTATCATGGTTATAACTTGATTTGGACATCAGTACAGAAGTCCTTCTCTACCCTGTTAGGTCCAGAAGAAGAAAGAGGGATCATTACCTCCAGTGTTTCACTTAACTGGAAGGTGTTAGGCTCATAGCTAGAGGTCACTGTAGGTTGTTGTAGAAGTCATTTACTAAAAATACTGTCAGACCATTTGAGAAATCACATGTTGGGTTGATATTTTTGATATATGAATTCTGTTGTATTAGATGCTTTCACAGTAATTTTGATCTGTTGATCTTTTAATGAGATAAGAAACAAAAAGTTTAATTAAAACTGTCTGTAGAGGAATTGATTAAATCAGTTTTGTGTCTACAGTTATGTATTTGTGTATGCATGGTCTGTCAATGAGCATCTTTATGTTATCAGCTTTTATGATGTCTGTAAGTTAATAGATATGCTTATGAAATAGCACTGTATGTATACGATAAGGTGATTTTTGATGGAGCTTGTTTGAAAGTTGTTTCACTGTAGCTTTCTATTTAGATCAGACTTGTAACTTTTGGTGTTTTTTTTTTAGAATGAGTCAGAACTATAGCTTGCCTAAACAACTGAAATGGAAAAAACAATGCTGTAGACTTGAGAGTTTCCTTACAGCATTAGCAGCAGAACTAGAATTGAGTTGTCCAGAATAGTAAAAACTGAAATACAGAGTAGGAAAACAGCCAGGACTTCCTTTGTTGAACCACACTGCTGACTCTTGTGAACTGCTAGCTGTCAAAGCTCTAGTGCAAGATAAGCAATAGCTTTTAATGTGGGATTGCAGTACTTGTCACAAATCAGAATCCTAAAATTCTTTCTGTTTTGTTGCTAGATCAGATTTTGTTGCCAGTTCTCTGATCTTTGTGTGTATTTCTTGTTATGCAGTATAACTGAAGTTTTATTCTCACCTTGTTTTTTTAATTTAGGCTTCACAAGTTTTTCTTTTTGAGGGAGTGAGACAGATGGTAGCATGAAGTGTTTAGTGAGTTGGCTTCACGAAGAATCTTGGGCAATCTGACGTGCTACTTGCAGATAGAATGTATGAAATACACATCAAAATACAGTTAGAATAAAGCACAGAGATCTCTCCTGTAGCATCCAGTTTTATGTTCCCATTGTGTGCCAGGTCATGCACTAGGCACCACTGCTGCCCTGTGATTGTGGACCAAGCCCTGCAGGTGTATGTTGGTGGGGGAAAAATGTCCAGGAGGGAGAAAGAGGGAAGAAGAATGACTGGCTTGTAAATATTGGATGCATAAAGCAATTAATTGAATTAATGAGTACATTTCTGAAGAAAATGAGTAAAATATACCTCCAAGCAGCTAGTCATGTAGCACAGAAGCTAGTCTTATCAGTCCTGTTCTTAGTACATGGTTTGAGACTCTGATTAAGATAGTGATGCAAGCCAAAGAACTGTGCCAGATTTGTGAAATTGTTCTGAAAAGCCTATATCATCATACCATTTAAAGATTAAAACCAGATTACCCTACTTGAATTTTAGAAAGAACCAGTCTTTTATATAATGAAAGGCTTCAGAACCTTTTTGGAATTTGTCTGATTTTCTACAGTCTTGTAAAAAACTGAAGCAAAGAAGTGCTGGAGAAAGAGTAATTTGAATTGTTTTCTATTTCTGGTGAATCTGGATAAAACTTGTTTACCCTGGAGAGTGTGTTTTAGTGGTTTTGTTTGGTTGAATTTTTGAAGAGATAGAGAAAGTAGGCTGAAGTGATTTAGAAATTTTTAAAAACCTGTTACACTTTATTACTGTATTTGAAATCAGACTGTGTCAAATCCTGTGTTTGTTAGTATTTTTTTAACCCAGTGATTTGGAAAGTGGAATGGTCAAGTTAAAGAATGTAGTTTGAGGGCAGTAAGATAGCTTTATGGTGTCTTGATTGTGCATCACATCCTGCTGACCAACACAAGACCATGGAAAACACATAGAGGCCAGTGACTGAGCTGGGGGCTGATCTTATGTGTGAAGTTACCAAGGCCCTTGTTTTTGCCAAGTTCACACATGATATTGTCTCATTTAACGCTACTGGTAATTCCTGTACACTGGTGTGCAACACTAGTGTTTCTACCACCATGTTGGCAGTGAAGCCTGTGGCAGACCAAGTTTATTGCTGTGGTCTAAAAGCTTTAGCAGCTGGACCCTTCTGGGAATGAGAAGGCAGGCATCTGCCCTGGCCACTGTCATTAGGAGGGAATTTTCTGAGTTACCTCCAGACTTGGCAAAAAACTGCAGACTGAGGTTCTGAAAATGCTTTAATTGTAGCAAGACTTGAGAATTTCTTCAAAATGAACTGCATAACAGAACCTTATAAATATTAATAATCTTCAGAGTTGCATGATTAGTTGTTCTTAATAACTTAGCAGCACTGATTAAATAATCATGGCTCTTTGTAGTTGGAACTTTTGTGTATGAAGTAACATGCTGAATTCCCAATGAGTTTAGAAGTGAGAAAACATTTTAACGTTTTGAGCAGTTTATCTACTTATTCAATCTGTCTGCCTGCATATGCAATCAGATTTATTTAGATAAGCATCAGGAATGTGTTTGGATCATGTACATTCTCTAGCTTTGTGACAAGTAAATTCACAGAAGATTGATACTTTATGGATTTTGAATAATAATAATGTGAACTCTTAATCTCTAAATGTGTAAAAGGAGGCTTGCTAGTTTTGTCTGCTGATGAACCTGTAACCTGAAAGGGTTATGGCTAGTCTCCTGAAGTATCCTTTATGGTAATGGTCACCTGAGTTGATTTAATTTGGTTATTATATATATATATATATATTTATTTATTTAGATTATTCCTTCTGCACTCCATTTTTTAAGTGACATACTTGTAACAGAACTTAGTAAAAACATTTGTCTGATTTTAGGAGAAAACCTGTACTGCCTTCAGTTTAGTTTAAAAATAATTTTTATTCTGGCATACAAGTGAATTGAGAAGTTAAGAGAGGAGGTAGGTTGTTGGCTGACTTACTGGTAGTGTCACAATGCCATGCAATTCTGCTATCATGAGGAGAGGTGGGTGCAAGAGTTGAAGAGGAGGGTTGAACACCTGTGAAAGAAAGGAGATTTATTGTATTGGTGCATAGCCACGAGTTTGCATCTGAAGGAGTTAATGGACTCCTCCAGAGTGCTCAATTCAGTGCTATCATCCCTGTAAGGGAGGTGGGGAAGCGCTGGTAGTTCTGTGGCACTGGGCTTTCTGCTGAAGCATACAGCACTTCTTTTGCTCCAGGCATTGGCAGCTGAAGAAATCTTCATGAACATTACTTAGAACTGTAAACCCAGATGGATTAGTGAATAATACAGAGAACACATAATTAATGGTAGCTCCCTTGCAGGACAGAGCAGAGAGAGATCTTAACTCAGTAGAGGTTTCAGTTCTTCACCCTGGTAAGTGGTAGGCATTTAAGTTTGGAATAAAAAAACCGCCAACAAACCAAAATTGATATAAATAAAATACAGAACTTGGAACAGGCGCAAAATGTGAGATTGAGCATTACTGTGGTCCTTATATAGTTCAAAGATGGAACTTGAATAACAGTTGTGTTGTAGTCAGTGTAACATACCAAGTGTATTCAAAATACATTAAATTAGTAGAAAACAAGGAGCTATTCAGATCCTAGTATGTATAGGTGTAAACTTAAAGTGAGCTTGTTGCAGCACCTGTAGGTATGTCCACAGAAGTATTTTGGATTCAGTTGCACAAAAGCTTCAAGCAAACCCCAGATTTTAAGGCAACTGATATAAATTGAAAGCAAGTGTAAAAATCTGCTGAGCTGGTAACTGTTTGTCAAACTGATTAGTGTTTATAGCAGTTAATCTGACTCAGACCTGTGAAGCAGTATTTGACTGAAATGTGCAGCATGTCATGGCAAAAAAATCTTGAAAAATGCTTTGCAGTTTGTGCTTTAGGGGTCATATTTTTATAAGCTAGTTACATTCTTATGTTGAAGCAACCCTCAGGAGTTTCTGTTAATTGGTTTTCAGATAACGGTCCTTTAATTGTTCAAACAATGAACCTAGATTTGACTATGCTGGCTAATTTTTAATTAAAGTAAGTATACTAAAATAACTTCAAAAGATTAAAATAGTCAGAGTTATATATCACTTAATCCCTGCAGATAGAACCTGGCATCCCCAGAGAGCCTTGCTGGTTCCAGGGGACTACCTGCCTGAAAATCATTACAAAAACAGAGCCTCAAAGAACAGAGTGTATTTTTACTTCAGTGTGCTATAGTTTAAAATTCAGTATCTGTTTTAACTGATACTTTTCTTGTACAAGTGAAGTAATTTTCATGACGGGGAAGAACATTTAATATTTCTTAGTCATTTAATAGAGACACTGCTATCAGTTCAAATGTCCCTATTGTTTTCTCTTTATGGCTCTGTCACCTTGCCACCTGCAATTTTTGAGTCTGTGGAGGAATTCCCAGTGCCACAGTAATGCTTTGTATTTGTTCCTGCTGTCTTTGCTTTATTGGGTCTTCCTCTTTAACTTCAATTTTTTGAAAGCGGAAAGACAGTATTACTTTTAATTATGTTGTTAGGATTTTAGCTCTGCAGTTAACATAGCATCTAGTTTGTCAATTAATTTCTTTGCTACTGACCATCAGCCTTAAATGCTGATTGTAATGACAACATAGCAAGTAGATATAGCACATATGCTTCAGGATGGTATCTGAACACTTTAGGAATTAACCTACTTCTCAAAAAACTACAAATAGTATAGAATGGTCAAAAGCAGTCCTATTGTTAAAAAGTGGTTTGGAGTGTTTTAGCATTCCTGTGTGAAACAATGAAACATGGTATTGTTTTAAAGCAGTTTCACTTAAAGAACTTAAAAGTTACACAGAAAAGCAATCATATGCAGGAATGTTTAATAATATGTTACATTTTACTTATTAAGAAAAAATAATTGTATAAATACTCTATCTTGAGTTAAATTTTCACGCTATTGTATAGTAGTAATGTAGCACTCGAAGGAATAGTACTTAAGCAGAAGAGATACCGGGTTTGTTCTTTCAGGATTATTGCATAGTTGATCTGCTTTTGCTTTTATATGAGTTGTTGAGTACTACAATTTAGGTTACAGGGAAATAATTGTGGGTTAATAATGCAAATCCAGTGGAAGTCCTTGGTTCGGAGGTGTAATTACTGATTTTGAACTTTGGAAAATTAAATTTTACTACCAAGCCAGGATAGACTATGAATGAAGGAGTCAGAAGTAGGGAATGATAATAAAATGAGGTGGAGGTGAACAATTTCACGAGACATCAATTGAAATCTCATAAATTTCACAAAAGCTGCGTAATTTGATGAATCACATTGGAAAGATGAGTCATCTGAACAAGCAGTAAAGTTATGTGATTTAATGATGTGGTGTAGAAATAACAAGGAGATACTAGATGACAAGGAAATTATAAAACTTCTCAAGTTGTTGGCTTTCTTTTTAAAATGTTAATATTACATAGGCATCTTATTATAAGAAACTAGTATCTTAATGAGATGGAATATTTTAGCTGACAACCAAGTCATAGGTGTTCCTCAGCAGAAGTGAAATCAGGAGATGTAGAGACCTCCATGCTCTCCTGTGTACTTACATTAGTCAGTCCAGTAGAGTTGTGTGCCAGTGAAATACAATGGAGAACAGTTTAGAGTTACTGGTTTTCATCTATGAAAAGTATGTATTCTCACTTCAATTTAGACAGTATCTTATGTTTAGTAGAGTATTTCTACTTAAGACTCTGAACTTTGAACAATAATGTATTTTTTTAAATCATAAGCATAGGTTATATCAGTGCTGTTGAAGCAGAGAAACATATACATTGCTGTACTTGAAGTATCCTTTTTTTTTGAGCAGTATCTGCATGTTTTTAGAAGAAGGAAGCTCACAGATATTCCAAGCAGAATGAACCAGACTACAGGGTTAAACTAGTGGATGCCCAACAGGTTTAAATGACAGTGTAGACGTGTAAATTCAACATTTCAGCTACTGTTTAGTGGCTACGTTTGGCTGCTATTTTTTTTTTTTTTAAGTAGTACATAGTTTGATAACCATGTTTTGCTGGTGGAAATGTTTCCTTCTAGGAGGCACTGAGCTGCATGTTTTAAAAAGTTACTTCGTACTGTTTATGGCTCTTGCTTAGAGGTGTTCAGCTTCTGACTATTCAGTGATGCTTTCAGTACTCAGTTCTTCTATTTTTTATTTGGATTATAATTCCTATTTGTAATTTTGCTCTCTTTCATATAAGTGTGTGTTATAATTTAAGTCTATTAAAAAGTTCCAAAGTAGTCTTTTTACTACTTTCAAAGATCTTGTGCTTACTCTACTGCCTTTTTTTTTTTTTTCCCCCCAATAATACCTTATTCTGTTACAAATGTATCTCCTTCCTCAACTGTAAATCCAGGCTTTATCTCTGCCACAAGTAAAATCTTATTTTTCTGTATGTGAAATACTGGTTTTTACCAGTTCTGCTGTAGGAATTATCTTTATAAGTTTCTGTCCTTAACATGATGTTAATAATGAGCTCTTTATCAGTCTTGTAATATGTAACACCAACAGTGATGACTGTGCATTTGCTGGCTTCAAGTTGGCAGTTGTTTTTATCCCACGGAATTGCATGAATAAATGGGAAGGAGATAGTCCAGAGGGGCAGTAACTTGCAAGACTGCTTCTCATTTTGAGAATGATCCAGTATTTTAGGAAGGAGATTTTATTAGCTGATTCCCTTTTTCATTTGTAATTTTAAACTCTAAATAAATTACAGAGTCAGATTTTGTTTTCTGAAGTCTTTTGTTATGTGTCAGGTAACACTGAATATGCAGATAATTTGCTAGCTAGTTAGTTGAGGTGTTGTGACTGAACATCTGAAGCAATAAGTATGTTGAGAACTGTACAGTCTTTCATGATCCACATCCTAAAATATTCTTAAAGCTGTTCTAAAGTTGTAAAACTTGGATAAAGTTCCTTGAACCATACCATCTGAAGATGGAAAAGTAAGTGCTGTGAAACTCCTTGTTATCTATGTGATACTGACAGGACCATACAAAGTTTCTCACACGTGTGTGTGTGTGTTTGACTTGGGTTTGACAAGTTAGACTTGGATCTGGTTTTCTTTGTCAGTGAAATTAGTTCAGCAAGCAACATTTTGCCACAGGAAAAGATTTGGTTTGGTTGGTACTACATATTTACAACAGACCCCGTTGTAAAATGCTTCCTGTAAAACAGTGGGTCTTACATACAAGAATGCACCTCATGGTTGGTCCATTTTACCTCCCCAAATATCCAAGTCTGAATGTCTCACCTTTTAACTTGGTATTTTAAAAAATTGAATAACCAGAGTTTATAATTTCAGAATCACACTTAGTTTCTTAGGATTTCAAAATTGTGCCATTAAAAGAGCACATCTCCTAGCATGTCTGTTATGCTAACAGTTGAAGCATGTGAGACAGTCTGTTGCTCTTTATCGTGGCAATTTTGCAGTGTGTTTGTATTTTTATGGCAATAATGTAAATGGTCTTACCCTTTCTTGCTTGAATGTACAAATCTAGTTGTTTCTTAGTAACATTTTGTTTATCTGACAATCGCAGAAGTACAACATTCATTATATAACCATCAATTCAGACACATGAAATAATTTCCTGAAGCCTGAAGGTGTACTTGAGATAGCAATGTATGCTTAATTTAGTTCAATTTTTATAATAATTTAATAAGGTATTTCTTTGCTAAGTTATTTTTTTAATTACTGTTATTATGAAACTTGAAACATTAAATTATGTTATCTAAGATTTACCATGTTGCTTGGTATTTGGTTGTTGTTTTGTTTTAACAGCAAACTTTATCAGGCTATGAGTCATAATCTTAGGCCAGTTCTGTGACTTTTGCACAGAACTGAATTTCTTGCTGTCAGTATCGCCTGGTGTTCTCTAACACCATATTAGAGTATCAGCAGGGCTTAAGTAAAAATAGTAAGTGAAATTTGTTCTGTTTTGTTTCAGGTTTCAGAAAGAGATAAGCAACAAAATGAACAATCCAGCTATTAAGAGAATAACAAATGAAATCATCAAATCACCTGAGGATAAACGAGAATATCGTGGACTGGAATTGGCAAATGGCATTAAAGCTCTTCTCATTAGTGACCCCACCACAGATAAGTCTTCAGCAGCACTTGACGTGCACATAGGTATTTAATGCATGTTGTGTTCATTATGTCATATATAAAAATACTTTAATTTTGGTGTCTTAATTCCAGATAAACTGACAGGAGTAATATTCTTAATTCCAGATAAACTGACAGGAGTAATATCTAGTTGGCAGCCTAGCCTTCTGTTGCACTGTAGAGTTTATCTAATTCTTGATACATCAACTTGAAAATTATTAGCGCTAATTAGATTATCTTATTTTACTCTGTGTTTACTTAAGTGTAGCTCAGTCAGTAGAAAGACATCTTTTAACCATTAAGTTTCATGTTATGAAAGATTTTTGTAAGCAGAAAAGGGCAGGGTGTGAGTACGATTAATTTAGACAGCTCCATCTGTCATTTCAGACTTTTTTTTTTTTATGTTAAGTTGTTGATGAGTGGAGGTGAGAAAGTGCTGTAGTGCTGGAGGAGTTTGAGAGACTCTCCTTAAACCCAGTGATGCTTAAGTGTGCAAATAGTGATATCGGAAATAGAAGGGGAAGGCAGTTATTTTGACTCTTTGGAATAATGGAAGCTTTCTTTTATGTTTGAGATACTTCTCAAGCTTGTGTAGTTTCTCAGCTGCTTGGAAGGTGTGATGTACGCACACATTACCTAAGTATCCTTACTCATTACCTAAGCATCCTCTTGCCATGTTTGTAGTTGGGAGCTCTTACTGTTGGTGTTAGGACAGAAGTAGTAGAGTAACTTTGAAAACTTCTGGCATCTGTTATTATGGAAATGGGTGTCACACATAGTTATCTAATTCAGAGGATCCCAAATGTGGTTTTCTTATGTGCTATGACAGTTATAGCCAACTGCAGCTTCCAGTGCCTACACATGTCCTGGAGGAGCTGTATCTGTTGCCTTCATTTCTACTCTCCCACACTGCTCATTGCTGCACACCCCAGACCAGGACTTCAAGACTCAAACTTCCATGTTTCTGGCCTCCATTCTTGCATGTTGTTACTGGTTTTTAATCTGTCTGCCTTCATACCTACTAGCTGGTCATCAATAGTTACTTGTATTCAGGCAATTACAGGTTATCACTCGTCCTATAAACCACAGGATGAATACCTCCTTAATTGTGGCTGGCAATTGCTGCCTTTTAATACAGTGCAGTTATTAAAGTCAAGGTATGTAAGTCAGAACATTGTGATCTGTCAGGTTTTACAGATCATGAGTCATGGACTTCAATTGAAAAATTGTCTTTATAAGACAATGTGGGCTGATATGAAGAGGCAATTTGAGACACTAATTGGTTCAGTTACTCATTAATTTTATTTTTTTTTTGTTAAGATTGAGTTGAGTTGACTATAGCTGCACGTGTCTGCTAACATCTACAGAATTTATATAATTATCTGAGGCAACATAATGAAATATAAAACACTTTAAAAGACTTAACATTTTATTAGTACTTTTTGTTAATGACTACATGACATTTTTCCTCCTGCAGGTTCCTTGTCTGACCCTCCCAACATTGCTGGGCTTAGTCATTTTTGTGAACATATGCTGTTCCTGGGAACCAAGAAATATCCGAAGGAAAATGAGTATAGCCAATTTCTTAGTGAGCATGCCGGGAGTTCTAATGCTTTCACAAGTGGAGAACATACCAACTATTACTTTGATGTGTCACATGAACATCTAGAAGGTGCACTAGACAGGTAAACACTTTTCTTTTTTTTTTTTTTTATATAGGTGCTAATTGAAATAACATAAAAGTTTTTTGATAGCTTTATCATTATGCTGTTAACAAAAGGGTTGAAAGCTTTTGTGTTAAAACTGACACCAGATATTTTTCAGTTCTTAAGCTTTGCTCAGTTTGTTCAGCTTGCAGAGTTCTTCACTGAGGCAGAATTTTTGAATTTCAGAGGTGGTGTTTACACTGAATATTTCTGGAAATGAGTGACACAGAATGATAATGAATTTCTGCATTGTGCAAATACTCTGATTGTGTAATCAAATACTATGCTTCCCACAGAGTCCTTATGTCATTGATAACAAAATAAGGATGAAGCCTAAAAATGTGTTAGGATGCCTTTAGTAAAGGGAACTCACTGAGATCTCTGTCTTTAGTGGGATGAGACAGAAATTCGAAGGTGTGTGGTCAGTGAGGTAAAGAGTGGATATTCCCTTTGGACTTTCCCTGGATGTCTGACAAAGCTGGTTTAATCTGCAAGATTAAGAGCCTCTTGCAGCTAAACTTCAAAACAGTAGAAATGTTAGTGTATAAATTAAAATGCAAGGTCCTTGATCCTTTTAATACCTTATATGATAACTATGTTGTTTTCTGCATAACTAGATAAATAAATTGAGAAATAAAGATAGTGAATCATTGTCAAAACTGTTACAGAATGTATAACTTGTGCATTTTAAAAAATAATACATTCAGCTGTTCTCAGAAAGTACCAACCTTCATAGTTTTCTGTTACCATTTATGTACGGTACTCTTGACTTGAATTACATTTTTTCTGTTTAGATTTGCCCAGTTTTTCTTGTGCCCTTTGTTTGATGAAAGCTGCAAAGACAGGGAAGTAAATGCTGTTGATTCTGAGCATGAGAAGAACCTGATGAATGATGCTTGGAGGTTGTTTCAATTGGAAAAAGCTACAGGAAACCCTAATCATCCCTTCAGTAAATTTGGAACAGGTTTGTTAGAATACAATTACTCATCCATTGGAGTTCTGAGTAACATACATAGTATTATTGTTTATATAAGATCGTTAAAGACAGACTGAGACAATTCCCTATTTTTCCTCTCCATACATGTTTATTAATGATGCTTTATCACATTTTCCATGTCATAGACGAAACAGAACTAGACAAAAACATAGGAAACAAGTGGCCCAAGACTTACAGTCCCATGATGAAGAATCCTCTATGATTCTGATAGTTAATGCAGTGAATGCTGTTTTCCAGTTACTGAATTTGTCTTATTTTGGTACTGTTAAGTCTTTGTGCATAACAAAGTGAATTAAGTGTGCTTAAAGTGTTGTTAGCCACATGTTCTTTTTGCTGGCTAGTATTGCATTAGTACTAGATGGCAGTGACTAGGTCAAATCAGAAAGATCAGCAAAGTAACATTGACATTACTGAGTAAGAATATAAAACCAAAATCTTAATAATGAAACACAACAGTAGTAGATGGATAGATAAATCAATCTTGGGCAAATGCCAGTCATATGGCTATAGGGGTTTTTTAGGCTTTATTATTCACAGAATGCTTAGCAACATTTTAAAATAAACACCCCAAAACCTCAGTTTAAAATGCATTACAGTAATATACCGTAGCAATGGTCAAAATCACAAATAATTCATGCTTTGGCAGAAGTTTAAATGTCTACTGCTTTTTTTTTTCCATAGAAGTTATTTTCTACAAGAATTCATTTATGAAACTATCTAAGTAAGAGGGCTATTAATTCATACACTGCACTGTTTAGTCCTTGAGCATGACTGTTTTGTGGCTGGATCAGTTTGCTGTTGCTGCAAGTATTGGGCAGAGTATGATGGTGGGAAGGCAGATAATGGGCTTTAAGGACTGGTTTCTTCCTCTCAAATAAGAGTATTTTTGCACCTGTTGATGGAGGGTATAGTTGAGGGGCTGGTAGCCAGCTGCTACAAGAGCATGGTATTGCTCTGTTCTCCAATAAAGAGAGGCTATCTGAAACAGGGAACTATAACTGCATTCTCCAAACTGGTTAATTTGAAAATATGGTCTTGGGAACTACACGTACTGATAGGCAGGCAGGTATCCAAAGTACATTCTGTAACCTCTGCTACTGAAGGGATTACTTAATTTTTATAGAGCACTCAAAAAACACAAGTTGAAGTTGCAGAAATAGTTTTCTACAATTTCAGAAGGCTTTATGGCTGGCACAAATAAAATGTTTCCATGGGGAGAATACCCCAGATGTGCTTAAATTCAATAGCAGTAGTCATACTGCTTCCTAGATTAGGCTTTGATTCTGAAATTAAATTATAGCACACAGCCTTCCTGTAACTACGACTTTGCAGAAGTAGAGCCCAACTTTGATGTTTTTTTTATTTACCCAGAGAGATGACAACTGTGATGTGGTTTTCATTACAACTGCAGTTGGCATCCTTCTTATCCTTTTCTTTTGATCAGGTGGGATGTTGTTAGCCTAGCAGAATACAGGAACGACTCCCATTTGATGCTTCAGATCACTCATTGGTGTGCAGCCTGTTTTGCAGCAACCCTTCTATTGCTCTTTGTCCAGAGTACAAGTATGATCTCGTTTTCTTGTTAGGCTGAGCATTTTGTCCCCAGATACCCTTCATCCATCTGCCTGAAGTAATGCCTGTGATGTTAATTCTTCTCCATCAGTACCCTCAACAGTGTCAAGTACTTTCCCAGTCACTTCTTCACTGTCTGGTATCCATTTTCATACTTTTAAAAGGTGTCTTGATTGTTGCCTCTTAATGTACTCCAATACTGCAATGGCACAGTTACTTGAGATAAAGCCTCAGCTTTATTTTATTTTAACTTATATATCCATTCTGTGGGAATAAACACATAGCAGAGTATCTAAAACTTTGCTTCATTTGTCTGCAGATGGTGAGGAATATAGAGAAAATACTTTAAACATAATACTCTAGCTACCCTTTTTAGTTGTCATTAAGAATTGTTGCTTTTACTCACGTGAACTTTGAAAGTTAAAGCAATATATTGCTTTAGGAGGTCTGAACAGCCTGTTGTTTTTCGTTTAAACACAAAAGTGAACTTTCCTGCTATGTTGTCTTGCCTTATTCTTCCTCCTCGTGCTTTGCCCCCTTCTGGAGTACCTGGTCTAGTTGTGGCTTAAGGGAGTTACTGGTCTCAAAGTTGAGAGAAAGAGTTTAATTTGCAGTTCTAGTCTGTAGATTCTGTTGACCATTTTGGGTGTCCTTGTAATAATAGGAAGTGGAGTTGATTAAAATCCAGGATACTTTTCTTAGACTCTTAATTTTTCAATTATTTCAAGTTATCACCTTTATGAAATGGGAGTTCTGCTTTCACTGTTAAGTGTGGAGTATGCCCTTAGAGTAAATTATTGAAAGTTTTATTTTGATGGAAAGATTGCAGGAATTAACAGGAAGATAACTTAATGGAGGAAGTTTGCTATCTTCTGCCTATGGGCTTATTCAGGGAGAGTTGTGGTTCTCTTCCTCTCTAGTCCTGTTCCTCTGCTGCAGCAGCGGATCAGCTGTTTCTGAAGCAGAGGCTGAAGAGTCACACTTTATGAATCATGTCTGCAAATCAGCAATTATTTATTCAATTTAATGCAAATCAGCAATTATTTATTCAATTTAATGTATGAGGTTCTGATTTGTGGCACACAGTACCACAAATAATTTCAGGGATTCCTATGACAGGAGTGTGTGTATGGGAGTAAAACCTATGCTAAATGTGCCAAAGAAAAACCTTTTTCTTTATCTGAATTAGAGCCTGGATTTACTTGCATTGTCTTTGAAATAACCCGTTCAAATTAAAAAGATTAATTTGGAAGACTAAAACATCTTTGGTTCTTCAGGAATGTGCAGGAATGTAAATCTGGAGGAAAGAAGATTTATTAATTTATATTTTTATTTTATTTATTTTTATATTAATAAACATCAAGTATTGGTAATCTCTATATGACAGGGAACAAACTCACTTTGGAAACTAGACCAACCAAAGAAGGAATAGATGTACGACAAGAGCTATTGAAGTTTCATTCTACGTATTATTCATCAAATTTAATGGCTATTTGTGTCTTAGGAAGAGGTGAGTTTTATTCTGTTGTTTGAGTAAGACTTAATGTATTTATGTCTGAAGAAAATGAAGTGTATGCAACTATCTGAAAATGTACAAAAGGGAAAAAAAGTAAAACTTGTACAGAGTGAGAAAACATGATCTTATGTTTAGTAAAGTCTTGAAGGCAACTTGAAATGTATAAATGTATGTGTTTATAAGCTTACAGTAGTAAAAATAAGCTGAACATTATGAATCTGTTATCAACTCACCAGTTGCTGTCATTGTATATGTGTCTTATGAAGACTGACACCTGTCTGGTTTCAGATGCTGGGAGAGCATTTGATACTGTTTTCATATTTGAGACTTTACTTCGGTTTACTTCTGAATTAACTTAGCAGAGGTTCCAACTGCTTAAAGTCTCCCACAGTCAAGATGATATTTTTGCAAGTTTGCCAAAAGTCCGTTGCCAAATACCAAAGCATTGAAAACTTTGCTTTTTTGAAAATATACTGGCAGATTGGTATTTTTATGGCGTTTTGCAGTAATGCTTGGATGGTGACTATGAATGGAATAAAATTAATTAGCAAAGTGATATCTTCCTTTACGTCTGTTGACAGCATGCTGAGTATGAAGTCAATTAACAAAATGTACCTGTTTAATATAAATCATAGCATATAAAGGAATACCTGTAGATTTTTAAGGTGGGCAAATACGGTGCGGAATATACCTTAACTGAATCTAAGTGCTTATATTCACTACCAAATCAGTTGCAGGCTGGCTAATTCAATTAAATATATTATATCTCTCCTGCTATAGCATCACATGTCGATTAGAATATGGTGCAAGGTTTTGTTTGTTCGGGGTTTTTTTTTTTCACTTCTGCAAGCTGAACAGTAAAATGTATAAGATTCTGGTTTTTAAAGGTAGGTTATCAAATGTGTTAGTAGTAGGTATCTAGGTGATACTACCAGGACTTAATGTATGTAATGTGTGCAAATGCTTTACTTATTCTTCTAGTAGCAGTGGAAACTTTCTGTAGGTAAACACAGTAATACTGATAGCCTGTATTTTTTTATATTGGGAGTTTATATCTCTGGTTACAGGATTTATTTTAATCATGATTGAAGCCTTCCTTTTAATAAGCTTGGTGCTTTTAGCATGTTATAGTTGAAACTGAAATCTTAATATAGATTTTATTTCTGAAATTAATAATCATCATACAATTAAAACTACTTTTCTTTATAATCCTTCTTCAATAATACAAAAGCAAATTTGCTAGAATCTTCAGATAATGATTATGCTTTTTCTAATGTTTCTTTATTGTAGAATCCTTGGATGAGCTGACTTGCTTAGTTGTAAAGTTATTTTCAGAAGTAGAGAATAAAAATGTCCCTATACCAGAGTTTCCTGAACATCCTTTCCAAGAAGAACATCTCAGGGTATGTATAGAGATGTATCTTCCATCAGAAGTGTATACTTTAAATGATATTTTTTATGTTTCAGTAATTCATAGTGCACTTTACTACATTTGTATCAGTATCCCTGCTAAGTTCCATGTTTTTTTTATTTTTCCACCCACCTTTTCATGATGAGTACTTTTTTATAGTTTACAGTAAAGGGTGCACATTTGGTTGCAGGTATAAGCAACTGAGAGATAATGAATTCCCTGTTTGAATAATGAATGGGTAAAGTGGTGCCCTAAGTTTTATGTGCCTTTATTTTCTAGAATTTGTTTATATGTTTGTAATAAAATGTGCATATGTGGAGGGAACATGATTATGTGCTCCTGAGAAGAATAGTATAGAGGTTCCTTTTGTTTATTGATCTCCTTATTTATTTCCCCCCCTCAGCAACTTTACAAAGTGGTACCTATTAAGGACATTAGAAATCTTTATGTGACATTTCCTATACCAGACCTTCAGAAGTACTATAAATCAAACCCTGGCCATTACCTTGGTCATCTGATTGGGCATGAGGGCCCAGGGAGTCTTTTATCAGAGCTTAAAGCCAAAGGTAAGTCTTTTGAAGGTAAAGAATTAAAAAGTAATGTATTACAGTTTTTTAAAGCTCAGTTATGTTTCACTTAAAATTGCCTCTGTATGCTAAATTTAAAGTTCCCAGCTGTTTGAGTAATTTGAGTTGAAAGTAATTTTGCAATTTTTTTTTCTGTGATTAATAAAAATAGTCACTCTGACTGCTGAAGCTGCTTTTTCTTGCTCTCCCCTCATCTGCCCCTGTTTAGAGAGATATACGAACTTTGACATAATGATCATATCTCTGTTCTGTTACTGGCTTAAAGGCTATTATCAGGTCCCTTGATGTCTGGAAGACTACAAGAGGCTATCTTTAATATTCTTCTTCATATTAGTGTGTTCCAAACATAAATAAATTACCCAGGAATTGAATTATCTTGAGTTTATCATATCATTCATAGCACAAAATCAGATATTTCTGACTTATGTTGACTTGCACTGTCACTATAGGTGTTAAGGAAGGGAAGGAGAACATGTGAAATAGTCAAAATGTGAAAAAAAAAAATTATGCTGCTGAGACATACAAAAGTAGCATGAATTTTTACAAATTTGTTTATGTGGTATATTTTCTATGTGATTTCATAGGCTGGGTAAATACTCTTGTGGGCGGACAGAAGGAAGGTGCTAGAGGTTTCATGTTTTTCATCATCAATGTGGACTTGACAGAGGAAGGACTTTGTAAGTGAAGCACTGTATCTGCATTCCATGTTATTCTTGGTCTGGTGGGTTTGTGTTTGTGTCCAAATAATCTAATGATGTTTATAGCTTGAAAGCAAATTTATTTTCATTAACTAGGTTTTTTTAATGTGTTTAGATCCTCTCAGTTTGCTTAACACTCTTTATCTAACATAAGAAATTGACTTACTTGTGGTTATAGTAAAGTATTTAATTAAATATCTTTAAGTAAATTTATTTAGAAGAAAAGCTGTTAATACTTTGTGGTACTACTTCATACTATTTAGACCCGAGTTAAATTGTAATTCAGTATCTTAATCTAAGACATATTCAATGCAGTTCTTAGAACTAGCTGTGGACCTAAATATTTATCTTAAATTCATGTCTTATAAAAACACTTTCAACTTTGCCATTAGGATTGCATATGTACTTGAAGATCTTTATGTATAAGGGGGTAATTAAAAATAAAACTATACATATTTGTGTCAATCAGAATTTTTTCTTTGTGCAGAACTGAGTGAATTATTAAGCAAGTATTTTTTTCTTTCCAGTGCATGTTGAAGATATTATTTTGCACATGTTTCAGTATATTCAAAAACTACGTACAGAAGGACCTCAAGAATGGGTTTTCCAAGAGTGCAAGGTACAGTGATGGGTACTTGAAATATGCAATGGTACAAATTTTTTGATTGTAAATAGAAACTAATTCCTTAGCTGTGGAAATAGCCTTTAATAATCACACAATAGTTAATTTTATTAATTTGAAAGGTGCAACGGGACGCAAGTGACAAGTACATTCAGAATATGTTGTCTTAATGTAGATGTGTAATGCTCTTACAGAGCTATGAGCTGACATATGAGGTGGAGGAAGAAGTAGCTTACCTTGTCCACAAGGATTTCACATAACCTTCCATATCCTTCAATGAAGGTGGAGGAGATTTGCTATGAGGGGTAATACTGAATTAGAAATTGGAATGACTGTTATTCTACTGCTCTCTTCATTCATGTATCAAATCGTGTTGTTGAGATTGAAAAGGCTGTTGGACATTTAATCTGCTGTTCCCTCACCTTCTTGAGAGGTGAACTAAAACTTTTTGGCTGTACACTTCAGTCTTTCCTGAACTATTTGTGCTTCTTATATGTCTGTGTGGTTCTGTGTGGACAGAACAAAAATGTCAAGTGTCCTGTTAGAATTTAAGTCCTGCAATTCTCAGTGATAGTGTGAAATAAACCCAATTTTATATACATAAATAGTCTCATTGGTTCATTACAAATACTAGGGTAAAGATTTCTTATTTCATCTCAGCTTTACTGTTGAGCCTCTTTCTAAGAGCAGAAATTCTGTAGGTGTGTTGTTACTTGCATTTTGACACTACATACCTGTAAAAAGTTTCTTTACTCTCTGTTGAAAGTCCCAATGGGATTCTTTCACTGTCATTATAAGTGAATACAAGATTTGAAAGATGTAGTTCCATCCTCCTGTCCCATCCCTGTGTCTTTCTCTTGCTCCTGTTCTGTCAGTCCCAGCACTCCTGATGATGTGAGGTGAGTCAGAAGAGCTGTCAAAGTAATTTCAAAATAATCTTCTTTTGAGTTTACTTTCAGCTGAATTGTTGAATTAACCAGACTCTCTGCGTGGTTTCACAGAAGGATGGACTGTGCCTTTTGTTGGCTTTGTAGTCTTAGATCTCTTCAATACACACTTGGTATTGTATTCTAAGAATGTGTTATATCTCTGTGGCTAAGACAGCATAAAGAAACATGCTGTTTCTGTCTTTAAACTTACATTTTTGGCTGGCTGAACAAAAGGAACAAAAAAGGAAGAGGGAAATGCCTCAGTTCACTAACATACAGCAAACATTGCACTTAAACTCTGTATCAGTTGTAACAAAGTTGCTGTATCTTCAAATTATCAGGAAATTTAGATATATGAGATATGAGACAGATCTTGTAATATGAACAGGACTTAGAAGACTTGTGTAACACCTTACATTGTGAGGCTATCCAGAATTGCTTGAGAGTTTTGTGCAACCTGAGTATTACTGAAAACTTTTGTGTTAGGTACCTAAATAGAACAAAATGGATGCGACAAAACTCCTTCCTTTTCTTATGTTATTAAAAGGTATTAATTAAGTAGCCAATAATTGTACTCAAACTAGTCTTTAATATTATGTTTTTCAACTCTTCATACATTGTTTCTTAGGATCTAAATGCTGTGGCATTCAGATTTAAAGATAAAGAACGACCACGAGGTTACACATCAAAGCTTGGAGGAATGTTGCATGTAAGTGTGGGATTTTCTGTTTCTGTTTTTTGTTTTGCAATATAGTAGACATTGGAATGGACTTCCCAGGGAAGTGGTGGAGGCACTGTTCCTGGATGTATTCCAGGAAAGGCTGGATGTGACACTTAATGCCATGGCCTAGCCAATGTGGTGGTGTTAGGTCATAGGCTGGACTTGATGATCTTAAAGGTCTTTTCCAGCCTTGGTGATTCTGTGATTCTCTGATAGTAATCATTTCGCAGTATGTTTGTTTGTAATAGGTATTTGGAAAGGTTCTTTGCACTTCTTGAGCTTAGGAAGCTGATATGCTATATAGAGCTTAGTTTTGGCAGTCAGTAAATCACAATTTCTCACTCTCTACCATTGTATACTTTGTAGAATTGATTTTACAGTAAATGGACTTGCTGTTTGATCTGTTCCAGTGTTTCTTAAGACATGTGTACCTTGTTATTCTGTGTCTACCTGATAGCTATATGTTCTCTAGGGAAATACTAAAGAAATACTATTTTATCATAAATACAAGCACTGTGTTTTTAAATGCTTCCACAGTTAACCATGTTTAAATATTGCAGTGAGCAGAGCTGTTTGTATCAAGACAGTAAATTAGAAATGTTTGACTGACTAATGTGATTACATATTGGTACTGAAAGAATCATCATGTAGCTTATACTTGGTCTTTATATTTGTAAAATTCACTTCCCTTATTTTGCTCTAAAGGAAGAGTCAGGCTTTTTTTTTTTGTCTAGTGAAATTCATGTAACTCTTATACACTGCAGTAATTCTCCATTGCACACAGCTAATCTACTCAGAGCCATTTTTTATTTCTTTGCTGGAATTCCTCCTAATGCTCCTACACGTTTAAAGTATAAAGTCTAAAATAGCTGTGAGTAGATTATCCTTTTGGTAAATATGTAACTTACAACATTACATTTACTCATTCTCACATATCCACAGGTCTTTCTCCAAGTTACAAGAAACAAATAGTATTCGTAAGAACATACCACCAAATACCAATTCTGATTGTTACATGTATATTTTTTTAGTCTGTTTTGTTTTAGTTGTTTATGCTCTGACCTTGCTGAAAAGTCATCACAGGATCACAGAGCGGTTGAGGTTGGACTGGACCTTTGAAGGTCTTCTTTTCCAACCCTCCTGCTCAAGTAATACAAAATTAAGAAAGTAACCAAATAAATTTTCTGTTCAGTTTCACTTGGTGGGCAGACTTTGGCCTGTTTGTAAAGGAAACGAAGGGTAGATTTTTGGTCACTAAATCTGTATTGCCATGGTAATTTCAGATTAGAAGTGAATAGATAATATAAAATCTCACCTTCAAGTTGCCTAGTCTGTTTAGCTGTTTATGGAGAATGTAGTTAAATGAGCGTGCTTTGGTGTGTGATGAGTCTTTTGGACAAGACCTTTCAAATGCTGGATCTTTAGAATTCCCGTTCGAATGTTTTGTAGCACAGGATTTGTTCATTGTCCTTGGTCATCGGCTGAGCCTTCCCCCTACAGCCCATTCTCTTTTCCAAAAACCCTTGTGTGACTTACTCTGTGCTCTGGAATTCATTCCACTATAGTTAGATGTATAATGGATATAATTTAGAAAGCCCTTTTACAGTAATTCTGATTAAAAAAATTCACCTGTCTGAGAGACTGCAAGTACTTAGTACTTAGGTCAGCTGGTATTTTTCTCTTGGCAAACAGATGTTTATGAACAAAACTTTCCCATCAAGCACACTAATAATTTTCAGAGGAATTTTAACTGTTGGTTTTTTTTTTTCTTGAGTTGCAGTGTACCTTAGGAGATTTTCAGTTTGATCTTAAATAAAAAATATATTAGAATTTGTGTAAATTTGTGTTTTTCTTTTAGATAATTGAAATATACTTTAAATTACTGTTAAGAACAATGGAATTCTTAGGGAATCCTAAAAAACTTCCTGGAGTGTTTTTTGTGGTTGTTTTTGCCTTTTTTTTTGTTGTTTTATTTTTCCAAAATGCACTGCAGTGAGTACTTGGGGTTCTTTTATCTTTAAAAATATCCTCCAGGGGTCAGCATTTACCATGTTGTTTTTACTTTAGTTACTTCAAAACAGTATTTAAAGGTGGGTGGCTTTTTATATTGAGACTTAAATGTTTATGCAATATGTTTAAGTACCTAATATAGGAGAAAATGATTACACAGAGTACTACTCCATGTTGTTTATTTTTAAGTAAAAGACTTTAAAACTTCTATGCACTTCCAATTCGAAATTACCAAAGTAATATAGATGTAGTGGACAGAAGTATACACTCTTGTTTTCTTTACAAAATGGTAGTTGCTTAGTTTTTGTGTAATTCATCTACATGTTTCTGGGCTTTGTTTTTTAGTATTATCCTATAGAAGAAGTATTGGCTGCTGAGTATTTACTTGAAGAGTTCAGGCCTGATTTAATAGAGATGGTACTGGATAAATTGAGACCAGAAAATGTTCGGTAAGTTAAACTGCAATAACTTGTATTTTAATCCAAACATTATAAGAAAGCAGACAAACTAATGGAAACACAAATTCTTATGTGCCTCTTACAGCTCCAAAGTAAATGTCACTGAAAAAGAGCTCGTTGTTCTGTGTGTTAATATCTGCTCTCCATTAAAAATAAGCACTCTTAAGTGCATGCAACTCTTGCTGTTCAGACAGAAACATCCTTTCAGTCCTTTCTGTGCAGGATGTCTTCCTTGGACTGAAAATTTTTCTAGGAAGATGCTTACTCAGAATAGCTCAACTATTACTGAGAAAAAAACTAGTAGAATTATCCTGCCTCACAAAATTCTGGGGACATTTTATATGAAGTTCTCTAATATTCACTATTTAGAGCTAGGTCTTGGAAATCAGTTAAGAGGATGGCTTTTATCTGCTGTATAAATTCTATTTTCTCTAGGGAAAGCTCTGAAACGTCATGCAGGTTAGCAGACTGTCTAATGATGTGGATAGACATAGCTGTGTCTTTAGCTGCTGAAATTTCTCAGACTTCCAGAGCATCTCTTTGATGTGAACCTGACCATACTGCACATGTGCTTTCTTTGAAAGAGTGAGTGTGTTTTAGTACAAATTTTGGGGCTCTGTAATTGCTCAGACAGGCTGTTGAAAGGAAAAGGGCAAGTGTCTCTCTTCTGTGCTTTCAAAAAAGTTTGTCAGTGCTTTGGAAGACATGTATATGACAAGAAAAATAGTGTTGGGTTTTGTGTTTTTTTAGGGGTCTGTTTGTGAGTATGTTCCACATTGAAATTTTCGGACAGTGTTGGATATCGAGGGACAGCAAGGCATGCATTAATATATTTTTAGAATTTATCTATTTCAGTCTTCTAAAATTACTGTGAATTACTTAGAAGTTTGGGCACAAATCTTCACTATATTTTTATGATACAAATCTTTCTTGTTTATTAATTTAGTTTAAGATGCATGTTACTTTATTTTGAAAAGATGTTGTATTGAAAATAATTGGATAAGGTAGGATAAAATAGGATTGTGAGCTGTATTGGCAAATGTCATGGGGTTCTGGTGTTTCTAGTGGTAGACGAGTAGTGATGAAATAAATGGAGCTGCCTATGGCAGTGACAGTAGTTGCCATAGTAATTAATGCCCTTTAAAGAAGGGCCTATATCTTGGTGTGTGGGTGTGCATCTGTGTGTAATGTGTGTGGGATACTGCATCTGAAGCTTGAACATTTTGAGAGATCAGATTTTGAACAAACAATACTTTACAGAAAAATTTCAGGTCCTCTTTCCTGTTATATTAAATAATTCTGTTTTGCATGTATTTTCACGTTGATCTACCTCCCAGCTTCTTGGAAATTTGATACAAAAGCTTAGCTTTAACTTAAACACTGTTTTTAGTAATTAAAAGAGAATAGATAATTACTTCTTCTCTGAAGAAAACTTCCACATGAATTTGAACTTTTAACTGGTTTTAAAATTGCTTACAAGCAATAGATAAACAAGTCAGCATAAAACAGCCATAGTTAACTTGTTCAAAAGTTAATAGTGTGAGAAAGGAAATTGTAGAGAATGTAAGTAGAAGAAGATTCAAGTCTATAGATTGTAGTCAGAAGCATGTGAATAGTGGTAACAATTTTTAGAAGACCTTCAAATGTTACATGGTGTGCTTTTTTTTCAAATATGTAGTAAACATAGCTGTTTCAGAAATACTTCTTATTTTAGTGTATATAAGCCCACATTTGTACTTGTAGTTGCAGTTCTGCATTCCTCTTTGTCCTTGGTTTAAAAAAAAAAAAAAGGGGGTGAGTGGGGAGGAAAGAGCAAGAATCTTATTAGATAGAGAGGAATAAGTACTTCTAAAAAGACGTGGCCTTTAGCCCTAACTTATTTTAAACATTAGTAACTAAGGAAAAGAACTGCATACAATTATTTGTATCTTTTATTTGTAGTAATTTTGTAGGGTTACATCAGTCTTCTCACATTTGACAAAATGACTTGCTGGAGATGAAAATATACATGTGGTAATTGTGGATTAATTTTAAATAAAAAAGATAGAGGCAACACATCTAGAGTCAACACCAGCTGAAGATGATTGACTTAAGTATTTGAAACAACTGTGAAGCATTGATCCTTTACATAATGGAGACAGCTGTTTTATCTCAGCTTTTCAAATTCAGCCTGTTTTGAATGCTGTGTATGTGATTTCAATTAGCAAAGTAGAGTAGGTTTAACAGAGAGGCACAGTGATGGGCATTTTTTGGAAACTAAATTTGATAAAATAGGTATGCTTTTCTGTACAGGAAGTTTTCATAATGGAAGAGAGATTATGGCATGATAACTGAATCAAGTAAGCTTGTGATCAGAGAGGGAATTGCCATCTAGTAACTTATGTGTATGTGGGTCTCCATGCAATCTTAAGCTTTAGATGTTTTAAAGTCTCACTCTGCTTTGTTCTAGCTATTGTTACTGTGCTTTCTTTTTGGATGCTGGAATATGTTACATTTAATCTTCCCTCAGGACTAACCACATTGTTTCATCACTTTACCTCGCTTAAGAAATAGACTGTAAAGATTATGTAATTTTTAGCATTTCAATGAAAATGCTAAATATTGGGAGATAAAGGGACTTTGAAAACTGGAATATACATGGGTTTGTGGCCTCTTCAGTTCATTGTTAAAGAAATTATGTATTCTTTTTGTTGCAGAGATTTTAGTAGGGCTTAAAGATAGTAAATACAAGTAGGTTAGTTTTCTGAAGCTTACTCACAGCTGTCCCCTTACGGCTTAAATAGAAATACAGACTGGAGACTGACCAAAGGCTGATTAAATTTGCAACAGCAAAATTCAGCAAAGCACTGGTGGATCTAGTGATCTAAGATGGATCTAGTGAAGTCTGCAGGAGGCCTATAATGATGTAGCAGCAAGCATACATAGAGTTTGAACAGTATATATTCAGACTAATGGTAAATGTATTACTTATTATGTGTAGACTAAACCCATGCTAGTGCTTCCTATTACCATAGCAACTGTAAATTTACATCTTAGTTCTCTTTATGCTCAGACTATTTGTCTTCTCTAAAACTATAACTTGAAAAAAGAAACCCAAAATATCAAACCAAAATTGAGGTTCTTCAGTGTCATGTTACTTTTCCCTACTACTCTAAAATACATGTTTTTTCAGTATAGGCTCAAAAGTCATAGCTGTGCTTCTGTGCTCGGCTATGATGATATTGTAAGCTGATTTTTCAGAGACATTAAAGTGTAAGTCCTTTCACTTTTAGTAGGAATTAATTGTTTTTATTCAGGACATCAGGTGTTTAAAGATCTGAGTTAATTAGACTTGCTTATTTTCATGTGATTGAAACAAAATATTATCTTGTATATAGTACTGTATTAGACACATTTTAAGCAGTTAGACATATTTTAAGCAGTTATCTTTTCAAATTAAAAGTAGAATGAGATGAACTAGAATTTTTTTTCATCTTTTACTTAACAAAGATACTTCAGAGTATAGTAAAATATGACAAGGAATAGAATGTTATGGTATCTTTTATTTCACATTGCTGACAAGATAAAATATCTTGGGGGAAAAGCCTCTTAGTTAAATAGTACTAAAAAATTATTTTATGGTATATTACAAAGATTTAAGAAAGCCACTGTGGATTTGCATTTTTAGTGGGCTGTCTTGAAAGAGTGAGTTGAGATTATAGATGCAATCAAAAAGGTCCCCTTGTATTTTATTTATTACATTTGTATTGATATGCCTGTAGTAAACTATCAGTCCAGTACTTTGTTTCCCTCTTTTGCCTTTGTTTGAGCAAATTGTATATATTAATTAAAAACTGTGGGCATATGCTTCTAAATATCTATATGTGTTCTGGTTCTCTGCTATTCACTGATGTTTATGCTTATGCTTACCTTTCTAGTCTCCCTTTTTATGAAAGAATTAGTATGTGCCACATCATCCTAACTTTGCCTGTTTTGCTTTTTTTTCCTGTTTTGTTTTGCTTTTTCCTTTTTATGTCTTGCATAAATTGTGTCTTGCAGTGGTTTAGTTTAAATTAATTTGAATTTTTCCTTTGTATCATGGTGTTATTTTTAATTTCCTTTTGATAACCCTATTGGAATTCAGCTATACTAAAACTTTTCTTGCCATAACTAAATTGAGGTAGCTGCATTCACCGTTAGAGACTACTGTTCAATTGTCTTTTTGAAAAGTTTAACTTTTAAACTGTTACTTTCTTAACAAACTGTGTTTTTAAAAAGTATGGAAAAATATCCATGCTCACAGATGGCAGCAAGTATCCATATGTGCTTCTATTGGACTAAATCATAACAGGAAGTTTTTCTGTTCTCCTTCGGCCCTCCCCCGCCCCCCACTACTTGTTGCATTCAGTGGCTTCATTTCCCTGAGAGAAACCCTTTTAAGATTTAAGTACCGTTTTTACTTGTTCAGTATGCACTGGGTTTTGCCAGCCCTCTGTGAAGATAATAGACTTGGTGTGTGTTGCAATCCTAGATGAAAAATGTAATTTTCCCATCATTTCCAATACATTTCCCCCCCATCATCTGTAGAGTAAATGCTCCTATTAAAATTGAAGAAGGTAGTGACTCATTGGATTAAGCAACTGAAGAACATTTTCCCCTGGATAGTAAATGGACTTTTTTCTTCTCTTGATGTCTGAAGTGCAGCACTAGTACTATCCTAGAGGGATGAAAAATAAAATGAATGCCAAAACTGTTGATACAGGCTGGAATTCTAGATACTGAGCCAACAGTTACTTCAGTGTAGTCAGTGATGCTCATCCCTGATGATAAATGTGTTACAAATATGAAATGTATGTGTTTATTTTGTAATTGCATTGTATCTGAGCTAAGATTTTGAAAATCACAGTTTGTTCGGTTTATTTTTTTATTTAATGGGCAAAAAGGCCTGGTAGGTTGCTCTGAAATTCTCACAGATTTCATGTTTTTTCTAGTCTCTTAGCAACTTCATCTGTACATGGTAGAGCTTTTGCTCACCAGCTGTCCAAGTTGCAATGCAAAATATCATAAATTATTCTTATTACTCATTTTATTGTAAACAACAGTCTTTGTAATAGATCTGATATTGTTAACTGAGCTAGCGTCTGCTGTGTTGCAAGAGCAAATATTATCTAGGACTAAAGTGCTTAGTTCTTTGAATATTTTAGTTCCTTTTGTATAAAATAATCAAATAGATTAACATGCAAACAGATATGAAACGATTTTATATGAAGTCACAATAAAAGTGTTAACTATTTGTGTTGCTGTTTGCAATAAGAGATGAAATATGTATTCTTTAAAGATTAATATAGTCATTCTGGTTTTGATATTCCATACCTTTTGCAGAGGAGCAGGGGTTGTTTTCTCCATGTGTGTGCATGTTTATGATAATAGTGGTTCTTTCAAAGATGGGTAGTAAAAATTTCTCCGTTCCTCAACCCAGAGGAAATCTGTGTTCCTGAACTGTGAGATTTTATTTCCTCTCTTTAGTGTGTATAATACAAAATATTGTTTCAAAATTAGACAGTCTGTTGTGCAAGTCCTGCTTGAATTTTTTAATCTATTGTTATAGAAGCTGTCTTGGCAGTCCCATGTGACTCTGAGATGTACTTCTCATTTATTCAAATGCATCTAACGCTAGCTATTTACCCCACTGTTCTGCTACTCAAACTGCTAAGAACAAGTTAAATTATTAATAGCTTGAAAATCTTCACAGTAGGGAAATCTAGAACTAAATATAGCGGAGTCCCGTTTTCTTCAGCCTTTTTGGATCATTTAGTTAGTAATTTATCTGCAAACATTAGATGAAAAATGAGGGATGAGGACATAAGTATTTACAATATTAGTCCACATATTTAAACTTTTCAATGTATTGCAAAATTAATCCCAAGGGTATGCTCTGGTAGCATATAAAGTAAAATACTATAGTTTGAGGCACATCCATATGCCTGTTTTGATTTATGTCCCACTTTGCCATGCACACTAAAAATACACAACAGAATGTTCATGGCTTGAAGCTATTGTGATTAAAAAAGAGCACTTACAATGCATATATTTTGGTGTTTTAATGTGCATTCTAGCCATCTGCACAAGATTAGGCAAAGTTTGCTACTGTGCTATTGAGCATGTAGGGCTTGTTAAATATATATAGGAGGTAATTGTGCTACCTTTTTTGACCATTTCAGAATTCTTATAAAGACCTATTTACTCTAAAGGCTAGTATTTCCTCTGAGTACTCTTGTGTTGTAGGTTGCTAAAAAGAATTAAAGGATTTTTCTTGATAACTAATATGAAGAGTAATTAAAAAATACTGATAAGCTTGTAGTTTTCCCTTTTCTGGATTTGCTTTTATTTAAGAGTGTTTTTTAGTATAAGGAGTGTTTGGATGATGCTCTTAGTCATATGTCTTAGTTTAGGTAGTCTTATGAGAAGCAGGAAGTTGAACTTGATCCTTATGGGTTCTGTCCAACTTGAGGTATTTCATGATTTAGTTTTCTCATTGAGTATAATTCTGTTTCATTGACTGTAAAATACAGCAACCTTTTTGCTTTTCTTCCCTTTCTCACAAATAAACCAAACGAAACAACAACAAAAAAGAGGGTGAGAAACAGGTATCAATCTGAAATAAGAATATGAGAATGATACAAAATGAAGAAATTTTCTTGCTATCAGATTAGGAATAGGAGAGTGAAACTGCAGTAATGTAAATGCTAGGTCTGAAATAAAATTTCTGTAGTCAGTATTTTATCTGCGTTTTGATATAGGTGGTATGAGAATGGTACAGTCACCATTAGTTTTGTAGAAGACCTCAAGGGCTGCTTTCTGTGTTTTCTGGAACAAGGAGAAAGTCTAAAAAATAGAAATTGCATGCGACAATAATTTAGTGTAACTCCCAAGTTGTAACACTTTAGAAAAGCAGTAAAATTAAATTATGCTAATAACCCGATGTCATGGTTAACTTTAGTGTGTAGTTCAATTTACATATACTTGATATCTGAATCTACTCTGTAATGGTTCAGGGATCTTTTCCAGAAATAAGCGCATTCTAATGATGGAACGGAAAAACTGCTCAGAATAATATCTCAGTCTTTTCTCAGACACATTAATGCCAAACTGCTTTCTTTCTGTGTTTTCAGAGTTGCAATAGTTTCCAAGTCTTTTGAAGGAAAAACTGATCGAACAGAAGACTGGTATGGAACACAGTACAAGCAAGAAGCAATTTCTGATGAAGTCATTAAGGCATGTTAAAACTTTTAATATATTCTAATACCTGCAAGTGCAAGAAAGTGGTAATTTTTTGGTCTAATTTTCCATTTAGTTAAAGGGAGAACTTTAAAAATCTGCTGCTCTACATAGCAAGAAGGTTGTACAATGAGTCTGTCTAATATTACCAGAACTAAAGATCATAAGTTAGTCTTTAGATTTCAAGTATCTGTTACACAGGACAGACACATTTAAATGGTTTTACACCGTGTTAAGTACAAGGAATGTTCTGCTATTTTTGCAATAAAAGATACATAGTATACAGTGGCTACTTAAAAAAGGAAGCATGAACTTTTAAAATCTGAAAAGTCTGTTAAATGTTAATGAACTAATCTGTTCTTAAGAAAGGAGTCTTTATGCAACTGCTGTATGTAACTGTTTCTGAAATTGATGTTTGCAACTTAGAAAATGAGTATATTTAGCCGATAAAATGAGCTTCTAAAAAACAAAACTCCAGTAAAGGAGGTGTGCAAATTCTTATTGAAAATTGTTATAGAGGAAGAGATGGCTGGAAAATACACCCTTGAAACATGTTTGACCTGTTGAGTGTACTTTGAACAGACATTGCGCTGGAACACACTTCCTTTAGCTTGTCCTTACGTATGTTCTTGATTAGAATTTTTGCTAATGTATTCAGTTTGATACCTTAATTTAGAGTTCACAATAGCAGAAAAGGTGAGACACAGAACCACCTTCCACTCTACTGTCAACTTTTCAGAATTATTTTTTATCTGTTGTCTTCCTCCTTGGAGACTTTATCCTGCTGATAGCCTACTCCAGCTTGGTTTCCCAAATATTTTTTTGTTTCCCATTTATCTTATTGGTATTTACACATAAGCTAGCGGAATACATTTTAAAATCTCTTGGTACAGCACAAAATAAATAAGTATATCTTGATTAATTAATTGTACATAGGCTCATTGTTTCTCTGATTTATTTAGAAATGGCAAAATGCTGACCTCAATGGGAAATTCAAGCTTCCGATGAAGAATGAGTTCATTCCCACTAACTTTGAGATTTTGCCATTGGAAAAAGATGCAACACAGTATCCTGCCCTTGTTAAGGTAAGCTATCTGTATTTGTTCTGTGAGCTACATATCCTTCTGGGAAGTTAGCATGCTGTTAATTCCTATGTGTTTTTAAAATACAGATGTCATATTCCAAAGAATAGTAAACAAAAAAATTATAAAATGTAAAGATATTGCTAGAAAGACAGTAGAAAGTTAATTCTTGTTAAATGTTGGATTATGACTATTTGGGTTCCTACGAAAGTTAATCTACAAACAGCTTGAAGTCTCTTTACCATTCTGAAGGCAAGCTCGCAATTGATAGAAGTATTATTAAAGGTATTTATTCAGCAGAAGTGTGACTACCACTCGGATTTTTTTGAGCACGTTCAGTAAATGGGGAATGTTAGACAAGGCTAGTCTTTTGTAGCTGCGAATGGAGAAAGCTTGTGATTGCATGGAAAACAAGAGGGATGTAAACATGTAAATAAACATGACTCTCTAGTCTCCTCAAAGCATCATTTAATGATTTAAATATATTTAGAAAATCACAGTTTTTCTGAGTACCTAAAATTTACTAAAACTCGTTACTAATAAAGTGTAGTTATTTTTGCTAATGCTAATCTCTGTTCTAGGCTTAGAGGACAAATAGGAAAAGACTTCTGCAATTACATGTTGTGCTTCAGCCTGAATACTCAATTCACTAATAGTTTTTGCACACTAGATAAATATAAGGCTACTGTAGTGCAAAGATACCCTTCAGGAAATCATATTTGTTCTGCACAAGACATTTTAGATATTTAATTGAAGCAGTATTATTAACAGAGGAGGACTTTGAGCCTATGTTTTTGTTCATCCTGAATTGAAACCCTAAACCTCAGCAGGGACAAATACTACAGCTCTCTCTAAGTAACACTAATTGGTCTGCTACAGAAACTTGATGGTCCTTCAGTGTCTCTGTAGCAGCTAGGCAACTGATAAACATGAAAGCTTTGCTCTAAGGCATCATTGCTTTAAAATAGTATTCTGAGGGATAATGTTGTTAATCTTCTGTACTTGATGAAATTGACGTTATCTGTTTTGCCTGCATCAGTGCAAGAACTGCATCAGCAGATATTAGCTGTACAAAAACCCCAAATTTTCTGCTGTTTCATATGTCTAAGTGAGCTTACTGTAGACTGGACCAGTGTTGTGGAGAAAGGGAGGAATGAGAACTAAAGTGCAGGAAGAGGATGGCCATTTTTGCTGGAAGCGTGTCATTACCTTTGTTGTAATGGCACACCTTGCCCTGAAAAGCCATCAGGAGGAGGGCAGTTAGGATATAGACTTTGACCCAAGGGCCAGATTGTTACTGTGGAGTACAGCTAGCAATCTCTAGCTATTGGATCAGGTCTCCAGTACTACAGACAGGCTCTACTGTTTGTTATTCTGTCTGTGTTGTAAGATGTATTCCAAACTGTGTAGTGGCAATTTACAGAATTCTGTTGTCTTAGAGATACTGTAATTTTGCTTTTTACTATGAGTAGAATATTGGGTAGAGGAAGGTTGCTATAAGATACAAGACTCAGTTCTATGCAAAAAGGTGTAAAATACCATTCTAAATCTCTGAGAAGCAAAGAACATCTCAAAAATACAAGAAAAAAAATTACATTTAAAAGTTCTCTCCTATTATGCATAGCAATTCAAAGAAAAGATGTTGGGGAGATCAAGTTAACTGGAGTTGGAACAGAAAGAATCTGTTTCACAGCTTTTGTGAGAGAAAAAAAGCAATGGGGGTGTTGCCTAAATTCTTTCTGGTACTGGAAGATTATTCTAAAAAAATGAGGTCATTCCAAACTAGTTTTATTTTTTCTAAATTTGTATGTGTGTTTTGTTATCAATGGTACTTTAAGACAGCATACATAGGATTAACATTTTTTACTAAAAGCATTAAATACACAGTTATATTCTTAGTCTAAAACATGTAAATGTATGATGCTGTAGTGCTGTCCTCATATCTTTTAACGTCAGCATTATCAGGGAATTATATGAAGCTAACTTCATGTTTGCCTTTGATCATTCCTACTCTAGAAAAGTATTTCCTATTTTGACTCTAAGGTTATGTATGGTAAGAATAAAGTCTCAATAAGGATGGACGTATACACAAACGTATATAGTAAAAATATGAATTTAAATGAACAACAATAAACTGTGATTTGAGGTGGCAAAGAGATTTTAAAAATAGTGTAATATGTTATAGTTAAAAGTTAGGTGACATAACAAAACCTCTTTTCTTGTCATAGGACACTGCTATGAGCAAACTGTGGTTCAAGCAAGATGACAAATTTTTTTTGCCAAAAGCTTGTCTCAACTTTGAGTTTTTCAGGTATGCAATGTTCAAAATATCACACAAATTGCTCTCCAAAAGTTTCTTGTTTATTGGGAATCTGCATTTCTGTGGCAAAAACTTTCTTGCATATATTGGGGCTTTAAAATGTTTGTCTTTCTTGGTTATATGCAATAAGACAGAGATAGCCAGAAGGCTCACGTAAGTTATGCATTAGTTAAATAGCAAGCAATTTAAGGTGCTCCATATGTATTAAAAGGAAAAGTTTGTCTCAAAATATATATAAAACAATTTTTCTTCCATGATTTATTTGCTATACCTTAAATATACCTGTCACTATTACCTGTGACATATTGGAATATACCTCTTTAAAACTGTTTTATTTTTAATTCATTACTAAACCACAATTATTTTAAAACAGTGTTTTCTTTATAAAATGCCGTTCTTCTGATTATGTGCTAGGTTAAAATGGTGTTTTAATTTGCATAAAGCAAGCCAGTATAAAGTTTTAGGTGCTTAAAATGATGGGATTTTATTTAACTGACATCAACAACTGATTTTTTTTATTTATTGATACCGTCTACATAATCCAAGTGTGATTCTCACCTCAGGATGCGTGATAAAGTGCTGGAGTGTTAGTTCTGGTCTTGCATTCGTCTAATTAAGTGATTCAGTGGTACTGCTGGTAAGGCTATTATGTGGGCTGTGGTAGATGCTCATAGATGGACTGTTGATGCACTGTTAAGTCCTTGTCAGCCAGGAGTACTTGAGCTTTGCTGGCTAATGCAATGGAATGGTCTGCCTCTCTCCTCCTAGGAATGGTTGCAGGTGGAAAGCTGGCTTTTTTTTCTTAGAGTTGGGGACGAGGGTTCTTTTCCTTAAAAATAACTTGGTATATGAAAGGATGTGGAGGAGAACTTGATGATATTGGGTACATCCTCTCCAAAAGAATTTATGAAAAGGCTTGTCTGGTTTGATACTTAAGGATTCTTGGTGAATCTCTTGAGACTGGTCATGCTGATGGTCATTGGAGGAAATGGTGAAATATATAGTGTTTATTCATGAGGCATGATGAAATAAGGCATAGCTCTTGTGGCCAAGTGAATTGGTGAATAAAGCCATCTTAATAACATGGGTTTTCATAAGAAAATTTATCCTCAATTCCAGATGAGAATATGATGGCTATGCTGCCTTGTAGCAGATTACAAGAATTTTTTCACACTACAGACTGCTTCAAAAGATACAAAACCTAGGAGGATTTCTTCTGCCTGCAGCTGTGACCATCACAAAACACTGAAATAACTCCTGACCTAGATGTTGTAGCAGCAATTGCTGTGTAGATGAATTACGAGGAAGTTGATCAGGGTGGTTTCTCTCTCAAACGTACAAAACCAGTAGAAACTGAGTGTATGAGCCTCTTGGAGTCACCTTCCTCCGAAACTGAACATGCAAGTCTTGCATTACAGCAACATGACAGTAAAAACCTCTGATATGGCAGTAATCATCTAGCCTAAAGGATGATCAGCTTTTGTATCAATTATTACTTAAGAACTCAACAAGTTTCCTTTTTTAAAAGGAGGCAAATTAACAAAGCAATTTGCTATTATTTGAAAATTTGCTAAAGGTATTTATGAACTCTGCCCTTCAAATTTCCCAAGGTTCAGAGAGACAGATGTTAAATATATAATGCTAATTGTTTTTAACTGGATCTTTGCTACCTTGCAATTTAAGAAATATTTCAAGCAACTTGAGTTGCTCTTAAGGTAACTCAGTTTCAGCACTTCAGTGTCACTTACAGTGCTTTTTGAAAGGGGAAAAGACTAGAGTTTAAGATTTTTTCAAATACACTATCAGTGATAGAATTGTTCTGCTTCCTCAAGTTAGACATAAGCATTTATTTACAAAGTTGTCAGAAGGTGACTGCCAGAACAGTGTTCTGATAATTGTTTTCTGTAATTTTTCACCTGAGGATTAATGATTTAGTAGTCTTCATTACTTTCAAAACTCTCTGTTGACCTTTGCCACCTAAATGACTATACAGAAGGTATAGCTGATATGGACAGGGTAATCACTCAAACTGATTAAGTCTCTACTCAAGTATCAAAACGGAATAAAATATAATGAATTTGGAGGAAGATTTAAGATAACACAGGATTTGACCTACATCTTGATTTGAATTCAGTCTTAATTAAAAAATTCTGTATTAATTGGTTTTGCATCATTGAGCATATTGAAATTACTCAGTTTGGGGAAGTTCTCATTGTATGGAGAAATGCAAATAGTAGAGTCCTATTTTTTTTTTTTTTACTGACCCATTTGCTCAAGTTACACAAGCCCAAACCCAAAATAATAGCACTGTGGTAATAAAAAAAAAACATATCTCAGGCTAAGATTTCAGATTTGAGCAGGCTCTGGTTCTCTAACAGATGAAAAAAAATAAGTAAAAATATCTTCCCATGTATCCTTAGTCTAAAGGGAAAAGCCTACTAGGAACCTTCTTTAAAAATACCTTTGCAATGTATTTTAAAGTTATCAGCATGTGTATTTTGGTGATCTGATACTTGTTTTACTACATTAATGTTGGTATACACTATGAAATACTACACTATATAAGTGTAGTCTATATATGTCTCTGAATATGACCACAAGTTGTTGCTTAGGGAAAGTAAATGCAAATTACGTGGGTTTGAATTATAACCTGTAGTCTGACAGCAAGTTTTAGATACTTCTGGTTATTTCTGTGAAAGTGATAATGAATTTACATGCACTTCGAAAGGTTTAGAAATAAGTATTCAATCATAGTACAAATAACTTGTCATGACTTTGCAAATCTTGAAAGCAGAGATATTTACAGTGAGGGCAGTTGAAACGTGGATCAATTCACATTTTGCTTTTTGGAAAATTTCCAACAATGTTGGATGTGATCAGTTGCTTCTCATATAAACGTAGAACTTGTATAGTTATTGCTATCAAAAAGATAACACAAGAAATTATGGTGGTATCAAAATGGATATGCCAAACTGCTTTCCTGAGCTGAACGTAGCATGTGCTGCATTTTTTTTTCCTTACCATAAATTGCTAATATCTTAATTTTTGTAATACAAAACACTTTGTTTTCTGATAGCGTAGAAGCCTTCATTAAATTAATATACACTTTGTGGGCTTTCATTTAAGTCTATTAAATAATATTTGTTAATATTTTTTGTTTATTTTACTCCTTGTGAATTCTGAATGTGCACCAAAGTAAATATAACGTGTCTTGATTTACAAGCACAAATAAGAGAGTATCTCTGCAATCTTCTATATATTTAGGCACTGCTTAAACAAAAGCAAGCTAAGTGATTATTTTCATTATGTTCACATTTGGCTTTGAAGTAGGAGTACTTCATAATGGGATCCATCAGCATACTCACAGAAAATATTATTTCAAATCAAACATAAAAGGCCAAAAGAAACTGAGAAATAATTTTAAACTGCATATTTTACTTTCAACATTTTCTTCCAGCCCATTTGCTTACGTGGATCCCTTGCATTGTAACATGGCCTATTTGTACCTTGAACTACTCAAAGACTCCCTCAACGAGTATGCATATGCAGCAGAACTAGCTGGCTTGAACTATGATCTCCAAAATACCATCTATGGGATGTATGTAAGTACCCAAATCAAGGAAGAGCTTAGAGCCTTAAAACTATTTCCACTCATCAACATTTTTCTATTGATTTGATGGAAGGACTTTTATTTTTTAAATGGGCTGTTACTATTTTTGATCTTGGTTATTAACCATCCTTTCTTTAATTTGATTTATAAGTTGAATTTTGTTCAAAGTCTTCAACAGTCTTTCCATTAATATTAAGCAAATTTTCTTCTTCGTTTTTATATTATTCATTAAATTAATCAGTTTTAAGATTTTTTCCTCCTTAAAAAAAAAAAAAAAGAAAAAAAGAAAAAAGCAACCCTCATCCAAGCTTAAACATTTATTTCAGTTTGTCAGATATCTACTAAAAACTTTCTGACTGCTGGGGTAGAAGACACCCCCCCTTTTCATGCTATTAAATAAGTGGTACACTTCAACTTTCCTGTTCAAGAACTACTGATCATGAGGCTGCATATACATACTCTTCAGTCATGTTTCTTCATCCATTATTTTGTCACTGCTTGAGGTATCAAAGCATTTCTTTTGTTTTTCTTTTTGTTAGTCGCTACATTTATGCTGATCCTCTCCATTGCAACATGACATACCTGTTTATCAGGTTATTGAAGGATGATTTAAAAGAGTATACATATGCAGCACGCCTCTCAGGTTTGGTCTATGGCATTGCATCAGGAATGAATGCAATACTTGTAAGTAAGAAAAAAAACGCAGGAGGAGATGAAGCAGCTTGGGGGTTGTTGAGCTTGGAGAAAACATTTTACTTCTGCATTTTTAAAAGACATGTTTAATGTTTTTTTCCTTGCATATATTTTGTGAATTAAAGGCAAAGCAAAACAGTGTATTTTAATCAGTACTGAGTGACCTGTTTCAGATTGCGGTGTCTGGTAACATGTGTGCAGTTCACTTGTTGCATTCTAGATCACATTTTTACTTCCTTGCATGGTAATCTTGAATATACTGTTGCTGGTTTTTATATAAAAATACTAACTTTTCTATTGAATGAATCTCTACTTTACTATTTCCTGTTAAAATTTTCTAATACTGCTGTAGTGAGTTGTGGAAATGGATTGTGCATGTGTTCATTTGAATGCAGTGCTGGATAGTTATGGCTTTTACTTAATGTTTGTTTTTATTACATGTTTTATAATCTCTTTTAAAGTTTTGAAAACACTCGATAAATACTTAAATTTTGATAAATGGTTATTTCTTACTTAGCTTCCCCTGTGAGACTTCTGATAGGAGATTTTAATAGTCTCTCTTGAAGTTCTGTTAAAACCTTTTCTTAACCTTCATTTTAGATCAAAATGTAATTTGAAATTTCCTGTAGAAGTGTTTTTTTCAAAGCATCTTAATAAGAATACACTGTATGTTGTATTCATAATTTCTTGATGAAAGAGACTGCTGCAATCTTTTTTTAATCCAGCGGAAACCTCATTTCCTGGTAGCATTTACTTAATTGACTGCAAGCGTGCTTATCTATTCTATTTCAAAGGTAGCTGATGTTTCTATGGTCAGATCTAATTCCTTTAAAAAAAAAAAGAGGGGGGGGAAGGAGGGATAACGTGTATTTTTCTTAATTTTTAGACACAGTTTAGAAATTTAGAATTATTTTACATACTAGATGTATTTTATACTCCTACTGCAAAGATTCTGTTTTCACATATTAAAATCAGCTGACTCCATTTTGATATCTGGGAACTTCTAATATTCTTTTCTATATTGTGAGAAGTTTCATAGTCAATATGTGTAACTGTACAGTGTTGATACTCTAAGCAAGGACAGGTAACACGCTGAAAACAATAATCCGTGGTGACTGTTGAACAGTTTGGGTTCTTAGGCTAATTTAGGATGTTTCAGCCTTTGTCATAAATGCATTTATCATAGCTTTTTCTTCAAATTCATGGTCAGGTATGTTTTAGTAATTATAGAAGAAAAAAAAATTCCTACTGGAAAGCAGGAATTCACATGTATGGTAGTTTGTGTCCTAAAATTAAGTTTTACAAATCCAGTTAAATTGCTGTTTCCAGATACAAAATTTTGAAGTATTTTCCCCAAAAAAATGCTTTCTCGTGGTTTCTTTCACTAGGCAGACTTCCTGTACCTTGGTGCAATCATATAGTAATTTCTAAACTTCTGTGTTGTTCTTTTAGTGAAAAAGTTTGCTTCATGAATGCTTTTGAAAAAAAGGTGTATGGTCAGATCAATATCTCACTATGATTGTAAACTCCCTGTCTTGGTGTTTCAGCCCAGCACCATCCTGGTTGTAAATTGTGCTTCTGTTGACAGTACTCCTTTTCTTGTAGTTCTGGTTACTTATTCTTACGTAAAATATTTTTGAGCAACAAGATAAACATGAAACAAGGTTAAAAGTAAATTGGAGAGGCTGTGAATCTAGATTTCATTGCTAAAATAAGAAATCTAAAGTAAAACCATTTTAGTACTCCAAATGTACAGTTTGCTGACTGGACTCAATGCCTATAGTCATAAAAAAAATCTGTATTCTGAGTACAATTTGCTTACATCATTATGAAGTTACATGAATTCTCTGCATTTATAAATCCTGGGCAAATATACGATATTATAGTCATCAGTTATCTTGTGATGAATGAAGGGATTTTATTTCAGGATAAGTTAATGTTGAATAGCTTTGAATTTAAAGTAAGTGTTGGAAAGCGTATTGTAGATTGAATTTTACAAGAGTTGGTAATTATTTTTTTCTTTCATCTCCCACATTTAAATTATGCACTTTTTCCATAGCTTTCTGTAAAAGGTTATAATGACAAGCAACATATCTTGCTTAAGAAGATAATCGAGAAAATGGCTACTTTTGAGATTGATGAAAAAAGATTTGAAATTATCAAGGAAGCGGTAAGCTACATGAGAAATTTATGTTTGGGAGTAATTTAAAATTGAATGTGTTGTCTTTATTTCCATTAAATCAACCTTCAGATTTCATTTAGAGAGTTAAATTCTGCTTCATTGGGACTGAGTAACTTTTTTCTTTTGTCTTTGTGGCTGTGAGCTCTCTGAAGTGTTTATATAACATTCTTCAGTTAAAAATAATGGGCCCTGGAATATTCTTTAAGGTGATCTTTCTTATGATTGATCAAGGAATTGCAACTTGATTTGACAGGAATAGAAATCTTGGAGGGCAGGTGGCAGAGTAGCAGGGAATATTAACTGTAAAATTTTGAAAGGCCCCAGTGGGATCTAGCCATAAAAAAAGGGGAAAGGAAGTGTTGAAAAGATGTGCAGCATTTCTCCTTCTCAGGTGTGAAGAGCTCTGCTTCTGGGCCAAGATCCTTTGGTATAAAAGTAACCAGCTGTTTAAGTGCATTCTGACTTTTGGAAGTCTAACTTCCTAATTTTAATTACTGATCTATATATATGGAATAGAAGTTAGATTTTTTTGGTTTTGTTTTTTTAGCTCCTGAATTAAATTTATGAACAGTGATTTCATTTGCTAAGCCAAATAAGATACATAATTGTTCTTCAGGTGCTTTCTTTAGAGCAAGACAGAGGTAAAACGAAATATAAATTAGTACACAGGATTAGCCTGGTATTGGGGAACAGGCTGAACTCTGGCTCAAAGCTTGCAGACAGCCTGCAGTAGGATGAGAGAGCTAAGGCTGCATGGAAGATCACTCCATGCTTGCTATAGTCTTACTTTAATCCTCTCCTGCTGGTGATTTTTGAACGGGTGACTGGCTGGGACAGACACCAGAGCTATCTTTAGTTCATTACTGTTTAGTAGGAAATTCTAAGCAGGTGGACATCATACATGAGGCAGATTTATTATAACAGCACTTTATTTAAGGCTCTGTGTATTTAGGATACATAATTGTCTGGAAAGTTTTAACTGAATGTGGCAAATGTCAGGGTAAAAAAACCCAATGCACAGCTCTGTGAATGATGGGTTTTGGCTTATTTTCTTCTAGTTTAACATGTTTCCCTGATGGTCTTGACAGTTTGCTTGAGCTTTGTCTCTGTATTATACATGCTTTGTCATTTTGTAGACTTTTGTTACATAGGCCTATTGTGTATGTAAAATAAGGACAAAACACAAAGAATTCAAATCAAATGGGGAGATGGCAGATTTTCCCCTTGTGTCCACATGTAGCAGATAAGGAGGTACTAGCATCTGACTTCTATTTAGAACAGATGGAAGGATGCCTCCTCAGCAATTTCATGCTTGCTGTTTCTCTCATGTGCCCTGAAATGCTTTCTCCTGTACTGAAGGTGATCCCTGCTTGCCAAAGCTATTAGTTTGCACTTTACAGTTCTTCTGGTAGCGAGAAAAGAATTTGCTTATTTTGTAGAGATGCAGCTGAGTTAGAAAGGAGTTTCTTTGGAGAAGCTTACTGGTTCTTCTCTCATATCCAGGCAAAGAATGCAGAGTTTCCCAGATGCACCTATATTTTTCTGACCCAGTCAGCCCAGGGAAGCAACTGGGAGGAAAATACATTTTCTGTTAGCAATATTCCCCTAGCCCACCCCTGGACAGTCATCATAGGTCTAACTGCAGTAATTTAATTTCCACTCATTAATTTTATGGAGAAGTTTGAATTTGTGCTTACATCAACTGCTTTAATGGTTACTGCTTAATCCATAGGCTTACAAGCCAACATTATTATTATAGTAATTCAACACATTTTTTTAAACAAGTCTAACTAGCAAGAGAATGTTCTAGATGTTTGAAATGTATCTTTTTGATAGTACACAAAAGTGAGAGAAGAAGGTTAATATTTTATGTTTAGAAATAGAGTTCTGTAACTTGAGCCTAATTATTTTGTTTTAGTACATGAGATCACTTAACAACTTCAGGGCTGAACAGCCTCACCAGCATGCAATGTATTATCTTCGACTCCTGATGACAGAAGTTGCTTGGACCAAAGATGAATTAAAAGAAGCTCTAGATGGTAATGTTCTGCTGGTTTTAACTTAATTATTTTTAATTTTTTTTTTAATGGAAGATGTCTTATTACTAAACTAAGGAAGTGAAGCCCCTGCAGTGCCAGGCCTGGGCTGCTGCTGGTAGATGTTGATGCCTCTGCAATTGTCCTCCAGTTTCTTGAAAGTATAGTAGTTCAGGCAAAAGGCCTCAAATGGCAAAACCTGCAGGAAAAAATTCAGGCAAAGCTTGAAGGGCTTTGTGAGAATGAGCCTGGGTCTAATTAATCCAGTGCATAATCAACACTGGTATATGTAGGTCATTCCTTTTTTAAGGACTACTGAATTTTGAAAAGCCAAGAGATTTCCTGTTCCTTTCCTGTTCCATGTGTAAGTTGTCTTTGTAAGATTAATGCTACTATAATCTGCATAAGAATGGCTAAAATTGGAATGCTGGAAAGGAATGTAGTCTACATAATATTGCTGGAAATCTGCTTGAAATACAGTGAGATTATGCATGCTTTATTCTCCCTTTTTCTCTCTCCTACTTAATGTGACCCTAATATTTTGCATTATTAATAAGCAATTCTAGAGGCAAAAATCAGTATTAGGATTATAAATTCATTTGGAATCAGGGAAAAACGTGGCAGTGAATTTTTTACTGGTGGTCAGTTACCTCTTTTAAGAGAGGGAAAGAGTAATAAGCACAGTATAGGTTTTTCTGATAGAAATCACAAATGTGTTAGGTATGTATGCATCCCCTACTGAATAACTGAGTGACCTCATAATCAGGATTGCATTTGTCTTTTCAAAACTTTTGTGAAATACACGAGTATTGTTAGTTTTTATTTTAGTTGAGAAAATAAAAAAAAAATGAGCAGTTGATAGGTTTGGCGATACAGAGGGGGTATTCTTGTAGGCTCGGGTGTAAGAATGGAGATGTTTGGGATGAACACCTCATCCATTCGGCCATCCTTCCTCTATCCATTGATTCTGAATGTTAAACTATACTTTTCATTACATAGGAAAATCGCTATGCAAAGACCAGCTAGCATAGAATGTCTGTGTATGAGTGCTCTGGGATATATTGCAAAAATATTTTTTGTTATAAAGATACTATCAAACCACCATATTTCAGTTGAGGTTCTTTTTTCAGTCTAAATGGTAAGCGCACAGTAGGTTTCTTAAGCCTTATAAACTACATGCTGCTTGTTTAGTTAATAACTAAGGCTTCATCTTGGAATGCCACCTGAGTGACAACAGCTGTTTTCTCTGGAGAATGAATGTTTGTTTAGCATGATTGGGAAGAAGGCTTTTCTTTTTGCTTTTGAAATCTGGGTCAGACAGTACATGAATTCTAAGCAAAGCAAACTATATGATGAGTGTGGCTGTTTAGGCCTGCAAACTTTCAGGTCCTGCATTTTTAAGGAGAGATTAACTTTTGATGATGATGAGCTCCTCCTCCTCTAAGAAATGCACCATACCTAATGATGAGATAGGTACTTCTTAATGTAAAAATGCATGTAATTGTTCTAACTGTCTAAATATCTATTCTAGATGTCACTCTTCCCCGCCTCAAGGCCTTTATAGCTCAACTGTTGTCGCGGTTGCATATTGAAGCTCTTCTCCATGGCAATATAACAAAACAGGTTAGTGTGATACTTTCTTTAATAATCTTTATTTAAAAGCAGCATAAAAAAAGATTAGTTTAACCTTCTCAGATCTTAAAGCAGTTTTGCCAAATATGATTTCATAATTTGGCTTCTTCATAGGATTATCATAGTGTCAGTTTTTTCCACTTTATTAGGTTTATTAGGCTGCCCCCAAACCCGCTGTCATCTACTTAACTTATCCTGTAATTTTCTTAAATTACAATATTCCTACTTTCTATTATTGAGGGTTGGTTTTTTTTTTCCTTTTCTCTCATGTCACTGTCAATAACTGGAAAGTCTTAGCCTGTTGTTAGGTGCAGAATAACTAATGATAATTAAGAATCTTACGTTTTCTCTTCCAGGCTGCATTAGGAATTATGCAGATGGTTGAGGACACTCTCATTGAGCATGCTCATACTAAGCCACTCCTTCCCAGTCAGCTAGTGAGATACAGAGAAGTGCAACTTCCTGACAGTAAGTTAAGGGATTTATTTACTATTTTTTAACACAGATTAAGTTGAGACTCTGTTTGATATTGGCATTTAAAAATGAATATTACTCAGTTGCTAGGAGTTTGTGTCAAAATCAGACTTACTTCAAATTATTTTAAACTTTAAATTTGAAAATATAATAAGGGTGTGGTTTTGTTAATAAAATTATATACTTATTGTATTATCTTTCTGGTATACTTGAAATTTAATTTTATTTCCTTTTTAATCTGTATATGTATATTGGACTTCTTGGGGGTAGAACTAGATGATCTTTAAGGTCCCTTCCAACCCAAACCATTTTATGAATGAAACCTAATTCACTCGGTATGATTTATGGAAATAAGAGCCCTGTCACACTCTCTGCTACACAAAATACACACTTTTGAATAAGCACCATTCTTTGAGCACTTTTGAGTATTAATTGGCCATTCAGTGAAGGATTGTCTTAAACGACTCTTTGCTTTTTAGGAAAAATAACTTTTTCCAAAAGTAACATTTTTTTTTCTAATAGAAATTTTTCTGGCCCTGTAGTGTTTGTATATTATTTTGCTTTTATTGTGCACAAATATCTTGTATATAAGAAAGGAGGTTCGAGGAATTGCTGGGTGTTATGCAGGAATGACTACATATCTAGCTATATAGCCCAATTACCTATAGCTGGTCATCAGCCTGTGGAAACTGCCATATACCAAAGAAGCTATTGATTTTAAATACTGAATTATTTTTTATGTTTATGAATGTTTCTGATAAATTGTCTTTAGAAACTAATTACACAGCGGAGGCAATGCAGAATTCCACTCCCATTCAAAAAATATTTGATTCAGGAGAAGCAGCCAGTTACAATTTACTTGGTGATATGCTCAAGCTGTGACATTTCAATGTGTTGAAATAATCTTTTCTTTACTCATTTCATTAAAAGTATGCTGTTAATGGAAATTCTGTTTTAACAGCCCAAAAGCATTTATTGTAATTCTATTCCACAAACGGTAGAACATTGCAATTTTAAGAATTCTGACAATCTGACATTCTGACAATCAGAATGTACAGTTTTATGAATTTAAATGTTTCCACTTTGTCTTTTAGGAGGGTGGTTTGTATATCAACAGAGAAATGAAGTTCATAACAATTGTGGCATTGAAATATATTACCAGACAGACATGCAGAGCACTTCTGAGAATATGTTTTTGGAGCTCTTCTGTCAAATTATCTCGGAACCCTGCTTCAATACGTTGCGTACCAAGGAACAATTAGGTAAGTTTTTGAATCGTGATTATGTATCTGTATACACACATGCACACACACATTCATGTACTTACATAAGACATGAGGTGTCCTTTGCCTGCTTAGTGAATGCCATTTAAAGAGCACTTGGTAAATGTAAATAATTCTACTTGCTGATGACTCAAAGGAATGTTACTGCTCACATACTCTAAACTGAGAAGAAGCAAACAAAGTTTTTAAAGTAAATCTGAAATATCTGAGACCAACTCTGGCTTAAAAAAAGTTTGAGTATTGTACAGAAAATTTCATACCTTGAGTTTTTACCAAAAGGAGATGAGTTTCCTAAATTTTACATCTTCTTTAAGAATCAGTAGTAGTACTTCAGTCTTTTCTGCTTGCAATGCTACTTTCAGGAGCACTTGATGATTCACAAGCCTTAGCTTAGGGATACTTCTGTATGGGTCATGGTAAGCTGCCATGCTAAATAAACTTCAGACTTTTAAAGAATGTACCAGTAAGTACAAGAATGTACCAGTAAGTACAAATAAATGTTACCTGAAGCAGTAAGACTGATAACTGGTAAAGTTAGTCCAGACAGGGTAACCACGGAGATGAAGAGGCTTTGCTTGACAGTTTGCAAGCTTGAAATACTGATGAGGAGGACTAGTTTTTCCAAAGGTGAAAGGCAGGGAAATATCTCAGTGTCATGACTATGAACTACCAGGGAGATGACGGCAAGATGAGACTTCTTGTGAGCAACTGGCAGAATCAGTCATACTGTACTGATCATACGGAATGTAACTATCTAGGTATCTGTGGAAATAAATACCAGGGTTTTTAATCTGCTGCTGGTGGTATAGGTTTCTTATCTTGGAGGTAACAGCTAAAGTGGAAGGGAGCCAGTGAGGAAGAGCTTTGTGAGTGTGTCCAGAACTGCATAACTGCCAAGTGAGTTCAGAAGACTTAAGAGAGAAGACGGTAGAAATACCAGCAAATTCCAGAAGCTTCACAAAACTGAGAGAGCCAAGGGAAAAGAAGCTCAGGAGTTAGCAGTTTGCTGAACAGTAGAAGTAGTAACAAGAACTCAGTCAATAAATAATTTAGCAGTATGAGAAAGAGGACGAGAAAACTTGTCAATGGTGGAAGAAAAAGTCAACATGTTTTAGGATGGCTTTGTTAGTTTTCATTTAAAATTTAAACTGTGACCAGAAGGTTTCCAAAATAAATACCAATGACCAATGTCCAAGTCTTACCTTCGAACAGGAAAATAACACATTAAAGGTTGTTCAGGTAAATTAGAAACTTTTAAAGAACTCAGGCATGATGAAGTCTAATTTACATTAAACAAAAAAAACCCAACCAACCAAACAAAAAACCTCTCCAAATTAGGAAATCCTAGAATTAGAAGTCTTATTACTGAGAATTTGGGGATGAGAAATGAGGTACTGGAAAAATAAAACACAGGTGTTATATGTTTCCCTTAAAAAAGGAAAGAGAAGAGCAGGAAAATTACAGATCAGATTAATTCTAATTCCTGGAAAATACAGAATAACTTACCAAACCAGTTTTAATTCATGGAAAATAAGTGAGATACTATTGCTGGACATACTCAGGTCAAACGAACCAGACTTTTTAAAACAGAGTTTTGCTGCATGGTTTGAAATGGTGATGTTGTATGTCATGATAGTATGAAAGGCATGTAACATTCTCAGACAAGCTAAAGAGAATGCCTGGATGAAAGTGCTACATGATTGAATGCAAGCCTGTTTGGAAAGTCCTGACTGGAGAATAGGTAAAAATAGTTCATTAGAAAAATGGTGTTCTACAGAGCTCTACTGTGATCCAACACTATTTAGTTCATCAAAACTCTGGATGAAGGAAGAGTTAATGTACTTACTAAATCTTAAGATAATACTAAGCTGGGAGAGGCTGCAAGTGTGTGGGAAGATAGAATTCAAAATTCATTTGACATTTTGGAAACATGTCTTGAATGAAGATAAGATGCAATTTGGTAGAAATAGTTTGGCAGGAATAATTAATGGCACAGATGCAAGCTAGGAAGCAATGCGCTAGGTAGCAGTTATGTAGAAAATAATCTACAAGTTACAGTGGATCAAAAGAACATGAATCAGTGTCATGCTGCTGTGCAAAACACTGAGCTATATAAATGGGACCTTCCAAGATGTACAGGCAGGAATATTCCCATATTCCTCAGGTAAGGACTTTGAAATACTGTATCCAGTTTTGACATGAGCATCAAGAAACTGATTATTAGAGAGCTATAAAATAACATTTTACAGAATGAAATGTGATTAGATTTGTTATTAAACAAGAGGAAGAAGACTGAAAAAGGTGTGGGTGTTCAGATAAGCAAAAGCTGAAACAAAAAGGAAGGAAATAATATTTTCTTTGTATCTAATTGTTAAGATGAGAAATAGTGGTCTTAATTGCAGCAAAGAGAATTCTGATTAGATATTAAGAAAAAATAGGTTCCTTATGTTGAGTCTAATGAGGCACTAGGGTACAGGTTAATTTCTGGTTATCTGTTCTTGATGACAGAATTCCTCTTGTTCTGTCTTGGTGTGCCTTATATCCTCCTTGCCTCTCCCTTGAACTGATATTTACCTCAGTGAAATAAAGATATTTTTAAAAATAGTGACATATTTTGAAAACATGTATTATGTAATTTATAATACAGAATTAAACAGCATAAAATTGGATTCCTGTCATACATCAAGTTTGGCCAACTTCATGCTGGAACAAGGGATTTCTTTTAATTCGTGACTATTCTTGTTTTGCCAAGGTTACATTGTGTTCAGTGGTCCCCGTCGGGCAAATGGCATACAAGGACTGCGATTTATTATCCAGTCTGAAAAGCCACCACACTATTTAGAAAGCAGAGTTGAAGCATTCTTAAAAACTATGGAGAAATGCATAGAAGACATGACAGAAGAGGCCTTCCAAAAACACATTCAAGCTTTAGCAATTCGTCGTCTAGACAAACCAAAGAAGCTGTCTGCAGAATGTGCTAAATACTGGGGAGAAATAATTTCCCAGCAGTATAATTTTGACAGAGGTAAGACAAATTACAATTCCTGTAGATAAATTCTGTAGTTTGTCTGCACTTGTGACTGTTGAGTGTCATATTAATTTGGTAACAACTTAAACTTTTCTATAGCCTGTGCATAAATTAATGTCTTTTTTTGTGATTTGTGTCCTGTAAGCTGCATTTCTTCCTTTTGCCCTGAGAAAATACATTTGTGGAGTCTGTACTCTCACTGCCTTGGGAGCTGGTAGTAAGAGAAGATAAACATTTTCTCTCACGTTCACTGTGTCATGGGGGTTGGCAAGTGCTCCATTGACCTTCTGTTCTTAAGGCTCAGTGAGACATACACTAGGTCAAGGACTGCATGTGGTTTGAATGCAAATGTTGATGTTGCATAAGTTCAGATTTCTACCTCTGCTGTTCAGATGTCTGTATTACATATGTACCTAATACTTGATTCATCCAAATACACTCACATTCCGGATGGAGAACACATTCAAATGAACCCTAGTCCTCTTCCCATTCTGCAGTTCTTTTGATGGAGCAATGGCAGAGACAACAGCAGATAACTAACGTGTGACCTGTCTTACCTTAGAATACAAACAATAATTTTATTTTTTTTTAATTCATGATACTTTGAAGATCATAAGCTCATAGAAGACCAATTGAGATCCAGCCTATATTGTTACTATTGAAAATGGACTGACAGTTATTTACATTATGATCTTACATAGTATTTGTGTTTTTCACTTTTTCATTATTGTTTGAAGGTTTTTAATCCAAAGGAGTGAGATATAGTAATAATATCGTTTCTAACATAAAATAAAATTAAAATCTAGGTGCAGATCAGATTTTCCTCATATTTTCAGGTCTCAGCTCTTATTCACAACTATAATTTTCCATCTTCCATGCATAATATCCTCCCTACTTAGAACCTGCTCTGTATCCTGTGACTTCTTTATATGCAGAGTATTGGTCTTCCACAATAACAAATACAGTCTTTTTGGTTGACAATGACTGAACTGTTTAATGACTAAACTGAACTGTTCAAATAATGAAGAATTTTGAATTGTCATGTATCCTGGTCTCAAGAGAATGACTGCTGCTGACAAAGTTGCATGCCTGAGTGTAAGGAGTGGCATGAAAACTTATCCCCTCAATTATTTTTTTTTGTGTCTGATGAAACAGTTTAATTTTTCTTCTGCCTTAATTGTTTCTTTTTTTACCATACTTGGATCTGTAGTATCTCTGGAATTTCTTACTGCTAGCTGTAGCCATATCTTTCATATCTAAATCCCACTCTCAACTTAGTATTTCCTTCGACTTCTCTGTCTTTAATTCCCCTCTACCCTCTTGTAATTTTATTGCATTAATGATTGTAATATGACTAAAATTGTCAAAAACAGAAATTAATATTCCAGCCTTAAGAAGTGAAAGGCTTTTTTCTTCAGGGTTTAACATTTTTATTATCACAACTTTTTTGGTTTTACTTAATTTAGAAATTTTCTCCCAAATGTCATTAATTTTCCAAACTGTGTGCATCTTTCTTTCTTATTTCCTCTATGTAGAACTTCTTATTCATTGCTTACAGCCCGTCTCACAGGCTTGTTAGCTGCATATTTGTTCTCTTGCATTAATTTCTTTATTGATCTTTCTGCTAAATGTAGGAAAAGCAAGGATGCCTACAACAAAAAACTAGTGCTTATTCAGCAATGATATTATATAATTAGTTCATTAGAATTTATTTTATATGAAGTAGCTACTGAGAAACGTTGTCCCCAGGTATCTTAAAGGTGATTGATTATTCCTTAACAGGTATGATTTAGGCAGCAGCCCTTGCACTTACTTAGAAGTACATCCTGCCAAAGTACATCCTACCATCCTGTTACCTAACTGTGAATAAAAGCCATCTATAATCAGTTTGCATTAGAACTAGGTAACATTGATTTGAAGATAATATGCAGAAGTAGGCATATCTTTTTAGCTTCTGAATAACATACAGTGGCATCAGTATTATTCAAACATGAGGTTTTTTAGTAAGACAAATCAAATGAACTTCCAGCCAATGGAAGATCATTTTCTGCCAAGCTTCCAGTGATACTTTTATTGATTTAAGTATTAGCTTGAAAGTTAAGAATGAAAAGCATATAATTTGCAGTCAATTACAGCATCTGAATTTGAAAGAAAAATACTCTGAATAAGTAGTGTGCTAATAAGCAGCTATGATTTGCAGACTTGTTCTGATTTTTACTATTGTTGTGCAGATAACATCGAAGTGGCTTATCTAAAGACCCTGACCAAGGAAGATATTATACAGTTCTACAAGGTGAGTCAGTCATGTTTAAAATGTTACATAGAAAGAGATGAAGATATTCTTTGTGTGAACTATGAAAGCATATACTTACGTCTATGGTAGGTAAGTGATGTGATTGATGCAGATACCTTAATATTTTTGTTTTCTGAATCTTACTTAGTTTAAATGCAGCTAGCATACTGTACAACTTTTGGAGAAGGATTGGGTTTTGTTCTTTTTTTCTTACTAGCTCTTATCTTGTCTCATTTATCCTTTCTTTCTGAAAGCTCTGTGACCAAGCTTGGCCAAAGTTACAAGTTTTGTGGTTTTGGGTTTTTTTTTTGTTGTTTGTTTGTTTGTTTGTTTGTTTCTTCAACCAGGGGATGATTCAGCTTACTCTGTGTGCATGAATTGTGAATGAAACAGATATTTTTAAAGCTTGGTTCGCTGTAAATCAACACTTCTTTTTCTTGTTCTCATAGTTAGGCAGAACAAAGGAACAGCATAATGATGCAATAATTGGACATTGAAACTCAGCATGAAGTTGCTAGCTAGATATCTAATATAAGCAATTGAAATACTTGTGGGTTCCCACCCCCAGAAAAAAAAAATTGCCTTATTCTTTCTGGTGTGTAATGAATTTCATAAGGAATGATAAGTCACTGTATTGCAAAATGTATATATTGTTTTATTACTTATGGAACAGCTAATAGCTCAGGGAATACTTTAAAAATTAATGTAGATACATATTCACAGTACTGTATGGCTGACTTTTAATAATATTTTAAGGAACATCCCCAAATTAGTTTCTCATGTTAAAGTTTAAATTAAAATGTAAACACTAATTATTTTACTGTTTAATAAATATATAAAATTATATTTATAAATACATGTATTTATAAATATAATGTCTGGGTGATACTTCCCACGCATGAAGGACTTTTGTTTTTTTACTGTAGGTGCTGTTGGCAGTAGACGCTCCCAGGAGACACAAGGTATCAGTACATGTACTTGCAAGGGAAATGGATTCCTGTAAGTATTGTGCTGAATATAGTATTTAATCAAATCAGTTCTGGTGATTATACACCTTTTAGAGGAAAAAAGTATTTATTTTAATAGGTTTTATTCACATGGGTGCTTCAGATTTTCTGATTCATGTTTGTGGCTGAGTTCTTCAGCTTTTCTGAGGTATACTGGTATTAAAACAGAGTCTTAAAATAGCACTTCCTTTGTGAGCTTTGTGAGCTGTGTTTTGTTCCGTTTTAGAATTCATGAAAGAAAAGGTTAAAAGTGTTTCTGGTTAATATAAGTAAACTGCGGAAAAACTTCTATGTTGTTTTGTTAAGATTTTTCAAGTTTACACTTGTGAATATACAAGTTTGCACTTGTGAATATCCTCCCCAGTCCTGAATCATTTAACCTGGGATGTGACTTCTCTGCTGCCATGAAAGGGAAATTGGAATTTTAATGCATTTTCTGCGAGTCCAAATGAGCATTCTTCCAAGTGCAGGTGCCCTTCCTCTACAGAGTGACACAAAGGAGGAAAGCTAAAAAGCATCCCAGAGAGAACCCTTTCATCTGGAGGTAGACAGGCCGTTTTCTCTGAGAGTGAAAAAGGATTTAAAGCAGTAAAGTATTTTACTGGAATTTTAGGAGAGGGAAGCACTTCAGGTCCCAGGATGAATGTTAGGGTTGAAATTTGAGTATGGAGGTAGAAGGGAGTTTTAAGGTGTTCAAGACTAAGTTCTTATGGATGAGTGGACTGGATGTTGGAAGATATTTTTGGGGGACTTGAATAGGGCATGCATGGGGACAGGCAGGGAAGACTTGGGGTTGCTACCCAGAATGTTGGTATGCAGAGTAACCCCCCCCATGCCTCCATTGCATTTACCATTGTCATTTATTACTGTTCTCAAAATCTGCACTGAAAAACAGTTTTATGTATTCAGTGATCAGTAGATTAGCAATTTTTATTTCTATGTTCTCTTTATGTGTACGTAAAATGGATAAAAGCCACTGCCTCAGCACGTGTTCTCAAGTCAAATAATGAATTAATAAATCTCTATTTCTAAAGACAGTCATGGAGTATAAAATGTTCAGAAAATCTTATTTAGAGATACTTCAAAATTAGTAACCTGTGCTTTATATAGATACCTGTCTTATAAGAGAAAACAGTTTATTGTGTAAAAGATAGTGATTAAATTATGGTCCTGAATTAATTTTGATGATATTAAATAGGCCCTGTTGTTGGAGAATTTCCATGCCAAAATGATGTGAACCTGGCACCAGCACCACCACTACCACAGGTAAAAAGAAATAACACATAGAAAATCCCAGGCTGTATTCTGAATGTAAGTTTTCTAGGGAGAAACAAACTTACTGATATTCATGCTATTGTGGGGCTGATGTTTCAAGTTCTTTTCAGTGTGCATTGTCACCCTCAAAAAAACGGATTTTTCCCTATTTTTTTTTTCCCAACAATCTGTCCTGTTCACTTTGTTCCTTCTATTCCATTGAAATGGAATTATCTACATTGTGGAGTAAGTACAGATTATTATTGTCTGAAAATATCAAATGTATATGATGATGTATCAAGCGCAAAGAGAAAGATGCCTTTGCATCAACAAATTTATCATTTTTGTTTAAAAAGCACCCAAACAACCCAACCCCAAGCGAACAACAACAAAACTCTCTGTTTCACTATCTTAAAGTCTAAAATACTAATGCACATTCCTGTCAATGTGTAACCTGTGGAGGAAACAATTTGACAAATTCTATTCATCATACAAGTATTACAGATTTAATTGTGTGGTTAGGTATGATAGCACGACCCTTACTGAACATCAGATGAATCTTCTTGAAGAAGGAAGGTAACATTTGAAATGCAGATGATCTGTGTTCTCATTCAGTCCTTTTAGGTGAAATAATCACTATGGGTGGAAGTTTCTCTATGAATTATATGTGGATATGTTAGTTGTTAGGACTGAAATATAAAAAAGTTTGTTACTGCAGCTAAAAATAATAGCTCATTAAATTCCTATTGTTTTCATGATCTTGCATCTGATATTCAGAGGATAGGTGGGATGTTCTTAAGTAGAATTTGTAAATAGTAAATGCAGAGCTTGTCTTTTCAAAGTTTCTGCCATATTAGTAATGCAATTACTGCATTATAGCTACTATTTTAAATTATCTAGAGTAAATATGAAACCATTTATTTCATAAGAAATAACACTATTTTGGTTGAATGAATAATGAAGTGTGAATCACTAATACTGTAGAAAAGAGCAAGGAAGATGTGTTTATATGTAGCTGTAGCAAAAGTCAAAAGTGAGGAATTTCTGACTTTTCCTGATGAAAGACACTGAGCAGACTTTTTCTTGCGTACGCTTCTTTGCAGCCAAGTGTGATTGAAAATATGACAGAATTCAAGCGCAGTCTGCCACTCTTTCCGCTGGTGAAACCACATATCAATTTCATGGCTGCAAAACTGTGAAGAGCCCCAGTGGATGAAGAAATGCAAATCATCAGTACTCACATGGTTTCAGGGGAACTTCACAATGAACAAAATTATTAAAGATCATTAGGATACATGGTTCTGTCCGTGACGAAAGTCCTGAATTCCTTCTTGATTCATTTGACATTAGCTGTGTGTTAGGGATAGAGCGTATATAAAAATGAGTTGTGGTCATGTGTCATTTATATTACAGGCAACCTGTTGAAAACCAAAATCAACGGAAACAATAATAATAAAAACCTTGTAGATGCAGTATAATTTAAAAATAATACATCCCTTCAAGTTTTCATTTTGTTAAAATAACCCTCCAGAGCAAGCAAGATTGCTTGAAATATCCTTGTTACTCCTGAAGAATACTGTTTAGTATCCTGATAATTATCTTATTGGGGGATGGAGGGCGTGAGAAAAGTGTGTCCTTTTTGGGCATGGGGTCAACAGTTTTTCTTAAAAATAGAGACTTTCACATTTTTTTAAGTGACATGCTGAATTACACTTTTTTAATTGATCCTTAATGCAGCCAACATATTTTCTATTTAAGTTTTATGAAGATGAGTGGGGGGAAAAAAAGGAAATTTGACAACACAAAAGTGTGTGAATTGACTTAATGAGACTAATTGAGGATATGGGCATGGTTTTAATCTTTCTATACAAATTTGGGAACATTTTATATTAAAACTAGTAAAATGCTGGAAACACTTTAATAGTGCATCTTATTTTTGTTATCAGAAGTGTTGTCCTAGTCTCTTGATACTGTCAGCATCCTGTTTTTCACTGTTACCGTGAATTGTTTCCATCTGGTATATAAAATACTTCTTTTGCTGTAATGTTTTGTTTTCAGTTACATATGTGCAGATGGAGAATTTGGTCTATTTTGCCTCGTTTGTTATGTTAGGTCTCAGTCCAGTGAAGTACTTACAGTATAGTGCAAATAACTTTTAAGCACACATTAGTTCTTGACTCGAGAATGGATGAGTGTCAGATATGGGCCCTGTAATCAATCAGTTATGTCACCATTCTGGTACCTCTGTGTGGGTCCTTCTCATCCTTCACGAAGGCACCTGGGAAAGGACAGGATAGTACTGGATGTGCAGAACTGCTATAGCACAGGGTGTGGTTCAGGTTACATTACAAAATGTTTGTTCCTACTTCTTACACGAAGGCTGTGCAAAACCTAAAGAAGGATCAAGAATTACACTGAAATGCTATATGCATGTATACTCCATAATTTAGTAAAGTGGTAAAACTATATATGGTGTCTAATCTTCACCAAGTTTAGTCACTTCTGCAGAGTGGTCTTGTGCTTGGGACAGCCCCCAAACAGAATAAGGTAAGGGAGTATCTTACCGAGTTCTCCTACCTCTTTAATGCATAAAATAGATTGCAATTATTCAGACAGGATAGAGTATGCAAAGCACTGAAGATACAAAATCCACTCATCAGAGTGTTACTGAGATTTGGCTTCTTATTAAAAGAACCTGAAACTAAGGCCTTGATGTGACACTTATGTCAGAATATGTCAGAATCCTGGTACATTCGATAGGGCTGTTCTTGTCTTTGAATCAATGTTCATTTTTACCCTTGCTCTGAAGCCAAATTAAATGAATGCTTGCCAAGGTAAGGGCTTTAAATTGTCATCTGAGAGTCTCTTCTAATTGAATAAATACAGTGTATTTGAAAGTTGCTTTAAAGGTTAACAGTGCGTGTTTCGGCATCTTTTTAATAAACTTGGTGATAGTTTGTGATGTAACCTGTTGCTGTGGAAGGCCACTAGCATTTTTTTGTCACCTAAGGAAAAAAAAACTTAAATACAGTATAAGCAAAAATGGTAAAGGTGCCTCTGCCACATTTTTCATGGATCTTTCATATAAAATGGTCTTTTTACCCTCTTGAATTTCACTTTTGTTTATAGTTTTCCTTTAGTAAAAGTATTTGTATTATATATATTAAAAGTTTTGACAACATATTATAAAAATATATATATTTTGGGATTTAGTATTTAAACATACCACTCTTAAGGTGAATAAAAGGAAATGGCTTCTGTCATGTGTAAAAATAAATAAATATATTCATGGAATACTATCAACTCTAATTTTAACAAATTATATAAATACATTGGAATGGCAGTGTATTTAACACAAGCTCACGAATCATGTTTTCCAGAGGAAAAAAAAAAAAGTAGAATTTCAAAGTTTTCTGACTGGATGTGGAAACCCATGTAGTTTTCTGGCAACTCTTAATTGCTTTTAAGTGTTCTCCAGCATTTTACAGTTTCTGAGTTTGATATAGCAGTAAATTTTGATAAACTCAGGCATACTAATGGGTTCATTTTAATGGATCCAAAGCTGCAGTGTCTACAAGCAATAAAAAACTACCTAGAATACACTGTAATTCAATTTTAGTGCTTGTTAATTAGTTTATATAAGAAACCATAAGTTATTATTACATAACTGTAATTTTTGCAAGTGCTATTTTAAGCAATTGATGCAAAATTGGGTGCATGTGACACAGCCAGTATGACAGAGTGCTAGAGTTATACTGTTTACAATAAACAATCTGAATTTAATGTTTGGAGTTCTTAATTTGTTTCATTTTATTTTTTTGCATACTGGTAATGTTACATCTATCAGTGTGCATGTTTTCTTGTTACGTTTTAGTTGGGATTTTCTGCTGTTCAGTTGCTTGGACTAATTGGCCTGAATAGCATTGCTGGAGACCTCTGTTGCAGTCTGAGTGTATGATAGAAAGGTAGAAATATTTGCACAAAACAGAATTTTAATTATACAGTCTGAAATTTAAAATTCAGTGCATCATTGCAGCCAGATTGAATCGCCTCTAGTTGAGCTTTATGGGGTTTCTTTTGAGAAATCATAAAATAGAATCACCATCACTTTCCCTGGTCATTTTCATTGTTTTATGCACCCTAAAAGATTATGTTTTGAAAAGTTAGGAGTATGATTGTTAGAATAGTAACTAATGTCAGTTCTGACTGCAAAGATAAAAGTCAGCACACACTTCTGCTCTTCTAGTGGGGCTCCTTGAAGTAGTATCAGACAGCAGTGTTAAAAGAGATGGGTTTTGTTCTTAGCATTGGGAGGAATGGTTGGTACTCTCTGTGGAGAAATAAAATGCCTGCAACCCACTTGGAAAATTATTTTCTCCCTACATCTCTTTCTCCATTCCTGGTCATTAGGGATTGGTGTAAATCTTGACTAATTGGCTTTATTATCTTTTGCAAAAAAACAACTGATCCAAATTTACTTTCATCATTACTGTTAGCCATAAAAAAATGCTTGAGCTTTTTCAGAATACTGTTAAAGCGCTTGGATGTGTACAGCCCTTATTGATCATGTGTTCCACAGTGTAATTATAATGTAATTACAATGTGTAATTATAATTACACAGCTTTTTAACCTCATTTCATATTTTCTAGGTCTTGTTTTAGCACAAGATCAGCAGAATTTTAGTCTTAACTTCTCTCTACCATTTAACTGGTTAGCATGATTTTGCTATAGCTTTACTGTAAACTGAAAAATCATCATCTTCTATGCCTTTCTTTGTTTTTTCCATGTTTTTTTCAATAACTGACTGTTTGAATTGATATGAAATACTGTGTTTTCAGGTCAGTTTTTAATATTGTTATTGCATTTTGTACAATATAAGGCACCTCTGTGCCATTTTAAATTATGAAATCAGAAACTCGGGCACCATTCATAACTTGCATCTAATTTCAAAAGAACCCTTATCTATGTAGATTCTGCTGAAAGGCTTTTATTTGAAACATTTCAGAGTCTATTTACTGTTCAAAGAATATATTAGTGAGCTATAGTATGTGCTGTTGGTGAATATACTGCTAATTGTGAAGTCTGAATTGCACTTAAAAGGAAGAAAGTTTGTGTAAGGCCAAAGGCCCAGCAGAATGGGAAATGCCACAATTAAACCAACTTACTTGAATTCAAGCATCTAACCAGATTTTAAGGTTGAAAATATTTATGGCTTCTTATTATTTCTAAGCCACCTGTTTAACTAAAAGTGCAGCATTAGCAGATAGAGACACCACACTGTCTAGACATTTGCCACTCTTAACTTTTAGGACTCTCCTTAGTGATGCAATGCAAAATTCTGACTTAAATTTCTTGACTGTTCGTGTGAAGGATGAGGGAAGATACACAGCTCCAGGTGGACTTCAGGTTATTGTTGCACTGAGCAAGGAAGTGACCAGGCTTAGCCAATGAGGAAACTCTAGTAAGAGGCATCCAAGCTTAAATCCTACATCTTTCTGAAGATTTGCCAACACTGTACTGTGTGTTAGATGTATGTCCGTCTGCTTCAGATTTCCACTACAACTTTTGGCTTTCCTTTCAAGAGGGGAGCAAGGAATCATGGTACTTTCCTAGCAACTGCCAAAGATACGTAAACTTTTCACTGGAGCAGCAGCTGGAACTCTGAGCCCCTTTCCAGCCCTCCCCTCCACCTATACACAGAACTGGCTTTCCCATGTTACATGTATGCTCATACATGCACATATTCTGCCGGTGAACATTTACTGTACAAAATTAGAACAGGTTCAACAGAAGAGAGTGAGTAGGTCCCTACCCTACGTTACTAAGCTCCTGGGAAGTGGGAAAAATGGGCTAGAGAAAATTCTACTAGAAGATGGAAATTAAGTCAATTTTTTGTTAACTTGCATTACTGCTGAGTTGTGCCATACAAGAACATGCTTTTTGTGTGAAGTCTGTTGTAAAGGTGAGCTCCTGTAATGGGAGAAATAGGACATCTGCTTTTGAATTTCAGGGAGATGTAGGAGATCAATACTAATGCATTTTACATGGTTGAGGCTGAGTCATTTCAAAGCATGTGCAAAAATGGTATTCTGGGAAATAAAATATAAAAAGTGTGGATGTGTACAAATGTTAATGAGAGCTGAGACTAGGATTTGAAGATCTACATTTTGGCTGTGATGCCTTTTAGTGCACACGGATCTTAAAAATGTCCTGAGTGGTATTGAAGTGATGCACTTGATAAAGCAGTGTTAGATCTGGTTTAAAACACCAGAAGCATATGAACATTTCCCAGCAATAGTGCTCAAAAGTGGTTCCCATGGTATTTTTCAAACTTCCCAACTTGAAGTTTAGCAGGACAGGTTTCAACCCAAATGATTATTTGTGCGTGTGTGTAAAAACCAGGGAAGTCCCAAGAGATTAGTGTGCATCAGTGCTTCTGGAGTCGGTAAACTGTCAAACAGTTCAACATTTCCCCACTTTATCTTTTGTCATGACAATAACTTTTAGCCTGCTACAACATGTGCATTCCAAGCCTTCTGCAGTACCAGGAGGAAAAAAAAAGTGTTTCTTATGACCAGTGAGTGCAAATGAACTTCTCTGTTTCAATTGTGAGATACCAGTGTCAATCCCTGGCACATGTCTGCTAAAGGTGAAGCTTCAGGAATGTGAAAAAACATGCAGCTAATTCTTCCATTCACAGATTGGATTAATACTCATTTGCAGATAAAACTATAGGAAGAGAAAGTAATTGTGACAATTCTGCAGCATTAAGCGTATTTTAGGAACACAGGAATCTGCGTATATCTGGATCTGGCATCTCCACAAGCTGATTGTTTAGTTCTGATACTCTTTCTGTCATGTTCAAAGGCAGAAATGTCCCTTGTTCATCTCACTTTGTGTCACTTCTCTCTGACCAAGGTGAGATGACCAGAGTATTCCTGTTGTCCCATCAGCCCAAAGTGTCATTGATGTCCCTTAGCACTGGCATGCAGCAGATATGAGCATCATGCCTGTTCTAGGATATTTTCCCTGTTATTAGAACTTACCTTCTAATCATGGCAGGCTTTGCCAATAGAGTTATACAAAGATGGCATCTACATTATGTGTAAGCCTGGGGAGCCACACTGGACTGCTGCTGAAGCTCAGCGAAGTGGGAGTTTTAAGCAAGTAGAACCATTTCAGAAATAATTTGGAAACAGGTGCTACTCAACTGCAGCAGGAGACTGATCTGCTGTTTTATGCACAATATAATGTTATTGCTGTGAATAATCTAATAAAAATGTACCTTCTGCAGCCTTTCCCTGAAAGTAGACAGGTGTAAGAGTGGATAGCTTGTAGGCTTTGTGTAACTTGAAGAATGTATATGCCAAGAATGCTTGTAGTTTGGATTTTCCACTTGAATTTAGATGTCAGTAATCAATAGTTTAAAGATGTTACGAATGTGAAAATACAAAAGATTGTATACATAATGTAAGAGTGAGCTGGAGTGCTTGCCCGCACTGTGAGCCACTTAAGATGTTGTTGAAAAGGAAAATAATACATATAAGTTGAAAGCAACTAGTTGCATGCTGGTTTGCACTTCTTGTCTGATAATCATGTCTATCTGTCATGTCATTGTGTATAAATTATAAAATCCTGTGAAAAGGGGTCATGTGTTATATCTGTAAATGACCAATGCACAGCTGTGGCAATGTATAGCTAATAATATGTCCCAGGCTTTTTAAAATACTGAATTGAGTAGTTAAGAGTGAATACAAGACCTTATTTTCAGGACAACGTACAGTGTCTGAATAGCCTAAGTCTCTTTGAGCCTTTAAGCAACAAAATAAAAGGTAGCAGAATCTCTCATTAATTTTATTACCTCTATATTTTCTACTAAATAGACCCAAAGAAAGGCAGTTGAGACAATTTGGAGATTAAACCCTATCAAAACTGGCCTGAAAACTGGAGTAAATATGTTGCTCTGTACTATGTTGATAGCCCTAGATTATAAAATATGTGTATCTCTTAAAATGGTTTTGGCATGAACTCTGACTAGTCATTTAAAATAATACTAAATAGTGTTGGAATAGTTTATAGTCCTGGAAGTCTTGTAACATGTTTTTTTTTCTTTGAGACCCAGATTTAAGATCTCAGCCTTGCAAAGAACGAGCATTAAACAGAGTCCTGTAGTTTCATACCTTGTTAGACTGAGTTTTAATTTAGTGATGGTGTTGAGAGATCTGTCACAGAGGTCTGTTTAAAGATGCCATAGGAGTTGCCTTGCTGTTCCCAAGGAGTCACCATACACCATGCAAGCAAAAAGATAACTTAAACCCCAAGATCACATATACCTACATCTGTAAAGTATGCATTAGCAATGTAATCAATCTATCACTTTTTCTCAAGCTAAAGTGAATAATACAAGTCCCAAAACTGTGTGGAATAAATCTGGTTGTGCAGCAGCTTAGGAACAATTAGGAAGAGGTAATTGTTCAGAAAACGGACTTCACACAGAATCAAAACCAAATGTAGATTTGTGTGTGCAATTAAAGACTATAAGGAATAGCACAGTCAGTAAGCTTGAACTGTTTTAATTACTCTGTTGGTAATTTCTGGTTAATTGAAAATGCTGAGGTGCCCTGATAGGTGATAACAGAAGTGTACTGGCAACGAGGTGCACTGTCCTGGTAGACTGGTATTGCTGGAGAGAGACAGAACAATTTGGAGAGATGCAGTAAGAATGGAAATAAGAATGGATAGCACTACAGTATCCACAGACCAACAACAGCTTTTTGAAATAAAAAGCTGAATTTGTAATGTTTCTTCCTGATCCTGAAAGCATGAATGGCTAAAGGTATCAGGAGAGGAGAGGAATCCTCTGTGTGTTGGCCCCTTGATATTTTGGATGCCTTGAGTAAACAGTAAAGTTCTGTTCTTGAGCAGCAGCTCCATCGCATCAAATCTCCTTACTCAACAGGTCTTTGCTTTGGTTTGATTTAATACTCAATGTTACTTTTTTTTTCATCAGAAAGGAAGTTTACTAATTATATCTTACTAATTATATCTCTTCTTTTTCCACTATTTATAATGTGTTATTTAGTGCTATTTCCAGCCAGTTACCTGTGTCTCTAGGTAATGGCTATGCATAGGTATTTGAAATTACCATATAGTCCCTCATCTTTGGAATGAACAACACAACAGAACTTGGTGTTTTATTTATGATGATGCAAGGGAGTGAAAGACCTGAATTATTTTTATTTTTTTTAATTGTTTTTGGTCTCTTGCTGAGTCCTTAGAGCTGGCAGCAAATGATGGGGTTTTTCTGAGCTGGAAGGTCCAGTAGAAGTTCCTTAATTGATGGTAAATACAGAAATCTGTAGTGCCATTTTTACAGTAAGACATACAAGAGTAGGATTGTATGCTTAATTCGCAGAGGAACTTTCAGTTTCACGAGGTGCTCATGCTGTTACTTCCTGTTGTTTGACCAGGCTGTTGTGAGGGAAGACCAGGAAAGGAAAAAACGATTTCTTAATTTTTTTTAAGGTTTTCTTACCTGTTGCAAAGTTTGAAGTGAATTTGCTATGCAAGAAAAAAAATAATCCTATTTCAGAGATTAATTTGTAGAAAGTGTCAAGTTTTTAAAACAGGTTTCATTTTTTTTAATGTGAAGTTTAATTTTCATTGTTTTGAAAAACAGCATGTACTGCAAAATAAAAATGTCATCTTAAAAGATTCATCATGAAGTAAGAAGCTTTCATGGTGTCTTTCCTTCACACTGTAATTGAATTCTTCTTGGTGCTATACGACACATTTGCTGGTACTCCCTATAACAATGTGAAGAGTTCTGCATCTCATCTTTATGCATGAAAATTATTTTCTTCGTTCTGCTGAGGAAAATCGTGTGTGTACGAGTCTACAGCTAAAAATTCAAAGAGAACTTTAAATGCTTAATCGGAGAAAATAAATCACTTTCGAATGGCAGAAATAGTCCAGATGTGTTATTCTATGAGGAGCAAGACTGCGTGAAGACTTTACTAGCGGCTTATTTTGTGTCCTGTGTCCTAAAACCGAGGGTTTTCCAAGGGTTTTCCAAGCCGGCGACGCCTGCGGGGCTGGCACGGGGCTCCTTTCCCGCCTCCGCCGGGCCCGGCCCCGCTGCCGCCTCTCCAGAGAGAGCCCCGCGAGACGCCGGAGATGGTGAGAGGGGCCGGACGCGCTGCCGGGGTGGGTGCCGGGCTGGCAGGGGGTGATGAGGGAGAGCTCGGGGAGAGGAAGGAAATGGAAAATGGTGCCCGGGACTGGGCCCGGGGATCGCCCGTGTGCGGCGGGAGCTGGGGTGCCGGGGCAGCTGGGGGTGCCGGGGCAGCTGGCGGCGCCGGGGCTGGGCGTGCGGCCCGGGAGCGGGGCGGCTGCCCCTGCGTGACGGGGTTCGTTTGCGGCAGCTTCGGGCACGGCGAGTGGAGCCGCGGGTTTGCCGTGCGTTGGAGGTGAGGCGGAGGGGTTGCCTGTTACTCTGAGGGAAAAATAATAGTTCTGTGCGGGCACGGGCATCACGAGTGGGATTATCTGCATTTGTCAGCGCTGCTCGTTCCGCACCAGGCCCTGGGGAGGTTGCACTGGTGGAGTGATCGGTTCTGTGACAACAGGCACCACAGGGAGACTCGTGAAAACGAGCAGTAGCACCTTCAGAGCAGGGGGCTGTGGAAAAGAGTAAATGGTCATGGCAGGGACAGATCATTCCACAAAAGAGAACAGGTTACATAGGCCACGATGGTTGTGGTATTTCCCAGCATTTGACATCACAATGAGCTTCACAGTGAAGTGCTGTAGCACAGAATTGGGGGTGTAAGAGCCAAGTGTTCGAAAGGAAAGGGAAACTTTCCTTTCCTCTGAAAGGAGGTGGGATAGAGGGTGGGGACAGCTTTTATTATGTGTCACAGTAGAGACACAGACCTGCGTTACCTCCATCACGTGCTGCGTGTGCGAGCGGTGAGGATGTGTGTCTGTGCCATAAGCCCGTGGCGCTGGCGTTGGCAGTTGCTGGGAGAGCAGCAGAGGAGCTGAGGCAATCACTCTGCTCCAGCCTCTGGTGACAGCTCCGTGTCTTCTTCAAGACCATCCCCTGGCTCTGGACCCACCACCTTCTTCCTTGGCTAGTCTGAGTCTTCAACTTCTCACCCTTTTTTCAGCTGCCTCCTTCACCCAATCCGTGATCCACAGCCCCCTGTACCCAAAGCAATTCTGCAGCTCCTGGGCTCTGTATGACAGATTAGTGACTAAAATCTCTCACCCATTATTCTCAATGCCTGCTTAGTCCCCAACTTCCTTGTCCTTCACTACACCTGTTGCTGAATCCACATTTTAACTTTTGCCTCTGAGAGGGATAGGCTAACCAAGGAAGGCACCGACAGCTCTTGAGGACAGGCTTTTTGGTTTTAGGTCTATCTATACTGCACTGCAGGTAGCAATAGGTGCTAAGACCCATTTCTTCTCTTAATGTGGCCCTTATGCAAAAAACCCTTGGAGAAATTCCAGTTTAGTTTCACCAAGTCCCAAGTGAGCAGTTTCAACCTTCAAATTTTCAAGGTGCTTGGGAAGATTCTTCATTCAAGTCATGAAAGCCACCACCTCAACCACCAATCTGCAGTCCTCCCTACCTCCTAATTTTCAAATTCTTGCTGCAAATTTGAGACACTCAGAGGGTGCTGCACTTTCCCATTAAGTAACCAAACTATCACAGAAGAAATCTTCTGTAGTTACTCAGAGTGGGCCACATAGCATGTTTTTTAAAGTCTGAAGAGGTTCTTAGGAATTGGAAACACAGTCTTATTAAAGGAAGTATCAGGTGACCTTGTGGTGGTAGCAGCCTTCCAGTGTCAGGTGGGAGTGAAGGAAGAGGAAAGATCCTTGCAGAGCTCTGTAATTTAAGGCTGACTTATTTTTTAACAGAAAGGATCATGTAGCTTTCCAAAAGTTTGTACTAAGTCTCCTCTTGTCTCTAGCCTTCATAGTCTGGGGGAACTCTATGTATGCATAAGTATGTGCAGGCACATGGGTGCTGGGGAATGAAGAGCAGTATAAGCCTTCATTAGAGAGCAAAATAAGAGAAATTTCTTTGGCAGCAGTAGGTAACTGATTAACTGCGTACTTTACATAGTGAATGAAGAACAGAATCACAGAGCAGTATGGGAATTGTCTGTCCCTTTCAGCATCTGGCTATGCTGGCTTGCTAATATATCTGCTTGGAAGAGATGCCTGGTTTGCACATTGAAAGGATAAACTGCTTATCCTGTTTTTTGTAATTCTGTCACCAAGAGCAAAAGCTCATCTGACTGGTTTAACTTAAGGGTAAATACAAGGCAATGTGGTTGAAGGAGATAGAAAATGGAAAAGGGACTCTGAATCAGCTGATTTGTATTTAAAGTCTTTATTCTGCGTGCTCTCTCTTTCTAAAAATATTTTTTTCTGGTTCAGAGAAATAAAATATAAATTATACCATTGCAGGAAGTGCATAAAATCTGTCAGAGGAATAAATTGTATTCACCAGAGCTGTAAGCTTGAAAAGAACATTGCAGAGATAACACATGTTCTTGGCTTGGGAGGAGTCCTGTCCATTAGAAATACATCTCTCTGGAGATTGATCTGAACTTTTGAGCTTTCAATTGAATAATTGCTCTGTGAGATTTGAAATATTTTGCATTATTTAATTTCCCATTCACCAAAATGGAACAAAATGCAGTTGGTGGTTTAAAATGTTGAATTAATTATGACATTTTGTTAAGTTTCCTTTTGTCTTTCCTTTTTCAGTTTATTTCAGAGACCTCAGCTCATGCAGAAAGTGTATCACCCCAATACAGAGGAGAGAGCAGTCAGAAATTTGTCAACTTGGATAGCCTTAGACCTACTTTTGCCTACTAACCACTATGATGCAAGTCTGAAGTGACGTTACCTGCATATTAAAGAGCAAGATGGAGATACTAAGCTTCCTTCAACTGACCCTTTCTGCTACAGCCTTTCATGGAGAACAGGTCAGATTCACATACACAGAGCTGTAATAAGTTATCTAAATCTAGCAGCAAAGAAAAAGGTGAATTAATGTAGGCAAACAGTGATGTGTCTGAAAGTGAGACTGATGAGATGACTGCATCAGTCTAATGGCTGTCTTGAAAGAAGCAGGTGCCTGTCTCCATCCTCCTTCACAGCCACCCACCTTATGCTGTTGGGCAGCTGTCAGGAGTTGGGAATGAGGAACTGGAACAGCTCCTGCCATTACAGTGGCTTGGTTAAAACCATGCCCTTAGCCTATAGGTTTATAGAAAGTCTAATACGATATTACATACAGTATGAAAAGAATCAATGGATCTGTTGCTCCAGCATCTTTATTTGTTCACTTCCCAGTCAGTCCTGTTAATCTAAAGTCTCCTTAAATTCTAGTATCAGTTACTTAAGTAAGACCAATATTTGCTTAAGAGTGTTAACCGTGAATGTACACCCCACATGTGACTTAGAAATATGTGGGCCAAGTCTGTACATGAACAACTGCTTTTGAAGCTGGCCTAGAGGGCTGCCCGAGTCAGGCTTCTGACAGACAGACTTGTGCTCCTGCTGCCTGACACACACGTGCTGCAAGCAGGATGGCTGCTGCCAGCACCTGTCCCTTCTGGCAGGACCCACCGTGTGGGCTCAAACATGGCATTTTTTGACAAAGCAGGTTCAAATATTGATGCCTTAGATCACAGGCAATATAGACACCTATGATCTGCCTCATCTCCAAACTGGAAACCAAACATGCTACCCGTATTAAAAGAAGAAAGGCCCACAGCAATTACTTATGCAATGAATGATGGGAAGGGAAATTGCACCCTTGCTGATGACGGGCCTGTCAGCCTTTTAGGATGCAGCATGTTGGTCTGTAACATTTCAAATTTCTCAGCTGAAGCAACTTTCTCCCTTGTCTGTATCGCTTATTTTTATGTCATCCCTCCAATTATATTTTTGTCTGGCATAATTTATAGCAAGCTGTTTATGAGACTAGAATGACTGTCAGCTTGGAGAAGAGACGTGGTTCTTCCGGTATACAGTGTGGGTTAGAAGGCTGGTAGAAGGCTTGTGGCCCAAAGTGGATAGCAGTGTACCTGTCCATGAAAAGAGGAAAGATTTGTTTCTTACTCCGGTTTCTTGCCATCCCATGTGCTTGTAATGAATAGTTCTAAGTTTAATTTCCTGATTTTTTATTCTGTTTCTGGTTTAGGTATGCCATGTTGTATACTAACATCATAAAAACACTAAACAGGCACTTTTTTACTTTGACTTCCTATGCCTAATGTTATAGTTGATTATTATTTTTAGATTATGAGAGAGTTACTGCTGTCATGTAAACCCTCCAAGATGCTGGTTTTAATTTAAAATGGCAAGTGCCTTTGTTTTGTTACTGGACTCTTGTCTGCACTTACTGCATTGGAGCAAAATTATTTTCAGACAAATGGATCTTGCATGTTTTTATATATCCTTTTATATGCTTTCGATGAGAGAGCAAATCAACAGGTTAAACAGTAATTCTCTCCCACAAATCACCCGTCCTTTAAAGAAAAAGGCACATTTACAATTTATTCACCAGTGTTTGGTGGCAACCACTTCATGATAAAACACAATGCTGATTTTATGATGCACAATCAAAAAATAAGCTGTTATCTAAACAGGACTTCAAGAGCGTGATAACAAAAGTTTTAAACAAAAAGAAAAGTTAATTTGTATTTTGGGCTTAGAAAAAAAGGCAAAGGCTGGAACTGAGAACAGTTACAAATATCTATTGAAGAAAACAACATATGGTCATCACCTTGATGCTTGCAGTTGGATTCAAAAAAATCTCAGCTCAATAGCAGGTTTCCACACGAGGGGAAAAAAGTAATATTCCCTTAGGATTCAGTCCTCAGACTAACCACCACCAGCTGTTTTTTGAGAGAGGAGTTATCTCTGGAACACTGCATTTGCTTTGTGTCTGCTAATGTCAAGGCTTAGCACAGGACAAAAACATGAATGTAGAAGTACCAATTCTGCTAAGTACAGGCTCAGGTGTTGCTAAATTGGCAATTATAACTAGATAGTCTGTGCTCCCCCACCATGATCATTGTTGGCACTGGAAGTTTTGTCTCAGTTCAGTGAGTATTCTATTTTGTAAATTCTCATTTGTCTTCCGTTTGACAGCCTACAGTGATTTTCTGTAGCTGTACTAACTGCTGTCAAAGGCAGAAGCTCCAATCACCAGAAGCATAGGAGAAGGATTACCCAAAACCTACAGTTCCTACAGAGTCAGAAAATGGGGAGGTTAACTATAAAAGGACTGAACCAGAATATGAGATCAGATCATCTCAAATACTGCATGTATTCAGGATTGCAAATCTATATCCAACTATCTTTATCTCTGACCTTTAAAAGTAATTTTTCAGCACAACTGTAATTACTAGCAGGAGCAGCAGAAGCAGGAAAACAAAGTGCTGGCAAGGCCTAGTATTTTACCTGCTGGGGACCTAGATGTGCTTTTAGATAATGCAAAATTTTAGGGATGATCTTGGTCTGGACGTGATACGAAATCTGTATCTCTTTTCTGCCAAGCAGTTGGTACAGTTCCCAAATCCTGCCTCAATGCTCTCATTTAATCTTTTGTTATTTTGCAGATCCTGAGGCTAATCTGTCCTCTGTAAATTTATCTTATTGTGGTCTGTCTGCATTTTGGTGTCAGCCTTATAATGCACCACTAAAGACAGAGGATGTTTAAAACAAATATTGTACCTGCTGGGGGAAAAAAAAAATGCATGAAGCTTGCTCAGTGGAGCAGATCAGTCTCATCCCCATCCTTACTTGAATTAACAGCTTGGTCAGCTATCTGCATTTAGGCTGTGCTTTCATTGTACATTGATGGTAGAGGGCACCCTGTGCCCTTTATGCCTTTGACTTACAGATTTGGCTTCCCTCCCAGAGGAAGAGAGAGGTACTAGTCTGCCAACCTGGCTCCAGTACAAAGTGATGACTTTCAGGCCAACCCAAAGCCCTGTAGTTGCCAACTGCCCCAAGAACAAACCTCTGGTACATGTATGCAGTAAGCTGGCAGAGGTCTGCAGATCCCTTTTTTGTATCATAGAATCATAGAATAGCTAAGGTTGGAAGGGACCTTTAAGATCATCTAGTTCAAATCCCCATTCATGGGCAAGGACACCTTCCACCAGACCAGGTTGCTCAAAGCTCCAGCCAACCTGGCCTTGAACACTTCCAGGGATGGGGCTTCCATAACCTCCATGGGCAACCTGTTCCAGTGTCTCACCACCCTTACACTGAAGAATTTCTTCCTACTGTCTAACCTAAATCTACCCATTTCCACTTTAAAACCATTACCCCTCACCGTATCACTACATACCCTGGTGCAAAGTCCCTTCTCAGCTTTCCTGCAGGCCCCCTTCAGGTACTGAAAGGCTGCTATAAGGTCTCCCCAGGGCCTTCTCTTCTCCAGGCTGAATAAGCCCAACTCTCTCAGCCAGTCTTCAGAGGAGAGGTGGTCCAGCCCTCTGATAATCTTCATGGGCCTCCTCTGGACTCGCTCCAACAGCTCCATGTCCTTACTCTGTTGAGGGCTCCAGAACTGTATCATTAAGTAAGAGTAAGGGAAAGAGGGTCTCAGCTTTGAGCTTTCTCCTAGCAATCCTTGTACCTATCCTGTTGCTTGAGCTGGGAGCATATTACCCTTGCTTCCTGGATAAGCTGTTACCAACAAGTGATGGTCATGCCCCAGAACAGGGCTATCTGCTGGACTGCAGGTCCTTCCTGTGGAGGTAACCAAGTCTGAAGGCAGGAGCATCAGGGTCTCACCCAAAGGAATTTCACTAGCATCAGCAATCATGTGGAAAGCAGGAATGGGCAGGGTGCTGTACAATTTGAAATACCATTGCTCATTCTGTCACACAGTTGCTCTATGTGTATCTGCTCATCCAGCAAAGACCTTATCTGAGCTGTGTAACTGCACCTTGAACCACCTGAAATTTAATCTGCAAGAACATCCAGTTCTGACAAATATGCTGGAGAAACCCCACTCCACCATTGGGATTGATAGTCCATGTTGTCAAGTGGTTGCTTTGTTTCTGTAGATAGGAATTTGTTTGTAGGACTTCTGGGACTGAAAAATCAAATTTTGCAGGTGAAAGTGACACTGTAGTCATTGCTAGTAGCATTCCTCACACTTCAGTCACTAGCTGATTTTGTTTCATTAAGTGATTCTTCACATCATCTGGTTTTCCACCATGCACTGTTACCTCCAACCAGGTGAGACCCCTGTGCAAGATGAAGACTAGGATTTGAGGGGCAGGATGGCCAACACAGTAGGCTGCCACTCTTGATATTTTCCTTTTGGTTTGGTATCAGTGTTGAACAAAAGGCAGATTTAGTTTTATGTGTGCGCATGGAAAGTGGTGAAAACTGATTCAATGTTTCCTTTTTTAATGCTAACAGATTTTAATAGACAAAATTACTTATATGCACTACTCAGGACATAGCACCAAATTCACCTGTTAACAGTACTTGAATTTAACTTCAATGTATACTGTCCCCATCTTTCTGCTTTTGTATGTATTGGACAGGGAATATTAAGTCATGTTACTGTATTTTGATGGTGATACTATTCAGTTCCTCTGCAAGTCAATTACTGAAGAAAGAAACTTGACTTTTAAAGAAAGGTTGTTACAGAAAGAAGGTATTTCAAGGCCATTTAATTACATCTCAAAAATACAATAATAAGGAAGGAATCTGCTTTGGGAATACAGGAAATGTTAGGATGCAAAAATACACCACTCACTTTTGGAGTCTGCCTGCCATGTGCCATATAATTATGGTGTATATTTGATTTATTCTAATTACATTTCAGGTTTTTTTTTGTGTTTTTGTTTTGTTTTGTTTTTTACTGTAGCCTAACTGCCACATATAAAATTCAGCTTGCTTATGCCTTTTGTGCCTTTCCTGTGGTGCACAGTATCACAAGCCTCGTTCTTTGAAAAAACAGAACAGAACCAACCAAAACTAAAAAGCACCATTCACTCTGCACACCATGGCTGATGTATAAATATAGTTTCTCTTGGTCATGTTCGTATGTTGTCAAACATGTTTTAACCTTGGCTCAGTGGCTGCCGTTCATAAGAATATATGTTAGGTGCAAGAAAAGGATTACATGGCTTCCCAGATGATGATTATTCAGCTGCCAAAGGGAAGAATTCAAGTCTTAGGCAATGCTTTTTAAAGTACTTTGTTAATTTGCTCCTGAGGAATATCCAGATGCAACTAATTACCCTGTAAGGGGGCTCCTAAAGCTGACCGACTAACAGGCTTCTGAAGGTGTCCAGTTTATTATAAAGAATTATTTGTTTTCACTTTCTTTAAACTCTTCATAAGTGGATGCCATAAATGGTTGTAATCCTCAATAATGAGACACTCTAAAGGAGGTTTACAGGATTTAATTTTTTTGGTAACAAGGACAAATAGGGTAACATGGAAGACACATTTTGCTTGTTAAATGTGGGTTTGCTAATTACTTATTTAACATCTGAATGCCAGCTGCATAAATAGGGACTTTGGCCACCATTTTGACAGTAAAGCTAGTAAAGTTAGTTAATACATGTATCTTACACAGTTTTAGGAGGTGTGTGCAGTATTGTTTCCCATTTTAACAACCTCCTATAATTACACTATCTGCAATTGCAGTTTTCCATGGAGGGATTTTTCCCTATGTTGGTACTTGGGTAAAAAAACCTGAGGCACAGAGAGCTCAGTGCTGCTAGCCACACAGTACTGACCTTCGCCGAGGATGTACTTGAGATTCATCTTTGGTCAAGAGAGGTTTCGTGATGCTCAGATTTTTGAGGAGACAAGATGATCCCTGACATCTGGGATAATTTCCACGGTGTGTTGCTGGAATAATCTCTTAAAATGTCTCAACAGATTTCAGTATTAAAGCTAGTTTATGTTTTTCTTGGTCCTAATCTGTAAATCAGGACAAAATATTTCTGTGGGCTGCTAATAACTCTACTCTTAAGTGTTACATAAAGGGATTCTAACACATAGTGTATGAGATTTAGCTCTGCAAGAACTGAAATGCTTTGAGCAGTTCTTGAGAAGAATGTTACAGACTGTCTGTGATGGCCTATTCTGTCTCTATCCAAAATAGATTAAGACCTGAAGGCTTAGGAAATACACATACATTTTCAGTCATTTGGCATGTAAGTAAATTTTATAAAGATATTTTAAAAAAATAATTATGCAATGAGTCTCACCACTTGTTAACCAGGAGAGCTTTCACTTTTGAGCCCCTTAAGAAATGAAAATAGAATTATTCTGTTCATAAGGAACCAAGAGCTGAACAAAGAAATACAAGCACCCACACTTTTGAAATCATTTGTGAATTTACTCTGCATGTTAGTTTGTATTTTCATTCATCTTTGAAACAAGATGGGAGAAGAAGCTGAGTTACCAGCAAGGTGGTATGTGATAAATACATAGCACAGTTTTGTGTCTGTAATAGGAGACAGGGCTTGGTGATGTGGGATGGTCAGACGCATTGCATGGTATTTAATTTATACTAAGTGGAAAGAACTTCCATTTGTATAGGACCTTGAAATTTAACACCACTCTTGGGTAGAGAACCCTGCAGTTAAAAGATACCACTGCTTTTTCAAAATAAATCAGCGACCCAACAAAAAAATTGCTTTGCATTTAAAAGGTACTAAAGAATTTAAGAAAAAAAAAATAGCCTTTTAAAAATTAAGTTCGGACTGAATTAGCCTTATAGGTTAGCAACAATGTTCTATCCCTCTCCCAGCAGTCAAAAGAATTGCTAATTATTGGTTATAAGAAATCCCACTAGCCATTCATAGCTTGGTACTGAGGAAATTTGGTCCAAGTCTCAGATTTAGTATGTCAAGACGGTGTTTTTTTCTACCTCTAAAATTACTTTCTATTAAGCTTTTTCCTTCAAACCCCCCTTCCCTTCCAAAAGGCTTTAATCATGTAACTTGCATTCCATAAAGCTTCTGCAATGCTTCTCCTCCAGAGGGAGTTGTTGTGATATTATGTATATTTAACTAACCAACATCTAGATTGGATAAAAAAAAAAAAGATAAACAACATCTCTGAAGTGCAAATATACTGGAGAAGCAGGACTTGCTTCCTGGTCTTGTTGTTTGAAACGGAGTAATGTAAGCAGCTCATGCAAGAGTAATGCTGCTTACTATCACTAGTGACAAAGTTGGAATTACCCCTGGGATCTTAACCTTGAACTATACAAGGGCAGTAAAGTGGTAGAGATTTTCTTTTATCAAGCTAGTCAAGCACTTCTGAACCACCTACTATTTTGCTGCAAAAAAACCCCAAACCCACTCAGTTTTCATAAAAATAAAAACATTTTTGATTCTGTACTACCTTATTTATTTTATCTTCTGTGCCTGAGAAGCATATGGAAAATGGTGGGGTGAGGATCTTCCAGAGGCAGTGAGTAGGGGTATTGGCTTCTTGTAATGATGCACGGCAGAGAAATTGCAGTTACTCACAACATACTCCTTAGACACAGAGTAAATACTCAGATCAGTGTGTTCTCTTATCAGCTCTCATTAGGTGCAGCTAAGTGTTACTGAGTTATAGTAAGAGCAAAGGAGCAACTGAAAAATACAGAAGACCCAAAACATCAAGCTGTCCATGATGTATCACAGAGTGGTCTGAAGCTTGAAGTTGCATATATATATATAAAAATCATTTTTCTTAAGTAAGCATAGCACTTCCTATGGAGGCCCATGGCTTAGGCAACTGCTTTTCCATAGCTTAGTCATCCAGCATTAAATGAGGTGCCTGCAAGATATGTTTTGACAGGTGCTGCTGAGCTGTTTAGTTGAGGCAGTTTCAACTCACATCTGCTGTTTGCTTTTAGTAGTTCTGGAAAGGAATTTTTCTACTCAACTTTTAGTGTAGTACAACCAGAAATAACTGCTTTATGTTGACAATATTCAGAGGTCAAAAAGCAAGTCAATGTCCAGAACACAGGAATAACTAATTGAGAAAAATGGACAAAGAGGCTCAGATCTTCCAACCTTCTTGAGGTATCTGGGCCATGATCTAATAGAGATATTTATCCCTGTTTACAGATTTTTTTTTTTACCCCCACTTGCAGTAACACTGTGCATCTTGTGTCTGTTGCTTTTCTGGAAAGTGAGCAATATTAATAAGGTCTTGAAATAAATCAATAAAGCAGAAAGAATGTGAATGGTTTAAATACTGGGCAAAAATTGGCACTAATACTTTTAGTTTTACAGCTCATCCCAATAAAGCAATCTGCTAAACAACAATGCAGAAGGAAGTCTTGGCCTCAGTGTCTACAAAAATTGAACCAACTCATTAAGGAACACCGGCTTCTAACTTCCAGATTATGCTGGAATGTATTGAAACAGATTAAAGTGAGACTCTTTCCCAAAATCGCAGCAAGTGTGAGGAAGATTTGCTTTTTCAGCCAGCAGGGTTAGAAGATGGTAGTTTAGCTACTGAGAGGCTGCAAGAGTAAGGGGGATTCAGTGGTGTAGTCTGAGCACATATGAGAAGAGTACATATTTATCTCATTATGTTAAAAAAGTATGCATAGTTTCTTGAAGCATTTGAAGTATTTTTTTCCCCCCAGAAGAAACAGTCAGAAGAAACTGTCAGTATGTCATGGTAAATCATAGAATGGTTAGGGTTGAAAGGGACCTTAAAGATCATCGAGTTCCAACACCCCTGCATGGACAGAGACACCTCCCACTAGATCAGGTTGCTCAGAGCCCCATCCAACCTGGTCTTGAACACTTCCAGGGATGGGGCTTTCACAGCTTCCCTGGGGAACCTCTTCTAGGCAACAGTTCATATTCCTTGTTCTGAAAGTAGACATCAGTGAAAAAAAAACACTTCCTACAGCCAGTATTATATTTCTCAGTGAAGAGAGATGAAAGTATTCCCCAAATAAATGCTGCACATCAGCCAACCCAAAGATACGTAGTAACTCCGAACCCCAGTTCTGTATTATCAGAAATTGTTTGTGTTGCAACAATTATTTTGCTTTAAATGTTTGAGACATGCATTTCCCTACATCATTCACTAGAGGAAAAAGAATAAATAAGGAATGTAAGTTTAAAGTCTTACAGTAATTCTTCCTTCAACCTAAAGATACTTCTCTATGCTATTAACTTAAAATTTATTATATGAATTCTTAGATATGCATTAAAACAAAAATGCATTTTTAATTCATAAGTTTTGCTACAGGCTTTTGCTCAACTGAGAAAATACACTAGGGAGTGTAAAAAATATTTATTCAACCTAATTCAACATAACTATAATTTGCAATACTTAAAAACAAGATTTACAACAGGGTAATAACCTTCTGACACGCAGGTGAAATAATTTTATAATCCACACAATATTTTTATAATTGTATTTTTACAATAGCTTTAACTTCCAGAGGAGACAATGAACTTTCCCATGGAACAAGTTTCAAACCCACTAATCTGCATAATTCAATTCTTCATGACACTTTAAAAAAACAGTAATAAAGTGGTTGGAAATATATACAGCAAAGACCACTGAAAAGCTGTTTTCTTGAAATAAGGAATTCTGTAAGAAATACGTTTATATTGTTTCAAGACTATCTTACAGAAAGCAGCAACTTTCAGAGGTTGCTACTCCATTTAGAGTTCTATATAAAAGTGAGCCCACTAAGACAAATATAATCAGCAGACTTACAGGATTACAGTAATTCTTCAGTTACAGCAAGAACCTCAAAAGTATTTGATATTGATTGAATGTATAATTTTCAATACCTGTATAGTTTCTGAATACTAATTGGTCATTATATACACTTTTGTACATTTCTAAAATATTACATCTCAGTAATTAAGATAAACATACTATAGAAAAGGTACCATATTTTTAATTTCTCTAACATACATTATTGCAGTCATATATGAAGTCCATTCTGCATTTACTTTATTTCTGGTGAAAAGAAATACTTATGTATACTTCCACTATTATTTTTTTGTGTGTGTTTAAACCTTTCTCCGTGCATTTGACATACTAATCTGAGCAAGGAAGGAAAAAAACTTTGAGAAAAACAAATAAATTGTTGTTAAGAAAAAACCTCAAGTACTAAATCTAGGTTAGGTCTGGTATGAATATTAAATGGCGATATATCACAAAACAATTAATTTCTATTAAAATTAAATTTATAATACATTAAATAACTCAAGTGCTAATGTCTCCCTCAGCTGGCTACTCTGAAAATATTTAACAGTAAAGCTTACTGTATAAATAAACTTAGTTTACAACACACTTAAGATTTATCTTTTAGTCTTTTTACAGGATCCCAGTTTCCCCTTTTACAGATCCAAGTTGTTTAAGAGTGTCTAGCCTGCTGGTACGTGCCATGCTCAAATTAGGTACCCCAAGTGTAATGTCACTGCCTTCCAGCCATTTTTTCTTCCTCTAGAGCTAGTATGGGCAGCAGAGATCCTAGTCCTAGTACAGAGCTAAATTATGCACTCAGGTCTGGAAGTTCAGAAGGATGCCCTAATCTGTCAGTTTAAATGTAGCTTTAGTGTCCAATGTTCCTTCCTCACACTTCTACTGCTCTTTTATTTGTATGGATATTTACATAATCAAAAGGAACATGTAAACTAAACAAGTGCTGTAATACTTAACTATAAAATAAGCAACTGAAATTTACTTCTCCCATGTAATTATTTTACTGGAGGAAAAAAATGCTATCCAGCACCAGTTACAAAACAGTTAAAGAGCCATGAGACAATAATACGAGGCACCACAGAAGATAAAATGGGCCAGTAAAATTTATCAGTAATAAAATAGTCACCTAGAAGCCATGCTAATTTCAACACCTAGTACTTAGGTGGCTAAAGCTGACACACCAGTCCTGTAGAGTGTCATCTATCTTCTGCTTTCTCTGACAGTCATTTGAGTATTTCACACTCCATTTTTCATATCAGCAAAAAACAAGGAAATCTTTTGTGATTGGTGTCCCACAATTACTTCTTGTTGGTAACAACTCATTTCCTTTCTATAGGAGTTCCCTTCATTGTGTGAAACAAAGAACTGAATGATAGTGTGGGTATGAATGCATATATAGAAAAGGCATTTGGCTAGAGCCTACACTGCACTATTTAAAATGTTCTTGTTCTGTAGTTGATGCTTTTTTCCATTCAGCATATTGGCTCAAAGAAAATAATTCAGAAGCCTGTTGCCCAACAGAAATTAAAAAAAATAATGAATGCCAAGTCACATTCTTAGGTTCATTGGTTGCTTAAAGGATATATCCTGCCAAAAGACAGTGCTTTATTATCTTTAAAGAAAAAAACAAAACAGGAGCAGCAACTTATCACAATTCTCCACTACTGTGCAATAATGATGGAACCAATACAACATGGAAACCTGTTTGGTGAGACTGTATGACATCTGGAGATCACAGCCTTATGCTCCTTCTTGCTCAGGATAATTTAAAATTTTGCGGTGAGCTTGGCGCAGATATTGCTGCTGTTTGAAGTAGACCTTAAAAGCTCCTTTTATAGCAACAAAAGCAATTCCACCCTGAAAGAAAAAGATACTTTGAAAACCTGTAAAGTTAAGTGACATATCATTGCAAATGTTATTTTAAAAAATTTCTGGTCTAGAGATGTGTTTTCTGATCACATAGCATTTTCTTTTGAAGTTCAGCTAATTAGTATCAAAATTTTTTGTCACAATGCACTATTACAGTGGTTAATGTTACTTAAAAGGATTATATAGTGGATCTATAAAACCTTTTGAAAGCTTTTATTTGCTTGGAAGTCTGACAAATATTAAAAATTAAAATAAAATCAAAACACATCCTTTTATAAGAACAAAGTAGAAGGCATATATGTATCTACTTTCCTCCCTTCTCTGACTATCACACTATACATGGCACAAGCAATAATACGAATTACCATTCTATAATCAGACTGTGAAAAAGGCCACTTGCCAAAGTAAGCGTAGAGTGAAATAAAACCTGTTTTTTTGTAAAACAAACTTTTAAAAGAAAGTTTTACAGTATGTTTATGTCAAGTATTCAAAATAAGAAGAGATGCTAAGCAGCCTCTAGGTTCCATAAACAGTTGTCATATCAGTTTCTTCCATATGGAAGGGAGGGGTGCAGAGACACACTGTAACTGCAAACAGGGGCTTAAATGACAGTCAGATGCCCTGGGATACCACCTTACCAAACTCAATGTGCTTCCCCTTGAAAGGCTCCAAGACAATGAGGTTATTTATAAAGGAATAGATTGTCTCCTTTGTCTTCCCCCCTCCATTCAACTTCTATAGAGTTGATTTTTCTCTCATTATTAAAATAAGTACATAACAAAGGAATTCTCTCAAAGAATTAGTAAACAGAAGCTAACATAAGAAGGTTGACAATATAAACCCCAGACTTCCCCTGCTTAGATTGTTCTTAGAAGATGCTGGTTCTTCACCCTTAATTACTACTAAGATCTGCCTAGTACAGCACCAAATTCAAGTCTCAACCTTGCCTAGTGTTGAGATTGGTGTCAGTCATAAGCATAAAGTATCTCACACACATCACATTTGCCCACTGCCGAGATAGGCAACCTTGAAAAAAAAAAACCAAAAACCACACCAGTCCCTTAATCAAATGCTACTTTTAAGTTCTAGATCAATTTAAGTTCCTTTTACTTCTTCTCTCTCCCCCACAACACTTCATGTTCCCGTATTATAAAAGTTTACGAAACAAACAATCCTGAATCTTACCAAGATTGTCCTTTGTAAATTGGAGTTAACACTGCTGAACATCAGCTTGCCAACTATTGTGGCAATAGTAGGGAAAACTAGAGCTCCACATAGAATACGTGTTGCAGAGACATGATCTGCCAAAGGGTTGGCCTCTGCTGGAATACGAGGAACAGGACATCCAATGCCTACAGGGATAAGAGTAGGGGAAGAAAAGGTAACACCGCCACTACCTCAAACAGAATATAGAAAGTACATTAGTGCCCACCACCTACACTTCAGTACAAATCTAAAGCCCAATTACTTTTTGAGAACTATCCCTCTTCTCAGTAATATTCTATTTCCATTAAATAATTATATTCATTTTTGCTTTCAAATAAGACCCGTGGTTTTCAGTATCTTGCTTTATTACTAAGGCCTTAACTGAAACCATGCCCCAGCTCCTCTTGCCCATTTCTCACTAGGTACTTTACAAACACAATTTAAACAGACTGAACATAAAATAAAGGGAATGTGTTAATCACCTTTACTCAAGGACAGCAAGAACTACTTGCCTATCCCCATCTCCCAAAGGCACAAATTCAAGCTTGGTATTTCCTTTAAAATATAATAACATTACCTGGAAATATGCTGTTCAAAATTTGTAGCTTATTCGAGTATTTGCGCCACAGTCTGAGCACATAGTCCTCCCAACGAATCATTTTGCCCAATATTAGCATGACTGGGATAGTGGGAAGTCCAATCAAGAGAAATAAAGGATCAGCTCTCTCCATGACATCAAGACCTTCTTTGTGACCCACAACCTGTTAAATATGAATATAGTTGACAAACAAAGGCCACAAAGAATGTAATTTCTAAGAAGAACTGAAACCAAGAATATATAACCTTTAAAAACAAAAAAGTACTTCTGGAATAGGTGGGAAGCAGGGGGTAACGTACCACACTACCTTCCAACTGTATGTTTTAGCTTTGCTTTGAAAACCACTCAATTTTATTTGTCTACAACAGGAAGTACTGCTATATCCCACACCCTCCTAAAACAGGCATAACCAATATTGTTGCCACCAACAGATTATTCCTGTAAAAAGATATTCAGAATTTGTATTTCAGCTTCCTCACTATCTTCCACCCTCTGATGTCTGACGATATCCTTTTTCTCCTTATAGTCCAAAAAAAGCCTCAGTATCTTTAGATTACCATTTCTCTCTGTTCTCAGTAACCCCATTATTTGCTACTGAATTAACTACCAGTAAACTCACAATGTCAATTTTGTATTTTTTTTTCTTCATCTGAAGCTTAACCTTTAAAAATAGCTTTTTGTGCTTCTCTCTGGCCCTTCAACTGAGGGAAAGAAGTATGAAATGCATCAGGAAACAAAATGTATTAAACTTAACAAATTTGGGTGGGCAAAAGGGCTGGAACAGTTTCCCTCCACTTCCATTTTAATCACCTCTATTGTAAGCAAAAATCAATTGCACTCTTGCCCAGCATGCTGTTTATATGATCAAAAAACATTAAATCAGAGGAAAACACTGAAATTCATACCTGGAATTTGACCAGCTGTCTAAACATTTCAAAAGCAAAACAAACTACAGGAAAGAGCATTTCATGTGGTTATGTAGTTCTAGAGAAGCTAAAAAGGTCATGTAATTTCCTACAAAAAAAAGGCTCAGTATAGTAGTAAGCCAGGAGATAAGGATTGGTACATTTCAGGAAGTCTAGCTGTAGTATTACAGATGGTTGCAATGTTCCTGTGAGGGTCACAAGAAGAACAAAGTATCAGGTGAGGAAATTCTTAAGTATACCATTCTGTAATGTAGAGACTGATCCACTGAAATAGAGGAGGTATTGAAAGTCACTTATGCAGCACTATACAAACAGAACAAAAATAGCACACAATTTGACGTGGAGTGGCTTGCAGAACTGCACGACAGTACCATACAGTTCAAGAAAATGTAGTGCCATAAGACTTACATGGATGTATATTTAAAACTAGAACTGTGTAGAGGAATATTTATTAGCATACGGATTTGTTAATTACAGTTATAACTCAATTAGCATGTGAAATACTTTTATGCTTTCAGGAAAAACACAGTTTATGGGCTTGATACAGGAATCAATAACTAAAATGGCAACAAAGGTTCTTCTAGTTGTACAATCTATGAAATCCCTTAACTTGTAGTTGAACAAGGGCAGCCACAAACAAGCCTTTCCATAGTTAATAGTCTACCACCTGTCAATGTTACTTCTATATTTAAATAGCGAGTTCACAAGAACACAAGGAGGAAAAAGTATTTTTTTCCCTTTCAACTAATCATGCAGTCAGAAGTAATTAAGAGAACATATTATTAATTTGCAGTGTTTTGCCTTTGTTGTTTATGAATGAATTGCACCATTCAGAACATGCAGTTTCCTTTATACAATAAAAAAGAGATAGGACTGAAAAATTCCCCATGTCTCAACTCTTTAAACATTCCCAGCAAAATTTTTCTGTGGATAAATGAAGAGATTAGTCTCATGTCTCTTCTGAAGAATTAAGACTACCTATTATTAGAAGTTAGGTGATGATAGCACCTTTTCTGTAAGAACAGAAGTGGGTTTACCAGCTTGAAAGGCAGCCAGCTGCAGTAGTAGTGAATTCTTTAAGTTGCAAACAGAACAACCTTTGAACAGACATACTTGGCTTTATACACTATGATCAGTTAAAAGTGAGAAGCTTTCTATTCACTCATTTTGAATTCACTTGTTAACTACACTGAAAGTGCTGAAAGCAGCTAATGCATGTTTTAAGCCAAGGAAAGAGGAATCTTAATGTACTTTTTCTTTAGAAGACTTTCTTTCAAAGCTAGTAAGAAGGTGTACATGTGTACCTGCATAACTGTCACAGCTCCATATGTAACAGCTGTCCAGTATATAGAGCCCACCATTATTCCAGCTGCAGCAAATGGACATGCCTTTGAGATCAGTCGATCTGCAAGATCCAAAACGTAAACAACTGGACCTATGATAAAGGAAAAGTAAGGTTTCAAGATATATAAGAATACTGAAGAAAGCTCTCAGCATGTCACTTGTGAGAAAGAAAAAACTTGGCAAAATACAAGTCTGACATCCCACACATGCTGTTTAAATGAGAACATAGAATTAAAAAGCTACTAAGCTAAACTTGAAATGATTTCTACCTACCATTTCATTCATTGCAACATTTTTCTGAGACATTAATATACTGGTTAGAACAGTGACTAATTCACGCACTAAAGTTGACTAGCTTCCTTTGTGTTGAATCAGAATTTTTCTGCTGTAGAAACCATTTTAGGGTTAGTGGCTTTTTTGTTAGATATTTTAGTTTTCAATAGGAAGAACTACTAATTAGTTGCAATGTACTTCATGTGCTTACCTTTGACAGCTTCACCTGAGAATTCTGTCACTAAACTATCCTGCTCCACCGTAAAAAGTAGCACAGCCAATATGAAAGATTCCTTCTGCTGGAAGAGGCTGCATCCAGTGTTTTTATAGGATCACCTCTCAAAAATGAAGGAGGAAAAAACCCTCCTGTTCAGGTTATTTGACAACAATGCATGAATAGAGTTTCACTGTTCTGTCTATGGACAACTGCCCTTTCCAGACCTACACAAAGCAAGACATTCACGTCCTGACCAACTTCGGTAAAGTACGCAAGGGCATGCTTGCATCTTTTGAGAGACTGCATCAGCAAAGCAAAAGCCAGAAACTGAAGTCTGAAATATACATATGGAGGAAAAAAATGTCATCACCATGACCAGATTCCACAATACTTTTGTATTTATCAACAAATTTTATATACAGACTGCCCTCCTTCAGCTCAGACACATAAATAGTTCTTGTTAGCTCTCTCCTACTTTTTCCTACCAAAAACCAGCGAAAATATTAGTTATTCTCAAAACCAGCCTATAGCCATTCTTGGAAGTAACTAATCCTCGGTGTCTCTCATCCCAGTTTACCAGCCTATACTTCTTTTTCTACTTCCTAAAGTTTTCTTTTTCTGGGAGGGAGGGGCAGGGAGGCATGGGTGGGTGCTAGAGAGAGAGTGATCTTTTGAGCAATGGTGTTAAATGACTTACTGAAGTCCTGATAAACGAGATATACAGGACTTACACTCAATGAATTTCAACTGCCAGGCTAGTCTGCATCCTCTGTTTTGTATACCTGTCCTGAGTTGTATGCCATTTTCCTCCAAAAATCCAAACAATCAAAACTTGTTCTGATCTTGCACTGAATTGAGAAGGTTAGGTGCCAAGGACTTATCTTTTTTTGCCTTTGTAAAGTTAAAGGTATTGTATTTGGTATTCACCAAATCTACAAAAAATCACTTGCAGTTCAGTTCTTAGCTTAAATATTCCTAGTATATAACCATTTTATATTCTTAGTTTTTTAGGACAGTGATAACTTAGCACCCTTTTCCAAAACAGATTGTCCTTTGAACTATTATATTTACACCAAATGAATTAAAAGCTATGCATCTAAATATACAATCAAGAAATGAGATTCACATCAAAAGTTCTGCAGAAAATTTACTTCCGTCATCCACACTGACAAAATTGTGACTCCTGCTTCATGACTTAGTTGATTCTTCTGTTTCAAGAAAGCAGCTGTTAGTGTGAATGCAACCAGTTCTACTCAGCTCAAGTCAACCAATAAAAACAAGCAACGGCAACATCTAATTGAACTCATTCATTGTTGTGTTTTATCAGCATTGCTATTCTCATAAAGCACTCCCACATCTGTTTTGTTGTTCCCCCCCCCTTTCTTTTTAAAGAAGAACAGGGTAGGATTTTACATACTGTTTGTACAGCAGTAGCATCCAGACCAGACAAGGATTTTTTTTCCATGCACAGGTATGTGTGTGAATACCATACTGAAGAGCTGCAATTTAAACACATTTAGGTTGTATGCAGTCTCGACAGAAGTAATTGTAAATATTGAGAAGTTAGGTATCAGACTAGAGGGCAGTCCTAATCAACTTGAGCAGAATACTGCTTAGTGTACTCTCTGTTCTAGCTCTGCCAGAGCCTTAAGTTCTTATCCCACTGGTTACCTTTGCATGCATCTTTTGGTACAACAAGCATTCTTTGTTTTAGTAATGAGCTCTAGTTTTAAGAGCAGGAAGCATCTTCCTTTGTGGCTTGTAAGACAGTAAACATCTCATCAGCACTCTGCTTCAAATACACCAACTGATGTCAGTCCATAAGAAGCGGACAAAGTGTAACTATAGAGTTCATTTATTCTCAAATTGAGCATCCTGGAATTGATCAGGTACCACAAACAAAGAGTTTCTGAAGGAGGAGTACACTACTCAAAATAAAAAGAACTGGAACAAGCCATTCAGCTGTATTAACAGTTATGCTTAACTTTCCAGGACAGATTTCAGAAAGTGCTGGATGTCTATCAATGTGTTCAAAACAGCAACAAGGTCATAACTGCAAGTAATAAAGTAATTTACACATCTTGACTATTTCCCACAGTCACTGAAAAAACTGTTTAACTGCACCATTTAGAAAGCATACATTTGTGTGAAGACAAGAGACTCAAAAAACCCATCATAGTTGGTGAGTCCTAAAGGGCAACACAAAGCCTTACCCATCTTGGCACAGAGATATGGCAACAGCAGAAGTCTAACACTAAAAGTACTAACAAATGGCACCTACTGATACTAGTCATTAAAAGAAGCAAGCTACAGAATGAGGTATAGAACCTTGAGAAAAAACTTCAGAAACACTGTTCCAGTAATTTATTTACTTTTAATTAGTCCCTCAGGAAGGAGGTAGTGAGAAAGGAAGTAAAATGTAACTGTTTCTTTTGTATTAAGGAAGAAGCAGGAAACTAAATATCACTGGTGTATACATTAAAAAAGGAAACACTAAATAGAAAAACAGTTTTCATTTTGTGAAAGGTATCATGCTTTAAAAGAGCTTTTCCTGACAAAATCTCTCATTTATTAAACTGAAGTAATTATCTAAAGGATACTTCAGTTACTTTCTGAACCACCCTGATATCTGCTGGAGGGACAACACAGCAAAGCACCAGCAATCCAGGAAGTTCCAGGAGTGCATTGATGACAACTTCCTCCAAATGGTAGAGGAACCAACAAAAAAAGGTGCTTTGCTGGACCTTGCTCTCACCAACAGAGACGGGCTGGTTAATGATGCAAAAACTTAATGGGAGACTAGGTCGTAGCAACCATAACATGGTTGAATTCAGGGAAGTGAGGAAAGAGTGAAGAAAGCTCGCTACCCTCAATTTCAAGAGAGCAGATTTTGGTCTCTTCAAGGATCTGCTTACTAGGGTACCATGGGACAAAGCCCTTGGAGGGAAGGGGAGCCCAATAAAGCTGGTCCATATTCAAAGTTCACTTCCTCCATGCCCAGGAGGCAAGTGTCCCAGCGAAGAGGAAGGCAGGCAGGAGAGCCAGGAGGCCTGAATGGATGAACAGCATTTCTTTAACAAACAGTTTTACTTTTAAACAAAGTTCAAGTTTCCATGGCAACAATTCATTTTCTTGCCCTACTTAATATGAGCAGATGAGGATTGGAACAGCAGCAACCACTACTAATTTAAATATATGCAACACATTGTGCAGTGTCCTACTCAGCTACTCAAGTAGACTCTGGAAGACTACCTCCAACTTTTTTCTTTCATCTTCACAGACAGAGCTAGATCAGTGCCCAGCAACCACAGCAATTCTGCCTCTTGAATATTGACTCAGGAATACCTCCCAAACAAAGTAAAAAGATGTTTTTCAGGTAAGGCAAAAGTTTGTTTAATAATGTTATTTCCTCTGAATTTCCTTTGATAAGAGTATATCTGCGAGCTGAGAAAAAAAAACCCTGCATGTGTTTATGTGCTAGTACGTGGCAAATGCTGAAGAAGTTGCCCTCTGCTCAACAAGAAAAGAAATCACAGTAACCATAAATTCATTGTAGGTTAATTACTTGTAAGACTTCTTAATATACCTAAGTGGAAAACTTTCAGAAGGTGTTGAACTAATCCACCAAATAGAATTTAAGCAGAATTTAAGTTATTTATTTCTATCTGGAAAGGGGAATAGACAGTTTTCAACAGAACTGATGCTCCAAGCACAAAAAATAATAATAAAAAAGGGTAGGAACAATATCAAGAAAGAATCCATTATATTATTTTTTTAATTTAAATGATACGTTTCTTACCTAGCTTTGGAAATACTATTAAATATTCTGCATTGCACTGAGGACAAGCAACTCTAGCAGTACTGTTTCCTCTTTGCTTTTCATCCACCCAGCGCTGTAGGCAAGTCTGATGAACCCATTTCGTGGAGCCCCTGCACCTGCAAGGTCTCACCCACTCTGCTGTCCGATCATCCTCATCAGTAGCAAAACAAACCCAGCAGCTTCTGTAATTACAGGAAGGAAAAAGTAAGATATGTTTTGCTGCTTTTACATGCTTCAAGTAACCTTTCACATGTGAAAGCATGTAGTTTTAGAAAATACACACCTAGAGGAGACAATGCTTATTGCTTCATTCTTAATAACCAAAAATTGAAGCATTTGGTACCACAGTCTTGTTCTGGCATTAACATAATATTACAGACAGCTAAACACCTGCCTTTAATACATTCTGTATGACTAATTTAGCTTTTAGATAATTTATGAATTAAAAACCATTGAGACTGTAGTTCCACCTCTGAATAATTCAACATATGAAAACCCCATGTATTTTAAAATGTATTATAATCTTCTACAGCAGCTATTTTGTTAAGTCTTTAATATTAAAAGTATAAGATCAATACAGTAGTCTGTTACTTGGGAAACAAATTAATTTAAATGACAAAACAAGAGAAATAATACAATGTATCACAAACAAAAACAATTCATTCCCCCTCTTTGAAAAGGAAAGGTACTTAAATCAGATACAGATGTTGTCTAATCTAAATTAAGTTACAAAGGACTTAAAAATACGGTTGTACCACTAGAGGAGGTAATTTCCACACTGAAGAATTATTGAAATATATAAAATTCAAACATACCAGTTCTGTAAGGAGAGAACACAAAACTGACAGGCTATGTGACCTGACCTGAAGAGAGAACAAATCCTAGATAGTTCCTAGATATCTGAAGTGATGATTAAGCCAGACCCTTGGACACCTCACAACTTGCAAGAAAAAGTAAATTAAAGATCTAAACTAGGAAAATATCAGATACATTCACTGAATAATTTAGTTTTCACTGTGAAATAATTTTCTAATTCTCATAATTAAGATCTTGACTATTAGGTAATAAACCAAGCTAACAAAATAAGGATTTTACCACCAATATCATCTGGTTTGATACATATATTTTCAATAAATATTTCACACCAGCCACCACAATCATAGTTAAACATGTATGACAACAGCATCCCTATAATTTAACTATCAAGATACAACCTAATTAGATATTATCCACTAACTGAAGTTTTGCAGCACTGTTTTATTCTCTTAGTAATCTGAGTAACATCATTAAGATGAAACAGTGAAAGGTTTCTTATGTATAACCAATAACAAACAGTAACTGGGATACACAGAAGCTGAGAACTGCCCCGGCACTACTAAACAAATTAAGATTTGAGAATTGTGATTTTCATTCAAGAAGACTGTTCAGTTGGAAGACTGACATCTTTAATCAAAACTGCAATTTCTTCCATCCATCATAATGGGAAGGTAAAAGCAAAGTCTGACTTTGCTTCTTTCTGTCCTTCCCCACAACATCTGTTTAAATCTGAATCATAATGTTATGCACACCTTCATGCTCCGTATATGCACCTATAGCAATCCTAAATGAAAGGACACATTACCCTTCCTCAGCAGGGGAAGGAGAGGCAGCCAAGCCACCGGTTAGTAAGAATCTAGATTAAAATGATTAAAATATTACAAATCATGGTAGACATTTTGATTAATTGCACTTGATATCAAGGAGTTCTTATCTTCCAATGTTTTATTTTCTATTTACACCAAGAAAACCCGAATTTACTTTAAGAACAAACAATACAATACAAAGCTACTGATAATTGTTGTTCTTCGATAGGTCTTTTTCTCCATTAAAGGCAAATCCTTGCTCATTTATTCCACATCCTATTTAGGTCTACAACTGATTGCTCCAAATCTAACTTTTTTATTTTTTATTTTTAAACTAAAGGCTTCACATTAGAGCTAGTTACGTCTGTGGGTGTCAGTAAGGTCAGATGCTACCAAGCCACAGAAGTCTAACACTTAGTAAAATAATGACAGATTTAAGTTTGAACAGAATCTTGCTACAATACAATTTTCACTAGTTAATTTGACCATGAATACTCTGTAGACTAAATTCCATTCAAGCTTTCTGTTAAGGTTAATAAGAAAAATATGCATCTTCATTAATTGTTTCATCCAATTTCTTGCCTTGCTATTATATCTGAAAACCTGACAGACCTATAAAAAGATTAACAAATTCCTTTACAGACTTAAACCCTTAGCAGGTCATGAATAATGAACAGTACATTCCTTGTATTCTGTCATCAGCTTTATCTCTTTCCATTGACAGCAGCTGTAGCAGAAAGGGCTAAATAAAACCATTTCAAAATAAGTATCTTGGCTCTTGCCAGATTTTCCATTTTCTTGTACTGAATAAAATATGACCTTGATTCTTACCACTGAATCAGGTTGCTACTCAACCTGAAATAGAAAAGGCTGACAAGCATTGGTTCTGATAGAAACTCAATCATTCTTCCTTGATGACTTTCTACACAGCCAAATCAATAAAACTAATGTATTCTTCCACACTTCTTTGGCTTTAAAAAAAAAAAATCAAAACAAAGCATACACAAAAAACAGGTCAATATAATTATTTCAGCTTTGAATATACGGTTACAAATGTCTTTTAGACTCGGCTCCTCAGCACCTAAAGCTCTCAAGTCTCGAAAATTCTATTCAGACTCCAAGAATAACTGAATTATTGTATCTATTTTTTTTTTCTCTACCAAAGACAAACTCTTTTCAGGATGCTGCATATGTTAAGAGCAAAACAGATGGATAAAATGTTGTATTGAAGACTAGAGACCCTGCACTCCAAATGTTATATGACTGATCTAGAAAGCCAAGGCCTGCCTAAAAACAGGCTTCTCCAAACCACAAGTTTCTAGTTAGTAAGGGAGCCACTCTCTCCTGCACCTGGTTGGAGTTATAGCTCCAGCACACTAGTAAGAACAGTACCAACAGACATACCTACAGGTAGGCTGGTTTCTTTTTTATTGAGTTACATTTGTTCTAAAGGTGTAGTTACACGTCTTCTACACTTTTTCCCCTAAAAATCTTAGGGAGGAAGGATAGGATCTAATTCATGTTATTTAAATCAAACCTGCCTCAGTCTTTGGAATCTGAATTCACCATGATACAGCTTTGTTTTCCAGCAGGCATGACTATGTAAGCAATAAAAAAAAATAATAATTTAAAAGCAGTAAGTTTATTATATTATATGCTAGTAAAAAGTTTGCAGAAATCCTTAACATTCCATAAGCCCAGCCGATACAGCCTTGTGTCCACAACACTTAATGAAAGATGACTTCTGCAACTGGGACAGCACAACTGCTTTACAGGCTAGTTTCAAATATTCAGTTCTACAACTGAGAATGCAAAAATTCTTGAGTTTTTTCCCTGCTGTTCAGTGGTACACATGTATGAATGACAAACAAAACAAGAAAACGTCTTAAGATATTTCTTGTAAGATGTTTAGCAAGACCTAGCCCTTGCCATGGGAAATACAGATTTGAACATGCATGACATGCTCAAGAGATGTGAGCTAAAAGGTATTTTCTCCTCCTTACAGATCCTTTGTAAAATACAAGAAAAACGTTTCCGCATTTCTCACACAGCATAAACTGCTTTCCCTTAAAGCAGTGGGAACTTGCTAGCAGAATAAAGCACCACTGTTCTGCTCAACAGTAAGTGACCGAGTGACTTTTTGCAATTGGGTCTCACATCCAAAAAGAAAAGAAGTGAAAAGGCTGAAACATAACTGAGAGCAATAATAGCACAGAGAGCCAATACAGTGAAGGATGAAAATGTATCTTAGAAGAAATGACTGAAAGCATTCCAGTAGCTGGCCATAAAAAGGCAGTGTTCTGAAGGACGACCCACAAATCTGCTGTTTGGAAGAAGTAATTTTTCATGAGCTTCTGTAACAAATTTTTATTAGTAGTCTATACCAACAGATAAAATATCTTGGATGAAGTATAGTGATAAGCTTCCACTAAACCTGCCAACTACACTCTAAATACTGTAAGATCGTGTTGAAATAGTAAGACTAGGATGTCAGAAAAATCAAGGGGGTTACCTAGTAGCATACAACACAGGTAGTCTGCTTTGGGGCTGGCTGACATTTTAGCAGACTGTTCTCTGGGAAAGGAAAATAAAACAAAAACCACAGAGAACAATGTATTGCAAATGCTACTGCTAAACATTTCCTTTTCCTGAGTTTGAAGGAACCAGCAGGAGTAAGATTCTTGTGCTAGAGGGCCACTACTTGGTTGCAACAAAATGCAAGCCTAGCCTACAAATCCCTGATAAAGGCTACAGAGAGAGGAATACTGCTTACCCAAGAAATGCCAGCTTACATCATGCTTCATGGAGGAGATAAATGATGGAGGAGATGAACTCAACTGCAAAGCTTAAAGCATCATGAAGACTTCAACAGCAGAATGCATACAGACCTAAATCCCACAATGGTGGATGTTTGTTAGCAGAGGAAGACTGCAACAGGTTTATGGACAGAGCACCACACTTTCCCCAGTATTCTCCTGGCCATCACACACAGCAGAAAATACTTTTATCTTCAACCCAAGCTCCAAACTCAAAAAAATCCTTACACTATATCCTAAGCGGAAAAAACACCCAAACGCACACACAGAGAGTGAGGAACAGAGGTATCAGTGTGAAAATACTAGTATCAGATGCTCCATCATTACTTCTGCAGATCCTTTTTAAGGCAGCATGGCATAGCAACCACATGCCAGCCTGGATGTTCAACTAGAAAACATGCTGTCACCTTGAAACAAAGACTAAAATCTTCAAAGGAAGTTTTTGAAAGTCATCTGACCTAATACCCTGTTCTGCTCTGCCTAGCCATCAAGCACAGAGTGTAATGCTGAGTAAAGGAGAAGTTGATGAGAATCTAGAAACAGTAACTAGCCTTTACTACAAAAGTAGTGCTATCATTAGAAACAGAGAAAGGTTAAATAGAGAATATTCAAGCTAATGTTGGTGTGAACATATCACCACATAAGTGGCATTCATATATAGGTTCTGACTTCCTCTAGCCAAGAAGCCTCTACTTCGATTTTTAAAACCTTTTCTTAAAAGCCCATGGATGACTAAAACCAAATATGCAGTCAGTCAAACATATTAAATAAATAAATAAATAAATAAATTAAATTAACTGGAAAGCATACCAGAAAGATCTAGTGATTATCAGAAGTTGAACTTCAACTTACTTATACATTCTAAATTATAGCTCACATTAAGAAGAAATATTTTACACTTGAGTTAACTGCACTATATCAAGGCAGAGATATGAGTGAAGGACAGTTCACAGAATCCTGCTGGCAACTTTCTAGCTTGTGGATAGAATTTAACCTTTAACTGCCAGCCACCACTTATTGTGCTTGAATTGTGCCTTGCAAGGCTTTTATGGCCTTTGCTTCTACCCAGCTTAGAATAAGAAATCTCCCATAGAGTTAGCTAGCTCATTGGGTTTTAGTCTCTAGTTTGTCAAAGACAATCTAGACTATTTCTAAAAATCATACATTTCATTCTGGACAAATTCAGCTTTTGCAAACACCTATTCAGGCATATCCCTTTTTGCAAAGACTTAAACATTCAGCTCTCTTAAAGGCTTCGCTTAATATTACCATACTCTCACTTTTTCAGAAGGAAAACCTAAGAAATTGCCAAGGCTCAGTGGCCTTGCTGCAAGCCCCTAAATATACTAAGAACTTTGTTGTTACAAACATTTGCTTTATTTCTTAAGGAAGGGTGGGAAACTAGGGCCCTTCTAAAAATACGCCAAGGACAGACAAGGCAAAACTATCACTCATGCAGTAAGCACATTATTGCTAAAACATTACACATTTTGCTAACTATTAGTATTATATATTAGCAGCCTGGCATCCAATTCTAATGATTTAAGCTACTGAGTGTGCCTGTCTGGGGGCAGTGACACTGATTCTTCCCATCATGTTTAGGAAGAAAAATAAAAGAGTGACTAACACATGGTGGAAAAAAACCCAAACAACAAAACCCAAACATAGAATGCCATATAAACAAAAGAATTTGCTTCCAAAACTGAAGTAGGCTTTGAACAACATTATTTGAAAAGCTGAAGTAATAGTCCAGTATACATACATAGCAAACACTATGAAGAATTAACATTAAGTTAATACCTTAAACATTTATCGGATTATAATGCATATAGTATACTATATAGGGAAAACATTTTCTTAAGTATTGTTTGACAAAGTAACAGAGATATGAAGCAACTAGCAAATTTTGTTTTAGAGGCTACTTAAAGTTTCTTCCTTGAATGTTCCTTTAAACATACTGATTATATATTAATTGCCAGTAATAATCATAAAATTGTAGGGCAGTATGTTTGAAAGCTCCTCCTGATGAGGAAAATGAAAACCAGAATAAATTATTTTCTATCTTAACTTCTCTCAATCTAATTGCAGAAGAGCATAATGTCAAGGTATAACTGAAGTAAGAGGCTCCATCAGCTAGAATTCACATAGTAATATTCACCCTGGTTGAAGAAAGAAAAGCTGCCAGCATGTGCAAGGTATGGTGAGAACTCTTGACGGGAAGACCACACGCAGCCTTATCTAATAGATAACTGTAACCTACTAGGAAAGTAGAACACCCAACTACTGACAAGCTGAACTATCTGATTTACGTACAAGTAAGATTATTTAAAGGAGGATGGATTATTATTTGAGGCTAAAAAAACCCAAAACTGTCTTAGTGCCAAGCAACACTGGAAAGGAAGACAGTTTCAAACTTCAGAGTAGTTTTAAAAGCCACTCTTTCTCTAATTCATCTGCAAATTATTATATTAAATTCTTACAGCAGTCCTCACTCCCTAGGGATATTACACATTTCATCATGTACGAAACTCTGGGTTTTGACTGTCTCTGTGGTTTCCAATATATCAGATTTACTTGCCAGACAATAAAAGTATAACAAACAAGTAACTATATCCAGCTTCAATCATTTGAGGCCTCCTTCAAGAAGTATCTTCAACTATACCCTCCATCACAACACTAACTCTTTTTGAGAGGAAAAAAACCACTTGCAACATTGTTTTCAGTAGCACAGTCAACACCCTCTCCAGTTAGACAGTGACACTTAAACCAATGCATACGAAATATCGGTGGATAAAAAACAGCAGACATTAATAGAGAGCCATGCACAGAAAATTACTCATTTGACTCTCCAACTTATCAACACTAAATGAGGATAGAAGATGTGTGTGAAAAATATCAATGCAGGCAGCAAAAAATTGATCTGAACCTCTAGAACAAAGGAGGTTGTTTCTTAGTAGAGACTCAGAACTATGCTACAAGACTCTAAGGTACTGCTATAGCTTAATTACATACACAGAAGATTCCCCAGTCAACAACTTCCTAACATTATTGAAGAATTTTAAAATATTAGCATTGAGGCCAACCTTGACATCAAAAAAATTCGACTTACCTCATACTGCTTGCTTCAAAGTGCTGCCTACAAATCAAGGTTTGTAATCACAGCACAACTGCTTCATTGCTTTGTAAGAATTCTGTAATTAGCTGTGCCATTTGATCAATATTAAATGTACATACATTTTTCCTCTCTTAGCCAAGATGTAAGTTAAAGCAAGTGTTTGGTAGACTCAAAAGAATTTAACCTTTATTCCTTCAAGTTCTGAGAAAAGGGTTAACAAGCATTAGTCTGTCGTATCTCCTGAAGAATTTACTTTTCCATAGCAGCAGGTTTACATTTACTTACTAGCTTCCTTAATAAAGCACTGACGTTATCTGTGTTTTCAAAGATTGGTATCAAGATATTTTTAATCTGCTGTTTTAAGCTGGAATGTTAAATACAATTCTCAGTCTCAAAAATAAGATAAAAATATGTAGTTAGCATTAAACAGTGTTACTTTGCACTGGGAGAAAGGGCAAGAGAGTTGCATCAGAAAAATACCAATACTGGCATTTGTGGTACGTGTACAGAGTAGATGACAGATGTTACAAATATCAGAATTGACATACATACAGAATAGACCAATTTAGGTATGTCTAAAACTGTAACTGTCTTGACATTAAACTGCTGCTGTGACAAGAAAAAGAGAAAACACAAGAAATGCAAAGTTACATTCCATCCACAGAGTCTGCATTATGTGAACTCAATTTCCTTCAGCAGTTTTCCAATATCACACAGGTAATGTAAAAATACAAATTAATCTTCAGGCACAATATATTTTGTTACAAAAGTAAACACATTACCATAAACTTAATCTTAGAAACTAAACTTATGGCTATTCACTTTACATTCCATTCTAAGGAAATGTAATTTTGAAATGAGAGTTCCATTTCTGTGTGATATGTGCCTATAGTTTCATTGTTAAACTGACCATACAGGGTAATCAATTTTTTTGTTATATTCTTCCAAAGAAAAGAGAAGAGAAATAGAAGTGTAGTCCTAAAGCTGCAAAAATTGGCAGGAAGACTCTAAAGCAAGCATATTGCTTTGAACTCAGAGTTCATATAGTAGAAACTACTACTCGAGTTCTTCTCAGTTTATAACTTCCATTTTTATTAGAGAATTTAAAGTATAAAAGAGCAAGCAAAAAAGCTCTCTGAAGTCAGTAATCTTATATCCTACTAATACACATAATAAAAACGGAACAATTTAAGACCTTAAAAATAAAAAAACCCCCAAACTTAAATGTCAGGAAGACAGATTCTTGGGACTTTAGTACCTCAAGAACAACAAAAAACCACTCAAATGTGGCAGACATTGAATATTTGGAAATAATCTTTCCTCTAAATAAACATGAATGAAACTCTGGGGTGTCTGATCATAACATTAGGTGACTCCCCTCAGCACTCCAGAATTCACTGCATGACTCGCTGATACAACAGTCACAAGCACTCATCACGTGGCCTTCTGTAATTATATCTTTCACAGAAGGCAAACGTATCTTGGCACATTTTAGTCCAATATAAAATATCCACTTTTAAACAGAAGTATTCAGATCCCACAAGGAGGCTTTTATAGCAGGAGAAACAAATCAGGAAGCTATGTAAATACATTATTACAGCTTTAAAATAGAGATTTCTAATATTTTTTCTAGAAAGACTGTGAAGAAATAACTTATATTTAAAGGTCTTGAAAATAAATAAATAAATCAATCACTGAATGCCAGCTCTTCTTGTGCATAACAACTCCATTAGTCACTGCCTTGAAGAGACGTGCAATCAAAGGAAGAATGAGGCACAGATCCTTTAATTGAGAACACCAAATAGTTCATAATGCTCATCAGCAATCAATCACCTAAAAGCCTAGAAACACTAACTGCACTTATAAAAAAATAAATAAATCTGTTTCCTGTAAGAGTTGTTTCCAAACAAAAGCATATATCAAGATTCCATGACTGGCCCTTAAATCACTTGGAATTTATTTATTATAGGGAAATCCATGTAACAGGCCAGTTTAATTTTCATTTTTATCTTAATTCAGTTAAGATAATTATAATTTAAAATCATAAACAAATGAACAGCTAGTCCCAGATTTAACAGAACTTCCATACAATTTTTTTTTTAACCCAGCATTTAAAAGCAGAGATTTTGATTGGAATTTTTCTTATATTAAATTGTCAGGCAGGAAGTGTGTAATCCTTTCCCCAAAATAGATGTCACAAAAATCCTGAGCCTAAGCACTTTCATTAAATAATATAAATCTATTGATGAAAAGCACTCATATTAGCATTAAAATAACAGAAGAGTGAAAAGTAAAATATTAGAGAAAAGGAGAAAAATCAAGATGCTAGTCCAGTTAGACAAGAAATCATCTTAACTTTTAGGTATAGATTTCAGAGCAGATGCTAAAAAAGCCTAAGTGCAGATTTGTAAGAAGGTACTAGTGGACTGTGCCTCCTGTATTGGCATCTCCAGCACAGTATGCTCATGTCATGCAAATAGCCGTAATGCTGTGTTGTCTCCCTGTTCAAATTCAGATTGTATCTAAGACCTAGTACCAAGAAATTATTTGGGTTGGAATAAACTCTAGTCAGACCTCCTGCACAAGGCAGAAGCAACACTTAATTCAGACCAGATTGTCAGAGCTTTCTCCAGCTGGGTCTTGAAAAGCCTCATGGACAGAGATCCACAGTTGCTCCAGGTAGCCTGTTGCAAAGCTTGACTGCATTGTTCCCCATCCTCACATGCTGAACATTCTCTCTTCAGATTTCCAGTCATTGGATCTCATAATCCTGCCAAGAACATCCCAAAACAGCCAGACTGTCTTCTGAACAACCTCCTCAGTAGGTATTAGAAGGCTTTTAGGTCTCCCCACACCATCTCTTCTTCAGGCTAAGCAGTTCCCTCTGGCTTTTCCTAGTACCTCATGTGCTCCAGCCTGTAACCTCAGTAACAGTTTCATTTAAAACACCAACAAAAAGCAGTTTGCTTAAAAGAACTTAACCACTTCAGATTGGGAATTTTGATTCTTCTGAAGATGGACTTGCTACTTGTTTTAAGCCACAAGTGCCAGTAAAAAAGAAGCAAGTAATGCACTCCTTCGATAAAGATGGGTATTACATGCTATAACAAGCTGGTACCCAACTCATTCTGTTGCATAGAGGAATTAAGATGCATAAAAAAGCTCTTCACTTTCACACAAGGAACTTCCCGCCCATTCTGCAGTAAAGGAAGACCTTAAGCCAGTTCAGATGTCAGAAACACCAAGCAAATAAGTCCTAGAGAGTTGGCATATTCGCTATTACTTTAACTATTACTTAAAAAGATGTTCCAAAGTTAATACCTGAACCTTTTAATCGATTTTTCTCTAAATTGTTATATGTATGAAGATATTTATTCAATACATTTGCACTGTCAAAAGTTTTAACATCAGTGAGTACTGTAAGACAACATGCCAAAGGAAACAGTCAGTTTTTGATTCTGCAGGTAGAACAGTTAAGCAGCAATCAAACATGTTTATTCCTAAGCATAGCAAAGCAGACATCAGATAAAAATGTAATGTAGGTAAGATGACAGTCAAAAGGTTAAGACAGTTTATAAATAACATGCTGATACTTTTATACTACAGATGGGCAAAAGACATTCTGCAGGTCTGCAGTAAGTCTCCACTAATCGTCTTTACTGATAAGACACAGGAAGAACTCAATCTACACAGAACTTTCAGCATAGAGAACTGTGATAGGAAGGGATGTACCTGGGATGAAGCAATAATGAAAAAGTCAAGCTATTAGAATGTTATTACAGCTTGAAACTTTGATTCTTCAAACCTGCTTTACAATATTTTGCGTTTTTCTTTCTGTATCAGCATAAGCTTCCAATCAGGTGGAATAAAGACAGGAAGTAACACCTTGTTTCCTTTCTGGTAGAGACTAACCCAGTGCAGCCCACTCTACTTTTATACTCTCTAAACATGCATAATTTACTCAAAAGGAATAAGAGAAAGCAGTACTTTTAGCTGCTGATAGATTTTGACCAGAGCCAGGGAAAGTCCTCTTTCAAAAAAAATGCAAAAAACAGTTTGCAGAATTAAAACTGTTCTTCCAAGTAGGACAATGAAGAGAGGCATACTTAATTAGTGCAAGTAGAACAAACTGACTGAACAACTGTAGAGGCAGTAAATAGTCAGTGGAAAGTAAAAATACATCAATCCTGTGAAGAGTTTTATGTTGTTTACTGCTCTGCCTATCTTGTCCAGTTGAACTCCACTCCTACAAAGATTTACTCATGTGTCAATTTTAGTCAGTGACATTATTCATAGTGCACAACATCCAGCACAAGTTTAAGGAGTTCAGAGTAAAGGTATTTAATTAAAGAAGCCACTGCACTAATTACATTGCTTAGGCTGTAGCATTAAGGTCTTAATCCAAATCTGTACCTTTGGTTACTAAATTATCAACAGTAAATTGTGCAAATAAATCTAAATCAGTGCCCACACTTTCAGAGAGGGAAAGAAAAGATTCATACCAAGACAAAAAATTACACATGTGCTAACTGGAACGAAAAAAGCAACTGAAAACTGTATACAAAACCACTGCCTATATGTTTTTCTTATTAAAAAAAAAAAAAAATTACCATTGAATCCCATGACAGAAAGATTAATTAGAAAACCTATGAATTTGGAATTTTGCAAATTGTTTGCATTTTTCTGATGAATCAGCGCTCTGGCAAAGAGAAAAATGAGCTGCAACAGAGTTATACCACTCTTGATAGTGTAAGTCATTTCTTAAGCCAACAACAATTGTGCATTTCATCTTTTAATCACTTTTAAAGTCCACCTGTCATTTCAACTCTATTTTGTCCTTTAAAAAAAGGAATGGCAGGAGTAGAAGACAAAACAGTTATATGATGTTGCTCTAATTTCTATCAGCTGCATATCAACCACAGTTGAACTGCTATCCATTCAGAGAATAAAGCATGCTAATGCAAAAGATAAATCATGCTAAAGTTACCACCACACCAGCTCTTCAGTATGTACCTGCAAAAGCCTACAACAGATTATTTATCGTATTTTGACTAATGTATAGGAATACTGAAAAAACAGAATGCAAAAGTGCCCATGCTCTGGCCAGATGGCAAATTTATGGGAGGGAGAGAGCAGCTGTTGTCTTAAAGGGATGAGCAATTGTTGTCTTATTTTGAGATGCTAGAAAGAGTACCACAAATCACTATCACAAACATGCTATAAAAAACCCTACAAAACACAAACCCAGCATTCTGAAGCACTGGTATAATGAATTGCATGAGCAACCCACACATAATCCAACAGAATAAAGAAAATAAAGCTTAAAAATATGAGTACATTTATACCATTACAGCTCACATTAAGGCAATGACATAGCTAGGAGAAAGCTGTTGTTTAGCTAAGCATATTTTTTTAAAGGCAGCAGATTAGCCAGATTATCTTTACAAACAAATAAATCAGAGATCATCTGATGATAGATCTATAAAGGTAACAATTTTTTAAATTTGACCACATTGAAGATTTTTTTTTTAATCACTTAAATATTTACATTGTCTAGGTTTTCTATGGACATGGGCTTACCACAGACTTCATTATGGCAACTACACGTTGAATAACTATTTTTTATATCTTGTCAGTTCAGAAAGCATCTGCTCAACCAACACAGTACAAAGACTGCATAGTAAGATAAATAGTTTTGTCTTCTCATACGTATGCTAACAGCAACTCCAGCGAGATCCAGTCAAGCATTCTGTAAGAAGGCTAAGTAGTACAGGACCACAGCCAACTGATGTCCTGGCAATAACATGCAGGCTACTACAGAAGGCTAATAAAATAGCAAACTGACAAGATATAGCTATAGACATAACTTAAAAACAAACTGAATTTACACATTAGTTCTGCTTAAAAGCCAAGTATAAAAAATATAAGTAAAATTGTATTTGACAAGCAAGCAACAGGAAAAATACTGAGTATTTAAAAGATTATGTTTTAAATCAAATAGAGCACCAAAATCCACCAGGAAGTACAACATCTTATCTTCAAAGTTACCCAGAAGAATGAAAATGTTTTAAAAAATTCATTAAGAAGCCAGAATACCTGTTATGGCAGGTATTACACAAGGCAGCTAGAAGAAACAATTGAAAGTGTTCAATTGGAAGAACTGTTGTCAAACAGTGGTGACTGAGAAAATTAATAGGACCTAACTGAAAAGGAAACATGAAAAAAATCCCGCAGTTCATAGTTCATGATCTTGGCATACTAGGCACAGGAATTTCACTGTAAAGGTTCAATAACATAATACCATTCTGAATATATTTCTGGGTATTTCCTTAAAAAAATGCTTTTATATTAAAAAGATGCCTAGCATATCAAATAGCCTCTGCTTGTTAAAATTTGACAAATGCATTAGGATTGACTTTCAAGTTAAGTTTGCCCTGTGCACTCAAAAGAGTAATAGCTGTAATTTCTAAGACATTTTAATGTAATCTGGCAATTTTATTTACATAAATATTGAAAAATGTTTTTACATTTATTAACAGCATATAAAAAAAACATTACCACATCTATTTTTAAATGGAAATTCCTATAATACTGTAGTTTATGCATTAAAACATAATTAATAAAGATATTAAAATAATAAGACCTCACAATTCAGACAGACAGCTAATCACTGCCTTCAAGTGCACACATTAGTCCAGGAATATGGCCCTTTACCATAGACTGCAAAGAACTGAGCATGCATAAAAATACAGTATTTTAAGACTATTATCTAGACCTGTTACTTAAACATGAGCTAGAAGAAAAAAAATTACAAAAGGGACAGAAATTCAAATTTTAATGCCAGAAAGGATCATGATAATAATCTGGATTAGTTGCCTAAATGCTGCAGATGAGAGAATTTCAGAATGTAGTGTCACTTCATGGTCATGACTACTTCTCATGCTTCTTGTATTTATACTGTAGCCAATCCTTCAGGCAAGTATAAAATACTTATCTAGAAATTTCAAGTAACAAATCCCTTACACTTTAACAGCAACAGACTGAAATGATGCTGGGAAGGGAAAATATAGACCACAAAATACATTAAAAAAGGATGAATCCTGGGCAACAATGTTGAGGTTCTATCAAGTCATGCCTTACACTGGAGAAATCTAAATTGCTTCAATAAGGGGAAAAAAACAGATGTACAATCTAAGAGTGAAGGGAATCCACCAACTGTTCTTTCTCACAAATACACAACTAAATATCTTGCTATAAGCTCTCTAACCCGTGTATATAGAGCTGTGCATACATTCAGATCTGCAGCAACACCTCACTCATAATACGACAGCACATCATCACTCTCAGCATGACCACCTAGGTAATGGAAACAAAAGAAAATCCTATTTTTTCTCTGCTTAGCTATTAGAATCAAATCAAAGTCTTACTCATTGAAAAGCTATTTTCCGCATCCTTCACTAAGAGATCTGAATTTGATTTAGAAGTACGCATTCTGTGTTAAATTACAATCTATTAAGAGTTACTATTAAGCTTTTGCATATGTGTTTGTTCCTCTTACCCAGGAAAACAACTGTTATTAGCAATAAAGATAACAGAAGAGGCATTTCAACCCCTCAGAATCCCTGCACATGACTCATCCCCTAAGGTGAAATACTGGAGGTATACCTTGATCATCACTACATACAACAGAAGACAGTTATGTATGACCTTCAGAAATATCAAACGAACGAGAATTGCTTTCTTCCACTGTAACCCCACTCTGTAAACCAAATACATAACTGAAAAATTATTTGCACTGACTGCATTTTGATGGATTGGTCACTCCAAAATCCATTGGTTGGAACTGTAGTACACTCTGAATTAAAATTCAGATCCTAAATACTTGGCTTCTTCTTATCACTCCATTCACCACTTCTCGCATTACTGTTTCTAAAGTTTCCTATACTTTAGGAAATTATTCTTATATGAGAGTTGCAAAGACTCTTCATACGTCCTTTTATGCTACCTTAAAACTTCTTCCCCACTGTTATTAAGAAAGTCACTGACACTTCCCAATTGTTTTAGAGTTTATCAACTCTGCTACTCCAAATTTATTGGAAAGTCTTTGACATGGGCCAGAGATACAAATTACAATTTCATAAAGCTGAAAGGATCCAAGAATATTAAAGGTACATCAAAACCCACATATCCATTACACGTAACAACTGAAGAGCAGTAAACTGGTTTAGCCACTAGTTAAGTAATTCCCCTTTTTAAAACATTCACAAAACAGATTATACACAGCCACAGACAAGTAGAGAATCAACTCAAAATATCATGGTTTCCCAGAATTCCAAAACATGAAATATTACATTATTGGATTAAAAACTTCAGGATGAAGATGAGATTGTTTGTTTGTTTGTTTGTTTCAGAGCAGCTGATTTTGCAACACTCTTCCTGATCTTTTCCTCCCCTTATCCCCACCCCACCCAATAATTCTGTCATCCTCCCAGTTCTTTTTGTGTTCCTTAACTCTTTCCTTTTAATCCCTGCATTCACAGGAAGTGTACTTTCCTGACAGTATTTCTAAAAATATACATTCTTCCTGTTACTTCTTGGAAATGCACTTATGGTTCCTGGCTGCTGGCCTCCTTGACAGGCATTGTTCTAAATTATAACCTCAATCGTCCCGTTGTCACCTCTCACTTCTTCAGTTTTTCTATAACACAACTTTCTCTCCCTCCTCAAATCACTTCTATCCTTTTTCTAAATCAAACTGAAACTTCTCATCCTCACCTTCCAGGCTGCACAAGTTCTGCCCTGCCCCTGCCTCACATATTTTTTGTCTCCATTACTTCCCTGATGACAGCCTGTATTTCGCTAAATCCTCTTTCCTTAGAGGTGACCTGGAAAGGAGAAAAACACCAGGGGTTTTTTTTTTGCTTCCTTATGATGAAAGTTTGACAGGTTCATCAATCCAAGCCTGAATAGTTTTGGGTCCCCACCTTCTGAGAAACCAGGCTATTACAACTCCTGCAATAACAGCCTCTCAATGTGATTTTGCTGTTTATAGGGGTGGGTCTTAAGGACTTCCTGGATGATTCAAAAGTATACACAAGGAATCTTAAGCCCTCAGTATAACAGGGTGAAAATGCTACATATTCAAATAAAAGCATAGGTGAAAATGCTACATATTCAAATAAAAGCATAAAGAGAAAAAAGTGTAATAACGATAATTTAAGTTAGTAAGCGGCTTTCCTCCCCTACATTTAAGTCAAACGACTTTTTTCTAAAAACAACCCAAGAAGCAATTGTAGGCTTTCTTCCAAGATCGTAAAACCAGCAATAAACCAAACAAGGCCAGCGAAGCATTTAGAGCCTTCTTATACGTGCTTTCCACACCTAAAGGATCTCCTAGGCGCACAGAAACCGGACGGCCTTCTGCACATCTCCACCACTCTCCCCAGAGCCCGAGTCGGGCCGGACACACCCCCTCCTGCCCAAAAGCTGCCAGAGGGATCCTTCTACACTCCGCACACCGCCACAGATGCCACGCTGCTGCCCGCAGTACCTCGCGCAGATTTACGACAGAGATTGCACGGCTTCGCCCAGACCACCAAAGTTTCCGGAACCCAAAGAAGCCAAAGACTGAAATCGGACCCGCGGCACCGGCTCCGGCCTTGCCCCGCCGCGCCTCGGCCCCCGCCAGCCCGCTCCCGCTGCTGCCCGCCGACCCGCAACGCGCCGCAGGCAGCGCGAAGCCTCCTCCGCGGGCAGCCGCGGGCTCCCTCCCGCTGTGCCCCGACGCCGGGCCCTCCTCCTACCTGTCCATGCTCTGCGGCAGCGCCAAGCCCGTCTGCTCGGACATGGCTCCCGGAGGAGGAGCGGGCTCAGCCGAGGGCCCGGAGCCTAACAAAGGCGGCCCTCGGCGCCGACAAAGCCGCGCGTCCCGCGTGTGACAGCAGGGGAAGGGAAGCGAAAGGAAAGGCCGCGAAACCGCCCTCCGGCGAGGCAGCCGGGGCGGTCCCTCCTTGAACAGGCGGAGACGACGCGAAGGGCCGGTCGCTGACGGGGGACGGAGCCGCACGCTGAAACTGCGCGGCCCAGGCCCCCGCGCTGCCGGGGCGAGCGGCGGCGACGACGCCTCTATGAAGTCACTACCGAGTGCAGCCGTGACGCCCGTCACCACCGCCCGCTCGCCGCAGCGCGCCTGCCCCAGAGCAGCGGCGACGGCCCCTGCGGCACGCCGGGAAGTGTAGTCCTGACGCCGCCGGGAGTTTAAAGGTCCGGCGGGGCGCGTCCCTCACCCTCTCCCCTCCCTGTGGCGCTGCTCCCTCTCCCTCCCCTATGCCTCTCCTCTCCGCTGCCGCATAGTCGTTGCCCGGCACCCTGCGTGAGGCAGGTAGGGGACGAGGTGGCGACGGGATGGCCGCTCTGTCGGACGGGGATAGGCGGGGAAGGGCCAGGGCGGGCCCGGCCCCGCGCCCTCGGTGGCGGCTGCCGCCCCCCCCCCCCCCCCGCTGCCTCGCGCCCAGGCCCCCCTGAGGGCCCGCAGGGTGGGGGAGCGGGAAGGGCCCTCGCGCCACTGCCCGCCGCGCGCAGCGACCGTTGCTCTGCGGCGGGTGAGGGGTGCGTCGCGCGCCTCCCGCCGCCCCCCCGGGCAGGTGGAGGGAGAAGCGGGGCAGCCGCTGCCCCCGCCCCGGCCACGCAGGGTGCAGGCCCCTCCTCGGGGCAGCAGCACCCTCCCGCGCAGCCCCGGCCTTCTCTCGCCTGCCAAACAGGTGCAGGCGGCTCCCGCCCCCTGCTCGGCCGGCCGGCCTCCCCGGGACCTGCCCTTGGGGCGGTGAAGCCTGAGGGAAGTGCCTACCCCGGCTGGGCTGCCAAGGAGGGCGGTGGCTGGCACGGCGGAAGGGAAATCAATCCGTTTCTGTGGTCTTGTTGGCAATGACAAGGACAAGCACCGGGCGCCCTTGTAAGTGGCCTTTTGTGCTCCATGGAGGCCTAGTGGCCGCTAGCTTCTGTGTGCAAGGGGGGTGAGGCATGGGACAGCTGGTGGTAAAGACGACGCTCGCATTTCAGTTTGTAGCCGTGCTTCCTAATGACAAAAAAAGTCCTGAAGAGCTTTTAAAATTTATTATATGTTATGAAGTCCATACAGAGCATGGCAGTTTGTGAAAGTGGAAATTCAGAAGTTGAAAAGCCTTTACAGAGCAAAGGGATGGATAACACCTGGGCAGAAGTTGTCTTCCCATTTATCTCCACCGTGCGTGTTAAGGGCGAGTGTCAGGAGGACAGAGCCAGGCTTTTTTCAGTGATGTCTAGTGATAGGACAAGGGGCAGTGGGTGAAAACTAGAACATAGAAGGTTCCATGTAAACATCAGAAAAAACTTCTTCACTGTGAGAGTGACAGAGCACTGGAACAGGCTGCCCAGAGAGGTTGTGGAGTCTCCTTCACTGGAGACATTCAAAACCTGCCTGGACACGTTCCTGTGTGATGTGCTCTAGGTGATCCTGCTCTGGCAGGGGGGTTGGACGAGGTGATCTTTCGATGTCCCTTCTAACCCCTAGGATTCTGTGATTCTATGGGTGTCCGTCTCCCACTCTTTAACTTCTCAGTTCAAGTGAGCTTATTTGCATGTCTGTGAAGGTTCTGCGTAATGTCAGGTTCCTCAAGCAAAAGGCGAGATCATAAGAGGCAGTTGGGACATTTCAGGTTCTTGTGACGACTGGTTTGAATTTTCCTTTTCTGCTTAAATATTAATACATATGTATGTATATATTTAATAAATAGCTCTTGGAGTAAGTTTTGTTTAATGCAACTAGACTCTGATACTTTGTGTAAATTACAGCTTTGTTACACTGCAATATCTGTACAAGGTAGTAATTTATGGGGCCAACCCCACAACTGTACATCTGCGTCAACCTACATCTTGATCTTTGTTGTGACAAGCAGCATGTGCATGTGGATATACCTGGCTGTAGAGATCAAGTAGAATAGGAAGGAGGCTAGTGTGCTCCCTTGGCTAGGGAAAAATCAACCTGCTTTTTAGAGTCTTTGTTGAGACAAAGAGGTTGTAAAAATGTGTGTAGAATCTCTGGACTTGGCCTTTTAAGCTGTATTATATAGAATGACTATGGCTGGTGTTTATTTTCTGATTGCTACAAATAATATAATCAGGAATGCTAAAGTAGCTAGTGATGTAAGTGTTCTTTACAGGAAGTATGGATAGAAGCAGATAGGAAAAAAGACATTGTGCTGTCATCCTGTCCCAGAAAATTATTTTTTACTTATTCTTGGGACACTAAAATTTGGTTATGCTTGAACTGCTGAGAAGCGTTGGATGTACAGTAGCCTGAGTAAACCATATGGTCTTGACTTCCTGGAAGAGAATCTAATACCCAATGTCCCAATTACAGCTTTTAATGAAACATAAGATCAATATTAGATATCAGAGTTTCTGTTTCCTATTCCTGGTCTGGAACAAGTGCCTTGTCTGTTGGCCAGAGCACTAGTCGGCTAGACTAGCCAAATGTATTTATTTGCAAACATTGCAAATGGAAATAGGGAAGCTGGTTGTATTCCTAAGATTATGGGATATGTGCAATTTCTGTATTTGCAGAATTTGTGTGTTGTACCATTTCTGGTTTTGGAGTGGGAAGGATATGCTAGTTGCCCGCTATGTAGGTCATGGTGAGTAAAAATGGTTGTGAGCAACATGTACCTGAAGAAATATAACCAGAACCCAGGAACACTTGGCTACCATATGAGGTTCTGAAAAACAGCCTGTGACAAAGGCGGCCTCTTTGCTCTACCACTGGCATAGAGAGAAGTGACAAGACTGGACAAACTTGAATATCATGTCAAACAGTGAACACTTGGTAGGTTTGGACATGATTTTTGTCTTTTTTTTTTTTTTTTTTTTTTTTTTTCTTTTCCAAACATGAACTACAAAAACATGATAGGACACGAGGTAATGTTTTTAAACTGAAAGAGGGTAGCTGTAGATTACATATTAGGAAGAAATTTTTTATTATGAGGGTGGTGAAACACTGGCATCTGCTCAGAGAGGTGGTAGATGCCCAACCCTGGAAACATTAAAGGTCAGGTTGGATGGGGCTCTGAGCATGTGATCTAGTTGAAGATTCCCTGCTTACTGCAGGGGTGTTGGACTAGATGACCTTTAGAGGTCCCTTCTGACCCAAACTAGGATTCTGTAATGGCAGACCTTTTAACATCCCATGAGTAGCTTAAAGATCCTGAAACTTAAAAACTGATTTGTGCCTTTTTGTTGTTCAGGAGTTTGTTGGACAGCTTGAGGTATGTGTTCTCAATTTGTCTACTCTTCTCAGAATAAAAGTATGATTCTAAAATACACATATAACAAACTGTTTCTAAATTTGAGAAAATACTCCTTGTTCCGCCCTCATCTCTTTCCCTTAACAAGACCACATATGCAGCAGCTCTGTTCAGATGCTTGCTTTATTCTCCCCAACAATCTTCTCCTTCATTCACTCATTCCATTTTTCTCTTAATTTTCTTTCCACTTTAAAAAAAAGTGTTATGGTTCCTTCTTTGCATTGGCAGTTTCCACTATAAATCTCAGGTTACCTCTTGTAGTTTTTTCATTTTTTGAACTATCACTTCCCATATCATTCCTTAGTAGGTTCCTCTTTGTTCCTTCTGTCTCCATGGTGTTCATTGCACTGTCTCACTCTATTCTCTCTTACCTTCACCTGGTGGTAGCTGCATTTGAGCCCAGAGAGAACTCTGCTAGGAACAAACTCCCTTTCACCAATGCAAAGTGAGGAAAAAAGATTGCTACTAATTGAGATTCAACCGAGATATTCACTGATATTAACTGGAGGTGGCAGCCACTTTGAATTAAATAAAACTGCACATTTAAAGGCAAGTACAGAACTTAATGAAAATCATCAAAACCAATATAAGCTATTTAGGGCCTAAAATGGAGCCCTGAATTTGGCAATCAGATTTATGTAAAAATACCGTCTTTGAAGATGCTAAGTTTTTTGTTAACAAATTTATACAGATTTAAGCTTAATAAAGAAGTTGACAAGCAATTACTGTAGGAATAGTATGGAGGTGTATTAAATATTTATCTGACAATTTCAGCAAGGCCTGAAAAAGTGGCTGTATGATGAAGGAGCAATACCTTAATACACTTCTTTTAATCTGGCAACGTTAAGACTGTTGGAATTATTCACTGTTTTCAGCAAAGCTAAGTAACCTGGCAATATGAAAGCATTCTGTTTATGCAAAACTGTATTTTAACTGCTATGCTAGTAATGTCCAATATTAAATTACAAGGTCATTTAGGCATTTTTAATGTACTTGATTCCATCTTTTAAAAGAGAAGGAGCCCTCAATTAAGCTAAATTAAACGTATCTAAACTGAGAAAAAATGTATCTACAATAAAACTAATTTTTGCAGTAACTTCACTTTAACCTTCAAGCTAGATGAAATATTCACTTTCTGGCAATAAGGCTAGCATGGTTTGTTATTCATAGTAGGCTTAAATTGCTTTATAATGAATTTCATAAAATAAAAATATACTCAATACAATGTTTATTGAGTTAGCTAGGCTTATTTGGGCCTTTCTTATATTTGTTTCTTTGGAACTGGCCCAGGTCAAGTAATTCAGATATGAGATTGAATTAAGGTCTTACGTTCAGCTACAGCTGTTGTTACTATCTTTTAACTTGCAGTTACAAAAGAGCTGGCTGGTAGAAACAAAAAATGTTTTTCTTCTAGTGGCTACTTGATCAAAACCTGTTTTTATGTTCTGATTTTCCTCTGGTTCTGGAATGCCTCTCCATTTGTGAATATCTTAATGAGCACTCTCCTTATCTTAATAATGGATCTGCAAAGTGAAGCTGTCCCTTGGGAATAAGTGACAGCAAGGGTGCGGTCCCTTCCACATGAATCCTCAAAGCATCTGAAAAGTAATAACCCAGAAGTAAGTAGGGACATAAAGGTGTGGTATAAAATGCCCAGAGCCAGCCCTGTCCTTGCTGGGATATTTCAACAAATTAGGTATTTTCAACTGCTGTAAGAAAACAGTTTTTGTGCCCTTAATGATTCAGAGTAGCCCTAACAGGTTAGAGCGAGTGTTGAGAAACTCTTAATTAGAGCATTGATTTAAGGCAGGCAGACCATACAGTCAAACATAAACAGACTGTAGAAAGCAGACACGTAAGTGTTTTAACAACCCATTTTTAACTGCCCTAATTTATCTTTCTTAGCTTTAGTCATCTCTCTCTCACCCATAAAGTTATGCATATTCCATTATTTGAAAAATCAGTCTGCAGTTTTATTAAACACTTCTATTTTCACACTTCTGATTTCAAGTAATTCCATCCAATGGTAACAAGCCTTAGTATTTGCTCCTAAATAATTAGTATTATGACTTATTGCCCAGAATAAATATTCAGACTAATCCATGGACTAGTACAAGACAGAACACAAGTGCTGGTAAACAAAGTTCTGAAAAATTTACCTGGCCTACATAAATCATCAAAATGTTAATATCTTATGAGGACCTCGTCAGGTTGTGTATTCATGTGGAGGTTGGATATATGTGGATAGGAGGTAGTTGAAACATGGAACCATGGTGTACAGACTAGATGCAATGTTTAATAATAAAATTTGCACCTTCTTTTCTGAGTAGTTTATTTTTCGGTAGAATTTTCAGTGTAGTAACAATAACTCAGTCATGAAAAAGTGGTAACTTGGAAATTGAAAACTATTCCAATAGTAAAACATTTTGCCTACATGCTGGTTTTGATTTGTTTTAAATATTTGTACTTGACCTTTTTGTGTTTAATTTTCAGAATGTTTTTAGAAATTATATTACAACAGGTTATAATTTAATATTTTCTTCAGTGAAGCAGCATGACACAATCTCCTTTGTAATATTTTATAGCTGGTTTGAGCTTATAATGAATTTCTTATACTAGAAGTTTGGCGCTTGGAAGGAAGTATGGAAATACTAGAACTATTTCTTTGTCTAGCAATTGTTTTTCTGAATGGGTAGCTATTTGATCTGGGCTTATAAATTAAACTGTCAGAAGCTCTTAATTACTCACTTTGAGCTCAGTCTGGCATATTTGTTTTCTCAGAGCTAGTGATTCAGATTGCAGCAATTTTGCCTGGAAAGAGCGAGGCAGCACATTTTTACTTTCAAGCCCTCTTCCTTTCAGGATAGTCAGCAGTGAAATGTCCTCTATAGCTAAGACTTCAAACCCCATGATGCCCTGGGAGAGCATGCTCTGAAAGCTTCCAGTTGTCAAAGTGCTCTTGTCAGACTGGTTGACTATTTGTCATATTCCAAACCTGAAAGAAGAAAACAAATATACTGTCATTTTGTTGATCTTTAAACATAGAAAATCCAAAGGTAACCATTCCTTAAAATTTTTTTGTTGACTGCATGGGTTACTGCATGCAAACGGAGCTAGTATTGCTGTGGGGATACAGATTTCCTGTACCAGATTGTAAATTTGTACAAATACTTATACCAGCAAATAATCAAGAAATACTGCCTATTAGTCCAACATTAGACTTTGGCTGGCCTGTCTTTCAAAGTAATTTGTTATCCAGTGCTTTTCCATTCAGACTGGCTTCATTCATTAAAGGTAGGTCTTGACCTTGATAGAGGGTTGAATTGGGCAGTGATTTTTACCTTTAAGAAGCAATATGAAAATTAATGTGGCTTACAGACCTTATGATAAAGTTCAGAACAGCTAGCTAAGTCAAGGTACATATTCGAAGCAACTGTTGTGCTAGCCTCTATAGATAACCTGGTGACTAACTGATTTAAATATACTTTATTGACGACAGAATTCTAACATTTCAGCTGCTATATTTTTCTCTCTAAATATATTTCTGTACTGGTAGATCAGAAGCAGGGGAGGGATAAATATAATATTTTTGTCTCTGGTGTGGAATCATTAGTAATTTTCTGTAGTCTTAGGAATAGTAGTGATTTGTATAGAAATAAGCTAATGGAAAGCTACCCAGAACTTGGTATATTATGGCTTACTGCAACATTGCTTTCAGCTGCCTTACAAGGTTTTCTGCACCCCCATCAGCAGCAGCAGAGTTGCATTTTACAGATGCAATAGTTTACTCTGTTCTTAGGAACTTGCCTTAGTGTTGTCTCTGCAAAGTCTATTCATGAACCCTCACTGTTCGATTTACGTATTGAACAGGTAAATAATAGGGAGCATGAACAGTAACTTAACTGATAGCAGAAACCTCTCCTGACATTTGTTTCAGTTAAAAAAGTGTATGTGTGGCTCAGAAAAGATTTGAAAGAAAGAAACCGAAAAATGTTAAAGATACACATAGACCATCTGAATACTGTTGATGTCAGAAAGGAGCTGTGGATTTCACTGTTTGTCACCTTTCTTAAACAGTTAATTGATTTGGCTTATCTTTACTTTGTTACATTAAAACAACAGTCCTAAAAAATTGTAACCCGAGGAAGTGGATATGTCATATGATTAACTCTATAGAAATGCAATTAGGTATTCAGTGATGACCATCTTTGACATAGTTACTCAATTAAAGTAAGTGATTTTTTGGCTCATTTAAAATACTTCTGAGATTTATAATGATCTCTTAAATTGACTAAGAGACTGCAAAAATGTGGAGGTTCCTGTTCTAATTTCATACAGTTGCTGTTCATTGATGTCTGTATAGGCATTATTCCTATTGTTTCAAAATAATAATAAAATTATATTATCTGTTCTATTTAATATAAAGTACCTTTTCTAGCAGCTATGACTCAACCATACTACATACATTTATGTTTTAAATTTTAAACTTATGTAGTGATTTAGCAAATGATTTGCATCCCTGATCTTCGTCTTGTGCATATAAAGATGGCTTTTCAAATGTGGCATGTCTATATTTTCAATATTTCAATTTGCCACATCTTTATTTTTCATTGTGAAAGCATCGGAAACATCATAGTCTAATAACTATTAGGCTAATTTTGACCTTATTTTCTAATTAACAAATTACTGCTGACTTCATATACATAGAAATACAGCAACTAGAAACACCTTTAAGCAAAAAAACTGATTTTATGTAAAATAGCGTTTTAGACGGAAAAACCGTAAGGTCACTGAAGGCAAATACAATACTCATTGGTAGCTTTGTACATGAGGGGTCTCTACAGCTCGCCCCCCATCCTCTTCTCCCCCCCCTCCCCCGCGCCTCGCCCGTCGCAAGCAGCGAGCTGTGGAGCTGTGCGGCAGAAAAAGACCAAGAAACGGCTGTGCAGCTACGAACCGCTCCGCTGTCAGTGAGAGATTTCGTGTGTGCTTTCTCTCTGATAAATAATTGAAAGCTTGTTTGTTAATTAACGAAAATCGGTACCCGGCTCCTTTAAAAGTCTGCTAATAGAAAAGGGGGTGGAGTAGAATGAAGACTGGTGTCTTTTTAACCTTGCTGAAGGACGCAGCAGTATTTATTGACGTATGCAAATAACCAGGGGGAGGAGGTGGAGGAGGAGGAGGGTGCTTGGAAAAACAGGAACCAGAATCAGTTTCTCATTGCAGGGTGAGAGCTCTGAGTTCCGGTGTAAGAGAAAAGAGACGTGGCGAAATTGCTGTATATCTCTGCCCTATAAGCACATCTCTCATTTAGACAGAAGGGAAGCAAAGCATCAAAAAGGGTGAAGCATCTTAAAAAATATTTTAAAGGCAATCTAGCACGATCAAAGGTTACATATTCCTAAGTGGGGGAGGGGGAAGATTACGGGTTTGCCTTGCAACTTGCTGTAGCATAGCACTAGCAATAGGATGAAATTTTTGTCCGGCGAATGATTAAAACAGCTTGGTTTGTGGTACGAATGACAATGTTAATAATCTGTCTTTGTGGTTTTTTCCCCTACTGTTTCAGCTGCGCAAACCATGCAGGATGATTTACTGATGGACAAAAGCAAAGCCCAGCCCCAGCAGCAGCAGCGGCAGCAGCAGCAGCAAGATCCAAACTCTGCAGAAGCCCCCTCTACACCCATTTCGTCGGAGACACCCAAACCAGAAGACAGCAGTTCAGTGACTAGTATCGGCACATCAGCTTCTTCCCAAAATAGCAAGGAGAAGATGCAGATGGAGTCTCCCATTTTGCCTGGCTTGAGCTTTCACCAGCCTCAACAAGAACCTGCAGCCGGCACCTCCTTGTCTCCCTCCTTCGGCAGCACCTGGTCTACAGGGACCACAAACACGGTGGATGATAGCTTTTTCCAAGGGATTACTCCAGTCAATGGGACAATGCTTTTCCAGAATTTTCCGCATCATGTCAACCCTGTATTTGGTGGCACTTTCTCACCTCAAATTGGCCTAGCTCAGACTCAACACCACCAACATCAGCAGCAGCAGCAGCAAGCGCAGCAGCAGCAGCAGCGGAGGTCACCTGTAAGCCCTAATCAGGCACCCTTTGCCCAGAGAAATGCTGCTTATAGCCATCAACCCATCATGACCAGCAAACCGTCTTCCTCCTCTGCCTCCTCTTCTTCCTCCTCCAGCTGGAATAACCATCAAAATGCAGCTTGGAGTACACCTTCCAACCCTTGGGGTGGGCTGCAGGTTGGCAGGGACCCTCGAAGGGCAGTCGGTGTGGGAGTCGGTGTGGGAGTCGGAGTCGGTGTACCCTCCCCCCTCAATCCCATTTCACCCCTTAAAAAACCGTTCTCCAGCAATGTCATTGCCCCTCCGAAGTTCCCACGAGCTGCACCCTTAACCCCCAAATCCTGGATGGAAGACAACGCATTCAGGACGGACAATGGCAACAATCTGTTGCCTTTTCAGGTAAATGACTACATGCACTTTCTACATGGTGACAGCTATCACAGAGTTTTATTTTTTGCAGGGGTATATTTCATGTTAATGTTCTGTCTGAGAGGTATCTCAGTAACTCATCTTTGCATTGAATAGTCTTCTTACGTGAAAGAAATGGGGCTGATCCTAAAGGTGTATACACAGAGATTCCAAATTCTGGCTTAAGGTTTACAGTCTTGATTTTCTTGAAGCTTATTCTTAAAGCTTTTTGTGGGTTTTTTTGTGGGTTTTTTAGGGTGTGTGTTTTTTTTTCTAGCATCTAAAAGGTAGTAGCCTTCCTTCATGAAAAACAGGTTTGGCAGACTGCGTTCTTTTAGTGCTGCATGTTATTTTTTTTTTTTTTCGTATTCTCCCATATGTGAGAAACAGGAGATGTTAAAATTGCTGGCTCCAGGCTTTTTTGGCATGTTAATTTTGACCAAAGATGCTTCTTGACCCAAAATCTGGTTAATTATTTTATCACCATTGCAATAACTGACTGCCCTTGTGTTGTGGGGGGATTTAACAGGGAGTCTGTTTGCTTAAGGTATACGTATGAAAAGCCATATTCCTCTGATATGTACACCCTGCTGTTCAGAGTGAACGTTTTGAATACATCTAGAAGCAGCGTGGGTGTGTATGGAAAGAGTGGCGTATCTGTTCTTTCCAGTAAGGAAATGCCTAATACAATTGACGTGATTTAGAAATGGCAGGGATTGTATTGTATAAAATAAACCATTTTATGCTGTTCAAACTATTTGCAGAGAAAAGAGACAATAGGACACGACCTTCAGAGCCATATTGCAATGGAGTCTATTTACTAGCTACACAGCTCTGAAATATTTAAAGCTGCAGTGCCCTTCACTGTTGTTTTTTTTTTCATCTATGACGACAAAGCAGATCAATTGCAGCTGAAACTGGGACACATAGAAGATTTGCAATTTTAATGCAGAAAAAAAAACTGTCATGGTGTGAAATCCATTTGAAGTTGAAAAAAACAGAGCATGCACTTGCAGTTCTATCTGCAGAAGGTGAAGTGAATCTCTTATTTCTTCTAGGTTAGCTTTTTTAGTCTTGGACAAATAATTTTTTTTTTTCTTTTGAAGTACAGTGAAATAATTAATATGTGCTTTCTCTTCAAGTAATTGCTTTTTCAACAAAGTATGAACTCTCAAACGTTTTTAACTTACCAGTATGGTAAGAATAGCATTTATAATGACACTTAGTATTAGAAAGGGAAGTTAAAAAAAAAATCAAATAAACACCCTTCACATGACTTTAAGAGATTGTTTAAATAAAATATATGCATTCCTGTGCACTTTTCAGTCCTATTCAAGGAAGGCACCTTATAGTCAGACCTCATAGTTAATTTTGCTGCTTCATTGTGTTTAAAGGGAGAGTTGCTAATTTTTTATTGGCTACCCTCAATGACGGTGGAGTGGCTTCTGGTGAGCTGCTGGTCAATCTCTGTAGCACTATAGTCTGGAGAAAGACTATTCTTGACACAATATGCCTGGTGAAACTACTGTATTGCACGAGAATGAAAATAGCTCCCAGTCATTTTTTAGGAGTAGGAAACATGCTTCAATTTGCAATTACTCTTCTATTTAATAAAATTGTCTACATGTAAGACATTACAAATTCTGATAAATTTTAATTACTAGGGAAAACAGTAAATGGTCTTATTTCTGTGTATTGGTCACTGAGATAAATCATTAATGAATACACAACTTTATTATTGTGGCTGTAAATTGTTACAACCAGCAGGTATTTAGTCATCACTAGGGGAAAACGTAGATAAATGTTCTTAAAGTTTCTTTGATTTTAAAATTTAAGTTTTTAAAAGCTGAAGTATTAGCCAATATGTAAATTTAGAAGCTTGTTTTTTTCTCTGTGAATTTAACCTGGTATTTTCCTGTTCAACTGAAAGCAAATACTTAGACTACTCTCAGCACCAGCTGGAATAACAATCTGATTTCAGAGACTCTGAAAACTTGTATTTTTTTAATACAAGCTGCTGAGTTGTGCATACAAGTTTATAAACTGGGTTAATATTGGTTGCTCATATACTTAACAAATTGCCAAGGAAGTCTTGAAACCATACTACTGATAGGAAGCAACTGTTTAGTTCCATTGATAAAAATGAAATTCTAATTAATATAAGAGTTTAATATTTGCTGCCAGGGTTCTAGTTGCCTTTTTTAAATTTTTTTTTTTTTTTTTTTTCCTCCACCACTCAGAAACTGGGCAATATGTTGACAGAGTAAGTTCTGCTTGTCAGCTCTATCAAGTAATTCTGGCAGGTTTATCCATGTACATCTGCCACCCTTCATAACTAAGCATTTTTGATCTGCTTCAGAAAAGCCTTTCAGTAAACTTGCTAGCAACACATTAGTTGCTAACACTAGTGCACATTAACAAGTTCTTTGTGCTAACCCATTTTTTTTTATGTTGAGATTATAAGACTTTCTAGAATTTGTGTTTCATATTTAATTAATTCCTTAATGACATATGATGCTCAAGATGTTCTAAATAGAAAGAAAAATATTAATATGTTCACTGGTTGAGTTAGCATCAATGATACCTATTTTGTAATTCAGATCTTTGCAGTGATGCAAAATTTTAAGCAGAAAACTTATATAATCAAGGTTTGTGTTCTGAGTTTGTAGTATCTGAAGAAGAAAGCTGATACCTAGTTCTAGGGAAAAAAAACTTGAATTTGGAAGTGTATCTCTTAAAAATATGTATATAAAGCATTATGCTAGATGTCTTCATGCCAAAATTTGAGCAATAGGTTAGTGCACCTTGTAGGTGAAAATCAATCGGCATCTGTCCCAAGGAGTTGTGCTGCAGAGCGTATCAGAACATTTAAAATACCAGTTGGTAGGAATTCTGTTGGCATCTGCCTTGTGATTACTGCTAAAAGGCAACCAAAAAGCTTTGGAGGAGACTTACACTTACTGAGGAAAACTTACTGCACTTTATAAGAGATTTGAAGATGCAAAGCTCATGATTGAAAGGGAAAAGAAAAGAAGCAGTCGGTCTGGAGTGAAATGTGATGTAGCAAATAAGAGTTGGAGACAAGATCACAGGAATAGATGTGAAACAAGGCCGTATAGGAAATACAGAAAATATGGACTGTTTGTTCTTGTGAATATTTGTCAGCTCCTGAGTGGTTCAGGCAAAGGTCTTCTGTTGTGATTGTCGTTTGACAGGCAGTAGTGTTATGCCATTATGCCCAGAGATCCTAATTTCTGGCATTTGAGGCTGATGTTAATTGATTGTCCCAGGGACCTGGGCAATGGTTCAGTTTCTTTTTACAGCAGAGTGGTGGGGCTTAATGAAAACTATTGTGCTTCTGAGCTGCTCCCAGAATTCTCTTTTCCTTTACTTCCCAGGTAAATAGTGCATTTCTTTTGACTTTGGGATATATATATATATGTATAGGGACACGTCTTGTAGGGTTAGAAGGACTGATAGTGCCTGAAATAGACCCTTGGAAGCATGGATAAGAAATTTTGTTTACAAAAGAAGAGAGAGAAGGAATTAAATATTTGGAGACCAGTATACTAATTAAGGAATTCTACCAGGTGGATTTTCAGGAATAACAACACTATAACAATTTCCCAGAAATTGTTTGAATTTTGCTGCTTTCTGAGTAATGTTCTTTAGAAACAATAAAAAATGCATATTTGCAAGTGGTAGATGTAAAAAGTGCAATGTGATTTGGTCCTCTGAAGATTCTGGCATACATCAAGTCATTCTTGGCAGCTTTACTGGTAAATATTTCTCTAGCAGAAATAAGTAAGGTGGTATTTATTGTGCATAAAGATAATTTTAACATGCTGTCTTTTGCAGGGAGGGAGAGAGGTTTTTTGTTGGTTTTGTGCTTTTTTTTTTTTTTAACTGTTTTTTCTCAGTGATTTAAATAGGAATTAATCTGTACACAGAAAGTTGTAATCTAAATTTAGAAATTATGCAGAAATCCAATGTTTTATACTTAAAATGCAAGTATAAACATGCAGCGAGTGTGTGTAAGTACATATGCATAAAGATATTTGCATGAATATATATTTTTACATTTAGCTGTAGATACACTAATTAGTAATACACTAGCAGATATGAGTAATTTGTCATGTGTTGTACTAAACACACTGTAGTTGTTTGTAATGTTGAGTGTAATGAAGGACAAGGGAATGGCCACTGCATAATGTTTATAGTTCCAGTGTGACTTTTGGTTAATGATTAATAGACAGCTCCTCAAGAAGCTGCTTTTGTGAAGTTTTTCAGGCCTGTGATATTAGGCCTTACTTAGTTTTCTCCATGCCAATACAGATCTATACTCAAATTATGGGCATATATGTACATACTTATACACACCTGTGGAGTAAACTAATGCAGAGTAATTTTTATCTTCAAGTCCTAGGGAAAATAATATTAAATACACTATTAACTTCAGTTTTATAATATGTGTGCTAACCTCTTCACAGGCAATGAATTTCAGCCTTCATAGGCTCTAGCTTATTTGTCATAGTTGTGTTTCTTAACACTGTGGTAACCTGAAACGTGTATTAGGATATCTCACAAATGTCTGTGTATTAAAATTTATAACTGAATTAAAATGAGTTCAAGTATTGGAACATTCATGTGTGTAACAAAGTTTAATATTTATGAGTAAAGGAGTTTTACTGGCTAACACACTCTGGTGACTAGTTTTAAAGGTTTTTTTTAATTTTTTTTAAAATTATTTTATTTTGCAACCACAAATAGTTGTATACAATAAGTCTGTTTGAAGATCAATTTTTAAAACACTGTATTTCTTTATTTTAAATTTTATGTTCTGGGCTCTAGCCTCTTGAGAGTTTAGTAGTTTGTTTGTGACAGTTATCATACTTGGTAGCATTAGTGGTATCTCAAAAACTATTTCTTAACATGTAGGAAGAAAAAAAGTATAATCTTAATTTTTCTTACATAATGACACATAAATGCTGGCAGCCTGCAAATTTGTGAATGAAAAAAAAAGGACGTAGTTGTGGAAGTGCAAGCAGTACATGACATTCTAGCCTTAGCTTCTAGTTGTCAAGCATTTTATAATATTTGTTAGATTTTTAAATTTGATGGAGTTCTAAATACCTGTATTTTCAAATTAGTTAAAATACAGTAACAGTACTGAAGAAAAGACACATGAATGTTTCATAAGTATGATGATTTGAGTACTGATTACTTATTGATTGCAGTCTTGATTTTAAGTAAACGATTGAATCATAGATAAGCCCTTAAAATTAATGAAGGTAGAGCAAAGGTGTGAGTTCAGTATGCGTTGATATTCTGAGTAACTCATATATAGGCAAGACTTCCTTAAACACACTAAAGGTATTAATATAGAGCAATATACCAGTAATTTTGTTTTAAAGATTTCATAAATGAATTACCTTTCTTTCCCTTTGGAGGTAAGGTAAGGGGGGCATGACAGCTTATTTTCCTGTTTCCCTGGTTGGATCATCCCCAGTTCTTGGTTTTTTTCCTCTTGTGAGTGGCCTGTAAGAGGGAGAGAGACCTGGAAAAGTAATGTTTTCCTGTTCCAGATAATTTTCAAGAAGCAAATATGAGTTTGCTGAGTGGATGATGAACATTTCCTTTTCTTAGCAGTTGGTGAAATAGCTCTCCTTTCATTAAGGTCACTCATGAGTGATTCCTGGCATACTAAAGCATACCAAAAGGAAGCTAAAAAATAGGAATGCTTAGTTTGAAGTTACATAGTGGTCTTAAACTGTATACATCTGAATTTTGCTTGGATTGGGCAGACTACTGTGCTGTCAAAAACCTTTAAATTAGGCTACAGAGAAACACATCATACCAAAATCATCCAGTGATGACCTTTGAGAGAGGCTTTAAGGCTTTTTGGCCTTTATTTCTGTGTGTGTTTGTTTGGTTTTTTGTTTTGTGTTGGTTTCTTTTTTTATGTGTTTTTTTTGTTTGTTTGTTTTGATTTGATTTTTCTCCTACAGATCACTTGAGATGGTGTTACAAGTTTGAAAATACTATTAATGCATAAAAGATGCTTGTCCTAGAAATTGAATCAAAACATTATTCCAAATTGTGGCACAAATTCCCACAGGAAATAAAGGCGTTTACAGACTTCACAGTTTTTTCAAAAGAAGCATGCTGCTTTGCTTTTACTTTTATCACAGTAATGTGATACGTTATTTAAGGAAAAGTATCTGTTTAAGACCTTAAACATAATGGCAGCTAGCAGATTTTAGATAAAGTATCTCTTCTGTCTTTCTTCTCCCCATTTCCCTCCACTCCATCTTCTCAGCTGCCAGAAATCGATATTGAAAGCCTTTAATATATAATTGTTGGCTGCAATTATCTGCTGAAAATGGAGCACCATATTCTTTAGGCATGAAAGAGGATTGTTTACTTCCATTTCATGTCTTTAAGAAAAGAATGGTTTTATTGTCAGAAGACATCAAAAGCTAGGTAAAGAAGTTGTCTATGATCTTGAAATGGGAGAAACAATGCAAGTTAGGTGGAAGTTACTGCCTTCTCTCAAGGGTACTCAGACTGTTGTGCTTATTGCAAACCCAGTTAAGTACTTAGTTTGTCAGGATGTTGCCTGAAGTACTTATTACCATTTCTCATCTCAACCTACTTGTTCAATAAAGTGGGATACAAATAAAACATCAGAAAGGGCAGGAAACATTATTTTCTAATTCCTCTTGACTCATCACAAGGTTGGCTAAATTTCCCTTTGGACTCTTTCTGGTTCCATATGGGCCAGTAACTTCCTTTCTGTAGGGAAACTTCCTAAATGTCCACGTATGTTTAGAGATTAATTTTTTTTCTGACCAGCTAGCAACAAGAGTAAGTGGAACATGTATTATGAGAGAAATAAGCTATGCATACTTCAAAGCTTTAGGCGAATTTTCCATTCCCAGTAATACTAATATTTTGTGTATAAATGTGTGCAAAATATTTATGTATGTACATCTATAATCAATATCTGTATGTATAAGCAGTTCATTTTATCCACAAAATAATTATAATTATTTTTCAGTAACATCCACTTCAGGACTACATTGACAAAGTAGGTTTAGCTGCTATTGAGATGATTTGCCTCTTTCATACCTAAGCTAAACCTGTTTTTGCAGTGGCTGTGTAAGTTGTAATGTAGTTTTCCATTCTCATTTTCTAACAAGTATGTCAGAGCAATGTTTAGGCATTTCAGTTTTTAGGCTATTGTGACATTTTATACTTTCTGTATCATTACCATGTTTTGTTACCTCTTCTTTCTTTAATTTTCCTTATATAATTTAGAATAAATTTGAGAAGTGCAGAAGTATTGCTTTTATACCATTTTATACCATTATTAGAATATTGTACATATTGATAATGAGCAGGTGTTTTAAAGTAGTTAGATTAATGTATTGCTTTTGTGTATAGAAATAGATCTTCATTTGTGTAATCTTTTTATTATTACTTGTAAATTTTAGAATTTAAAAAGGCAAGTTGAGATACCACAGAAACTTTGCTTGTGCATCTTCAAACTTGGTCAACATTTTTATTTTCATAAGCTTTGATTATATGATTCTCTTTTCCCTTAAGTTCCCTGTAGCATTTGTAAAACAGATAATTGATACCTTCATTTTCCTTGTTGTTTAATGTGGCTTTGTCTCTTTATTGAATGCTTTTCAAACTAATCTCAGAGATAAAATTGTCAATTTTTCTAAGATCTTATAGAAGAGAAGCACTGGACTGATCAGGATGGATACTGATCTGCTTTGTCACAACAGTCTTAGGAGAAGGGGTGGTGTGATCTCCATTCTACAAACATAAATAAGAGGCACAAAGTTTGAAGAAATAATTTCCTTCTCAGTGTTCAGTCTGAGAAGACTATGTATACATCTCTTTGAAAGCAGAATGTCCATTAACTGTCTTTAAGTTTGCTGCTTGTGTGAATTTCAAATCAGGCACCAAAAAGTGAAGAAAATATTGTCACGTGTGATAGTTTTAGTTCGTTACATACCAGTTTTTCAGGAATTAAAAACTTTGCACCAGGGAAGAGAAATATTTATTTCCTTAATTGTGAGACCCATTTTTCCTTCAACTATCTGTCATTTTCTCTACATCTTCCATATTCTCTGAGAAGTGACATAGAACTTGGATAAACAGTCTCCTAATTATTCGTAAACATCACTGATGGGCACTGGATGACATGGGTTTTCCTGGAAAAATGGTTTTGAAACTTAAATAGCTATAGTTTATTAATGCAAAATGTTAGAATAAAGTGCACAGGCAGTCTTACTTGTGCACTTCCTACTTTTTTTGGTGTGTGTATGGCTTTAGCAAAATTTGCAAGAATTGCAGATTGCTTTACATTTCTAGAGCTCAAGTAAAATACTTAAGCAAAACCACAGATTCTGTTTCATGTTAGGATGATGACCTTCACATGATTCATTAGCCAAGTTGGAGTCATTTGATCAACTCTACAGATTGTTCTTGGTTTAACAGTGTTAATGAAAGTAATGTGTACATAGCACATACTGTCAGTGGGTTTCAGTTATGGGTGAAGTGTGATTTTTGTAGATGCAGCCTTTTTTTTTTTTATCATCTAGCCTTGAACAGTTCAGCTTCACTTCTTTTAAATTTCCCTACTACTTTCTGTTCCTGCTTGTTGATCCCCTTTTTTAGTGAGGTTTCTCATTTGAGTTGGCCTTCCCTATTCCACTTTCTATGTCAAAGCTTGCAGTTACAGAGGAAGGCCCAATATACCCCTGTAGTAATAAGCTGAACTGTGTTCACTTTGTGGGAATTACTATTGTGCAAACTTAATAGCATGAGGGATTTTAAGTAAATTTAAACAAATTCAGGGAGAATGGAGTTTTCAGAAATATTAGCTAGAAGTTCTAAATTTTAGAAATTTAAAAATTTTAACCAGGTAGTAATTTAGTCTGAACATGCAGAACTGACTTTCCCCATCCCCACACCAACATATTCTAGAATGTGTGACTTGGGATGGATTTTTCAGACAGAATGACAGAAGAACACTTCTGAGATGAAATAGGAAATGCATTATGTCCTTAACTTGGACATTTTTAATATACCTAATTTTTTTTAATGTCACAATTGTAAGTGGATGTTCCAGTGAAGTTCATCTTTCTATATGGAAGAATTATTGCAAAAGGTGCTCCTCTTAAAAAGATTCACCTTAAAGTTATTTTTGGCAACACTATGAGCACCTTAAAGCTGACCTTTCCATTAGAAATGTCAGACAACTTAAGAAAGTGATGATATCTGTAATGTATTATGTTTCTGAATTAATCTCTTCTATATTTGAGAATAACAAAGGAAATCACCCACTGAAACTTTGCTCGTTTTGTTCTTGGTGGTAAAGGCTTTTATTGTGAGTAAGATTTATTTCTTGAAGGAAGTCTTTGGTATTATTTTTCTAATATTCAGAAATTTATATTTAGTTGCATATGTGTGTATGACAAGCTTTTCTTGAACTGAGCAGTTCTTCTTTGTGTATTACTGATGGTGCATTGTTTGAGGTCCAAGAGAGCTGGTGTCTTCTTAGCTTATCAGGTAGACAAATAGAATGTGAAAGACAGAGATGTATAACTTAATTGTAAAATTTATCATGTGTTAAGCATCCAGAAATAAAGAGGATTAGCACATAGAGATTTTTTTAGGCAGATCCTTTATTGCAGTGTTTTACTTTGTGAAGATGCTTTGTTAAAAGCATTAATGAATTAACATGTAGGTAGCTAGCGTTACTCCCATTTACGACTTGACCTTTATAGTAACTGTACATTTGTAAAGGGTTAATAAATGATTAATGTATTAACTGATTGTTAGGGTCCAGCATATTAACAAACGGCTTGTAACCAAATCTCATAGCATCAATTGAGGTGCTTAGTAATCATTAAAATGTATAATAACTGAGTCTGTTAAATGTTTATTACATACTTAATGGTTTTGAAATTTTCTTTAAACTACTTACAAAGTTTAACTATAACTTTTAAGTTATGCTTACTATAACAGTGTGACTTAGTACTTAATCTCATTAAGTAATTATCTTGCTATGTATTCTTTCTCATCTCTTCTTCCATCATAAAAAAAAAAAAAGAGGTGAAACGTCACAGTAACAGAGCTTTTCTTAAAACTCGTAAAGCCCTAACTAGCAGCCAACTGTTCAGTAGGAAGGCTAAGGTGGAACAAGAGGGTGGAGAAAGCAAAAGTCGTGGATAAGAGAAAGTGGCATTTTTATAACACAAAATAAAAGTGAAGTTGTGGTATGTTCATGTATGATAATTCAATATTACAATAAACCCATTTACTTTCTGATGAGAATTTCAGCAAAAAAAAAATTCTTACAGTCTTCAGGCTGGGTTCAATGTTTCAGTGGTAAGGGTTCTCAACTTGGTGGCCTTTGTTACATTTGGCTGCTAATAAATGAAGCTCTACCTCTGACTTCTGAGTAATAAAATCAGCCATAGTTGTCAGCAGAGTTTACAAGTAATGTTTTGATGCAAGCTTCTGCAGACAGTCCTACCTCCCTTGTCTGAATAGGAACACACTCTTCTTACCTTCTCAAACCAGGACAACTTGAACTGGTCAATATTTAAAAATATAGCTCAGTCCTTGCCTCTGCTGGGTGCATAGAGGAAGGGGAATAATTTAAAAGAACAAATACAATGAATATACCTTTTTTATTAATAAAGTTGTGGATAGATGTAAAAAGGTAATTCTACCAGAAGTATAAATTTTCATAAAGCCTGCAATTTTATTTACCTTTTCACACTTATACTAATGGTTTATTATTGATCAGAATTAACTAATAGACTCTTGTCGTTCTCCTTTCTGTGTCCTTCTTTCTGGTCAATGAGGTTCCAGTTTATAGTGAAAATTGAGTACTTGAAGTCATGATCTTGTAGTTAGTGCTGTTAAATATCATCCTGCTTTGCTGCATTTCTTCCAATTAATTCAGTTGTTCTTGTATGATGAGCATATCTCTTCTGTATTGACGATATCTTGTAAACATTACTAGTATGTTCCTACTTTAATAATGATCATTATTGACAAAATTGGTCTCAAGATTTGTCTTTATAAAACTCCATTAGTAGCTTTTCTTTAGCAGATTCCTCTGCTTAGTGCTGTAACTTCTTACCCGTTTTTGTAATTTTCTTTCTAACCTCAGTTTCACTAATTACTATTTTTTCCCCACTTATATAGTTACTTTGCTTGTAGCACCATATGAAATGCTATATGGAAGTCCTTGTGAGATCAGCCATATCCTGTTCTTTCAAGAATAATCTGTGAGATACAGCTTCATTAATGTGTGATGCTATATTATTTCTGATACTACCTTATTTCTTAGAGAGAATATGTCCTTGAATTTTGGTCATAAAAACTACAAACAGTGTTTGCCATCTATAGCTTCATATCCTGCTTCAGTTATTGTAGTTCTTTCATTTTTATTTTGCTGGTCAGGTATACACAGTACAAAGATTCTTACTTGGACTAGCTTTGGTTGGTCTGCCTTACCAACAGATGCACCTGTTCACATGCACCTGATGTCTGCTGCTGAATTGGATAGATGGTATTGCTTTGTCTCTTACTGTTTACCTGATTTTCCCCCTCAATATATGAAAACTGATTATTGAGGCTTCATTCTTTTCTCCTGACCACTTCTGATATCTTTTGAACTCTTTTATCAGTCTTGCTTGATGTTTTCTTCAACATTTGCTGTCAGAGGTATTAATCCTGAACTTGTTATAGTTTCCCTCAATGTACTGAAATGGCTGAACATCCTGGTTATTTCCTTATAGCAACATTTCTTAAGGTGACTGTCAGTCTTTATTATGTTGTACAAAAAAGGAAATTTCTGTGTAAATCAGGAAGTCTTTTATCTCAAGACATTTTATTTGTCTGGAGCAGTCTTTACTGAATTTGTCATGTGCAAAATCAATTTAGCTCTTATAATGTAAAAAGAAAGCATTTTTCTCACTCCCATGAGTATCCTTCCAATTTCCATGAGAGGTTAATGAAAATAAAGTTTCCTTTTGGTTAATTGCATGTTCATACATGTATATCTTGTACGTGCTTTCTGAATTCTTTTAATTCATGAAATCCAAATGTGTAGCAGCCATTCATGTGCATAACCCCTAACAACATAAAAATGATTTTGGCTCCTCTTCTCAGAGGAAGAAATACGTATTTTGCTTATTTTTCAAGGCTTTAATATTTAGGCACTTTGTACATGAGGCAATTGTTATTTTCCTCATATTCTGGATGCCTTTAAACCCCTTAGGTAATGAAAGATGCAAGTATGCATAGTGTGATTAAGTTACTATTTTAATATATTTATTATATGAAACAATATATTTATAAATATTGAATTTGTTACTAAATCTTGCACATATGGGATGATTCAGTACTTGCAATTGGAAAAATTTCTTCTTTGTTTACAAAATTTGATCTGAAAGGGAATCACAGAATTGTTCTAGAAAAGACCTTTATGGTTGCATATAAATGATTTGAAGTGTTGCTTCTAATTGAAACAGAATTTGGGGCTGTTTTGGTTTGTTTGGTTTGGTGTTTTTTTTGTTTTTTTTTTTTTTTTTTTCCCCCACCCTTCTTCCCTTCCTTACTCTTAAGTGGTGCCTGTTGCTATGAGTGGTCTTTGAATTGCTACTCTCTGTTGTTTCCCATCCATTCAGTTGCATATATGCAGCCTTTGGTATCTTTGAAGCTGATCAAATAGTTAATACTAAATATCCTTAAATTAAAATTTCTAACATAATGACATATCCCAGTGGCTCTAACAGGAATATTCAAACTCATGTTTAGAAGTAGGTGCACAGCTCAAGAGTCTGTAGTCCTCTTGCCCATATGAGAAGGTGACTGTGACGGCTTGGGATTCTGTGATAAATTATGTTCCCATTGAAGTCCCAGGATGGGGAATATTTGTTGCCTATTATCTGTCCCCATTAGGAGAAGGTGGCAAAGTATACCTTTTTAAAGAAGGTTTTAAATTATTGTTGCACAATTTGTCACACATATTAATGCTGTAATAATATGAAGTTAGGACTTGGACAACTTACATGAGTATTTTTAGAGATTAGAAGTATATAGCAGCTAATAGGTTAAACATTTTCTTTAAATCCTGCTGGATGCAAAGTGATACCAAACTGAAAAGGTCACCTTTTCTCTGGGAGGTGTTTTTAATTGAGAAAAATGGGACCTGGTTTAGGCCTATGAGTAAACATTGGTAAATGACCCCACTTTTTGTTTTTTCCTCCCTTACTGAGCAACCATCCTTGCTATATTTAGCATTGTGTTTGTTTCCTTTTTGAAGTAAAGGGCTATATTCATGGAATAATAGAATGGTTTAGGTTGGAAGGGACCTTAGAGATCATCAACCCCCTTTCTGCTAGAACAGGTTGCCCGAAGCTCTATCCAATCTGACCTTTAATATTTTCAGAGATGGGGCTTCCACAGCCTCCTTGGGCAACCTGTTCCAGTGTCTCATCACCCTTGTAGCAAGGAATTTCTTCCTAGTATCTAATCTAAATCTACCCTCTTTCAGTTTGAAACCATTACCCCTTGTTCTGTTTCTACGTGCCTTTGTAAAAAGTCCTCCAGCTTTCCTGTAGACCCTCTATTGGCATCGAAATAGCAAAATTGCTGTCCTCTCTAAGGGTAGTTCTCTAAACCAGTAGGTGAAAATCTTGTTCTATATGAACAGATGAAATGTCTTACCCCTTTTTTGGTTGAGGAGGTGGTATTTCCTGAGCATAACAGAAACGGAACAGGAGCCTTACTTGATATATGCCACTTAAATATTACTTTAGTGACGTTGTTAAGAGCACAGGGAGTTTGGGTGAAACAGCTTTTTTTTTTTTTTTTTGTCATAAGGCTTCAACATTTCAGTGGTGCTTTTTTTTTTTTTTCTTATCAGCCTTACCAGTACACCCCATGTCACTGATGATCAGTAACCATACACAAAGCCACTGTTTCTGTTTCAGAGAAATCCTTAAGATTCCTGTACTGTGGTGGCCATAGTAAATGAAGCTACTGGGCAATGGTGCTCAGACAGTTATTGCTTCTATCCTTTTCTATCTCCTGTTTTGTCTCATTATCTGTAACACCATGAGACAGGCTGCTCCTATTGTAAATCTTTCTGAGACAATAGCTTCCTTAAACAGGATGTCTCTACTGTTTATGTGGTCCAGACTGCAAAGTATGATAATTCGGATTCCTTTATGCTGTAGCATTCCCAGTATTCCCTTTCCTCTGTTTGCGATATTTGCGTCTTTTTAGTGCTTTCATCTAGTGATTTGAGGTTTGCACTTAGCTTGTGCTGATTTAGTTGGCAAGGTGTTCATAGGTCAATGTTAGCTTTTCCTTGCTGTGGGACACAGGCATCATTCTACTGAACAGAGTGGTAGAAACCCAAAAGTAACTTATCAGAGTTGAACTCTTGCATAGCAAGTCAATGAAACAGTTAAATTTTGTCATTTTAATAGCTCAAGGGTATAATGAATGGCCTTGTAAATTCTACTGCTGACATTTATTTTTTTTTCCACTTGCTTGTTTTTGTGAATTGATTACCATCTTGGGTCTAACTACTTTAATCCTATATTTTACTAGTGTTTGAACTGTTTGTTACTGGAATTAGCAGCTATAATAGAAAGTTGATACATCAGCTTTTTGAGATGCATTCAGCAGCAGGACTGATGGGCAGATTTTTATCTAAAGCATGACACTGGACAAAATATGACTAAACATAAATCCTGTCAGTGAGTGCTCAGTCAATTGTAATGACTGCAGATCATTCACTACAGTAATGTAGTGAGTGTAAGAATAATAGCTGTTTCATAGCTTCTTTTGATTTTCGGTTGCTGTAGGGTTTTTGTTTGGGTTTGTAAAACACATTGTCTAATTGTTTTGATTGCAAGAGGAAGAAGTCTGAAATATTAAGTGTATTATATTTCTGTTTGGTAATAAACAGTCTTCACTATTGGAGCATTAGGTTAGGTGATTTAAGCATTTGACTAGGCTCTTAATTATATTTGAATCTGAGGTAGAGAAATAAAGCTAGTGATCATGTGAATTGTATGCTTGGCATATTATGCAAGTTTGTATTGGAAGGTGCTTCAAAGAACACAGTAAGTAGGCTATTTTTTAGTAAGGCTCTGATGAAAGAAATAATACAAATAGAACAACATACATACTTATGTGTGTATATATATATATTTTTATCCAGTAGGGCCATATATGGGGCCATATCGTGTCTAAAACATGAATTGCCTAAACCAGGGAAACACTTAATGTATTCCTTTCAGTCTGCCCTGCAGCTACAACCTCTATTTAGGAAAAGGTAGGGTAGATTCTACTACTTTCTTCCCTGCAGTTTGCAAGCAAATACTGAATATTCAGCAACTTGTCAGGATAATCTGTTTAAGTGATTATGATGCTAAGTTTATGGCTATAAAGCCTGAACGTTTTTGTGTATATTTTGAGCATGTAGTAAATGTGTAGAAAAAGGGAATCTCAACTGCAAAGTAAAATTACCTTTAAACTGAATAATATAACTTGTTACTTTTTGTTAATCTGTATAATGCCTGTTTTATCCCTTCCTGTTTCTGAGCTTTTTAGTTAATTTGGAAATAAAAATTGCAAACTTTTCATTGAAAAATTTTAGTTTTCTTTTAACATTTTAGTGCTCAGAATTTATAAGGGAGTAAAGTTTTAATACAGCCTTTATCTCTGTTTGTGGAAAAATTGCTTGAGAGGGTCAAGTTTTCAAGGCTTTTGCATTCAATCTGAGTTCTTGCATGTTAGCTACAAAAGTTTATATAACATACAAATGATTAAATATTGTTAACTAGAGTTCTGAGTTGTTGTTTTTCAAAATATATGAAAATATTTCCATAATCTATATACAATTAGATTTTGTTTTATATTTGTATTAAACTTCCTTATTTTTCTTAGAAGCTTTTTGAACAAGCTTCACCTTGTTCAAAATTCATCTTTTGCCCAGTGAACTTGTTAAAGTAAAACGTGCTACAGTTGGCAGTGAAATGTATGAAAAGTTGATGTGTTTCTTATGTTAGCAGTCCAAGAGCAATAATAAAGTAAGAAAACGTTGCCCTTTTGGTCCTGATAAAGAAACATAATAAATGCAGCTTAGTTAAATACTATCCAAAATTAACTGGAAAGATTAAAAAAAAAAGTGGAATTAAAATAAAATTCCACTAAGATTTAGTACTAGTAGTTCTGCTGTAATATTCTTTATCATGGACATAGAGAACTTTACCCTATTTTCCCTTCCTACCTGCATTTTAGATCTTCTTATTTGTTTTGTTATATTTTACATTATTATTAACTCCAATATAAGGAAAAAACTACTGACATTTCTGGTCATTCTAGTTCTGCATGCACCTGTGTTATCAGTCGTGTTGTTATTGGTAGTGTTTATTTGAGCACCAAGCTGCAAAGGAAGTAACACTTGCTGTTGACAGTTTTTTGTTTATTTTGCAAAGTGGTAATTTTACTTTACCATGTGACCATATTCCTCAGATTTCCTATTTGTTGGAAAGATTTTTTTTTTAACATTACTGGAAATGCAAGTAGGATTGCATCACTGCTGAAGTTGCTAGGAGCTAAAGACTAATCAGGGAGTATTTAGAGCTTGCTGTATGTGATCATTCATGTGCACCATCATGGCAGATTGAGCATGTCCCAAGCGAAACTTCCGTAATACTTTTTTTGCACTTGCTGCTCTTGCTGCTTTGGATTGGGATACTGGAGTGTAACAAACTTGTTTTCATTGTGTTCTTAATAATAATCCCTGCTGCAGGTGCTAGAACAGAGTGAGCAAGCCTAGTTTAAAACCGAGCTGGCATTTTCCCCTGTATTAATAAAAGCTGTGCTTTCATTGACTTGAGCTTTAGTTGGCAATGCTTAGCAATCCTGTGCAGCCAAATCCAAGCTTATGTCAGGCACAGAAGAATGAAACACAGCAGTGACCAAAGTGAAGAAGCTTGCATTGACAGGAAAGTAGTTTAAGCCATAAGAATGTTAGCCCGTCCCGAGGATCTCACCTATTCCTTCTGATCGAAGTACTACATGTATTGTCCCAGAATCTAGTAAGTAAAAAATGCTGAGACTTCTGCGAGCCTATCTGGGGTTTTAGTACTCGGGAAACAGTTAATTGTTCAGTGAGTGAAGGCCATCTTGTTCAGCAGAGTTGGGTTGTGTTGTGCTACATATTGTTGTAGGAAGCTTGAAAATCTAGGGCAGCATGAAAATGTAGAGCACTGAGTTACTGTTCAGAATATGGAAGGCTTAGAAGCTTTATAGGAAGTCACTTAGCAGATGGTCTGAAATATACTGACATAGAGAAATATATCTTTTTAAAGGTCTGAGTTCCTGAGGTTTTGCTGATTGCATACTAAAAAATAGGCAGGTGTAACTTGGCTCAATCTGTATTTTATGCTGCAGATGCAGATGGCCATGCCAACAAGGATTTAACACATGCATAAATACATGGTTATGGATTTTGAGTATGGATGATAGCTAGACTTGGGCAATGTGTTAGATTCCTGACATACCTTCTTGGGGTAAAATCTTGCACCTTGTGCCTCTAGTTTAATCAGTCAATGGTCAAGTGATGCCATAATCTTCTGGAGAGGCAGAAGAAAAAGATGCAGCCTCAGTTTCTGGAGCAAGGTGGGTGTTCTCCATGTATCTGCCACGGGATATGTTGTTAATTTCCTTTTTAGTTCATTATTTCCAATTACTTTGGGCTTCCTGTTCAAACTGCTAGAGGTAGTGAGGAAGCCTGCTTCTAGTGAGGAACACCTGTTACAGCCCCAGCTATAGATTTGATCTTGGCTTTGTCATCCATCATGTAGTCATATATTCTTTTTTCTTTCTTTACCTTTCCCTTTTACCAATAAAGACATAGTTTGTGTATCTATTGGGAGGGAACTGAAACTGAAGTAGTGCTTAAGTATGCCTTGCCTGTACGTGCCCATGCTCTGAGTCCAAAGTGGGCAGGACAAAGCACACCACATTACTGGCTATAACAAAGGAAGAAAGTGCTTTGGATTTTAAATAATACGCATACATGTCAACTACGTACTTCAGGTACTGCTAAGTAGTCTTTGTTTCATAATTAAGATAACCCTTAGCTTTAAGAATGTCTTTTTGCATCCTGGAATTTGCTGACACACTGATTACACCTCAGCCATCTCCAGGAAGAAGCAACACAGGCATCTGTCCTAGAGATAAAGAGGCATCTTCAGAGCACTGTTTTGATTCATCCCTGGAGCTGGTTCATTATGCATATTGAATGGAGACTGGAGACCTCTAAAAAAATTATTATGGTTGTGTAATTGAAGACTAGCATAATACATATACACAGAGGTGTAAAATGCAAATTATTGTAGTTGCTCATTTTCTCTTTTTTTCAACAGTTACTGGTTTTTTTTTGTGGTTATGTTTTTTTAAAATTAGCAGGTAGATTATAGACACTGTGCTTTGTTACATATTTAATCAGCTTTACAAGTAAGATACTAAAAGGTAGAAAGTTGAGGCACAATTTCAACTGGAGGTCCATTTCACTTTGGGATCCTTAAAAAATGTGATCCTGTGTATGCATTTTTATTTTTTTTACTATGCTTGACATATGTAGTTTGATGGAGTCTGTGTCAATGGATGAACATAAAGCAAACAGCCAAGGGTGACATTTAAAGGTCTGGGACCCATATCATCTCCATGAGTTGTTATTATTCAAGACTAGAGTACTGTAAGAACTGAAATATGATGCCATATGCACCAGATACTAACAAGGAGGGAAGAACCTGCTGTCTGTACACAGCAGAAGTACAATCCAGCATGGGCAGGCTGGTCTTAATCTTTTGCTGACTTAATGATTGCTGTGTAGCCAAAGGCAGTGTGTTGTATCAGGAGAGTTCTCTTTTATCCATAATGTAATTTATCTAAATAAGTCTTAGGACCTTTGTCCCAGCGGATTTTCCAGACTTGCTGAATTTTCCAACTGCTTTTCCAAGTTTTTTTATCCTGCTTTATCATTTTTTAGTTTATGATTTTCATTCATGGTCCTAGTCCCAGAACTGCCTTGCAAAGCTCTCATGTGCTACTAAAAACCTTTATGAATTGTTTCCATTGTTGGGATAGTTTTGCAGTAGATCTGTAGCCCACGGAAATAATGCAAAAGGCAAGTCTGAGAGATTGAACAGTTCTCAAAACCAGGAGATCTTATTAACGCTGAGAAACAACTGTTATCCTGTGCATGTGTACACCATGCTTCTTGGAAGAAATTGCTGAATTTGGGAAACAATCTTCAAATGTGCTGAGTGCAAAAGAGTTACTACTGAAATGAAGACTTCTAAGAAAAATGGCAGTAGCCTTTCACTTAGGAGCTAGAGTGTTAGCCCTTACTTGTTTGTTTTATCACTCACACTACAAAATCTGTAGTCAGCATGGGTTATACTTATGCACTCTTTAGAAACTCTATTGTGTCTAAATTTACTTGGTTTAGCTTGCTTAAGTGCAATTGCCTAGGTCAAGGGTTTTTATTACATTAATCTTCCTGTGTTCAATGTAGGTCTAATTTCATCTTGAAAATATACTTCAGGTTTGTGCACCCCTTAAAAGGTCAGAAAAGGTCATAAAGATCCTACATTCAGCAAAGCTACCCTGTGTCGCCTTGCGTTAGATGCTATGATTTTTTAATCCCCTTTTTCACATGTATCCATGTGCAGAGCTCCGTGGGAATTTTTAGAACAAAGTAGGATCTCCCAGGGATTTGCTGCTATAGTACCATAATTAAAATATAACATACATAAGTTAATAAAAGATTATTAAATGGAATGTGTAGGCTGTATCCTCTTCTGAACTCACTCCTTCCGGCCTCTAAAACTGTAATCTCAGGAATGTTAAAAACTGGAATAAACTATCATTGTGGCAAAACCAGCAGTCCTGCCCTTTTGCTCTCCTGCCAGTGTTGGTTTTGCCAGCTCAGCTGTATAGTAAGCCAGATCAGGGAACTGATCTGACTGGAAAATACTTTCCCACCCATATATGGGATTTAAAATTTGTTTGCTTTTGTATTTTCCCTTCAAAAAGATACCATAGTTCAGTCCTGTAACACTTGACCTTCTTAAATGTTCACATTACAGATATTTAAAAGGGTATTTAAAAGAAATAAATAGAAAATTATTACTAAAATTCTTGCTTTGAGGGATGAATACGGATTCTATTTAATCAAGTTACTAATATATATCACAACAATATATATATTTTTTTTTTTTTTTACATCCAAGTTACACTTTTTCAATCTAGCCTTGCAAACTCTCCTCTCTTCATCTGGTTGTTTTAATCAAGATAAAGTTTTCTGTTAGGAAGAAAGCTTTCCTCAGGGCTTTTTTTTGTGTGTGTGTTTGGTTTTGTTTGTTTGGTTTGAGTTTTTTGTTGTGTTTGGTTTTTTTTTTTCCCCAAGATCTGTTTTAGCTTTCCTGGGCATAACTTTTATTTTATATTCCATATGTATTGATCCACTTTGATAGATGAACAAGTACTGTTTGCATTCTAAGCAGCTGTGGAAGACATAAACATTGTCAACAATGAAAACTGGAAATCAATTAGTTAATTTGAACTTTAGTGCTTAATATAGCTTCTAGCTGAAATCAAATATTATTATTTGGATGTTGTTTAACTCTCATAAAAAGCTCAATAAATGAAATAAATGTGTGGAGAAAATAATGGTAGACCATTTATAGAAAATACAAAATAGGCATGTTGGAGAAGGAAAGTTGGGTCTTCAATGTAGAGACTGTTGGAACATGACATTTTTGGCAGTAGGAAAATCTGTATTTCAGAGCTTTCTGTAACAGCAAACTTTTAATAACAAGTGTATTTATGTGTTCCAGAACAAGAATAGAAAGAAAATTTAATTAATTCAGTGAACTCATTCTCTCCTGTAGCTTTATTTAAATACAACCTGAGAAAAAGAGGGTTTAAGACAAATAATACTTACGACAAAATTTGTGTTACATGTTCTATGGATACTGCTCCTGCTTTTCTGAGGAGGGGGTTCTCTTTCTCCTTTGCTTATAAACCAGAAGTTGAACTACAGCAAATTAAAAATGAGAGATTCAAACAATATAAACCGACCCTTACTCAGGTTTATGAGTTCCCGAGTCCAAAACCATTGCATAACTTACCTTGCTTTTTGCTTTGTCCTGCATTTGGTGTACTTTCCTTCACCCTGTGACATTCATTTTAGACATTTGAAGAATTAGTTGGTACTTTTTGGAACAAATGTGCCTGCTGGCATCTTGAGCATTGCTTGCTTCAGCTGTGATGTTAAAGTAGCACTGTGACCGATGATGAAAGCTGTAAAATAAAAATCTCTGCACTCTGAAACGATTTCACTTACCAGTGCAAACATTAATATTTCTTAGTTCTTCATATTGCTAAGTAAGTTCTTATTTAAATTTAGAATTGACTATTGTTTGTATATGTATTTGCAAAAGTATTAAAAAGCCTCTCTGCATAGCTGTACTGGTAGAAGTATCAATTTCAAAATGAAGGGTATCATTTTAACAATAGGAGGCTTATTTTTAGATATATATTTTTTTGTAATATAATAAGTTCTACCAAGAAGAAATGTAGAATTGGATGGTGCAGTTTTATAAAATATGAAATGAGCTTGTGTTAGAAAATGGTTTTTTCTATAACAGTCTGTCTTTCTTTCTTTTTTCCTTTTTTTCTTCTAGGACCGGAATAGGCCCTATGACACTTTTAACTTGCACTCTTTGGAAAATTCCTTAATGGATATGATAAGGACTGATCATGAGCCTCTGAAAGGTAAACACTACCCTCCCAGTGGCCCACCAATGAGTTTCGCTGATATAATGTGGAGGAATCATTTTACAGGTTAGGAATATTCATATGTCCATGCTTGCTTGGTGTTTAAACAAAAATCAGCTTTTCAGTATTCCTATAAACTACTTATTAATAAACAACTTGTCAATTATGTAAAACTTTTTACCATCTTAAGATGATCATCTATACTGTAGGAAGATAAGGTGAAACATTTATATATTTATTTTAAGTGCGCAGTATCTAACTGGCATTTCTGAAACTTGTTTTTCTGTATCAGCAAATTGCACAGTTGGGTCTCCTGCTGCAGTCACTCAGTTCAGAAAATTTGTAGTGCAACTGGAGTCCAAATATTATGTTCAGCATCTTATTCAAAGTTATGCTACTGTTATTTTTGGATCATCAGGTAGTATATAGAGTTCTAAAACAACCACTGTTGTGCTTACTCTCCACAGTTGTTTCATGTTTCTTTAAAAAAGAAAAGTATGTTTATTTGGGTTTCAGATTTTTAGGAGGAGTCAAAAGCTATTGGATATTAAGTGTTCAGAAAGTTTTGATTATTTATGCAACTAAACTGTGTTTGGTCTACTAGGTGTAGCGTTGGCGATGAAACCATTTCTAATGTTTAGCTGATACTGAATAATGACAGGTTGTGTCCTACGCTAATGCTTAAATACATACTTTTTTGATGTCACAACTACCTTTTTTGTTCCCTTCCCCACTTCTATATTACATGTGAAAAAGTGTGAGGTCTTGTGCACTTTTCACCATCTTTTTAGGTACAGTTTTTTTACAACCATACCAAACTGGGTTCTGTACTCTCAGCAATTTTAACCTGTGCTTCCCACTATTATGTTGAAATTTGCTGTGCTTCATGTGTATTTAAACATTACTCAGTTGTTTAAAATAGCAAGAAATACTGTCTCATACCTATTCTGATTGTAGTCCTCCAAAGTAAGTATTAACCTGAAACTTGTAAAAAACAAGCTCAATGCTTGTGTCATTGTAAGTGCAATTTTGCTTATACTTTTATTATTGTTCCCTTTATAACAATTTTAACATGTTTCTCAATCAGAATATTAACACATATAATAATGGGAACAAATAAAGATCTCTAAGTCCTTTGTGCTGTTAGGTCATTCTGTCAAGGATAGTTTCCAATACTCAGCTGAGCTAGTCTATATATGTAAGTGACATACTGCACAGCTGCATCTGAGTGTCAAAGCTATTTAATGTCAGTGTTTTGCATGAGGTAGAAATGAAATTCTTGGTTTCAGTAAGCATCTTCATGCTTTTCAACTGAAGTATCCTTTCCAAAGCAAACATTTTTTTGGTCTCAAATCACTTTCCTATTGCAATTTTGTTGTTATCTTTTCCATTAAAGTTGGTCTTGACTCTTCCCCTGTACCTTCAACTTTCTGCTTTTTCTCTGCCAAAGATGCAGAAGGTTTTCAACTGCTGTCTTTCTCTGCGTCTTCCTCAGATTTCACTTACCGTGCCCTCTAAACTCACCTGCTTTTTTCTTATTTATCCCACTCTCCTCTGGCTCTCCCTCTAAAGTAGTAGCACATTTTAACCTGTAGTCACCTTGAGAAAGTGATCTACTCTGCTTGCTTTTGCTTGTTTCTTAACTCATTGGCAAATTTTCATTTATTTTCACCTTGAAGCTTTTTGAATATAGTTATTCAAGGTTATGTACTACAGCTTGATTTTCAGTTCCTCACAGACATTCCTGTGTGATTGCCTCTTGTGCAAAATTTCAGCTGCTCTTTCTGGAATCTTATAAACGTAACCAGGTCTCAGAGATTCTTCATTTAACCACCTCTGTCTTTCATAGTAAACTGGGTGTGTGTTTCCCCTTTAAATCTTCCCTTCCTATGGCATTTAAGACTGTCCTCTCTTATGTTTTGTGCTGCTTTTTCTTGTGTAGATAGAAAGTAAAACACCCACAAAAATTCTGGTTTAAAAAACAAGCAGACTAAGAAAAATAATGAGAGCTTTCAAATAAGTCTTGTTTTCTCAACCAATTTTGGCTAACAGTTCTTACATGTTGCTTGGCCTTACCTTTACTATCCAAATTTTTAGACTGAAGGGGTCAAAAGATGAGTACCAAAACATCTGATTTTGAAGATACAGGAAGATTTAAATCTAGAAAAGCTATACATGTCTTGGACCCTCGAAGCCATGTTACAAAGCCAGTGCAGCTATTTCAGAGTCATTTCAGCCTGCTGCTGGAAACAAAGTCTTCAGCAAAAGCATATTTTTAGTACTGTCTGTAAATGTATTAATAAAATATTGCAGGTTGTTTTTCTGAAGTTTGAAACTTTGCTTCGTTGCTTGGAACATAGTCCTTCTTGGCATATGTGCCCCCTCACATCCCAGCAGATACATGAAAGAAAAAATAATTATCTTGGATATAGAACAATCACTCTAGATTAGAATGTGGATGGGAAGGTTAACCATAAAAAATTCTGATGTGAAAACCAAATTGAAATGGTTCTGAATTATTTTCTTCTCATTTTGGGATATAAGTTTCAGTGGAGATAGTGGAGAGGCTCGGGGTGAGAAAGGAAGTGTCTGACTTCTTGTTTATAGTAGATGAAGCTTTTCATACCTTCTCTGAATCTGAGTTGTGATCAGACTTTGTCCTGCAGGCCTTGGAAATAGCATTTATTTCAAGGTCACCAAAGCAGGTAACTTTTTTAAAAAGCATGATCCTCCTAGCCTTGAGAGGGCATGTGGTTAAGTGACTTTTTTTGGGGAGTGTTGCTTTCAAGTGTAGAACAAGAGACAGGCTGAAGGATTGTTAGTGCAGCAGAATCTAAATCATCTTCAGTCTAGCAGTATTGAATTACCTGCATTGAGTGAATACTAACTCGGTCTGATTGGCAGGTGCTCTTCAGCTAGGAGAGCTGGGGTCACTTAGTTCATTTTGGGTGTTCCTTGCTGTAAGAGAGATTTAATACCTAGCTCTGAGATTTCTGGACTTAGATAAATTACCAGCTTATCCATCTGTGTTGCATTTTAATCTTAAACCGAGTCTTGGGAGAATGTATTCAGTGTCAGCTCTTACTCTGATTCTGTCTGAAATGGATGGTCTTTCCTAGCTTTCCTACCAAATAGGGGTACCCTGCTGTAGGTTCCTGTCTTTCTGTCCTCATACTCTGGGAAGCATGTAGCTTTATAAATTGTTTGCCATTTTCATGCTTTGAAATCTAAAGAATGTAAACTCTAAAAAGGAAATATTTCTTTTCTCCCAAGACATTTAGGCAGACTTCCTTACCTGCTTTCTCTGCTGTCAAAATGAGCTTCAGCATTTTTCTTCTCTTTCAGTTGATACTCATCAATCCTATTCTCATTTAAAAAAGGAGGAAAAAAGTACAGTAAAAGAATATTCAAGCTTCTTCTAGTTAAAGATGAATTACTGAATATGGCCAAGGGTATCTGGTTGTGCCTGTGTCAGTCATAATGAGGTCTTTATAGAATCATAGAATGGTTTGGATTGAAAGGGATCTTAAACATCTATGACAGAAATGTGCAATATTTTTGAAGATGTTTTTCTTGAACTGTCTTACTCATTTTCTGATTTGCCAAGAAAATACATTGTATGTGGCAAAAACATAGAAGAGAGTTTTGCTTAAATGAAGAAAGGATATATTTGCAGAATTTTATAGCCTGTTGGTATTTAATGTACTGCTTCTACCTAATACATAGGGCAAAACTGAATTATTGGAAGACTTATCAGTAAATGCTACTTATTACTGACAAAAACATTTCTTTCTTCCATCAAAGTGTCCACTGTCTATGGTGTAATATGTCACTGTTGCAATATGTTTATCTATGTCAAACTATTGCATTACAACACAAACAGACATTCTGATCTACAAAATATATTTTGATCAGTAGTAGCTAGCAGCTGCCTTTGTTCTATTTTTAAATAGTTAAGTAAAATATTTTTTTGGTGATAGATCTATGCACATGTGCTACTGACAGGTCATGAAACTGAATCAAAATATAAAATTCAGGAGAGAAATCGTATATCTTAAAAATAATTATTTTAAATTTACTGTTACAGTAGGTAACTAATATTTGGGTTTTGTTCTAAATCAGAATGGAAACAAACTTTTAATGTGCAAATTCCTAACCAATAAAAATTCTGAGGTTTTAATAAAGTATCAATGTGATACATCTTCAAGTATGAATATCTGGAGACAACACATGTATAAGGAGATTTTCAAGAGTAGGCTTTATTAAAATTAATTTTAATAGATGGACTGTAGAAGGATACATAAAATATGTGGTGATTATGTAATAAAATGTCAGTAGAATGAACATGCTCCCTGACTACATTAGCATTTGTTGTTCTTAGGTTATCTGAGACTTTGAATACAAATATGTAACAGTTCATAGGTAGAAACAGCATCTGTGGGGGACCTTTTAATCTTGAATTTCAATAATTAACATGAATGACAGGCATATATTTCCACAACAACAAAATTGAAGGTATTAGTGTTACTACTTTTAAACTATTATATAGAATGTATCAGATCATATGAAAAGTAAGTAAAATTTAATATTTCCTGTTTACATTTAACTTAACTTTGTAGTTTGAGGTTTGCCAGCAGTGTTATGTACAACTTAGACAATATTGTAGTTTATATAGAATAGACCTTTAACATCTTGATCTTCATTTAATTTCAATACATGTCACCAGACTTTTCTAAGCAAAGCAGTAAGTTTATCATATGACCTGAGGATAGTGAAGGTGAATGGATCATGTTTGTATTTGCAGTCAGCAGCTGAACACAAAGGTTGTGCAAATAGAACAAATGTTGTCATCTCAGTCCTAGAAATGTTGCCACCCAGTTAGAGCTTTTTGCAACACTTTTATTGAAAAAAGTGTACTGCAATGGTGTTTCTCAAAGTCTTGGTGTTCATAGAATCATACAGTCATTTTGGTTGGATAAGAACCCTTAGCCTAATTACCAAATTCATAAATGCACATGAAAACCAAAGCGAGCAGACAGATGTGTTTGCACATTTATTTGTGTGTAAAATTAGGCTGCTAATCCTTTCAAAGGATTTATGCAGACCCTTGCTCATACAGTTCTTGCTTTCCAAATAGTTGTGAGCATGTATGTTCAGTTAGTGTAGCACCAGTTTTAGGTGTCTGTACTTTTGGGGTAAGAGGAAAGAGAATGGTCTGAGGTCTACTCAGGTAAAAATAATTAAATATCCACATGCTTCACGCTGTCTGGCTATTTGTGAATCATGGGGCAAAGACTCATGGTGGAGCTGGTCTGAGGGGGAGTGTGTTTGTGTTAGGTTGTGCTGTAAACTAGAATCCAAATACATATAGGTTAAAATAATCTAGTGTCAGATTTTTGAGGGAACACTGGTCTTGCTTGGATTTTTGCACTTTTCTGTGTCTAAACTTTGTTCTACCCCACTTGCTACCTGTTCATGCAAATAACTTTTGTTGTTTTGTAATGCCTTTTGTTGGCACCACCTCTGAAAACATTTGATAGAAGATATAAGAATGATAAAAGAGATATTATTATTAAGGAAGTACAGCAGACCTGGTCCTGTTGCCAGTTTTATTTGACCTTGCTACTGGAGTCTCTAGTCATAACTTGTAATTGATACCAACAGTGATCTTAGGAACTATGTAAGAGGAAGTGCTCATTCCCAGTAAGTTCAGGGCAGGTAAAAAGCAGGCCAAAACTATTCATGTAACTTTTTTTTTCTAGACATTTTAAAAATAGTAGACTATCTATTTGTGAAAGATTTAATGAAGAGATTAATATGTGGGAAGGGTATGCTTCCTGGAGTTATTGGAAAGATTTCAGAATTGTTTAAAAATCATTACTATTCTACAAAGAATGAGGTGAAGTTAAATTCTATTTAACATCATCTTATTTCAATAGAGAAGATAAGATGCACATACTAGAGATGTGCTCTAAGAAGGAATTGGGCTCTCTTCCATGAAAAGCATGATCTGGGACAAGCAGCAGAGCACTTAAGCAATCCAGCCAAATGCTGTTAGGAGAGGAATTCAATGACATAACATATACAAAAGAGCAGCCTGGGCTATACAAGAATCACTAAACCCCCATTTATACTCCAAAATGTTTATAAAGAGCAGAAAGTGTACAACTGGATTCATTTTTTAGACTTATGTAAAAGTGTTTATTGTTGCAGTCTAACTGCAGTAATGTGTGTCTTATAAAAGCATGTAATCCAAAATATACTTGGTGTATAGTTATGAAACCAAGACAAGCAAACTGAAAATGGCAGATGTACACTGAATACAAATACTGGGCATGTTGTTACTGGAAGGGTTGCTATTTATGACTTCAGTGAACTGCTGAAATCTATAACTTCTGTGCTCTAACTTCTATGTTTCTGCTTATTGTGCTTAAGATTCTGGAAAAGTACTTTTTTGTTTTGTTAATCCAGATACTTAATTTTAAAAACATAATTAGAAATATGTGCTTATATAGACTTTATAAAAGTCCAGGTAGCATACAAGTCCTTTTCTTAAAATTGATTGTTTTCTGATAGTTAATTTCTGTGTTTAACCTAAATATTCCTTGAAAGTACATATTCTTGATTGCATTTCACAGTTTTACACTATACCTTTAAAAGAATTAATTTATCATTTCCTTTATGTTCCTTAGCTAATTATGCAGTTTTGTAATCTGCATATGGCCACTTTTTTCAATTGAACAATTTGCTTCAAACAGCAAGATGCTCAAATGTTGTAGCTAATATGAAAGGCTATATAATTATTGTTAACTATTTGTCTTATGATTGGTGCATTACCAGTCTGTTTCAAATGCTTTTAATACAGGTTTGTTTTGAAAGTATTCCATCAACTTGTTTCTGTAGAATTGCAGCAGGGGACCTCTGAAGATGCACAGAATTTTACCCCACACTGTTGCTTAGCTCAATGTGAGAATACGTCCTTCTGCTTGTGCTGCTCTGTATTTTCTGCTCCTCTTAAAAGATAGCTGACAAGAACTGTTTAAAAATAGCAGGCCAAGGGCAGGTGACAAAATGTCACGCAAGCAGCACCTGGTCCAGTGATAGCCTGAAGGAAGGAAAAGAGCAAACCCAGATGTCACAGATACTATTCTATTTCTGAAGCTGGTTAAACAGCAGAATTTCAGCTTCAGCAAAGGAAAAGAGAAGGGCTCATCCAATACATTATTTATGCATTAAAATTTTGTTGATTTTTTGGGTAGTACTTCTCTTTTTTCTATTACAATTATTATATTACAAGTATAGATTATTGTATACAACTTTCCTCTTTATAATTAATACCTGTAACCTCACACTCATTAATATGCTGTTAAGGAAAAGGGAATTAATGTCTGGCAAGATTTCTGAAATATTTTAGCACAAGCTTATACGAAGTGAAATAATAGCAGCTTTAATGTTTCTGCAGTGTCAGAGTAATGTGAAAATACGTATAGGAGAATTATGGCTGTAATTAGGATATCTGAAGTAGTTAATGAAGATCTCTCTTAAGCAGCTTTGCTCAATGAGTTGGAAAAATGGAAAACTTATTTACCTTCTTTCTGCCCCCACTTCTTTCTGGAGGTGCTGTTTGCTTCATAGTCTTATTGCGGAGGCATTTTTTTCTAAAAGAATGATAACATTTTAATGTGAAGAAAAAATGTATTTGGTTTTCTTAAACTGCTTGTGACTTAGTTTCAGAAGTGTTCTGAAACTTCATGTTGCATCTGTTCAGAAACAATATTTATTACAGCACAACAGCCTCTGTGACTGAAAATAGAAGGCTTTAACTTACTGATAGGAATTAAAAATGGAGATTTGCTTTAGTTCTGCTTCATCAAAGCTATCTTTGTTAAAGCTTGGTTTTGCAAAAGTACAGGAACAATGCTTATATTGGTTCTTCAGTAGAGTGAGTGGGTCTTTAGCTCCCATACTTGAGTGCCAATGTAGTGAAGAAATGTAAACTGCCTTGCTTCCTTAGCTCCCAAAGTTAACCGCAAATCTAGAGATAAGGAGAGCATATGAAATGCGTTACAATACCTGTAAATAACTTTAGTTCCTTATATTACTTAATTTAATATTTTTTTTATGTCTATAATGATCCATTTCTATCTTTTTCCCAACAAGAACTAATATAAATTACAGCTTTCAAATTGTTTCAGGGGGCTTTAATTAAGAAAGTGCTGTTTCTTCAGAGTAAGTTAATACTTCAGCTCAGTTAAATAGTATCTAAACCTAAAACCAATCTGAGCAGGAGTAGAGCTGGCTCATTTCTTGCTTTCAGTGTACTAAATCTCTTTTGAAACAAAGTAACCATGTGTAAATTTCCCCCTTCCAGTTCGGAAGTCAGAGATGGTCTTAAGCCAACCTTTCAATTCTTAAATCTCACCTGAGAAAACTGGTACTATTTTGTATCTCTCTAGCTCCTGGAAACTGGCACCATCAGAGTTTACTTGATTGAATGGTGAACTTTCTGTTTATATGGTCCCATATTATGGGTCAAGAATAAAAATTTTTCAAAGTTCATATGTGAACCCTGTGAGAGCAACTCTTCCTCTAACATAGTATCTAATATCAGAGTAAGTGATAGCAGATACTTAGGAAAGAATACAAGAATTGGGTAAGCACACTGTCTCCAACAATCTTGTTAACTCAGGAGCTTCTGGTGTCACAGGTGGTATGGAAAATAGTGATTTATTTTTACTAATTAAGTGGAGTTTGTACTCATTACTTGAAGCCTACTATAAAAGGCATAACTTGAGCAAGGTTGAACTTTGAGGCCTTATTTCAAAATGGTAAACGTAATACTTACCTACTAAAAAGCAAAAGGATGTCTTAATTATTTAATTGTTTATTTTGTGATTTTCATTATTTTACATAGATAACACTAGAGGCACTATGGTTAAATATCTTAAGTGTGTATTCTTAGGAAGTTGCCTTCATCCCCTTTAGCAATTTTTCATATTAATTCAATGCAGTTTTGAAAGAAAAAACATTAAAAATAACTTTTATTTACATTGCAGGTCGTATGGGAATAAACTTCCATCATCCAGTAACAGACAACATTATGGCTCTTAATAGTAAGTAGTTAATATTTAGTGATTAATATTGTAATGTTGAATATTATTTCTTACATTTACTGTGTACATAGCTGTACAGTCAAGAGATAAATGTGTAATGATATTTGCATAGAAATCTATGTACACTATCTTAACATGATTTTCATAAATCAGCTATCTCTGATTTTATTGGTAGAACTGGTGATTCTTGATATTAATTTTGTAATAGCTTTATGTGTTCCACTGGAAGCTTCATAATGCCTGCTGTGGCTGATATTGCAAAACAATCTCAGTTGTTGCCTCTTTTGTGGGTGTGTATGTGTGTTAAATCTGTAACTTTCATTTCTGTTATCTCCAGACATATTTATTCTTGTTGGGATGAGTTGTTACAAGTTTTGCATACAATTACATTGACTGATGGAGCTTACTTTGTTGGTTTCCTTAAAACATTATGTAGACAGGACTGGAGAGAATGTTTAGACATCTAAATGATGAGGAAAAATTGTGGAACTGAACTTTACTGGATGATGGATTTTGCTTGGGAAAAGAAACATAAATAATAAAAAAAAATCTGAACATATGCATTAAAAAAACCTGCCAGAATGTATTTGGAAGCTCTAGAGAGAGCCTTGTATCATGTCGTGGGGGGTGTGGAGGATGGGGTGTTAGGCATCATGTAGAACTGAACTATGCAAATCAAAGCATATAGTTTCTGTCCATCTAAACCTGAGAAGCATTAACTATTTTGAAACATCCTTTTATTTTTTTTAGGTGTTGGAAATAATGTTTCAGGAAATATTTCTTCATCTCTGTCTAATTACTTTCAAATGTTTACAGCACCTATATATTTTAATTGTTTATAAAAAATGACTATCTTTTGCAGCTCTAGTCCTGGTATGTGGGCTAAATGTTTAGTATAACTATCTGAGGGACCTAAACAAAATATATTCTTGCATTTCCAGTATTTGAAATATTATGGGTTTATTGAAATATTAACTGCTTACAGACTTAGATAAACCTGGAATCATGAATATGCAAATTAGCAAAACAGTAGTGATTGTTCTTTTGAGTTAAATTGAGTGCAAATCAAAAGTCTGGAGAAGTTCAGATATATTTTGCCACTCCTGTGTCTCTTCTCCCTCCCATTCTTTACTAGGCAAGGCCATACTGTTTTTGGCCATTACTAGCCATTCTAGCCCAGAGCTAGAATTACTGTACTGTGAAACCTGTTGGTTTTTCCTCCTTGAATACTTGCTTTTATTCTTAACTCTTCAAAGATTTAAGTTCATGAGCTTAAAAATTACTCTCTGTGATTTAAATCCTCTTTTGTATGCAGCTAAAACTGAAAAATTTAAAACTATTTAATTCCCATGTGATCCATTACTTTTGCCATGGGAATATACTAAGGAAAGTTGGTGCAAGAAGAAGTATTTTTGCCTGTACTGGGATGTTTGTGGTTTGGGATTAAAAAATAAAATAATATAAAATAAATAAAAATTCCCCAAAGAGATTTAATTCCAGTAATATTTTTAACAATTTGGAGAACTTGCATCACTTCCTTAAATCATAATACTTGTAGTGTCTAGATATAATCTCTGTGAAACTACACACTGTCTGCTGAATCTGCAAATCCAACCCTGACATTCCAGTTATAGTCACTGCAAAATAAGCACTGTTTTCCTCTGAAGACGTGGTAATCTTTAAGATGTATTACTCACAGCTCCATTTCTCACTAATAGTGTATGCAGTCTGTTGAAGCTAGAAAATGATGTAGGCTTGTGCCAACAGCTGTGCAAAACTCCACGTGTTGTAGGGAGAAGGGAAGTTTTCTGAGAGGTATTTCTCTCTTCAGGTGTTGCTTGCTTAGTGGGCAGGGCTTAGTGTAGAGCATACTGCCACCATTTTGTTTATCATTGTGCAAAGCTATAAATCATCAGCATGTCAAAGCCCTGAGTTCTGTGACATAGAGGAAATTACTTTAAAATGCATAATTATTATGAATCTCTTTAATTAATGGCATGATGCTTATATATATATGAAAACTGTTGCATACATATATATGTTGCAAATGTGTATAAGCATGTTTGTATTGTAGAGGCACATTATCAGAAGAGACATTCCTTATCAGAATTAGGCTTCTGTTGAGGAATGCAATGTTCAAATATTCAGAGATCTGAACATAATCTAAAAGAGTATTAAAACAAAAGGAAGATGCAAATATTTAGGTTTGAAACATTGTGCAAACGGAAAAATCTCTAGCTTTTGTCTATACTAGCTCTGATTGAAATTTCTCTAAGAGAAATACTGTTTTTAATCAAGTAGTGACATCTGTTGATTTTCTAATAATGTCATTCATACTGAGCTAAACAGTAGAACAATTCTAATAAATTTTCATCTATAGCACCTTGTTAAACACAATTGATATTGTAATTTCTAGGGGAAATGTGGCATAAAGTGAATTATTATTTTTTTCATGTATGAACTTCGAGAAACTATCTGATGATACTTTCAGTAGATGTTTGCAATATTTATTCAAAGCTATGTATATAATACTAAGCAAAATCCAAATATAACTTAATTTGCTTTCCCAAATTAATTAAGATGTCCCCTATCCCCTTCTCTTGCTAATATTCACTCCCATTTGTAGTCATATGTTTCTGCGGCCATTGCTTCTGTTTGCAGGACATTCGACATACTTGAGTTAATATGCACTTCTTTTTAATTTACTGCATAAACAGGACTAAATGGTCAGCATCACTGTAGTATCACTGACATGCTATGTAGTGAACTCTCTTTAATGCTTTATGTGAACTCCAGAAAGCCAACAATAAACTTTAGTGGGAGAGAAGTATTGCAGCTGAAAGTGGGAGATGGGGAATAAATGAAGGTGTGTGATCTTTCTAATGAAGCACCGAACTGTATTGCTGGGATCCCAAAAGAACTTCTGTAAGAAGAGTTTAGACTAAGGGTAGTTAATCTAACAAATAAGAAGAAACCCTTTGTGAAGTGCTGAAATGTTATTTTTCCTAAAGCTCTTCTGTACAGTGACTTTGCACTGCTGTTGGGCTTCAAACATTCCATCTGCTTCCAATGTTCATTCTTGTCTCATATGAAAATGTGTCATGTGTGAGGTCTGGTACTGTTTGCTCTCCATCTGACAGTCTTTCTTTTCACTAGTGTGATTTAGTTCTGAATATTCTGAAAAAAAAATTTGAAAAATACATTAAGGCAAGGGTTTGGGGCACCTTTTTAGATGTTTATGTAGACATTTTACTTTTGTTTTAATAATATAAATAATAGTTATTTGGAGAAGCCATCATACAACAGCTGCAAATATAATGACAGCAGAACAACTTCATTTTTAATTTTCATGCTTCTATTTGCTTTAAAATTACCATGTCTCCACAAGAGCTATCATACTTGGCTCTTCCTATATTCTGATGTATTGCTCTCAAATGCATATAATGTTTAGATATAATCAACTTGCTGAAATAGAATTTTATATTTCAATCTTTTGCCAGTGCTATTGGTATACCTTGAAATGAAGCACTCTGAATAGAGAGTTTATTGAATTATTTTTGTCTTGCAAAATCTTGGGTTGGCAATTGAATAGCAAATAAAAGCTTATTTTTCTGTTGTGGTAGTATTCTGGGAAAATGTGCAGCTAAATTTTGAGAGACATCTGTCTCTTCTAGTAGTTTGATACCTGCGTATAGGAATTTGCTGAGCTCTTTAGCCCAGTTGCCAAGTCAGGTTACTATTGTGTTACTAGCTTATTTAACATGTAAGAAATAATATAAAGGAATAAAAGACACAGAGAGAGCTATTAAGGTTTGTAAAACAAGACCTGATTTAATTGTGAAGAGATTACAGTTTATTTAGCTAGAGGGAAAAAATAAATAATGTGAAGTGTGACACAGCAAAGGCAGCAGGGTTAGTAAGTCCCAGAGTATGTGAACTCTCACTTTTATATATAACCTTGTTAAGTTTTTCAGAACCAGCTGTACAAACTTAGAATTGATGCTGCCTTGGAACCTGTGAGGTGGGCTAGCTGATATCTCAAAGTCCCTTCTATACCTGTTTAATTAAAAACAGGGCAGGGAGGGGAAACACGGGGGAGCAACAAAACATGCTTTTTCTTTCTTCTTTCCTTAATTTTTTTTTTTTTTATATTAGCATCTACACTTTCTAAGATTTGATTTGGCTGTTACTGAAGGCAGTATCTCTTATCAGTGACTGCTACAGTCTTTTCCTAGCAGAGGAATATTTCTTAAACTTAATTCCTTTTAATCTGGTATTGTAGCTCTTTACCTTTTTGTTTGTTTGTTGTTTTCCCCACCACTTTTCCTGTCTCATAACCTCAATGTGCTTTCCTTTCATCTGTGTGATCCCCTCTATTGTGGGTGCATGGCCATCTGTTTCTGTGGAATTTCAAGAACGTGATTTGCCAGGCTATTCCACAAGCATTATATATGATGCTAGAAGAGATGAGACTGCAGTCCAGAAATAGGTTTGGTAGACTGGAAGCAACATGAAGGAAATGTGAGATTTATCATTAATCTATTTTGTAAGCTAAAATGAAACAATGAAAACAGGTAATCCTTCCCTCCCACACAGATGCTTGGCTGCTCAGTGTGTCTACAGAATGAAGACCTAAGCTCTCTAAACAATAGTTTGAGTATGAAATGCAGTTCATGTGTTTGCTCAAGAGTTTGAGGTCCAGTGTGTGGGCCTTAACTACATACTGCTTTTTTCTGATGATGGGATTCAATTGTGTATGAATGTCAGTGTATGTTATGAGGAAGTTTGTTGGTAACACTTGTATTGCTTGCTTGCTCTTGGGAAAGAGTGAACTAGAAGGGACTGTTGAGGCTGCATGAAATCATTGGAGTGCCCATCTGCACATCCAGCCCATCTATCAGTGGAAATAAAAAACCACCCTTTGAAACACTTTTAAATGCGCAATAATCCCAATTCCCAAAGCCAAATTATTTGGATTATGTGTTTTCTTTCAAAGGCCTCTGTAAAAATACTGGAGGTTAGAAGTCTTGTTCTTCGTGAACAGCTTTTCTAGCCATAGAAAAAAGGGAAGGGGCCAGCATTATTTTCTTAAACAAGCTGTTCTGTTGGATTTCTCATCATGAAAAATAATGCCTCAAATCTTAAATGCTGAAACATGTTGAAGTAAAAATAATTGCAAATGCTATCCCTGAAAAAGTGGGGTGAGTGTTCTGTAAATAACAGACTAACATATAGAAAACTGCCCATGGAAGCAAATAGTTTTCTGTGCGCATAAAGCTCAGTTCAAACATCCTACGGCAAGGAACTCAAAAGTTAATACAGGGAACCAACTTTAATTCTTTCCTCTCCCAAATGTATTTTCTCCCTCCCCATACTTCTATGCATATGACTTTTATTATGTCCTGTTCATTTATCAGCTACATAAAATCCAGAAACTGTTGTTCAAGAAATAGTATTTTATATGGAGTGACTTCATGCTGGTTCAAGCACTGGCCTCATCTTTATATCAAACTGGTCTCGTCAGCCTTGACTTCTATTTTAGTTAGTAAAAATCTTGAATTCATTTTAAACCATGTTTATGGACATATAATTTCTTTATGTTGATTGCTACAAATTAAGTTGCTCAAACTGCTTCTGATTTAGCTACTGCCTTTCATATCCCTCCAACTGTATAAAAATCAGCTTGAAATAGTGTTAATTACCTAGCTCTTTGTTACTTATTTTTTTTGTTCCACTTTTTGACGATTTGTTAAATAACCTTGACCATTCAGACAGAGTAGCATAGGCTGACATAGTAATCAAAGAGAAAACTTTGGATTTGTCTTGCTGGAATTGCAACCACAATTTTTCCACATGTGTGATTTGAGACAGGTTGGTGAAAAGTAGATACTTTTAAAATAATAAAGATTTAAATAAACTTTATTTATATACATTATAACAAATTAACTGACTGAAGTGAACAGTCAAGAATGTTTCCCAATTGATTTTTTTAATGTGGCCCAAAGTTTAAAAGACATCTAGTACTTTACAAAGATACAATATTCATATGTCTCATCTCAGAATTTTATTATGACCCAAAGGAAATATTCAGATCAGCTGATATAAATTCTGACTATGTTGCATGCAGTTTTTGCTTCTGCATTTCTTGCTACATGCACACAAAAACTTGGATCTCAGTCTGTGTATTTTAATGACATAAAAATAGAGTTCCTAGATAATTCTATTCATTTGCTTCTTGTTACTTCAGTAAAATTAGTTCTTCAGTGAGTTCAAGGTGTGTGCTGGAGATACTGTTATAGCAAAGATACATTGCATAATTATACTTGATTTTATCAGTTCATTAAATCATTTTCACTAGCATTGTAATTCACTTGGACACTTCTAGATCTCTAAGAACTACAGGGACCCAATATTCAAATGAAAAAGCTTGACATATTTTCCTTTCTGATCTTAAAAAATAATCGGACAACTTGTAGTGTCCTAAAGCAAGTATAATTCAGAACTGCAGACTTTTTTCGAGATGACAAATGAGTTTTTCAAGTTAGAAATAAGATTCTGGTACCTTATAAATCAAGGAGGTTCTCAGTCTTGTCAAATGAATATTCATTTAGCCCTTTTAGCTCCAAAATTGCAAATCTAGAAATGCTGATTTTTTTATATTATTTTTTTTTTCCATAGAGATAATGCTATTTTAATTCAATTTAAGAAAAATCTTTAAGAATTCCTTGGAATGTTTGATATTGTGGACACATTATCATAAAATCATTGAATGGCTAGGGTAGGAGGGGACCTTAAAGATCATCTAATTCCAACCACCCTGCATGGGCAGGGACAGCTCCTGCTAGATCAGGTTGCTCAAGGCCCCACCCAACCTGGCCTTGAAGACCTCCAGGGAGGGGGCATCCACAACCTTCCTGGGCAACCTATTCCAGCATCTTGCCACCCTCAAAGGAAATGTCCTAATGTCCAACCTGAATCTCCCCTCTTTAAGCTTCAAACCATTGCCCCTTGTCCTCTCAGTATACACCTGTGTAAAAAGCCCTACCCCAGCTTTCTTGTAGGCCCCCTTCAGATATTGGAAAGTTGCTAATAAGTTCACCACGGAGCCTCCTCTTCTCCAGGCTGAACAACCCCAACTTCCTCACACTATCTTCATAGGGGAGGTGCTTCAGCCCTCTGATCGTCTTCGTGGCTCTCCTCAGGACACCCTAGAGGAGTTCTATGTCCTTCTGATGTTGGGGACTCCAGAACTGGACACAGTACTCCAGGTGGGGTCTCACCAGAGCAGAGGGGGAGAATCAACTGTCTCGACTGGCTGGCTATGCTTCTTTTGATGCAGCCCAGGAAACAGTTGGCTTTCTGGGCTGCAAGTGAAGATTATTGCATTGATAAGTACCAACAGTGAAGAAAGAATGTTTTAAAACATCTCAAAATACTTTCTAGGAAATCTTCTGTTAAATGTGATAATGCAAATAAATGGTGTAACTTATTTCTGTATTTGAAAGTACCTGATCGGGTACTTTTAGCTATGATATGGAAAAAATTAGATATAGTTCTTTTGAGTTAATGTTTTATGGATTCATAAATTTATTATTTATTTGAAATGCTGTTTAATCCATATGCAATGTGCAGATCCAATTCCATATTATAAAAAAGCAATGGAAAAAAAAAATTGGAGATGTTAGTAATTTGTAATTCCCTGCATTATTTGGAATATGAGCTTGCCTGGCTTCAACATTTTAGTTAATCTGAAATAAACAAAAAATTCTAAGGGGTATGCCTAATAAGTAAAGATTATTTTCATGGTCCAACATAATTTAATAACATTATAATATGTTTTCAGTTTCCTAATTTCACAGTTACCCCAATAAGGATCATCCTACAGTCTCCAGGCTCTAGCACAAATTAATCCTGTCCATATCTCTGCTGAAATCTGTGAAAAGGATCTTTCATAGCTTGTCAGTTTAATGTTGCTATTAGAATCTGATCTAAAAGAGAAGTCAACAAAAAGAAATGGCAATATTATCTCCTATATGAACATACTGGAAGTACATTGTCTATAGACTTAAGTAATGAGATTTTTAATAAGGTTTGATGAATTTGAAAAGGTTCTCCAGAAAGTTCTCTTTTGCAACTTATATAATTAAGTCATAATGAAGTTGCTGAATGTTTTTTTTTATCTGGTTGATGTAGGTGAACAATACTTAAGTTTCTCTTCAGAACATTTTCTTGATGGTAGTGGTAGTAACATGTTGAATGAATATCAGCATGTGATTGATTGGCTTAATTAAAAAAAAAAAAAGTGTTTTAAGAAGGTGATTGTGTTTCAGTCAAGCTTGTTAATTTTTCTACTGATTTTCTCCCTTGTGTAGCTAGCTGTCTTCCCAGTGGAACTTTTCCCCTCTGTTTCTGATCCATAAAAATTGAACCCTGAACTAGAGATTGAGCTGTTAGAGTGTATACTCATTTCACATGACTAGCATCTGTTGTGTCCAGGAGATGAAGTAAGGTGGGTTTTGTTTTCACAAGTGTTTCTTAACTTCAAAGGCTTGGTTCACAGGGATATTGAACTCTTAAGTTGTTATTATGCCTTCTTGTAGTGATGTATTGTGTCAGCATTTATTATCATGCCAGATGATAATATTTTTAGGTTGAGCTTTTGCACAGTCATCACTGATACCCATTTTTCCCAAATGCCACTGATTTGTATTTTCTGTTGTCTTTTAACTGAATTGTATTGTGAACAGTGCATACTGTGAGTCTTTAGGAACAGGTCAGCCCAGTTACAGGTGTGATTTGAGACCAGAATAGTACACAAGTACAAGCCCTGAAGCTTGCATAGTTTTTTGTGGGAAAGCATTCTCATGGCCTTCCTATGGAATAATCCTATTCTATAGGAATAAATTAAACCAGTGACAGCACATAACTTGGGGTTTTTTATCTTTTTGTCTTGCAGCCTTGGGTAAAGCTAATGAGGCTGATAATGAACATCAGTTCTCTATTTCTGTTTTCTCTGTCTCCTTTGGAAGCTTAATAATTTTTTTTTTCCAGTTAGCTCTGCTTTTTCCTTATTGTGTATTATCAAAATAGCTAACAACCAGAATAATGTTATCTGTATCTTACAATTGTTCTTTCTGATAGTTTATTTCTACTGTGACTGTACTGAATTACCAAGAGATTAAAGAAGCTGAAATGCTTCAGTTTGGTGAGGAGAAGGCTTAAAGTTAACATGATGGCACCTTAGAAGAATCACTGGGAATTGCAAAACTGCTTTTTAGCATGTTCCACAGAGCTAGAACTGACAGGGTAACTGGTGAAACTTCCAGTAACTCAATTAAAAACTCACAAAAGGAAGTGCTTCTGCAATTGACTTTTGGAATGTGCTGCCACAGGAATTTGTGCAAGCAGATCATAGCAGCAGCTTCAAAAAAGCATTAGACAAATTGATAACAGAAGGCCTTTAAGCAAGTATTAGAAGTAGGTGAGAGTATGCCTTCCAACATGTTTCATCCCTGATAGTGGCCAGTCTTAACATGCTCTTTCTAGCATCACTGTTGAAGGCTGAATAGTCGTCTAGATGGTTCATTGGTCACATCCACCTCACGGTATATGAGCTCTCATACATATTCTAGCTGAGCTATATGGTTCATGTCTATGTTTTAATGTACACTATTATAGCTTACATGACTGTAAGAATAAAGTTTAAAATATATAAGGTTCTCTTGCCCATGCAGACCTTTTAATGCTGTGGATATTTGCCCTATAGGGAACTGTAGTATTAGACAGAAAATTCTGTCAGAAAATTCTGTGACTGCCCACAAAGAGTAGAGCCTTGTGATTCAGGAACTTGACTGAATTGTTGTTAATTATAGGAAAGGTATCACATAAATGTTTTGTTTGGAGCAGGTGTCCAATTACTGCTTCCTTAGGGTACTTCAGGCTCCCTGCGTAGCCCCTCTGTAGGAAGGAGACAAGTTGGGGACTAGGGATAGTAAAACTGAGGTTGAATTGTTTAAACTTTGGTACATTCTGTTTCACTATTGGCATTTCATTCTTGCTCTAAAAAGATCTGTAATAATGCACATTTATCTGAAGCATGGCAAACAGTTATCTTTCTGTATGCTAAGAAATGAAGATGTTAGAGAGAGATACGAGCTAGTTTTTAAGAATATGTTTTAGTCAAAGTACTTTCTTATCTGTAGGTTGTCACTTGGTTTGATCTCTTTCAAATAAATTGCAGCACACCTCTCTTACTAATAATAATTCTCAGAAGTCAGTTGTGCAATTTCTGGTGTTTATTTGCATGATTTGCTTTTATCGCACAAATTACACAATGCCCCTTTTTGTGTTGGAACCTTCCAACACAAACAACAGGACAAAACCAAATTTACTCCCAGCCTCAGTAGTGAGCTGAAGAATGAAGGTGGTTTACATGTTGATATAGAGTAAGTAATGTTCTGTTGCTTGCCTGTGCTCATGGCTTTCAGGATATATATTAGCTGAGCAAGAGTAACTTTTAAACAGCAGAGTAACTTCCCTCATCCACATAGCTCTTTTTTTCTCTTGCCAATATTGTCACACTGCACATACTCTGGTCCTCTGCTTTTCCAAGACCACAGACAAGGGTCTGAATCCTTGAGGGGTGTGGATGTGTATCATACAGCTATGCTCATCTCGTAAGCCGTGTTATCTGAAGAGTTCTGTGGCTCTTCATAAAATTTTGCAAGTGTGTTCTTGTGGGACTAGTAGACTCCTCTCTTGACTGCCAGACTTGCAAAGCGCAAGCCTTTAAAGTTCTTTTTTGTCAGTTTCATGTAGCTTTCTTTGAGATTTCTTTGAGCATTTCAGTTGAATGTTTTGATTTATTGCAATAATGAATAGTCTTAGCTGCAGGCTTGTGGGAATTCCAGTAGCATTAGCACTAAGTTTATATAACTGCATTGCAAGATCTGGGGTTTGAGGAGTTTGTTTTGTTTGTTTGTTAAAATCTTAAGAGTTCTGTCCTTCAACTTACAGTTTCATTTTTATACAAATATACTCAGCTTCTGGGATGAGGTGAGTTAATAGTTTCAGGAGACTTATCAGGAGATTAAAAGAGTGTTTTGTTCCTTTGTATTTGAGTACATGCAATTTGGGACATAGCAGTTATGTAACTTTCTACCTGTCAGTTAAAAAAAGTTGCACTAACGCAGGCGTAATTGTTCTGGGAGTTGCACAACTGAGCAGTGCCTGCTTGCAACAGTTTCACATTTTACTTGGGAAGATGCAGTCATCGCTTCTTAAAGCGGCTATATTTTCATCAACACTTTAATGTTCTGTGAGGTACCTAGGAAAGAATCACTTTTGTGTTGGATATTGAAACCTTTCAGGCAATGGTTTTCTGTGCAGAATGATTTTAATATTTGGCACCAAAACTAGTATATGGGAGTGGCTTCATCAGCGGTGGGTACAATTTTGGGAGCTTCCAGTCTCTTTTCTTTTGGCTTCTGTTAAATTGCCCAAGAGAGAAAGTACCTTCATGTACATAACACAGCTATTGGTTTGTAATAGTGCAAAAATTTTCTTACTGGGTCCCAAATGTCTTCATGCATTAATTGCTTATTTTCTAAAAGATTTACTAAAAATGGAGATGTTATGAAATTTACCTGATTCCTTTTATTGAATCTGTTGTGCTCTGAAATTTGTCTTATGAACAAGATGGGCATTTTTTAAGTAACTTGTCTGAAATGTCACATTCTTATGTTGCATCCTCTCTAAACAACATAATAAAGTGTGTGTTGACATTCTTAAGTTGCTGCACTGAATAACTGTCAGCTTGTTGGAAAAAGTAACATTTTAAAATGTAAACACTGGATAAATTTTTCTAATTGTGTGTAAATATATACAATGTAATCAATAATGGTGAAACTTCACCTTCTTTGAGTGTTTAAATGTGATGCAATATTTTTTAATCAGCAAATGCTGACTAGGCTGTCTTCCTGTTTAAGTGGATTGTGCTATTTTCCTGCTAGAATTTACAGGCAATTGTCAATACACCTTCAGTAAAACTTTTTAATAGACATAAAGATTATGTACGTGAGTGCATATATAAGATAAAATTCATATGCAGTGCAGTATAACACAGAAGTGTGATGAATGGCAATAGGTTACTCTAAAATGTGCTTAAGTCTGTGGTAGATTTCTGCCATTGTGTACTATTATCTTGTTCAGAGTGTAAATGTTTACTCTTAAGAACATAAAGCTTTCTGTTCTTAAAAAGAAACACAGAAGTCTTTTTTCCTCTCATACTAAAGCAATGCTTCTTTACTTAATTTTTAGATTGGGAGCATTCATTGTGAAACCCCTTTCAAATAGCTTACTCTCAAATCATGTTGATAGCTGTACCTTTATAGATGCTTATTTTTTGGTGTATGGGCATTCAGCAAGATAAGAACTTCCTACATGAGGTCTGACAGTGATTCTTTGCCAACATAAGTAATGAAATATGGCTTTAGCAGTAACTAGGAAGGAGGAGGATTAATTTTATTCTTGCTGCAAAGCCAGCTTTAGAATTAATTCCACCTTGCTGTGCGAGGAGCACAGTCTGTTTCAGGCCTTACCAACTACCTCGTTGTGGCTGAACAGTTGTTCTCACAAAGAGCTTCTACTGTCTTTATGTTAAACAAAAATTGTGAAACTGTTCTTCATCATAGCTCTTAATTTTTTTTTAATCCCCCCCTAATGAAACACCCATTTAGTTGCTCTTTTGTGGCATCATGGATGGTGGGGGAAAAAGGCATAGGTATTATGGTGTCTGAGATCCTATTTCTTCAGGGCTTCTGGAAGAAGCTACTTGAGTACAAGAGAGGCTACCAGTGCCTGTGCTGAAGGAGGATCAGCCTTGCCCTGGGTCACCCCTGATGCTCCTCAGAGGGGACAGCTAGGGGACCAGTCAGCACATGGGTTCTCAGCTAGCTACAACTGATCTGTCATGTGGTTGCTGGCCAAAGAAAAGTAGGTAGGGAAAGCAGAAGGGTACGGTGGGACACCTCGGGATGCTTTTGAAGATGGAAATAGAAAAATGGGAAGAATGGAAAGTTTTGGGATATGGAAGTAGGCTAAGGGAGATTGTATGGAGACCTAAGGAAATCACACCTAAAACCTGGGTGTGTAGGGCATTGTTTTAGTTTTGGAAATAAGAGATGGGGTTGGGAAGGAGAAGGAACACAAACAGTATTGCAATTAAGAGAGAAAAAAACAAAGCAAGGCTTTATTACCTATTGCAAAAGTTTACTTTCTCTTGAAAAACTCCACCTGATACCTAACCTACATTGGATTACCTTGGAAGACCACAGATAACTTTTGTGATAGAGTGAAGTCCCTGTGTAGAAGATACTGTTACCCAGATTATTTTCTGGTATTCTGAAATTTCAGATTAAAAAATGCTGCTTTTTGCATTTCATATTATGTCACAAAATATGCTTCTACACTTGTACAATATTGTCCATTTTGCCATTTATGCATGTCTCCTTGAAATGCTGTATTAATTCTGGTAGCTATAAAGATGTTTTGTCAATCTGGTTTTATTCATCTGAAGATAATGGCTATTGAGTTTGTATTTTAGTATTTACAGATGGTTAATTATTTAAATTGAAACATAATTGGAAAACATGTTGTCCACAACTAATTAATAAAATGCAAAAATAATTATTTTAATTAGGATTACTGTTGATGATGTTTATTGCCTCTTAAAACCATAATCCTAAATTATTATTTCATAGTACTGTAAGTCTGATATGCCTGATTTTTTGATACCTTTGCTATGTAAAAACTTGCACAGCAGGTATGTTCCTTTTTTTTTTCTCTCTTTTTTTTTTTTTTTTTTCCCCCCTCCCCCTGGCTGTGTCATCTTCAAACTTTTTCTCTTGTCTGGGGTTGTTTGAATTTCATCTTGCACTTTTTTAATGTCTTTTTCTTCTTCATGGTGGGAGGGGAAAAAGAGGAGAAGCTTTTGGAGCTAAATCTAATGACAGCTGTACCGACATTTTTCTTCTGTGTTTACATGCAGCCAGGAGCTATGGGCGGAGAAGAGGTAAAAGTATTTACTACATGTTTTGTTTGCTGAATAGTGGGAGAAATAAATATTTTAGTTCTCTTATGATAAGGTGATGTTACCAATTTTACCATTATTTGGTTGATGAGTTGCTTTGTATAAATCAATCTCATACTCTTCATTTGCAAAACATCTCCCTTTTAAATAGCAGCTGAAAGCAATGATGATGTTGTGCTGATAACTTGGGAAGTGGGTTGCCGTGACTAGTGAACTGTAGGATGGTTGAACGTAAAGACTCTTTCATGACACATACTTACGACTTCTAATGCATAGTGTTCCAATAAAAAGATTGTTTTCAGGTCATATTTTTTTTCTTGGTAGGACTCCAATGTTTAACTACTGCACTGAACATTTAAAAAATACCTTTTTCTTAGATGAAACACCATTCATTGAATATCACACTTGAGTATTACATGGATTGCCTTGGATAGAACATTGTGAATACCAATGCTAATAACTGTCCTCAGCAGTGAATGTTGGTAATAATGTAAAAAATACAACATTTGAGCACACTGTATTTTTTCATAGGCAACCCTTAGAAACTACAAGCAGACTGAGAACATTTCACATATGTACAGTGCTGCATGTAAATTTATTCTGAGAAAGAAATAAACATGGACAATAGCAAGCTTGCTGATTGCCAAGAAAGCTACTAATGTACCTTAAATTTATGTATGGTGCTGTAGCTTATGCAGACTGTTTTTAATTGAGAAAATAACTGTGAAGATTTCAGCTTTTAACAGTTGGAGTTGAGCAGCGCCATCCGGTTGGGGTACTTTGGAATTAAACATTTTACCTTCTTTTTCACGTATGTTCTGTGAAAGTTGTGCATGTGACATTGCTTCCTTTTCAAAGTGTAGAAATTGCATCATGTTTATGGAGAAGCTTGGAGACAAACACAGCCATACAATATACACGGTAGTGTGTAAGTAACTTGTAGTTTGCACATACATATAGATTGAGGCTGTGCAGGCTGTACTAGCACAGTTTATAATACAGAATTTGAGCTGCCTTTGTTCAAAGCTGACTGGTTTAGTGTTTATTTGATAGCTAAAATAAAATATTTATGTTTTCTCCACAAACTTCCTATTTTCCCCTGTCTCCAGAGAACAGGCTATTATTAATGGATGTTGAAAGTATCCAATAGTTACACTTTTTCAGTGCTCTTATGGTACTGAAACAAATGGAAATAGAGTATTGTATACTCACTGTGCATGTGAACACTGTTTAATTTCACTTTAAGATTGTGGCAGGTGTTCCCAGGTTGATCAAATGGCACCAAAGTAGGGAAGGAAGTGGGAATCAGTTGGACACTATTAACTTCTTGCAACTCATAGAATTATAGAATGGTTTGGGTTAAAGATCATCTAATTCCAACCCCCCTGCCATGGGCAGGGACACCTTCTGCTAGACCAGATTGCTCAAGGCTGCATCCAACCTGGCCCTGAACACTTCCAGGGAGGGGGCATTCACAGCCTCACTGGGCAAGCCTGTTCCAGTGTCTCACCAACCACACAGGAAAGAATTTCCTACTAATATCTACTCTAAATCTACCCTCTTTCAATTTAAAACTGTTACCCCTTGTCCTATCACTACATGCCCTTGCAAAAAGTCATGTTTGCTTGTAGAAGTAAAATACAGTAATGTAGGAATTGTGATAAATACAGTGTAAGCTGTTTTATGCAAATTGTAGTGGTGACTGAACAGGGCAAACAGGTTCTGAATGTGCTGGACTTTTAGAATTATTTTTTTACCAAAAGGCATGTTTTACTGTATAATAGTTGTTTTCCATGTGAAAATCAGGCTTTTCTATAGTAACAAGTAGATCTGTGTGTGTGTGTCTTGTCATTAATGTTAGGGATTTTGTGACTTGTCTTATAAATACAATATTGAAGTCTGAGATACTAATTCTTTTACATTACCTTGAATTTTATAATGTTGTTTTGAGCTTTCTTAACCTTAAGAAAAAAGTAAATTCTACAATAGTCTGTCAAAAAATGATGTGTTGTTTCTCGAATGTTCTCACACGTCCCTCACTGTTCTTGTTTTTACCATTTGCATTGTGGTAATACGCAGACTACCCAGAGGTGAATCTGCGCAGAGACTAATTTCCCATTTGTTATATTTAGATATTTTAATTAGTGTTTGATTCTGTCTCTGTGACTAAGCATCTTCAGTGAGAAATTTTGTCAGATTTTTTTGGGGCTTGCCATAACCTGTCAGTTCTCTACTTGATCCCCTATTTTCTTTAAGAGGGGAGCATTTGTTTGCAGCTACCACACTTAGAGCTGTTGAGTCGTGTTCTTTTTGGTATGTTGTTTTTAACTTTTGCAACCAGGTTTTGAGGTACAGATATAAGCACAGTTATGGAAAATCAGCATACGGTCTGTTCTGCCACACTGTCAACTCAGATGCCAGGGGATAGGTGCAGGAGTATAAAAACAGGGCATTTAGTGATGAGTTCCCATAATACTCTCCCAGATATCTGCCTCTGGGGTTTTCTTGAGGTGATGTCTCAATATTTATTGCTTCAGAATGGGTTTTTTCTCCTGTGCTTGCTCATTCCCTTTTCTGAACCAGTGTAAACTTTTCAGCATCCTAAAGAGCCTGTAGCAATGGGTTCCACAGCTGGAATTGCTTTCAGCTTTGCCATGTACTGATGGTGCTCAATGCATTTCAGTTTCCCCTTACTGGAAGAGACAGTGAACAGTCATTCTCTATTCCCTTGTCTATATGCTTTGCATATTTTAGCTGTATACCTCATAGAGTTTTAGATCATCTTTTGCATTTAGCTGAGTGCAGTGCTTGCAAACTGTCAAGCATCCGGCGTAAGAGGTGACATCTTGCTTTCTAGGCTGCTGTGAATTTTATTATTTCCTTCAGAAGCAGGCACTTATCTAGCCCCCTCTGTAGACAAGTATTTTAGTTGAATACCTTATTCTACTATCTACTAATTTGATATGTCAACTTCCACTAATGGCTTGTGTTTGTTTTATTTTTTTACAAGCAGCTGTGGGGGTGGGAATTAAAATATTATTTAGTTTTAGTAATGTCATTCTCTTATGGATATTTTCAAATTTCCAACTTTTCATTGGGTTTTCTGATTTGATATTTCAGCCTTCCTGATTATTATTTCTCTCATGCATGTGTTTTCTTTTATGCTGAAATGCGTATGTTTATGTATGTGCATGACCTGTTTGTTATTAATGGAATATTCAATAGTCTTTCCTGTTTTTTGCTCTAAACCCACCATTCCTGGAACCAGTTATAGTAGACTTTGAAGAGTAACATCTCTGAATCCTTCTCTGTGGCATTTACTCTGGTTTTGTTATGTTGGTGCTTAGAAGCACAGTAAGATACAGAGGACTTTTGTATCTGTGATCTCTGTCAGGGTTGTACATTCAATATATTCTTTCTAATCAAGTCTTTTCTCGTCCCAGGTGATTATAAAAAAAATCAGGCTGGTGTTGTCAGTTGGAAAATTTTCATGGTTTTTGTTCATCAGCTTGTTTTCCATATATAGCATTCCTACTTCTTTTTGTAATCTATCCTTTACAGCTGAAGACTATTACTGATATTTTCAGTGAATACATTTTTCTGACTAGTGTCCCTCTGCATATCTTGATTTTTCTCCTTGCCCCTGTAGTAATTTTGTTAGTAATAGTAACAAGTTAATTGCATCAGATGATCACAAATAAATTCTTTACTTTTCATTAACAAACTGAGTAGCATCCATTTATGTTTCTTCTTGTTAACTACTGAAAAGGAGTTTTAACACCGAGGAACAGCTTGACATCTGTACTTGTTAGTCCTAGCTAACAGCTTTTTTGTTGCAAGTTTTTTGTGGTTTATTTAATGAGACTTCATTTTTATTTTAATTTTTGTTAGCTAAGCTTATTTCTTCATATCTACAATACAAAGCTTTTCTATCTTTATTTTGCTGTTTCCCCTCCACTCACACTGGGCCTGCATTCACTGGAGGAGGAAGTGATGCAGCCGGTGTGTTTAGAACCCTGGAAAGCACTCTGAGGGAGGCTGTCCTGCTCTGCAGTGAAATGGCTTCAGGGATCTGCTTTTTAAGATAATTCCTTCAAGATCTGTTATGGAAGATTTAAATCTTTAAGAATCGGTTTGAAAGTTAAATTTTTCAAAAGTTCTTTCTTTAGCTATGACACACAGTCTTATAAGATAACTTACTGGTTTTTATTGCTAGCCATTTGCAAGGGTTGGTTTTAAGCTAAATTAGGTTTACTGTCTGTAAGGATAATACAGTCTTGGAAAAACAGAAGCAATACTAATTAATATAATTTGGATAGCTGGACCCTCTAATGCAAATTCTGTTAAAGCAAAGCAGTAAAGGAAAATATATGGTCTTTATTGAAATATTTAATTTTCTAGGAAATAGTGTTAACTATAGATACTACAAAATCTGTTGCAGGTCGGTCTTCACTCTTTCCTTTTGAAGATGGCTTCCTAGACGACGGCCATGGTGATCAGTCTTTATCATCGGGTCTCAGCTCTCCAACACGCTGTCAGAATGGTGAAAGAGTGGAACGCTATTCTAGAAAGGTGTTTGTTGGAGGTCTTCCTCCTGACATTGATGAAGGTACTGTAAATTAGTTACACTGGTGAGATGTTGGAATTGGCTTTCATATAATTACTTTTAAAAGGTCAGATTTTCATAAAAAACAAAAGTATTTTCCCAGGTATGTTGCTTGTAGTGCTTGTGGCATTATTTAAAACAAGCAACTACCACCACCTCTGCAACACCTGAGAATTTACTTGATGTTATTTTGTACTGTAGAACAGAAGAGATGGGAACAGAAATCCCTGCACAGCAGGTCTTCTAATCTGCAACAGCAGCATACGTGCCCACCTATGTAAAGTGCTCAAAGCTGAAAAAGGGAAGTAGTGTGCACTGTCACTCCTCCGTAGTCTTTCCCTGTTCTCTCTAAAAGATGTGGTTGACTTTAAGGACTTTTTTGATACAGTCCTTAACAAAATTAATTTGGCTTTAATTAATCGGCTCTTATACCCAGCATTTATGCAGTGTTCAGTTGGCAAATGTAGGGCAATTACTATGGCTACAAAATAGTAACCAGCTTAGTAGGGATGGTCAGGTTTTTTCTCAATCTCAGTATCTACTCTACTTGTGGGTCTCTGCCCCCCTCCCCTCAACCAAAATCATGACTGTTTTTAGTGTATTTTTCATGTTAGAGCCAGAATCTATTATCTAACTTCAACTGGCATACAAAGGGAATTTGAGGATGCCTTCTAATGAAAAGAGAGGGGTCTCTGAAACCACATGCAATTTTAATGAGATAGTATGAGCTATCAATCTGTGGTTCACAAACACCTCAAACGTAGTTCCCATGTCACATGAGATGCATAACTGTTGATGCAGGGACTGCTGGGTAATCTGAATGCCCAGCTGTAAGAACCAGCCTACCAACAGATAGAACTGATGTGACTCAGAATTAAAATATATGCCCAACCTATCCTGCAAGGCAGTAACATGGCCATTTGGGAGCTGCTCTTCTCTTCTATGAGAGGTCTACTCCAGCAACATGCTCATGAGTTATCAAATACATTTTGGATCTCTAAGTCACTTGAAAAATATGGATCATGGGATCAGATAAACCAGACATATCTGAAACAGCAATCAAAAAATTGGAAAACCACTGCCTTTGTTTTCAGACTCTTCTTCTGATGGATTTTGCTCTGATCTATCATCACATTAGACACAATTTTAAATGAATTTAATCCTTAAAATAGACAAATGCATTGAAAAAAAAAATATATTAAAAAAAAAAAACATAAACCACTTCTTTTTCTGAAGTATTTGCATGTAAACCAAAATTGTCCTACAAGAATAGTTTGAGGTCAGTGTTCCACAGTATTTTGAAAATGATGCTTATAAGGCAAAGAAGTAACTTGGTAATTGAAAGCAGATTTCCAGAGGGGACTGAGGAAGGTGCAATCCCCACAGCCGCATGACCTGATGCAGCCTGCTTCCTAGGGCACGCTACAAGGAATGGCCATGCTGACATGCAGCTCCTCCGTCAGTCCCATGTGGCTGCATCTGACCCTGCTTTGTGGCTATAATTAGAAATAGACCACAGCTGAAGCATATTCACTTCTGATAGATCATGCTTGCATTTCATCCTGCTGCAAACTTGTGTTAGTGGAATGTAAAATACTTTTTTAAGCAGCCATGTATAGCGCAGATGTGAAAGAATATTTAGGTGTCCTTTATGTACATTATTGCAGTTTTCACTTTTCTTAATAGGTGTAGAAAATAATCCGGTGGGTTTTGTTTTTTTTTTAAAGAACTTTTACCTTGCCACTGTCAGTCTTCAGATTCTCTCTAAGGTACCTCATTTGTTTTTTGTAGATGAGATCACTGCCAGCTTTCGTAGGTTTGGACCTCTTGTGGTGGACTGGCCTCACAAAGCTGAAAGCAAGTCATATTTTCCACCTAAAGGTAATTAGTTTAAAATACATTTATGCAGGTTGTTCTGGTAAAAGGAAGCTGTCTGCAATGTGGCAATCCATTACAAAGGAATATTTATGACCTATTTTATCTCTTTCAATGAGGATATTTTCAGCAGTTGTCACGATGAAAAAACACAATTCAGTGACTGAAATGTGGTCCTGTATGTGTATTTCTTCAGCAAGCTTGAAGTCCTTGATTCATCCCTTAATTTTTATTTTAGGCTTACTTTAGAAGGCAAGTTGCAGATATTTCCTAGTGCTGATTCTGTTGCAATTTGCATGCTGTAGAATATGCATATAGGAATAATAGCTAGAAGTCAGTGGTGGATTGGGTACACAGTATTTTGTAGAGAAGCACGAATCTGCTTTGGGTGTATTCTGAGTCAAGAAGCTGTGATCTCTCTCAGAACCACGAGGTCTGCATCAGGGCTGGGTGCTGAACCCCAGCAGCGCACAAGGCTGGGAGGAGGCTGCCTGGCCCCTCAGAGCTGCTGTGTTGGAGCTGATTCCGTTCAGGGTGGTTTAGAGTGTGTGCAGGTGGGGCAGATTCCTATCTGTCAGCAAAATGCAGAGCTGTTGTGGTTGACAAAGAACAGCTTATGGGAAACCTGTTTGGGAGAGTTACTTGGCTAAATCAAATTGCTCTTACTTTATCCTAGTCTTTCCTGTGATTTTATATTATACTCTATATGTGCTGTTCTCAGTCACATGCACAGTCTTGCATATAGTGTGGGAATTCACTCATGATCTGAAATGGTAGCACGGAGTTAATACACAGAATTTCTGATCTCTCTGTTAAGATTTTCTATTCTCACTGACCCTGAAGGCTCATAATTGCTCATTAAGGCCACTGATTTATTTTGGCAGAACAATGTAATGTTCTGTAGCTAATCCTACAGTATGTTGATAGATATATTTTTACTGTAAAAAGCAAACAAATAAAAGCCAACTTAAGTTTATCTGGAAGCTTAAGTGCTGGACGTGAGATAACCAACAAATGCTTGCCCTGTAAACAGTATTGGAGGCACTTGAACACTGTACAAAACCCCTACATGCTCCTTTTTTCCTGTTCTATTTTCACAACTCAACCTTGCTGTCAGTAGTCATTATACAACATCTGTTCTTGAATATAAAACCAAAACAAACCAACCAAAAAAAAACCAAAATGAGCAACAAAACACCTCAGAGTTCAACCCCCCCATATATTCCTAAGGACAGTCAGTAAAATATATTATTTTCCCTTTTTATTTTATTTTTTAAAGTCTTGAAGGTCTTTCTGGCTGACTGCGCCTTCACTTGCAAAATAAATAAATAAAAAAAATTGTAAAATTACCTTATCTTTTTTTCCTGATATCTCCTAGTACTCTCCACTTGCTGCTGCTTATTAATTCAATAAATAACTATCCATGGTAGATCAACATGGGACTTCCAATTAATATTTTGTCCTGTATTAGACAGTGGACTAGTTATGCCTTGTCAAACTTGTAAAAACATTTTTTAGTAAGATCTATTTTAGCAGACACCAAGGGAATGCAGCCTCACTTCTATTTTTGTCATGATTCTAATACAGGAAACAGCTTTCAAAGCCACTGCCAGTTGCCCTGAATATCTGTCTGAAAGTGCTAAACAACAGTCAATCCCAACTGTTCCAGATTTATTTATAACTGACTTCTTAGTTATCAATCAGGGCTGCAGCATCATACATCTTGCATTCCTATCTTTGAGATTCATTTACAGTCATGTTAAGCTTGGCAGGTCAAATGTACTTTATTTACTATGATCCCATATAGGTAGCATCTGCATAGAAGACAGAATGTTATTACCAGGAGTCAAAGGGTAAAGTTTGTATGTGTATTACAATTTTTCTCACAGCTTTTTGTTCTAGAGTACTTATTTTCCAAAGATATTATGGAGTCACTGACAGATGCACCAAATAGAATGTATCCACTGCTGTTTTTCATTAGAAGTGCCTTTAGAACTAAAATTAAGTACTTTTTTTATACTTTCATATTTTAAGCTGTTTTGATGCATTATCATGCATTTCTTTAAAAAAAACCAACAACAGTGAAATGAAAAGAGATAATTTAAATTATGCTTGGTACAAAATTAAGTGATATGACTTATTCAGCTGCCATGAATTCAACTGTTTTCTCCCATTTTCAGGATACCTTCTCTTCCATGTTGCATTACCAATCTGTAAATTCTCTGGCATTTTGAATATCATTCTTTCAAATGGAAAACAAGTCCAAAAAAACTGAAACAAATTCAATTATAGAGCAGAGAATGAGTTGTTTTTCATATGCTAGAAATCTCATAGGGAAAGAAGAAAAATGGAATGTTGGAATGCAGTGGGGATGATATGAAGGCTAATCTTTGTTCACACATTAATAAAGTTTGACATCCAAGGCTTCTCCCACCTACTTGCATGTGCTCCACTGGCAGTAAAATTGAACCTTCCTCTTTCTGAAATTATGCCATCACCTCCAGACAAACTTTAGTGTCCTTTTGATGGATAGCCTTTTTAATTACTCCTTTGTGTCTGTAGGGTCAGACCAGTGGGCAGTGTCTGGACTTATAACAAAGTTCAATATTTTTTTGTTTGTTGGCTTTGATAAGCATTCAGTTAGAGGTTTGGAGCAGACAACATCAATAGTTGATGCCGTGGGTCAGCACAGTCAGCTGAGTTTTGCACTGGGGCAGTTTTACATCATGGTTTCCTGTCTTCAGAGTTCCATCCAGCTGATGATGTCCCTGTGTGTATTAATACAGACTTCCAGTATCTCCTTACAGGTTGAATTTGTGGAATGTTTACTGTGTTGATGCAATATATGAATTTCCTATAGTTGCACTACATAAAGAGCACTTTGTTGATATTCTGAGAGCTAGGAACAACAGGCTGCAGGAACTATTAGCCATGGCTTATCTGATCAATCATGAAATCTGAAAGATTAAAATAAAATGTTGCTTACCAGTCTAAAGAACATGCATCACCATCCTGCACCCCTCCAAGAGCTTTATCTGGTTAGTTTAGTGGGCAGGGCAGGCCATAGATGTGTAGACAGTTCTAGCAAGCCTTATTAGTTAATTTATTAGTTGATATGGTTGACTAGCTTAGGTGTCATGGCGTGTCAGCTGTTTTCAGGACTACATGAGGTCCAGAAGCGTTCCTTCAGCACTGAGCTTGAACAAAGCCTGTTTTCCTGGATATGGCATCCAGAGCAGGATGATGTTACCACGGGTCTGCTTAGGCACATTTCCTCAGGTTTAGTGCTGGACCTGATGGACATAAGGTGGTTGTGTCAAATATGCCGGTATTTTGGACCTTGGGGGAACTGCAGATCAACAAGGATATGTCTGCACCATATTTCTCAAGCACATCTATACTATCTATATTATCCATGTTTTCCTGTTTTACCAGATTTTCTAGGTTTTTATTATCCTTACTGAGTCTTGCCTGACATCACAGAATATACTGTGAGCATCTCTTTGGGAAAGCCATCTGCTTGGTCAATGGTTGAGTTTTGGTTATTCTAGTAACAATCCCCAAACAATCTGATAGATCAAACAGCCCTTACAGGATGTGTCAGTTGCCAGAGAGTTCAGTAGTTAGGTTGCTGAGAGAAGAGGGACCAATGGCACCCAGCCGTTTTGTCACTGGAAGTGTACCTTATGGGCAAGAGAAACAGGTAGCAGCTGACAATGTGTACAAGAGGTTGATGTTTCTAGTTCTTGGCTGCCTCAACATTTCTTTCTACCTCATGCACTGTAAAGCTTAGACTATGTTTTTATGTTGGTGTCATCCATGAGGTGATTTTAATGCTTTGCTTCTGGATAAGGCCAATTCATTCCCATTGCCTGAAAAGCCTTTGGATGGCATCTGTTTGGATATGTTAGTAATGGAACTGGCAAAATTATAAATGCAATGTGTTGGTCTTGGTGCAGACCAGCAGATGCCCAGCTGGTAATGTGTTTACTTGGCTTTCACCACAGAATTTGGAAAATTAAATGTGGTTTGTGGCTAACTACTTTTTAGTACTTAGGAGATGTTGAGAAATAATGAAGTACATGCCAAAGAATGTTATAAAATATAGTTGCATGTTACCATGACAATGTCTATTTCACTCTGGCGAAATCCAGATATTTAATATTTTACTGAAATATCAATTGATGGGTTTTTTACTTACTTGCTGGTCTGCTAAGTGATGCTTATGCTAACTACAGGAATTTTTTTCCTTTTTTACTAAACAGATGGTGCCAACTGTTTCAAAAGCATTCTTTTCATTTTTCTTAACAGATTGCTAGCTTTGAAACAACTTTTTAAAATGTCTTTGCTGATTTTTCTTTGTGATAACTATGATTTTTCTAGCAATCACTAAAAACTGCAAAACACATTTTAAAATGACAAAAAATATGCAAAAGTCTGCCTCTCATTTCAATTTCGGAAGACTGATGTTTGGAGGAAGATGAGACATAGAGAAAATGAAGCATGGCAGAGCTTGAAGATAGGATGGGCTTGGAACAGGAGGAATGCTTTGGCTTTACAGGTGATTTAGAGGTGTGGTGCAGCAGCCTGATCCTCTTGTCTTTTTCCTGTTCTTCTGTTATTTGGTAAAAATAAGCAAGCTTATCCCTACTGCTCCACAGGCGACATTAAGGGTGAATAAGATCTCCTGCAGAAGAAAATAGTGTATGTAGAGTTGCACAAAGTAACATTGTGAAGTGATTCTCTTGCTTTAATTTAAAACAGCTAGTGGGACAGAGCGTAAGAACCTTTCCTGATGATCTCTTAGGTAATGTTAAATGGGGACACTGTTGGTGGCAGTCTTCTGACTGATCTTGATTTCATAGATGAGGATGGACCATTTGCATGGTTAATTCAAGAATGAATGGTTGCAAGGAGAAAGTATGGAGTCATAATTCTAATATCATCAGCCATGTACACAGGCAGGCATCTGGTTTGTCTGAATCTATTGTACTGAAATTAATAGCTTTGGCTTAAGTAATCTAATACCATTTTACCGAAGTCCAGCATAAAATCCCTAGCCAATTTTTGTATTTTAAAAACTGAAGTAGATGATAATAATATTTGCTAGAATGGAAACTTGCAGACCTTACCCAGAAATATATCATATGGCAAATAGAGATGCAAGATCTTTTTTAAGCTTTGTTCATCTATGTTCCAACACACACTTGGACACTTTTACACATTGACATCTAAGGCCATGTATATAATTTGTAGTCCCTGTGTCTTCCCACAGCAGGGCAGTGTAATCCCAAATCAATGTAATCCACAAAATGTGTGGTAGCAAAATGCAGTACATAGGAGTCTGGTCTTCTGTAGCTGTGTAACTTAAGGTCAGTTTTGTATAGAGTTTTCTTCTAGGTTTTCAAGGTCTTTTGTTTAAGCCTCTCTTTGTAATGCTCTTCATGCTGTTTCCTGTCTTGTCCTAAAATGTTTGAGGATTCCTCGTGTGCACTAATACTGATGATTTTAAAATGTCTGGTTTTGAGACTGCTGTGCCAGTTACCAAAGAGCATTCAAGGAGATTGCCTCATTTAAGAGAATCTCTGTCCCTAGAACTATGCCATTTACAATTTCATTTTCTAGGAGTAAACAAGAATCTGGTGAGGCAAAATTAAAAAAAAAAAAAAAAAAAAAAATTAGCAATCAAGCCCAGGCAGAACAAATCTGATTCTGAAGTGGCTTTGCAGGATTATTCTCTCCCAGCTTTCACCTTGCTTTCAACAAATGCTATTTTCTTTCAGAAAGAAAGATAATTTTTTATTTATTTTTTTTTAACCTTGAAGAAACTACTATTTTTTAGCAAGCATTTTTTTACCCTTCTTCAGTCAGCAACCTCTGATGCCTAAAGAAAGACCAGGCCTCTTCAGAAGGGGCTCAGCATTTCTAGTTTCCACAGGGTTTGGTAGTAAAGTGTTTTGGTCAGTCTTCCTAGTTGCTTGTGACCACAGTAACCAAATAAGAAAATAAAGGCTATTTATTGTGAGAAGAACTTGATTATTGTAGCCAAATATTCCTAATGTAGTTCAGATTATTAATGAAAACCTTGTTTTGAGAGCCAGGACTATACAAGATGGTGTAGAATTCAAGAAAGAAATTTGGTTGTCTGGGTTCTAGTACAAAGTCATAAAGCAGAGTGAATCCAACCCTAGCAGCTTCTGTCTTCCTCATTAGTGTAAACCAAACGTTCCTATTAAAGAAAAAGCTTAATTAAAAAAACCAAAACAACACCACCACCAAATTTTTAATTTCTGCCTATTTTCTTCGCTTCTTTATTCTCCTTATCTGGTGTCAGAAAGCTTTTTCCAATCAAGACATGACAAATTTGATGTAATACCCACAATTACTGGATTGGCTCCTTTTAAAGGCTGATTTTGTGTTGGGAGATGGGGTTGGGAGGGGCAGATGTTGGGCTGCAATTACTGATAGTGGCTCTAAATTATTCTCAGTTATTATTCTGTAAGAATTGATCTTGCACATGCTCGGTAACACTCTGTAAAACATTATCCAAAATGGAGTAGCCTTGTGCGAGATTTTATGTAATGGGACTAGACCAAATAATTTTCTGCCTATAACACATAAGAAGGCTGTTGCCCAAATTTAGATATCTGTCTTACTAATACATGTATCCCTCATTTACTCATGGGTTTGGGTTTTGTTGTGGGGTTTTTTTGGGTCATGTTCTCACAAAATTGTGGTTGACTTTTAGTTTATAGGACCCTTGTTTATGTGTACTTTTTTTTCCCTTCTTTTTTCCCTTTTCTTCCTCCAAAGACTTCAAAGTTCTTAAGATATCTCTGGCTGGAGTACATCCTCAGATTCTTGGTTACCCACCAGTGTACTGGCATTTTTGGTAGTTCTTTTGTTCACGTGAATAACACTTTTAGGATCAACAGTCAAATCACATTGGATAATACAATGTCTGTGTACTGGGATAGTTGTATGTGTACAACAGACAGATGAAGGACTAACTTTTGTGGTTTCTGAAGAAGGAATATGTATTTGGAGCCAGCGTGCAATACAGGAAAGAAATCCAGTAGTTCTCCATCACCTAGGTTCCTTTTTATTGCTCAAGCAGATCATTTAAGCAGGCAAAGTTCTCTTGCCTCTAAAGTCAGAATTCAAGGGCTCTGATAGTTCTAGAGTAACTTTTCCAGTGCAGATTGCTAAAATGATAAATTTTACTGTCAGTCTTGTTAGCCATATGAAGATTTTAGTGTTTGTTATCTGAAGATGAATACAAGTCTACAGTTTCTCATGGCAGCACTTCTAATTTGCTAGAGAAACACTTTGTTTTCATACTCTTCCTCACTAATGTGCTACTCCCCAGAGGTTCCAGAGAAAAAGCTGTGCAGATAATTCTGTCATCTGTCAACCAGCCTCTTTCATATCTGACCCTATTGGAAAGTGTTTATATAATCAGGGGGTTGACTGTAATTAACCATGGAACTTAATTTTGCAGCATTAGTAATAAATTGCTAGAATAATTTTGTAGTCATAACTATTCAGACTGTTCAGTAGTTTTTGATAGAGGCAGGATACCTTTTTTGCAACAGAGATGTCAATATGGAAGGTTGTTTTACTGTATTCAAAAGTGCATGACATTCTAGACTTCTGTTGGACTGAGAGATTACTGAAAGAAGATGGGATGCCTCATAACTCAGTCAGCAGTCCTATGGCCAGTATCATCAAAAGGCCCTGAATTTCCCACAGTAAAAATTCATATTTCTAAAAGACCTTATTGGTTGGTAGCAATTACAGGAGGCATACTTTGGAAGCCTGTACCACAGACTGCAGTCTGTGCATCACTGGTCTATTAAATTCTATCTAAGGCCTCTCCATTTCACCTTGGCTGATGGGCTAGATAGTGTGTTAGATGAGGAGAGTTTTGAAGTTTATACACATTGCATCTGTACCTACTGAGAGTTATTGTTCATAAGCCTCCTGACTCTTTATGGAAAACTATAGGTCACAGGTTCAAGTTGCATAATTTTATCTTTCCAGAATGAAGTCTTTCCATACATCATCTTCAGATGCTTTTCTGTTGGTCATATACTAAAGAGGCAGTTTGTTTTCTCTCTCTCTCACTGTCTGGAAGGGTTAAGATTGCAGTGGGATTTGTTATACTTTACACGAACTATCTTATTTTATTAAGAGTACACTGAGTTAAGTCACACTTGATATTTAAGGCTTGTCTCAAGGGGATTGATGCTTCCAAATTCTAAAGAGCAGCTGTTTGAAGTCTGGTTCATGCATCTACTAATCACTTACTCATCATCACAAGCTTTGAATCAAATGTCCAATTCAGTAGGTTCTGTTAAAACAGAAATTCCAAGCATCTACTTTCTGGACTAACTGTTGCAGTAAATTTGTTTGGGCAGATGCTGAAATAATTGGCTGGGGTTTTTCAGTAAGACTTACTTGTGTACAGTGCCCATATATCATTTACCTATAGGAAGTAACCACACTGCTTTTGTCAAATGGAAGTCAAATTTGTCTGACTCTCATTAACCAAAGTCAAGTAGACTTTACTGTGGTTTCCACATACCCACCCCACCCTGCCATACTTTCACCTTTCATTAAATGTTGCCTTTTGTTTTATAAGTGGAAATATATAGATGGATCTGTAAGTATTATGGGCTCCAGGATAAAAGCAGTCCTTTGAACAGTGGTCTCTGATGACTTGATAATCCTTTGTGCTTTGCTAATAGCTTGTGCTACGTCTTCTTTTTGCTAATAAGTTATGAAGCACCAAATTCTACTTTCAAAGCAGTGAAAAAGTTAAAGTTGTTCCCTGCTCCTGCCCCCTGTTCAGCTGTAATAATTCCATGCATTACAAGCTCATCCTCTCTATAAATTCATATATGCATTATAATATAAAGTGAAACCCATAACATTTTAGAAATCTGCTAGGTCCAACAGTAATTATTTTTGTACAACGTACCATTCTGAAAATGCACACTGTAATTAACCAGAAATTTTTTTTTTAAGAGAGAATTTTGTTCTGCAACAGTAAGCAGTCAAGTTTTAGAAAAACCTTCCATTATTAAGGAAAGTTTTTCAAGCTGCATGTTTTCTAGATAGTCAATAAGGACAAGAAACTTGAGCAACTAGAACGAAGAAACAATCCACATGTGAGTGAACATTTAAACCAGTTGTTAACCAGTAACACACCACAGCAGCAATTAACAAATTGAGTACTTGATGAAAAGAAGAAAAGTCAAAGCCCACCACTGAAGCTCTGCATTCTGTTTTAAGAAATGTCTTGCAACTTGAGTTCCTCTCTAGGCACAGTTCCCTCACTGTGAAGTGCAGATTATCTGTCTGCTTCACAGGAGAGTTACAATTCTACAAAATCAGGAAGTATGTTGCTGGCTTGGTCTAGGTAAATGACATTGGGTATCTTCTCTTATGGACTGATGTTCTTTACTTGGAATGAAACTCTTCATAACAGTACCAAGTGTTTTGTGTATCACATCTCTCTAGTAAGTGCTGTTTCCTTTCTTTGAAAATAAATGTTAAGAAAAACTTATAATTTAAAATGAAATATATTGTAAAGCCCAATATCAAATTTTGTAAGTTAAAAATAACTGACTAAAAAATAGCTTGGATTTTTGGACCTTTGCTTTCTTCCCCTGAAAATCATGTTCAATTTATTTTACCTCAGGCTGACACTGTGCATAAAATACAGGATTAAATCAATTAGATTATTTATATTAATCTAGAGTTTTTCTATGTTAATGTTGATTGGAGTAGAATTGGGAATAGGCTTATTTGCAAAAAAGAGGAACAGGTTTTGTTGAAACTTGGAAACTGATCTCTCCTCAGCCATCTGTTCAGAGTAAAAGCAGCAGCAACAGCAGACCTGACCCCCTCCAGATGATGACAATGAGCTGCTCTGCTCAGAGCACTCACCATTTCATTATGCCCTTGAAAAGCAAATTTGAAAAATTCAGGTCTGAATTTAGATTATATTTTCTTTTGATATTTATGAATGTAAATGCATGCGTTTTTTATGCCTGTGACCCAGTAAACTTCACAAAGAAATAACTCTTGCCTCATCAAAAATTGAGCCTTAGTTGTATGATTAATTCATGTGACTACTCTTAGAACTACAATAAGCCAAATTGTATGTTATAGCCTTTATGTTTTTATACCCTTTAATTCTGATTTATAGCTGCTATAGATCATGTTGCACTCTGAAGTCTGAAGTTTTAAAATGGCTGTGACCTTTGAAAGAGGAGACAGCCCTATAAATTTTCTGTTGCAATGTTTTACACTAATGTAGAAGCAAAATATCAGATAAAAAGGGAAGCTTTAGTGTGTTTGTAGAATATAATTTTAGTTTTTAAATGGGGTTAAAAAAAAAAAAAAGACCAAAGCAAGGAGGAATTTCAATATTTTCTTTTTCAATTCAGATGGGCAGGAGTATTTTTGCTACAGGACAAACCAAAAAGTATGCTGTTTTTTTTCCCAATAAGTAGTGAAAGTCCTGAAGTAGTGATGACAAGTAAATCCTTTCTGCTGCTTGACATGTTTTGGAATTAAAAGGACTTGGTAAATTTTTAGCTGTATATATTCACTACAGCACTACTGACATGTCCTTTCTATTCAGTACTGAAGTGCAGAGGAAACATTGGGACACCTGTCCCATGTCCCAAAAATAACGTATGTCGTGGAGTAAGCAGACATTGTGTGGGTAGGTTTTTTGGGGGCTTTTTTTGCATTTAAATTGAAGGTGTGGGGAAAAAAAATTCAGTAATATTTATGAGAACATAGGAGGTTTCTAATTTCCCTATTATTGTGATATGGTAGGATCATTTGTAGTAAGGGTTAAATGTTAGTTTCCATTCTTTTAGTAATCTCAGGGATGTGGACTTTTAACTGGTAAAATTGAAATTATGAAGACATGCAATTTATTTTACAGAGGCTACTGATACAGAACCTCAGTTTTCATCCCACTCTTCCATATGATCTGCTTGCTTGCTGGCTTTTCTTGATATGCATCCTCCCTTCCATTTAACTATGTACATTTCATTTAATTGTTACTTAAATTCAGGATCCAATTATTTTGCAATGGAACCAATATATGGAGTATATACCTTTAATTAAAAACAAACAATACCTACTCCAAAACCTGTTTTTAAGGCGGACACTGTCTTTATGTCTTTAGTGTGGGGAATATCTTACATATTGGACTACACAGGTGGGTACTCATGAGAAACATATAAAAATGAGTACAGTTCTCATTGTAGGAGGCTATAGTGTTCAGGTTTCTTACATTTTGTTTTTTAGAAAAAGGAATCAGCTGACAGGGTCATCCAGTGTAATTTAAAATTAGACTGACTAAAAGAAACTCATCTTTGCTCTCCCTGACTAATACATAATTTCAGTCTTCTGAAGTAGTTAAGAGAGATTATAGCCCTTTCTATTTTGAGATTTCTTAAGTATTTAAAGTCTTTGATGTTTTTTGAAAATCCAGTCATGTCACAGCAATGTTTAAAAGAAAGTCTGCACTTTCTTAACATCTCAGATTTTTATTTTTCAAAAATGAGTTTCATTTTCATCTTTGGATTTAGAAATGTGTTTTATTCACATACAAAGCATCTTCTAATAAGATTACTACGGGTGTCTTTGAGCAATAACTCTTTGGCATCACATTAACTGATTTAATAGAAGTTTTGTTCACACTTTTTCTAAATTTTCCCTTTTTGTGGGCCTTTAAAATTTGTTCTAGAAGTTCTAGTGAATTCAACCATAATTCAATTCAAAGCTATTTTTAAAATTCCTGAAAGAGTGCCATTTATATTTAAATAAAAATTTAAGTCTATTTAAATCTTCTTTTTTTGATGTAGCCATCTCAACCATCTAAAAATAAACCCAAGGACACAAAATGACAACATTGATTTTCTTTGCCAGTTTTACTCCATCTTATTTTATTCATAATAATATGAAGTAGATACAGGTATTGAAATACTTTTATAAAAGATCTTAGGTGGATAGCAGATTCTATTTTCATCATGCCTATAAAACAGCAGAAAAACACTGTCTAAACTTGGAAAAAGTTAAACTACCTTTGAAGCACATTTTCTTTCATTCTGGCTTTTTAAAGTGTAGGTAGTCTTTGCATTTTGCTTATGAAATGAATACATGTGACTACCCAGAGACTGTTCTGACTTGCTATGCAATATGTAAAGAGAAGAGAAAGTCCTTCTCTTCATTGTCTTAGTTTTGCCTCCCAACGTCAGTTACAAAACTGAGAAAACACGTCCCTTAGACTATAATTTCTATATCTGATTTTGTAAGTGGGTTGAATTTTGGGAACAATGGATTTGAGGTCAATTACATAGGAAACTGGTAGATGATATGCAGACCTCTGACATGGATATTTAAATCTTCCTTGTCCTTACATATAATTCTTCAATGCAATTTCTTTGCTTGTTTTGAAAAGTAGCCCCAATTCTGAGACACTGAAATCCGTTACTCTTTCGCTATTGTTTATATAACATCTGAATGCCAAAATGCTGGCTTTGTACCAGAAGACACAGCTCATGGTTGATGTGTTTGAATAGCAGTTTATATATTGTTGTTCTCACATGGAAGAACTTAAATAACTTACGAATTACTTCCAGTGTTCACAAGCTAAGCATAAAATGGTAAACTTCAGTTAATAAAAAGAGATGGAACTAAATCACAATTAACTGAAATTTTTCAGAAAAAACTTCTGATTGAATTTAATCCAGTCTCAGACTTCATTAAGTGAGATCTGCACAGCTACTCCATTAGCACCTTTCTGAAATATTCCTGTATCACTAAGTAACTAGAGACTGTTCTGACAACCTTAGCACTCCTTACATTAGTAATTAGTCACTTAAACGACTGTAAAAATTCTAGTATGCCAAACTTCTTTCCTACCTTCTCCCATGGGTTACAAAACACAGTTATTTCATTTCTCTCCACCAAACTTTGTGCCTGATGATGGAGCTGTACAAGGAAGGTGTGACCAAGTTTAGAAGAATAAAAAAACCCAAACATGTTTTATTCATGGATGCTCTGAAATGCTATCTTTTCCTGGTGAGCCTGGAAGGTATCAAGTTGGATCATCTTTATCTTTGAGAAATATTTTGATCTTTTTAGTAGTTTTGTTTTTTTTTTTTTACTTAAATTACAGAATAAAGGCAGAATAAGGACCTAAATAAGCTTTCCATCTAGCATATTGTTTTGAAGAGATTACAAAATGTGCTTTCGGTAACCCCAGAAAGGTTCCCATCATTAGAGAAGGTATGCCTGTGTTGATTTTAATTGAAACAGAGATTTTCCAGACTGTCTAGGCTGGCAAAAAAGCATTTTTCAGACCATAGCAACATTATATGGTAGTTCCAAGTATATCTTAGGTTTCAAGTGACAACCTAATTTCAAGCTTGTGGGACAGTGTATATGCCAGATTTTCCTGTTTGGTCTCAGCAAGGTTAAATGAAATTAGACCTACTGGACTAAATTATCCTTTCATGTGGAAATTGTGTCACTGTTTAGATGTCAGAATGGCACACGTACAAAGCAGCTTAGTTCTTGTACTGCTTTCCATAAAATAATAAATCCTTGAGCTCAAGGTTGAGGAGCTCCTAGGCTGTGCTTCAGAATCTAGGGAAATTAATCTTCTCTGTATCTTCTCTCTGTTGTATCCCTTCAGCAGTCATAGTGACTTTCCTTACCTCAAAATATATCAATGTCTTTTTTCAGTGGATTGTGAAGGGCAATGTTTATTGTCAGCACTACAGTGGCATGTTGTACCAACAGCTGAAAAGGAGCCAGATTGTTTCTGCTCTGCCAAGAAGCCATATATTTGTGAATATAGAATATTCAGCTGTTGTCAGGTATCCTGCTAATTTCTGGGTCTTCAAATATGTCACCTGTTTTCCTTTGTGGAATCTTCTTGAAAAAAAACCCATCTGCTTTAAGTCATATTGCCCATGATGCACAGAGGAGAACATGCCGAATGCTGAGAAATTTGAAGCATCTTTCAGCACCTGCTAAATAATTTGAGTTATTTAAATTAATATTTTTTGTTTGTTTTGGGAGCTGATTGTCTTAATAATTTTACTTCACCTACTGCTTTTAGACATGAATTAAATTTCTTACTGCTTACTTGTCTTTCTCCAGAGGGCCAACAGAGACTCCCTAGCAAGCGTTACTGTCACAGACGTCTAGAGAAATAAGGAGGTGTTAACTTACTAAACATCATGGCAAGTGCTAGCCCTGGGTTAGAAAACTGAATTCTTACTAACTTGGACTGCTCTTGTAATCTAGCAACTAGAGAAAATTAACAAGTATCTGGCTAATTTAACTGAAATGGGAAATTTATGATCATACCATTTACTGTGCACCCAAATGGCTACCAACTCAAACTATGACAGATGTAACCTCTTTTTATGACCCAGAAAAACCTGAAAAAGCTTCACAGAAGAAAGAAGCATCTTGAGCTGTTGCCTAAATTTTTTTTCTGAATATTTAAGGCACAATAAACATTTCCCAATTTTCATTTGGACTTTATGCTAAAGAAATTTCCAATATTATGCTGGTTTAAGATTCTAGAAGTCTAAAAGATAGAGTTCTGATGGTCTTGTCAGAAGATAAATCTTAAATGTTTAAATATATTGTAAACTATTATTTTAAAGAGTGCATAAATGTACATGTCTTCTTACTTGGATTTCCTAGTACTGGAGTGAGCTGCATAGTATGTTCTGCAAATTTGTCTTACAAGGCATTCATATAAAATAAAGGAGAAGGACTGGGCTGAACCATAAAGTGTGATCAATTGGCTTTGGTGGTGTAGTTTCCATGGCAGTCTTTTCCAAGTATCTAGTTTTCTGAATTGAGCATTTTATAAGGCTGAAAGAACTACTAAACTAAGGATACTTTAGTCTGTATAAGGTTTTCATTTTGATCATTGAATATAATCAGAAGGAGAAAGATATAAAAAGCACATGGATGGAATATAAAATGAAGCTAAAATCGATAGTGATCGCACGTTAATTATTTTTGTACTCAATGTAATTAGTTTTGTGAAATCTAAAACTAAAATGTTGAAGTGTGTTTATATTTTTGAAGGACTGTTTTAAGATAATTATATCTGCTAGAGATGAAACTTAGAAATATTTGACTTTCTTATTGGGACTGGTATCTTTAATCTACTCCAACTCTAGGCATGCAAGTTCCTTGTTTGCTAGAAAGACTGATTATGAAACTGCTTTGTAATCTTGGGCAAGTCAGTCTTTCTAGATGTGTTCTGGGCTGTAACTATGTTGTTAATGCAAACTTTTTTGGCCTCTGAAAGCAAACAGCTGCATAGAATTTAATGTTCTCTCAGAAGTCACTCAGGACTAGAGCTCGTAGGGTAAGAGGTAAATTGGTAGATAATAACTGTACAGAGGAAGACTCTTCTTCAGTACCTATCTACATTTTTTTTTTAATAAATCAGTGTAGTATTTATCTTAAAAGGACATGCCACTCAATACTTGGTGCAAAATCAGGGTAAGTCACTACCATATTAACAGCAAACAGACTGTGTAAAGCTGGATAATTTAAATATGGGATATCATCATGTAGACTATTAGTTTGTGTCAGGAGTGTTAGGCCGAGAAAGTCTAGCAGTCCCTGTTTAAACTCCAGCTGCCTGTAATTGCTGCACATTTTCTGAAAAGAGGTAGCCTGCAAGACACACAAGTGGCAAATTACAGAGGTCAAAGCCAAAATGTTCACATTCAGGGAGGAAACTAAGTTGTACTGATTATGGAGCAAAAGAGCAATGCATGTTCGATAGAAAGTCCTCTTAACTAGGCAGCTGCATTCATGTCTAGCAGCCAGCCTTTGGATCGCTTTGCTTAGTGTGCTGTATTAGTTTCACTTCTGAGGCAGGAAAGGCATGGACTGTTTTGGGTCAAATCTTCATTCAAATTTAACAGCATTAAGACTGATGAAAGCTTCCTTGCCAGCTGCACTCAGAAGAGCACTGAATGCCACACACGGTCCTAAAATTCTAATCACTTGGAGGGATTTTTATTGCACTGTCTTTTGAACTGCTTTGTTTAAATGTAAATAACAACAGTAGGTCTTTGACTTACAATAACACAAAATGTATGCCATTACTTTGTACTCATGCTTACTGTTTTTAGGTGAGCATCTTTTTCATAGTTAATATGTGAGCAGAGAAGTCTATTTATGTGTACCTCTCCACTTTTTTGACACGTTCTTCTAATATATATTAATTGTATATAGTAACCAGAAACTTGGTGTCTCCACTGTAAGATGATGATCATTGATAGCAGCAGATACCACTGACGAATAGCTCAGATGCAGTTGTTGGGTAATAAGAAACCTTTATTCACAAGCCTATATTCTCACAGCTCAAAAACATTAATTAATGAAATAGAGATACTCATATGCAGCAAACACTTTTGTCTCCATTCTGAAATCATTACTGTATGAGGGTATGATCTCTTTGGTGAATTTAATTTAGAAAAACAAACTAACAGCCTTAATAATTATTTGTAATTCGTGTATCTTATTAATTTCTTGGGTTTGTTTTCTTTATTTAAAAGCTATAAATTAATTTGTTATTTTCTTTCTTGTGTCTTTATCCTTTCCAAGGTTATGCCTTTCTGCTGTTCCAGGAAGAAAGCTCTGTACAAGCTCTGATAGATGCCTGTCTGGAAGAAGATGGGAAACTTTATCTGTGTGTGTCAAGTCCCACAATCAAGGATAAACCAGTAAGTAGCTTATGCCATGACACTTCTGCTGGTTGCTAACCCATTTCCTGTTACTCTTTTTCAGTTAATAAATAGACAAGTCAATCAACTATAAGTATTTATTTCCTTGCTGTTACATTGATTTGACTTTCTGTATCAGCGTAACACGGTTTTGACATTTCCTTCTTTCTGATAAATGCCATGTTTGCTTAACTTTTAGATGTGGTACTTCTGATACCTCCCAGTGCATGCTTTTACACTGCTAGCTGTAAAGCAATCAGATTTTAATTTTTCCCTCTATGTTATTTGAAAGAAAACCCTTATGCAATCAAACTAGGAAACATAACTGCCCCCAATTAAAATCCAGATAGCTTTAAATATCCCCTGTACTTCATTAGGTTTCTTACTTATTTTTTATGCATGAAATAGCTAATAAATTTGTAATTTAGGTTAATTTGCCTTATATAAACTGCAGGGTAAAAACACGTAATGCAGACAGCTGTAGCAGAATAGAAGACATATGGTAACCTGTTTCTAATGCTCACATCTCTGACATTCTTTAATGCTAGTCTCTTTTGTTTCTATGGATACATACAGATTAGATGAAAACTACAGGCAAATATGATTAGATAAAAACCTGCTGCCTTTTAAATACACTATAAAAAAGCTTGCACAGATAAATAAGCAACCCAGTATTACAGCACACTGAGTGTGGTTACATGATTTGTAGGCTCAATACATGGATGAATTAACAGCTTTATCCAAATAATTTCAGAGCAGGGTTTTTTTTTCCTGTGGAATCTAAAGATTTCTTATTAACTGTGTTGCTTGCTGCTTTACAGACGTGACCATTCACACATTATGAAAACCCCTTTTGGAGCACAGAAAATAATTTTATTCCTACCAATGTTTTAAAATTTGTGGATCACTGTATGTGATTTCAGAAGAGCTAGAAGCCCAAACTATAATTGTATGTGCATGTTCTGAAAGTTCTTTCATAGACTTATAATGGCAATTAAGGGCAGGGAATCAATGAGGTAGCAAATGGCTACTGTGAAATTTAACTCAAGCCTGGCCTCTAGAGGTGAAAAATGAATTGTCCTTCTTTCAAGGACTTGGATTTATGTTGTCAAATTGTTTTGGTGCTTACACCACTGATTAACTGCTTTTGCCAAGTTAAAATGATATTTTAACTCTAGAGAGATGTGGCAGTTGTTTCTTGTTTTTAATGGAATTGTCAAGTTCCTCTACTAAAAACAATCCTTAAACCAGGTGCAAATTCGACCTTGGAACCTAAGTGACAGTGACTTTGTGATGGATGGGTCTCAGCCTTTGGATCCAAGAAAAACTATCTTTGTTGGAGGAGTTCCACGGCCCCTCCGGGCTGGTGAGTAGAAGGATAATGTAAGGCATGGTGGGGGGTTCCAGATTAAACAGAAAAGATGAGAAAATATATATAGTGTATGTAGAAGAGCAGAAAACATACCCTGTCTTTTCCAAAGATTGTAGCTCATTTTGTGAGTGTCTTCCTATCTATAAATACTAGCTGTGAACATTTTTTACCTTTTAAATTAGTTACTAATTGGGATTTTCAATAGAAACAGTTTTCTCCAAGTTTGCATAATATCCTAGAAGTTGGCTGATTTTTCATTATGAATGCCATCTTAATCCTAACCCTGATTTGCTTACTGAGATGCAGACAAGTTCCTCTTTCTTTTGACTAGATGACAAACTTCTCTCAGCCCCTTCCCAAATCAGTTCCAACTGAAGTTCTATGATTTCTTTCTCTTTTTCTCAGACTTAACCCTAATTTTCCCATGGAGCTATAGACAAGGTCTCTTAGCCATTGTCTGGAAAAAAATTTCTCCCAGCCCAGGTCTCTTGGTGGCTCCACACTGTACTGAAGACCACTCAGCAGCTCCTAATGTAGCTCTTTTTCTCAGTCTTTTTTTCTTTTAACTCTTTTTATTCACTTGTATTTACAGAGTCATAGACAAAACTCCTTAGCCTCTGGCCAAAGGAAAGATTTATCCCAGTCCAGATATCCTAGCAGCCCCCACTTAGTTTTGAAAGCTCCTTTTCAGCATCACTCTTAACTGTAGCTTGACACACTTTTCTTTCTTCCTAACCCTTTTATTTTTGGTGAGCCAAAACAAGGTCATGCAGCCATTAGCAAGTTGAAACATGTTTCCTAGCTAGGACTTTTTGCATCCCTCACTTCTGTTTAATAATGCCTCTCCAACCTCATGCCTCATCAGCTGCATGGTTTCTCTTTTTTGTCCTCTCAATCCTAATATAATTTTCCAGGGCTGTCATAGACACTGCCTCTCAGTCTGAAAGAAAGACTGGATCAGGGTTCCTGGTAGCCCTCACTTTCCTTTGGCAGCCACTTTCCAGCCTACTAAAACTTCAGCTTCTTGGTTTACATTTCTCCTGATCCTAATTCTGTTGGGAAGCTGTACACAAGGTGCCCCAGCTACTGCTGACAGTAAGATTTCTTCCAGAGCCAGGTTTCTTGGCAGCTTTCACTTTCCTCACCATCTTAAAATAAGGCATAATTGTGAGACAGTAATTATGTAAATAGTGACAATTAAACACTACCTCATTCCTAATTATAGTCTTTATAAAACTGTATGCCATTTGCCCTGTCATAGATTACATTGAAATGCATTACATTTGAAAACTGATGCTTTAAAATAGTGAGCTTTTCCAAAGCAGATAAATGGTTTCCAGTTTTTTGTGTTTGCAACTTTAAAGATCTGACAGAAAGTTTTTCCTAAGATGACGGAACACTGCATGGCTTCCTTGCGCTGGAATCCTAGATATTCTTTGTTTATTAGAAAGAGTAACTTTTTAGAAGTACTATTGTAAATGTGTTTAAGAGTTCCTGAAGTTTATTCCATACTGTCACTTTCTGAGATAATTACCCAAATGATGACTCCAAATCATAAGAAAGCAGAAAAATCTACTAGTCACTAGTTATGCTGTTCTGCAGCAAGAGTATTATCTGGTTTGATGGAATGCGTCAGATGTTTGTTTGTTGCAAACAGACAAATTAGCATATGGTGTTCCCTTAACGTGTAACACACATTTATACAAACACTCATGCATACTCAGTTTAAAAATTGTATCTATTCTATAGATAATTCACTAGTGAGAATTTTGTGAGAGCTACAAGGATTTAAATACTTAATATACAGTATTTTAATACATCTTCTTAATTTTGTCTAGCTTCTTAATTTTGGATAGCTAAATTTTTACTTGCTATCAAAAGTGTTTTCACACATGAGCACAAAACAGTGGCTGTCTTGGCAAGGTCCGTACTGCTCTGTATCCTGCTCTGTGAGGGACTGTCCTTCTGACAAATTTGTTTGCCTATCAACTTTTACAGAGAACTTGGCTCAGTGACCATACATCTTTCCACAGTTTACATGCCTCTTCTCTACTTCCTTCAGCCTCTTTTCCAGTTCCTTCAGTTCTTTCCCTTACCTTTCCTCCTGTATGGTTTCCCCAACCATTTACTCAGCGTGTCGTATTTTATGGATGATATTTATAACTTCCTTAGTTATTCTATATTCAGAAAAAAGCAACAAACCACTTTAAAAGATCCACAATCAAGTTAATATTCTACAAAAATACTAAGTTGCACACAAAATGTAAGCAACATCTAGAACATGTAGAAACACCTGATGTTTCAAAAGATTTTATTTCAAATGTAGAACATGTCCTTAATGTCTTTTCAACCTTAGTGTGAAATACCAGATTCTAAATATGGGAATATGTTTAAGTGATCTTATGTATAAAGTAGCATTAAGAAGCCTGTCTGGAGCTGGGGAAGATCCTAATTACCAAATTACCAGAGTTTTCATTTACCATAGGATAAATGCTAAAACAGTTGACCTGATACCTACTTTAACAATGTAACTGCATTTTTTTCACACTTCCCTCACACAAAGTTTCTTTTTGCAGATTCTGGTTTTTGCCTTTGTATTTTACTATAATTCATGTAGGGTTGATTCAGTCTGTTAAAACCAGTGTTTGGGTTTGCTGTTTTAGACTTTGGAAGATAAGCATGCTAAGGCTTTTTTTTTTTTTTTTTTTAATTGCAACACACCAATCACTACACTTTTCTTAATGGTAAATCTGTAATATTTAACAATTGACTTCTTGCAGTTGAATTGGCAATGATCATGGACCGTTTATATGGAGGTGTCTGCTACGCTGGCATTGATACAGACCCAGAGTTGAAGTACCCAAAAGGTGCTGGCAGAGTGGCTTTCTCCAACCAGCAGAGCTATATTGCTGCTATCAGTGCTCGCTTTGTCCAGCTCCAACATAATGACATTGATAAACGGGTAAGTAAAATAGCATGGAACAGAAAGGTTGTTACTTGCAAAACTGTACAGAAATGAAAAACATCCTTATAGTAACATTGTGCTGGAGAACATAGAAGAATTTTACAGCATCTTTCTCCTCCTTTAGATTTTTGCTCGTTGTGCATTAACAACTCTTAGTGGCTACTTGTAGCTTGTGTCATTTCTGCTGTTATTAGGCAACGTCTTCTCTCAGCAATATATGTCTAGACTTGAGGTTCCTGAAACACAGATTTATCATAAGTATAATAGGTAATGCTGACCGCAAAAGTCTTGAGAATTATTTAACCAAAGACACATGACAATAGATGCCTGATAGGCAAAAGGGAAAATGAGATGGTTTTGTTCAGTCTATATGAAATCCTGTTTTTTAAAGGGCTTTTCAAGTATAGAACAAAGTTCAGGTACTCACTGAAATCTGAGTTGAAGACATTAAAAGAAAACAATACTTAAAAGCCAAGATCTTCTTCCTTTAGACCTTCTGCCTTCACCTCTTGGTTACATGTACAAATAACGCCTATGTTTTTGAAGACTCAGTATTTAGAATTATTCCACAGAACACAGATCATGCACTGCTGCTATGTGATGGCCTGTCTTCTACTTAATCTAATTTAATTAATTTCTTGAGAAGTCAGCTTGACAGGTATTGACTGTGTCTGTTAAGTGCAATGTACATGTAAAAACACACTACTGCGGAATCCAAGCTATCTTTATCTTCAAAATTCTGAATTAAAATTTTTGTCAGGTTAGATGAGGTTCTGGAATTTTAAGTCCTCAATCTATTTTTCTGCGGTGCTACTATACCTCAGTATTTTAACGAAAACAAGGCTATTCCTAAATATTTCTTGTCCATTGAATTCTGAAAAAAATTGCAGAGAAACTAAGATTAATTTTTAAGTCTTAAGCACAGTGTTGAACACTTTGAGATTTATATATCAGCCAAGCTTAAAAGCTTGGTTTTTTTTCTAAGCTTTAGGATGGAGCCACTAGCACAAATGGTGCTAGTTTTTTCATCAAACAGTACTTTCCCCAGTTGGTTGATAGATAATTTATTATATTTTATTGTTTTTTAAAAATAGGTTTATCTGTGAATTTGAAAAAGTATGAAGTCTCTTAATCAGTCCTTAAATATTAGTTTTTAAATCTAATAGATTGAAATCCGTTAGCTAGTAACCAAAACAAGACAAGGAGTAAGAGAGAGAATCTATTTCAGACCTGCTCTGGCAGGGGGGGTTGGACTAGATGATCTTTCGAGGTCCCTTCCAACCCCTAGGATTCTATGATTCTATGACCTTCACAATTCATGCTTTGGAAATGTGAGTAGGTGGGGATCTGGGGATATGCTGGACATTGGACCTGGCTTCTTCCAATTTCATTTGAGACAGTGTTGTTTTATCTTACATGATGCTTCTAATTTCAGTGGTAGGGTATCTCATATGCAAAATGGCAATTATTCAGACTTGTTCCATGCAATACTACTAGTGCACTGTAATTAAAAAAAAAAAAAGGCAGTTCTAGCTGTTCCATAGGCAAGCAATATAATTCTCTACATAGGCATTACTTCTAATGAATAGCATTTGCTGAAATGTGATCAGGATAAGCTGAAGTAAAATTTAGCATAAAGCTTTTTTCTCAAATATATTTATTGTTTTTCAGCTTAATAGCTGATTCTGTGTTTCTTTAATATTGTGTGTATTTAAGCGTGGTTTACTGGAGTTAAGTTTTCCTTGCAGTATACAGATTTAGCCAGACTAGCACTTGCGCAGTTACAGCAAAATTATTTATAATAAAGTATGTATACTTCAATTTTTTCTATCTCTTTTATTGTAGATGGCTGTACTTAAACCACTTCATAAACAGCATTCTAGAGCCATAAGAATTACATATTCATAAACTAACGATTTCCCCAGAATGAATAATCACTCAATTTAAACGCATAGGCTCGATTCTTAGGAACCAACAGTAGGGAAGTCACATGTTGTCAACTTTTGTAATAGTGTAATTGCAAATTCGTAGTCATGCATCAAAATACTGCTGTGTTTGGCAAAAGTGCTTTAAAAACAAAAGGAATTCCAGTCTTAGGATGTTTACAGTGGAGTCCAGAACGAAAGTCAGCAGCTCTCCAGCCTAATTGTAATCAATGGTAAGGCCACAGCTGGAACAACTATGAAATCTTACTACATGTCTGGAGCTAAGAATCTTTAGATAGTGTATTTTGCTGGCATAAAGCAGAGTATTTAATACAAGTACATTTAATCTTGTTTAGATTGAATGTTCTCTTCATTTATTAGTCCAGTCCTGCACCTTGCAGTTTACAAAAACCAGAGAATCAAACAAAAATCTCTGGAAAAAAGCCTCTGAAACTCCACCTGAAGTTTAGAAATTTAAGTCTGTTCCTTACAATTTTTTTCCTAAATGGTGCTCTCTCATGCCCTGCCCCTGTTACAACTGTGTTGTATGCCTGGAGGTTTCTTACAAAAGAGCAGAATTGCTGTACTTCCATCTTAGTACTTTTATGTAGTTAAGTTCTGCAAGAAATGTTGAAGTTACCAAAGCACAACCCTTCTTTCTTGAGATAGCACACCGCTTCTTCCTTGAGAGTTGGTTGTATGAAAATTTAACTACCAACCTTTTTTTCTTAAACCAGCATCAGTTGAAAGCTTTCAATAGTCAGAAGAATCAAAATATCGCTCTTTCTGTTCATGCTTAGCAAAACTATGTAATCTTCTTACAGTTATGTCTCTTCTTCTGGTGCAGGTGGAAGTGAAGCCATATGTGCTGGATGATCAGATGTGTGATGAATGCCAGGGCACTCGCTGTGGTGGAAAATTTGCTCCATTCTTTTGTGCCAATGTTACCTGTTTGCAGTATTACTGTGAATACTGCTGGGCAAGCATACACTCTCGTGCGGGGCGAGAGTTCCACAAACCACTGGTAAAGGAGGGAGGTGACCGGCCCCGCCACGTCCCGTTTCGCTGGAGCTGAACCCCAGGCCTCACCCAGCAACAAGTACTGGAGTAGATTAAATCGAGTGAAAAGAGAGTGCTGCCTCAGGGCTTAGTGTTCTGGAAATCTGTGCATTCGTCCTCGACTTTAATGAAGATATGGGTCTTTTTATTACTATTGTTATTATTTACAGTCACATAACTGAACTCAGTGTCCAGTATAATACGAACCGGCAGAGTGTAACTGTACTGATTTTGCACTTTGATTCACACAAACATCTGCTTGGTACCTTAATTTCCTACACAAGACTTGTCACTAGTGACATTATGTAGACTGCCATTCTCATCAGCCTTCATTGGGTTGATGTGTATGTGATGAAGATTTTTTATTATAATTATTTTTATTTTTAAACTGGAGCATGCACTTATTTTCAGAAATTTAGACTTGCCCCTAGCAGATGACTTACCAAAGGTAATATTCACAAGTAGGTGGCAGATGTAGCAAAAACTTAAAACAGATATTCAGCAATCATTAGTTTGGGTCATTTAGAGTAGTAATAACCCTTAAAGAAAATAAGCCTTTAGTTGCTCTCCATTTTGACTTTTAAGGATGATACCTCATAAGCTGGATCAGACTTTTTTCTTTTGTTTTGCTGAGGTTTTTTTGTTTGTTTGTTTTGTTTTGTTAGGTCCTTTAGTGTTATGTAAATGTATGCTGCAATAGCTTTTGCTGCTATTAAAATGGTATTACTAATACCATAATACTCTATTCAGGCTAGGGTATCAATTAAAAAATGAATATGTGATTAAAATAGTGATGGCTGCTGAAAGGAGATCAGTATAGCATACAGAAAAGCTTCCAAGGAAGGTCAATATTTTTTGACTGCATGTTTACTTAATCAGGTTGCTGCATGCAATAAATTTTATATATGTCTAATATAAAACCTGCCCACAATGCACAAATTATGAATCTACATAGGCTACAGAATACTCAGTATCAAAAAAATTGATTACTGACTGGAGGAAGGCATGCCTCAGTAAATGTAATGCTTCTGAAATTAGGATCAGCCCATTACAGAATGACCTATATTACAACAAATATAAAAACTAGCTGTAGAATATTCTTAAAACAAATTTGTGGATGGTAGATGAAGTACTTTGCGGTGCTCTGTTATATATTGTGCAATTTATTTTATATAGTAAAGTGATTATGTCTAGTACTGTGATCAAACTTAACTGTTAAAGCCTCTGTATCCAACATTAACATATTTTTGACAGTTCGTAACAGGTACATAAACAGAAATGAGCTCTTAGTTACAATCTGTCTCCTAATGCTTGCATCATTTATGTAGCTGCAGACCTTGCCCAGAAAACCAAAGAGCTCATGCTAGCGTACATACACTACCGATTAGATAGTCTGTCAAACTAATAAACTAGGCACATTTAAGAAAGTTAGGAAAAAAAGTGGTGCTAAAGAAATGTCTGCATATAACAGTAACATCCAGTGTCTGCTCTGTGGATGTGGCGTTATCTCTCTAATCGCTGGATGTATCCTGTGAAGCTTGAATACAATTAAGACCTGCTAACACAGTGGACATTTTTTTAGCATGAACTGTGGGGCTGCAGATAGCATATAAATATAAACACACTTGGTATACTAATGATTGTGAGAATGTATACACTATTTTCTTCTTTTTCCTCCTTTGTTTTTGCAGTTCTGGGGACAATCTGACTGGATATGACACCGCATAGTAGATTAATGTTCTGGGTTTTGTTTGTTGTGATGTCCTTGTTTGTGTCTAATTTAGTAAGATGCTTTTCCCAATGTTTAGTTGCGAGTATTGGCTTTGAAAGGATTTTTTTCTGTTTTTGGAAAAAAAAAAAGAAAAAAATAGTTTTTTACTGGTTTAAAATGCTTATTATAATTATCCCTTTTGAAGTTACTTCTGGGCGTTTTTGTGATATTGCTTTTCCCAGCCCAGGTGTCTTTTCTGTTTTTTTTTCATCTGTACAAGACATTTTGTTATGCACTACTTTTTGTATCTAGACAGTTTTCAACAGTCGGCTGATGATTTTTTTTAAAGAAAAAGGCATGCTTTCTGACTGACATGATCTTTTGCAATACCTCAATTTTGAAATATAGGAAAGAAAATGATATTTTCTAAGTAAGTTTATTCAGAAAAATATATATTAATTTAATTCTGCAAGAAAAATGATTTAACAGATGGGTAACTTTATTTTTTTCATGCTTATTTGAGTTTTTTTGAAAATGAAGAAGTTAGAGCTTTATAACTGTAATATTAAAGATCATAGCTAACCTACAGAAATCTACCTAATTATGTGAAAGAAGTAAACCTTTTTGAAGAAATACCCCTCTTTCATGTTGAAAAATACCCCCAGAGAGAGAGAGCAAGAAGCTGGAAAATGTAAAATATAGCATAATGTTGGATTAAATCTAAAACAAAGTCATCATAAAGAACAGGTGTAAACACAAACTCTATTTGGTGCTGAAAGTTGTGAATAGAAGGTGAAAAAGTATTTTCCCTTAATTTGTATATTTATAATCAAGTGTGATTACGCACGACTGACCAGAATTGTGAGAGTTCTTCTGTTTGTATTTTTTTAAAGAGAACTTTTTTTAGTTTATTAAATTATGACATGCTCCCTTTTGTTTTGTAAATGAATGTGCCCGAGTTGTTAATATGTTATATTAAAAGAGGGTCCTTCAAAAAAAGTTATTTTTTAAAATACGGAGTTCTGAACTGCAACTTGACTAAGAAGCCCCTGGGTACAACAGGTCCTATTGTGGCCTTTTCTGATGTGAGACTTGAACTAGTCGATTTTTTTGAAGGCTAACCTAACCTCGACTATTTGTTGTTATGTGCAATACTGTTTGTACTGTTTGTATAAAAAAAAAAGAAAAATGAAAAGAAAAAAGGCATAAATCTTTATTGCAGATTTATTTTCATTGCAGACTTTAGACATTGTGATTCACTAAAATCATTTTTCTACTGTCAAATATGTACCTTTTCTTCATGCTGGTATTTTTTCAATAGTAATGTAGCCTTTGTACTGAGACAAATTTTCATTGTTATTTTTAGAAAGATTTTTTGCTAAGAAAAAAATTAAACATATTTACATATTTTTCATTTTTATTTCGTATTTTCTTTAAGGAGTGCTTTCTCAACCATTAATATAGTTGTTTCTGGGAGAGACTTTCATATCTGGTCAATGTCATTAATATTATTTTGTATTTTTACTTGGAATAAATTAATTTTATGATGCTAATTCTTTAAAAGTTTATTTTTTTCATTTTCAGTTATTTTTGAAGCTAAAATCTTTGTAATATTGTTACTAAAGTGTCTAGTTTTTTGAAATGCAAAGCTTTATGTATTAACTTGCTGATGTGGTTTACAATAGTGTGGCAATGATGAAAAAATGGTTGGTTATGTAAAGTGATTGGAAAATTGTAACAAAGAATTGGGCAATAAAATGACAGAATGAAGCAGAAAAAAAGTGATATTTTGAAAAGCCTTTTCCTTTATCAAAATGATTTAGGGAGATAATAGGGATGTCACAGTACCAGTTCGCTGTCTAGATTTATACACCACCAGTGTTGATGAAATACTATTGCCGTTATAAGGAACTAAATCTATTGAAACAATGGGTTTTTGACCCTGCCCATTCAGCATAATGCTCCATTACTTTTCTTGTAATGAACTCAATAAACTCTCTTTTCAGTAGGCTTAGGTTTTAACCTCCTAAAATATTTATTCTTCATTGTATTTTGCCACCGTGTTATTTATTTAATTAAATTGACCCTTTCCTGCACAACTTCCTTCCTGCATACGTTTATCAGTGGCAGCATGGAGCAGACTGTAGGTACGCACATCATTTTCTAAAGAAGTTACCACACACTGTTGGTAGCTGCCTAGTTAATGTGAAATAATGTCCATTTCCTGGCAGCAATGCAGTAACCCATATTACCACCCTGTCTGAACATCTGTTCAGCTTCTTTGTTGTTCTCCGTTCTTCTCTGCCTCTCTTGTGTCTTTGTTCTTTATTTTATATCAGCAATACCAAGTGCCAGTATCAAAACACCTTTCACATCACCTCCATTTACATCACCTTTGTTTCCCTATGCAGCCAGAAGAAACCCCTTCCTGAAGCCAGTGACTCTCTGTTCTGGCACCTAGAACAATCCAGACTAAAACTGGTGTTGCGTAAACAGGGCATACAATGACTTTCTCTAGACAAAACAATTACTTCAACAAGTTATTGATGACCTTTTAGACTAAGGTATGCTAGAGTGTTAGTGGCTCATCTCTAACTTGTGGAAAGAAATGTGTCCAGAGTTGGTCTATTGTGTATCTTCTGTGTGTTCAGTTCTGTAAGTAATGTATAGACTAGATCAAATAGTGAAGTAAAATTTAGACTCAAATTAGGTACTACTGGTTGGAATGTATGCAAATTGCAAACAAGGGAGATTAAGGAACGAAGAGGGAATAAAAAATTCCTGCTAAGTGGTACAAAGTTTATGCTTATATTTCTGCCTACATGCTTGTATTTTATAGCCTGCTAGCAAGGCATGGGCTAAAACAAATTGTATTGCAAATACACAGTTAGCAAAGAACTCTGCTGATTTCACTATCTGTTAGAGTAGAAAAAAAAAAAAGAAAAGAAAAAAAAAAAGGCGCTTAACTGGGAAAAGCTCCCATGTTAATATTTCAGTATTGTGACATCTCTACTTGCAAGGTATGAGTGAAAGATTAGTCACAGATTTGTAGAAGTGTCTTTTTTGTTTAATCTAGCTTGTATGTAGTTGCTTTTATGCTAGTTTGTATTATGTCAGCTAAACCCTTCCTTTCCTTCCTTTCCTTCCTTTCCTTCCTTTCACCAAACAAACTATTAATCTCTGCTGCTATCGTGTTTTATCATACCACAGAGTATTTTATATTCATGTTAGTGACTACTCTATACCCCAAATGGGTAGCTGGTCAGAAATCACACTGGTCACACAATTCTAACACACTCAAATTTACCTGAGAAAAAGTTTAGCAGTAAGTAGAAAACCAGGGTGCTAATAAGATAATTTTGGCTTTTTTTTTCCCCCCCCCCCCTGGATGTAGTTCTGTTGGGGTATAAAGTATTAGATATTTGTAATTTTACTGTCAAAATAATGGACATCGTAACTTTTAGAGCATTCACAGCTAAGATCTCTGTACTTGTTTTTCAACTAATTTTAAATGTACTGTATCTTTTATTACATGTTCTCTTAGATTGTTTTTGCTAGTAATTCTAACAAGGCTTCTTCCTTTTTGGCTTGGACTAATGCTTGTATGGAACTGCAGTACTGTGACTAAACATGGAGCTCAATGCTGCTATTGCTTACAACTGCTTAAACTTTGTAGTTTGGACTTTATTTTTTTCTGTAATAACTTATTAAATATAGTTGTATGAAGTACTGATACTTGTCATCCTTTGCACATGCTAAGGAAATCCTGGGATATGCATTATGGGAATGGAAACTAGCTACAAAACCCTCAGATCTTTTATTGGAAAGCTGTTTACTCTAGATAAGGTTAAGCAAATACACATAAAGTATCTTTTCTATTTATTTTATAATACAAGTATAGAGTGAAAACTTAAGTGGAGCATAAAGTGGAAAAGCCACACTTAATAAGGCATTTATTATGCTAAGCCAAAGGTAAATACAAAAATACATAGTATGGCAATATTTCTGAGAATGCAATTTTTCCCCACCAAATGTACTATCAAGTGCCTTGAAAAAAGGAGCCATTGAATTACCTTCTCTGAATTTAAGAGACATTGGTGGCTAATTTGTATTGCAGTTTTTTATTAAAAGTTTAACAACAGCAGCAGACTGGAGGTTAGACTGATCAGTTAACAAATAATAAAGCATGACACTAGTTTCTGATAGTTTCTATTTTAAGAATAGGAGACAATTAAAACTCAGTGATACAGCTGTTTGGAATTCTGCAGAATGCTTCCTCAAAAAAAAAAAAAATTCTGCAATGTGCTTTCTTTCAGTGTCTACATAAATGCAGCTTAACTACCCTGCTGGAACCATAAGCTCTAGAAATTAAAGGCTTACTTCAATGTGTGTTCTACTTAAACAGAAACTGCCTAGCATTAAACGAGAAGTTAAATGCACTGTGGAAACTATATGAGAAACTACTGAGGTTATGTGACCCTGTACTGTGCATGCTCCCTTGGTGCGCAGAGCACTGGGGCTTGTGTTATGCTGTGCAGTAGCTCATACACATGAAAGAAGAAAGCTTAGATGCTAGAAAACAGAACACTCAGACAGGGACTTGTTTTCAAACTGGTAGTGAATAACCATAACTCTCAGAATGGTCTATTGACCTGTCAGGAGAGGTGGTTTTGGATGACAGTGAGTACTCTACACCCCAAATGGGTAGCTGTAATAAGAATTCTAGCATTAAAAAATGTATGAAAAACATGTAGGCTTCTAGTTACTTCAGAGTTAAAATTTGAGAATGGAGTTCTTATAAAAACCTACAAATTAATGTGTGTTAAATTACTTATTGTAGCCTCTCCCCATACAATTATCTGTGTCCATCTGGGCAAAAATTAGTATGGGCTTTCCCCCATCCTCTATTACAGAGAACAACTGTGGGAAGAATCACAGCCTCTGAAACATCTAATCCCAAATCCTTCCATTACTGCAGTACTTACAAAGTAAGCCATGGCACTTGTAAGGTACTGATACTGAAAATTTTCCTTCTCCATCTGATAGTGGCATTTAACTTAGCCATTGCTTGCATTTAAAAAATGGTTGCACTAATTTAATTTAAGCCAATACCCTTAAATAAGTACAAAAGGCTGCACAGCCTCTTTTGCTTCTAGTTTGCATGTGTTATTTTTGCTAGGCTTAAACTGAACTAAAATAGTACCTACATGCCTATTGAACCTTGTGTATTAAACGTGTGTAGGCACACTTCTAAACCATTTCATACTCAAGGTACCCAAGCAACATGTCACTCCCTCACACAGGCCTGCAGAAAAGCCAAAGATCAGCTCTCAAAAGCATAATCTACTTTCCTCATGTTTAGCAAAAGCTAAACAGCATGACCACATGGGGAGAATTGTTATATTCTTGCTCCTAGGGATCAACAAGAGAACGGGTTTTAAAGCAAGCAACATTTAATCTGTTTTCATAAAAATTTCTACGTGTAACCCTTACACCACACAATTCTATTGTGAATACAGGACAAAGCTACATGCATCAGATGCACACACAAACTATGCCTGCTCAAGCGAACGCTCTCCCCAGAGGCAAGCAAGGTTTGGCAAAGTTTATCGTGGGGTGACAAACTGTACCTAGAGCAATTTGAGAAGGAAACATGATAAAAAGACCAGAATTTTCCCCCTTGTCCTGTTTTGGAAGGAGAAATAAAATATCAGCAAGTATAAAGTCATATGGCAGGCCCTTGGCAATGGGGCAGAACTCATACTGCCTCATTCATAGCACAGTAGCTTCCCAGCATGGCTGTATCAACTATTACTTGACTAGGATAGTAGGCACTTGGGGCTAAACCAGTAAAAACAGGTATAATTTCCTACTTCTAGGGGTCTGAGTGACATTTTTTGCCAACTTCCAAAAACCCCCTTTGAGCTGCTGCCTAGCATTGTTGGCCTGTTTTTATGAACAGGAATACACAAAACTGCTTGTGTCTTGGTATTCCTGTGTTGTTCAGTAACACAGGACTTACTTAGGTTCTCAGGGCATTTCCCTGAATTTTTTTTACCTGTAGGCCAAAACACAGAAAGCACTTGCAAACATTTATTGGACCAAGTTTCACATAAAGGAGAACCGAGGTGTGTTTCTTCTTCTCTAATAGCCTAAGTGCTTAGAACACTTGGGGATTTAAAATTTTTTATTTTATTTTTCCAAATTTCCTGCACTATGGAGCAAGGACTAAACCTTATCCCTCATGGCTATGGCAGCTTTTCTAACTATTTTGTGACATATACTTTGATCTCTATTGAGTAAAGAAAAATGTTCTTTGAAATGGCTTAAGCATCACCACTAAGGTAAGTAAAAAAACCATCAAAATGGTTGTTCATAAACTTACAGTAGAGCTGGCACAATTCATATGCTAAATAGTTTTGCAAAATATTGCCAAAAATCATGGCAAAGATACAACTCATTATCTCATTTCATCCTTCCTCCAAGATCTTTGCCTTTCAAAATTACAAAAAAAGGCTTCTAATCTCATTGTCAGACTCAGAGTATGATCTAAGTAAAATAAAAACCACATGAAATTCTAAGAGATGGGCAAAATCTTGTTCATAATGTAACTAATCCCTCCCACTGTGCCTTGTGCATATTGTTGCACTCAGAGCCCACATCACAGCATATACACACATCAGAAATGTCCCACTGTGCATTCTGCCTCTACTTTTCTTACTTCTGACTAGACTTACAAGCTATTGTTTGGGCTTTCCTCCAGTTTCATAAATTGTCACCAGTTTATGAATGGACAAAAAGCAATAGTAACATTTATTTTCTCTATTTCTACAACACTTAACCTGTCACAGGGCACTGAGTAATACTGAAATACGATGTTCCACAGTGGGGAGGAATCTGTCTAAGGTGATCACTTATAATGACTAAAATTTAGCATAGTTAGAACTTACTCTAGAAGGCAACTACATTCTCACTTAAAAGACAGTACTAACCTGACACATATGGTAGGTTGTTTGTTGCGGGTTTTTTCCCCTGCTCACTACCTGTTGTGTAATTTTTCACAGCTCAGAACATTTTACTACTTAAATGTACATTTGAATCCATTCATCTGCTACTTGCAATGGCAAAAGGAAACTACCAACCATGAATGAAAATAACAAAAAGCATTTCTCCCACTTAAGAACTTGCTACATATGTTGCAAAATATGAATGCCTCTAGAAAACATGCAACCAACATTTTATATAACAAGCTCCTTGTATGCTGAATACATCAATGTGAAATCACTTGCTAATCAAAATGGTATGCAATGTCAAAAGCCAAAAGGATGTGTAAAAGATGAGATAGAATTGTTCCTACTAATTCAAAGACAGAATTCTGTCTTACAGACTTCAGTGGGATACCACTTCACCAGAAAATGTTTCAACTTTCACAGAGTTCTTATCCACTCCAGCTTTAGACAAAGCATTAATGTTACTCTGGTTACTTTCTTATGTTACAGTCCATCCAAACATGTTCTAGCTTAGGAAATGCCTAACCATTACTTTCTACCCACTGATGAATTTACTTAAATGAACCTAATGACCTCCAAAGTGTACACTAGCAAAGGTGAGAAGAGGTGAGGAGGAATGGTAAAAGGTTAAGCAGTCCATTTTGCTTAATGTTTTATCTATTAAAAAATCAGTCACTCTGGCAGAAATAAGTAGGAGTATTTGATATCCATTTTAACATGAACTCAGAAATAGGGCAGAAACCACAACGAAGAGCTCCCCTCTCCCTCTCAAGAGGGTATCCAAGCCTTTCAATTAATAAATAATTGCTTTGCTCTCACCCTCTTAGCCCAGAGAGTCTTGATTTGTTTTGTATAAAGTGGAACAGAAAGCAGAAGCCTTCCTCCAGCTTCTGGCCGTGTAATGCAAGCTAACAGTACTGCCATGAACGTGAAATGTGCTGTGTGCTAAACCACCCTGAAAAGCAACTAGATTTGCCAATGCTAAAGCACTTTGGGTATCTCTACCCCACATTTACTGTACAGGTGCCTAACTCAAGGACATGGATTATGCTCTAACCACCACAAACTAAACAATAAAGACATAATGGTGCTCAAATTCACACCACCTACATTAACTGTAGATTCAGTTTTGTGACCTTGACCTTTTCTTCCTTTTCTCAGTTGAGATTTTATGTGTTGAAATGTTTACATTAGGTGCTTATGTTATTCTGTTCAAAGATGCTAAATACTGATGCTTGACCACAGCAGAAATAATATACTCCAAACAGTACTGAAAAAAGACCTGCCACACAGGAGAAAATTACAGTAAAGTGCTGAAGAACCTGTAAAATATGAAACAAGTGATAATGCAAACCACACAAACACAACCCTGAAAAGGACAAAAAAATCAAATCCAGAGCTAGGATGTTCCATTACTTTTCTGTCAACAGAATTTAGAGGTACAGAATTACTATTACTTTATGACCATGTAATGAAAGCACTACCCCCACAGCACATAGGATACAAACATGACAAACTGTAATGCTCTTCTTCTGATTAAAACAAAGTAGAAGTCCACAGCTGTGATTCTGGGACATGTTTTCCCAATGATCAGTGAGCAATTTAGTCATGTTTTGTTCTGGAAAAATCCCTAGGGTACCAGGAAACTTGAATGCTAAAATTCCTTCAGGAATACTACTTCAATCACTGCCCTGAAAAAAGACTATATAGCCAGAAGGCCAAAAAAAACCCCCAAAACCCTAGTCATAAGGAGATATGACTTACTGAGTCTGCAAATCTTTACACCACTATATAACTCAGTACCTCTTGTATCTAACTCAATGCTGTGTAATGGCTGTTGATAGCTAATCCTCAGTGAAGCTAGGTGTTGTATGAGAGAAAGAAAAAAAAAACGTTAAGATATGTGGAATCCTCTTCATTTGTCAGACTATTCACACAGAATATATAAAAAAGTCCCAAACTTAAATTCACATCCATCTTATGAGTCTGGGCTCCAACTGTACAGATTATATAGATTATACAGGAAGTGTATAAAGTAAGAGGAAAAGCAACGAAGTGTGAGCGAGGATGAATCTTTCCTTCAGTTTAGTCTATTGTTAACACTATCTGAGACATAAAAAATAACTGCTTGCAGAAAATATAGCAGTATGCCTTTCACAGAGCAACTGCAGTCATGAACTGAAGATGCCCTGCTGCTGCTCTAAGGTACACAACGATTTCTGTGTGGAAAAGGATTTTAAGAAACACCATTTCTGTCTTGTTCTTGATTTCTTGTTTCTGAATGACATATGAGGCCAGATAGCTGACAATGGCCTTTCCACTGAGGAGTGACACCAGAAATAGGACAGAACTGCACAAGATTCTCCTTTTGCTCTTTTAAATACTATTCAAACCCATGCTCTCCTAACCTGAGTAGAATTTAGAACTACATTTAAAGCAGCTTTTCCACTCTGGAAACTGTCTTCACTTGCAGAAATTATATTCTCTAGTAATTAAGTTGTATATTATAAGCTGCAGTATTGCCTCTGAGCAAAAAGTTTGGGCTAAGCCTGCCTGCTTTTGATCCCAATTTCCTAATTATTATGTATCAACTTCTTCACTTGTGTTTCTGTCAAGTGTGAAGAGTTAATGGGGATTGGTTGTGTCAGTTCTTTTCGCAGATGAATTAAGCTGCATTCAAAATCCTGCAGGAGCTAACGCAGAGTCAGCAAGCGGCAGTGCCTTTCTATCAGAGAGTCCTCTTAAATCATGCTCTGAAGGAGGGATGTAACAGAAATAGCATTAGCCAGAAGTGAACACTTAATATCGAATACTCAAACTGAATCTTTGCCCAATTCCTGAGCCAATTCCAAATACCTTGTCAGATTAGAAATTAGTCTGGCGGGAGGGGGGCACAGAGGAGGGGGCTGTTGTCCTTCATTTTGTGATCCTTGCAGAGTAACAGGCTGTGAGAACAACCCACTGGCCCCAGGAAAATGAGTCACTGTGGTGTAAAGTCACTCAGCCGCAATATGCAAGTTCTGAAAACTTTGCCCTCTCAGCTTCAAAAGCTCAGGCTGTACAGCTGAGCCAGGGCCCATGTGACTGTGACTCTCCCCAGCTCCTGCTAAAATGAGTTCTCTCTTGCTATCTCCAGCACACATACTGTTCCCACAGACGGAGCCTGTCATCACCAGCTGTACCACCTGCTTGGACTCGTGGAGCCATTCTGCAAGTCCTCTTATTACCAAGCCATTTACTTGTTATAACCTCATCCTGGCAGTGAGACAAGGCAATCAGTGAAGACACTACTTCTCTCTCGATCTGAAGAACATGATATCCCTTCTGAGGCCTCAGAAGGTGACTGGTATCACCTCTCTGTCAGATCCACCTCTCCCCATGAGCACAGTCACAGCCATGCTCTAAAGTGTTACATATATCTCTCCTCAGATCATCCTCAACCTTAAGTATAACCAGAAGCCTTACTGCAGGACTGCACAGCTGAGGAAAGCAGAGAGCACCAGGCTGTGCTGTCTGATGCAACCCACGTTGCCACATGCTTCCATTTATTCTATCAAAATGATGAAAAACTGTCATAAAGTGCACCCCACTTTTTGCTCTCTTGCTTGGAACAGCTGTGGATATTCTGTCAGAGAAGACACTTGCTACAGCTACTTGTGGCTTTTCCCACTGCCTGAAGGAAGAGCTGAAGATATGAAAGTCAGCTAGGATTTTAGAGAGTGGTGCCTACTAGCCAGACCACCTCTGATGTGAAGCTGGCTTCTGTAGTTTCAGACAAGTGAAAGGCCCAGGCCGTACTGCAGGAACATAGGAGCTGCCAGTATCAATGACCCTTGTCATTCCTCGTCTCACCTCAGAGAGCTGCCAGTCTCAAAAGCTTAAGCAGAAGGCAAAATGTCATTTTGGCAACTGTGGAAAAACTTACCCTATAGGGCAAGTAATATATGTACTGTACACGTGTATGGTTCATGGTTTGGAAAGCCTAGCACTGAACAAGATTCTTGTAAAACAGGGCTTGTGTCTCAAGACCTTAATGGTATAGGTAATGCCAGTTTTGCAAACAGGAAAGAGTTACATACGTAATTAAATAGCAAGTAAGTTTACTTGACTGGTAAACAGGAAAAGCAAGTCCGTTGTTGCTTTTGCCATGCTGTCATTTTCATGTGGGCCAGGCTGGACAGTCTGCTCTTCAAGGGAAGGATGTAGTTTAAATGGAGGGGAAAAGCCTGAACTACAGGGCAGCACTCTCTCCCTATTATAGGCTCATTCTCCCATAGCCAGGGCTGAAGTGGCAGATGGCCTGGAGACATTTCCTGGTACGAGTCAGTACAAAAAAAAAAAAGACATGACACATCACTGCCCAGAGGAAAGGAGAAACTTCCTCATGCATCTAGGTTAGGGTGCAGCAAAGTGAAGGATCATTTTAAAAAAAAAAAATCTGGACAAGGGATAGCACCATAGATTTACATACATTTCCCTTACCTATGTATGTCCTGAACAGTACTTCTTCTCCCTGTAGAGTTAAGCTGCTATATTTTCTTTTTTATAGCCCTGAACAGTATTTATCTCACGAATACCATGGAGCTGATGTAGCCTCTTGTTCCAGTTCAAATAGTTCAACTCAGCTTACGCATTTCTTTCTCAATGCTGATACAAAACCAATTTCATTTCTAACATGTCTCTTGGTTCTTATTTTGTACTGATCTATTTAGGCTCTGTAAACTTCTGAACTTTGTGGAGTAAGTGCCCAACTTTATAAAAGCTTGTGTAAATTTTTTCCCAATCAGCTAGGTTGCACTGTCATGTCTATACATACTGCTTAGCCTCTCAAGTTAACCATAGGGTGTTTATTCCCATCAAGTCATCTGTCCAGTGCAAAAGTTATACCTTTTCACAGGATGGTAGCGAAAGCAGATTTGCTGTCTGTGTTCACAGAGCAAAGCAGGCTACTGTTTTTCTGCCCAGAGAGAGTAAAGCAGAAATGCTGTTAAATTTGGAGGAAGATTCCTGGGAGCCAAGATCTGAACAGCTATAAGAGCAAGAAATTTTCCAGGCAGCAATGCATTTAAACAACCCTGCCTGTCTGGAATTACTTCTGCATTTAAAATTACATACATACTGAAGTAATTGCCAAATTTGGGCCAATGGCTATAACTGACATTCTGAGCCAAAATATTCCCTATCCCGGTATATACCAATGTTTCTGCTTTGAACCTGCACAAAGACCTGTACCATTAATATGTAATTGAAGCCTTGGACTGAAAGGCTATGAAGGACCTAGTGATAAGCATTAAACTAGACATTTGTCTACCTGGAAATATAGGTGTATTTGCAGCACATCAAAACCAGATGTAACCTCTAAAAAAGGGAGCTGGCCAGCAGTTCTTTCAGATTTTCCGGACAGCTGTGTCCATGCTTTCAAAACATACTCTTATGGCACCCATGGCAAGCAGATTCCAAATCTAACTCCTGAATGAGGACGTGAACCTCATACTGAAATTAATTCCTCTTGTTTGTTATCTGTCAAGCCTTTCCTCTGCATTTGCTCCTGGCCAATGAGACACCCCATCAAAATGGTTTCTAAGAACACCATACATGTCACTTAGAGTGCCTGCCACATAATTCAGGGAATTAGCCTTCCATTTCCATTTGTGGCCCTTAGAAGAGAGAGTCGTTAATTCAGCAGTTCACTTCAGAGAAAACTCTAGTATCTGCCCCTTCTCAAATCAGGAGGGTAGGTGAAAATTCAGGATTGGCAGATCAAGCAGAAAGACTGCAGACAGAGAGATTGCACATAGAGTCAGGATGTTCTCTGGCATTGTCCTATTTATGAACAGTGAACATGAATTCCTCCTTCCGTGACTAGAGGAGAAATAAGTGAAACACGGTGTCTGAAGTCACAGCTGCAAATGCCTTTGAAGGTAAAACTGTTGGTGTGGAAAATCTTTAGCACTACCTTAATCATATTTCATTGTAGGGCAAAACTGAAAAAAAAAAAAAAGGATGTAATACAAAATTGAAGTCCAAAACTGTTCCTGAAAACTCCCACTCAGCTGCTGCACAACCTTGAAGCTGTCTGCACTCTCTGGGTGACTAAAGTTGCCTAAAGCTGCCTCTGCACAGACCCAGAATTGCCTGTCCTGACAAAACAAAGCAGGTCAGTAAATGGTACCTGCCTGAACAATATAAAAATCCAAAGAGCTCTTGTAGATCTCCACTGTACACTTTAATTTCATACCACAAAGCCAGAAGCTGTTCTTTCCATATTTTCTCATAATTTGTTAGAAGTTTCAATTACAAGTTTAGGAAGAAATAAAAAAAAAAATTAGGCGACTGCAAGGACAAGCAGGTGTGAATTCCAAGTGGCACTCCAACATGCTAAAGAAGGGCAAGATCTCAGATGTGCTGCTGTCCACACCACTACCTGTTAGCTAGCTCTAGTGAAGTTGAATTGTCAAGCAAGAAAACATCTAACTGCCCTTGACACTGTACAGGTTCCGGATTCTCCAATTATCTAGCATGTATCTAACAGCCTACACAGATGCACCTAACTTACTGAATTTATGAGATACTACCTCCATCTATATACATTGTAGGCAAGTGAACCATGAGTCTGTTTGAGGATTGGGAGCTCTAATGACCTGGTATTATTTCTCAAATTATTTCAAGAACTAGGAATGAATGTTAGTGAAGTAGAAAATGAATTAGAAAAGTCCACCATGATGACACTAACAGATTATCTAAACCTGGGATACTCTCATGTTTCAACAACCGCAAATCTTCTGAGTGAAAACACACCACATGTTTCAAGTTGCATCTGTGGAGTAATTGGTGACACTATCTCTGTTAAAAGCACCTTGTACACCAGAAGTGGGGTGAAGCAAACTATATATACTCTACCTATACTTAAATGAGCCCTTCTGTGATTACACCAGTCCCTCTGTTAACTAAAGTAATTTTGGTGGGACTTCTTTTAGCTATTAAAACAAAGAAATTAAAGGCCAGAGTAATTTACATAGTGACTATCTTTGCAGGTGTTCCTCATCACAACTTGGCACTAAATCAGTGAGTAGGAATTTCTGACTGGACTTATTCTCCACACCTGTAAGATTAGTGCGTGTTCACTTGCTGTGTGTTCTGCTGCTGATCATGGTTAAAGACCTTTCCACTCCCTGGATACTTAACCATATGTATCTGCCAGAGTTCCACCCCTCTCAGTTCTTCATTTAATTACCACAGCATGCAGTTTGACTCTATTAAAAAAGTCTAGTCAAAAAACCCAAAACCCAACAGATTACAAAAGTAGATCAACTTGCAGAACTGAGATGACAAGAACTTCTGGAGACAAAAAGGTTATAAAATGTTGTTAGACCAGGCATCTCTTAATTGGTTCCTCTCACCGTGCCCCGAGACAAACTGCTCTGTGGGGAAACAACAGTCTTTTTGTGGCAGGGTTTGTACGTTGCCTTGCTCTTCATGCTGACTGGAACTCTCAAGTGCTATTGTGATTAAAAAAATAAAAATAAAAAAGAACAAAAAAATGACTTAATTCTTGAAAGGAAAGCCTATTTTGACTTGTTTATTTTACAGCCTAAATATTACCTCATTGTCAAATTCCTCTCCATCAAGGCACTTGATGGTTAAATTTTACATGTAATCATGAGGGTCTGTTTAGGGCAGGGAGTTCTTCCATTTTTACTAAACCTCTACTGGGCTTTGGGTGTCATTGAGGCATACAGGTACCAATAAATGCAGTTGAACCTCTCACAATCCACCTCCTTCAGTCTGCCACAACTGTGAAAGTATTTTGAACATTTATAATGTTTGCAAAAATTCCCAGTTTCCTCCTTTCCAAGACAATATCAATCAGCTGGTAGAGAAAAGCAGTGCAAACTCCTTCTTCTCAAGTCAGGCTATGACTTCCCATTCAAAGCCAGTGTTGCCAATTTTCCTTGAAAATATTTTTGTTTCATCAGTGTCTAAAAGCCTCAAGGTAAAGCAGAGCTTTGTTGGGCCTGGCATTACATGAAGCAGAGATAAAGATTCTTTTCCCAAGTGCTTTCAGTCTAAGTAGGCAAAACAAACAAAAGGACCAAAAGGACCAAAAATAAGTGACTTATCTGAGATCAAAAACCAAGTCAGGAATGCACTGGTCTCACCTGTATCAATCAATAAACTGAGCCCTTTTTGCAAAAGAAAAAACAAATCAGGGTGATGATCTGTTTCTGCCTCCACTGTAGAAAATTTTAGTGTCTATTAATATTGACACCTACAAGGATTTAATTGCTGCTTCTTTCTGTGTACAGAATGAAGGTTGAAGGTCTGATCTTTGTTTGGAAGGACCAGGTTGGGTAGAGAAGTTATGCTTTTTTCACATGTAACAGGCTTCTTACACGTCCACACTAGATTTTATTAGGTCAGTGCTTCAAAGACATGGCTATGATGTCCAATAAAGACTTTGGCAGCCTTGTACTCAGAAGAGCACAATACAAGAGGCTTCTTCTCAGAAATACCCCATTACATACACAGTCATTTTAAACTGAGACTGAATTAGTCAAAACCTATTCAAGGTACTTAAGTTAACACTACAAACCCTTCTGGATTGCAAATCACATTGGCAGAAGTAGCAAGAAAAGGCTCACTCAGACATTAAGAACAACTGAGGCACACAAGCTCACAACAATAACGACTCAATCTGGCTTGATTTCTGGTAAGCAACTTAAAATGTATTGTTTGTACCAAATAAAGCACGAGTAATAGTATCGCCTTTATTTGCCTCTTGCACTGCACTGTTGCTAAAGCTGTAGGAGACAATCCCCCCTGCTAGTGATCACAAAGAGATGTTAAGAAACATTATGGTGGGTCAGGGCTGGACGCAGAGATGCAGAAGACTGTCAGGTAGCTCTCAGTTACTCTTTATATTGCCAAGTCCTAGGGTCAACATGATAAGGTCACTGATGGATTGCTCCTATTCTTCAAGTTGTTCTGATCCAAACACTCTAGTTAAGAAATGATAAAGCATTCTCACTAGTGTATTTGATAAATTATGTTCTAAAGGATGTGACCCTGATCCCTGCATAACTTTTTTGTTTTCCTTTATTCTTAGAAGATGTCCTGGTTTGAGCCAGGATTAAGCCAATTTTTCTTTTCACTGATTTTTTTTTCCTTCAGTAAGCTTTCTTGTAACTAGCAACTGTGTGTTCTTGGCTTAATCCTGGCTCAAACCAGGACAGAAGAAGAAATAACAAGGCTGATTTCCTCACTGAAGGCTAAATGGCTGTAAGAGTGTGCTATCATTTGTTGGGCCCACTGAGCAGGATACTGTAATCTTTTTCAAACAACAGGGATATTTTTAATTTATACTTAAAAGAAACTCAATAGAAAATCAAGTGATGTAATTTTGGGGACATAAACTCCCTTCTGTTTGTTTCTGTATGCACTAGACAGTCAGGAGAAGATTTTTAAGTAACTCTAGGTAAGTAGCTGTTACATTGCCAGGACTTCTTTGCATTTTAGCCAAAGAAAGTTATGCTTAACTTGCATAAACTGAACAGTCTGTGATGCAGAGACACAACTATATTTTCTCCCACAGAGAAGCCCATGAAATGCCAGTCTACAGACAGCAGCCTGATATCCTCACACACTCACTCTCACAACCTCTGCTCCTTATGATACTTGAATTTATTTTGCGTTGTGACAGTTTCAGGGTAGAAAGCAGTCCCACACAGATCCACCTGGAGCCTAGTGGGTTGCCTGTCGTTACACTAACATTACTGAAAAAGCTCTGTAGTCAGTAAAAAGAAAAACAGAAGGACGGTCAATTCCATTTCTCCCTGATGCTCCAGCTGTGCTCTAAAAGAGGACAGCAGCTGTTATCAGGTATTTGTCCCCTGTTACACAATCAGGAAGAGAAGCACTTACTTATGAATCCAGCTTTGGTTTAAGTGGGACAAAAATAACTGCTCAGAAAGGAACAGGTACAGGCATATGAGAAAGCAGAAATTAGATGCCTAGAAACACCAAAGTTGGGATAACGAAGGGACCTCTGCTAGCACTTCCTAGCTAAGGTTAACTCACAGGTTTGGATCTCTGTTCTGATTTCTAGTCAAAGGGCAAGATACAGGCTTTGTGAGTGTCACTGCTCCTGACTATCTGTTCTATCACACTTCATCTAGTTGTATCTTGAGTTAGAAGTGAGTGACTTGGTTACCCTCTTTAATTCCCAATGAAGTCCACAAAGTCCCACTGTCAAGTTTTCTACTATGATTATTTTGATGATCTATGGACTACATAATACCAAGGTGCTCCTGCATCATGGGATGTGTAAAATCGCCTGTGTATTTGTTCCTGGGAACAAAACTAGGTAACTGAACTATTGCTGTTTTCATCAGACCTGCTTTTAGAATCACAGAATTGTTCAGGTCGGAAGGGACCTTAAAAATCATCTAGTTCCAACCCCCTGCATGGGGGGGTTCCATTAGACCTTCCTTTAGACATGTTGCTCAAAGCTCCATCCAATCAGGCCTTGAACACTTCCAGGGAGAGGGCATCCACAACCTTCCTGGGCAACCTGTTCCAGAGCCTCACCAACCACACAGTAAAGAAATTCTTCCTAAAGTCTAACCTAAATCTACCCTCTCCCATTTTAAAACCATTACCCCTTGTCCTACCACTACATGCCCTTGTAAAAAGTCCCTCCCCAGCTTTCTCGTAGGCCCGCAGCCTTGGCTCACACTGCCCTCTGTTCCCCCTCAACACAGGAAGCTGACAATTGTGTATCAATCACCACATAAAACTATACCACCTCACCACACCCCCTCCTGGGACATAAAGTCTTAGACTTCCTAGCTTTCAAAGTTTTATTTTAACAAGATCCACCTACTTTATTTCTTTTTTCTCTTCCAGTGATGAGGAAAAATAAAAAGCCATAGGAGACACAGAAGGCAACTTTTTTTTTTTTTCCAACTTTTCACTCATTTTCCCATTTTTCAAACATAAGAGATTTTTTTTTCTTTCAGAATTTGCTTTTGAAACTTGAAATACTGATGGGGAAAGTTGTTGCAACAGTTTTTGAAGCAACCTCCTCTCCTGTACTTCATGTGCTCTACAAATTTATACTACCTTAAGTACAAACTCTCCACACTGCTTCACTAGGTACTTCTAATTCGCGGTTCATTAACCATTTGCTGTACATCTATAGAGAACTGGTTGATTACATGATCCCAACACCTTTTTGCAACTCAGAATCATAGAATCATAGGGGTTGGAAGGGACCTCGAAAGATCATCTAGTCCAACCCCCCCTGCCAGAGCAGGGTCACCTAGAGTACATCACATAGGAACGCATCCAGGTGGGTTTTGAATGTCTCCAGTGAAGGAGACTCCACAACCTCCCTGGGCAGCCTGTTCCAGTGCTCTGTCACTCTTACAGTAAAAAATTTTTTTCGGATATTCACCTTGAACCTCCTATGCTCCAATTTACACCCATTACCCCTTGTCCTATCACTGGTCATCACTGAGAAGAGCCTAACTCCATCTCCCTGACACTCACCCCTTACATATTTGTAAACACTGATGAGGTCACCCCTCAGCCTCCTCTTCTCCAAGCTAAAGAGACCCAGCTCCCTCAACCTTTCCTCATAAGGGAGATGTTCCACTCCCTTAATCATTTTAGTAGCTCTGCGCTGGACTCTTTCCAGCAGTTGCCTGTCCTTCTTGAACTGAGGGGCCCAGAACTGGACACAATACTCCAGATGCGGCCTCACCAATGCAGAATAGAGGGGGAGGAGAACCTCTCTTGACCTACTAACCACACCCTTTCTAATGCACCCCAGGATGCCATTGGCCTTCTTGGCCACAAGGGCACATTGCTGGCTCATGGTCATCCTCCTGTCTACCAGGACCCCCAGGTCTCTTTCACCTACACTACTCTCCAGCAGGTCAGCCCCCAACCTATACTGGGACATCGTGTTGTTCTTCCCCAAATGCAAAACTCTACACTTCCCCTTGTTGAATTTCATCATGTTTCTCCCCGCCCAACTCTCCAGCCTGTCTAAGTCTCTCTGAATGGCAGCACAGCCTTCTGGTGTGTCAGCCACTCCTCCCAGCTTGGTGTCATCAGCAAACTTGCTGAGGGTACATTCTATACCCTCATCCAGGTCGTTGATGAAGATGTTGAACAACACCGGTCCCAGTACCGACCCCTGAGAGACTCCACTAGTCACACACCTCCAACCAGATTCTGCCCCATTGACTACAACTCTCTGACTCCTTCCCATCAACCAGTTCCTAATCCACCTCACTACCTGGTCACCAAACCCATACCTGATCAACTTATCTACAAGGATGCTGTGGGAGACGGTGTCAAATGCCTTACTGAAATCAAGATAAACCACTCAGTAACTAACTAATCTGGATAAACATATGAAAATGCCTTCTTTCTTGATATCATGTTTTCAAGCATGCAATGGCAAGATATATTCTACCAGTTTATCTATGGGAAGCAATGAGGTAGGACTCAGCATCACCAACTCTCAAATATTTAGGGGAATGTTTTTTGCTCCCCTTGCCCCCAGTAAAGCTCTCGGTTAGAATTAACAAGCCTACACAAGATTATTGAACCTCTGGCTATAACTGCGGTCCTCAGATGGCCAAATAAAAGTTTGAAAACATGATGCCTAACATTTTTATTTTGTGAACTGCTTTAGTTTAACACTGATTCTGGTGGAAGTATGGTTGGGGGTACATGGAAATAGCAAAACTCTGTGCCCATGATGTAAAAAAACCTCATGTCCATGCTAAAAATCATTATTCGTGTAGGTATCTTTAGCTATTGTTCTAGTCATAGACAGCTCTTGATCTTTCATCTGAATTTCTCGAAATGCCAAGATCCAAGTAATGATATATAAAATAAATACGTATGTGAAATATTTCAGTATGTGAGCAAAAACCTCCTTTTGTCATCACATCCTCAGCTTCAAATACTCCTTATCAGCAGCTGCCTCCAATCTTTCAATAAGCGTGTAACATCATTTAGTTCCGAAGCCACATGCTGTTCAGATTGCCCATCCGATGCTAATGAGTTAAACTGGGGTTTAACTTTTACTTATCTCCTAAGTTTCTCAGCTGCAAATAATCCTCACAGCTCAGTGATTTGGCTGGTATTTGTTACCCCTGCCATGCTGCTAAATTGCTCCTACCTTTGACCGGGCCAGCTGACAACTGTCTAAAAACAAAATGAAAGGGAAAACAGCAACAAACTCTCTTAAACTTAATTGGGTGGTGTGAAAAACAGCTTACCTCATCAGCCGTTGTAATTTTTGGGATTAGTAGAAAGATAATGTTTGCTGCAGAGGAGTTTATGAGGCAATAAATAGCTTCTGTGGCTCATTAAATACCAAAGCAAAGCTAATAAAGACATCAAATAATTGCAAAAATAATTTAGTGCCTTGAATACATCTCTGCCACAGATGCAGGCCCTACCATACAACAGATCATGAGCAGAGTAACAGAACAGAAAGGAGGTCTCCTTGTCCCTAGAGAACCTGGATAAATTCATAAGGCATCCAACTCAGACCCAAATCCAGGTTGACTCACTTGGCAGAAAACAAACAAAACACAGATTAAGGTGATGACTTTGCTGCTCTACAAACACTTCAACGGACACAAGGCACATCCTTGGGCCAAGCACCAGCACTTCACCTGCCGGCCTGCCAACACACTAAAAAAACCCACCAGAGCGCCCTGCGCTTTCCGGCTTTTCTAGCGGGGCGGGGGCTCGGGACCGGGTCGCACCGGGGGACGACGACCTGCGAGGGAGGCGGGAGGGCCGGCCCTCCCTAGCCCTCCGCAGTCCCTAAGGAACGCGGCGTTACCTGCTCGGGCGGCCGGGGCCGGGGCCGGGGCTGAGGCGGCGCTGCCGCCTTCTGGAAAGCTCGACGGGCGGGGCGGGCGCGGAGGCCGCGGTGAGCGCTGGGCCGCCGGGGCGGGGCAGGCGCGCGTGCGATGCGGAGGCCTTTTCTGTTCACTCTCGGTTTGTTTGGGGCGTGAGGAACGGTGGTGGCGGGAAAACAGCTCCGGATGCTGCACCCTCACCGCCAGTGCGGGGACCTCTTTGTGTAAGGGCTGCGTTTTCTCGAGCTCTCTGTGCTGCTGCAGGAAGGTGCAAGGTCTTCACAGCCATCTGCCACTTAGGCTTTTCTGGACATCCCGGGGGGCTGGTCTGTGTTTCCCGGTGGCGCCAGGCACACCGGGCTGCCGTGCCGACAGTTGGAGCTACTTTTCCTGCTCACGCCGGAAAGGGAGGACACGGCGCGGGAGGCTCCCGCGGGCGCGGGTTCCAGCCTCGGGCACAGCAGCGCAACTGAGGCGGTGTTGGCTTCGGGAGCTGCGACCACGTCTACGCTGAAGGAAAATACACTACACAGTGGGAACCTGGGAGAAAGAAACCAAACTGAGCCAGGGAAAACGGTCTGCTTGCAAGTGCGTGTCCCTTCCTCTCCCTTCACTTGCCCTAACCCCGCATAAGCCAATGTAAACTGTCATGGTATTTATTCCCCCCCCTTCTTGCTTTGTTTGCTGCCTTGTTCTTCAGCTGGAAAATAGACACAGCCGAAGAGTGATGTAACTGCAAGAACACACAGTTCTGTGTTTTATTAACTACTGCTGACAGCATCAGCCGTGAGAAGCCTAAAATGCTCATTACGTCTTGCAGCTCTTCCTAGGACAGCGAAGAAAATGGAAGTATCAACATTGAATTCTGCCACATTGTCTTTTGTAGTTTGCAAATGAACTGATAATTTAACTGATAGGATGCCTAAATGGGTGAGCATTAATCATAAACAAAGACAAACTCCGGTGGCTCAGCATTGACTGTTGGTTTGTTTAGTGGGCATGATGGTTCTCTCCATAGTCACTTGAAAATACATTCTCCTGAATATGAATATGGGCAGTATTTTGACTATGAACAGATAGTAACTTTGCTTATGTTTATATGGGTGTCCAAAGTTTCCAAATGATCAGGAAATAGCACCTGAGTACTTTCAGTTTGATTGAACAGATCATTGTGTTTTGTGAATTATATTTGCAAGATACACACACAAAGGGTGAAAAGTTGTAGCATATTACTTTTCCTTTCTCCCCATTTCTGCACTTTACTCTTCCCTACTTTTCTGCAGTTTTTGTACTGGAGTCTGAATTTATGGCTTTGAAGCTGCTGCTCTGAATTGACTTCCTTCCCTCATCTAAAAAAGGAAATGGAGTAGTAAGTGCTTTATTTTAGTATGTAGAATTTTCCTCTTACAACTTAGCAAATCCTGGTCTAAATTTACTTAAAAACCCCACAAAAAACAACTGCAGGTGATCCATCATCTGTAAGAGTGAATGTTTGTTGATTAATTGCTAAATTAATGTCAGACACCCAACACTGAGTTAGCTATCCACTTGTGCTAAGAAAATAGCACAAGTTCTGGGCATGTGATTTTTTTAAGGTGGGAGGGAGGGAAAAGAAACATAACCTAAGAAAGTTCCTAAAACCATGTTTGAGTTCCATAGTGTTATCTGATGTTAAGTACTTTGTTTCTTCAGCTATTCCTTTCTTCCATTTACAGTATTCAAGATATGGCATAGTTGAGCATTGGAGTTTGTAAAGGCTTTCACATATTTATCTACTAAAATGGATTTAGGTGGCAGCTTTTTAGTCAGTGTAAATTCCCTCTTAGCCTCTCATCCCATTTAGCTCTATGTTCCTACGGTTTATTTTAGTGAGAGTTCAGTGGTGCACTAGTCGTGAGAATTACAGTCGTGTGTGTGGAATGACATTCAAAGTGATGATGGTTGAAGGCGGCACCTCATGCAGCTGGCATAGCAGCAATAGCACTTGGAGAGGCAATTGGAGTCACTGAACTGAAATGGGCTCTACTTGATAAGAGGAAAATCTATCAGAATCAATAGAAATTACAGCCTTTGCCATGTTGCAGCTTCAGTATTTGTCCTAAAAGTTCCAACAATGGCATTTGAAATGTCTTTTTATGTAATTATCTTCCTTCTTGGAAGTAAGTCGAGTTTTCAAACCTGACCTTGGTGGCTGCTATACTTGTTGGTTAATCAGGATATGAGCATCATTCCTGACTTTTTGAAGGCATGAACAAGTATTTTCATTGTGTGATGGTGGGTATCACCCAGGTATTCTTAGATGGGCACAGTGAAAGCACCCTTCTCTGTCGTGTTTTGACATCTTATGCATATGGCAGCTGTTATTCCCAAGGCACAAACACAGCAATGGAACTCTTACAATCTGGTAAATTTTGCTTTAAATCTGTGGATTGCTGTTTTGTTTTCTGGAATGTGCTCACTTGTTCAGTACTTTCTCTCCCCCAGTGCCATCATTTGCCAGCAGCAAGGTCTGCCTGTGCATGTACGCAGAAGGAAGAATTGCATCTCCCCTTTAGGTCACACCTGAGATCACTGTGGTTTATGTCAGTGTGAAGTTAGACCTCTGTTACCCTGCTCCTCTATGGTCTTTAAAGGAGCACCTGTCAGGAGTGGAGTGGCATCCCTGCACTGGAGAGGATGGTTTTGACAGTAGCATACCAATAGAGACTTGCTTTTGTTGGGCAGAATCACACAGCCAGGGTTTGACGTTGTTTATGGCTGCTAAAGTAGCAACTAAAGCTTGACTCCTGAGTAGTGAGTTGGCCTTAAAAATGAACAGTGTAACCAGACTAGTAATTCAGTGCAAATTACACACAATGCATCAAGCCTTGGACATATGTGGTTCTAATTCGCAGGTCATGTTTTTTGCAATGACTGAACTTCCAGTCAACTCAAGTTTTAGGCTCTGGTCTTCCTTAGCAAGTAATACACTGTATAAGAAAATGGATTGGTGCTGAGGACCTAATATCCCTGCACTATCTTTGCATTTTTTTATTTCATCCCAGGTCCCATTAAACAGGTCAAATGCAGTTAGAGGCATTCCAAGAGCATTTTTCTTGCAGTAAATGAATAAAGTTTGTGCCTGGAGAACACTGCACTAACAAGCCAGATAATGGGGAATAGTCTGCTAACTTCAAAAGCATAGAAAAGCTCTTAATATTAACATAACTAAAAATGTTTTTAATATACTTAATGCAGTGTTCCTGCTGGTTTCCATTTTAAACGTGTTAATTCACAGAACACTTAAGATCAGTCAGCACATAAAATAATCTTGAAACAATGATTCTAGGTTCTGCTTCCTCCCACTTCCCAGGTGCAGGAGTCTTCCTGGCCCATCACTAAGAGTATTAGAGTTCCATAGCAACATCAGTGTAGTAACTAGTTTAAAGCAATCCTTTGCTGTGTATTTTTTTCCCAGTAGGAGCCAGTTTCCTACCAATGCAACTGATAAAACTCTTGAAGAAAAACATGAAGTGTTTTATGACTAAATAAGAGGTTTCTTTATTCAAATATCTTATTTCTGGGCACTATCACAAGATTATTGCACCAAGTTATATTAAAGTACCCAGTATTCCATTAATTCCTCTGCAAACAGAACACCAAGCTCCATCTTGTCTCTCCTCCCACTTGGATTATGAGTTGAAAGCTCAGTGGAAATACTCTGTGTATGAAGGCAGAAATGTAATACTAGTAATCAATCCCAAATTTCCAAAAGCATTTGTTTTTACCTAGTCAGCTTCAGTGAAAAAGTATTCCCTACAGAAAAAAACCCCAACCGTAAACACAGACATACACAACATACAAATTATGGTATTCCCAGTTTTGTTTATTTTTATGGAATGCTAATTTAGTTACAATATGGCAGTTCATAACTACTGAAATGTGACATTAATTCACCTCCAATGCTGCAGAACAGTCTTGATTTATATAGTTTTAAAACAATCTTATTTTACATAATTGAGGTCTCTGGTGGTTTTTAAGCTCTGATGCTTAAGCACACAGCAAGCTATAAACCTTAGGTTTTATATTTTTTACATATATTCTATGTATTCAGACAACTGCTGTAAGTTATCTATAATTTAATATTTATAAAAAGTGCATATACTGGTACATATGCACATCTAGAAACACTTTCACTACTGCCTCCCTTTTATAAAAAGCTGTGTAACATACAGCTATATTATTCTTACTCACTGCTATTAAAGTCCTTTACTATATTTGTTACACAGTTTCAACTATTCAATTCCCTCAAACTGAATGTAGGTATTTCTATGCATATTTTCTCCTAAAGAAAAGAAGTCCTCCCTATTTGTTTAAGAAGTTTTAAGTCATGCATCAGTTTAGTAAACAGTCACTTTAGCATGAATTTTAGAATCCTTGACACTGTAAAATTTGCTTCTGGAAAATGTCTATTTAATTTCTTCTTTTAGTTACAAAAAATATATATGATTGAAACATACTGAATACATGCATCTCTCAAAGTGGCTATATTCTAGCCTTATAGATAAATTAAAAAAGTACACCCTTGCTAATAGGATGCAAACATGGCCTCAAATAGGCCATTACCTGTATTTAATATAGCTCATTACATTAAAAAGTTCAAGTCAGCTGTTCTCTCAAGATGGTGTCAAAAGACTGAAGAGTATAATGTATTTATACTCAATATACAAAGGTGGGTGCACATACCAAGTGCCATTTAACTATTCAATACTTCTAAGCTTTGCTTCTGGTGATACAAGTTCTGAAATGATCTGAATAAAAATTTAAGCTGAAAATTGTTTAATACATTGTAAAAGCAAGTTATGCTTAAAAGAAAAATGTACACTGAACAACCTGAAGTAATCACTGAAACAACTGTACAAAAGTATTATAGATACAGAAAATAACGGTGGGTTTAACTTCAAACAGAAAGTAACACTTGTTAACATATGTAAAAACTTGCTTTGTTTTATTCTTCTGCCAAGTAAGAATTTGTAGCCATTCAGAACAAGTAAAATTTAAACCACCTCACAATGTTTACATTTAAAGTTTTTATACAGTGCAAACATTTTAGACAGAATAGCTCCCCAGTGAAAGAGGTGACACCACTCAGTGCCAGTCTTTTGAAGATTCTTCTTTCAATAAGTCTATTTACACATTAAGCTAAAGGTTCACTATATATGCTTTAAGTTTGCTGAATATCAGCAGAAAAAGACGTGAACTAGCAGCAGCTGTATTACAAATCTATGATAGTTACTTTAATGAATGCATAAAGTTTTCAAGACTGTATTCAGTGTCATACTGTTCTTGATCCCATAGTTCTCCAAGGTTTTCGAGTACTGATTTCATTGATGCTTTCCCAGAAGAGGTAGAGGTATCTGCTTTCTCAGTTTTTCCATCCTTCACAAAAGAAAAAAAACCCAAGCATAAATCAATTAATATACAGAATGTTTTCAGGAATGTACTAAATTCTTAAAATTCTGATGATTCTTTTTGGGAAATACCACTTTTCAGAGTCTACTGTCTACTATTCATCATTCCAACTTCAAGTGTTCGTCCAATTAAATTTTACATTTCCAAGCAAAGCTTTTCGCTAAGCTTACTCTAGGTATTTGTACAAGTGGTTCTTTACCTTGTCTAGAGTGAACAGATCAAGCAGCTGTTCTGTTCCCATGCTCTGTAGGCTTGTGTTTTCTTGGCTGATCACTGTATTTGCAACATTCATTTTGAACTTTTGAAGACCCATGATCTTCTCCTCCAGAGTTCCCCTGGTTATCAGGCGATAGACATTAACAACACGTTTCTGAAAGAAAACACACTTTGCTAAAATGTACCATCTGAGGTATTAAAGAAAGCATAGTTCATCATGGACAGCTTGGAAGCATTTTGGCTTCAAGTACCACTACCGCAGGGTAACTCTGTAAATTTGACTCTTCTTAGAATAAAAGAATAAGACTATGCCAGCATACAGCAGAGGCACCTGCAATTACATCTGTACTCAGGAAGTTAAGAATTCACAGAATTACAGAATCGTCATGGTTGGAAAGGACCTCTTGGATCACTGAGTCCAACCATCAGCACAAAACCAAAAACCAACAAACACACACACTCCACCAAAAAACACCCACAAAAAATCCCAACCTTGGCTACTAGAGCATGCCCTGACGTGCCATATCTACACGTTTCTTGAATACCTCCAAGGATGGTGACTCCACCACCTCCCTGGGCAGGCTGTTCCAGTGCCTGACCACTCTTTCAGTATAGAAATTCTTCCCAATATCCAATCTAAACCTCCCCTGCTGCAACTTAAGGCCATTTCCTCTGGTCCTATCATTATCCACCTGGGAGAAGAGGCCAACACCCACCTCCTTGCAACCTCCTTTCAGGTAGTTGCAGTGGGCAATGAGATCTCTCCTCAGCCTCCTCCAAACCAAACATCCCCAGTTCCTTCAGGCGCTCCTCATATGACTTATTTTCTAGACCCTTCACCAGCTTGGTAGCTCTCCACTGCTTTTTACAGGTGCAGAGAGAAACTAAACAATCACTCTTTCCCTGTCCAAGCAGAGAACAACCACCCTTAGGGGCTTCCTTTCAGTTCACTGTCTCAGTTGCATTTCTTCCACTGAAGGTGATAATTCCCTGGCCTCAACAGAAGAGAAGGCATACCACATTTGGGACAGGGTAAGAAAGTACACACTTCTTCATTGGGCATATTTGCAAGAAAGAAGTATGAATGAAAGCTTGGTGAAAACCCCCAGATGTCACTTTTATTATACACTACACCCTTCCCAAATTCAAAGAAAAATTCAGCAAGGGAAAAACCTTTGAAAAAATTAAAGAATATTTCACCTGCCCAATGCGATGTGCCCGATCCATGGCTTGCAGGTCTCTCATTGGATTCCAGTCATGTTCCACAAATACTACTGTATCAGCCCCTGTTAGGTTAAGTCCTAATCCACCAACGTGAGTGGTAAGCAAAAGAACGTCTATAGATGGGTCATTATTAAACCTGCATACAAAAAAGTTAAGCATGGTCAATTTAACTGAAATGGACTTATGAACCTCAACTGCATTGAGGCAGACAAAAGAAAAACTTAGTATCATAAGTAACACAGTTCATTACAGTTGGCCTCATAGTGGTTGTGAAGGGATATGCTTACCGTGAAACAATGGAATGCCTCTGACCAGCAGGGATGCTGCCATCTAGTCGCAAGTAAGTAACTGAAGGTAACTGAGGTCTGAGAAGGTCATGCTCCACTATATCCAGCATGCTTTTAAGTTGACAGAAGATAAGTACTCTATGCTGGGCTACAACAGCTTCTGTACCGCTTTCTGAAGATCCACCATTCCCCAAACCACAGTCTAGGAGCAGCTTAAAGTATAAGAGCATTGAAGTGTGTCAAAGTGACAGCAGATCTCATGAAGAAGTAGTAAACTACAGAAGGAAGTCATAATGCAAGTTTGGCTTCACTAAACTATGAAAAATAGTTTTCTTAGAAAAATAGTTTAAGAGTCAACAGAACAGAAACTGTCTTAATTTTGCTTACTTACCATAGAATTTAATTATGTCATGCAATCATAACTTTATCAAGATAACAGTCTTGTGTATAATAGAAGAGTGTTTCTGTAGCAAGAGCAACAGGATTAAGGAACAGAAGTTTTTTAACAAGGCAAAGATTATGTAAGCATCATCACCTTAAAGCAAGCTGGTTCTTGCCCTCCTCCCTTGAAGTAACAGGAAAAACAGGGTATATGCCTGAAAAGCCCTTTTACTCAATTTAATTACTACTTAACTACTGTTTTAAAATGTTTTCATATTGATGAAGTTGTAAACAAAACCTTCTAAATATATCCCTACTAATGCTGAAATTTAGGAAATTCAAGGCAAAACATACTTACTTGTTTTAAAGCAGACAGCTTAGGTGCATGTTGGATATCTCGAAGGGATGAATTATGAGCTGCAAGTTGCTCTGTAATTCTTTTATACTCTGGATGTTGGGTTGTTAACACTAATGCTGGATGGTTGCATAGCTTCCGCAAGTATTGCAATGCCTTTAATTATTTAGGAAATGAAATTCAAAGAAATGGTTAACAATGTAGGTACAGAAAAAGGATATACAAAATTGATTATAAGCATAGGGGCCAATCAGCCACATTCTACAATTTGGACTTTAGGGTATATTTTCATTAAAGTTGCACATTTATATTAATAACACCTGTATTTCAAACTGAGAATAATGGTCTGGGGTCCTGTTGCAAGAACAGTGCAAAGACTACCATTTCCCAAACCTTTATGTGAGTATGGGATGTAGCAGATGGGTTTGGGATTTGTACAGTGTCTTTGAAAATTATTGTTTCCAAGTAGTCAAGACTTGAACTGCAATTCTGTAAGACCATGAACCTTCATAGATTCAGATATAACTTTACAGAAACTTCTTGTTCACGTATTAGAATCTTAATTTTGAGTCTAACATCTGATGAGCTCAAAATTCTTTCCCTCTTGAGATCTTGCATTTTTGGTAATCAGTTTTTTAATTGAGAGTAGTATCCAAGATCCACAAAGTAGCTGAACACCAGTTGAGCAGAACATATGAAAAAAAATTAAGACTGTTTTATATGACTTAAGACTCAAAGCCATAATAGCTTTACATCACATTCTGGGCAATTTGATCCAAAATCTAAATATCTTACTTAGATTATATGGCCACGAATGTGTAAGTTAACTATTTTGGTTTTCATTTTTTATTAAACCCAGAAATACAGTTACCAAAAATAAATGAACTAGGTAATAAAAATTACTGAAGAAATCTGTACCTGAAATACATGACCTGTAGCTTTAAGCTTTGGCTTTTCAGTTTCTTCATTCAATGAAATTGAAGAAACTGTTTCATCAATATCACATTTGGCACGAGACTTGGCAAAATCTTCATAAAGCTGAACCTGTAGACCAGGCCCCAGACAAGAGAATAAGTATGGTTTCTCTGACAGAAGACAGTCATTTTTAGAGTTTATTTCTGAATTACCATAAATCAACAAAGCTATTTTATATGTAGCACAAGATCAATGTTAATAGTGAAATCTCTTGCCATTTATTTTCTTTCAGCTTGGAAAGTACTCTTTAAAAAAATCTGCAGATGCTTAGGTGTTGTTTTTGTAGAACAATGCCAGAAATTAAGCTAGAGAGAGATTCTGTTGCAACTGGACTGAAATTTGTTTTTAAACACATACTGGAAAAACTTTAGTCCTGTGGTCCCAGAAAATATCAGAGCCGATATCAGACTGACCCAGGAATACAGAAGTTGTTTCTTATTGGTCTTAACTGTTCTGAAAAACAACTAAGCTTCCAGCCACTTTTGAAGCATACCTGCAGAGGACTGAGAATACAGTAATAATCTTGAATAATTTTGGGTGGAAGATCTTGCAGTACATCCTCTTTCATCCTCCGTAGCAGGAATGGCAGAACTTGGCGGTGCAGTGCTTCCATTGCAAGGACCCCTAGTGACAGCAACAGAATCCGTATTATGGAAAAAAATTAAAAATATTCAGCCCTCTAATCTCTGATGCTGGAACTGACTGCACTCTCTTTTTATTAGCAGTTCTCATTTAAAGGCAGTAAATAAGAAAACCAAGATTTAATTTTTGGTCCTTACCAGCCTCTTGTTCTCTACTGGAGCTTCGGGCATCTCTACTTGCCAGTATTGGTTTGCCATAACGAGCTGCAAATTGCCGTTCAGTACCCAAAAATCCTGGCATAAGGAAGTCAAACAGTGACCACAACTCTAAGACGTTGTTCTGAACATAAAAGAAACATTGGTTATTTTTTTTCCACAAGTAATGAATAGTTACATATTATCAGAAACCCTTCTATACATATTTAACATTGCCTATACAACAACACACAAATACTTCAATGTTCTTTTGAGCTTCTGGAACTCAGTGGCTCCTTCATCAACCTAAATTACAGGAAAACCTGTACATACACCTTAACATGTCATTGGACTTTCTACTGTGTCTGATGTCTTATGCCACACCCTGAATTCTGGACATCAAAACCCAGAAGACACCAGTGGCCTTAGTCCTAGATGAGACAGACACTCCACAGACAAGCCATTAGGACAAAGCCCAAAATCTGCAGTTCTTAAGAGTCAAGTTTCTTGCTGATTTCACTAGAGGCAAAAGGAAATGTGCCATTGCCTTCCTTAAAGAACAAGTGGTACAAAAACTCTTGTCAGATTTAGAGCCCCATCAGTACCACAGATCCTGCACCCATTCTCCGACATGGGTATACTGGGAAAGGAAAACGTTGTGTTTTCAAGCATTTAACAATGACAGGCCTTTTTACAATGTGTACTTTGAACAAGATTAATTGATAAAAAAGCACAATAAAATTGGCTGCAAAATAGATCTATTTTGCTTAGCTTCAGCTACTCATCCAACTTCTTAGGAAAAAAAGCAGTTACCTGGATTGGTGTCCCAGAAAGAATTATCCTGTAATTGGCAGTCAGCTGCTTTACTGCTTTTGACAGCTTTGTTTTTCCATTTTTTATTACATGGCCTTCATCAAGAATGCAGTAATTAAACTTAATGTTTCTAGAAAAGAAGAACATAGACTTTAGTAGTATTTAGAATTCTAAGCTATTAAAAACCTCAGAAAACCATTTCTTACCTGAAGAAGTCAATGTCATTTCTCACAACATCATATGAAGCCACTATGAGATTGTGTCTTTTCACCTGGTGTTGTAATCTTAAGAGAAAAAAGGAAATAATAACTAAATTGTTCCTTAATGTTACTTCAGCCTTTAAAGGTACCATCACAAGATTTACCATGTCCACACTGAAGCATACCCACGTTTAAGTAGTAGTAGCAAAGTGAATTGCAAAATATGTATGATATTTTACCCTACACAAGGCATAGGTGCAACATGTGTTACCTTGCTCTTTCAGTAGGAGGTCCTGTATAGTGCAAAGGATTAAGATACTCTTTTGAGCAAAATTTGCCCACTTCATCCACCCAGTGTCCTGTGAGTGTAGGAGGGCACACCACCAAGGAGGGAAGAGGAACACTGTCCACCAGTTTTGTTCTTGCATATTCCTGAGCCCTTTAAGAATATCAAAACAAGCTTGAAAAATTTGTTTTTCACAGGGTAGCTGAGGTTGGAAGGGACCTCTGGAGGTCATCTCATCCAACCCCTCTGCTCAAGCAAGCCACCTACAGCCAACTGCCCAGGACTATTTCCAGAGTCATTAATGTAGATAAAACCTTACATTAAAGTCTTTGAGATAGGATGTTACTTAAGCTTACCTGAGGCAATGATCACCTGCAAGAATGCAAATGGACTGTAAAGTTTTTCCTAAGCCCATGTCATCACAAAGAATTCCATGAAGTTTGTATTTATTGAGAAATGCCAGCCAGTTCACTCCATCCTGAAATCAGAAAAGAGTGCCTCAGAAATAAAAACTGATTTTTGGCTAGTTAAGCTCGAGTTCAAGGGCTGTATATTCTATCATCCATCACTGCCCAACTAAGAGCTTGTTTCCCCACCCTAAATGCATCCACTACAGCCCATTCACTTGAAGCAGAGGGGAATACAAGGATAAAGATAAGCAGCCAAACAGTACAAATGAGGCCTGGCTTTGCAGTGGTGAGCTGCCAGTCAACCTAAACAACCTAAACCCTGAGAAAAATTACAGAGTCCAGAGGGAGGAATAAAAGACCATTAAAAGCAAAACAGTATAAATGGCATTACTTAATTTGCTCTTCCTTACCCAAGAGTCCAAGATAGACACTGCACAGCTAAAAACAAAAACCCACAAGCAAAAAAACCCAGCGCCCAAACAACTCATACTCTTCCATAAAATTGCATCACACTGGAACTTACTGCTCTTAATAAAAGTGTAAGCTGTTACCTGCTGGTATTTTCTGAGCTCTGCTTTGATTGGTACTGGAATTTCATAGTTTTCCAGTTTTTTGCCATCCAGTAATTGTTCCAGAAAGTGACGTTCTTTGGCTTTCATTCGGATTAATTCTTCAGACATGTTTGGTGGATCTGGTATACCAGCCTAGGATAATATTTTTAAAGCAGTTATGTAAGAGCTACAGCACTTAATTCTCACACAGACAGTAAGAAATAAAACCTCATACTAGCTTATAAATTTTAAACAAACATATGACAATGATCTGCAATCTTCTCAATTGTATAAATCCAAACTTAGTGTTACACTTTTTGATTGTTTGCAGATCAACTCATCCAGGGTTGTAGGGTGCAAAAAACAAATTCTGCTCCAAAGGATACACTGAAAAACTTCAATTGCATAGCAGAGGGGAAATTCTGGTCAGGCTTTTAAGATTTCACAAAGATTGGGCTATTCTACTTGTAATCAGAGTTTATCTAGCTGGCTAGAGAACCCTTTGACATCCATTTCTCCATAGCCACAGTCTACCAAAGTTCAATGGATTTTTCTCCTAAAGATGTTAGAATTAGATCTAAAGTGGTATTTAAATCTGTAGGAGGAATTCAAGCAGTTGGAAACTATTGGAGAAAATGAAAAACCTAAACCCCTCTAGGTTTGTAGCAGCAGATTTTGGCTTCCTAGGTACTTCCCATACCAGGCCAGAAGCCCAAAGCAGCTATATGGGGACCAAACATGCTGTCTAATAAAATAAAGTAGCAAAAGAGGCACTGGTATTTTCCATCACATCTGTCATCCCAGTTTTCTGGCCCATCTCCATCTTTAGTTAGTTTTACTTCAAAACCCAAGTTACTAATCACTTAGGGCTCCTGGCTGCAAAGAAAAACTCTGCCAAATAATTCCACTGTATATGATGTTAATAAGAGGAAAACCAACCCAGATTTTTTATACTAGAAGTGCTCAAATAAAGTATTTAGGTACATACCTACACACAGACAACAGCCTACTTGTTCAACTGCTCTTCCTAACCTCTCTTTTAAACAAACGTGACTGAAGTGTCACTACTGTACCAGTTAATTTGGTTAAAGTCTGCTTGCAGCATGACTGCTTATCAATAAAAGAGTACAGGTTAAGTTGAACCATTTATCTTACAATCCTTCCCTCATATTTTCATGGTTCAACGAATAAGGAAATTGAGAATAAGGATACATAAAACTGAGCACAGCTAAGTTCTCCCAACTAATTTTTTTGTATTGTTTCCAATTACAATTAGAAACCACCACAATAATACAGATTAGAAGCTCCAAGTTTATTCAGGCTTCTATCACTTTTACTTATCCAGCAGCTGAATTCAGGTCCTGCATTTTAGACAGTATATAAAATGCCAACAATAAATACAAAAGACTAGAAAGGCTGTTTTGTTAAAACACATCTCCCTTCAGGGATGTGAAATCAAAAGAGTGGAAAAGGTTTTTTGTTTTAATAATAACACTGTAACTACCAAAAGCTTGAAAGTTTGTCTTACGATAGATCTTCTAGACTACCCTAAAAAGATTCCTATTACAAAAAGTAAAACTTTATCCATAAAACACCATTTGGTAAGTTTTTTTCACACAAAGCATGTGTGGAACTTGGTCTACAAAAACTTTATTATCAAATGATTTCAATCTCAAAAAAAGGATTCCTTATCAATGGATTTCCTCATAAAACATCTATTTTCCTAGTCCCTATCAATCTACTCCCTACTTTTTCCACTGAGATGATTCCAACTCCTCTGCAGTTATAAATTTAAGTTCTTTCTTTGGCTAACATTTAAAGTTGCTAGCTATTGAAAGACTGTGCCACAACAGTACTGTTATTTTTCTCTTATTCTTAGTCTACTTTCACTCAAAGTTTGCATATTTAATATAGTTCAGTAGCTGATATTGAACTTCCTTGTATGACAAGGGAAGTCTTAAGGGAGTTCTTGAACTATGGAAAAGAAACATAACTGATCATGCCTATGGAAGCATAATAAAACAATTACATGTAATAAGGCAAGGTCACAAAATCATTCTACAATAGCTTTAAAAAATAATCTGAGTTACATATATTCCATAGACCAGACGCATATGAAGGACACTGGTGTAAATGGCACTGGAATGAACAGCAGCATGTCAGAAATTAATTTCTACTTCACTCACTTTCAACTTTTTCAACATTTTAATGAAAGCATACAGAAAGAAAGCGCTCCATTTAAGGCAGACTGCCAGTTACCAGATTCTTAGGTTCTGTTCTTCTAAATTAAAAACTAATTTTTTGAAAAAGAATTCCGAACTGTCTTCTGTTACCATCTGGTGGTGAGAAAAAGTTACTTAGAAGCCTTGTAGTCCTTGAAGTGCAATCTTAGAAAGTGTCTAAGGTATGCCAGTTGTAGTAAGACTAAAAAACTAAAGCAAATCTGTACTGATTAAACCCTACTGGATCATAATACACACAGTATTTTGCCCAAAGCTGTAGGGTGGGGCTTTTTTTGATTTTAAGAGGGAAGAATAAGTAGCTGTACTTATCTCTACACTAATTCTATTGCTGACAATTCACTTTTTCCTTTTAAATCACTATTGCTTTTTTATGCATTTCTCTTGACCATATACACAACATACACACCCAGGGGAAAGCACACACAACTCCTAAGACTTTTGAGCCAAGACTAGCAAGAGCAACATTACATGTAAAATGTATGAATATACACTAACTTTGTATACACAGTTGAAATGAGTTTATTTTAATGATAAATTTTAATTTAACGTTAATTTAGAAAATAACAGAGGGTCCAATTTTACTCCCTTTACATTATAAAGGAGACACATTCAATTACTGGATATGGCCTCACCATCTATAAAAAGTTACTTATTCAACATTTAATAACCCAGAAACATGGACTTTGTGGCTGGTGAAAAAGCAGATACAGGACAGTTCACATACTCAGTATACTTACAGCATGAGCTTACCTCAAGAGGCATTAGTCTAATTAGTGTTGCAAAGCACTGAGTAGCCATAAAACGTACACTGTCAGTTTGATCACTCATTCTACCCAGAACTGGAACCACCAGAAGAACAATGTATGGAACTATACCAACATCCAGCTGCTCCATTACACCTGGACCAGTTACTAAGGAAATAGTTTTTACCAGTTCAGGATTGTCTGACATCAATATACACCTGGCAGATTTTACACTCAATGGGTAAAAGTCATTAATACACTACATTCTGAAGAACAGGATTTCTGCTAACAAAGCAAAGTGAAAAAGAAAAAAGTCTGATCTATCCAGTTACATTTAGCTCACTGAATTCCATGGTTTGAGAAGCTGAATTACATTCACCTTCATTTGCTAGAAAAAATAAAGACAATGGAAATTAAAGTTTCTTCCATTTCTTAAGAGTTTAACATTTTATTTCATTCCTCCTCCCATATTTTTTTTCAGGCAACAGTTTTTGTTCCTCCAAATCATGCAGCTGCAAAGAGGTTTCTGCATTTTTGAATACTCAAGCAAGGATACATGCAAGTGCTTCAATTGCACCTTCTTGTTTGGTGTTGTCATCTATTGCTCCCAACCATGGTAGAACTTTCTCTAAAAAGATATTCATTGTTTCCATGGTAGCTATTTTGCTCATAACACCTACACAACGAGCAGCCATGTGTCTCACTGCAGTGCTTGGATGTTGAAGGCACATATAAAGATGAGGCAAATGCTGTATTAACTGAATAGAAAAAGAGGATGGGGAGAAAAGGTTAATATTAATTATAAGCAAACTACTAAATTATTTTGAAGTAAAGACAGTCTTCTAAAGTCGCTGTTGCCTCACAAAGAAATGGCTTGAAATGGCTTCCTTTCAAACGACTGAACTTTGAAGAAATACTACTCCCCAGTACAGTTAAAATTCAGAGAGCAAGAAAATGTTTCTGGTTATAATAAAAATGCAAAGTAAAGAAGTCCCTGATAATTACAGAAGTGTTTCATACTGCAAAAATACAATACTAAGTACTCAGAACTTTTTATTAAAAAATTATTGCCTAAATGCAGACACAAAGATGAAAGAATTCCTTCCAGCCAGTTCTAGATTAATTTTATTTATGTTTAGGCAGACAACTATCCATGTTAGGAGTCTTTTTAACTCTGTGTGACAAGAAAGACACCCAGAAAGAAATTCCCATCTTCCCAAGGGGGTATGTGTTTACCTACATACCTTTTTAAGCAACACAAAAAAATTATGTCAAATACCTTAAATGGATGGTCATGTTTTCCCTAGTCTGGAAGCCCCTAAGTGTTAACTTAGATGAACCAATTTCCCCCTCTTTGACTATGATTTATTTTAAACCTGTATACAGTATTAGCACCCCAAATCTAGACATTAATTACACACTATATATATATATATATATACACACAATGCTTATACATAAATCTTTTTATGACATATGCCAAATTCACTTTAAATCACTTCAGTATTTTACTAAAATAGGTAACAATCCATATGTTCTATATGAATCTCCTCCATCTGCTCAAAATTCTACAGCCATCCTTTGTGCTCATCCTGTCCCATCATATCCTTTCCAGACAGAGTTCTGGCCTAGTTATTCCTTGAATGAGAGCTTTTCCATATATTTTTATCATGCTGTAGTCTTTCTCTATGACTCTTCCAGTGCTACTATATTTATTCTGAACTGTAGTATTGGAGATAAGCTGGTACTGAAAATTCTATTCAGATGTAGGCATAATGGTGACTTTCTTTTTCCATTTCTTTCTTAACCAGTATTTTACATTCAGCTGGTACTTTCACAGAACTATCCTAACTCCAGGATAGAGAAGAAATAGCTTTAAAGCTATTTTTTATAGCTTAACTACTTATGATAAAAGGCTATGTCTTCAGTTTATCAAGACTAGATTACTAGAACATGCAGACTACCAAAAACACTATTTGAGCTAAACAAGAAAGACAATTAAAAATAAGTTTTGCAAAACAAAGATGAAACAGTGGCAATGAACAGACTGAACTGCTTCATGTAATTACCAGAGGATGTAGCTGAGTATCCATTGAAGCTGCTGTTGTTTCAAAAACCTGTAAAGAGTTTACTAGCTCCTGGGCAGGAGCATCTCCTTTTTCCAGCAAGGACTTTCGGTCTGTTAAAAACAGAAAAGATGTTCAGTTTAAGACTGATCTAGTGCCATCAGCTGACCAGACCCTCCAGCTCAAATCAGAAGTGTAATTACCAAAATTATTGGTGTGAATGTTGTTCCTTAATGAACCAACCATAGCATCCCAGAGATGTGGCAATCCTGTTGCCATTTCAGCACCAAAATGTTTAGCTATAGTAGATAAGGCAAATTCAGCTCCTCTTCTCTGTACAACATATGGTTTCTGAGCCTAAAATGAAAGTTAACCAAAGAAGTGAGGACAGATAAATTTAAAAATAACATTTTTCCAAGAAGGTGCACATTGCTATACAGGCATTCAATTCTGATTGTGTTTATAGCTACTTACAACAAATTTGTTGGCTGATTTTTTTCCTTTTAAGTAATTTATTTTTTATACAGATAAAAAAGGAAGATATTTTCTAGCAGACTATTTAAATCCTGTAAATTTGGAGATACGGCTTCTGCTGGCACAGACCAATTTCAGCAAGAGGTTTTGCAACTGGTTCCAGTTCCAGAACCTCAGATATAGCCAATATAGGGAACACCAAGAACAGCAGCATGCTAACAAAACTTTCCCAAAGTAATGTTTGCTATTAAGCCCTTTCTCTCTTCCTTCCACCTTCTTTATAGAGTGGAATTGATAGCTATAACTTTAACAATTAAGAACAAAATCCACAACACTGTTTAGGAATCACAGTCCTGAATAGGAACTTAGTAAAACACTACATAAGTTTTACTCATATAAAACTTAAGCAAGTGTGGAAGCCACATGCACATCAGAAATATTAACATCCTATTCTAAGTGTAAAATATTTCAGGAGTATTGATTTTGTTAATGACGCAGTGAAGACTTAAATCGTCATCATCAGAAACTAACATGTGGTGCTTGCATCACAAATTTTTCTATCAGTTCAGTTCTCTCATGAAAAGATCCCGGATATCCTATTATAATAGTATCAACTCCAGTTAATTCAAACTAATGGAAGGAAGGAGTAGGTGTGCATGGTGCATGCGCGAGGTTTTGTAATTTACCTCATCAAGTTCTGTAGGAATGCTTCCACTGCTGCCAGTGGGGAGATCTGCAATTGGGGCTTTTGGAGCTTTTGGAGTAGGACCTCGCCGACTTGTGATGGCAAAAGCAGCTTTCTGATGTCTATACAGTGTAATTATTCCCCTGTGCTTGCTAACTGTATGATGCATCCCATCTTTATCAGAGTTGGGCCCTAAAGGAAAAGAGAATAGTTGACAACAATTTAAGCTGCAGTTTAAAATGTAGGTAGAATAGCTACCTGCAAGTCACCTGCAGATCTCAACAGCCTTTAAAAAAAACTTTGGCATCATCCTCAAAGATGGAAAAGTTTAAGTTCAGAGTAGAGTTACTCTGTTAAAAGCACATTACACTTGGCGAGAAAATCCTAAATGTGCAAAATACCACATATATTCTTACTCAGCAAAAAATAAAGGTAACAAAGCTTCAGTTAAATATAAAAAGTTTGCACAAGTTTATCTCAAAACAGTTGAAGACTAATTTGTGTGGTTCATTCAATCAATTTTTAGCAAGAAACATTTAAGAAAAAATCATGACCCTAGATAATTTATTTCAAACATTGTGCTTGTCTTTTGTTACCTTACAATTAGCCTACAGAATATAAGTCAGACTTTTTTCTGAAAGGCTACTTTAGTTTCCATTCTGATTTGATTTCAGTTAAAAGCTTCATAACACATGTAAATGAAACATGATAATAAGTGCATAATAATTGAACAACAGTAAATAACTGAAAATTGGAACAAAGGTCTCTTATATGCCAAGTCTGTGAAATATTGTACACTGTGTATTTTAAGACATCTAAATTAAATCATTACTAATAATTGAAGACTCAGTTGCTGGCATTTTAAAAACACTGAAAACAAGATTCACTCAAATACTCATTTCAACAGTTCAGAGACAAGCAGACATATTTTAAGAATCCAGGCAGTCTTAGATACCATACCTTTTGAGTTTTCATGGCTAGTCTGAGGCTGTGCAGGACACGCTGCTAATGGGGTAAGATGCGGATCCACACAGAGAGAGTTGCAGAGATTTTTTATAATTTTTGAGTTGGGACAAGGAGACCTTGTTGTACACTGCTGAAGTAACTTTGCTATACATGAAGCCACATAATTTTGTACGAGTGTATTCTCCTCTTTTTTGATAGCTTCCATTAAGGGTTTTATAACAGGATTTAGTTTTTCTGGAAGTTGCTGCAAGTTCACAACTGCACATGCAGCAAATGTATGGACTCGCAGATGCAACACTTGCCATTCTTGATTTGTTTCTGTAACAGTCATTTGGACCTGTTGCCGTTTACTGTCCAATTGTTGTAGAATTTTAGGATTCAAAGTAAAGGATGATGTCACTTCATTGAAAACGGAAGTAACCTAGTAAAAAGGAAGAAAGTTACAAACCTGTTTCATTTACTTCAAAACAGGATATCCCCTGAAAACTGCAGTTTTCATGGCATAATATGAGTCACCTCACTGAGTATTATCATCTCCATTTTTCCAGCAAATAGCAGGAAATGCTCCAAAATGTAGTTTATGGAATCTTGAACTGCAGCTCAAGGGGAAAATCAGGCATATTATGAACATTTCAAGTCTAGATTCCCAAACCTAAAAGAGGAGCTTACGTATTCCTCCAAATTTAGAATGTCCTATATCTGCCAGATACACCCAGATATTCTGACAATATGTAAGCATATGACAGATAAGCAAAAGATAATATGCCGTGAATACAAGAGACGAGAAAAGATGTGCAAGGCCCTGTTCACGAAGAAGTTGTTTCTAAGATGATTTTCTTTTGAGGAAAGGAGACTGGGATAAAAATCTATGAAAAAACTGAGCACAACACAGTAGCTGCAGGACTTGGCATATCCTCCTCCAGTCACAACTGGTGACTACTGTTGCTTACATTTTTCACAGGAAACAGATAAAAGCTATGTGGAGTCGTGGAAATGCTAAACTTAGGATATTTAAGCTCCTAATTACAGGAAAGATGACAGCTCTCGAGAGAGTTAGTCTTGGGCAGGGGAGGGACTTGTTGGTTTTTGCCTTTTACTTTTAAATAGTCAAGTCTTTTAACTATCTGACTTGTATTGCTTCATTCTACAGATACCTCAAGTTCTACTCCACATGACCTCGATGACAGAATAGCCAAAGGGCAAAAAATATATATAGCAAGGAGGAGCATAGAATTTTTACATCTAATGCATGAAGACCCATACTACAATGTAGAGTAGGTTTGGTGTCTCTATTTCAAAAAAACTTGAAGCCTTGAAAAGGGTGCAGAAGACAGACACAGAAAATAGCAAATAGTTATGAGTCTTCTAATCCAGAATGGGTATCTTCTGAAAACACATGCATTGGTCAAGTAACCCTATTACTAGACTCCAGAGTAACAGCTCAGATACATGAAAACTTCTCACAGAGACTACTATAAGCTCACATGATCCTGTCTGGCTTTAACTTGGGAATTTATTCATTTTTGATGGCAGCCATAATCAGACTGGCTGCCAAAATCCCCTTGGTCCATATACACAATAGGATATCCAGACTAGACTACTGTGTATTACTACATAAATACTACAATCTAAGTTAGAATGTTAAGATCCATCATGCTACAGTCATCATGGTCTTAACTATACAAACTTAAGACTTCTCTTACACTTATTCTCAGGACCCCCGTTGCATACACAAACACATGCAGGATTGTAATTCCCCTCCTCCCCCACTCCAAGATGGGCAACATCCATCACTATTTCTTCATTCCCCCAAATCTCCACACCCCTCTCAACCCAGTTCCCTTTTATTCCTCAGGGTCTTAAATCCACAAGCTCTTCACTTATATCCTGCCATGCTCATCTTTCTCTCTGCTTAAGAGACCCATTTAGGGTTGGAAGAAAAACCTTTTAATTTGCTGTCCCAACATTTGACACTGTCTCCCACAGCATCTTTGTACATAAGCTGAGGAAGTGTGGTCTTGATGATCAGGGGGTGAGTGGATCATGAACTGGTTGAAAGGAAGAAGTCAGAGAGTTCTGGTCAATGGGGACAGAATCTAGTTGGAGGTCTGTGACTAGTAGAGTCCCTCCGGGGTCAGTACTGGGACCAGTGCCATTCAATATTTTCATCAGCAACCTGGATGAGGGAACAGAGTGTGCCCTCAGCAAGTTTGCTGATGACACAAAACTGGGAGGTGTGGCTGACACACCAGAAGGCTGTGCTGCCATTCAGTGAGACCTACAGGCTGGAGAGTTGGGTGGGGAGAAACCTGATGAAATTCAACAAGGGCAAGTGTAGAGTCTTGCATCTGGGGAAGAACAACCCCATGTTCCAGTACAGGTTGGGGGCTGACCTGCTGGAGAGCAGTGTAGGAGAAAGGGACCTGGGGGTCCGGGTGGACAGGAGGATGACCATGAGCCAGCAATGTGCCCTTGTAGCCAAGAAGGCCAATGGCATCCTAGGGTGTATTAGAAAGGATGTGGTTAGTAGGTCAAGGGAGGTTCTCATCTGGAATATTGTGTCCAGTTCTGGGCCCCTCAGTTCAAGAAGGACAGGGAACTGCTGGAAAGAGTCCAGCACAGAGCCACAAAGATGATTAAGGGAGTGGAACATCTCCCTTATGAGGAAAGGCTGATGGAGCTTGGCCTCTTTAGCTTGGAGAAGAGGAGACTGAGGGGCAACCTCATCAATGTTTACAAATACGTAAAGGAGGAGGATGGAGCCAGGCTTTTTTCAGTGATGTCCAGTGATAGGACAAGGAGCAACAGGTGCAAACTGGAGCATAGGAGGTTCCATGTAAACATCAGAAAAAACTTCTTCACTGTGAGAGTGACAGAGCCCTGGAACAGGCTGCCCAGAGAGGTTGTGGAGTCTCCTTCACTGGAGACAATTAAAACCCGCCTGGACACATTCCTGTGTGATGTGCTCTAGGTGATCCTGCTCTGGCAGGGGGGTTGGACTAGATGATCTTTCAAGGTCCCTTCCAACCCCTAAGATTCTGTGATTCGCTGTATTTTTGTTTACAGAGCTTTTCATGTCAAGAGCTACCTTTTTTTTGGCATATCTAAGATTGATGTTTTCAGATGTAAGACGACAAATCGATGGAACAGTAAGGGAAAAAACTCTTTAAAACAAAGGCCTAGGGAGGCTGAGGGGGGATAGAAGGTCTAGAATTTACACAGTTTATTTACTAGTCTTTTGACAGTGATTTTGAAGGAGTTTCAGCTTGCTTTGTTTTCTTCTATATAGACTTCAATAGTGAATCTACACCTGGAATCAGAATACAGTCATTTTTTTTCTCCTGTTAAGTATCTATCTTGCATTCTACTTGGTTTTTGGCATTGTCTGTAAAGACCACAGGGGAAGCAGTAAGGATCTATTACATATCTCATGTCAAAGAATGTGTAAAGTCACTACATTATTTCTACAACTTACTATCTAATAATCATGCTGAAGATATATTTCAAAACAAGATCAGATTGAAGGAGGGACTGACATGCCTCTACTTACCAGCTCATTAGCCTGATCGATTGTGAATACACTGCAGTTTACTCTGTTGCCAATGTCAATGTTTGCATCAGCTAATAATGAGATGAGTTGTTTACATTCATTCTGCATTCGTGTAAAAGGAACAGCAATTTCATCATAATAGAGATGTTCAGAAAGGACCCCAAGTAAACGAGGCTGCACACAAACAGCCACAGTTCTACACTCCTGTAACAGGAAGAGACAATTTGTATTTCTGAGCAATCACAATTTCTTTTTGTTTGGTTTTTGCACTAAGTGCAATCTAGCTACAAAAAAATCAGTTTCCAGACAGACCATTAACATTTGTAACCCAGAATATTAAATATTATGAACAAACCCTTCAGTCTGCCACCAGAATAAGTGATAGTTCATACAGGGAAGACAGTCACGTTAAAAAGAAGCATTGAACTTAGAACATGCATGTTCAGAGAGTTATTTGTAGAAATGTGAATACATTTACTGATTTCATAGTTCTGAGGGTTTGCTTGTAGCTACAAAGTAACATGTTCCTCCGTTGTCTAGTATTTTCATGTATGAATACCATTTCAGCTTATCAACTGAAATTTTATTTCAAACTAAGGAGCAGACAACAAGCTGTAGATTAAGATAGTAATGAAAATTTATTTTTGCTGCAGAAACATCCTACCTTTTGCAAAGCTGCCCACTCACAGATTACTAACGCAACACTAATCCTCTGCAAGGCAGATTTAGAATTCAAGTGGAAGAGCAGTAGCTGAGCTAATGATTCAGCTGGCTTTATTTCTTGAGTAACAGTATTTACACCTGGGTCACAAATGCAGCAACAGAGCGCTCCCAGCAGCCTGACAAAAGGAGAAAGAACAAAGGAGAAAGTACAGTCACTTAAATGTTACAATTACTCTGCAATTAATTGTTCAAATTGAAGATGCAAAAAAAGTCCACATAATTAGATTTTGGCAAAACACACTATATAACAAAAACTGCTTTTATATTTTTTTTGTTCAGATTCACAATGAACTGACTTTGCTGCCATCATTCGAGCTCGCATGACCACATAATCCCGGGTTGCTGGATCTTCTGCAATGCTCTCTGCCCCAGCAATATATTCCTGAATCACTTCCTTATTCTGGGTTTGACCTTGACGTAGTTTAGCTCCTGCCTTTTCCTATGGAGTAAAATTGGGAGAGGTTGAAAGTGTGTTTGTAATAGAAAAGATGAATTTATATTCCATTGCATTTCCAGTATCTATCATACCCTGCAGAAGTTGGACTAAGCCAGAATGTTCTGTGGATAACAGACTTTTTAAAGTAGTCAATAATTGTAAATCACCTCTCCGCTAATAGTATTTTATGGTCCTATTAAATGTACTATATGGTTCCTTTACTATAATGTTAAACCAAATAGTTAACACATAGCTGACAGACCAAGTCCACATGGAGGAAAAAGGAAGTATCTTCCAGCATGTTTTCATAAATAACACAATGCTTTAAGACTCAGTCCTGTAAATGGATGGAGTTTGGAACCATGATCGTTATAGAATCATGTAAATAAAGACTTTAGAAGGAATTCACAGGGAACATGCCACATGACAGAACTTCAGATTCTCATGGGTAACCTAACAAGAACTATTTTGTTCTACAGACTTGAGATTTGTAAGACAAGTTACATTTAGAGTTGAAGAAAGGCACCACCATTCACCTCTAACAGCTTTAGAACGTATCTTTAAATACAAGTTATCAATTTCCTACTTTCTCCAGTAGGAAAGAACAGTTAATGAGGTAACATTTCACTTACTTTTGATCTTGTTTTTACTTCTAGCAACATGTTTAAGTCAATGGGTAAATGAGATGGCTGCATCATTAAGCAGAGCCAGGCTCCCATCCATGGACATGCAGCTGCAACCACATACTGTACAGATGCCTTGTTTAACAGTTCCAGCCATACCTTGGGAAAGAGCAATAGTGGGAATCATGACAAATTTATATGATTTATAAGATCACTGATGTGCTGATAAACTGTAGGAACTATCCTATTCTCCTTCACTCTACAGGAAAGCATCAAATCACTTAACTTCAAAATTATTAGCAAGAACACACTATTCTTTATCTGCACAAAAGTGCAGTGGATAAAAAACGAGCAGGATACACAAACACTGTACCTAGGTCATAAGTCATGCAAATACCTTGTGAATAAGATCCAAAATTTCTTGGTTGCTTTCTAAGATACAAAATTGAAATATGTGTCTCAGCATGTCTTGGAGAATTGGAGTCAGCCATGTTGACGAGCTCTGAAACAAGGATATCATACCATCAAGCAAATTACCATATGTATCATAGAAAAAAAAAAAGTAATTCCAATTCTTACCTGGTCTTGGGTGGACAACAGTGTGAATAATGTTTCCAGTGCTGCTTTTCGGACAGAAGAGATGGTGTGATGCAAGAAGGGCCACACACGTGGGACCAAAACTGTCAGCGATTGCTGAATACTAGTACATGAAGGGGAGATGGAAAGGCAGGACACAGGGAAAAAAAAACAAAACAGAGCCAAGTTAATTTATCCTCAGTTATAAAGTTTTATCCAAAACAAAACTTTCTTGAAAAGAAAAATATTACTGCATATACTTAGTCATTTATTGAAGAGAAGGCTCTGAGAAGACCTTATAGCAGCCTTCCAGTACCTGAAGGGGGCCAAAAGGAAAGCTGAGGAGGGACTTTGCACCAGGGTGTGTAGAGTGACAGGACTAGGGGTAATGGTTTTAAGCTGGAAGAGGGGAGATTTAAGTTAGATGTTAGGAGAAAATTCTTCAGTGTGAGGGTGGTGAGACACTGGAACAGGCTGCCCCAAGGTCAGCTTGGATAGGGCTTTGAGCAACCTCGTCTAGTGGAAGATGTCCCTGCCCATGTAGGGGGGTTGGAACTACATGATCTTTAAGGTCTCATCTCTTCCAACCCAAACTATTCTATGATTCTATGATTTTAAGTGAAGGATCAAGTTACTACAGCTTAAACATTTAAAATAGTTTGAGTCAGTATCTGTTTTCAGGAAAAGACTAGGTTTTTACTGGTATAAAGGAATAGGAGAGTCAAGTATATCATTTGACCGTGTTGTCTCCCAGATTATATCTTGGGCTTTGTTCAACTACTTAGAAAAAGGGGATCTACTATTATGTATTTATGAGTTTAGAAATAATTAAAACCAGGCTTGCATCTTTTGTGCATGAACTTGCACATCAACTGATACAAACAGTATATGCTCAATTAAAGACAGCATTATTGACAAAACTTTATTCTTGATCTTGTAATTGGGCACAACCCAGCTTCAGCAGTGACAATCATATAGGATGAGAAAGAGAAGATGTGTAAATCATCTACCTTAAGTGCAGATGCCATGAGCTTACCATGTATTTTATGAAAAGTGTTAACATACTAACACACAGTCCCTTTAATCTGAAAGAGTCCCAGAGAAGAACTTGGCATTGTCTTCAACCAGTCACAGAATTACAGGTTGTTATGTGAATACTCAGGTTTGTATCTGTCTTTAGAACTATTCCAATAGTAAAGTTCTACAGGTACATGCATGTGTTTTAACAAACAGTCTGTTCTCATCTGGAGTTTGTCAACAAGGAACAAAGAGTTTGTGAGCAGGACCACCATTTGAGTGGAGCCGATACCCTGTACCAAAATACACAAGATGAATGTAGACAGAGCAGGAGTGGGGAGGGGGCAGTGAAGGTCTGAGATAAACAATGTCTAGTACTTTTAAATTATTTTGTTGCCTTTTACTCATTTAATGAAAACAAAAGCACTGTCCTAACCTTCACTTTTAGGAAAGGCAAGATTTAAATCAAGCATCTCTTTGGCACATGATTTGAAAGCAACTTTGATTATTCCAATTTGAAAATAACTGGACAGTCAAACCTACAATACTGAAGCAATAGTAATTAAAAAAGTTACCTGCATTTGCGGACCTGAGGATAAGTCAGAAGGGAAGAAAGAAGGATCATGATACTGTTTGTGGAAGCAGTCAAGTCATCTAACTCCAGAAGTGCATCCCACAAGGTATTAAGAATAAAAGGCACCTACACAAATAAGCAGAAGCGGTTTATCATAAAAAAAGAAAACAAAAAGGAAAACACAAGGGCTGCCTCTAAGCATTTTCTTCACTCAGACCAAAAGTGAACTTTTCAATTAGAACTGATGGAAAACAATTCAGTCACCTTCTGAGACTGAAGTTGGACCAAGCTTTCCACCACTGGTACTAAAGATGCTGCAGCAACAGCTCGGACATCATCATCCAGATCTTGGAGACCTTCAATTATTGCAGGCAACACTTTAGGTAACAAAGTGTTGATCATGTCCTGCAAAAAAAAAAATCCAAAGCATTTTTAAACTTAAGAAGCATATAACACCCCAAAAAACTAAGATATAAAGAATGTGTGAATAAACCTGTTTGTTACGTAAAACAGAAGCTACAGGTCCAAGACTATTATAGAAATATTGTACATTACCATTCATGAAGTCAAACCAGTTTTGGTGTAACCAAAGTTCAGGTGTTTGCACAATAATATTATGAATAGACTAAACTTCTTGTAGCACCAGACTGTTAATCTTGTATATGAAAGTATCACCAAAGCCAGGCAAGTATAGCTTCTAGAATGTTTTGTGTAAGTAACTTATCAAGTTATAGCAGTACAACTTTAATACAGTTTTGCAGCCAGTCACAGATCTTATAACTCACATGAGGCTGCAACGCAAGCAAGCTTGCTCTATCATACCTATCTACTGTTCAGCCACATCCAGAACTCTGACAGAAGCTTTGTGTTCCAAAGCTCTCTGCAGTTTCTCATGAGGGTTATTACCTGACGTACTGCCAAAGCATACTTTATTCCTAGAAGGCCACCATGTCTCACTTCCCACTGTTCCTGTGTAAGCAGCTTCAGGAGAACATCCACAGTTTTATGAACTCCAGTCTCATTCATATGTTTCAACACTACTCCCAAAGTCTGAGCACAAGTCTCACGTACTGGTGCTACCACCTAGGATAAAGTAATGATAAACAGATTTCTGTATGAAATTTGAATTAGAAAGACGACAGTTTGTGCAGAGTTAGAAGACCAAAACTACTATACAAACAAGGTGAAATTTATGTATTGGCTACTTCGTAATAAGCATGTGTGAGCAGTTACAACAGGCACATGCAGTAGTACTGTACAAAGCATAGCTGATCTGCATTATCTCCTGCAGAAGCCTGCTGATCTACCTGTTCACACAGAGACAACTTACTTCATCTGAAACAAAGTCTCCAAATCTGTCTAATGCAAACACACAAAGAAGTCTAATAACCAAGTCTTCTAGCCACTCCTGATGCTGCTGAATCATCTGTAAAGAGAAAAGAGTTGAACACCTTGACTATACTTACTCATAAAGGGTTTCTGATATGCTTATTTTAGCTAATAATTATATAGAAGATACGACAAGATATGTTTAAATTCACTAATATAATGTTGCACAGACAGTCACGGCAAAATAGTCAGCAATAACTGTGCTCACCTGGGTTATTAAAAATACAATTATTTAAAAACACATAACACCTTTGTCAAAAGGCTAGAGAGCACCTTCTAAGGTAGACAGATAACTTTACCCCTACACAGCAGACAAAGGTAAGGTCATTCAGATAATCTACTATATTGACTAATGTCAACATGTCATAGGCGAATGAATTTAATATGTGTTTGAAGAATATTTACAAATAAACTGTGAAGCAGTACTTCTCCACTGCAAGAGGTTCAGTGAAAGGAACTCTCTCTTCAGCCATGTCTCCTCCAGATATAACAAAGCAATTTAGACCAAGCTTGTCTTGAAGCTCTGGGCTCTGTTCAAGACCCAATATCTCTGTAACTCAATCTCAGAGCAGAAGCCCAATAAAAGCAACAGCTCAGGCATCATCTTTCTCATCTCCACTGGTTGCTTACTAGATCACCACTTCCCTTGAAAACTACTGTTTTCATGAAAAAACATTAATCCTATTGTAAATTTCATATTCCCATATATGTCAAAGAATTATAGCCTGAATATAGCATACACAGCAGCCTTTGAAACTAGCCTGGAGCACACACACTCTTTCCTTAACTATTTAAGATGCTGTTTAAAGTATCTTATAATTGCAGTGTGTGTCATTATTACCCTACAGTCTCCATGGAGCAAATACTACTCCACATTGAATCAAGGAGCCATAACTTTTGATTTCCTATTATACAAAGTATGCTGAAGTAGCTCACTTTATATTTGACAAATGTATATCCTCATTCTTCAACATGGTCTAACCCACAAGCTCTCTGAACTTTTTAGAGCAGGCGAATCAGTATGAATATGGGTAAGAGTCACAATTAGTAAACAAGTTATTACTGTCAGGGTATATTTTTTTAAGTGTCTTCATTTTAAATACACAATTTAAATACTTTTTATCATCATAACACAGCAAGTAGGCCAATAGAGTCACTATTTAAGTGACTAGAATTGGATGGTCTGAGATACTTCACTAGAGTTACATCATCAGCCTGTCAATTCTGCTTCAGCACACCCTTACTGTGACCTGAAAATACTGTTTTCTAGTATGGAAGCTAATGTTTTAATAACTTTACACACAGTCAACATATTAATGGCTGCTTACAAAGCAGAACTGTTTTTTGCACAGACCTTTTAAAAATAAAATATTTACATTATCAGTGCATACAATTTCATCCCAATTTTGAGCAAATCTCAGTTTATATTGCCCAGATCACACACCTCCTGCAAAGCTTAAATATTTTCAGAAGCCTGTTTTCCAAACTTTAAGTAAGGTGTTAAGTCTACATGAATGGAAACATACCTCTTCTAAAGAGCTATCTCCCATTTTACCACCACTTTTACCATGAGCTTTAAGTATCTCTCTCAGTCCAGTACCTGCACCATGTCGAACCTAGAAAAGTGAAACAAAAAGTCATTTTTTTAATATATTTAGGAACAGAAGATAAAAACCACACTGGGTAACTGAAACAAATACTTTATTCTTAATAGAGATGTTTCAAGTGCTGGAGAGTCAGTGGTACTTAAACTTGTAAGAAAGGGTGGTATTTTATTAGATCAAATCATATACTTATACTAATCTGTCCAAAACCAACCTTTTCCCCCCCCTAAGTATTTGCCAGCTTGTGGACAGGAACAATTAAGAATTGCTTCTATTTTCCAACACAGAAGATATTGTTACGATATTTGCAGTAATGTAGTCAATAAAGACAGTATCCATTTAGTTTTACCTCACTATAAGATACTAGTTGTCAGAGAAAGAGCAACTAGAAGATACTACTGGTTTTAGTAAATTCCTAAGCTAAATGGAAGCAATATTTAATCTTTCAAAAGATCTACTTCTATTAAAAAACTGAAGTTAGTTGACAGCAGTAATTTCCATCTTCTGCTCAAGGAAGAGACACCATTATCAGCTATTTCAAAGTTTTGGTTGGAACTGGTAAAGTTCGTGGAAAATAGTAAAAGGATTGAATAAAAGGGTGAGCAGAACAGGTTTTGAATCTTGAAAAAAGCAACCAAAAATACAGTGTTTGTAACTGGCATTTACTATAATTCTAAAAAAAATTAGAAATGCCTTTTTATAAAATTAAGAGAATTTTTACAAATTAAGAGTAGCCTACTCTGTTACCAAAGGATTGATCCCCCCCTTTTTCTACTAGCTTAGCATCAAACATGCCGCTGTTACCAGCAATACTCAAAAATATTCCTTAAGCTCTTGATGCATCCAAGCCCGTTTTAATTGCTTAATCTTTTTGACCATAGATTCATGTGCTTTTATTCTGCTTTAATTTAAATACCTTGAAAATTCTCACTTATAATGACTGCTTTCTATATCTTTCCCACTCTCCACTTGAGTATACATTGCACATGTTTTCCTTTCCCCTTTAAATAAGACTTAAAAATCACTTAAGTTCCCTAAAAGCAGATTCGCCTTGGCTATGTAGCCTGTATTTATGATTGACATAATTCTTGCTATCTAGCAAATGCTCTTAAGTGCTACACAATCTTTGTGCTTCTGTTGTAGCCTTTTTAAAATCTCTAGTTACACCTCAGATACTGCACATCTTACCTCCCAAGAAGGGTTAAAGAGATCATTGCACACCTCTTCACAAAAGCTTTCCAGAGGCCATTCATTTGCCTAAATTTATAAAAAAATTGTCAAGTACAAGATTGAAAGAGGAGATGAGGCAAACACTTCTTACAATGAATGTCACTTAGCTGAAGATAACAAAGACCTCCAAAAATTTAAGTGTTTTTCTTTGTTGCTGGACAGAACTGAAAAAACAAACAACCTTCTTCAGCACTTCAGAAAGTTTGCTGATTGGCACCAGCTCTTTTAAAAAGTTCACCCAGTATGTCTGTTATTGTGTAACCTCTTCTCTATGGTAATCAATTGCAATATTCTGCAATTCAGCCTCCCCTTAGGGACCATGCTAAGGCAGAAAATTAAGCAAAGTCTCTTTTCCTCCCCAGTCATTCTATAAAGTTATGAACTTTGCCTTAAAGAACATAATAGGCAAGTCTCAGTTTGAAATCACACTATGTCTCCAAACTGGGTAAATTAAACCAGTATAAACACCACGCTTTTCAAAATACGTCCCACATAACCACTATCCCATAATTTCCTACAAGGAAACTGACATGGCTGTGGAAAGCTTATGTTGATACTAGTATTTTTAAGTTCATGCCATCACAAACACAGCATTTGAAAGGCTGTTAACTCAAGAGCTATTCAGCCTGCAGTTATCATTAATCTCTCAAATTTGCTTCTCAATATTCGCTTTGTGAAGAAGAACCTGATTACTAAGCTATGTTTAGAAAAAAAAAATGTAGAATAGAGTCTAATCAAGATCAAGTCTCTTTAAATTTCCATGTACCATCGGTAAGTTTTTCTAAGATAATTGTTTAAATCTCCAACTACTAAAGATAGAACTTAATTCTAAATTAAGCCTAATTAAAGTAAGGCAAAGATTAAATAAAGTGTACATGAACATTTATATCAAATTATTTACGGCTCAGTGTAATCCTTTCATCTGAGTGTTTAGCACAGTTTTACAGTTTAACACCCAGGTCTGAAACCTGTAATCCACCTACTCAGGTTCATTTAGGTCACAAACTGCTACCAATGCATTAGACACGTTTTCTTCCTCAATGCTATGCAAAGTCTGAAGCCCATTTGCTTCACTACGTACAAAAGCAAGCTGGCAACGGCATTCTTTGCTCCATTTCTCCCATGCTTAAATAACTAAAGAATTCGGGAGAGTAGAATTTTTGTTTTACAGTACTCTGCTAAAAACTGAATGATCATTTCTGCTAACAGCAGAAAATAAATCATACCTCTTCCGTAGCATTTTCTACCCATGTTTTTGAGTCTGTGGCAGGTTGGTTGATGACAACATTTGCAACTTTTCTTCTCTTTTCTTCTGGTTCCCCATCAGTGCTATCATTGCTGAGAAAGAACAAGTACCGGTTTATGAACTGAACGTATGCTTTAGAATTGCTTCTACAACTGAAGTATCAGATCAAATAAAGTGTGGCAAGAACATAAAACAAAGAAGTTTAACATTGTCATATATGCGAAATAAGTAAGTTTACATGCAAAATAATTCAGTGAGGAGAAAGCAGAATGCTGTCCAAAATCTTTCTCAGCCTTTTCTAAGAAAAACAGAATTTCTTAAACTAAAAAAATCATGGAAAGATAATTTTGTTTACAGCTTGTTATAAACACAATAGGGATAATACTATGTCACTATAAATTGCAGTGAGAAACAAGAGCCTATATCAGAAAGTTATAACTGAAATTCTTAGTTATTGTTTATCTTAAACCCCACATTTTCAGGCACTATTTTCAAGCCATATTTAATAACAGGAACAAACAACAAATCTCAATTCCAGCATCCCATTATTTCAAGATCCCCCTGAAGCTAGGTCTTTAACAAAGCCCCAAGGGGAACAAGTACAGCACGCAAGCAAGCGTTTTTATCATTAGCACATAAAAGATTAAGATGCTAAGACTTAAGGAAGTTTCTCAACAGATAAATCACAATCCCAGCTTAACCGAAATAAAATCAGTTCACTATTATACCTCTTCTCATTAGCTTCCACTGCATCTCTGGATCTTTGCTTTGCAAACAGCTTAGCCATTCTTTTGGCTTTATTTTTTTGTCTACTGCTCATACCAGCTCGAAATTCTGAGTCAATTAACTCAGCAGCCTGAAGAGTCTGAAAGAGAAGTCATTCATTATAAATTCTTCTTACACTTAAAAGTCCTGAAAAATTCCCAAACCCACATTGGTCTCAGATTCCCCAACCCTTCATCATTTGAAACTCAAGAGCAGCAGTGTGACATCAAACACCAACATGCAACCACGGGGCATAAGAATTCAGGAAGCTAAAGCATACCATATTAGACATTGATACTTAAAATATTATAACTGCAGAAGCAAAACTTTACTGTACTTGGCAGTGTTAGGTTTATGGTTGGACTCTATGATCTTAGAGGCCTTTTCTAACCTAAATGCCTCTATTATTCTATGAAATAAAGCAAATCCATTTTATTATTCCTTGCAGTCAAACAGCCCAAGGTTTTACCTACAGGTTGTTTGTTTACTAGTGAAACTGAAGAAGGCGAATAGTCCAGATCTTCATCATTGAACAGATCTTCAGTATTCATCCCAATTGCAGCACCCATGTCTAAGCCAAGTTTCTTTTGTAACAGTTTCCTCTGTCGTGCAATCCTCTCCTTAGGATCAATTTCACCTTAAAAAAAGGGAAAATGTGTGAGACTTCCAACCAGATGTATTATTGAAGATTTATTTGCTCATTGGAATAATAAGAAAACAAAGAGTTACAGAACTCAATCATATTTGGCTAAGACATCTAAACAATCTTTCAAATGAAATCACAATCATTCCTAGGAAAACCTTTCCTGCTGCTGATGCCATACTAGTGTCTAGCAAGGCTCATTTAGGAAGTTAACAGAAGTGACCTCAAGAATGTAGTGAAGCTTCAACACTAATTACTGAACAGCTAGACTTTGAAAGCACCCACATTTACACTAAAAATTAGGTTATTTTTACTGCCGTAGTAGAATAAAACCTCCAAGTAAACAAAAACTTGTAGCCTATAGAGCCATCAGACTTCATTCTCTTTTTACACGTGTGGTATGGAAACCAGAACAACTTTTTCTTGTCAAATATCTGCACATAAGCTAGTAAGTGGGTGACCAATATTAGCAGAATTTTAAGGCATACACCACATTAAGTAGTAATTAGTAATTCTATCTACACCAATAAACTTTTTTCTTAAAATTGCATTTAACAGACAAGCAGAGAAACACAACCTACATTCTCTAAAAAATATTTCCTTTTCACAAGTTCATCTTTGGAATAAGTGTCAAAGATTACTCAACTTGCTTTACATCCATTCACACTGGCTACTCACTTGAAAGGGAAAGCAGCTACAAAATGCAGAAAACAGCCTTTGTACAGTTTCCCACCAGTTAAAATAGCAGCAACTAATGCTATTTGCCTTTATATAATATAATTTTTTTTTCATTAATAAAATGTATGCACTGTCATATGACCTTGGGATAAATACCAGATTTCTATCAACTAGTATCCTATTCCACCTATTTGATTTCTGAACAAGTAGGGTTTCATTAGAAGAGATGAAACTTGTATAACACCCTATTAACCTACCATAAAAGGTGGCAAGCGATAGCACAGCAGTGAGGCTTAACAGACAGGATTGTGCTTAAGTGTCAACAGCCATAGGTTCTATTCCTTCCTGAGCTAGTGATCTTCTGTGTACACTGCACAGCAAGCATCACAAGCAGGGAACAAGCGAATCAAGGCTATGCAGTCAGAGCATATTCTTATCTATAGCATGATTTCACTTGTTGCAGAAACTGGAAAATGGACTGAATTACAGTAGGGGAGTACAGCAACAGCAAAAATCCCACCTTGGATTACGATAATTTAATGCCAATACACTGATATAAACCAACTCAGCTAAACAGTTGCAGAAAGGTATCAGACAAGTGACTGAAAACAAGATATCACACAAGCACTGATATTTGACTTTCCAGCTTAAGTTTTATCACAGTATTTTTCAGGCAATGTAATATTTGAAACCTTCAAGCTTTTAAATAAGCCTACTACTCTATTTGGGAGCACAGTTTTAATGAAGACCAAGTGGTGATAGTTCCTGCACTTCTTAAAAGAGTGTACTGAAACTCTACAGAAGTCTTTAATACTCTTTCAGGTTTCCACTCTCCTCTTTCTCCTGCACACAAACTAATTCTGATATAAGAAAAACTATACACACTCCTAAAAAATTAAATCATTCAACTTGAGAAAGCTAATACAAACCAAAATTTCCTAGCATTCTGAGAAACCACGGATGCCACAACAAACTTTTTGAAATCCGTCTGCAAGTTAAATTTAAAGATATACCTGATTTATCATCTTGGACTTCAAATTCTGCGCCAGCAGATCCAAGAAGAGACGCACCATGTTTCAACAACCGACATATATCAAATCTGTCAAAACGCAACCGATCTGTTGAAGGTGAATCTTCCATAGGACTTTCTGAGCCTGGTTCTAGATATGACATTGAAAACAATATTAAGGACAAGGTGATTAAATTTTTGTTCAAAGTTCCGGCAGAAGATTAAGCAAAAGAGCAGGAAAGAAATAATTTATCTCCTCCAAAGAAGTATCAGGCACACAACATTTTGATTCAGAAAGCGTAAAGCATCTATTTCACAAAGATCAAGAAAGCTCACTTAACACACTTAATTGAATATATTAAAAAAATTGGTTTTCCCTTGATAACTGTAGCTTTTTAAAATGTTGGACAATGACATAGCACTGTGTCTTCTCTGTCATTGGATCAGATAGCTCAAATAAGTATCACGCTAACATTGTATCTATCATATGATCAACAGCCAAGCGTTTCTGCTATGGAAGCTGGAGTGTAGTCTTAGCAGGTACAGAAGAAAATCAGCTGCTAAGGACTGCTGAAGTCTAGTTATCAGCTCTTCTCAAATGCAGGTACAGTGCAGTCCAATACTGACACAGAAAAGTAACAGAGGATGCAGAGAAGGCAGTTAGTGAATACCTTTTTTGCTTCGGTCTTTACTCCAAAGACCAGCTCTTGTGAATCCTAGACCCTGGATATAAGAGAGAAAGCCTGGAGGTAGGATGACTCTTCCCTGGTCACTGAGGACTGGGTTAGAGATCAGTTAAGTAAATTGAATACAAACAGATTAATGGGCCCTGATGGGACACAACCATGAGTGCTGGGATGTTGTTGCTCTACCACGCTCCATCATTTTCAAAAGATCATGGCAAACAGAAGAGGTGCCTGAGGACTGGAACAAAGCCAAAGCCACTCCAGTATCCAAAAAGGGTGAGAAGAATGATCCAGGAAACTACAGACCAGTCAGCCTCACCTCCATCCCTGGAACAACAATGGAGCAGCTCATTCCAGAGGTCATCTCTAAGCACATGGAAGAGCAGACGTTTGAGGAGTAGCCATCATGGATTTACCAAAGGGAAACCATATTTGATTAATCTGATAGCCTTCTATGATATTGTGACTGAAGCAGAAGATCAGTGGATGTAGGATACCTTGACCTTAACAAGGCTTTTGACACCATCTCTCATAACATCCTCATAACAAGCTCAGGAAGTGTGGGTAGAAGAGTGGACAGTGAGATGGATTGAGAACTGGCTAGACAGAGTCGACAGGACAGTGATCAATGATGCGGAGTCCAGCTGGAGACCTGTAACTAGTGGAGTCCCCCAGGAATCAGTGCTGGGTCCAGGCCTGCTCAACATCTTCAACAACCTGGATGAGGGGATAGAGTGTATCCTCAGCAAGCTTGCTAATGATACAAAACTGGGAGGATTGGCTGATACACCAGGAGGCTGTGCAACCATTCAACAAGACCTGGACAGACTGGAGAGCTGGGCAAAGGGGAACATAATGAGAGTCAAGTGTAGAGTCATGCACCTGGGAAGGAACAAGAACATGCACCAGTACAGGTTAGGAGCTGACCTGCTAGAAAGCAGCTCTGTGGAGAAGGACTTTGGCATCCTAGTGGACAATAAGCTATCCATGGGACAGCAATGGGCCCTTGTAGCAAAGGCAGCCAATGGTATCCTGAAGTGCATTAAGAGTGTGTCCAGCAGGTCGAGACAGGTTATCTTCCCCCTCTACTCTGTCCTAGCGAGACCACACCTGGAGTACTGCGCCCAGTTCTGGGCTCCCCAGTTCAAGAGGGAGAGGGATTTACTTGAGTGTCCAACAGAGGGCTATGAGGATGATTAAGGGACTGGAAGACCTGTCTTATGAGGAAAGGCTGAGAGACCTCTGGCTGTTTTGTCTAGAGAAAACAGAGAGGGGATCTTATTAATGTATATAAATATCTGAAACATGGATCTCAAGGAGGGGCCAATCTCTTTTTAGTGGTGCACTGTGATAGGACAAGGGGCAATGGATGCAAACTAGAGCACAAGAAGTTCCACCTCAACATAAGGAAAATCCTCTTTACTGTAAGGGTGACATAGCACTGGAACAGGCTGCCCAGAGAGGTTGTGGAGTCTCTTTTTCTGGAGGCTTTCAAGTCCTGTCTGAATGTGCTTCTGTATGACCTGCCCTAGATTCTGTGGTCCTGCTCTGGCAGGGAGGGTTGGACTCTACAATCTCCAGAGGTCACTTCCAACCCCTAACATTCTGTGATTCTGACAAGGCATCTTATTTCCTGGCTATAAATTCACCTCCAAAAGTATTCACTCCCCCTCAACACTCCAAGATGTGTTTTGTGGCTCCTAGTCACATCAAGTTTAGTATCCCAAAAGATTGTTCATTCCTACACAATTCACGACACTCACATCCTGAATTACAGCCAGCAGTATAAATACAATTGTTGCCTACAAGAAATACAGCATTTAGTTTGGTGTGTTTAATCCCACATTCACACTTATTTATGAAAGCTTTTTCATTTACAGTAGAATGAGTCTAAGTGCTTACAAAACACTATAAAATAAACACCACCTACATTTCTTCAGACCCGAAGAAAAAGTTAACATTTCATTAAACATATGCAAGAAGATAAGTGATTTATAGCAAACCTAGGAACTTAAATGTGACCACTGTAAAACACGTGTTTGACTACTACATCAAAAAAAGTCACGGCAGATAAGCAAGAACTGGACAATGCATGTAACCCATGCCATTTCACCTCCCTCAGAAAGGTGCTTTGAGCAAAGGAACAGAGAAGAAAGAAGGTCTGCAAATGATAATGACGAAGTTGATTGGTTAAAACTTTTGCCATTTTATTAGTTATTACTTTTTTTATAAAAGTAAAGCTTTTTAAGGGTATAGAGCACAAGAAAGGGATTTTTAGAAGAAACAAAGGTCAGACATTGTTTTAATTGATTCTGAACACCTAAAGCCAAAGAGGTTTACTACAGTCTAAGCACATTGAAAAATCTATGCTCATAAAAAAACAGAATGACATAGTTGCCTTGAAAAGTGTTATATCACTATCAGTTTGCATCAGATAAACAATTCTGTATCATTCATTTAAGAAGCACCTTGTTTTGCTCTTGGTGTTGGATTCCACTCAGGTACGTTTTTCACTATTGCTTCAACAGCCTGGCCAGCTGCAATACGAGTATCCCAATTGGTACTTCTTAAATACACTAACACCTTTAAGGAGAGATTAAAAAAATAAATATTTGCTTAAAATGTACTTTCAGAAAATCCATCAGCTGTTATACACCATTAAACACATTTTTAATGCTAGGGATTAAAGCAATATTCAAAACAACAAGAACAATGGACAAGAAAAATTAAAGAAATGTGAGCAGCCTTCTCTATATTGCTTACTGCTTAGCAGAACTCTCACTGCAGCTCAACATAAAGAATTCATAAGACATACTTAGTCCCATCAGTCAAACTCAACCTTAATTTCTGCCAGGTACTAAAGGCTCGAGACTTTCGGCTTTTTGCTTTCTAAAACAAAGTGTTCAAAAGAGATTAACAGATCTTAAAACTTTGAAGTCATTTAACCCAAGCAGAGAGACAATATGGGTCAACTGAGGCAAGATATGCCCTTCTAAAATAATTTACCACTATGTCTCAAACCTGGAAAAACTGTTTCTTTCTCTGAAAGCAGTTTGATATTCATGATTCCTTGGTTGCTCTGTTGATACTATCAATTGCGGTGAGGGCAACCATTCAATAAGAGCAGAACTGAGGTCACTCAGCCATCTACAGCTGTCAGATACAAACTATTTTTGGTGTTCTTATTGGACTTGGCCAGATTGAAGTCTCAAACTAATAGAAATCACTTCCCATTTTCCGGTCCTTTTAAAGACATGCAGTCTTCTATATTTTTAATGCTGTATCACATCAGTAACAATCTCTAAAGGCAGGAGCAGAATTTTTTTGTAAGACAGGAGAGCTCTTTTTAGAAGAGCTGAACTTAGAGCAAACATTCAGCATCAATACTGAATGCAAAGTGAAGCCTAACTTTTGTAACCATTTCAGAGGCTGAGAAAACAGCAAATTTAACAGAAACAGTCTCCTTATTTTCTTCAGACTACTGTTTCCATAGAACACAAGACTACTATGCTTTGTCTTCTTCCCACAGAACCAAAACCTCTTTAAAGCCCTGAAAACAAGCTGGGGGGGGGGGCAGGGGGAGCGGGGAAGATGCTTACTTTAGACAAGAGGTTATTCAGTTCATGAGGATGCAGTTTCACTACTTCCCCAAGTTGCTGTGCAGCTGCTTTTCTCGTTACTGGTGTTGTACCAGTGTCCAGTAAAATAAAGAGACGATCGAGCCTAGACAGGATTGACAAAATATGAAAATGTTATGCTATACATAGTCCAGCTGCCCATTTCTATTTATATTCCCCCACATTTTTCAGTTTATCTAATGCACAGAAATGTTTGCCTAAAGACTGTCAATTGACAAGGTGACAAATGTATGTTTTCCTAGTAAGCATACTTGTCATAAAAGCACATTTAATTTAGTAAGCAAAACCTTAGATAAATTATAAATATTAGTTTTTAAAAATGTGCAATTAGAAGAGAAAATTAAATCCAGAATCTGTCCATGTAGTGCAAAAGTGTCACTTCTAAACTTAATAAATATTAAGTTTATAAATATACTCCTCCAAATATTACAATGAGGCTAGAATTTTCACAGCAGTGCAGCTCACCTACATCAGCCTAACAAAATAAGCAGATACCCTGAACAGCTCTTCCTCAAACAAATACCCTAAATTTGAACAACTACAGGAAAAAAACAGGCAAAACATTTCTCCTTCTGTTGCTACTAAATTACATTTCATCCAAATAGCCTTTTAACAATAGCTCCAATCACTTAAATATAAAAAAACCCCACCTCTTTTCAATATCACTGGATTGTATTTTCTTTGACATGCTTAAACCACTTACTCCTGAGAATATCCTATAACGTATCACAATGCAGTACAAACAACAGTGTTACAGAGCCAAGGCAGTAATGTTACAGAAATACAGTTTCAAAATGCAAATGCTTCAACAGCTGGGGATACTACAGTAAATACCCATTAGACAAAAACAGTTTTCAAACTGGAAGTATTTCAAATAATTCTAGTATTTTAGCCACACTTCTGATATTTACCAGCTTTGACATAATTATCTTCCTACTACTAAAATAGGCAATGCCATTTCAATTCCTGTAGATAAAACTACCACTTCCATTGCTATGTTTTATTGGTTAGTAAATAGTTTTAAAGTTACATAAAACCAAAAATGCAAATATATTTAACCTAGCAGTTTTGTGTTATAAGACAGACAAGGAGGAAAGCAAAAGCTTAATAGATCCAACTCTCCTATATCAATGATTATGGACTAGAAGGAAGAACATACTACATATTTAGTTATTTACCAGTATTTTTTTCCTTTGTGTATTTTACAGTAATAATCCAACCTGATTTGCTGCACTCAGTATTCGGTACAAAATATCCTGGCTTGCAGAGCAACCACAGCTTGAACTAACATGCTTGTTCTCTCATTCTTAAACTCGCCCCTTTCAGGCTTCATTCCTTCTAAAGCTTCAGTGTTCCATACTCAGTAATTCTGCTACTTAGCACCACCCATACTTCTAACTATGTCAAGGCTTAACACTGGGCCAGCAATTAATTGACTGACAGACATTCTCTATTAACCCCACTCCCTTCCCAGAAAGGGAGAAAGAATAAGGGAGATTTACAGGTTGGAAAATAAGCCACACAGCTTTAATGAAACAATAACTATGAAAAAAATGAATTCTGTACAAGTGTATACTAAACCAAAATTACACACCCCCTGCAATAATGCTCATGTTCCCACTGAGGCTGCAGGGCAGGCCCTGGGAAAGTCCTGCAATGGACTCCTGGACTCACAGGCTGATATGAACCAGATTAAGGAATGTGTAGATCAGGATAAAAGGCAGAAGAACAGATGAAGTCCTCCCAGGACACCAGCTGTGGCTGAAGAGCACTTGACCATTGTGATCCTTCCAGTGCCTGAAAGGGGCTTACAGGAAACCTGGGGAGGGACTTTTTACAAGGGCTTGTAGTGAGAGGACAAGAGGTAATGGATCAAAACTGGAAAAGGGGAGATTTAGGATGGACGTAAGGGATTCTTTAGTGTGAGTGTGGCGAGACACTGGAATAGGTTGCCCAGGGACATAGTGGAAGCCCCATCCCTGGAAGTGTTCAAGGCCAGGCTGCATGAGGCCCTGAGCAACCTGATCCAGTGGGAGGTGTCCCTGCCCACACAGGGGGGTTGGAACTAGATGATCTTTAAGGTCCCTTCCAACTCAAAACACTGTATGATCCCTCAGATTTTTACTGAGTATGACATGTATGGGATGAAATACTGCATTTGGTCAATTTTGAGTCACCTGTCTGGTCCATTTCTCCTCATAGGAGGGTAACAGGTGTTATCCCTTTTCCTCCCTTTGGTTTCCAGCACACAAGATTAGCAGAACCAAGCAGTGACCTTGGTTCTGCATACCATTCTCCAGCAATATCTATAAACAGTGTTACCAGTTCTAGCAGCAGACATGGACTGAAAAACATGTTAATTTCAGAAAGTGCATTTACTTAGAAAGACTTAACTGAAAAGTCAAATAACTGAAAATTGGTTGTGTCTTGGCTCAAACCAGGGCATAATAAAGTATCTTTTTTTTCATCTCCAAAGTCAAGCAGAATATGAAATTTAGACCACTTCCTCAGCTAGAACTCTTCATGTGTCAAAACAGGAGGAAACCACTATGATGGCCTACCCTCAAAAACCCCTAAAGTTTAGTTGCAATTTTAGTTACAGCACTGGGTATCCACTAAACCCCACAATTTTTTGAAGTTGTATTACCCCAAAAAATAAATGTATTTGTTTGTTGGGTTTTTTTAACCTGCTATATGCTTGGTTTGCAATTTGTGATTTTATGTTATAATATGCTTAACTTAACACACACATGCAAAAGAAACCAAAACCTCTATTATCTCACATCACTATAGGGCAGTTTCAGTGTTCAATACCAGCAAAATAAATGGAAACAGGATTAACAAATACAGATAACAATGTCTGACTAACAGTACTGCTGGTCATGCTAATCGTTCTTCCTTTCCCATCAGACTTCCTTGTTGACCAATACCCAAACAGTTAATATTTTGGAGGTACTAAAATTGTTAAGTTTTAGCATTGCTACAGCGGAGTATGGCAGAGCCTGAATTCTATTGTAACTGGAAGGGTAGCACTGAGAAAGTCTCTGATCAGCAGCACTATTTTATTTTATTTAAGTTTTCATTCTTAATTGGTTTAGAACTGAAACTAATTTTGAGGACCTGCAATTTGGAAAGAAATTTCCTAAGTTCTGACAGGGTTTTCATTCTCAGAACAAGCTAACAGTACCTAAACTAGTTCTTAAAGCCAAAGAGAACTAAGTTTTCTAACAGCATGTGTTCTCTGCCTCTCATGCTAGACAGTACTGCAAGGAGAGCACTGTGAGGCTTACATCATTCACAAATGTAACACAAGTCCAAATCAGTGTGGTAGACTGAAATGCTCCACAAGGTAGACATATTTTTAAATTATTTTATTGAAGAATTCAACAGAGGCTGTCAGAAAGTTTTTCTAAGCATATGGAAGACACAAGCAGAAGAAAAATGGAGCCTACCTACAAGAAGAAAAAAATGTTAAGAAAACGAGATATTTATGGATTGTTATGAAAACTCCAAATAACAAATGAAATCTATCCCTAAAACTGCTACTCCTGCACATTAACTGGTGTAATTGGTGCTTAAAATTATGAAGCCCTTAACTTTTAGCTCATAAGCAATTGTTTAGATAATTTTTTACTGTCAATTTCCAATCCTGAGTCAACTACATCTCACTGATAGGAAAGCAACCATACAACACCTCAATGTGAACTAATGCCATATGTGCTAATTACAAAGCACTAACTTGTTCAAAGAGGTAGATACTTTTTTCCTCTTGAGAAATTTGAGATTTTTCTAACCCCAGCTGAAGTGTATCAGCAAGACAATACTTAGAGTAGCAATTCAAAGTTCTTATGAAGAGCATAAAATTTTTTTTTCTTCTAAGAAATACCACATGAGCTTCTGCACTAACTCAGAGTTCAGTCAAAATGTTTCTGACACAAAGACATCCATTCAGGTGCTTAAGAACACCTAACAAAACCCCAATAGTTATTTTTTAGAGAAAGATTGCAGGCAAGAAGAATTCTCACTGTAAACAATTTAATCTGCACTGCTATTAATCAGAACAGCAAGGTTGGCTGTCATAAGGGGGAACATCATCTCTCTAATCAACACAACTATGCAGAATGATTAGGAATAGGCTTAGTTCACTTAGCTAAAGGAGATTTTGTGAATAAAAGTACACAAACTACTATTGACTTCCACTCACTCAATATAACAAGCCTTTTGTTCTTCCAGTGCATCATCACAGCAAAGACAATTTTAAAAAAATGACAACACAAGAGCAAGTACTTTCAAGAGAGCCATCACAACTAACTCAGCGGCACTCTCTAGATAGCATGGTAATTCCATGTTCTAATCATTGCTTTCCAATCAGTTTTGCCACATATTCAACACTAAACTAACTTAGACATGACTGTACCCAGACACAGTAGACAAATATTACAACAAAATACCTATTCTATTCTTCATACTAATCTGTCTTCAAACAGAGCGCAGATATCCATTTGAAGGAACAGTTTAATACTTAAAGTGAATCTTACTGCACTCTTGTGGAAAACTGGATGATGTGGATTTGAAACCCTTTCAGCTATAGAGGCATTTGAAAACTAGCAGCAGGCATAGTTAATGGCCAGGTCAAAATGCAGAGGTTATCAACAGTATGTCCAAAATGCTTCCAAAACATGACACATGCAGCTGAACAATATAAAGATCCTGATATGTGTAAGCATTCTGACTGGACTGGTTTCAGCAGGACTTTAGATGGAGAAACTTGCAATTTGTTGATTTCAATGAGTTGAGGCTTCAAAGGGACAGCGAACTCATCATTGCTAACAGCCAAGCAATCTACTTGGACTCTGCATCTCTTGTGTGCACCAGTCAGTTTAACTGGCTAGGGTGAAGTCTCTGACAGTAACAGCCAGCTGGTTCAGCACAGCTCATAAGTATCCTAGCATATCATACAACCCATTCAAACTGTGGAACTGTACAAAAACCCCTTAGTGACACAGTCCCTGGAATACTCTAATATCAAACTCTGCCTAGAGCTCTTTGGAAAATTGCTAGCTGACACCCACCAGAAGGCAACTCTTAGAGGAGTTTTGAGTATACAGTATATTTCAATACCCAGCAGCTTCCTCCCAGACACCATTTCTTAGTACAGAAATAGCTCAGAAACCTAGAAAACATCACTACATTAAAATTTAGACTGGGGTCTAAACCCCTGGTTTCACACAGGTTCACACTCACTGTGAAATTCAATCTAAGTTCTAATGGAGATGCCTTAACTTTTCTTGTTGACCTGATAATTATTTGTTCAGGGTGCTGTTTAATGATTTGGTCAGCTTGGCTGGCTTCACAGCTTGAGCCTCTGCTAAAGCACATATATAAACTACTAAATAATCAAGTAAACAACTTTCCAATATACAATGAGCAAGAAAATCAGAATTCAGAACAAAAAAAATATGATGACAAAGAACAGATTGCGATTTTACTTCTCATAGGTGGGAGATTGTGGAGTAAAGAGTTATGAAGGTGGGGCTGAAGACAGAAATCTCCTTGTTTCCTACAGAGGAGTGTAACAGACACCCAGGATGAAACAAAAACTCCATCACCACACCGGTCACAGTACTATATACTGCAGAATGCCAAAATTAATATAATTAATTCCATACAGAACATATATTTCATAAAATATATGATGCATAGCATTAGGCTGTATAAGTTTTATTTGTAAATTATATAAGTACCTACATCCAACAATGTAACCCAAATACCTGCGGCCAAGAAAAACTGAGTAAGAACAGGAAAGTAACACAGCTGTAACAAATGTTACAGGGAATGCCTTGGTGAGAATTCCAGTTCTAGCTGCTGGAGCAGGTTATAACTCTATCAGAGTGCAATCCTGAGTTTCAGCTCTCAGTCTGTTAGGTGTCTGAGAAATTTTACAGCTCTATCTCATTTGGGCAGCATGCTATTTCTGCTTCCGCCCTCTCCGTGACTGCGTGGGCCCTCCCTCTCACAAACAGCAACAGGGAAGGCAGCCCACTGTTCTGGTCTTCAAGTTATCTCCATAAATGAGAAAAGAGTTACACTATTTTTACCCATTTTTGAGTCAGAACTCCTGTAATTGCATTGCTTAGAGCATCTACCTATTCTGATGGTACATGCATATGCCTTTGAGCAGTAGTGAAAACACTGCTTGTTCAGTTTAACTCTTGTTTTTCATGCAAGAGCAGCCCTGAAGTAACAGCTTCCAAAGTAGAAGTTGAACTGTCTCTTTAGATAAAGCTTCTGATAATCTCAAAAGAACATTCCTAAAAGGTACACAGAGCCCATAAAAGAGGGTTTGGATAATTTTGGTATCTTAAAGAACTTCAGTCTCTCAGTGATGCAGGTTTAATTTGACATGTTACGTGAGTAGAGATCCCAACCAGTGCAATAATTTGCTCTTGGGAAATTGCAGCCCTACACTTCAAAAGTCAAGGCAAACACACGAGGTGCACTTATTTACCAGGAGCTTTATTGTCACAACTTTCTGATAGTATTTAAAATATAAAACTAGACTCCTACTCTACGTACTACCAGTAATACACACAGCCAAAGAAATGAAGTGACTGAAAGCTCTAGAAAACAGTATTAAACTTACATGAGCCAAATAAAAAATGCCTTGCAACAGTAGTGAGCTGTTATGCTCTCCCATATTTATTTAAGGAAGTGTCTTGAAAATGCCCTGAAGAGGTTGTCTTTAAGAAGGTACTTCGAGGTGAACTTTACGATATACCAATTAAAATAGTTTATTCTTAACACATTTTACAAAATTTATGCATTTCATCACATTTTTAAAGCTTATTTCTTCTCCTTTGTACTTTGAAGGCCCTCAAAAATATGAGAAAGCCATGAACACAGCCTTGGTGTTGGAGTAATGATACACCATGTAGCTTTGAACACATTAAAGAAACTGAAAAAAAATTATCAGATATTAAAAGGGACTACCAGCACTATTCTCTATTGAAACTCAATCACCCTGCGTAATCTATAAGCACTGTCATTTTTCATAAATTGGCAGTGTTACTTTTGCATCTAAAGTACTTCAAAAAAAAAAAAAGAAAAATCACAAGTGAGCCACTCTATTTATTCACTTGGAACTATACTTTGTAGGAATGAAGCTGAGGTAAAACTTTTCACTTCCTTTTTTCCTTCTCAGCTCCACTACCAATATTTATTTTTACTTTTTTATTAGCTATGCAAACACTATACTACTTCATATATATTTTTAAGACCAGAGACTGGAGATAAAGCCTACCAAATTAGCTTGTGCATTCTCAGAAAGAACACTGACCTTCCAACCCACCTATTAGTACTTCTGGAGGATAGTGCTCGCTAGCTAGTGTTTTCAGCATAAAGCTACCAAAGAGATGAGCTACTGTGGTTTAGACAGTTGTTCTATCACCTGAACCCATCCAAGAAGGGGAACTGGGAAGAGACCCATGGCTTAAAATGAAACCAGATTTAATAGAATAATAATTATCTAATATTAACCCCAGTATTAGCAAGATATAGTTCCACTCAGCTCCAGATAGTACTTGCAACCTGTGAATGCTGAACACCCAACACTGAGCACGACAGCTCCAGTGAGAAATTGACAGTCACAGCAAGCAGAAGAGAAGGCCTCAGGCACGAGACCCTCTTGGAAAGGCAGCCATGTTAGGAAAAAAAAAACATCCCCACAAAATTACAGATTTTTAGTGACAGTGACATGTATGGTATGAAATACTTCATTTGGCCAGCCTGGGTCAGCAGTCCTGGGCTTCTTTGCTCCAAGCCCTCTGCACCTGCATAGTTCAAAACCACCCTTGACCTTGGCCACTACAGAAACCCACATACCAGAGCTGGGGATAAACAAAAACAACGCATCTTATCTCTCTTGTTCTCACAGAACTGAACTCTGCAGCCTCTCAAAAGTACAGTTTCTTTGAACAGAAAAATAATTTTATATTTCTGTCCCAGCAAAACCAGGACATGAGCATATTTGAAGCAACTATTCTGCAACATCTTTTGTTATGAGGTATCTACTATTCTGCTTTTAGGTCTGTTTTCTAGTGTATGATCACAGAAGTATTATGTAGAGGTAGATCTTCAGGTGTAACAGCCAAATCTGGTAAAACAAGCACATATAATGCAGAATAAAATATCAGAATATAATATCAGAATATCTTTTGTCAATACTTTACAAATAAGTGATAGTTATTTTTTTAATATGACCTTATTAGTAGCAAAGCTGCAAATTCTCTACCTAATTTTGATATATTTCAAAGCACTCCCTATATTTGTTTAGAACAGGCTTTAGAGAAAGGCTTTCAATTCGCCAAAGAACAGAAACTGAACTTTACTGGAAAACCCACCCCTTGATAATATACTGTTTTGAAAAAGTAAAAATACCATTCCCCCCCACCTAAAAAAAAAATAACATAAATATTTGAATATGGTTCCAATACAAAACTAACACTTATGAATTTTTTTGTTAATACCAATTTTTGGTATGCACTCAGCAAAGACTATGGCTCTTGGAGAAAGATCAAAGCAACTTCTCCCTCACTATCCACACTTCTATAGTTAGAAATCATTCAACAATGATGTATTACCCTAGTCCTTCAAAAATATAAAATGTAACTGTAACTATCTAGAGAAAGTGCAAATCTCTACAATTAAACGGAGCTAGTATAGAAGACGGAACAACCACATTCTACAGGAACAGTTATGTGGTATATAAGTGTGCAAAACTATTATTTGTAATACGTCTGAAAGGAAAGGGCTTTGGAAATTCAGTGTTCTGAAGTGAAAGGTGAAGATGAGACTTCTTTCAATTACCAAAACACTGACATTTTATTATCAGTGGTCCTATGGTCCAGCAGCTGAATGGTTCACTTGTTAAAAGCTGTACAACTTCAAAGGGATACAGACAGGTTTTACTGTACCTATTAAAAAACATGTGTGAGGCTAAATTTACACAGTATCATTTATGACAATTATAGAAACACTATAGTTCCCCAAGAATAACTAAGATGTTACAGCATTCAGAAACCTGTAATTCTTTTATCTAATTTAAATGTGGAATTGCAGCAATTCCACATCAACTCACAAGTATTACAATGCCTTCATTATAAGTTCTATCCTTATGTTCAACTTGTGTAACATTTTGATCTTAAAACTGTACTTCGAAGCAATGTAGCACATGCAACATTATTAACACAGTAACTTTTTAGTACTCCTGAAGTTGAACCTTAAAAATGGACCTTACCCTAAGCAGATTTGTTTTTCCTGTCAGTTATCAGGCCAAACAGGTGTTACCTAAATCTTTGCATAGAGTACTACTGCTTTTCACTAAAGCCATGTGATTTTACAGAAATACAGAAACACTGGTAACCAAATTTGAAACCAGTTTTTACACAACCTTAGCATGCAGCTGAAAAGCTGTATCCTGATATTCCAGTTAGCCCCCATATCACATGTACCTTAGCAGTTATTTAAGCAGACTGCCCCAGACCTAACAGAATTAGAATTCTACTCTATTTTACGTGATGGCTTACAATAGTCTTTTAATGTAACAGTAGTCTTGTTACAGCAATTCTTACTTCTTCCAGATTCTTGTGGACAGCTTTGGAAAAAATACCCAACCCTATCTATAACAGATAGATGAAAAATAAGAATAAGATAGAGGGATGCTTTGTAGAAACTACAAAGCTCAAACTAAACCACCTGCTTCTAGTAGATGTGTTGCTGCTATAAATTTTGATTAATAATGGATTCCTATTATAAATGTGCACACCTTTATTTTGCTACAGAGGAATGTAAAGTTATTTATATACAGCTCCAGAAACAAAATTTACTTTTGTTATAGAACTTCGGAAGTACAGAGATACTACCACCATGTGACCTGAAGCTAATCTATCACAAGGTTAATTTGGATTTATTATTTCCTTTTAACTATCTTGTTAGGAAGCTTAACATCCCTATTTCACACACACACGAAGATGGCAGGAACTTGTGCTCAGCATTTTTAATAAAACAGATCTATTAAGACACACCTTTGTATCTGTGAATACTTTAAACACTGGCACACCCCAGCGCACATGTGTGTAAGCAGATACTACCCAACATCTTGAGGCAGTGCCAGAACACACTAATCACTTTTCTCCATGGAAGCCTGTTTTATTTCGGTTACTTTACAACTAAGGTCTCTGAAAGGCAAAACGGTTTCTTGCCAGTTGAGACTCGGTTTCGTTATCCCACATTCCTTAGCAGTTTGACCCAAGGAAGGGCTGCCCAACAAAACGAAGGCGTTGAATTTAGGAGGAAGCCTGAAACGCCTCAGGCAGAGCCCCAGCAGCCTGAGGAAGGGAGGGGGGCTTCGCTGTGCACCAGGCACGGGAGTTACCCCAGGCCAGGAAGCAAAACCAGGCGCCGGATCACACAGCCACCTCAAACCCCGCCGAGACGGCCCATGCCGCCGACGAGCATGGAAGCCCCGACGAGGCCTCCGCAGGCTTCCAAAGCGAGGGGAGGGTGAAAACCAGACACCCCTCTTCACCCCCGCACCCCCCGCGAAGCCTGGCCATACGGAGGCCCGGGGCCTGCGGGCCGCCGCTCCCGGCCCTCCTTCCCTCACCCTTCCCAGCTCCTACTGACCTGGAGACGGCCATGGCCGCCCGGAGCTGGGCCTCGCTGAAGGAGAGCGGCGGGACAGCAGGCGGGGGGGTCGACGCCGCTCTTGCAGGAAGGCGGGCGCAAGGCCTAGCTCCGGCCTCTCGGGCGCCGCACCCGGCCTCGGCCCCGCCGGTGATCCGCGGGGAGCGGCTGAGCGCAGCGGCGGCTGGCAACGGTCAGAGCCTCGCTCCCCCCGGGGGGCCGGCAGCGGCGCGGTCGGGAGCGGTGCACAACCCTCGGAGCGCGGGTTAAAGCCTCTATTCCCCCATCGCCGGGGAGAAGCCCAATGCCTGGTTTTATATGAGCAGCCATCTTGTATTTATTCCCTTCCTCCATGATAGCCGCTTCCTGATTGGCAAGAGCGCCCGTCCGCAGCCAATGGGGAGAGCGCTTCTAAGAGGCCGGAGGGCGGGAGCTCGCAGCGCCCCGACTGAGCAGGACCGGCCGCGGAGCCTGCCGAGCCGGCTGGGGGGCGGTGCCGGCCGCGGCGGGCGTGCCATCTGCACGGGGGGGGTGCGGGGAGGCTCAACGGAGAGCGTCCCAGACCCTCAGCCCGAGGGGAGACGAGTACGCGAAGTATCTGCGTTTCCCTGCCAGTCTACTTAGCGTCGGTCCGTCTGTGCCGCCGGCATGGTGGGAGAGCGCGGCCGGGACCTCGGCGAGCCCGCGCCGCACCCCCTCTCCCAGCTGTGCCGCCCCTCTGCTCTCGCCCGGTGCGGCGGCGCGGCCGCTCGGCCCCCAGGACTACGGCTCCCGGCGTGCAGCGCGCCCGGCGCCGCGGGACGGGCCTCCCGGGCGGGCGCTTCCCCGCGTCCCGCCCTTCCGGCTGCGCCCGCCTGCCCCGCGGGGCGCTGGGTCTGGGCGCGGCGGTGCCTCGCAGCCGGTCACCGCGGGCACGCACAAGGGTTACTGAAGCGGACCAGCCTCCCGCCCACCCAGCGGGCAGCGAGGGGCCACCCCAGCCGCTCCCCGCGGCGCGGCCCAGTCACGGCGGCTCCGTAACCTGCCGCGCTCCCTTCCGCTTCGCGCCGCCTCCGGCAGGGAGGCGGTGAGGCGGGTGGCCGTTCTGCCGCCCAGGTGGGCCCCAGGCAGCCTGTAGAGCCGAACAGGGCCCCCGGCAGTCTCCTCGCCCATCTCCTGGGCTCATGGGACAGAAGAACAAGCTTTCCAAGTGCCTGCTTCAGTCAGATCCAGAGCAATGCAGATTAAGTAATTAGCCTTCGATTATTCATTCAACTTAATGATCACCATGCTTGGGGACATAAATTTAGCTGACATGTAACCTTCCACGAGATAAGTTGAATGCGCAATAAGAGATTCTTCTTTCCTGTAAGTGATGTGTTACCTTGCATAAATACACTCATTTGCATAATACTGTGTGATAGAGTTTTCCTCTGTAGCCCGTTGTGGTGCGTATTTCATACCAAACCCTGCTTCTGGCACAGATGTACAGCAAACATCCCTGATACAATTTCTGCGTCTTTTCAGCCATGAATCAGCAGCCACCCTGCCCAGCTGTGGGGTGTTACTGAAATGACCCTCAGAGGCTATTTCCAATTCTAGCACCCTGTTTCCTCTTAGGTACCTTAAAAATATTTTGTGCATTGTTTTAATAGCAGTCAAGGCAGAGTGCACATAAAGCATGCAATAAATTTGTTTCAGACAGCTCCATAGGGGTTGTCTTACCTGATATAAATAAGTGCAGGGAAAATACTGGTGGTGCGTCTCATGCACTGAATGCTTGCTGAAATTATGATAAACTGCAGTCCATTCAAAACAAGCTGAAAAAGGCAAAAATAATGATCTGTTATTTACCTCATAGCAGGCATTCTGGATTGAAACACATTTCACACCATATTTTTTTGTATTTTGATGTGAAATTTATGTAAAACACATTATTACTTAACTGTTCACCTGTATCTCCTGCTCAATCCTTTTCCTGCACCCTGTGAAAATCAGTTCTTCTTTGTCCATGCATTGTTTACCTGGTTTGTAAGTTACACCAATCCTTTCTGCACATTTGTTGTTTTCTGCCCTATTTTTCAAGCAGTACCCACACATCTCCTGATTCTTTCCACATTAAGCACAGTTCTCCTTGTGGAATCCCTCCTGATTAGATGTGACATTCCATAATCTACATGTTCTAGTCTTCTGGTTTTATTTTTTCAGTTAGTTTTTCATGTTCTTGAAGGTTTGTAGATTTACATTGCTTAGGATCACACCAGCCCCTCTGTAACTCTAAGTGTAACTTTTGATACCTCCCAGTTTGGTAAAAAATATTATTTTCATAATAGTTTGCATGTATTTTAGCAGCTTATTTGATTTCTAAATTCCCTTAGAAATCCTGTCTGGACAGAAGCTAGTCTTAGAAACTTAGCAGTTTGTTCAGACATCCCTTCTGATGGTGTCTTAATCACTATAATTATTTTGATTATCTAGGGAAAAATTGCTATGAGATAAATGCATATATTATGATCTTATGTGGGTAAATTGTGCTGGTTCTTTGCGACATGAATTTCTTAATGAGGCTTTCTGTTCTGAGGTCTACAAACTAAACAGTTATTTCACAGGCTATTTCTAACATACTTACAAAATTCATGTTTCTTTTTATATATGTAGCTTCTTCAAGTATTATTTAGCCTTCCCAGTTTGTTTGGGTTGGTTTTTATATATATATATATATATATATATATATATATTTCTCTCCATAGATTAGTCTCCTTTGTCTCCTTTTTACAGATTTCTGATGGATTTTTTTAATAATGTCTTGGGTTTTTTGCTAATTTACACTTTTGATTGCTATTCTGCTTTTTTTTGTTTTTATTTCAAGGTGTATTCATTTTTTAGCATCTAAGCGTCACTAGTTTCCATGCCAACTCTCACGCTTTTAGTTGTCTCATTTTTACTCCACGCAAGTTTTTTACTAAGTGCATAACCTTGAAAGCCTCCTTTAAAAATGGCAACTTGGACACGGTCTTCATTTTAAGTTCTTCACCATAAGTGATGGTGGCTGGAGGCAGGAAGTTGACTGATAGCCCATGTAGTCCAAAAGGCACCTCAGAGGTACTGATGAAAAACTGTATTCTGAGGGACAAACCAAGGCGAAGTCACTGCCACCCATAATACTGATTAGCAACATTTGAGCAAAGAGTTTGATGGGCTCTAATTTCTCAACATCAAACCAAATCATAATGACAATCAGTTAGTGAAAACCACCAGCATCCAAAAGGTTCAGAACATCACCAGAGCTGTATAATTATCTCGTTAGATTTCATTACCTCTGATCATATTTAGCATTGTACGTTCAGGTCCATTTTCCTGAATGAGAGGCTTCTAATATGACAAATAGAGAAAACCTGCGATTCTCTTTTGTCATCTTCTGTTCCCAAGGACTTTATCTCATGAGATAGCATGGACTCGTTCAGAAGTGGTGCTCCTTGCCTATTTCCCTTATCTCTATTATAAACATATTCTGTACAACTGATCAACCTTGTTGTACAAGGTTATACAACAACCTTGCTTTTGTTAACCATGGTTTGTAATTTCTGCAGCATTTAGTACCATGATCTCAAACTTCTCTTTTTCTACCTCAGCTTTACTTTTTCTCTTTTTTATAACAGGGAATGATTTAATTTACTGATATTTTTGGGGCACATTTATGTATAAGAACTGGAAGTTCTTAAGTTTTGTCTACCTGTTATCCACATCTCTGATTTAAATAAATATTTTATAGTTAGGGTACTTTCTTGTTCCTGCGACATGTTTTTTAGGAAATGGTAAAATCTATCAATTTCATACACTTGTTCTTTTGTCCAAAATAACTTTTATGTTTAAATTTAAATCCTCCCTCTTACTACTTCTCTCTGCAGGGCATTATTAATAACTACACCACTTCCTATGTGAAGAAAGTTCCTAAAGTATATATACATTCACTAAATCTAGTTTATGACCTTTGAAGTATTAGAAGATTAACAATAATAACTTACATGGACAATTATATTTTTATGCCTGATCTCTCACTGACGCTTAGGAGAGCAGAGATCTCCATTTATTTACAGAAATTTATATATATGTTTATAATGTGCATATACATATGCTTGTACATAGATATGAATACATATATAAAATTAATTTTTCATGTTCAGAAAGACTGAAAGGGAGAAAAGCCCCTCTCAGTTATCTAATTGGGTTTTTTTGGTTCAAGGTAACAGGAAAAAATGAGCCAGTTAGAGACAAAGAGAAATGGAAATAATGGTCAGACTCTTCCCATAAATCTGCAGGTCTTTCTACATAGACCCATGGAAAAAAAAAACATTAAAATAACATAAGGGAAATTAGTAAAGATCTTTTATTAAGTTCTTCAATTATTTAAGCTTGTGTGGCTCTAAGTTTTCTTATTTGATTTCAGTAGTCAGATTCTTCTTTTTTCATGAGCCAAAGCAAAAGGGACATTAGCCTGTGCAGTGAAAAAAACCCCAAACCTGCATGTAATTCCAGTGTGCACAAACTGAATACAAAGAGCATAAATAGAAAAGCACCTCTGTCATCAGGGACATAAGAATTCAGAAACACACTATAATGCTGAATAAACAGGGACAGAGGTTTCACATCTAGTCCAGCTCTTTCCATAAGCTGTTGCTTTTCAGAGATAGAAAAGAAGGCTAATCTGTGGCCATCATCACAAATTCTGCTACTGTTAATGAGTTTAAAATAAATTTAAAAACAAATCGGGTGCATTTCTCCTTTGCCCTCTCTATATTTTATGTTAAGTCGTACAGAAAACAGTATTTTTCTTTTAATTTGCAAGCAGTGTTTCTCAGTGTATTTTAGGACTATTGAAGATTTCTGGTGTGTAACTTGAATTTACCATTCACCATATACCAGAATTACTATGAAATAGATCCTACCTGATGTAGATCCTAGGATATTGTGGTCCCATTTTTAATCTGGGGTGTGAAGACAAGGATGAGTCGGCTGTAGCATCCACTTTGTAATACCAGTTTATACTTTCTTCTATTTATTATGTGCATTCCCTAACATCTTAATACAGCCCAAAGATGGATTGAATGTGATTAACAGACATAAACAATAGCTTGTACTCTTTTATTTTCTCCCTAAAGGGTTAATTTTGCTGTGTAGACTGTTGTTTGATAGTGTAACTTGCAAAGTAAAAACTTCTGTTTATGTTAAAGAGGTTCTTTGAAAAAGGGCATGAGGACCATCCCCATCTGTGTCAACTTCTAAGTTTATCTTGGGGGCTCTTTCATCTTTCTTTGTAAACTGAATGTTCCTCATAAAGGAAGAAAGTGCCTTCTGCTTTCAGTATGACTCTGCATTGACTTGCTTGTCACAGAGGCAGTTACTTCAGATTTGTTTGTTGCGCTTTTAACTCATTAATAACTCTAAGTTTTGTGTGATGGGTATAATAAGAGCAACATTATAGTGTGCTTTGATACTGACCTGAAAGTGTGCAAGAAGACAGATGTGTATTTGGAAGAAACAAATTGGATTACCAGATTCCTCAAATTGTGGGACTCCTGATATCCAGTAAAAAACCTAGCTTGTTTTCAATGTGCAAAGCAGATTTGTGGAGTAGTTTCTTACTTGATTCTCTGAAATTGTTATTGAATTCTGGAGGGAATATCTTCTGGATATTATAATAGACATAGGCTAAATTTAAAGCTTAAAGGAAAGCCTTAATTAGTTTTAAGCTCTCACGTGACTTTATTGCAAGATTAGAGGTCTGAGTGCACCTGTATTTTTTTGATAACTGTTATTTACATCAGCATGGTGCTCACACAGAGCCACAACACAGCTTAGAAGACCCAGATAAGAAGTTGCCAGGAACTCCTCCTCCAGCATGTGCTCTCTTTTTATACCCAGTAATCTTCCACCATCTTTTTACACATGCATCTTTTGCACATTTCTTCCCTCAGACCGATAACTCTCTCCCTGACACTTTAATTTTCATTTTCTCTCCTCTTTTTTTCTCTTTTAAAATATTTTTTCCCTGTCCTTCCCTCCATCCCCAGTGCCTCCCTTCATCAACCTCCTCCCCCCATAGTCTTCTCCCCTCAGGAGGACAGAACCAAGTTGCTTCCTCACCTGGTTCCTTTTTGTCATCCATATTTTTCTGACTCCCCACAAGAAGAAGAAAGAGATCTGCAGCTTTGGTAGTAGCTGTACATTGGAACCAGTAAAGGACAGTCCACTGACAACTGGAGCAAGTAAAAGTCAGCCTGGAGAGGAAGCAAACAGTAGTGCTTGATAACAGCATGGAAGCTACTGCTTTTTGTTTGCACACATTTTAAGTAAACTGTTCACAGCAACCAGGGATTCCTATCTCCTTGCTGAACCCCAGATGGGGAATACATTCCATCTTTCCCCAGCACTGAGCAGATTCTAAGCCACAAATGGTGTTTAGGTGTTTGCATTTCTGGTTGCCTCATGTGAGACAAGAGTAGGAGTTGATACTCAGAAGCTAGTGCTCAGGTCATTTAACTGCTGGTCCTGGCACACCAGTTGTAGCAGTGCACTCCAAATTTAAATTGCAACACATCACTGACCACTTTTGCATATGAAAAAAAGCCTGCAGCTTGCTAGCTGTTAGTTTAGATGTAAACTGGAAAAGATTTTAATTGTTCTTGGGGCTCATTTGTCATTTACCTTTTGCCCTAGCTGAGAGAAAAACAGTATCATGCGAAACTTTTTAGCCTCTTTTTAGGTAACTTTTATTCTTCAGAAGTAAAACTAAACTAGCTGTACATGTAATGCAGATTTCTACAGGACAGGCTGGATGGTACTTGGAACAACCTATCTAGGGGGAGGTATCCCTGCCCATGCAGGGGAGTTGGATCTAGATTATCTTTAAGGTCCTTTCCAACCAAAACCAATTTGTGAGTCTATATAGATTAATGCTTGTGTTGTGGTTTTCTGCTAGAGCTTAACTCTCTTTCCCTAGCCTTTCTTGGGAATCAGCCTTCTGCACAGAACCCATATGAACTTTCTCCCAGCACTTTCCAGGAACCACCCAAGCATTGCCTAACTCAGGATGATCATATCCCAGGGTCATCTGGCCCCATGGCTTCACCAGGCAATAAAAATGAGGACTTCAATTAAATCATGACTTCAGCACAGCAACAGAAAAATAAGTTTTCTCTGAGTTCAGGGTCCAACATCTATTAAAACTCTTATAACTCTTTCAAATAATTTTATGCTGCATTTTCTGTATCTTTGTGTTTTTCTTCAAGATTTCACACTCAGGGCAGTGGGAAACCAACACTGTCCACCCAAGTCTTGCTTGTTATTCCTCTGTGACAGAACAACAGATACTTCTAGGTTTGCTGAGAACATACACAAAAGAGGCAAGAAAGATTTTATGACATTTTTGTAGAACTGTTAAATAAGAGAAAAAGTGTAGGTTTTGTGTGTTGATTTTTTTTTTTTTAGTGCCACTGTAATCCAGTATTTGGTTAAAAAAACAACAAGTATTTTATTTCATTTAATTCTCCACCATGTGGATCAATTAGTAATTGAATACTACAGATGCAAATATGCAGTGATGACTCAGCTGTGGAATGTGAAACGAATGTCAGTAGCCATTTATAATGCATTATGTCGGCTTTGCCCTGCCTAATTCCATTAGCAAAAATAGGGCACAAAACTCTATCCTAAATTCTAAAAAAAATTAAAATTTACAAACCCAGCTTTGACTATTTTCATATAGTCATCTCAAAGCCATGTGTGGAAACATCATGTCTATTAATTTTGCTTGAAAAGAGGAATCCAACAGTTTAAAAAGTCATGTTAATTTTGTCAGATAACAGGAATTATACTATGTGACTGTTTGTATCTAAACCCTCAAAGGGTCCTGCAAGAACCGAGCAAGGACCGTTAACAGGTAATGCTGATCCTAACTCCTTATGCTACATTCCTCTTCACACTAACCTTACCAATACACAAGATTTTCACCTACCCAAGAGTCCTAGCACTCCTGGTCTGAAGTAACAAAGGATTGACTGCAGGGTCACTTCAATCCTAAAAACCACAATTCAAACCCAAAGACAAAAATATGAAGGGCAGATGTTTGCTCTTTATTCCCTTGATGAATACTGCACACATAGTGTAAACTCCACGCCCCCCACATTCTTGTAACACCAGTCCCCAATTATTTACTCCCTACTGGAGAATACCAGGAAGGGTGTTGGTTTTGTGGTTTGTTTTTTGTTTTGTTTTGTTTTTAAAGGCAATGTAGTAGCCTAAGTTGCAGATCTTCCTCACCTCCAAATAAAGAAGCCTAGAATAAGATTCTCAGCCTATGCCACATTTATTAAGAAAAAAGAAAAAAAAAAGAAAAAAAAAAAAGAAAAAAGAGGGCAAGCAAAGGAACAAGTGCCTTTTCTTAACAGTTAGTGCTCAGTTCTACAACTGGTTTATATATAGAGCTTCATTCCCGAGACCACATGTATGAGGTTCACAATCAGAGATTTAATGGGAAATACAACTGACTAGCTGCTGTGAAAATGAGAAAACTGTTTAATTTGTACAATGAACAAAGCCAGAGTTGTTCTACCAGTTGTAAAGGCAATGAAGCACTTGCAGTTTGAATTTATGTTCACACAATCCTTTGATTTTAAGAACTTTTTGCAGGTGTTACAAAATAACAGGAGTTGCCAGATGCGCCATACTTTTCAAATCTATTCCTTATTTAGTAGCCATAGAACCATGAACTCATAAATCTGGGGTTTATGCTGTTAGTTAAAAGGCAAAAAAGCTCTTCAGGTTCTGGCTATTAGCACTTTTGCCCCCCTCGCCCCCCCAGTTTTCTAATGCATACCTATGCCCTCTTTCTTTATGCTTTACTGCTATGATGCTTTGAGGCACTTTCTTAATTGCATGATTTAAGTATCTAGCATTCATTTTAATTATTTAGTTTAATATAACGGTCTAGCTTGATCTTCATTCACTGTAATGCCTTTTAAAATATTAATTTATAAAAATACAATAATAATGAAAAATGTCTTTTTTTTAGTATACTCAAGTTATTACACTAATACGGTTTGCCATCCCATGTACTTTGTTTATCCACAGTAGGAGCTGTTGGTGCTAGTTACCATTTGTTGAACTACCTCTTGAGACCCACTGAAGTGACAGTTTAGAGGAGACCAATCCAATACATGACTCTTAAAAGTAACTTACCTGAAGAGGTTATTCTCCTATTGCAATTAACATTATTCTGCTGTGCTGTAAAAAGAAACAAGTAGAAAGAGAGTAGGACAAACAAGGAGGTGGAACTATAAAGGCACTAGTGATGCTAGCCAGTTGGGACAGGTGAGCTGATAATACGGGAGCTACCTCCTCTGGACGTATTGCTGAGAAAATTGTGACATTTACCGGCACTGGGCTATTCTGAAACATATATAACCTACGGGATCTGGAAAAAATACACAATCAGGATGGGATATTCAGATTATTGAAAATCAAGTTTGACATTTAGAGTATTTAAACTCCATTTGTTTCTATGTTCTTAGCAACCTGGGAAAATTCTGCTACGAAAAAGAATGCAAACTAGGTCAGTTCTGTTGATGATACAGAAAAACTGGAAGTAAACTGCAATGCTGCAGAGACTGTTAGTAATAACTTAAACAGCTGTTTTCAAGGATAAAGTGTACATAACTTTGCTTCTTTGGTCTCACAGTATTTTTTTTTTATAGTCTCAATGCTAATCTACATAATAGTGCAGTATTTTGTAACTTTTGCATCCAGAAATTACAAAAATTTAAAGAAATGTAAAATGAAAGACACCACTACAATCACTCAGAAAGTTGTTTTAAGGTACACTAAAAGGAAATTACACTAAAAGGAAAGACCACTTTATCTCCGTGTGTACTGAGACACTGTCTCCAACTACACTTAACAAATATATTCTCATAATTTTAAAGAACCAAACATCAGTAGAAGCTAATCTAACAACAGAGACCAGTTCTCTACTACTGAAATTTGCGTTTTGCTTATTTGTTAAAAAAAATAAAATGCTCCACAAACAAAGTAAAATGGGTAAGAGTAAGTCTAAGCTGAGCAAACGCTGTACTTTTCAGTCAGTTCCAGTTGTACTGATCTCTTGCAGGTAATTCATAATGTGTTCTCCCTTCATCTTCAGGTCCATAACCTAATGGCAGACCATAATTGTAATCAACTGTTACAACTGGTAATCTTTTACTATGTTCCATCTCTCTGGTAGTTTCACCTTGAAAAGTTTTTCTTTCATAGTTTATTGAACTATCTTCATGGTGTAGAGATGAAGATGGATGCATTGTTCGTGAAGAATATGGTGCAAATCTGTTTTTTCCTCTATTGAATTCATCTGAGGGATGCATTCTCCTATTGTCTTCAGGATTACTGTAAGAAGAACAAATATAAGCAGTGAAATCTTTAGAAATAGAAGTTTGTTTATTGTTGGTGGCTACCATTAGAAATTAAACTTGTGTAACCTTAAAAGAACAATTCAGATACTTGTTTTTACCCTCTAGAATTAAAATTCTCACTATTGGATGTCATGTAACTTATATGATTTTTTTCAATGATAGTGATTAAAATTTCAGCTCTTCATAGTAAGTAGTTCTACTCGGAGATGTTTTGTTTCAAATGCTGTTTCTAATTAAAATTGCCTGTTTACTGAGAGTTTCTTTACCTAGGGGCCATTTTTGTTCCTAAGATCACATTTTCATCTTTGTGAATAATATGTTATAGTAGCTCTCTAGTACATAATCTCAACAGGCAATAATACACTTTGGATTTATATCCCCAAATATTTTAATTATTAATTCTTCTGAATTAGAAGAATCACTCTCCTAAAAAATACATACTGAAGGCTCTAAAAATGCGTATCTGATACAGGTTTTGTTCTGGACCCTCTTTACTCTCAACTACCTTACTTACTGTTTAAATAAGTATTATATAAAACCCATTTGGAACAATCTTCGTAATTTTGAAATCTTCTCCTTCACTGAACCATAGATTAATTTAGACTGGAAAGGATCTCTAGAAGTATCTAGGGCTGCTCAAAGTAGGTCTAATCAGATGAATTTGTGCATGGCCACATCCAGCTGACTTCCAAGTATCTCAGAGGATGGGGATTTCACAGATGCTCAGGGCAACTTGTTTCAGTGTCTGACTATCCCTCACTGTGAAACTCGTTAGCTTGTTGCAGACAGCAGTTAAACACTAAATACAGCATTGGTATTTTACTTGATTGCTGACTGACCATACCTTTTTGTATGTTGTAGTTTGTTAGCTTGAACTGACTTAAAGTAGGGATTCTAAAGCAATTTCATAATCACACTCAAACTCAATACAGATGGATCACAAATTAGTCATATTATTTGCTTAGTGTTCAGATTCAACAGTTTAAGCTTTAAGAAAAAATATTAACAAATTTTTACATTGTACAGTTCATTTTCTTTTTCACCTGGGAAATTGAGGGAGTAACAGTATAAATGTAAGTCAGGAAACACCACATGAAATCTGATATTTACCTATAGCTTCTGTTAAAGTCGTCATTATCAGACCCATAATCTCTGTGAACTGAAGGAGATGAAGAGAAATGAGGTTCTGGTACATTTTCATGGGAAGAAAAAGATTGATTTCTGCAAATAACCAAAAGAATTGCATGTTAAGAAGAGTACAAATGGCTGTAAGCTTTTGAAAAATATGTTTATCAAATGAGATAAACATCTTTTTACATTTACTTAAAATTTTAAGAATTATATTAATTTAACCCCTCAAAATGGCATGCTTCATTGTAATGATAGAATATTCTGTTTCAGCTGTACAATGGAAAAGATTAAACTGAACTTTACTAGCCAAAAAAATACCTGAAATACGTTCAAAATATTTTAAATATTTTGAAATATTATGTCAAGAGTCCAATAGGTTTACAAATAAGTGACATCTGTATTTGGGACAATATGATGCAAGCTTAGAAGCAAAGGGATTTCTAGCAAATTATTAACTCATGAAATCAACAAATGCAAGTCAAACTTCCTAATAGTATTGCTGTTTATCTCTGGCTGAGGGTATAAATACAGTTTCATATCCTCCTCCATCTTGAGGATTGCTTTTTAAATGTTTCTATACAAAACAAAGGAGGATAGACCTTCGTTTCAAGCTGACTCTAAAAAGGTAAAGGAAACATACAAGCTTTAAATTGAAGAACAACAACCTTCCAATTTATAAATAATTAGCTTTCAAAGCTGCAGCACTCCAGCTTACATCAAACCCTTCCATAAGTCAAAATAAAAAATTAACTGAAAATTTATATATTATTTTACAAGTGCGATTAACTGATTTCAAATTATTTTATTTTTAAAAATAAATAACTCTGAAATTTAAAATAAAAGTGATAAGGTTTACACTTTTATTCTCCAATTCTGATCTTAATAGCTCAAGGATACTTTACCTGTCTGAACACCATTCATGTTGCAAGTCATTGTGACCCGAATGATCATTAAAAGGTCTTGGCCTTTGTCCACGTCCTTTATTAACATAATTAAAATCTTTTAACTGAGTGTGTTCCTGTAAGTCATCATAAGGCTGATGGTCATTAAAAGGTCTGTGCCTTTGTCCAGGACCTTTATTATCATAATCTTTTAGTTGTCTATCTGTTGGTAATTCATTGTGAGGCTGGTGATCATTAAAAGGTCTCAACCTCTGGCCATGTCCCCTGTTAGCAAATTCAAAATCTCCCACTGGTGTCTGTAAATCATCATGTGACTGACAGTCATGGAAAGATCTTAGTCTTTGCCCGGGACCTTTGCTGACACAATCTAATCCTTTCAACTGCATCTGAGTATGAAATTCATCATGAGATTGGTGGTCATGGAATGGTCTTCGTCTCTGGCCACAGCCCCTGTTACTAAAATCAAAATCCTTCAACTGCCTGTCTTCCTGCAAATCACCATGAGATGGATGGTCAGGAAAAGATCTCTGCCTTTGTCCACGGCCTCTCTTAAATTCAATGTCTCTCGATGGTCTCTCTGCCTGTAAATCATCACGAAACTGGTGTCCATGAAAAGGTCTCAACCTTTGCCCAGGTCCCTTGTTACTGAAGTCTAGGTCCTTCAGCTGCATGTCTTCTTGATAATTATAAAACTGGTGATCAGGAAAAGGTCTTTGCCTCTGTCCAGGTCCTCTATTATAGTCCCAATTTTTCATCTGCATTGGTGCTCTTAAATCATCCTGAGTCTGATGGTCAGGAAATGGTCTTCGTCTTTGTCCAGGTCCCTTATTAATGAAATCAAAATCTCTCGACTGTATCTGTCCTTGTACATCATTGTGAGAGGGGTCATCATAAATCTTTAATCTTTTCCCAGACCTGTAAAAAAGTTTTTATCTTTAACAGAACATCATATTTTTAAGTGCTACAAGTAATTAATGGAAAAAAGTGGGGTTTTTCACTAAGAATTGGTAGGAAATATATTGCAAGTAAAATATATAGGTATGAAAGCACTAAGATCTTAACTGGAAGGAAGATTCTAAAACTTTTAAAGTCATACTATAAGTTGTGACAAACACACAGTTGTAGTTCTACGATGCTTGCTAAACAGGGAAAACCTGTGATTCCAAATTAATTTAAAATAATTGCAGATTACTGTAGAATAATAAAAGACAGGCAAAGTAAACCTAACTTCTTCCAAGTGAACTCATTACTTACAGACTTCTAAAAGCACATATTCCCTTTCTTTCCCTTAACTTTTCACTGTTTTGTCCAATTCTGTAAATGTATTTTGCATGAGTAGATTATATTAATAAAATCTCCTTTAAATTACAGTATCTATCATATTTTTAAAAAGAAACAAATATCTTTCCCAGTGCGTGGGTTTTGTTTGGCTTTAATTCCATGTTTTAGCCTGTTACCCCTGAAAATCTTCATTTGTGAACCGCTCTACAGGTCCTTCCATTGCATGTGGTGGGGGAACAGTATCTTCATCTGAATCCCATACATCCATTCCAAGGTTACTAAGAAGAATAAAAAAACATCTCACATAAGGTTCCTTTTTTAAAACGTACCATTGAGAGAGGAAAAAAAACCACAACATAAAATTCTTCAGTTTAGGATGACAGAAATTTTTTTATGTGAAGTTAAATTTACAGACATTTGTAACTTAGCAAATTTTAATGATGTAAAGGTTAGCTATTCTTAGTTGAATATGATAAGCATAGAATTTTTACACTCCAGGGATAGAGCTACTATGAACAGAGGAGCAGAGAACAATCTTCCACTCTGGGTAGTTTTTCCCATACTTTTTTATTCCTAAAACTGTTGTACTTTTTTTTTTTTTTTTTTCCCCAAATATCTGGCTCTGTAATGCCAACAACAGAAGGCAGATCACAGAGCTTATAAAGAAATCTTTGCAGTGGCTCCTTTCAGCTTATAATGAGAGAATAGAGACTCAATCCACTTGTCACAGTATGATAAAACCACACCAAAGTTCAATGGTAGTTGTCAGACTAAAAACCTCTTTGGAACCGTACAAATTAAAGATGAATGAAGGCAGTACACTGCACTTCATGTTACTCACATCAGACAACTTGCAATATTTGTGTAGCTGCATATTAAAGATTTAAGAGGAGATTTAATTTTGGCTTTTGACTGGAAGCAAACCTTTCAAAGTAGCGGTAGACATACTTGACAATCTTAACCATACAACTAAAAGCTTTTGTTTACCTTCTCATTGGTTGTGTTCTGAGATCTGTGAGATACACAAGACCATCCATGCAATGACCTCTAGCATCACCAAAAGCTAAAGCAAAAAAGATACAAGTCTAATGAATTGTGCTCTCACTGAGCCACAAAAAATATAAAGGCAAGATTCTATTCACTGTGAGATCCTGAATTTGAAAAAATTCTAACTTGATATTAAATACTTCAGCAAGCTGGCATCAGTGCAGCATTTTTTTTTAACACCTGAAACTAGTAGTCCTAGCAACCATGACTGAAAACCCTTCAAAGCAAAAGGAAAATAAAAGATTTTAAGCAGCTGAAACATACTCCATCTATACTGTCAATCTGCTAATGCTCAAGCCTTGCTTGGAATAGAATCAACAGACAGAGGAAATAATCTATGGGATTCAGCATGAGAAATAACTCCAAGAATACTAAAATAGAACTGTAGTATTTGTGAATACAATTATAGTAATTGTAAATTCCAACCTGACATGTGCCTCAGTTCCAACTGTATAAATACCTTGGATTGCTGCCTCTGGATCCCAGCCTTCAACATCTATAAGGTACCTGAAGAAAAATATTCTTAGATTATTGATCCAAAGAGATTACAGATTAATACAAGGACACTATCTTGTGAACAATGATTTCTGGTTTTATGAAACCCTTACCTACATATAAGGTAGCCAGTTCTGTTAATTCCATTAGTACAGTGAACGCCGATGAGTTTCTCTATCAAAAAGCAAAACACAGTCTTTAATAGTTCAGAAAGTGAAATTACTAAAAAACAGTGGAAGTCAAAAAAAAAAAGGCTGTACTTTTCTAGCAAAGTAATGATAAATAATGCTTGCTATTTACAAAATTATAGTCATGCCTTTAAAAGAACAACCATATCCAGACTTTGTCCTCCACTTGTTGAATCTCTACCAGCAGTTTGCTCACTACTTCGAAACCAGTAAAAACTAAGATTAAGTCTGCAGAATGTAGGAAAAAAGGAAGAGGATTGATGACAGGTAAAGCAGCTGGACTCAGCCACAACTGCATGAACGGGAGGAAAATAATTAAATTCTGTTTTGAAAGCAAATCCAAACAAGCAAATGTAAAATTGAGCTATTTGACTTACAGATTCTAGTAAAACTTACAAAAAGGAGAAAACAAGCACAATGCCCCTACTGTCTAGGAATATGAAGTACATTACTACAAGAATTAATTTAACTGAACTAAAAATATGGATCATTACTTGGATGAATCATAGAGATGAGGAATTTAGGTTAATGCATGAGAAAAAAGGCACTCTGTGGGAACCAGTAATCTCTAAAGAAATCTTGTCTTTTTTGGAAAAGTTATACTAATCAGCTAAAGGCTACAAAGCAGAATAATTACTATTATTAGAGGTTTCAAATGAGGTATTTCCAACAGAAACTTAGATGGCAACATGACTGTCCTGCTCTGTGGTAAAGTTATTTTATCTCATTAAAAAAATTATCGAAGTTTCAAAGACAGTCCTAACAATTCAGACACTGAAGAACTCCAAATTCTCAAAAAATTTTATGTAAGAACAAACTTGAGAAATTTTAGGAGTAATCTAAAGAGAGAACAAGTTATGATGAGTAAGTTAATATAAAAAAAGAAAGTTCTCCCAACTCTAAAGTTGCATAAACCCTGGCAAAAGGGTCTTACTAGCTGGAACTGCAGATCTTAATCTAGTTACAAATTAGGAATTCATTCTCTCAGTTCTGAGAACCAGAAATTATTAGATTCAAATACAGACTATTCTTTGTCACATGAAAAACCACTAGATCGAAACCAGAAGAAAACTAATAATTTCCAAGCAATTTCCCTAAGCCAAAAGACAGCAAAGGAAGGACTTGCACGGTAAATTCCTAACCGAGGACAAAGGCTTCTTATACCTTTTAATTTTCCCAGCACTTCTAATTCAGGTTCTTATACCTGAGATTTAGGTCAGAGCTCTTTCACAAAACAGAGCTGCCCATCCACAGCAAAACAACAGTTACACTCTACAGCAAAAACTGTGCGAACTTGGGTAATTAATATCTGTACTTCATCACAGAAAATACCAAAGCAACCATAGCAAATAGCACGAAAAGGCTTGAAAGAGCGGTTCTCCAATACTGGATAGATGGTTAAAATCTGCCTGTAAAGAACCACTCCTAAAAAAAGTGAGAAGGTAAAAGCTGCAAACAGGCTGTGACAAAATACAGGCAAATTTATTTCTGCCTTATACCATCTCAGCAACAACTCTACTACTGCATAAATATTAAAACAGCAGCAGATCCACACTGTGGAAACACTGACACTGTAATATGATTTTTAAGAACTGCTAGGATGTGAGTGCAATAGTGGACTCATAAATAAAAAACCTGCTATGTCAGAATAAATAGACGTAGATTGCTCTCATGTATCAGTGCCCAGTGCCATCAGAGAAACCCTGTGCCAATTAAGAACATCCACAAAGGGCTGGCAGCTACAACAGTAAGCTGATGGTAGACAACTTCGGTCAGACAGATGAAAACCTTGTTGCAGTTGCTTTGACACATAATGCAAATATAATACTACTGGGAAGGGCATTTATGTTAGTAGTCATTTTTGAAAAAGACATGTTCTGAATGCAAAAAAGATATGTAGTGCTTCACATAATGTATCTTATTATTACTATAAAGTGGAAAGTACAGTGGAAAGTCTGAGATTCCTGTTGTCTTAAATATCTATTGAAATAAGTAAATGATATAGTTAGCACTGAAATATTTTGGTTTTTACAGTATAAGATGCTGATATTTACCATTTCCTGCATTTTCCCATAAGAATTTTCTGACCCATTTTTTGAACTGTAGGATAGTAGCATTATCAGGGACTTCAAGTCCAACAGTATAAAGTTTCTTATACTGCACACTTTTAGGTAAATCCTAGCAACAAGGGAAAAAAAAAAGAAATTATTGAAGTCTTGAATCAAATATCCAACAATACCAAAGTAAAACTGTAGTTCAAATCCTGAGTAGAAACTGAGAAAAATCCTGATACATTTCTATGGAGGGACACTTTCAGAAACTACTATTTATATTTCCACTTTAAGGACCTGATCTCAAACAAAGAACAGTTTCAACAGAAGACTTGTTTATCCCTGCTAATAAGGCAGCACAACAACTAAAGAGAACAGATTCTTTTAATTCCATTCTAACACATTTTACAATTACTAGCAATACTTGTCCCTCCCACCCACAATCATATATATATATATACACACACACACACACACACACACACTCACCCCCATAATGCTTACAGGCCATGTCTACTCAAAGATTAGCATTCAGTTCTAACACTGCTGTTTATTCACCTTTTCAACATGAGGCGGATTAATCACAATTGTTGGGACCATACTGGTAAAAAAATTTAAATTAATAAAGCATTTTTAAAGTGTACACTTTTATTAGTGGATTCCACTAAGGATCAGAAAAAAAGACCCTAGGAATAAATGAAAATGTCTTCAGGGCACAGACTGTTAAGTCTTCTGAATCTTTTCTATAGTGTCTGGCACTGAAGTCTGCATCCATTACTCTGAGTTACCATAACATAAATAAACCACAAATGCAACTAGCTGGAAAAAGTTATCTCCTCTGTGATAAAGCATTTAGTTTCTATTGGAGACACAAAATAAACCTAGATGCACTTGTCTATTCCAATTCAAGGTAAGCAAATGCATAAATAATTTAGAACAAAGGCTGCAGTAACTAATGCATTTTGTTAGATATTACCTTAACTTCATAGTATCGTGTGGTGTATGTTAAATCAATAATTAATCCAAGCTCCACATTGAGGGCTTTCATTGCAGCAATTAAGTCTTTTGGGGTAAATTTCTGGGTTGGGGTAAGCCTCTGGTTAATTGCCTACAATAAAAATGGAGAAGAAAGATTTTAAGTTCTAGTAATGTGACATTTGTAATATTCAGCTGTTTTAATTAGGATTAGGAAACATCAGTATTCAAATGGGAAAGTTTAAATTATCAGAACCATAGCTATATATTACATTATTAAAATAAGCACTCATTTAATAGACACAACAATCCTGCAAAACAAAGCATGTATATGCTGATTTTTAAGTAACTAAACATCAGCAAAATGTAAAACATAACCCCCTTTCTGACATACATACTTAGTTCTGCACAGTAACACAAAATTAACAACATATTTCACATAAAACATTAGAAGCTGTGATACAAGAGTTCATTTCTTCTAAAGGCTTTGACTTTCTACCCACAGATGTTATGCAGACATTTTATCCCTGGTTCATCTCTTGGCAGAGTGTACTAGCATGCCATTTTGCACTGGAAAATATTAAATAAGACTAAAGTATGGTGACTAAGAAAGCTGCATGTTGGTGGGCAATTAATTCATTTGACAGAAACAGTGGGAAAAATGTTTACTCACCCTATTGTAGCTGTGTGTTTTGAAACGTGTTCTTCACTCTAGGTATGAAAATGCCTCATACACGCAAGACTGGATTTTCTCTGAATTGTGTGCTTGTCCATTGTGAGAGCCTTCTGACATAGGCTCAGCCACAACCAACAAATACAGTGGCAAAAGATGCAGCAGCCTCAGCCACCTCTCAGTTCCTTTGTCAACAAGAAATTCAAGCAGAGTGGACTCAGAACTACTGGAAAGGAAGGCAGCCACAGACCAGATACCTCTTAGAACCACAGATGCTGTAGGGTAACTAACCATTCCTTCTTTTGACTGTACGGATTATAATCTATGATGTTAGCAAGAATTTATCTTGGGTCTGAAAACAGACAGGAAACCACATTAAAGAATAAAGAGCAGGATAGTCCTATCAAAGCTTGCATGTGATTAGAAAGCTTGAGCTAAAAACAGTAGGGTAGTAAGCATATAGAAGAATTCAGTCCTATGTATTTCAGATACTGTTGCACTGTTGAAAAAACAGTGGAGGTTGCTGAGGTTCAAACAAAAATGAACAAGAGTCAGTTATCTCCCTGCTATTCAGCAGTGACTTTTAGTAAAATCTGAAACTGAACTTACTAACTTTGATGTGACAACAGTGAATCTACAAAAAATCTATGGTAGGATGTTAAAGAATTTTTTCTTTTACTATGTGCAGTTACCCAAACTGAGGTGGAGCACAACTTAAAAAAATGTGGTATCTCAAAACGCATCACTGGATTGAGTAAAAAATGAAATGTGTTACGAGACTATGTTTTGAAAGACTGTTTGGAATTTTCTGAAAACCTCTTGCAGAGTATTCAGTAGTTTCAGTGTTTAATTGGGCTCTGAGAACATGAGAAATCTGTATCAATTCTAGAAGCCTTCTATGGCGTGGGAAAGAACTGCCCAGTCCTTACTAGATTACAATGTTACTGTAAGCATTACAATGATGATCTGGAAGGAAGGACAGAAAAATCCTTTCAAGTAAACCCATGACCTTAAAGCCTTTACTAGTAGTCCATCTTCTGCTAAAGCAATAACCCTTGAATTTTGAAATACTGAGAATGTCTGTCATGGTTTCACCAAGAAAGCTTACTGAAGGGGAAAAAAAAACACAGTAAAAGGAAAATTGGCTTCATCCTGGCTCAAACCAGGACAATGTTACCAATCAACAATTTTCTAATATGTAGCAAAGAAGGAAACTGCTTTATTTTAAGAAGTCTGTTCCACCAATTTAATAATAGTACTTCTGACAAGACTATGACCGATCAGGTCTTTAGCATATCCAGACAGATTTACTGAGCTCCACCTTGTTTGCAAAGACAGTTCAGCCAGTTACGCATTTTATGTGAATTCTGTCACAAACTGCATAAGCTTCAAGCACACAGACTCTGGCAGACTTGTCATTTCTGCATCTTGCATATTTGAGACTGAAGAAACTGAAGGGACAGAAATGTTACAGATTTTGCTTTCTTGGGTACCAGACTTTATATCTGACCAAGTTCAAAGACAGCTTCATAGAATGGGGATCCCCAATGAGATCAGTAGAACTCGAGGTGAGCAACACACTGAGGCAGAGTGCCTCCCTGTGATCTATTGTTATACATGTTCTCTGAGAATGTCTGCCCTTTTAACGATTTCTGGTGGAGCTCCTTCCAGACTATCACTGGAGCTACAGAGTAAAGTTTGCAATTAAGCATTTTTCTCTGAAATACGGAGTGACAGTAACAGGGAACTGGCAATACATGCACTGAACAAATCCTGCCTAGAATAGTGCATCTATGCAAAAAATTGGTGCTAGATCAAGTGGAATTACAGGACCTGATGATACAAAAAAATCCTCTCTCAAATACCTGCACAGCAGAGAAGCTAATTATAAATCTACTGTATTTTAAACTCTTTGCTAGATCTGTCTGCTGGCTGTCTTTGGTAGAAAAACACATGGCCATTGTACTATCCTTTAAAACCATGCAGAACAAGATCAATGGCAAGTATGAGATCCTTGGTGTCAAAGGAACCAAACCATCATACTGAAGTTGTAAAAGCAGTTGCAGAAAGCAAACTCTGCAATTCCACTTCAGTCATTGCTGGTAAAAGTGAACTAAATGGCAATTGAAAATATAATGGGCACCAACATACCCAAATAACCAGATTTTTTAGTATATGAATACTAGAGTGCAATCTGTAGACAAAAGTTTACCCAGAATAAATTTTCTTAACTGCTAAGGTTAGGTCTAGCCACTGAACTACAAAAGTGTAGGAACTTTCATTTCTTCTGTATCTGAAGCAATCACTTGTAAGAGTTAATTTATATAGCACTTGCATTAGTTTATATAGAAGGGAGAATCTGCCCTATTTGCCCAAATTTGCCCTATGTGTCAATCCACCCAAAAGCCAGTCTCAAAAAGACAACATCCACATTTTGCATTGTCACAAAGAATGTATTCAATAGATTAAGATGGCTCTCCATGTTAGTAAGAATCTAAAAGAAGTATTAACACATTATTACAATAAATCTATGAAAACTTCTTTTTTAAAATATACTGCTTTCCTCCAGATCGCTGAAACTTTTTGCTTATGAAATTGGTAATTTGAATCTATAATTTAAGAAGTACTGCAGTGGCTGGTATCCTTTAATTAGTGCTTGATCTCCATAAAATTATATTTTGGCTTACATTGCCTAGATTGTTATTCACATCATAACCCCTTTAATATGAAATCATGAAATGCTGTTAAATAATATACTGAATTTAGGTCACTTAATAGTGATGAATTGTGCTGATTGGTTAGAGATTTTATGATTTTTAGAAGATAAAGATTAACATCAAACACAAATTTTAAAAGAAAAACAGAGTATGACATAAAAAAGCTACAGCTAGATGACTGGAAGGGATAAATCTGAATTCTAAAAGAAAATCCTTTTTTTTTTCATAAAACTTTGCTGAAGTTTTGATTAGTATCTAGGCTATTCTTCATTACATTTGCACTGTATCTAATAGAGCCTGTCTCTAGTAACTTTTTATACATACCCCTTTTAAAGGTACTTTGAATGCAATGAATCTAGTTCCTGGTATAGGCTGTCCAACAGGTGTCAAACTCCGCCATCTGTAATAAAACAAATATTTATTTTTAAATATTTTCAAATTACATGATAGAACACAAGACACCCTCAGCTTCATGTAAAACTGCTAAAAAATACATATATAAAAATCGTATCTTAGGATTAAAACTTTGGTAAAACAAAGAACATAAAAATTATTCTCCTTTAAAATTATAATAGTTATTTCAAACTATGTGAAGTATCTCAAAAATATCAAGCAAATCTGATGCTATATTTCACACTGGTTCAATATAACAGTTATTTCAAACTTCTCCAAGCAGAAAAATATGACAGCTATATTTTTTTTCTATGATGGCCCATGCAGCTACTAGCACATTACAGATTTAGATTTCCGAAAAGCAGGATCAAATAATTCCTAAAATTCCTTGACCAAATAAGCATGCAATCATCAGTGATGTGCACAAGTTTTAAAAAAAAGGCTAATTAAATCCTGATACGTAAATAGAATCTTTGTAAAAATCCATCTTCCATTAGAAACCTGCCTGTTTCACCAAGAAACTCACATATTTTTAGAATAACTATAAAAATATGTTGTTATATATTTGAATAAAATCAATAGATTAACATTACTTTGGGATAAAAGAAACAGCAAATGCTGGAAGAATTTCAACAAAATGTTGCTACAGCACTGATCTGAGCAGAAGATTATCTAGCACACTACACAGCTTAAATAAAGACATTTTTATCGTTTGCAAGCTTGAAGTCAGGAGCCATAATAAAATGAATATTTATTTTCTGTAGAGCATTACCACAAAGAATGTCCATGATTGCTGTTATATAGTAGAACTATGTCCCCAGATCTGCAACTATTCCATTAAGTAGTTCCAAGGTGTCATCAGGACATTTGAAAACAGTTTGGTTTTTTCCTTCCTTCAACTTCCACAAAATTTCCCCCCTCAAAATAGTAGGACAGCATTTACAAACAAGTAGCACAAATATAAAGCAAAGCAGAAAAGTAAGGTTCAACAGGTAAAAAAGTATTGTTATATTATAGTTGGTGAAATTTTTTACACTTGGCTGAATTAAGCACCTTTTAAAAGTTGTCATACATTTGTATCAATCATTTAATTGACAATAACATGCAAAGTTTACTTTCATAAAAAATACAAAGCTTCTAGATTTGCATACGTGTTTACTTTGTGATATGCTTCTTAAACATACTTGACTGCACTTGCTCTTGGTACTTTCATCAATACAGCGAATATTCCATCATACCAACACTTAGCAAAAATCACCTACTCACAGGAAGATTTGTTGTGATGCTCAAAGAGTTAGTAATTCCAAAACCACAAAGAACTGGTATTCACAGATTCTGCATTGCACTCAAGAAAGTCTTGACATGTCACATTTCAGAAATGGAAACACTGTTCAGCAGATCAATTTTAGCTTCAAAGAGGTAACTCACTAAATGATCTTTAGGGTCCCTTTCAACCCAAACCATTCTATGATTGTATGATTTAGGACTACTTCTTCTTCTCCTCATGTGAAAACAAATTATCTCTATGACCTCAGAAGATGCAGCTGGATGACCTAAAATCTACATGGTCTCTTTGCATTTTCAGCTAGTACCTCAAGTATTAAAATACAAAACTTTTAAATAACATTCTTTAACATTGGTGCCCATTCACTTACAATTTTCTGAATTAATGTTTAAATTAATCTCCCCCTTTAAGGGAGCATTCAACAGCTTCCAGAGTTCCTTTTGATTTCCATAAACCCACATAATTTATGAAATAAACCAAATACTCTATTGTAAATTATTCTAGCACTGAGTATTTTGCTTTGCTCATGATTCCCATATGGGACCATAATAAAAATTAGATGTTGGCTGGCAAAACTGTCAATGAAATATCCATAACTATACTTGTCATAGTATTTAAATAACAACACTAGCATTCATAGATTCCTGGAAGACACAAAAGAAACACTTATAACATGGTGACCAGAAGCTAAATTAATACTAACAACTAATGTAACAATCTACTACCTTAATATCTGTACCACTAGCATGTTTTTTGTCTTCATCATGAGCTAAAGAACAGATTGAGGCTCACATTGTAGACATACAGATGCTTAGTTTAATGGATAACAAATGAAATAACAAAGGAGCAATAATAACTCATCATTAGGAAGGCTGTTGCAAACAGCTGTCATGTAGAAGACCAATACAAGGTGAGAAGGTATAAGGGCACACTAGAGATTAAATCACTGAGTGCTGTTTGCTGTAAAAACTTTTACTACATACTAAACTACTGCAGGAACTTTGTACCTTATCATTGCAACAAGGCAGCAAAAATAGGTTCCTACTTCATGTGCTCCCTTAGCTAAGGCTAGTTGCATAGAGGGAAACAAAAAGAGCACATTCTCAATTGGGGGGGTTGGACTAGATGATCTTTCGAGGTCCCTTCCAACCCCTAGGATTCTATGATTCTATGATTCAATGACCGTAATACAAGCTTCTGCTTCTTGCTAATTTAAATAAACTCTGGAAATTATGTCTTTATTTAAACAAGGAAATACTCTTCCTGCTTTTGCTTCCAAATAGAATTAGAAATAGGCTGAACCTAGAGATATAGAAGCTAGCACAGTAAATGCTGTCACAGAGGTAAACCAAACAAGAATACAGTATTTTTTTCTTCAATCTAGTTCAATTACTCTTTCGTGCTACCTCTACCAATAAAAATGTACAAAATGCTTTACAAAAGTAGGATTTAATCTTACAGCCAGCCATACTCACATTTACATCTTTACAAACATTTTGAAGGAAGGTAAAAGTAAAATATCCTAATCACAAAGGACCAAATACCTTATGTAATAATAAAACGTAAAAGACGCCATAAATTAGACATTCAACTCTTTTTAAACCTGCTTTCTCTTGGAAATCTACCATGATTATAATAAATATGGGCAATTATGAGCCAAAATGGAAAAAGCTTAAAAATATTATTTTCTTTAGTTAGCAATGTAATGAAGACTTTGTAAAAATTCTGAACCTTTTTTCTGTTTAAAGGATTGACAGATGGATGCACCAGGACTACACAGCTTGTTGTCAGACCTCATAAACTTGGGGTTTTATTCTGTTTTTAAAGCCATTTTAATCCTCCCAGAAAAAAAAAATATCTGCAAAATCAGCAAAAAAATCAAAAGCTGCTGACAGTGTGGCAGAAAGTGAGTAGAAGAACACTCTTTATCAGGAAAAATAAAGGGTATGTGTTCCATTTTATCTTTAAAATAGTATTTAAATAGGACATCTCAGCATTCCACTACAGAACTAAAAGTTATCTCAAATTGAAAATAACAGATTGAAATTAAGGATAGGTGAAATAAATAAATTCAGATTTGTTCTGTTGTCAGTAAAGGAATATTGTTGGGAAGTGTAGGTAATGGGGACTAACAGAAGTAAAACTCCTGCTGAAGAAGTCTACATAAAGACAGAAAGGACCAAAGACAAGTTAGCTTCAGGTGGTCACATAAACAGGAGTTACAGGAGCAAAGATATAAATAAGCATTTTAACAAGTATGAATGAGAATTTTGACACATCATTTGCGTCCTGCTTGAACTTAAGAAGGAAGAAAGCCAGGAATCAAAAGTGTTATCACAAGACTTGGAACCATCATCATTTTTGTACCAATGACTAAAAGATAACAGAGACTTGAGTGAAAAACAAGCTAGACATGAAATACCTGAAAAGATGGCAGAAGTTTTCTGAAATGGGCAGTGCTATCTTACTGAGACACAGACATGAAATTTATTTCTATGCCTAGAAATAAATCTAGGTATTTGCATCACAGAGGTAATAGATCTGGCCATAGAATCAATGACATTCACATTAGAAAGATGATGTTAAAAGAATCTAAAATGAAATCACACGAATTCAGAGAAAAATTGTTGCTTCCCAACACAAATTTAACAGTCAGATGACATATCCAGGAAGAAACTGAACTCCAAGGACTTTTGTACAAACACAAAGGTTGTTAAATTGCAGACAGTCTAGGTCAGTATACATTAAAGTAAACAATCATCTTAAAATGTGTGATATTTCTGGTCCTTCCACAAAACAAACCCACAGATCAAACCTCCCTGAGAATCTCAAGAGGTGTGCAAAAGGAACTGCAAATCAAACTCTAAAGTTTGATAGGCTTTCATGGGCCCAACATGGTAATCAAATTTTTTCTGAACTCTAAACTATCCAAAGCCATAAAAACCCCAGAATTTGCATGTTCAAACAGAGAAGTGCTTAACAGAGAACACCACTTAAATAACAAGTGACACACTGTGCATACATGGCACATTTTCAGTTACAGATTCTCCTAAGTATTCAAACAGTTAAACAATCCAAAGACAACATGCAGATCAAGAGCTGACAGTCAACAAAACATAAATTCCCCAATTATTCAACCACTTAGCTTTCGCAGTTCCCAATTCCCTGTTTTGTCTTCAGCGCTTCCCAACTACCATCAATTACCTTAAAACATAAACGGAATTTTGCTTGTCATTCGAAACAAAACAATCACTTCTTGGTTGAGAAAATGTGTTAAATTCAAACTAAAAAAATTATTCTCCTTTCCCTATGAAATTTCTATGAAGCTTGAATGGCTTCCAGTTAAATATATAAATTAAAAAATTATTATTGATACTACTAGTCAGCTAATCTGTTAAAGGTTTTTAAGTCTAGTTTATTGGTTTATTGACTTTTTCCGTAATCTAAACATTTCAGAGATATCCAGTAAAACAGCAGAAAAGAAACTAGCTTAATGCATCCTAATAGAAGTTAACAAGATATGTGATCTAGATTAAGCCAATGATATAGCAGCAATATGCTTTGTAACAGAAGCAACAAGTTAAATGGCCCCAGTTCAAGGAAAACTAAAAACCAAACAGCAACAAACTTAGAAAAGCACTTTTAAAAAACAATCAGCTCCAAGACCAACTAACTGAGAATCATCAACAGGGCTTGCATAGGAGCCTCCAGCTTCAAGTGGGATAACAGAAGCCAGTATTGCAAAAGGTGATAGTAATTAGCTGACTAGTTAAAAAAAGTCACCATTTCTTGTTTAGTTGCACTATTCCTAGCTACTTACAACTGAACTGAAACCTAACATTTATTTTATTGCTTTAATTAGCATAATGGAATTTGGATTAAAACTGTTGAGAACTGCATAAAGAGCTGAGACTGTAACAGAAAGACAATCTTAAAAAGTATCTACGAGTAGCTTGACTTTCTTTGGTTTATCTACTACTCTGCTTCTCTTGCAGTATCATTAAAAATGAAAGTTACTGTTAGATTTATTGCTATTACAATCCTGTCATGTGACTAAATTTGTACTTCCATAGCACACTACCATTATCTGGTCTGCTCCTTATGCTATAGTGTAACACAGTCTGACTTCTGCCAACAACTATTTCTGAGGCCAGAAAATTTCCTTAAGTCCTCTTCCAGGGTTCACTGCTATTTTTCTCTGGTGTATTAATCTACTTCACCATGAAGAACTACAACATTCTGTGCTAGCACAAGCATGACATCAATATACTGCTGAATGAGACTGACAATTCCTTAAACTCCTTTACTGCCAAAAACCTCATGGTGTGGATATCTAGCCTGATTTGTCAGTAGTATCAAAAACAAGTATCTGAAAAAGCTGAAGACATTTCAAAATAATGAGCTTTGTCAGATAGTAACACTAACTTTGTAACCAACCACTCCACAGTGGTTTCTGTCCTTGAAAGACACATAGATATTAGTTTGCAGTCATAGAAGCCAGAAGCCAAGTCGACTGCTTCTTCCACACTTAAAGAAATGCATGTAGCCTGAAAGATGCTCCAAACACAAGCGGAGGAAAAGTAGGGAGTAATGTTTTTGGTTTGGTTTGTTTGGGTTTTTTTCGATGCAACATTTTTGTTGTCCTGTTGTTAAAAAAAAAATACAGGATTTTTCTGAATCTGAATTGATGAAAATATTCATTAATCACATGTATGCAACCACCTGCTCCCTTCTCGTCTGGTCTTCTCCCACTCCTGGTAGCAAACATCCGAGTAGCCAGAAGGATGGAGTACTCTCCCATTTCCCCAGTAAGTACACACCTGAGTCTAAGGAAGTTAAGAAGGGACTGTGTTTGGCTGATTGTCACGAACCAACAGCGTCACATAGTCTTATGTGGGGCGAGAAGACGGGCTGCTCTCCACACTGATGAAGAAGAGTTCACAGACAGTTTGGAGCATTATACTCACCTGGGGGTGAAGGGCTAGACTGTTCCTGTCTTGGAGAAGATACCTACCTTACCTGGCTGTAGGTGGTGAAGGTGCTTGTGGCAAGAAACCGCCTGGGGCAGTCAGTGCCCCTTCTTTGTAGGCAGGACCGTGCTCGCTCCTGCCTCTTGCTTAGTGTGAGGGATACTTACCCATCGGGGATAGTATTCTTCTTTACCATGCTGAAAGCAGGAGCAGGCAGAGCAGGAGACAGCGGTGAAAGTGGGCACTGCAGCAAAGGAGAGAGAACCGCGCAGTTAACACGGTGCTGATCTCTTTCTCCATCAGCGGGCCCTTTCACAGGGCTGGCTCTCAAGTAAAATAAACCAAGCAGTCAGCTGGGGCTTGAAGCCGTCCAGAAAAAGTTCTGCAACTTGCTAGCTAGCCTATTTTGTCCACGGCTACAGTACAGCAAGAAGGAAAGACAACTCACCTCTCCTCTCCAGGAGATCAAAAGAAACAGAGAGGAGAGGCAGCAGGTTTCTAACTCTAGCAGCAGCGCTGCAGGGATGAAGCTCTTCCTGACAGTGCCTTTCGTCCCTCTCCTGTGACTCGGAGCAGTCTGTTCTGCCCTTGTGCTCCCACAGGTAGAACTCTTGTGTCAACGAGGAGAAGCTCCAGGCAGCTGCAAGAGGCGAGGCCGGCACCTCAGCAAGGGAGGGACCCATCACCTGCCCCGCTCTAATCCAGACGGGTCTGATCCCGCTAGATCCTGCGCACCGTCAGCACCCGCCGATCTCTGTGGGACTAGGGCAGGGACGAGAGGGGCGAGGGGAGCTCCCTGCTCCGCGGAGGGCCCACACCCGCCGCTCCAGAGCCGCTTGAGGCTAGCGAGAGACTCCCTCCCCAAAGCCGCATGTCCCCACAGGGAGCGAGCCCCGGGCAGGACCGCCTCCGAGCGGGAGGCTGCGCCGCTGGGGGAGCAAAAGAGAAGAAGAGACGGGGGCTGGGGGGGAAGGTCGCGGCCCAGCTGCGGGGGGCGGGCAGGCGGTTATCGGAGCGGGGGTGGGCTGTGCGGAGAAGGGCGCGGGCTGCAGCTGGAGTCGGTAACAGGGAGAGGCCCGGGCGCCGGCGGGGCGGGGAGGACGGGGGCTGCGGGCGGCCCGTACCCTGACAGGATTTCCCTTGCAGAGGAAGGCTGTTGCGAGACAGAGCGTTCCCAAAAAGCTCCCGGCTGCGGCTGCGCAGCCCCGGCCGCCTGCCCGGGAGGGGGGGCTGCGCCTGCTCTCCCGGAGCGGGGCCGGGGCGGCGGGGGCGCATGCGCGGCGGGGAACGCTCCGAGCTGCGCACGGAGCTGCCGGCCAATGGGACCGAGGGGAGCGGGGGTGTGTTTCTGCGCATGCGCAGGAAGACCGGGGGTGACGGCGCCGGCCTCGGGGCGCGTGCGTGCCCGGGGGGCGGGGCTGGGGCGCACGCGCAGCGGCCGTTGGCGCGGAGGAGTCTCGGTGGCGCTTCGGCCGGGCGGGAAGCGGCGCGCGCGGCGGAGGGGGCTGCGGTGCGGCTGCTGCCGCCGCGGCTGGGGCGGGTTGCGCGGCCCCTCCCGCGCTCCGGGCGCTGGCGGGGGGTGCAAAGAGACGGGCGGCCCTGTGCCCGGTGCAGGCCTGTGCCCGGTGCAGCCCTGCCGCTCGGGCTCGTGAGCCGCTGCCGGGAGCCCAGGGAGCTGCGGAGGAGTCGGAGGGGGAAACGCAAGGAGCGCGAGGGGTCGGGAAGGCGGTATTGGCCTTGTCTTACATCGAGAGACATCCCCGTCCATGCTGCCAGCTCCGGCGCTCCGGGCCATTTTCGATTCTTATTGACGGTGTTTTCTTCCCTGTTTCGGACTCAGTCTGCCCGCAGGTTGCTGCCCTGGGCCGTGCCAGCTGCTTCTGACTTGCAGCGGTGTCGTGTTCGCCTCCTGCTGTTCCGAAGGTGGATAGATGAGAGGGCACGGCCTCTCCTGTTTAGAGTGGAAGGCAGATGAGGGGTGAAGGACTGGTAATCGGTGAGCCAGTGCTACATCACTTACTTTGATGTGCCATCTGCGGTATTAGTTTTAATTTTCATGTTCAGGTTGAGCTTAAGTCGTTTCTGAAACTCCTCCAAGTGTTTGGAGCATAGGAAAAACTTACATAATTGTTTACAACTTAATGTACAACTGCTGTGAAATTATAACAGCATTTATATGAGACAGAAGTTGCTGGTGTTAAAATTCAGATAAGTTCTTTACTACATCATTGATAAACCTACTGATTAATTACAGAGCTGCAATTTAGTCTGAAATTATTATGCCACTTCTGGAGAGTCAGAGCAACTTTATTTCTGTTTGTCAAGAGAGTAAACTTAGAATATTGCTAATTACTACAGATCTCAGCAGTTGTGTGGGGTTTTTTAGGTTAATGTACTGGAGAAAAAAACACGCACTATAACTCCTGAATATATCTTACTGTCTTACTGCTTCATCTTTTTTGCACACTTCAAAGCAACATTTGTATAACTTACTGTTTACTCTGCTGAGTTGAATGTACTCTGAAGCAGTGTTCCTTTTTTCAGTATACATGTTAAAACTTACTTGTTTCTTTAATGCACACAATTCAAACAAATGGATCCTGATCATAAACAAAATGAAAATTCATCAGTTGAAATAAATAAGGGAAGTAACATAAAACATTGCTAGATGTTAGTGTTTTGTTCATGCTACTGTAAAGTAAGAACTAGAAAGTTATACAGCAAATGTGTGAGTTCCATAAGTGTTCTTTTTTGCTAGAAATCTTTCTGCCTTTTTCCACATCCATGTAAGAAATATTTAGTGACTGATTTCACTACATCAGTGGAATGAGAGCAGTAGGTCTCAAGTTACTGCTGTAGAGCTGAGCATTCAGGTTAGAAAGAGGGTAGTAATCTTTTTGATACATATGAGAATAGAAATAGCTCAATGTTCTTTCACACAAAAAGCTACACCCCTCACCATCCCCCAAAACTCAGTTTGAAGCTGAGAGACTGGCAGCTCTATACAGAAGGGCCAGTCTAACCTAAATCAATTTGATGTGTGCAGAAAAGCAATTCTTCAGTTCCTGATCATGCCTTCAGAATGGCATTATTAGCATAACCAAGCAACTAGGTATATAGCAAGTTTTCTGTGAAAGCAGTGATGTTCGTTCTCATGCTGAAGTGCTGTCTGAACATGCCTGTGTGGTGTATTCTGAGAAAATGAGGACAGCTATTACATGATATTTCATCACTTGGCTTTCTGTGCTACTGTTTCACAATATTGTAGCAGTTGGCTCACAAGCACCCTGAAGCATTCAGTCTAGAGTGGAGTGGGCCATGGGGTGTCTTCTCTGCTGTTAGAGGAAAGTGCTATGTGGGAAAACACATTGAACTGCTTCTATTGAAAGAGTTGTGTTGTGACTGCACTGCAAAAAAAAAGAAGTGTACTGAAGAGGTTATTGAATTTGTATCTGCTAAGGGTAAAATAGTGGTTTTTAGACAAATTGGCATTGTGTCATTTAATTAGTTGGATAGTTGTTGGGTTCTGTAAAGCATTTGTTTCTTAAAGGAACAAATTGTGACAATCAGTAGGAATGCAAGAGGTTTTCTTTATAAGTTGTTTTTTTTTATAGTATAAAACTTATTTACAGTCTGGCAGTAGTAAAATGCAGATTATAGCTTGGATTTTCTTCAGGTTTTTGAGTGCGTGTCGGGAAAGCTACTAATTTTGGCTATGAAGTATAACATAACCATCAATGTTTCATAGTAGTATTTTCAAGAGTTTATGCAGGGATTGTGCTCTGCTGTCTCTTTACTTCCAGAAATGGAATATAGCTCAGCTTGCACAATTTAATTGATTTACATCTCTATTAAAAATTATAATAGCATCCTGATCTATTTGCATCACTCTGGAGATGAGGAATCCACTTCCTTATCTTAGTTTATACCTGTATTTGAACACGAACATATTTTATGTACAGCTTGTATTCAGTTTCTTGGCTCTTATTTACCTTTATCTGCAAGATTAGTCATTGTGGACATGGTAAGTTTTTTCAGTGTACTTAAGAAGATTGAAATATTATTTCATATTATTATATTATTTCATATTATTTAATATTATTATTTCATATTACTATATAAATAATATATTACATTTCTCAAATCCCCATATAAGAAACTTTGTCAGCCTTCTAATAATGATTTTGCAGCTTTTTACTGTATTGTTTCTTGTTTTCAGCTGTCGTGTTTAGGAACATGAACCCCTAAGTTGTGTTAGTGTGGGCTAGGTCGCTACTATCTAGATGTGCAATTCCTCTGCACTCTCACATTATTGCTGTTACTACAACCAAAGATTATACTTGCTGGTTTTCACTTACATGGAATTTCATGTGCAGTTTAATTTATTTTTACAGTAACTGCTTTTTCAGGATACCTTTTGAAGGTGCAATGTACATTCCTTGCTTAGTACAGCTTTTTTACTAAAAAGTATCTTGTATGAGTGGACGTGGCCTGAATAGTATGCATGGTTTTAGTTCTGTCAGAATTTACTGTTCTTTCATCAGTTTTGGTCTGTCACCTGTACTGTTTTCTTTGAGATATTACATGTTCTTGATTTGGTCTGTGCAGTAAGCCTTTTCATCTGTAAGTCACCAAGGGGCTCTCTAAGTTCAAGTCAGGTTCTCATTATCACTCAACCCTGTTCAGACACAGTTTTCTGCTAGTAGCACTAAATGAATGCAGCTGGAAATCACGGCACATTCCCAAAGCTTATGCTTTTCTTTGCTGTCACTTGAGTGTAGTGTCAGATTCAATAGCAGCATGGACTTAATAGGGTATCTCCTTCACAGCTAGAGCTAATGCCAAAATCATTTCTAACTGCTTGTTTCGAAATAGACCATCTCCTTAGTCAAGGATGTGTAAGTCATGCAGATTATAAAAAACAGCTGATCATCTTCCCCACTCAAGCCAATTTATTTTTGGGTTTTGTGTTCTTGGAAATTTCACTGGGTGGTGCTGTTAGGTTTAATAATTCCCATGTATTCCCACACACTACTCTTGAGCAGTTTTCAGACTGCTCCATCCAGACATCCAGAGCAGTTTTCAGGACTAGAAACATGTTCTCAAATTTTAAAGCTGTTGTAATGTTTGTTGTGGTAATTTGTTTATTAATATGTTTTGACATCTACTTGATACTGTATCGCTTGATGTGGATTATGAAGCATGTACATTAAATATTTAAAGCAAATATTTTGAGTTTGTTCTTCTTTTCTCTGTTGTATCTTACTTCCTCAAAGACTTTCACTCTTGTCCTAGCTTAAGTGCTTTCATGCATCAGTTTTGAGATGCTTCATTGATGAAACATAAAAATACACTTTCCATAGAATGTTTCTGATGCTTTTCATGTTGGATTATTCCTCTTGGCTTTCAATATAAACTGATAATTCATTCCTGTTCATTTTTGCATATTTATTTTAGTATAACTTAATTTTTTTTTAATCTCCTCTGTAGTTACTAAACATCAAATGGGCACTTAGATTTTTAATTGAATTATTCTTTGAAGTTGTGGAGTCTTTATTCTTTTTAATGAAACAGGAGTCATTGGGATGTAAATGAAAACTACAAAGTACAAAATGCAAAATTTTGTTAATAGCAATGCTGTTATAAATCTGAAATAGCTCGTGTTTTATTTTAGAAACTAAGTAGTGTGGATTTGCATCAGTGTAGCTGATGAGAGCAGAGTCCCTTTTGAAAAGGGAAAACTTGTATCCAATTATTTGACTTGGATTTTTTCAAATACCTGTGCATTTTTGAGGGATGTTTGTATGCAGTTTGATTGTACTATTAGATGGGAGGAAGGTTAAGTACTCATATCTGAGCCATGCTGTAAACCAAATATTTTCAGAAGGTAACTGATATTTGGAAAAAGCTCTCTGAAAAATAGCTGTGTCCTCTTTTTAATGATAGTGTAATGATACCTAATATTCCTGATTATTTTAATGTTAAATACTGGTTTGAATGTGATAGGCTCTTGACAGCATTTTACTGGTCATTAATCTCTCCTCCTGTATTGTGAACCAAGAAGCCTGCGCTTAAGTGCATTTTAAAAGAATATGGTAATAAATCGGAAACAATGCAGATAAAAAGTAATTATTTTTATTTTCATTTTATGAAGTGCCAGTCTTAATTCAGAAACACCCTACCTCATCTCTCCACCATCCCCTGGGAAATGGGCTTTTCAGTCTTCTTTGAAACACAGATTTGAGTTGTAACCACCAGAGGGAGTAGTCGGTAAAAATGTTTTCAGTTTTCAAGAATTCTAGGCTAGGAACTACTAGCCCCTTAATAATTCACCCTGATTTTTACGTCATAAAATAATTCATTTAGAAGCTAATAATGAGTGTTGAGTCACAAATATCAGAAACACCGGGCGTTTTAATGTATTGTTATCAATATTCACTAATAAAAATGTGACAGTAGTTGGCCTAACAGTTAATGTGTAGGAAAACAAATTTGGGATTTGCATTTTATTTAAAACATTGAAAGCTTTTCCTGAATTGTTTTTCATAATTTACTGGAGACATTGAGTGTGTTGGTAGACAGCATATAGAAGAACTTGTAAATCAGAACATTCAGGAAGTAGAACAATAAAAATATATTTACATATTTCCTGCTATTGTGCAGCAAAACTTAACTAGTCAGCTAGAAGTCTCATAATTTTTATTTTTACATGCTTACATTGAATAGTCCCATTGAACTCTGTGGCAATTCACAGTCCCTCTGTGAACTCTGGTTTAAGGTAGAGGTTTCTGAATTTAATTTCCTCATATTCACTCATCAGTAGTAATACTAGCTCCAGATGGTGTATGAGGCCTTATTGTTGAGGAGAGATTCCCCAAAACCTCTGTAAATACTTTCACTCCCTTAAATGAGAAACCCGTGCTGCTGTCCTTTCCATCCCCAGCAGCTCAGCCACAGCTTTGCACCTACCTGAACAGTGTCAGTACAGTGACTGGAAAACAGGGTGGACACAAGGTCTGTTACCATGTCCCAAAGGAAGCTGCCATGGAGCATAGTGAACATGACACTCTTAGTCATGTGATTTAGTTTTAGGTGGACCTGTGAGGAGCAGGGAGTTGCTCCTGTGAGGAGCAGCCTTTGCAACTGGAGGCACTATATGAACAGAAGTGGCCCATGTGGAGGTACTCTTTGGTTTAAGTTTGTATCTTCATACATGCAGGATTATGAGCTGCATAGGCACGCTATTTTGAAGTGGTTTGAATGTGACACATCCAATTGTTGCAGACAGACTAAAAATTATTTATTTCTGTACCTTGTTTCTAGCAATTCTGAGTACATGCATATAGAGGTCAGTAGAACTTGCTTGGGGAGAATATAAAACCGAGTACTGCTTTAAAGTTGTATTGATGTAGTGTACATTATCATAATTTTTAAAGGGCCAAAAATTTGGCATTTCTGAGTGTACTTTTGTGTTTCAGAAATTCTTGAGATATAATGACCAGAGGAAACTTCAGGTGTGGATGAGGGAAGTATTTATATATACTTGTTAATTTATGAGATATTACTGGGATAATCACATGTAAGGTTGTGAAGTTCCCAAATGCTATGAAAATTGTAACCAGACAAGGTGGGCCAAAGGTCTTAGCGATTCCCAATAATGATGTTAAAAGCCAGGATGAGACAGGCAGAATTTAGCTGTGATCTGCAACTGAAATCTACAAATTGAGACATAGAAAGTATTAAGTTACTAATAGGCATGTTGTGCAAATGCATTGTTTGCTTATGTTGTAGTTTAAAGATAGGATCTGCAGCTTAGGCCTATTAAACCAATTTTGAACTTCACAGCCCTGGTACTGAATGCAATATCCTTTGTAGTACAGGACTCTGTGAATGTTATCTGCCTTAGCATTTACTAGGTGACTATCCTTTCAGAGATCTTTCTGAAGCCCAGTGGGCTGGTTGATGATGTATGACTTAATGGGAGAGTAGGCTTTAGTGAGCATGACATGGTAGAATTCAGGGTACTTAGGGCAGCAAGGAAGGAACAAAGCAAGCTTACTACCCTTGACTTCAAGAGAGCAGATTTTGGTCTCTTCAAGGATCTGCTTGGTAGAGTACTGTAGGACAAAGCCCTGGAGGGAAAGGAGAGCCCAGGAAAGCTGGTTCATATTCAAGGATCACTTCCTCCATCCCCAGGAGCTATTTGTCCTGACAAAGAATAAGGCAGGCAAGAGAGCCATGGAGCCTGTATGGATGAGCAAAGAGCTTCTGGACACAGTTAAATGTAAAAACAAGGTATACAGGGCCAGATATCCTGGGGAGAGTAGAGACAAGCTGTCAGAGAAGCAAGGGATTGGGTAAAGAAGGGTAAAGCACAGACAGATTTTGACCTGGCCAGGGATGTTAAGAATAACAAGAAAGGTTTCTACAGGTATGTCAGCAATAAGAGGAAGATGAGGGAAACTGGGCCTGCTTCAGAAAGAAACTGGAAACCTGGCCATGCAGGATGTAGATAAGGCTGAGGTACTCAATGACTACTTTGCCTTAGTCTTCACGGGCAAAGACTCTGGTCACACCATCCAAGTTGGAGAAGATGAAGGCATGGACTGTGAAAAGGAAGATCTCACTGCAGGAGAAGAGCAGGTTTGTGACAATCTGAAGGACCTGAAGGTGCACAAGTCTATGGGACCTGACAGGATTCGTCTATGGCTTCTAAAGGAAATGGCTGATGAAGTTGCAAAGCCTCTGTCCATCACATTTGAAAAGTCTTAGCAGTCTGGAGAAATCCCCAATGACTGGAGAAAGCGAAACATAACTACCATTTTCAAGAATGGAAAAAAGGAAGACCCAGGGACCTACAGACCAGTCAGTCTCACCTCTACGCCCAGCAAGATCATGGAGCAGATCCTCCTGAAGGCTCTGCTAAGGTACATGGAAAACAAAGGGATGATTGGTGACAGCCAACATGGCTTCACCAAGGGCAAGTCCTGCCTGACTCATTTGGTGGCGTTTTATAATGGGGTCATGGCATTGGTGGACAAAGGAAGAGCAACCGACGTCATCTACCTGGACCTGTGCAAAGCCTTCAGTATTGTCCCGCACGACATCCTTGTATCAAAACCGGAATGGTACAGATTTGATGGATGGACCACTCATTGGGTAAGGAACTGGCTGGATGGTTGCAACCAAAGAGTGGTGATCAATGGCTTAATGTCCAGATGGCGACCTGTGACGAGTGGTGTTCCCCAAGGTTCTGTACTTGGACCAGTGCTGTTTAACATCTTTGTCAGTGACATGGACAGTGGCATTGAGGGCACCCTCAGCAAGTTTTCTGACAACACCAAAGTGTGTGGTGAGGTTGACACACTGGAGGGAAGGGAGGCCATCCAGAGGGACCTTTACAGGCTTGAGAAGTAGGCTTGTGCAAACTGCATGAAGTTCAACCAGGCTAAGTGCAAGGTCCTGCACCTGGGTTGGGGCAATCCCAAGCACAAATACAGGCTGGGTGGAGAATGGATCGAAAAGTCTGGAGGAGGACTTGGGAGTGGTGGTGGATGGGAAGCTCAACATGAGCCAGCAATGTGCACTTTTTTTGACAAGAAGGAATTGCTGGTTGTGAGAACGACAACTCCTCTGAGCAGAATCTAAAATCTGGGAGCAGCTGTGGTCAGGAGAGGTTGAGGTGGCTGAACCTTCCCCTTCCCATCTTTAGCATTGTTTATTGAAGCACATGCTTGTGGACGTGATGGAGGGAACAGCTATGCAGCACTTCCATAATTACTTGATTTAAGTGGAACAGGAAGAGAAACCCAGAAAAAGGAAAGACTGATTTAAACTGAAAGACAGCATTGGTGTAAGAAGAAATGTCTGTGAATGTGTTTAAGTTCACAGACTTGACTTGTGAGCTTTAAACCATGTCAGACTAATGTTTGAGAGCAATTTGATTGAAGGGTTTATGTGGCATATTTGCTTATGAAAACAAGTTATTTGACTTAATGACCTAGGGATGTCCTCCAGCACGATGTTTTTATGAAAGCTTTCATCTATGATAAGTTGTTTCACGATTTTTATAACAGATTTAGGTCCAAGTTATATCCCTTGCCTCACACACTTCCCTAGTAGTCCATGGTTGTTAAGACTCTTCTTTTTTTCCTAGGATTCTTACAAAAACTTGTAAGGACTATGGAGATAGTTTTGGTTTTTTTTTCCTTAAAGTTTTAAAGATGATTATTTGAAGTGAAATAACATGCTTTGTAGTAGAAGTGCTCAAGACTTCGGTTACCATTTCTGTAGGAAGATTTTTACAGCTATAGTAGGCAATAGCTTCAAAGAAGCAGATGGAATCTGGGTTGGGTTCTGAACAACAGTCTCTTGATCCTGAAGAGACACCAAAGGGATACGTCTTTTTCCTACCAAAAAGAAAGAAAAAAAATTCCTCCTTGAACTCTGATCTGGCAGGCTGCCAATACTGATCTTTACCTGTTCTTTTTAAGTATTTGTGAATTACTTGTTTTCTGAAGGTTTTAGAGAATTTTTTCCCCTCCATTAACCCTAAATTCAAGAAAGCATCCTCTAGGAAAATATGTAAGCACGTGCTTATCAGCCATTCAAATGCTAAAATGCAGGGGTGAGGTTCTGTGCCTATAAGGTAGTGAAGCATAAATCTTGTTTGAAAGCCATGTATCTGCTATGTTAAATTAAAACTAAGTGGAAGTTTTACTTCATTTGGGGCCAAGGGGAGAGGGTGTCCTTTAAAATATATTTTAAAAATATATACATAAATGCACAATTTTACTGAATGGCTTTTTCTCTTTTGTCAAGAAATTTTGACATAGATGTATCTCCAGATGAAAAAGAGAAACTATGTCCTTTGATGTCAGGCAAACTCATGCATGCTTTATCATGGGTAGCTGATGAAGGAAGTGCTTGAAAGAAGTGCTTTCCTGTAGCACCTGTTTCTCAGCTGATAAATTCTCCTTGATGTAGGTGGTAATGAATAGTATATTTTTAAGGTTTATCAGGATCCTCATCTATTGGGATTTCATGTTCAGAACTGTGGGAAATGTTTGTATGATGGCTTAGAGTTGCTTAGTGTTTCTTAGTTAAATATCCTCAAAGTGAAGCTCTGGAGAAAAACTTTAAGATGTAGTTGAAAACATTTTCATTAGATACTGCCCCTAACATACTGATTTTTGTATACTGGAAGACTTCTCAGACATTCTTTATGGATGGGATTGTATATATTGTGAGCCCTCACACTGAGCTGCCATAATTTATTATGAGTGATCAAGTTCTAAGGCAGAAGCGAGTCAGCAAAGGCAATGGCAATCACTAAAAAAGTACAAGCATTATTCCATTTAAAATTTTCTGGATTTGGAAAAATTCTGGATTCTCTGAAGTGTTCAACTTTTCAGCAACAGTTTGAAATTTCCTAAGAAACCTGACATTCTCTGAATTACTTTTGCTGTTGAAATTCTGGGTTGACTTTATTTAACAAGCCAAGTGATACGAACTTTTGTCTTTTCTTTCATTAAAAGGCCTCTCTCAGTCATTGTAAGAATTGGGTATCAGGATGGAATATCTATCACAATGCTAGAATATTTGTCCTAAATAATTATTCACAATATTTTATTTCTGCCATGTACATCCAGTTTGAATTTATTAAGATGTCTTATACTTCAGCCCATGTCTGCTGGTTTCTGACTCCATAATAGATTTGTCCTTGTGCAGACAGTGATGGGCTGCTGGTAACACTCTTTGTATTTATAATATTCAACTGACTTTCTTCAGTCTGTCTCTAGACTGCAAGTTTTCTTGTAAATTTTTTTTGCAGCACTTTCTGAAGCTTTCCTATTGATTAAAATAATAAATTAGGATTTTTTGGAGAATAAGTATATTCATACAATTCTGCTTTTTTATGCCAGGATTAGCAATGAAACTCCTGGTTCTTAAACTCTCTAATGCTGAGAATGGGTGTATTCTGGGAGTTCCATTTTTATGGATATTATCTCTAGTTTCCTGCCAGTGTTTGTTTTTGTTTATTGTTGCCCTTAGGGCCAGAAAAAAATTTTGAGGATTTCCAAGTAATAGAATGAACTTAAAAGGAAATCAAGCCTGTGATAATGATTGGTATAAACAACTGACATAAATACTGATAATAAGATATAAACAGCAGACCTAAAATATATTGATAATATGAGTTATCTATATCTCAATTCTCAACCTCTTTGTAGCATGGTGACCTTTGAAAAAATTATTTTCTGAGTAACTACTGCCAGTTATTATCTTTATAGGCATTATATATTTATGTTAGACCTTGTAAGCATATGCATCCCCATGTGTGCTGCACTGTCTGTTACAGCTGTGCACAGGGCTATTAATTTGATGCTTGCTTGAAGAGTTGTAGATTTTAAAAACTGTAATTGTTTCATAGAAATCTGTAATTGCATGTGCAGATGGCAGAAGATTATAGCTGAGTCACCTGCTCATCCATTGAATATCTTATGAGTGAGCTGCCAGGTAAAAGGAGTTGAAAGGTATCAGTAGGTGGCAGAACAACACTAGTATCATAATGAAGGAAAGTGTTGCTTTACCTGTGTAACTAGAACCTAACCTCTCTGCCTGTATAACATTTTAAAGTTTTTATCTTCATTCTCGTCTTTGAGCTCTAGACCCCTTGTCAAGACTTCTGTCTTGATGTTTTCTGTCTTGACAACAACCTTTTCCTATACTGCCATGTTACTGTTCTTCACTTAGTTAAAAATCTGCCATCAGAGGAAACTTTTCAGATGTTTTGATCCAAAGTAGACAGCTTCTCTTTCTGTGATGCTCAAGGAAGATGGAGAGCTGATGAGATGAGAAAATGTTCACAACACTGTGAGAACCCTTCAGCTATGGCTGAGTGCACAGTCTAGAGCTTGAATAGAATAATCCACATATTGTGACTGAACTTTCTGTTCTCTGAACTCTTTGTGTTGCTCAGACAAACTTAATTTTATTTCCTCTAGGATACTGCAGCCATAATTTGGAAGAGTTATTTTGCTGTTCATGGGGGTTTTTTATTTGGTTTGTGTTGTGGTTTTTTTATTATTTTTATTTTAATTTTTTTTCTTGAGGTAATTTTTGTGTCAGTTTGAAAAGGTGAACTCTGAGATTAAGACTGTTGAGTCTTTGATCTGCACAGCACTGTCTTGCATCCAGTAATGTTTATTAGTTCAGAGTGCAATGCTGGATGAAAATGATGTATCTGACCTCCATGGGCTTTGAAAATTCTGTGACTGCATCAACACTAGTCTACATCTTGTGCTAAGAAAACCAGCTAAATCCCAGGTAGCATATGAGGAACAGGTTCTTTTATCTGTACCTGCAGCATGGTTAGTTGTTACTGTTCTGTCTGCCAACAAATATTTTAAGCTTTGTATTCTCAATTACGTCATCTTTGCATTTTGATAAGACATGTCATAAGTGTTTCAGTGGCCATTCATGTGAGAAAGAACTGCCTTGGATCAGATAAAATTCTGTTCTCAGCTCCTCTGCAGCAACTGCAAATAATATAAAATAAATATAAAATAAATATAAAATATTCCTGTGGTATTCACAATACTCTGTAGGAGGAGTGGTTATTATAAAAGCAAGGTGGTAAGGTTTTTAAATTTTCAGAGTGATGATATTCTACAGTGTCCAGAATTATACATTAAAACAGCTGCAGTATTACTGTTTCTGAGTACTCTGTGTCTCTGTATGTCTTAGAGCTGATTTAAAGACAGCCCTCAACTTTGCTACCATGATTCCCAAATAGCCTTTTCCTGAAATCTTGTAAGGAAGCACTTCTTTTGTCTGATTTGTGACTACAATAAAAGGTGGAGGCGTATTTCCCTCATGATGAGGAGAGCATGAAGGCCTGAAGGAGGAACTGAAAGGAAGTTTGTCTGAGCAAGACAAAGAGTTCAGAGAAGAACAGAAATTTCAGTCACAATAATTGGGTTATTCTGTTCAAGCTCCAGACTGCATTCAGCTATAGCTGATGCCTACCATGAGAACATACACAGTAGGACGTTCAGGGGAAGGCAATGAATTAAGGGGTATTTAGAATATAGCTGTGCTTGCAATAAAATTTTTAATTGGCTATTTTACAGATTCCTCTTATTTAAATTACCTTTGACAATTTGAATAGGATAATGGAAAGTGAATTGCAGAATACCAGAGGTCTTAACATCATAGAATAGAATAATAAAATCATTTAGGTTGGAAAAGATTGCAAGTCCAACTGTAAGCCTAATGCTGCCCAGTCTATTTCATTTTACAAGTTCCCTATATTTTAATGTATGAGTGCATCATTCCAAAATTTCTCCTCTACTTCTCTGAGACTAGAAGACTAGCAAAAGACTGGTTCCCAAGAGAATTTGTCACAGGATGTCTCCTCTTGGGAGAAGTCCAGTACTGTTCTTCTCTTCAAACATTGGTGTCCTTTTTCAGAAGTTAGTGAGTAGAATCCTTAGAGGAAGATATAAACAATTATTATTTCCTTTTATTTCATGTGATATAATTTGAATACAAATGGATTTAATACCATAAATACCATATACTTATACTGCATTAAAGTGCCTTTATGTAATACAGACCTGTGAGCAAAAATACATAATTATTATTTATTTAATGTGACAATACCACAAATTTTACTTGGATACATCTTGACTAAGACATTCATTTCTTACAGAAGTGTGTGATGGAAAGAATTTTAAAAATAATAAAATTTGTAAGCATCACTGCAACAATCAAACATCAACTGTCATCCACCAAAAATAGTTAAAAATAATGTAATTCAAGTATCAGTTTAGTTGTTATGTTTATTCATTAAGAATTGCAGAATGGGGTAGATCATTGCCTTGGAGCACACAATATTATTTACCTACATGATTTTCGTCTGTAGTCAGGCTTTGAAGTTACAAATCAAAGTAATTTGTATGTTCTAGTTTAGAAGAGACTAAAAAGAAACTGTTCTTCAAAGAGCATGTATTTTTAAGGTAAATGTAAAGCACAATTCCCAAACAGAATAAATAATAACTTGTGATTTAAACAATGAAGGAAGAAGAGTTTTAGTAATGACCTGTATTAAAGGTGCTCGATCTGGTATAAAAGCTACCTGATGTTTATCTTAAGTAAGTATGAATTTACTTTTAGCATCCAGTAAAAAATACAGAACTTGTGAAATTAGTCTTTGACTCACAGTTTACCACTGTAATTGGTAACTTGCTGATAGTGGCTATGGAATCTAATCCAGTAGAGTGTAATTTTTATCATAATTCCTGTAGATGGTTTTAAAATATGGGTCATTCACTGTTATTTATTATGCGTGTACTCTATTTACACGTATTTTAATTTTTGTACTTGCTTTTTTCTTGACTTGTATCTGTAAATCCTTATGAATCAAATTACGTTGATATTTAGAGGACATAAAAAATAAAAGCAATAATAACAATAAAACAATAAAACCAAAATAAAGTAAAATCTTTAATTGCTAGTTTAATACAGACTATATGATTTGCTATGATAGTCAAACCTATGTATGGAAATAACTAAATAATACCCTTCCAGGGGAGTTTTCAAGCTGAATTATGCAAACTTTGGCAACTCTTTCCTGAAAGAGTTCTAGAGGAAGCATGTGGGGCAGAGGAAGAAAGGCATTGTCTTAAAAACACACTAATTGTTTTGTATCTAGAAGAGAAACAGTATTACAGAGTGGGGACAGAATTTGTGGTAAACAGTTTATTCCTTATACTTTTATACATAGTGTTGCATCAGTTTTACTGTGGGAAATAAGAACATGCAGTACTCTTATGTAAATATTTTCTCTATTTTTGGGAAAAAAGCATGAGTGCTTTTGGGAATGACTGTTTTAAAAGCAAGTCTTTAATTCAATGAATGCTTGCACATGTTTACTTCTGTGCTTAAGGAAAGGAGACAGCATATGAAGTGCTTAGTAGAATCAAATATACATCTATTATACCACAAAAATGTATTGAAAAGTAACTGTTGTACTGTATCAAGTCTAGTAAAGTCCTCTGCTTTCTGCATTTAGTCAGATCTGCTAAATGGATAGTTCAGGAAATCCTGTCATGGACACTTATTGACTAATTTGCATAAAGAGATATTTCTTCCTTACCTCTATTAGTATTTGGCTTAAATCCTCAATGATTCCACTAGCTATGTAAATGCTTAATCTCTTGAAAAATCCTGCTAAGTTCTTGCTGTGATTGAAAGCTGTGATAATTTGTTCTCATTAATTTTGTATTTAAATACATTGCCTTTCAGTTCCACTAAATATTCCTTGGTTTTCTTTTTCTAAATAATGGACAGATTATTAAGAACAACCTACCTGTCCTATTATTTTGCATTCTGTTTTCTCTTACTAGATTCTTCTTTAAGCAATACTATTTTTTTTCAGTTTGTCAGTGCAGTCACTGCAATTGTATGTGAAGTAAAATTAAATACTTGTGGAAGTTGATGCCTTTAATCCTGATTTTTTCAACATACACTTGCATTTGAGACAGCTGTAATTTGTGCTATAATTATTCTTTTGACGTATGAAGGACTTTGATCTATTTAGAGTTGTCCTGCACCTTTTTCAAAGGAAAGAGAACAATTTGTAAGAGGTTGCAGAAGAAAGCACTGCTTTAAATCTACGTTTTATAGTCTCACTGCAAGTATGTAAGAAAGCTAAACAGTGTTTTTACTTTCTTTTCCATGGGAAGTGTACATCATTTCTGATACCTATTTTGTGTTGATATGGGGGAAAAAATTGTATTTGTACTAACTCTGGAAAAATTATTCTGGAATCCCTTCATGGGGCTGTATTGCAAGGGAATGTAGGGATACATATTTATCCCTCCAGAATGCTGACTGCTTCATCAATGGGGAGAATGTTAGAATGTTAAATCAGCAGGGAGACAGAATGGTTTCCTCTTAAATATAGAACAATGTATTCACTAACATAAATATAAACAGGAGTATATAAACAGGGAATGGCTTATGGAAACAAACAAACCAGGCAGCATTCTTAAAGAGAAAGTGGTGATGGAAATGCCTCCAAGCTACTTTTGTGTTCTCACAATGGAAGAAAATCTTGATGTATCTCAGCCTTTGTGGACTCTCCTAGGTGTAGCACTGAATGCTTACTACTTTTTTTACCAACTTGATCTCCTAAGTCTTAGGAGACTTTACAAGAGATTGTCAAAGCAGACTTTCAACAATCTGTGTGTTGAGTGAGGATCCCTCTAAAGCACATAATCTGAGCCAGGTGTAGAAGCCTGATAGGGATCTTTCTACTAGTAGAGAATCTGTTTCTTGGTAGGTTCTTATAGTATTTTCACATCTGTCATTCAACTGTGTCTTGGATACATGGCTAGAAACCCACTCCTTTGTCTGTCAATGAAGACAGTCTTCTTGGTATTCATAATCTCTCTTAGAAGGGCAAGAATATCCAAGTCCTTGGGGATTGTCCTTCCTGTGCCATGGTGAACAAGCACTAAGATAAGATATGAGCACTGAGATACAGTGCAAGGCCAGAAGCGTAGAACCACTCTCCAAAATACATGCACCTTCCCTGGAAATTGGGTCTCTGTGACTTTTCTGTAGAATTTCTTAATCGCTGGAGATCTAGAGTGACATTTCGTTTACTCTCCTGCAAAATCTACACATCTAAACATACTGCAATACTTAGCAAAACATAACTGTGGTTACTGTTTTTTTAAAAAAGAAAACAACCAGAAAGGTCTTCTCTAAGTAACATAGTTGATAGGTAGTTGGAGTGCAAACATGAATATATACCTGACCTGCTAAAGCAGAACACCATTTGGCAAAATCTAACATGACATTGTGCTGACAAAAGGCAGAGGCAAAGTCTGCCCTTCTCTTCTGCTGTGGAGTTCCACTAATAAATCTGGAGGTCAAACTGAATGGAGGGTAAATCTTAAACATACCCAGTCTTGTGAGCTCAAGTATTGGAACTTCCCTAGTATAATTGTGCCAGTGTGTCAATACACATGCAATAATTTTCTGTTCAACTGTTTCTAATTTTATGAAAGTTTCTAAAAATTTTCTAAGAAACACTTTTACTTTCTTTGTTTTTTTCACATAAAATAAAGATACCTAGATACCTGAAGGTGCATAGAAAAAGGTGTTTAGGGAGAAAATCTTGACAAGAGCTTGGTTACCAGGTAGCTGATTGAGTCCAAAAAGGGTAATTGTAAAATGTTTAATTTAAATTACAAGCATTGCACATACAGTAGAGCATCTTTTATATATTAAAAGGTTTTAACTAGAGAGCCGTTATTGATTAAGATATGTAACAATAAGTTTTTTCTTAAATAATCTTTCCAAGTTGCAGTTATGGCTGTAATTTCCCCCACAGTTACCAGATACTGTATCCAGATGCTATACATGCATTTGCAGTTGGTAACTGAATCTGTACATCAAACTGTCACTCATTTTTCAGAAATTCCCAGCTAAGAATTTTCTCTTGATGTGTATTTTCACCCATATCCCAGTAATGTTTCGTTTGTGTGGGTCTACTTAGTTTCTCTAATCAATAATGAATAAGTATCTTTTAGTTACATTATAATGTTTAAAAACAAATTTACTGTTAATTATCTCTCACATAATAAGGAAATAGACTAGAATATTTCAGTTTGAAGGGATCAACAACAATCATTTAGATAAGGGATGGAAACTATGAAATTAAAGCTTTTTGGTTGCAAAACGTAGCAAGATTGTAACACATCTTTTCAGTACCACAAGAAATAACCTAATATGTTATTAATATTTTTTGTAAGATTCTAAGTATACGTTATCTGTGGAACAAACTATAAATTGGCATTGTGATGGCTTTAAATCTCCTAGTAATTAATGACTGATTAGGATGAAAAAAATCCTACAAAGTCTTAGAATGGTCTTTTAAATGATTCATAAAATATGGAAAATGCATACTCTGGAGCTTTGATAGGTTAGTTCTATGAAAGCTTTCATTTATCCAAACAGTTCTAGAATACATATACTAGCTAATAGGTGGGATGATAACAATTTAACTGACTTGCACTGATGAATAGAATCATTATATACTGAATCTCAAGTTTGCTTTAATACCTGTAAGTCTTCCTTCAGTCTCCCTTCTTTTGCTAGGACTGCCAGAAGCCCACATCCTTGGCTGCACTGAGAAATTTTAAAACCCGGAATTACTTTCTATATAGTTAGTTTTAATCATAATCATGTTCAGTTAGAAGTTGGGTTTTGGGTGTTTTTTTTACGTTTAGTAGCAAATGCTTTCCTTTGTCAGAATGCATCTTGGTTTTTGAAGTTATAGAAACTTATTACATACCATTTAACAACAGGGAAAGAATAAAATGTGTACTGTAAACCTCACAAATATATATGCTTGTGCTAAAAGTTCTAACATATTATTGTAATGGGGACTAGAAAGAACAGTGTACATTTTGTTATTACTGCTTTACTTGGTGCTTAAAAAAATGCTGTAGACAACCTTGTAATAAAGTAACAGATCAAACTGGAAGAGGGGAAATTTAGGTTAGACATTAGGTGGAAATTCTTTAGTGCGAGGGTGGTGAGACACTGGAATAGGTTGCTCACGGAACTTGTGGAAGCCCCATCCATGGAAGTGTTCAATGCCAGGTTGGATGAGGCTTTGTGCAACTTGATCTAGTGTGAGGTGTCCCTTCCCACAGCAGGGAGGTTGGAACCTGATGATCTTTTAAGATACCATCCAACCTTAACCATTCTGTGATTGTAAGACTAATTGGGCACTGTTCAGTCAGAGAAAGCATTATCTGCTTAAGACACTTTTGTTCCTATGAACATTCAGAATGTGGAGCGAATAAATGCTTAGGAGGATGCTACATTACTTTCTGGCTTCTACATTCTTAACAGCAGTATTACAAAGAAAAATCTTTATTTCTGGTGTCATGACAGTCACTACAGAGTTAACTTTAAGTTTTATCTCTTAAGCTAAATTTGCAATGCTGGAAGAACACAATATGCTCATACTTTATGTAGATAATGAACCTGGGTCATAGGAAGCAGAGATAAAGCTTTTCTTGTTATGTACAAACACAGAAAGTCTCAGACTTGCAATTTAAAATCTAAAGTTGAGACTTCTCCTGAAATATTGAAAAAGTAGCTGGCAGTCCCTGTGCTTAGGAGACTCATAAAGGTAATAGGTAGTTCTATTTTGTAATTACAGTAAAAAAATATTAAAGAAATTGAGATTTCAAGGAGACAATCTAGACAGACTTGAGTTTTTCTGCCCTTAGGGCGAGGACAAAACTTTCCAGATTGAAGGATCCACATAATATGCATCCTAAATGATTTCTAGTATTAGAAGTACAACATTGTTAGTATCACTGCTGCTTTTTTTTTTTTTCCAATGAGAACAAAAAGAAATCTCAGTCCTGCGCTTGAACTACTCCAGTTCTTTTGTTCTTGATTTCTTTTTTACAGCTGTGCCCTGCACACATTGTTGAAGCATACAATGTTTAACATATGCTGAGGGTGCAATTTGTTTTAAAGCCCCTTCCTGCATGATTTCCTTCCTATTGTTGTGTTTTTTTGTTGTTGTTTATTTTGTTTTTAATTGTGAAGCAAAGTGTTCCTGAAGCTTATTATAGTGTCACAGAAAGGGTGGGGAAAAAGAACAAGGCCCCTACATCTTCAGCCCATACACAGGAATGATGCAAGACAGATTAGGGTCAGTTTACATATTTAAAACACCCACCCTCACCCCCAAACACACACAAAAACATAATACACGCCAGAGCCTTCTTACTCAAAACTAGTTTTATTTTTAAAAATAAGTTGAATGCATAGCACTCACAAAGATTCCATTGTTTTGGACATTTTGCATTTAGTAGCACCATTCTTATTTATGCCATAAAAAACACATTTTGGTTCTAATAGTAAGAACAGTGTATTTTTAATGTACACTGGTAAAGCCCTTTTAAATAATATATTGAAACAGTTCAGTGTACATTTTCTCTGTAGTCATTATGCAACTGTAGTGTCAGAAAAAACTCAGACTAAGTAATAAATTAAAAACAAACAGCATGTAGTGGATCTTTTTACAGTTAACCTAATGTCTTAAAAGTAAAAAATACCCTATTAAACGTAAATTTGCAGTATTAACTAACTGAATAAGCCCCCTGCCCATTATGATTCCAGTGTTAAGTATTAGTTAAATTTTTATACATCAAATACCTATGGGATAAGTTTACTAATACCCAAAAACAAAGAGCCTATACTGCTGTGTCACAAATAAAGATGACAAGTTAGCTGATTTAAAGATTTTACAGAAAAAATTGCTACAGGCATCTGCTGTTACTTCAAGTCATGGTCTATTACAAGACTGTACATTCACAGCATCAGAGGTAGGTAGAGCACTGAGGACTTGGATATAGCATTGCAACAAAATGAAACCAGCAGAAAGAAGTCCATTTACCTCTTAAAAAGGTAACAATGCTGAATAAAAAGCATGGCATTTTATGAGGTGGAAAGTGTCTACTTAACACTACTCTCAGACATGGGGAAATATTCACTAAGAGATGAAGAGAGGAGAGAAAAATACCCAACAAAACCAAACCAACTTGGACTTCAGTTAAGAACTGACTGCACTATGCCTATTTCAAAGTCAACTCTAGCATAAAGCAGAGAGGGCGTAATCTCTTTCATTCACCCTCCTATCCCTCTTGACTTGCACATAAATGCTACAAAAGCTTATGACAAAAATTGAGATTTATGCAAAAAAAAAAACAACAACCCAAAACCAAAACAACCCAACAAACCAAGAGAAACAGGATTTCTTCTCCTCAACAATAAATAGGTTTTTGTAGCATGTTATAATTCAGTCCCAGAAAAAATGGACACAGCTGTCCTCCCTCCAATTCTGAACATTATGGTAAGGCCCTCTCTCCTGTGATAAGGCCTTCATCTTAATATTGATAATATATCTTAATTGCCTCTGCTTTCAAAACAGTCTCTGTAGATTCACAATACTTCATGTCATTAGATGGTACAAAATTTTATGTGCTGCCACTCAGACAGGGGACAAGAAGGTGGCAAAAGAACAAAAACAAAAAAGCCATAAGCCCACATACTATAAAGATATTTTAAAGTAGGAAGAATCCTGTCATCTGTACCTCTTCCTCCCATATTCTACCACAGGAGAAAGTCAGGTATCTTCTTGTATTAAAAAAAAAAATCATCCATTAATATCTCTATCACCATTTTCATCCAAGAGTTGGATGAGTGAAGCTTTCTACCCTCAGACTATCCACTCCACAGGAGATAAGTGTAATTCCGTAATTATGTAATTAGCACCTTAACTGTGATAAAGCAGTTCACTCTGCAATATATTTTTGATCCACTCATTTAGAAGAGTAAATCTCTGCATTTTCTTCTGGAACTCCTAAACAGTAGAAGAAAAAGTTGCCCCACTATTACCTGAGAATTTCCCTCTGCCTGACAGAATGGATTTCTATAAGTGTTTAACTATACTTTTTTTGTACAAGTGATACTGTCAGTACAATTGGAGGATGCTTTCTGTTGGTTGACAATACATGCATTTTTGTGTGTGTGTACACAGGAATGACACCCCCTGTAGTGATTCTGGTACAGTACAAGTTCAGCTGAAACATTCTCTTTTCTTCAATTACTCAGTACCACACTGCAGGGCAATAGTTCACATCTGCATTCTGTGAACACTAACATATATACCTTTGGTACTCTGCATATAGATGCTCTGAAGAAAAGCCACTCCACTTGCTATAGTCTCTTCCCTCTCTACCTTCCTCCCTCAAGTTACACCAAATTAAGTGTACAAGCCAGCAGCACCAAGTAATGAATAGAAAATTCCCTGAGTTAGTATGAAAGAGTTACTTTAAACATAAAAAGGATAGGAAAATAAGCAAAAACAGTGTCTATCCCATGAGGTACAAAACTTAAAAACTAGCCAAAATACCAATTAACTCAAATGCCTTAGCCTTAAGCAAATAACCAACACAAGTGCTGAAAAAGGGGCAAGAGTATGGAGTTAGCCAGATGAGATTTATTTCTTCCTGCGGTCCCCCGGCATCTGGAGAAGTCTGGCATTCAATGATTTTTTAAGTTTCAGTAAATTTAAACTAAGTGTTAATACTGTATGGTGGTATCACATAAATGCCTTCAAAAATAATACTGCATATCTCCTTCATTAAAAGGCAAGTCTGTAGTTAGGCCACAGCTATTTTTCTTTCAACTAGTATTTCAAAGATGTGTATTAGACGCACAGAGTATTCTGAGTGCCAGAGTAAGAAGTTATTATTACCACTACTATTACCCCCAGGTATACACATTCTTTTTAGAGGGTGTTCTGTGTGTATTTTTTGCAGTCTGTATTTGATCTACAGCACCAATTGCCAATCCAGCTGCTTTTTCTTTGGAACAACACTTTTTATTCCATCTGCTCCCCTCAAACTTATTTGACGTTCAACAAAAAACCAAACAAATCCCCTCAGCATAGCCTGCTACCCCAAACAAACAAGCACAAAACCACTTTGTACTTATCACCTCTCAAAGCAGGGAGTAACACAGGAATATCGTCCATTCACTTGGTAACTCCGATTGTAAGAGACACTTATACATGGCTTCACTTCTAGTGGGACAGCTAGTGACATGGCAGCACCAGTCTGTACGTGGGCTCGAGCCTGAGCACCAGACTGTAAGGCAGCAGGGCAAGTCTGAAGCGGGTAAGATGCTGTATGATTAGATGATAATATCTGTTGACAGTTTTGCTGCTGTGATGTCTGATGGTGATACTGTAATGAAGACTGATGAGCCTGGAGATACTGTGGTACGTGCTGTTGAGCATTAGCCTGCTGGGCAGTTGGTGCTGGGGTCTGAAATATGGTATGTTGGGCAGACTGAGCATGTTGTCCTTTTTGCTTGTTTGCTTCCTTCACGTCATTATCATGTGCACTAAAACAAATTGAGAAGACAATACATTAGAATAGATATTAAAATAATTTAAACTCTTTTGGATGAACTTTTAAGAACACTCTAACAAATGATGCTATGATGTGAAGGCTTCTAAAAAAAGAAAATAATTTTAGCCTACCCTTTAAAATCATCTAAGCTTTTAAAATTTGCTTCTTTACAACACAGTTTCTTTTCAGCATTTCACTTTATTTCATAGCAATACAGAATGCAGATAAAAGTCAAGTAGAATACAAATCATACAGCAGTAGCTAAAATTACCAGTACAATATGGTCTGCTAGTGTTCTGCAGTAAATTGCCAGACTACCAGACCTGAAATTAATACTTCCTTGCTGCTTCTAGCTCAATTAAATTGGGTAGTAGAGTATAAGGGTTTCAAAAACATGATATTAGGGGTTTTTTAAAGAGCTACATTACAGTACTTAAAGATCACAGGTATATTCATATCGGATCCTGCTTTGGGGAGTTAAAATGCGTGGTTGGTTTTCTTCCTTCCTCTCACCTTTTTTCTAACCCACCCAAGTACTCAGGTTAGACAGTTTAGCTCACCTGAATTTCCTTTCCTTTACACCTGTCTCAAATATGTTTAGGCATACTCTTGCTCTTCGGCTGAGGTTAAGCAAGTGCCACCTACACACTTCAGTAAGGCCTAGAACCTTCTAAATTTTTTTGCTATTGCCTATACATGGCAGATCTCTTGAAGACAGCTGGGGTTCAACCCCTCACCAATTTTTCCTAAAAGATTGTTAACTTTTTATGGGGCACTGCAAAGATGATTAAAAGGCTTTGCTCCCCTCCCCAGCCTATCATGTTCCAGTGCAATACTGAAAACACTTCTGCAACAGCATTTGCATGCTGTAGGTACTATCCCTTTCATTGCTTCTAGTAAAGCCAAAAGAGGCCTTTCCCAGAAAGGTTCCCTTGGCATTTGTTGGCATTTTTATCTCATGTCAGCCATATCTCTCCACTGTGGTGCAAAAATGAATACAGCAAAAATGGATACAGCCTCCTGGTCATTTCCTCCCCCCAAAGCTGTCCACACAAACAGTGTGCCTATGCTTGATTCGTAATCTGTTTGGAGTATCCCTTAAACTTCCAAGGCATACAGTCTTCAGAGTAAGTAGGAACTCCTACACCTTCAGTACTCTCCAACTATCTCTTTTTCCTTCTCTGAGCAGTCAGTAACAGGCTATTTAGCAGATTCTCAAAGCATGCCAAAAGATGATCAATGGAAGTGGAAGCCTGGGGTTTGTTTATTCAAAGAACAGGAAAGACCTTAGATCTGGTAAGGTTTTCTTTTTTGGAAAGAACAAAATAGTTATTACCTAACAATATTACCCAACACCCAAGTATTTTTAGAATAGAAAATCTGAAATTGAAAATGAAATTTACTTTCAGTGCTAACAGTTAAGCATACCAACAGATGTGGAAATGGCCATAAGAAAATCTGCTGTTGTTAACTTACATTAATAGTCGCTCGATACATGGCACTAGGAAATCCCAGGAGTATGCAGTAAGATGATGCAGTCGGGTAGGCCATGTTGGTGAGAGACGCAAGATAATCCTTGAAGAAGCTACACAGGCAGTAGCAACTAAAGAAGGGGCATAATTTAAAAATGCATGATCTAGAAAGAAGGAGCAAGAGAAAGATTCATTTAAGTTCCGACACTGTCTGTCAAGACAACAAAGGAGTGATTACCTGAAATAGGTAACTCACCTTGCAGTGATACTTCCAGAAAGTAATCAGCATATTTTGCCATATATAACTTAGTCTTCTCTAAGCAAACCATTGGCCAGCCATCATGAAGATCAGTCTCATGGACAGCAATAGAAAGGTAATAATCGATGAAATGAGCAGCAGTTGGGAGGCACAAATTCCACTGAAATGTTTCTAGCAACAACAACTCCATATGAAGCAAATTCTGTTTTGTTAGTACCAAATTCATGTTAGTCATACAACCCAAGCTGTTCAACTGTTCAAGTTTGGGAACACTGTCTTCCTTTTCTTCAAATTTACCTTCAGGTGAACAGAAAGAGGAGGGAAAAAAAAAGTTCAGCACGAGTGAACTATAAAGCTGACTGTATCTAATGTCTTAATTGGTCATATTTCAATTCTACTATGTCAAACAAGCTTGAAACTTTCTTGCAGATGCCAAGCTCAAAAGGAAGATGTCATCAGAGACAAAAAGGGGTATATACTATAAAGGGCTAAATTTCAGCAGATGATGTCAAACACCACCTACAATATTGTTCAGTGCCACATTTCCTGTTGGTTTTCCCGCCCCTGCACACAGAAGCCAGTTGCCAAAAGCAGAAGTAAGTTGTATTAGGACATCATTGGCACTACATAAAGTTTTGGTCACCAAATTGTTGTATAATGTGTCTCCATCATCCATGAAATACCACGGTGATGTGACAACACCACAGCATATGGCTTTAATCACCCGCCCACCCCCACATAAGCTTTCTGTTTTTCTAAAACTCATTAGAATATAGCTAGTGCTCTAGCCAATGTGGCTGCTTTTAATGCCCATTATTGTAGGTACATTTTTAGATTTGATAGCTGATAAGCTGCTCCAGCACTTCAAACAAGTGGATTTCAGCAGTATCTGAAAACCCACACTGCCGTATATACCAATTCAACTTTAACATTGCTAGCAGCTTCAGCTTTCCTTGGACTTTAACTTGTCAAAAGCCTGTGTTTTTAGCCTGCAGCAAAACTGTATATGTAGAAAATCCATTAATAAGAGAAACAAGTGTCACATTTCCATACAGTTTGCCATATGGTTGTACTATTTCAATTTCATTGCAAATTCTTTCCATCTTACACTCTCTATTCAGTACTACATGTTATGTCGTAGATGCACATTTTTAGAGAGTTTTGCAGAACTGAACATACGGAACATTCACTTTTTTTCCAACAGTGGAAGTACCTATGCAGGACTTAATCCAAGACCCATCCCAGTCTGTTGGTTTGTTTCCCATACTCTAGTAATTACAGAAATAAAAGTTTCAGGAGCCACATAATAATTTATCTTCTTACATCTATAACCTTATCAGATATGTCACAGTGTGATTTGTCCAATTTATTGCACCACTGATTAAGCTGCTTGTTTAAGCCACATAGGGTAAAAGTTTAAAATAGCATTCTGGTTTGTGCTTTCTGGATTCATGAATACACTGCTCATCAGAAGAGTGAGTACTCCAGGCTTTAAGGGCTCTACCTGCAACTTGTTATGAAGGATGGCAGAAGTGATTTTTAAAAAATTGTAATTCTCTTCAGAACATGAATTTCATCTGAAAATCAGGCATTATTTCAAAGCAAATCCATTTTCCTAAATGGATAACACTGGTTTCTGAGGTAAGGTTTTCATACCCAGCACCTCATCCTTTGCAACGTGGTATATCTGAGAAAATTAAAATAAATTCAGGGAAACAGATCAATATAAACTGAACCAATAGTTAGTTCTGTTACCAGGACCCATTTCTCTGAATCTGCTGGTTTATGAACAAATGCCAGCAGGGATCCCACACCTGTATCTCTTTGTCATATCTACACCCATATCTAAAAGGGGCCCATACACGTTGGAAGATGGATACACACCACACATCTAGCCAAGGTCAATATAAGCAGCACTGTTCATAACGAGCATTTGTAACTTCAGAGTACTCTGCATTCACCAATGTATTCCTCCGGTATTACATTTAGTATGTGACAATACAGGATGTATGTTAGCCTTAGCTTGCTTAAAGAACAAGTTATGAAATCTGAATTATCCCACAAGCACACAGCACCATCACCAGGTGCAGTACAGTCTACATATGGTTTATTTAATTTATTCTTTTATCACATGTATGCAAATGTCTCATTTCCAGCACTTGATCTGCCTATTTTGAGATGTTCTCAGAAAGAGTCTTTCTATTCCTACAATAAAGTTCTGAAAGTTCACCTTAGACCAATTGTTTACAAGCATAAATATAATTTTTTAATCACAGTTTGTTTTTTCTCTGCTCAGTTTCATCCGGTGCGAACAGAAGTCAAGAGAAGAATCTAAAGAAAGGCTCTAAGAATTGGGCCAAACTGATATACACTAATTTGCCTGTCACTTATAACCACTTTGTTTCCCCTATCTGCTGTATCCCATCAAGACACACCTCGTATTTGGCAGCAGAACCTATATTGCTCTAGTTAAAGTTTGATGCTGCATACTTACTTGCTAAAAGTAAACAGGAAAGAGCAACCACATGCAGCTGCTGTATAGATATGTCATAACGATCCATAAAGAGGTCCAACAGATACACAGCTAGATGTCGTGCAGCGGGACAGAGCCTGAACCGATTGCTCACAATGGCAATCAGATCTGCAAAGTATCTTCTCAGATGTAACTGGGGAGATTGGCCTTTGTAGGAGGGCAGCTTCAGCTCCTAAATAGACAGCAGCATGTAATTTTATTAAAATCATAATTTAGTTTCAATTTGTGTCAAATTAACATAGCCAATATTCTCAAATTTATCATGGACTTTTCAAAGGATTTCACCCCATCTCCTTCTGCTCCCATTGTTTCAGCTCCCTTTTCACAGAAAAAAATGCAGCTGCATTACAGAACAACCAAGAAATAATTTGTTCTACACAGCATTAGTAAAACATTTTAAAATTTAACATATTTTCATTGGGGAATTGGCTAGAGTGACTAGCTTTTACCATTTCTGTTTTTTACCTCTACTGCAAAAGCTGTACCTCCCAGCAGGGGAACAGCAAGGGTATGCAAGTACTCCTTCCTCAACGGCTTCAACGCAAAGTCCAGTAGCTTAACTCAACCCCCTCCTGATAGAGCTCAATCTGAGCAATCAGACTTTGTACTGAAGCACTTGCATGTTCCAATGCTGCCAGTTCTCCTGCAGGTGTCTCCAGGAATAGGCCACTAACAGCTAGCTGAGCAACGTTAGGAAGAGGACTTGCCGCATGCATGTGTTTAAACCCTGACTTAATCTGATGCGATTGATGTTGCACTGACACTGATTACAGTGTGCTCTCGGGCACTTCAGCATACATAAGCTTCACATGGTTTCAGATCGGGGTTGCGGGCAGAACTCCACAAGACAAAACTCCTACCAACACCACAGATGTGAAAAATCTGTGGCATGATCTATTCTGAATATAAAACTTGGACTAGTAAAAAGAACATTCCCCAGGCTCCTGCCTAGTCGCTAGTATCTGCTCTTACACACAGCAGAACAGCAGCAATGTCTTCTGCTATCATGAATAAATTTATGAGTTAGCTTGTACAGCCCAGATTAAGTAGGATTTTGAGTGCAATTAAGTTTCTGATGACATGGAGTTGGAACAGAGTCGCCCAAAATTTTCAATTCAAAGTTTAAAGATCAATTTGAAGTTCTGAAACATGTTATTAAGTGAAAAAAAGAACCCCAAACAAACCAACAAAACTCCCACCCATACCTACTAAACTTTTAAATTCACCTTTCACAACACTAACTCAGTTTTAGTAATGGTAACTTTGGTAGCAAATAAATTATTCTATCCTTCTCCTGTGTACCCCCCAAAGCCCCTGAAAAAAAAAATATATATAAAAAATTGCTTTAGCAGTCACACCTCTACGAAAAATAATCCACTCAAGTACTATCAGGCAACAAAATAACATTTTTAGCAGGTTCAGTGAACTGATTTTCAACTCTGATCATAAAACATGCTTGATTGGGAATGTAGCCCCAAAAAAGCAACTTCGAAACTTTGAGTCAGCCAAAGCAACTTCAAAGTAGAATTGCCTAATCCCTCTACTAGACCTACTGCACCTAGTATTTGCTCGGCTGTGGGTTTTGGGGTTTTTTTTGTTCGTTTGATTACAATAACATCAGGACGCTTTCTGCAGAGTTTAAACTTACACCCACCAACACATCCAAACAGAAGAACCGAGCGCACCGCGTGAACCCTTTGCCTTTTACAAGCTCAGAGCCAGAACAGTCTGGCCAGATAAACTGTCAAGACTGAGCACAAACAGTCCAAGCACTAAGCGAGGGGAAGGCTCCCTGACTCTCAGGGTTTAGGAAAGCAAACTCCACCGAAACCCCGCTCGGCCGCCTCATCCCGCCGCCCCGATCGTTAGAGCCCGCACTCACAAAGGCGCCGAGCCCGCGGGTCCCCCGCTTCCCCGGGTCGCGGGGCAGGGAACGGCCCCCGCCTCCGCCCCCCGCAGCCCCCCAGCCCCCCGCGGACCCGCTGCCGCGCCGGGCTACCTTGTAGCGAAGCGCCTGGTGGATGTCGGCAGCCAGCTGTCCTGTCCACCACTGCGGCTCCAGCTCCATCGGCGGGGCGGCGCGGCAGCCGGGCCTGGGCAGAGGGGAGGAAGCGGCGCCCGCTGAGAGGCAGGGCGGGCGGGACGGGCAGCGCCGCCCTCGCCCCTTCCTCGCTCGCCCCCGGTTAAACGCGATCAGCTGCCGCCCGCGCCGCTGGGCCCCCCGGCCCCCGCGGCCCAGCTGGCCACCATGCGGGGCACAAGTGAGACTCGTTAAGCCACCCCCTCCCGCCGCGGGGCACGGCCGGGCGAGGCGGGACGTGGAGGAGCCGGCGGCTGCGGCCCCCGGGGAAGGCGATCGCGCCCCGACAAAGGCCGGCAGCGCTTCCCCCGCCGAAGCCGCCACTCACCCTACGCGGCAGCGCGGCTGGCGGCCGCGGCGGGGCCAGGCCCGGGGCACCTGAGCGCGGCGCAGCGTCCCGAGGGCTCCCCCGCCATCACACGGCGCCGCCCGCCTCGCCCATTGTTAAAGGGCCGAGCGGGCCGGCGTGTGTACAAAGCCAGGCAGCGCCCGCACGCGCCCGCCCGCCCGCCAATCGCCTGCCGCCTTACAGTGCGGCCCGCCCGCCGGGCGCCAATCAGGACGCGGCGCTCACGGGGCGCGCTGAGCCCCGCACTTGGCGGCCGGGCGCGGGAAGGGCTTTGGGCCCGCGGAGCTGCCGTAGCCGCCCCGAGGAGGGCCCGGGGAGGAGGGGCGGGGCGGGGCGCGGCGCTGCCGGGCCGCGCTGTGGCCCTCGGGGGTGCGGCCTGGAAGGGCCCCTGCGCGGCCGGGGGGGCTCGGGGCCTTCGCCTCGCTGCCTCGCAGGGACCCTGGGCGTGGCGTAACTAGCCTTGCGGGGCCTCGGGGGTCCTCTCGGTGGGTGCCTCGGGAGCGCGGCGCTCAGCCCCCTGAGCCCAGAGAGCACGTGTTTCTCTTGGTTTTGTGCGTTCTGTTGTCTCTTTCCCTTTTTGAGTTGACTGTGATGCTTTTTGCCCGTAGGGTGATGGTGCCGTAGAACGCTTTGGGTTGTGAAGGAACCTGCAAGATGATCTATCTAGTTCTAACTCCTTCGCCTTGGGCAGGGACACCTTCCACTCGACCAGGTTGCTCAAAGCCCCATCGTTCAGCTCTCTTACGCTTCAGATGTGTTTTCCCTTTAGCAGTTAAGAACATAACATTTTTGGGCTGCAAGAGCTATGAGGCTCAAGTATTAGATTTATTTGCTGAGTGAGCTAGCTCACTGCTAGCGAAGTTCCAGGGAGGTTTCTAATAACATTGATCCTCCTTTTAAATAGCCTGAGTTGCTCACCTGAAGAGGCCTCCACATCCTGAGGGATGATTACCTAAAGGAGCTCCCACTTGTGCATCTGGTGTAGAACTAGGAGCTAAGCACCTGTTTTTTATTCAGAGGGCCTGCTTCTAAATGATTTTCAGTTGTTAGCAAGCCCCTGCTCTGGAGATCTTATGAAGTAATACTTGGTGCTTTATAGTGGTTTTCATCTTTGAATTCCCAAATACCCAAATGACTGGCTAATGAGAATGTAAAACCTCGTACAACAAGCAATGCAAACTGATGAAGAAGAAATGCTTTGGATGCAATTTATGTTAAGGTAGTATATTTAATTTTTAATTTCTACCCATGCTCAGACATTTTTTTTTTAAATTATTATTAATACAATGGAAACCCGTTTTTTTGACATAACTAGTTTAATGACTCTGTAGCCAGGGCTGTGAAAGCCTTTTCCTTTAAACATGCATGTCTAACTTTAATGGGTTGTCCTACTGACTGCAGTGGTCTGTCTTGCCCAAGGAGGTGTGCTTATGGGTGGAAGCCCTTGTTTTTGAGGGCACCTTCTTGGGCAGTTTCTGTTTCTGAGATTTTGTTGTATAATGCTACATAGTTTTCTGAAGGAAAAAAACTGTTGCTGAACTGTGAGGTGGGGTTGGGAAAGTGCATACTTGGGTGGTTTATTTTTCAGATGGACTTGTCTGACTTGAATAGGAGGCATCATCCTGACAAAGCTGTGTACTCTGAGAGCTATTACATTTATATATGATAATTGAGAAGAACAATGATTCCATAGTTATTTTTTTACACTACAAAGATGACTGAGCTGTGGAACTACCTATTTCAGAGTCTTGTAATGCTTCTTCATTGCCTTTTTCCAAGTTGCTATGCACCCATTACAGCCTTTTTAAATCAAGTTGTTGGTCTTGTGAACAGTTACATGTGTCTCCTTTTCATGCAATGAAGGGATAAGTTTGTAAAGAGTCTCATCATCCTGTAGAATTGCCCCTGGCAGGTGTTTTTCTGATCTTGGACGCATCCAGAAAATCATCCTATTGAAAAAGCCAAAGCACCTCTGTACAGCCATGTTATTACATGGAGGAAACATACATCTCTGTTTGCACCTTAACCCTGACTGGAGGAACTGAGTCTGGGAGCCTCCAAACTGAGGCTGGTTGCTTTCAGAGTGCAGTGGTTCTAAGATCAGAGTTTAAAGGTTTAAATGGGAATGAGAATAGTGCAGCTGTAAGCCAAATGGTTAATACAGCTGCTTTGCATGACTTACAATAGTCAGTCCTAAAAGTAATAAGCAGTGTTTGGTTTTTTTTTAGCTGGCACAGAATTTATCTGCTTTTGGTGGTCAAGACTCTATACAGTTCTCTAAGCATTTCCACCCTTGTCTCCTGTGTGTAAGTCAGGGCAGAATCAAAACAGTCATTCAAATAAACAGAGGATGTTAAATGTTACTTACAGTGGCAGTAGTTACGTTTTCATTAGCAAGAAACTGGCAGTGTGAAGTTTTCCACTTATATGTGGTATGTGGAAGCTGAGACAATATAAACCAGAACTGAATGTTGTGCAATCATTTTGAAATGGGTATTCTCTTTCTGTAAATGGCCATGAATCACCTAAGCAAATACGTGTGTCTCAAGGGGGGAAATGAAATTTGCTCTCAGAGCTGCTGTCTGTGCCTTGAAAAGGTGCCAGATAGCAAGAAGCACCGTTATTCTTGGAATTGCCCAAGAAAAATTTTTACGCTGAACTACATCCAAAACAGGCTAGAAGTGAACCTGCAAAATGTGGATGAAAATGCTTGTAACATTTTTGTGGAATCTTCTCAAGAGAGTGCTGTTCAAGTCTTAAAATTTGTGGACCTGTAACTCGCAGGTTATAGTCCTACCACAATTTCAGACATGGTGGATGAGCTGACTTCTCTTTGTAGTTACTGGGAGGTTAGATATATATCTCAGGAATTGACTCATGTATTTATGTGTTTAAGCTGCTTTTTCCTTCCCTGACTTTTTCGTGGTTCTTCTTGGCCTGTGAAAAAAAGAAATGTGGCTTTTAAAATACAAATTAAGAACTTGCAGGTAATTGCCAAGTACAGCAAATACTCTGCTCTTGACAACCATCATGTCTCTAAATTAGAAACCTTTTCCTCCTCCTATACTAATTCTGGTGTATTGTTTTAATGTTAATGGTACATCGACCACAGAATAGTAGTTCACAGTTCCTGAAGACTGACACATTGTTTTTCTTCTGTGCCTATTGTCGTAATAGACATTTTTCAAGTCTGGATTTGGCTTGACTGACAGAATTAGATGAACCAGTCACTTCACGTATGTAAGTGGAGTCCAGGGCAGAAACTGAATTCTGAGGTGACGTAGCACTGAAGTAAATATATAAATAACTGCTCAATCACTATGTGAATTATTGTTTTGTTTATTGTTTCTTGCTTTTTGATTTTATGCTTCTTGGTTGTTCTCATCTGAGTGAAGAGATGGTAACTGTAAAAGGCATTTTTGAAGGACTGCATATTTGGAGTTATAATGTAAGAGAATCTCAGTTTTTTTTGTTACTGTACTTGTTGATATTATTTTCAAACAAAGGCTGCATCTGATGACATCTGTAGCGGTAATATTTCAAGGGCATTTAATTAAAGGGAATGAATCATTCTAAAGACAGGACTGTAACTACTCACAGAGCTCTTTTGCAGCATAGTGGTAGATGAAATGTGGCATGTTGGTAAAAAGAGTCATAACACTTCAAAAGCATTAGTGAGGGTGACTGCAAGTACTCCAGGGTTGTGTTTGTAAATGCCTGTATTGGATGTTAAAGGTATTCTGTGGTTAAGATTTTAAGTATTATCTTGGATTTGGATTCCTGGAATAGCTACTAAAATGTGATTATTAGATTTGAACTTAGCTGGTAAATACTTCAGTTGTTAATATGGCTATTAAGAGAGAAGGCATCTAAAAATGCTCTGGCCTGAACGATACATGCATTTCACAAAGTATTTTAATAAACAGTTATTCCTCTGGGAAGCTATTCTAAAAATGTGTGCCCATTAATGTTTTATTTGGCATTAGGATAAATGTATACATTTTTGATAATGTGTTGGATGAAAGAAATGTTCATGTAAGTTGAAGAGTGTTGGTGGACATAATTTGTACTTTGTGAGGGGTTCTTCTTTTCTGTAAGTCACACTCAGGGTTTAGGAAATAACTTTGCCAGTAACTCAAAAGGCCAGAGGAATTTTGCATATAAAGCATATGTACTTCCTGCTTGGAAGGCTTCAGCTCATTTGACTAGAATTTAGGAAAGGTTACTTGTTGTGCAGTTAATTCAGGGTAGAGCAGTTAGGATGTTGTTCCTGTCAAATGTGGTTTGAATTCAGTAATAGCTACAGAATTTAAGTGGGGCAAAGTGTCTTGTTCCTTTTAATTTTAAACTTAAGGTCCAACAAAGAAGATTATTATTTTTTTAATATAATATCCAAATTAGGAGCCAGCCCAAGCAGAGTACCACAAAGTTAATGCTTTTGTCTACTAGTGGTTGTCATGGAGGAGAGCTGCATGCAGATGGGCTCACAGGCACAGGGGGATCTGGTCTTTGCAGTGCTTCTTGTTGAAGTACTTGACTAGTAGGTTTTCAACTCTGTAGCCAGGCACAAGTGGAAAACACAACTGCTACTAGTGAAAGTAACCAGTAATATCCTCTGATTGTTCTGACAACTTACTGAGCTGTTTTCAAGGAGTAAGGTAGGGATGTGTAGAGCACTGTACTTTCTTTTAGGTAAGGAAGGGCTGCTATTAGGTCCTTTTGGAGCTGTCTCTGGTTTGAAGAAGCCCAGATCACTCTCTTCAAAGGGCAAGTGCTCCTGTCTTTAACCACCTTGGTGGCTATCTGATGCCTTTCCTCCAGTTAGTCAGTGTCTTCATTGAGGGGAGTAGTGGGTCAAAGATGGATGCAGTATTCTAGATGTGGTGCAGTGAGTCCTGAGTAGAGGGTCATAATTGCTTCTTTTGATTCTTCTGCTATGGTCATCTTGATGCAGGCCAGACACTGTTTGCCTTCTTCAGGGCCAGGGCATCCTGTTGGCTCATGTTCACTTTGCCACTGTGGGAGTCCTCAGCTTCCCTGCACTGCTGCCTGGTCAGTGTTGCACTCTCTTCCAGGATGTTTGCCAGGGTCACAGCATGGTTTACTCTGTGTCCACAAAGCAAAAAAACAAAAAAAGAAGAAGAATAAATTTCAGCAGAGTTGAGACTGGGATAAATCTTGCCAAATCCTACTGGGTTTATGCACGTTTCAAGTAATGTGCTCCTTGATCTGTTATTTAGAAGTGCTGAAGTTTATTTGGTTGTGTTGGTAGTGATAAGCTTGCGGTTTGGGGCTGCAGTATGCAGGAGTAGCGTCTCCTAATCTAATCACTGATCATGAGGAGATCTGGGATCTGGTTTGCAACGGTGTCTGATGGATGTGGCCAATTCTGCATCTGATAGAGGCTAAGGGCTTCTAAGGTAATCTTTGCATTGCACTATGCTGAAAGAATTTGAGATATTTATATGTTTGGGACACATTTTACTGTCAGGCACATGGTCATGTGTTGAAGGAGCTGATTAACTATATCATATGTGGTTAGTATGTGGATGTATCTTTATCAAGCTGTATGGACAAACAGACCTTCACTTTTGCTTCCTAATATCTTCTTACGCTATTCAGTGCATAATTATCTAGTCATAGCACATCTAGTTGAGACATGTTTTAATAGACATGAGTCAGTACTCTTTATTTTCACTCTTTGCATTGTGACTCATTACACCCACGGCGTTATTAAAAAATGCAGAAACATACCTCCATCTGGATATTGTTAAAAGCACTGTGATGACTTTTTTTTAAAGGGTGTTAAAGGAACAAAAGGATGTCTGGATGGAAGGGCAAAATGAAGCCAAACTCTCTGGTTTCACAGCTTATTGCCAATGGTACTCCCATCTGAAACCGTGACACCCATTTTGTATTATGGTCTCTGGGACTGTTTGATGAACAGTGCTTCGAACGGGTAGTTAACACCTTACGGGAGGAAGGGTTCAGTAGTAAGGTTTTAATTTTTTTTTTATTATTATTTGTATTTTGTAATTAATCAGCACTGACTGTTTCTCTGACAATGAGGAAAGAGAGAACATTAAGATAGGTTCTGGTCTAGAAAGACAGAAAGAAAAGGGCAATCTCCCCCATCACCACTGTGTGACATTGCTCATTCTGCTAGTTAACCAACCTCAGTCATAGAGGAGAAATGCTCTCAGGAGTCAAAGTGCATCTGTGAGCAGGCTCTGTTTAGTTGCTTTGCAGATTGCATTGCTGTGATTGTCTGCACAATTTATAATAAAGTCGTATGTTTGTTTTCCTGTCCCATTCGGAATTACTTTGAGGGCAACATGTGAGAACCATCTCTTTTGTGCTTTTGGCAAAATGGATTCACATTTGCTTAGCACTTTGAGTGAGAAATTCTGCATATGAAAAAATAAATCTCAGTCTGAAATGAAAGATAGAAATATGGTAAATAAACAGTATCTCTGAAACACTCATACATTACCATATTTAAAATTTGTACAAGAGTCTCTCTGGCAAGAAAGCAGACTAACACTTCATGTTTCTCCTCTCACTAATGGCTTCAGTCTTAAGAAATGCCTCCTTGAGTTTTTTCCTTTAAGTGGTGGTCCAACAATTTCAAAACAAAGGTCAATCTTTGATTCATTGCTTTGCTTAGTATGTGATTGTGATTAGAGTAGGTATTGCTTGTAAGAAATAATTTGATTGATATTGCTGGCTGTTTGTTTTATGGAGATTTGTTACATTTCGTAATTTATTGTTTGCTTGAAAATGCTTGTAGCATTCTTTTGAGTTTACCATCTGCAGTTTGCAATTTACTGTGTTACTTAGTTATAAAAGCCAAGTGGTATTATTTTTGTTTCCTGATTATTTCTGTAAATAACCACCAGAATTGAACTGAGTTCTGACCCTCTTTAAAAAAAATATGAACACAAACACTCCCATTTAAAGTTATCCCGTTGCATGTGTCAGTCTGTTTATATGCTTGACTGACTTTTTGTGAGTCTACATAGTGCTGTAGTGGAGCAGGAGCTCTGGACTGCAGAAGGTGAAGGGAAATGCATCTCAGTAATGTTGGGGTGAATATGTAGCTGCAGGTGATTGATCAAGGAGTGGTGCATATGGTGGGATGAAGTTGAAGGGGAGCAGAAGCAGGTGATTAATAGGTGACAACATGAACTGGTAAATCCTCAGAGACTGATCAGAGCAGTGCTCAAACACTGATGTACTTGGTTGGGGTTGCCATGAAGAAGTTGGCTTTTCAAACATTATATGTTTACTGCTAGATCAAAATATTTGTTAGATCACAGGGGCTAAATATGAAAAAAAAGCATGTCAGATGAGACCAACTTTTTAAATTGTTAGGTTTTACTGCCTGACCATGTTTATGAAAGATTTCAGATAGGCATTTCCATGGTGATGATCTAGAAATGAAATGAAGTGAAAAAAAAAACCAACAAACAACCAACCACCCCAGATTTCACTCAGATTTACATTATTAATTTTGTTATGAAAATCAGAGGTATAATACTGCAGACATAGAGCCACTGATACTGGAACCAATTTGGCTTGTGGTTTAGCGAAATACTAGCCTCAACTTTGGGAGTCATGCAAGTGGTTTAAATATGTGTTGCTGCATGACCCAGAGCTTTGATCTAGAATAAAGTTTCTCTGATAGTTCACATTTAATTGGGTTATGCTTGTGCTCGTTGTATCAACAATTATCTGTTAGTGCTGCAGTTACATTATATACAAACAGGAATCTCCTGTTTTCTAGCAGCCAACATAAAGCTCTCATAAAATTATAAAGACAGTACAAGCTCTGTAGTTTATACTTGTTCTATTTTACTCACATTAAAATGTGATCTGTATAGATCCTGATATGGATAAAATTTCTACTGCTGGTTGATTCAACAGTGCATAGGTGGAAGTGCCCGGGGAAGCCATGGATAAGAACATTTGCATCTTCTGTGTTTCTGAGTTTCATGTCCTTGTTCTGTTAGCTATGGGCCAAGTAACTGAGTGAGAGTCATGCCATGCAGTCACTGGATGCAAATAATCCTGCAAGTCTACTAATCTAAATACTTTCATTGTAATAAAATAAGTAACATGACATAAGGTGGCAGGCTTTTTCTTGAAGAGTACAGAAGATGAAGCAACGTTTAATGTAGTTACTGGAAACAAACAATGAGGGCTTTTTTTTTTTTTTTTTTTTACCATCAGTGGAAGACACTGAAACCTGAAATTATTTTTAAAAAGATAGAATGACAGCCTTTTTGCTCAGCTTTATGGAGCTGTAATACAGGTTGAGTTTAGAGAAAAAACACAGGGGAAGTAATGAAAGAATCTACTGATTTTGCTTCTGAGTTCAGATTAGGTCATATTGAACGTTATTTCATGGCCTTTCTCTAGTGGTTTGTGAGTACTTCCCAAAGCCAAAATACATGTTTTTGGCTCATTAATGGTCTGCAGTTAGATGAGGGCAAGCAGTGGAATATTCTGAGGGTGCAGAAAAAAAATAAATTGACAGAGTTCTCAAGCACAGCTACAACATCCTCCTCATGAGAGGAGAAACATTATTTCACTGTCTCCATCCCATTTGATTTTGTGTTTCCCATGAGGCTACTTCAGTCATGATGTAGAATTTAATAATAGCAATGTACATTTCACTGTGTAAGACATACTTAGCAGAGAAAATGTGGGAGCAAGTCAGAAACATATGATCAGGAAAGTAGGGAAAGTTACGTGCAGTGCATGCATCTGTTTTCAACTATATTCAAATTGGGACTATTTTCAATATAAATCTGTCTAAGTGTATTGAGCTTAATTTTATAATGTAATGGAATCATCACTTTTTTATTTAATTGTATTGTGAGGAACAGCTAAATGAACTGAGCAGTAGTGCAGAAGAACACAGAGTTTGTCCTGCCTTCTTATTTTTAGCTTCCTTTTGATATAGAGGAATAAATACCATAATTCCAACCAGGATTTTCTCATGAACACCTAACCTACTTACTTAACTAAGAGCCTGATATGAAGAGAAAATGTCAGTTTGCAAAATGCAATGTAATGTGGGATATATTTCAAGTAATTTAGAAAAAGTTCTCAGGAGTAAGATTCCAGGGTAATTACTCATATCTGTCAAGGGCCCACCCTGGAAGCATTGCCTAACTTTGCCCTGCTTCCAGCCAGCTGGGAAGTAGCCAGGTTGCTCAGTGAAATTAATAAAACGTTCAAAGACTGTATTAGCGAAATTGAAACATGTCATGAGGATATAATTATCAAAGTTTAATTGTGAGATCAAAATAATCCAGATTTTTAAGTCTGGTGCTAGTTAAGAACAACAGCTGGGTTCTGTTCCTACTGAAGTGAGTTGGAGTTTTGATACTAAGAAATTACTGTTCTTAAGTTATCAAAATCTGTACAGTCTTTAATGAGGAATTTATTACTTACAGTGCCACTTGCACCAGAAACACTCCCCATTCATTCCCTGCTGTAGGAATAGCTGTAATCTGAGTGAGTAGGTCTGTATCTCCCAGAACCCTATTTACCTGGGTTATTAATGATATATTTGAGGAAAATAAATTCTTTCAGAAGCTGAAGACTGAATGGTTATGTACACATGCTATTTTGAGGGCCTAGAGATAATCTTAATTGTCTGAACAATCACTGAGCCTGTCCCACCAGATGCAGGAATGGAAGCTATCTTTGGAGGCACAAAGGATGCTGCTTGCCCCAGTGTGGTTTAAGGCTTAGCATGGCTCTAGTGCATCTTCCCTTCTCAGTATGTTCCCAACCACCCTTACGCTAACTGTCTGCAGGCTGTTTGCAAGGTGAAGCAAATGGATTTAGGAGAACACACTCCTGGCTACTTTGAGGACCAGGATTAAGGAACAGCATAGATATGGCCTGCTGTGAGGAATGTTGTGGTATCTATCTGTGAAACCCTGGCTGGGAATGATGGAGGCACTGGGCTGAAATTTGCTGAACTTGTCATGATCATTTTCCTGATAAATGAAATGTTTCTGTTTCTAGAGCTGTCAAATCTCATACTGCCACTTGCCTTTAATTCTCCAATAGTATCTAATGATGTTGCTCTTTCAGCAGTATTCACAGAATATGCTGGTTTAAATAGAAGGAGGAAACAATTTAATTAAAAACAACAAACAAAACCCAAGCCCTCTTCTTAACTCTCTTTATCCTTTTCTACAGATGTATTCCTACTAACAGAACCTTTTGAGGCTTATATCTGGAATTCTATCTCAAAGTCTAGTCATGTTCACATATTTTAAAAGAGGCCACCATGCTGATCTAGGAAAAGCTGACAGGCTAGATAAAGGTGCTTTTTTTCTTTCTTTTTTTTTTTTTTCCTGTCCCCCCCATTTGTAATACTTAAACTACATGCACAAATATTTGATTTTATTAGTTAATAAATTATGTCTTGGCTTGAGAAGACTGGTATTGCTAGAAACCTGTTTGCTTCAGAACACTTACCCTGTTGAGTCTCCTATGATGCTCAGATTGATTGACTTGGATATAGTGCAGGGCTGTGGTGAGAAATTAGTGCTGATACCAATGACTCAGGTTTGGAGTGATGCAGCCTGTGACTCAGCAGCTGCACTCCCAGGCAGAGTCAGACTGCCACAGCCTCCAGAAGCACGGTGCAAGGTACTGCTCTCAGGCTTGCATTGGCTCTGGCTTCTAGCATTGTACATGTACTTTTTTTTCTTTTCCTCTCTTCTTTAGCAAGGATCCAGCTCAGTTCCCCAGAAATGCCATGGCAAAATCCTTTGCAACTGCTCTGGGTGCCATGCTGATTTGAACTGAACAGTTAATCTGGTGACAGCAAAGTGAGAAGCTGGTGGCTTATAGCTCCATTGACTCTGCAAGTCTGAAAAGCAGAAGGCATAAGTATTTGTGTGTGTGTGAAATTGGGTATGCATAATGTGAAATGCTGCCAATCAGCAGTACAGCAATCAGACAAGGAGCTTTTGTTGCTAGCTTTTCTGTTGACAATCTTGTTGTAATCAATGTGTAATCACTGTGAGAAAGAAGCAAAAGATTCAGTGCTCCTAGAATATTATTTATTTACTTATTTTCATTAAGTGTAATTAAACTTAAGTTGGATGATACCAAAAAATAAATAAATTCAACAAACATTGATAATGTCAAGTCTTGTTTAATCCGATAACAGTACTTACTGAAGTGGCTTTAATTTTGCCTTCATTGTCTAAAAATAAGGACATCAATGCTGGGGGAGAAGGGATGAATATATGGAAAAAGAAAAAGAAACCTGTGAAGTATAAATTTTCAGCCTTAGGGTTTAAGGAGCTGGAAACGAGTCCGAGCTGAGTGCAGCACCAGAACCTATGGTCAGCTGATGGGTATGTTAAGTTGGTACAACTCGATGCATACCTGGCAATTTGTAGTAGATTAACCTCATCCCGAGACATGCTTAGATAAACGCCTGTGTCTCAGAACTCGCACTCCTACCCTAGTTTGCGAAGTCGGCCGGGATATCTAGGAACAAATAGATACACTTTTTTACCTCTAGAGGGACCACAAGGATCAGAGATGAAGCCTGCTACAAGCTGGCAATCAGCTCAGAACGCTCCTCTCTCTCCCTTACCTGCTCTTCCCGAAGACAGAGTGCTCCGGGTTTTGCCAGATCAATAATAATGAAACAGCAAAAGGAGAGGAACGGCGGGAAGTGAAATTTTGACAGGAATGACACCATCAGCATGCTGTCTGTGAGCACTGGGCCACGTTCAGGGCAGTGAGAAATCACTTCTCACCGTGCTCAGATATCTCCTGCACTGACCCCTTTTCTTCCTCCCCCGAGAGGAAAGTGCAGGCAGAGGATTGTACTCATGCATTAGGATTTTTACTCATAATTTGTAGTTGCAGGTCAAAGTACTTTGAACCACTGTCCTTCTCCAATCTGACCTCTTCTACTGCAGCCAGGGCAGAAAGAGCCTTCAGAAAATTGTGGGTGTCTAGACATCCCTGTAGCGTTTTTGCATCTGTATCTCTGCATTGAGCAGTCACACTGAAATTTCTGCTATGACCAGCTAGTGCTTTCACTAAAAATGAGAAATTGCTCATTGGAATTCAGCATAAATCAGGGTGAACATGGTTTCCCTGTTTCCCTGTCTCCAAATTAGTCTGAACTTGCTCTTCAGCATGACAGTGCTCTTTCAAGCAAAATTCTGCATGGTTTTCTCCTACTCATTGCCAAATGTGTCTTCATAATCTGATTTATTTACTTTTGTTTAGTACTTACAGCAAAATGCTTTGACTACATTTTCAGCTTTTTGATCTTACACCTGGTGAAAAAAGCGTTAGGTATGCAAATACAGTTATACAGATATATAGAAAACATCCATATGAAAATACTGTGTAGCCATTTAAAAGATTAAGTTAAATGAAATTTGTAACAAGCAGAGTCCTTCCTCTTCAGCTCTGAGCTCTGGGCCCTGATTGGATGACCACACAATGCACATTTTTCTTAAATATTTTGCTCTGTCCTGACTGTTGACATAGCTGCGTTCTACCTAAGATGGCTTATTATTGGAGTTACTGATATTTGGAGAGTTGAAACTTGTTTTGTCTTCATATGGAGAGCCTGGACTAGGTATCTTTCTTTAAGTTTACATGGAAATACGTATCTGCAAGCCCTCAAGATACATCTGTTGACTGTAGCTTTTCTGCTGCAGACTGGAAGAGAGTGAGGGACACTGGAAAAACAAACAAGAGAAAGAAAACTTTTACAGTTCTTCTACACCAGCTCTCACAGGGACAAACTCTTGAAAGTATTGAAAAAGTATGGCCTTGTTATTAAGGTGTTAGACTGGTAAGAGGATGATTTAGATTTATGTGTTAGCTTTGCAAGATATCACTTACCTGACCATGGGCAGGTCATTTTATCTCTCTGAGGCTCCATTTACCATCACTGCAACGAAAATAATAGTACTTCTGCTGTCTGCTTAGGTAGGCTTTCAGGGTACTGATTGCCTAATGCTTTTGTAGAGCTCTGAGCACCACTAAACCTTGAGCTGGTATAACACTGCAGGCATTGCTGTGCTCACTGCTCAGCCCTGGTCTGCTTTATGTGCTTCTTCTATGTCTCCAGAGGAGGATGGAAAGGCAGGAAGGTGAGTTTCTGGCATGTTTTTATTTCCATCTCCCTGCACTGGATGTCTAAGTCTGTGGAGAAAGAGCCCAATGTAGGAAGTGAGCAGTTGCCTGAAGGTGACTGCATACTGCTTGGTGGCTGCAAAATGGATGATCAGAAACCAACCAACTGCAAAACATGCCAGACCCGTATTAAGTTCAGGACACTTCCCAGGTCTAGATTTTGTTGTGTAAGTAGCAAAGACAAACAGGTACTCCAACATCTGTGGGACTCAATAGTGAAGTTCGTATGTTTTCACCAGCTTGGCTTTTCCCTGGGAAAACCCTTTCTTGAGGGCATTTTAGGGGAATGGACTGTCTCTCCCTGGGGCTTGATTGGACATTTCTCAGCTGTTCTCCAATGGAAAGTGGCAAAGAAGGAGAGAGGAGATGGTTACAGGAAGTAAGGGGATGGTTGTGGCTGCAGGAGAGAGTGGACACCACCAGTTTGCCCCCTTTGAGATTTTTTACTTTAGCAATAAACTGAACCCTGAAAGAGAGAATTGAATCCAGATTGGCCACAGTGGCAGTCTTTTTTGAGCAGAGAAGTGGGCAAGCACTTTACAGGTACTGAAGACTCTCTGCCTCAGGGTATTAACAGTAGTTACTCTGTATTCAGGAAAACTAGGCTGAATTGTTCATTCCTTCCTTCCCCAGTCTTCTGGTTTAACAGCCATTTTGTTTTTCTATGGGATTTAGATAATAACAAGGCAGTTTTGTGTCCTTTGCTCCTTCTGCTTGTTGGAGCTTTTTTTGTGGTGGCTAAGAGGATCATGAATCCCCCACTTTTCTTCAAGGCAGAAGCTGGAGGACAAAAATCCTGGTCAATGATTATTTGGTGATGGTAGGAGGATTTCACCCAGTCCTCTAAGACTAGGAGGCTTTAATCTGCAAACAACATCCCACCAAGAATTAAAATATTGCACTTAGACCTCTGTGTGTTTATAATAATTAATGACAAGAGTTTACAAATTTCTCTTAAATCAACACTGACAGAACTGAATAAATCAGTCTGCTTTACAAGTAGAGAAGAGTAGTTGTATTGCAACAATAAACCACTTTCATTCAATAGGGATTATTTACTGCAAGTTCCTGTGTGTTCAGTAAACAGGAAGAAGGCCATGATGCTTAAGAAAAAGATAGTAGGTGCATAAATGGTTGAAGAACAGTTGATGCTTTTTTTTTCTCATAGTGAACTCACATTATAGGATGAAATACAAAGACTGGGAAAGTAAGTGCAAAGCTTCCTTGCACTTCAGAAAATCTGGGTATTGAAGCACACTGAAAACTCCATTTGTAGCCCATTTCCTAGGGTGCTCATTTTTATTGCTTTTCACAAAAGGATATTAACGCTTCCATACTTATCTTCTTCCAATTACTGTTTTTCATCTCCTTCAGTATTGGCTGCTTTCAATTCATAGTTCCAATGCAAATTATGCTTCATGGCAAAACATTTCCTTTAAGTGTTATGATCACTGTTCATCTTCAAATCCAAACCCTATGTGCAGCAATTAATAGGATTGGTGCCAGTTAATCTTTAGTATCTCTACTGTATCTGAAGCTACCCAGGGTAAAAGCTTGTTTGTTCCCTGCCAGTTTGGAGAGAAGCTCCTTGTTCCATCTCCCACCTTGGCTTGCTCTGACAGATGCTTTTTGAAAGGACCCAGGGGACAGTCCTCTCTTCTGGCAACATGTTTTGCAGCACTAACAAAGAACAGGAGGTTTAACAAAAGAATCTCTCCTGTTTTGTCTCTTTCCAAAACCATTTATTTGGACTACATTATTGAATTGCCTGAAATAATCTTGCAAGGCAACTGAAAGAAAAAGAATTGCACTTAAAGAAATAGGCTTTTCTGTCATGACACAGGTCTGCTCTTGACCTCTGTGTATCTGTGCATTACACATTGGGCAGAGAAATGCTGAACTCCTGATATTTTCTGGTTGGTGTGGCTGCTTATCGGATTAGTGGAGAATGGCTAGCAACTTTCAAGCTGGATAAAATATTTTTTTTAATTTTCCTTTTAAAATAGAAGCTTTTCTACACAACATAGTTTGATTACTGGACACCATGCTGGTCTCTCTTGCTTGTGAGTGATGCAGCTCAGCCTTTTTGCTTGTCTGGGTGGTTGCATCTGCTTTCCGGCAATCAGTGCCATCATGGAATGAGAGATTTGTTTTCCAGGAAAACTTTTAAATTGGTTAGTTCCTTTGGTGTAAAGCTTTCAGCTTTAATTTCTTATGGTCATAATGCCCAAGGGACTTAGTTTTGCAAGCATCTATAGTCTTTCCCCTGCTAATTTAGAAGAACACCTCAAGGTTTTCTTTAAATCTGCCTCATCCTTTGCCCATGCTACCTTTTAATGTTCCTAAAGCTTACTTGTAGTTCAGGGTACTGCCAGTTGTCACTCTTAGGAGAATACAGTGGTTATGAAGCTTGTTGGGTTTTTATGATGCCATCCTGTTCTTGCATCCTGTAGATACGGAGTGACCAAACAGCAGGAAGCAGTTTCATGGCAATCATGCTCTTTTTCTGTCTCTCTTTTTTTTTTTTTTTTTTAAGTTTATGCAAAATGAAAGTAGCAGAACAATTGCAGAGAGAGCCCTGTGTAATGGCTTTGATATTCTCCTGAAATAATCCTTGGGTGTTCCTCCTGTTTTTATTTCTCAAGCATATCCTGCTTTATAAACTATTCTTCCTCTCTCACCTTTATCAGACCCTCGGAAAGCCCCCCAGACAGCATTACTGTCCATTTTCCCTGTGAGCTCTTCTGGGGCTGTTTTTTCATTGTTTCAGCTATTTTTAAACAAAGGGACATTGCACACATTTAGCTGAGAGCAATGTGGGTATCACAACCAGCAGCTTCAAAAAACTGTTATGACTCCCATTGTTGGCATTGCATCAAAATAGAATGGGTTCTAGGGATGCCAAAATAACCTGTTCTACTGCCCAACAGGGTTCATTATCATGCACTGAATTTGTTACTGCATTGCTGAACATGCAACTCATGCAAGCTTTTACTTGTGTGAGTCAGCTTCTACACTCTTGGAAACTTCTGCAGAATTACATTCTAAATCAGTTATATGCTCACAAGATGTGATTTCTCATTGCTGCTGTGAAGGAAGAACATGTAGGCAAATCTGATTACATTGGATCTTATTTGCTCTCATATTTACTGTTATAGCCTTGTAATCTTTCAGGCAGTGTGCCTAGACTTTTTTTTTTTCTTTTTTTTTGTGTTTGTTTTTATTTTCCTTGTTACAGAACACTGCATAGAATTAATTTTCCAGCAGTGGTTTCTGAACTCTAAAATGCCAAAATCACTGCTCACAAGAACTGCCTAGTTTATATTGATCTTCCGTCTTTACTGTTTCTGCTGTTCTGCTCTAGATACACAGATGTCTTTAGAAGCATTAGGGAATCTTTAATGTATGTAGTTTGCTGTATCTCATTTTTTTCAAATGGTTCACTTAATTTTCCTGTATGGCACCTGAAAACTTTGTTCCCTTCTCCCAGGAAAGAAAATGTGTTACCTGGAGAAAGTCCTCCGTGTTACATGGGATAAGGTCTCCCATAATTTTTTTCCTCTTCTAAGAAGGTTGACTTTAACTTCTTGGATAAGGAATCTGATGAACCTTCTCCGCATAGGCTGTGTTGTAGCTACTTTGTTAACATTCCAAAAGGATCTTTACTCCCTCTGCCTCTGAAACCTCAATCTAATTGCCTCATATGTCATATCACCATCCTCCAATTCCTTTGTCTTCTTCCTCTGCAGAGATGTTATGAGAATTAGCATACTTACCTCAACTGTTCCTTTGCTTCTGCTCAAATAAATGTCCAACAGATGTTTGGAGTTTATCTGAATGTTGCAAGTCTCAAACACCTGATGTGTCTATTGCTGATATGCTTTGTTTTCTTCCCTTCCTTCTGTTCACCCTCTCCCATCAAACTCAAGAAAGCAAGACTGATTTCTAGAGGATGTATCTAGCAGATTTGTAGAGGAATGCAGTACATACTGCTCCAGAATGAAGGAAAAATGGTTCTCACGGTTTTCAAGTGGGTTAAGGGGAATGGTAGATATCAGTATCAGCCAACCTGCAGAAGTGCAATGACTTGTCTTAGGATTTGTAGGGTTGAGACCTATCTGTTTGAGTCTCTGAACCACACCTGTAACTCATAAAAATCCACTGTTGTGAGCAACATTTTGTCTGTGCTAATTATATTTCTGTGATCCTGACTTTCCACTGCCTTTCATGTTCTACAGTTATAAACACTGGTAATAAAATACATGCATCTATATCAGCACCTTTAAATTACTTTATACCTGCTCTGGGATTATTTTAATCCAGTGTGTTTACAATCCTGTAAAGGAAATGTCTGCCTGATATTAGGTCACATAATGGCTTGCTGGTTTTCCTTTTCACAAAAAGGAGAGAATTTAGGGGAAACTACTGTTATTTCATGTCCATTTTTGTCCCATATACAAAAGTAGACTAGGACATAAAACTAGGCTCAGCGACTATGGTACTGAGATCTATAGCTATTAAAGGTATGTAAATGCTTTATTTCCAGTGAAATTAATGGCTCACAGTCTGATAATATTTAATATTCAGACTTCAGGCATAGACACACCTTAACTTATTGCTGTTAACGTGTGGTAACTGCTGCTTTCCTGGAGGGTTTCACCTCCAGAGCTGAGGTGCCCAAACACACTGATAGAAATGAGTATCAATGGTCAGGTCGAGAGCTGCAGCTCAGACAGTACATTTAATTTTCCATTTATTTGTAATTGATTTAAATTATATAAGTTATAAAATGCCTTAAATCTGTATAAGCCAAGTTTTCAAGGGAAAGGAACTCTGCAGCTGAATGTTTGCTCTTTCTCTTATAGAAAGTTCATGAAGTCAATGCAAATATATTTTCCATAGAGGAAGCTACATTTACTTGATGCTTCCTGCTGACCCTGTTTTTACATTGTTCCTAGTGCTCTGTACTTGTTTTCCATCTCTTGCCTGTGGACTGCCCGCTTCCCAGGTCAGCTTTTTCTTTTTCTTTTTCTTGAATGAAGAACATGAATGAAGTGAGCTATTGTCTTGCTGAGAAACTCCAGAGGCTCAGGTATCTGGATGACAAAGTAACTAGGATAAGGAGAGAATGTTAGTTGTAATTAAAAAGTCTGTTTTTGAGGTTTGAGGGCAAATTTAGTATCAGGGGACAACATCCAATTTCCATAATAAATCCCAAAGGCAGCTGGGAACATCTCTCTGAGGAGTAACATGTGTGTTCCTTTTCCCCAATTATATCAGAGTAAGTCGGGGCTAGGTGGGAATGACACCAAGCTGGTATGCTAGCTCTAATCTGCCCAAGAGTTACACTTCTGAAGCATAAGTTCCCACTTTACTTAGTCAGTTTTCTTGTTCTTTTGTGAAACATATCATGGCTCCTGTGAAAACATGAGAATTTTTACCATTTGGAGTGGTTGGGTGGTATTTCCAGTGCTGGAGATACAGAGTAGAAGAAGCATGGCCAGCAACATGGGTCTGGAGAAGGAAAGTAATAATATGAGTATGTTCTGCTTTTCTCATAGTATCAAGCATAGACGACTCATCACTGATTAGATCTGCATGACTCGCCACTGCCCACTGCTCTCGCCCATCAACTATCAATCCCCATTTCTCCTATGAGTTCTTTATTCAGTAACTAATTTTCTACAAGTTTTTTTTTCCCCTCAGTGTCCCTTATATACTGGTGGAGCATGTAACAACTCATGGAGATTCCCACATCGCCTTTCAAATAGCTCTTTACCATCTCTGGTCAACAGGGCCAAGCAAGTGGCATGTTATGATTTCAGCTTTCTCCTAACTCTCTCACTGTTATGTTGCACTTCAACATCCACTGTTTTGCCCTGTTATGTTTTGTCACTGACCTAAGGTCCTGTTCAGGGACAGGGACCAGTTTTTTGTTAGGTCCAGAAGGGCTTATCGGAATGCTTATTGATTGAGTACTGCAATAAAAATAATAAGCATTAAATGACAGAATGGTTGTGGTAATAATAACAGAAAAGTACAGAACTGGAGAGGATCCTGCAAAACAAGGGAAAAAAAGGTGGAAACTCAAGAAGCAGAATAAACAAAAAAAGGACACTGTGATGAAGAAAAAAATCCAAGAGAAAAATGTAAACAGGAACAGATGGGAAGTAAAAAAATAAGAAGGGAGAGAAATTTTGCAGAAAAATATAGAAGAGGGAGAGAAAGAGCAAGATAAATACCTAAAGATGGAAACAACAGCAACAAAGAGTTCTGCCATTTCTTATCCAGACAATATTTTCTGTTATCATGCCTGTGAAAGGTTAGGAATCTGGCTTTGAATTCTTCATACGGACAAATTAATGCACTTCAACTGAGGAAGGTAGATGCATGCCACAAGCATTGTTCATCTTTGGGGAACTTTTTAGCATTAATATTAGAAACATTTTTTTTTTCTAAGTATATATTTACACTTTTAGCATATATCTTAAAAAATGTATTTGAGGCTGCAAAGTCCTGTTTGCTGGTGATACTGAGTAAGAAACAAATTAATAAAGCCCAGAATTTCTTTTGAAGAGTTGCAGACAGACCTTATGCTACTATCAGGTGATAAATGGCCAATGAAGTTCATTAACATAGTGGTAAAAGTAATCCACATGGCAAAAAACAATCTCAGCTTTATATACACAGGGGTGGATGGAACATCTCCCTTACAAGGAAAGGCTGAGGGAGCTGGGTCTCTTTAGCTTGGAGAAGACTGAGGGGTGACCTCATAAATGTTTACAAATATGTAAAGGGTGAGTGTCAGGACGATGGATCCATGCTTTTTTCAGTGACATCCAGTGATAGGACAAGGGGCAATGGGTGCAAACTGGAACATAGGGGGTTCCACGTAAACATCAGAAAAAACTTATTTCCTGTGAGAGTGACAGAGCACTCGAACAGGCTGCCCAGAGAGGTTGTGGAGTCTCCTTCACTGGAGACATTCAAAACCTGCCTGGACATGTTCCTGTGTGATGTGCTCTAGGTGATCCTGCTCTGGCAGGGAGGTTGGACTAGATGATGTTTCAAGGTCCCTTCCAACCTCTAGGATCTGTGATTCTGTGGATACTGAACTAGCTGGTATTGTTTATGTAAAAACGTAGATGAAATGCTGAGTGCCACTAAAAAGGAGACAGAATTTTAGGAATTATTAGGAAAATGCTAAAAAATAAAATGAGGTAACACAGTTTTGCTGGTAGAAGTTCTTAGTGTGCCCACATCTTGAATATTGGATGCACTGTAGTTCTCTCCTCTCAAAAAAGAGCAGAGATTGGTGATAAGAATGGTTGAATATATAGGATGGTTTGAATATGAAGTTCAATTAAATAGACCATGATTTTTCTGCATGGATAAAAGACAGGTGAAGAATTTTATAATAACATGAGTGGCACAGAAGAAGAGGAGAAAGTGATTGCTCAGCATGTCCTCTCATCCAGCAACTAGGTGACATGAAATAAAACTAAACCCAAAACTTTCTCACATTCAAAACAGACAAAAGGACTAATTTTTTCCATAACACATGGTTAGGCTGGGAAACATGACACTATGTAGGATGCTAAAAATTACTCAGTTTGAAACAACAATTGAAAAAAACCCAAACAGATAAAATATTACAATATTATAAAATAAATTAACAATTATAACATGAATCACCATTAGCTCTGAAGATGCATCTTGTACTGGTCTGTACACCTCCTCACAAACTTCTTCAGCCAGTGCTGGAGATACTGGGTTGGGTGGTCCTTTAATCTGGCTCATTGTTACTGTTTTTTCATTCTCCTATTTTCAGCACAGCCTTTAAGATGCAACCTTTACTTTTTTACATCATGTCTGTCAAGGATGTGCAGGAAGATGGACAGTGGTTTACACTAAGTGATTGGGTGCATTGGGAAGGTACAGTGAATCACCTGGGAAAACAAAACACCAATGGGTACAGGAGCGTTTAACACAGAGAGATGTTACAAGATTTGATGGTCAATGTAGAGCTGCCTGTGAAACAGGTGATGGAGAGGGACCAGATTGTTGCCAGGCAGAGAGATAAACAGTGTATTCCACCTGATTGCAAATATTGCTATATCTTATGGTGAGGCGGATGTGGCTTGTGCCAACAAAGCCAAAGCCACCTTACTGCTGCTGCAGAACAGCTCATGTGCAGGCTGTGTTGCCTCTGAAGGGTCACAGTGGTGCTGGCAACAGCAGGCCTTGGGGCTGCAACTATCCTCACTCCTTACCTGGGATACGGGCTGACAGTGTGAGAAACTGCTGGCACTGCAAGTGGAGAAAGGGGAAAGTAGCAGACCAATCCACAGTGAAACTGGCAATGCAGTAACAGGAGGAACCACCAATGATGGGAATGGGCAGTGTGGGATACTCTTCTTGGGTGAAAATGTCCAAAGGCAGTGGCAGGGATGTGCTGACTGAGGCTGCAGTTCTCAAGTAAGGATGTGAAATCAGCAAAATGGAGGCCACTGGGGAAAAAGTAAAACAGGGTGGGTTGCTTGTTTAGGATGGTAGTTGGGAAGGAGTACAAAATAAAGCAGACAGGGCTGTTGAGGCATCCCTGTTGAGCACCTCTGTGCCTGATCGGTGCAGCCTGGAGCAGGACAGACCCTGCATCCCCAACAGGCTTGCATTTTCCTGCAGGATTTCTGCCTTGCTCAATGCACAGGGAGTTTACTTACTGAGTAGCTATTCATTATGTTGTTTCTTTCTCATTGTTCTGCATGAAGCTTCTACCTATACCTTTTTTGCTGCAGTCTAGTTACTCCTTTTGAAAAGATAAGTATAAACTTTCTCATGGGTGTGAGATGGTTACAAGGATATCTGTCTCCTCGTTAACACCTGTCTTCACAAAATCTCTTTGAGGCAAGTGCTGTCTTCTCCTTAAAGGAGTGAATTTAGGGCACAAGGAAAATAAACCTGGAATTAGTGTTGGATGCTCTATTTAAGAAAACTGGAAAGTAATTCTTCAGAGAATTCAGGATGATACTTCACTATTGACAGTCTTTCCCACTGGTGTGGGTAGCAGATCCAGCTGCTGTCTGTTTCTGTGCATTGGGATCATAAATAGCTTTTACTCAGAAAAAGAGGCACTGAATTTCTGAACAGATGTAAAATCTTTCAGTGGCCTGGTCAGCATACCAGAGCATCTCTAGAAAAGGCAAGGATAGAACTGGATTCTCCAGCATACCATGTAGCTACATTAATTGTGCAAAGCTGTTCTTAATATTGCCATAATCCCCTGTCCTGCCTACTTCATGTTTCCTGGCTCAGGACAATGTTGTCCCTCACTACACAGCCCAGTTTAAATTCATAGTGAGTTCTCTGAAGCTGGAGTAAGGGCTCTTCAGGAGCAAAGTTTGTTCAGGTATTCTTTTATGGTTTTGACTTGGCAACACTTTTAAAACATTTTTTTAAATAAAAATTCCCCACATGAGTGATTCTATCAGATAGCAATGAATTGACTCACTTGTGTCATCAGCTTGTAGTTTCAGTCTCACATACAATTTCTTCCCTGTGTCTCAGACCTCTCTTGTCTCCTTGTTCCCTCAGTTTTTTTGCAATACCCATTCCAGTTGTCTCTCCATCTCCAGATTCTTGTCAGTAAGTTTTTTCTCTCTTTCCCACATTTCTCAACTCTGATTTGTTGTCTCAGTACCTTTGCTACAGTAATTTGTCTAGCCACAGTGACCCATCACACAAGCTATCCCTTCCGCCCTTGGCCTGTGGTTCTCCTCACGTATTTTCCTCAACAATTCCCAGTCCTAGTTTGCCTCTGCTGCCAGTAGCTCATAACAAAATCTTGTTGCCAAGCCAGTCCCTCCTCTTCTTTTATATCTTTCTTGCTGCACCCTTTGTCCCAAACTTGCTTCTTCCTTTATACCCTCTTCTCCAAAGCATTTACAGAATCTATAATTTCCATTCAACCTTCATTTTTATGAAGCAAACACCACAAAATATTAGTATCAGTGTAAGAGGGAAAGGTTATAATTAATTCATCATGAGCAAAATTAGAATGGGAACTAGAAGAAGGCTTCTGTCTATCCATGGAGTGAAACTTATTTCAGAGAGAAGTGAAAAGAGAGATCTTTGACTGTTTTCATCTGCACCTGTAAGGAAGTTTTATCATGCTCAGGGATAACAATATCTTTGGAATTTAACTGTTAATCCCTAGCAAATTCCTACTGACCATGTGTAAAAATACATTGTATAAGCATATGAATTGTTACGAATCTTTAGAGGACTATTGATCAGGAAGGCAACAGGAATATCCTTGATACAAAAACCATATCTCTGTCAAATCTTAAGTTGCTGCTTCAAACCAGATAAGGAGGAGATATCTCTGTAAAAAAAGCATCAATATATATTTAGTGTATGGAAAATATCTTCTTCTTTTTCTCTTCTTTGTTCAGGCTTGCAGAATCACAGAATTGGTGAGGTTGGAAGGGACCCCTGGAGATTGTCTAGTCCAACCTCCTTGTTTTGCTGAACTTCACAAGATTCCTGTCCACCCATTTCTCCAGCCTGTTGAGGTCTCTCTGAATGGCAGATACCATCTAGTGTTACCAGCCATTCCTCCCAATTTATATGGCTTGCAAACCTGCTGAAGGTGCACTCCAACCCACCATCCAAGTCTTTATTGAAGAGATTACACACTACCGGACCCTTTATTGAACCCTGGAATCTAGCACAAGTGACTGGATTTTGTGCCACCCATCACAAACCTCTGCATCTCTGAGTAGTTCAGTTTTCAACCCACCTTATTGCTCACTTATCTAGGCCACACTTCATCAGTTTGCCTATGAGGATGTTCTAGGACACAGTGCTGAAAGTCAAGATATACAACATCCACACCATAGAAGGCCATCAAGTTGTTCAGGCATGACTTCTGTTGACTACTCTCAATTATCTTCTTATCCATTGTATGTTTCAAATGTTTTTTTGGGGATTATTTGCTCCTCATCTTGCTAGGGATTGAGGTGAGGCTGACTGGCCTGCAGTTCCACAGATTCTCCTTCTTGCCTTTCTTGAAAATGAGTGACTGGAAACCCCTGGTTCCCGTGACTTTTCAAAGATTATTCAAAGTGGCCTTATAATGACTCTAGCCAGGTCCCTCAGCACTCACAGGTGGCATCCCATCAGGCCCCATAAACTGCATGTCTACTTTGTTTAAATGTTCCTTAACCTGATGCTCATTTCTGACTGACTTTTCCCAAAACATTCAGACAGAGACTGAAGCCTTTACATCAAAATTAGGTTGTCAAATTGTAACCAACTGAAATTTAGTGCCCTCAATGGAAGATGGCTTGCAGCAGATAATGCTACTAGTATGTGATACGTATGTGTGTGCATTACAGTGTTCTTAACTCATTAAATATGGTATTCAGCCCATGTACCTTTAGCTATCTAATGGTTAAATATGTAATTAAGAAATAGTTGTTTATATTCCCTCTATAGTTAATGGAGAAAGACAGGTATCTCCAGTTGACTCGTCCCACTTCTTTTGCATTAATTCTACCCTTGGTGTCCTAGGGAATGATAATTTAGTGTATTTTAATTTTCTAAATTGTATGCCTTGTCTTTAAGGGTTAATTCTAGACAAATAAGCACTAACAACAAGACTGCACTCAAGGGCATGTGAGTGTGTATCCGTGGCTCTGCTGTAAAATGAACAGGTTGTAAAATAATAGAACAACAAATAATGGGTGGAGAATTTTCCAGCAAATTAGCAGTTATCTGTCAAAAATCTCTGCACCACCTCCCCCACATGCCTAAATGTGGCATGGTTTGCCACACAGAGGAATGTCAAATTCTTCTATGAAGGATACTGCACTTTTATTTTGGAAAGTGTGGCTCCATACCTTGGTGAATAAAGAAAGAAACATACTGACTGAAGATCTAAATAAAAGCAAACTAGCAGGCATTTTGCTTAAGCTTGAACATCACAGCTTCTTCGTAATTGGATCATTCTGAAATAGTGCATTAGTTCTTACACTGTGTTGTATTATCTACCATTCTAATTAGTTATTGAGAACTATTTTCTTCTGTAGGAAGTTACACAGATGTATAGTGAGAGGACAAGGGGCAATGGTCTGAAGCTTAAAGAGGGGAGATTCAGGTTGGACATTAGGAAAAAGTTCTTTCCTGTGAGGGTGGTGAGATGCTGGAATAGGTTGCCCAGGGAGGTTGTGGACACCCCCTCCCTGGAGATCTTCAAGACCAGGTTGGAGGGGGCCTTGAGCAACCTGATCTAGCGGGAGGTGCCTTCCTTCCTTCCTTCTTTCCTTCTTTCCTTCTTTCCTTCCTTCCTTCCTTCCTTCCTTCCTTCCTTCCTTCCTTCCTTCCTTCCTTCCTTCCTTCCTTCCTTCCTTCCTTCCTTCCTTCCTTCCTTCCTTCCTTCCTTCCTTCCTTCCTTCCTTCCTTCCTTCCTTCCTTCCTTCCTTCCTTCCTTCCTTCCTTCCTTCCTTCCTTCCTTCCTTCCTTCCTTCCTTCCTCCCTTCCTCCCTTCCTCCCTTCCTCCCTTCCTCCCTTCCTCCCTTCCTCCCTTCCTTCCTCCCTCCCTCCCTCCCTCCCTTCACAAATATTAACAGAAGAAAATTTAGACTCAGTTCAGAAAGATCCCCTAGTGGCATGGAAGACTTTGGGATACAATTGACATGGGTAATTGCTTTGATGATATAAATTATGATGATGATATAAAGTTTGATGATTATGATGATATTAAGTTTGTGGCATCAGATTATTGGCAGGTGTGTTTGGGGTGAATGTGGCCAGAATAATACTTCACTTTAGGGATTACCAACCCTTGGACTTGCCTTTTCAAATTGTGTAGAACTGATCCCATATTAAAGTACTGGAGCTAGTTCATCACGGATACACCTAAGACTCTGGCCCTATAAATCTAATCTTTATAATCAGATAATCTGATAAATGTCCTTGCTGGAAGTGCAGGAGAATGCTGGGTGGAAGGGAACACCTGGAATGCTTTTTAAGTCAAATTGCCTCACATGCACCATTATTTTCATTTATGATATAGCCAACAATTGGACAGGGCATGTAGTGCATAGGCTACCTTTTAACATCAGCTTAGTCCTGCCAGGAAAGGGAAGGAGGGTTATTAATCCTTGACTGTACCCCTAGTACTCTACAATCATAATGTAAGCCTGCTCACCATTATTCTAACACTGCTAATTGGGAGGAGTTCAGCAGACGTGTCTGGTATTCTCTGAGGTCCGGCTGGTATCCAATTTCCAGTAGAGTTTGCTGAGAAACATGAAGGTCAAGTAACTTCCCCAAGGTTACACCTTAAGTGGCTCAGCTGGGATTAGGATCCAGATTGTCCTTGCTCCTAATCTTGCACTTTATTAATCACTATAGTCTCTTTCTACAAATACCTAACAAGTTCATGTTTGTAGATTTACAAACAATGTTATGGGCAAACTCAGTTATTGTGGAAGAAAAGATTTCATGAGAAGGCAGATAATGAAATATCATTAGCAAAGCTATCTCATAATTGAAATGAAAATAATTAAGGCTGCATTTTGCATATGGGAGGTATTATTTTTATGGCAATGTATTTCTCTTACTGATCTCTTATTTCTCAAAGCTGTGCATATCTGGCCACTCTTCCTTATCCACTGTCAATAAACATGCTATCAAGGAGCGTATTTCCTGAAATGTTTGAAATCTTTATTTATCTTTATTATAACTCAAAGAAATTGACTGACTGGCAATGCAGAGACAGTAACAAGGTGGCTGGGACATGACTTATTTGTTCTTTTGTAAAACTCTGTGATGCAAATACTGCAGTATTTAGGATTACAAAATTGTTAGAATGTAGCTGTTTTACTCATTTCTTGTGTGGGATGGGATCCTCCATCTTTAAGAGGAAAACCAGCAACACAGTTTTTAGTTAGAATGAGGAAACCACCTGATTGCACATACCTCTAACTGAAAACCATGGTTAGTATTATGGAATGTGAAACAATTTATTGTGCCAGCTGGTTTTAATTAAAGGCTTTGTTTCTCCAATACGAAGACACTTCATTACAAACCAACAAACATGTTCACACCAGTAGTGTGATCTGTTTCTGTAAAACAGGAATGGGTATAATGCACATGCCTGGAGAACTTCTTGGGAAGCCTCATGGGGCACAGAACTAAAATAATAGCTAATACATCTCACATGGATTAAGGAGCCAGAAAACAAAAATGTCTTTATTTAACCTGTTGTTGAACTGTGTCAACATAGTGTAACTGATCTCTTGCCATTAAGCAGTGAAATCTAAAGCCACGAGGCGCAATTAAAAGGCAACCTGGCACCTGCTGTCTCCAGTACATCTTTTAAATAGTTAGAAAGAGACTATGTGTCTTATCAAGGGTTTGAGGATGGTATATGAAGGGTTTTCTATTGTATATTATTATATTTCTATTGTATATTTCTATTTCAAATTTATCCTGATACTACTATATGTTGTGTATTCCTATATATAAGGGGATTTTGATCTGTATCAACACTTTTCAAAAGTTACCACTTGATATTAATAATCTCAACAGAAGGGGCAAAGATGAATGAGTATGGAAGTAGGATTTATTTGCATTGTGATTACAGATGATTAAATGCAATGACATAGTGGTGGGGCTACACAGAGAAACTTCTGTTGTGCTGCTGCCTTTGCTGGACCTGAAATGCAGATCCACTGGCTAAAGATTGAAAATGCAAGATGACGTAATATTTAATAATTATTGATACAACAATATTAATGAGAAAAACATGTTATATTAGAAATGTCACTCATTTCTTGAAAAATTAAATAATTTCCTAATAGGTATCAAAGAAGGTACAAAGCTGTTGGTCTGTAGAGTAAGACAAAGAAATACTTTCATATGATAGCATTCATTACAGAACAAATGCATCTTTAAATAACTAATTATTTTAGGATCCTCATGAGTGTACACCTTCACTCCAACTGATGGATCAACTCAGGCAGAGTAGTTAAACAACCTGACCTAAAGAGTCCAGGCATGGACATGTGTCTCTAGGTGGTAAAGACTTATGAAAGGGCTCTACTGACAGATACCCATCACTATTAGAAATGCAAGAACTGACAGAAGTTACAGTGCTACAGAATATATAATACTATGTCTTATGTTATGGCATGGAACAATTTGGAGATTTTAAATATTTCAGTTTGTGTAACTGTACCTTCTGAAAATGAAATTAGTCCTTGCCTTTCTAAGACCAGTGCTCAGGATGTATTTTGTAATGTTGCATCACAAAGACAGTGTGTGCAATGGTGTGTGGTTTCTAGTTTGTTTGCCACCAAGAGTAAAATCTTCCTCATTTTGAGAAAGGCTTGAGGATTATATTTTTTTTTTCAGCCTCTCTGTGCATTAACAGATTAAAGCAACTCACTTTGATTCAACCTTTTCTACTTTTGCCTCTCCCTCTTGTCTTATCTGGGCAATTGCATTCCAGCTCACTAGTCACATGTTGCTTCATTACCGATAGAAAGGGTGTTGGGGTTTCATAAATATCTGCTGATGAGGATGTGTTCATGTCATGCAACAAATACTGCTTGCTCAGCTGTCTGTCACTGAAAGCTGCAAAGTCAAGATATCTCCCACAATCAATTCAAGCATCTCTCTCTTAGTCATCTGGCCACAACTAGTTTTCCAAAGGGTAATGGCCTCACCTCCAAGCCAGATGATTGGTGTAACCTGTCTTGATGTATGTGAAATGGGACAGGATGTTCTGCCTGGCTTAATGCCTTTTAATCATACTTGTACTGTAGATTCTTGTTCTTGCATGTCGGTTCCTGCCTAAAATCCAATTTTCTGCTTTTTAGACCTTGTCCTAGTTCCTCTTCCTACTGAGTGTTAGTTCCTAATCCTACCTTAGACCTGTTCATCCTTGGTTCCTAGCTCTTGCCTCTTTCTTTTCCAACCCTAGCTTCTGCTTTAAGTTAGCTTGGCTGACCTTGTTTCAGCTCTGATGCTGAACATCCTTGCATAGATTGAGTCTAAAATTACAATAAGCCAAATCTGTTCTTCACTTAATCATGCAAACTTCAGTTTTGATGAGATTAAAACATACTCCAAGGACAGTGGCTTTAGCATTGTCTAATCAATAAACAGATATGTAGAAATTGTAGTATTGAAATACATAATTGTAGGTACCAAGGCAAGCTACTTATGAAGATTAATCTCATCTTTTAGCAGATTATTGCTAATTGAGTTACATGTGGTAGAGCTGTAAATACAGTGATAAACTTTTTACATTTTTTTTTTACACATTTCTAAGAAAGCCTCTTCCACCTGCTGTCTGGCAACACTCCCCCATGCTCAAATGGTAATAATAAAAAGTGTCTCATTTACTTCACATAATGGGAAGGCAGAGAGATGCTTCCCTGACTTGTACTACAGACTCTGTGTGCAAAGTGATCAGGAATTGCTTTTGAAAAAGCTATGCTAAATGTATGTAGGATATCCAGTTATAGCAGGGCCTCTTAACCGGATGTGTCCATCTGGTGGGTGTATTAAAATAATTAACTAGGGCAACTGATGTATGGAGTCTATTTAGCAGAGCATCATCTGGCCAAAAGCAGATTCTAGTAGAGCTGTAGAAGAGGAGGGCAAATGCTGCAGTTTTCCCAGCTTGCTCTCCCAGTGCACAGCAATCTGAGGCTCAGCATCATCTTGATTCAGAGGCTGTACCTTTTGTTTTAATAATTTGATTTTTCTTCTGTGAATTTGACTCCTGCCTTTCAAACTCATGTAAATTATTTGGATCCTTCACTCTTATGAGAGTATTTAATTGCACATAGCACCCCATTTACTTGTTTTGAGCTGTAACTATTTTATGCCCTCTAATTCCTTTAATATAAGAAATGGTGAGCAGTCTTCCTTTGCTCACCTCCTTCATATCACTTCTGTTGTTTCAGCTCTTAATTCATCCCTTCTCATGGCTGAAAGTCTGGGTTTCTTCATTCTCGTACTTAAGTGATTACATGCATTTGGGATACACCCATAGCAAGGATTTATGTAGCAGCACTGTGATGTTTACTGTTTCATTCACTACTCCTTTTCTACTTGTTCGTAGCATCCTGTTTGCTTTTACTATTATTACTGAGCAGACAGACACTCTTTTCATGTCACTGTCACATCTCAAAGATTTATCTTGATTTCAGTAAAGCGTTTGACACTATCTCCCAAAGCATCCTTGTAGATAAGCTGAGGAAGTGTGCTCTTGATGGTCAAGTGGTGAGGGGATCATGAACTGGTTGAAAGGAAGAAGTCAGAGAGTTCTGGTCAATGGGGACAGAATCTAGTTGGAGGTCTGTGACTAGTAGAGTCCCTCCGGGGTCAGTACTGGGACCAGTGCCATTCAATATTTTCATCAGCGACCTGGATGAGGGAACAGAGTGTGCCCTCAGCAAGTTTGCTGATGACACAAAACTGGGAGGTGTGGCTGACACACCAGAAGGCTGTGCTGCCATTCAGTGAGACCTACAGGCTGGAGACTTGGGTGGGGAGAAACTTGATGAAATTCAACAAGGGCAAGTGTAGAGTCTTGCATCTGGGGAAGAACAACCCCATGTTCCAGTACAGGTTGGGGGCTGACCTGCTGGAGAGCAGTGTAGGAGAAAGGGACCTGGGGGTCCGGGTGGACAGGAGGATGACCATGAGCCAGCAATGTGCCCTTGTAGCCAAGAAGACCAATGGCATCCTAGGGTGTATTAGAAAGGATGTGGTTAGTAGGTCAAGGGAGGTTCTCATCTGGAATATTGTGTCCAGTTCTGGGCCCCTCAGTTCAAGAAGGACAGGGAACTGCTGGAAAGAGTCCAGCACAGAGCCACAAAGATGATTAAGGGAGTGGAACATCTCCCTTATGAGGAAAGGCTGATGGAGCTTGGCCTCTTTAGCTTGGAGAAGAGGAGACTGAGGGGTGACCTCATCAGTGTTTACAAATACACTAAGGGCGAGTGTCAGGAGGACAGAGCCAGGCTTTTTTCAGTGATGTCCAGTGATAGGACTAAGGGCAATGGGTGCAAACTGGAACATAGGAGGTTCCATGTAAACATCAGAAAAAACTTCTTCACTGTGAGAGTGACAGAGCCCTGGGACAGGCTGCCCAGAGAGGTCTGTGGAGTCTCCTTCACTGGAGACATTCAAAACCCGCCTGGACATGTTCCTGTGTGATGTGCTCTGGGTGATCCTGCTCTGGCAGGGGGGTTGGATTAGATGATGTTTCAAGATCCCTTCCAACCCCTAAGATTCTGTGATTCTGTGATACTTTTTTTCTGGGTAGTATCGGCCATTTTTGGAGCCCATCATTCTCTAAACAAAATTAGTACTGCTTTTCCTGATTTTGTATTGAATTTCATCTTGCAGTTTATTGCCCAGTTCTTCAGCACCATGAACATTCTTTACAGCTCTTTGCAGAAAATTATGACTTGAAAATCTTACTGTCATCATCAAACTTTGGCATTCTGCTATTTCACCCTTCTGCTCCATGAATACACTGAGCAGCCTTAACAGAGAATTTTGTGGGACTTTCCGGTAACTTCCAAGACAAAAAACTTTAAATTTCAAAAATATTATACAATAAATCCATATATTCATGTTCTTTGTGCTTTCTTTAGAGTTTCTTTCATTTTTCCTTAGGATGTGAGCTGAGTCATTCCTTATTTATAGAAATGAAATTCTGGATCACTTTTTGGATTTTAGTAACAGCAAGTAAAATTTAATCTCATGCGTCTATATCAACAGTTAATATAATTATTAAATATATGCTTTATAAAATGCAATTAATTGATAATTCTTTCTTGGCTTGTCTGCAACCAGCTCATAAGCCATTGAAATTGACGGGCCTTACTTAGCCTTGTTAGGCAAACTGCCCAGGAAGGCAGTCTTCAAACTAATGAGATGCCTCTGCTATTTTTATAAGAATATCTGTCTGGTTCATAGGAGTTAGAAAAGATCTATTCTGACACCAACAAAAAGCCTGAGCCGAGTAACCTTACTGCTAGATTATTGTTTCAGATTCTTGTAATGAACTATAAATAGAAAGCATAATCTTACAGATAAACAACATAGTGTAAATGGAGGCTTCAAAGAAAATACATCTCTTCCATTCTGGTCCATACCCATTCACTCATTAAAGGCACTACACTGACTGTCTTGTATTATTATTTTTAACTATTATATTCTTACATAAAAGCTTTCTGGTAGGGCCTTCTGAGTTCATTCTTCAAATCTATTATTTCCATACTGATCCTCTTTGAAAAATCTTCAAACTGTGCTTGTTACTAAAATAAAAAAATACATAGGCTAGGCAGAGTTCATTTTTGGGAGAGTTCATTTTTCATAAATTACGCGTAAATGAATGAGCTGTTTAATGACTGTAAGAGAAGTGCCATATTTCTTTTCTAGGATAAAACATCACACTGTGGAAATAAGAAAATTGCCTTTTTATGAGAAAATATTTTCTGATACACTAGATTATTGGCTTTGATGATAAAATATTTTGTGATGAACAGTTGGCTACAGATACCTGTCAGTGAGATAAAACAAAGACCTTAATTTTGCCTCTATTTTCGGTGGGATTTTTTTTTTTTTTTTTTTTACATTAAATAGCCTGGTTTTGTTTCATCAGTTAAAACAGTATGAAAGCATTATGATAAGGCTTTCTTTTCATGATACTTTATCTTAAAAATAGCAGTATTAATGCTGCTACTTAATGGTATTATTAATATCTGAACACCACTGAATTCTCATTATGGATTTACCTGCACATCTACAGTGACATTGCAATAATGAAAGCAGACAACAATTTAGCTTTCTTTCTGGGTTTCATGGTGCAAATCTGTCTTACAGCTATCTAAACCATAATTATTAAAATTGCAGGAATAAAAGTTCAGATGAAAACAATTACAGCATTGGTAAAGCCTATAGAAAGAGAAACTAATTTAAATTCAGGTTACACTGAACAAAAAATGGGAGACAACCAAGGTTAAAAATTATCATTGATCAAAAAGCTTCTTGAGATTTGGCTATTTTCCTACACATACCAACAAATGGGAAAATCTGATTTAAATAATATTTTATTTTAGCCAGGTATTTCCACTTTGTAATTAAAATATGGACCACACTAGCAGTAACACTTCATGATTGTTTCTAACTCAAAAAGAAGCTCCTTCACATTTGTGGCCAAATTCATTGACTTTAGGCAAATGCATGAGCATCTGCACATTAAAAAGAGGTGGTTTTCTTTAAAAACAGCCAAGACCTGTCAGATCACACCTGGAGTATTGTGTTCAGTTTTGGTCCCCGCTCTACAAAAAGGATGTGGACAGGCTGGAGAGGGTCCAGAGAAGGGCCACAAGGACAATCAGAGGACTGGAGGACCTGCCATGTGAGGAGAGGCTGAGGAAAGGCTGGCTTTGTTTCCAGTACTTATAGCGTGGCTACAAAGAGGATGGAGACTCTGTATTTACACAGAGTCACATGGAAAAGGCAAGGGGTAATGGGCCTTCTGGGGAGATTCCGATTGGACACAAGAGGTAAATTTTACACCATGAGGATAATCAAACTTTGGAATAGTCTCCCAAGGGAAGTGGTAAATTCCCCCACATTGGACAGTTTTAAGTCTCAGGTTGACAGGGTGCTGCACCACCTCATATAAACTATAGTAGTACCTTCTAGGTACTACTTGGACCAGGTTGGTCCTACAGGTTGGACTGGAGGTCCCTTCCCACCTGGCATTCTATGATTCTATGAAAAAATGAAGAGTTCTTCAGCTTTATTCTGTGACCAGTGCTTCCTACTTGCCTCAGCATTGACATCTGAAAATTTAACTACCTTTATTTCAAGAGTATTTCTGAGCAAGTCCTTAAGTTAGTCTCAATTATTTAGTGTAGATTAATTTCTGATATAAGTAATTTCTTAGTCTAGCAGATTATGCAATAAATTGATCCTATCCATCCCCCTATCCATGAATAAGATGGATATCTAATTGAAACCAGAGAGTCAAGATGTTTCTGAGAAACCCATGTATTTGTGGAAAGCATCATCTGGAATTTTAAAAAAATCACATATACAGAGCTAATAGCAGCAATAGTAAAAATCACATTATGGAGGCTACTTATTTGAACTTAGTTGCCCTTCCAATTTATAACAGAATAACACCAACGACATATGTAATGGGAAGTCCTGTAATTGTTTGCTCTTTCAGATGCACAAAATAATTATGATGTAATTCACAGTGGGACAGTACAAATACCTTTAAAGTCTCCAAAATACTACATGGCTTACATATGTATCTGGAGACAATGCTCAGAGAAAAAACTGACTACAGATGTCAGAGCAATTTTGGGGAGTGAAAAGTTAAAAACTGCTGTGGGATATTTCATGTTTCACAGAACACACACTGTCTTGAGTTGAACACCTTTTTAATAGGATCTCAAATAGCAAACCGGACCAAATTAAATTTATCTTCTGAAAAAGAATTATGGAGTCGAGTAGTCTTATGTGGATTCAGTTCTTGCTTTTTAAAGACTTGGGCACAGTGATACATACTTTACGTAGCATCTCTATCCAGGTGCATCACGCTTGATCTTTGTCTTCAGGAAAAAGAGTATTAGGATATTCTAGTCCTTCTGCAGCATTCATTGATCCTTGAAATAGGACAGTGCCTGATGCTACTTTAAATAATTAATATCTTAAGGATGACAGAAAAGTACTTAAAAATATCCAAGTTTGCATTCCTGCACTCCTCCACAATTCATGCCTGAGGCCACCTGAGGTTCAACTGTCAGCATCAGTATAACCAGAAAATGCTCTCCAGTTCTGTGCACTTGCTCTGAAAGACTGGAGAAGACTTTGGTCTCACTTGGATTTTCTTAATGGTTTTCAGTTCAGTTCCTACTCTGAGCGTGATAGGATGGCAGTTGTTGCATTCATTGGTCATCTCTTCAGTGGTAAGCATGTGGATTCAAACAGATCTTTAAGGCAGCCTCTCATGTAATAGTTTACAAGTGGTTCCTAGGGAGGGCTGTAGACTACTTAGAAATATTGGGGAGCATTTATGTGAATGTTGACTAAAGAGCTCTTCCATTAATTTTGGGAGAAACTACTATACGATGTCAGTATTTTTGGTGGATTTGCCCATTGTTGTCATTTTCCATTGGATTGCCACCTTTCTTTTTTTCATATATTCCTATACAAATCTTAATCCCGATATAAATTTATTGTTAGAAGCATGTGGTTTGATGTAATCTCTTTGGATTCCTCCTGTGCTGCAAAAAATTAGACGTTAGCCTTTCTGCTTTCTTTCTCTTCTTGGTGTTATCTCACAGGTTTTCTTTTTGTCTCTTGTGTTTGTCATCCGTGCATCCACAAATGTTCTAAATTTTAACTATGACGTAATATGCTACAGATAAAATACTTGTTTCTATCTTTGTATGTGAATTAGTTGAGATGAACAGCTGACAATACAATGTAGGTTTTAATTTCAGATGAGGAATACTAGCATTCTAGCAAAATTTGATACTGTAGCTGCTTGTTAGACTGATGATTTTCATGGATAATTATTTTCTGTTATCTTTCCTGACTTCAGGACTGCAGCCAGAACTATGCCATTTCTCATTTTTTTCTTCAGCTGTAGTTGAGTTTTCAGATCCTCCAAAGTACTATGAACATTCATTCGCAACCTCAATTTCTGTCCAATTAGAAAAGAGTAATGAATATAGAGTCCACAAGAATCTGAAGATTTGCCTGCAATCCACCCGTAAATTTCTCTACTTGCTTTTGGCGCAGATTGTTTCATTTGGGTGTAGTAGAAAGACTAATGATATAATTCTATTCCTGAAGATATTCTTTAGGGTCAAAAAGCCCATCCCAAAATGGCTTCTATTAAGTTTTTCTTACAGTCCAGGAACACAAAGGAAGTAAGTGATGTCAGTTAGAATTAAGAATTAAATATATGTTCATGCTAAATGGATCTTTACTACATGCACATACACAAAGCCAGCAACATTCCTTCTTGTTCTTTTGCAACTAGTAAGATGTGACAATGCTCCTGGAAAAAAATTTAGGTGAATTGCTCAGTCGGATTGCTCATGATTGGTTCAAGCTTTTTCCTTTGGGAACCTAAACCACCCACTTAATTTCTTTGGATTTTTGAATGCTGTTTCATACATGGAGAAAGGCTTTCCTTTTCAATGACCTCTTTACTCAAAGTTCATCTTTACAATCTATTTCTGCCATGGTTGCTTGCTACTTTTTGGCCCCGGTACATCAGAATTTCCTAGTTCATCTATACCTTCACACTCAGTGGTGGTCTTACTTTTGGTCATCTTCATGTGCGTTAAAACTTAGCTCCAAAGTTTTAGAGGTACTACTAACAAGCGCAGTTTGTCCCTCTTCTAAGCAGCAACGATACTGCATCTCTAACAAGGCAAATTTTTTTCTCATTACGATTTTCAGGTTTGATTTTTGCATTGAGCATGTGAAAACTACCAAACTGAGCACATTACTTCAGCTAATCCACATACAACGTCCGCTGTTGCCATTTTCTATAGATAGCCCCAATATATTGTGCCTACACCGCTCAGCAAACCCTCGCCCAGGGTGGGCCACGAACACCCCGGCCACCCGCTCTCCCTGCCCAGTGCCACTACCGGCCGCTGGACCCCGCGCACCCTGGGGCTGAGGGGCCGCACGACCACGGGCCGGTAACGCTGAGCCACAAGGCCCGGCTGTACGTGTGGCCCTCCCACGTGGCCGCCGCGGCCCCGGAGAAGAGGTGCGGGAGGCCTGGGGCCTCCATCCGGGCGGCCATGCTTTGTCCTCCTTTCCGGCCCCCCGCCCCGCGGCCACATCCGAGGAGGAGAAGCCAGGCAGGGGGGCTGTCCGAGCCACGGCCTCGCCCAGCGCGGGGCCGGCCCGCGGGGCAGCGTCCGGCCCGCCGGGGGGCGGGGGCGCCCCACCCTCCCCGGCCCTGGGCCTCGTCGGCCGCCGTCCCTCTCCTCAGGTGAACGCGTATCCCTCCGCCGCGGCCGCCCCCATCGCTGGGCTCGCAGCCCCACAGTCCCCGGATGGAAACTGTTATGGCCGCCAACAGCGACTTGCCGGGCTGCGAGGGCGGGCGAGGTAACCGCGCCAGGGGCGGCCGGACGGGACGGGACGGGACGGGGGGTCCCCGCGCCGCGCGGGAGGGGCGGCTGGCGCGGCCGCCACCGCGGGGAACGGGCAGGAGGCGCGAACCTCGGCAACGAGGCAGGACGACGCCCCGTGGTCGGAGTGAGCCGTTAAGTAGTCCCTCGCCCCCCGCCCCCTTCGGCCGCGGGAAGTTTGCGGGACGGCCGGGGCTGGCGGCGGGGCGGCCGGAGAGCACGGGCAGCGCCCGGTCTCGGCGGCACCCGGCGGGAGTTACTCATGGCCGGCGCCAGGACCGCCTGTGGTGCCGTATCCCTCCGCCGAGATACGCGGGGCCAGGCGCAGCGCTGCGGGCAGCGCGGTCCCTGCGGGGCCCCGCGGCGAGTGCCCCGGCGCTGTGCGGGTAGCGCTGCCCCCCGGGGCCGCCCGGGCAGCCGGCTGGCTCCCTCCCGGGGAGGACCTGGGGCGGGGAGGCGTCCCCACCCGCCCCTACTCGAGTTTCGGGGAGCGTCCGGCGCTGCTGCCGCGGTCGGGTGGAGCCCGCGGCGGGGCTCGGAGGCGGCGGCATCCCCGGGGCCCCCGCTGGGCCGGCGTTACCGGCCGCTTCGTGTTCAGCTCCTGCTCTCGTCTGCCTCCTCGTGCCGGGGACAAGACAGCCCGTGCCCTGGTCCTGCTGCTCTGCGATCCCCGGCAGCGCCCTGCGGGACCGCCGCTCGTCAGCGGCGGGGCCGGCGGGAAGCGGGAGCGCGCCCCGCATCGCCCGCGCGGCGGGAGCGCGGCTGCCGGCAGGTGGGGCGGCCGCGGGTCCCTGCGGGCTGGGCCGCGGCGTTTGCTGGGCGGCACTGGTGTCTGCGTTCGTAGGCTTCGAGAGTGACTTGGTAGTTTATTTTTATTTTATATTTTCTTTTTACGAAGGCAGCAATTTGCCCTGTCAGAGAGATGGTATCTGACCGCCAGGAGCTCTGGTTCTGTGGGTGACTGAAGATCTAGTTCTGTGAGTTCCTGCCTGTGCCCAGACCTCTGTGCAGATAAGGGCACTACTCTTGAGTTTGCAAACACATGTAGGATGGGACCAGGTGCGGAAAAGACTTTTGCAGAGTTATTTTTTAAAGTAAAATTCAAATGAATATAAACATTTCTTACAGAGGTCTTGAAAATACTGCCCACGTGGAAATGTGTTTTGAATTTCTATTTTTTGTTCTAAATGGAAAAACTGTAAACGATACTTTAACTTAGGAATGGGTTATGCCTGTCTATTATTTCTCCCTAGATTAATGTATACACTTGAAACCTTTTTTCTTCATGTGTAATTTTTGAACAAAATTCTGTCGCATTGGAGCACTTTTAGGCGAAGAAAATCGAGGCTTTGAACCTCAAGTGGTTACTTATGTTTGTGCTTTGTGTTTTTTTTTATTTTTAAGAAGAGTTAACTTTGGCACATGCTTAAATATTTCTAGGGTTTTATATTCATTATATCTGCTTCAAAATTTACACTACTTGTTTCAAATATTGTAAGTGTAATACTCTACCTCTCTCCCATCTCAGGCTTTTGCAGAGCTTCCTAGAAAATTTTACTTATATTTTTGCTATATAATTTATTACAATTTTACATGAAGAGTAAGTTTCTTGTGAGTTCAAGTTAAAATTGGTTGGACTGAGGTACCGGTTACTAATTTCTGGCTTGTTTTTAAGTTATCTTATGCTTATCAGTTACAAATGCCTGAGAAATAGTGATGAAGCTAAGGTTAAAATAGGCCTTGTTAGGAAGAATTTGTCTAGTGATTTTTAATCCCATTAATTAATTTAAATTTGTATTCTATTCAGTGTTGTTCCTTGGGAGAGAACTTGTTATCTGTATATATGTTTTCTGTCTTCAGTGTATTAAAAATGCACATAATGTAAGGTTGCAAAGGATTTGTGCTTTTCAGCTTATTCTTTCAATTATGCCTATATTTACACCTTTAAAGATATATTTCCTTTTGTTTCCAGACCATTTTTCACTATTCCTCCTCACTGTGGCCTTTTCTGAGTTTTACATATTTACCTCTTCTGTGTGTGTGGGAAAATGTCAAGGCTGATGAAGAATTGAAGTCAAAGTCTTTTCTTAATGTGTAAGTCTGACTTCTTTGACAATGTACTTTTAAAGAGCAGTGGGAGTTGTTTTTTTCTAGTAGTTGATTGTTTCTAGTAAATACTTCTGTATATCATGCTGCAGATGCTTGTTGATCATTGCATGATTCTTGATAATAACCAAGTTGAATTGTAATTTGTGTGGTTAATTAGAGATCTCATCAGGTTTGGATATACCCAGCTGAGACTCTTTGCCAAACATAAATGTTTTATCCAGGTAGTGAAAGGTTGCCCAACTGAGGACCACGTTGGTCCCATGTTAAAAGCCTGAGTTCTCTGCAGCATATTGCATTTGCTTCTGATTTTTATAGTGTTAACTGCGCACATATTTCAAGTTTCAATATTTGACATTATAACATTTTAATCTGAATTATAGGCAGCTGCCGTCAGGGTTAGTCTTCATGTGTTGCATCTGTGTATTAACATTTTTTCAGCAAACAAGTAATTTTTAGTTACTTATTCTTTATGTGGGAGTTCAGCTTGCTCCTGATCAAATAAGAGATTTACCATTGACAAGAGAAAGCATTACAGTACAGTGCTCTCTTCGTGTAAATGGGGTGTAATGTGGATGCTGAGTTCTCTTTTGAAGGCTGAAAGTAGAGTAACATCCCATGTGTTCATCTCCGGTATGGAAGATGGGAAATGTATCTGTTAGCTTAAAAAAAAAATAAAAAATCCTGTACCAGAAGTGTCGCCCAAGGAAAGATGGTGTGTGTTTTTGTGCTTTGTGGGTTGGTTGTGTTTTTTTTTGTTTGTGAATGTCAAATGTATAGTTGAAATCTTGCAGGTGTCATAGCTGAAGAACACAATTAATTGAATTTATTTGACATTGGAACCTGTATAAAATGTTTGTCTGTTATGCTTACTATTATTTAGAATTGTGCAGAATTGCTTATATCTCCCTAAGCATGTAAAGCATATGCTTAAAAACAAACAAGCAAAAACCTAAGTATTTGCTTTTCTTGCTGTGTGATATGCCAGTGTGGCCTTGCAAATTTTTCAGTCTCCGTTTTCTTTGTCAGGTATTTATTTACATGTTTAATGCTAGATACTTTCTTCTCATAAGACTGTGGGAAAATACTTGGAAGACCTAGACTTGATGGCCTGGAGCTCTAGAAATAGGTCTTGCACTTCATCACAATTAGGGAGAGGGTGGGATAGTTCTTTCAGTTTGAATGTGAATAAATAGGATGATATAATGAGTTCCAAGTCTCTGTTGCTTCAGGGTGAGCAGGGGAATAGTGGAGAGAGCACTGCTGATCAGATTTCAGACAACGCTTTACTAACTTCTGCTAGTAAAGAAGGTGATGCTATGACTTCTGCTATGAAAAAAAAAATTGTAAAAAGTATTATATACTAGTGAAGAAACAGTCCTTGTTACTTTTCAGTTTCAGTTTTGAAAATCCAAATGACTTTCCCTGCTATTCTATTTCTGTTGATTTTATGTTGACATGTGGGAGTGTTGTTCAAGCATAGTCTTGAGCTGCTGTAAATTGTCAGTGCAGCCTGTTCCAGAAACACTGACATGAAGTCTGTAGCAATACAGTGGTGCTAACCATACCTGTTTGAGCCTTGTAATCCATAGAGGATGACTGTTGTCAGTCATGCTCTTCTGAAAAGATTAACATGTACCCAGGAACATATAGTGAGAAACCAAAGTTAACTTTCATGTTTTTGGTTTTTTTTATCTCTTGAGTACATCAGACTTGTGGGGATACTAAAGGTAGGCATACAGAAAATTCTTTATAGGTTTGTGGTGGCTTTTGAAGTATATATTTTGTCACTTTTGAGTTGTTGTTGTTTTAGTGGGGTTTTTTCCTTTTTTTTTTTCCCCTTTTTTTCCCTTTTTTTCCCCTTTTTTCTCCTTTTTTCCTTTACTTTTTTTCTCCTTTTTTCCTTTACTTTTTTTCTCCTTTTTTCCTTTACTTTTTTTCTCCTTTTTTCCTTTACTTTTTTTCTCCTTTTTTCCTTTACTTTTTTTCTCCTTTTTTCCTTTACTTTTTTTCTCCTTTTTTCCTTTACTTTTTTTCTCCTTTTTTCCTTTACTTTTTTTCTCCTTTTTTCCTTTACTTTTTTTCTCCTTTTTTCCTTTACTTTTTTTCTCCTTTTTTCCTTTACTTTTTTTCTCCTTTTTTCCTTTACTTTTTTTCTCCTTTTTTCCTTTACTTTTTTTCTCCTTTTTTCCTTTACTTTTTTTCTCCTTTTTTCCTTTACTTTTTTTCTCCTTTTTTCCTTTACTTTTTTTCTCCTTTTTTCCTTTACTTTTTTTCTCCTTTTTTCCTTTACTTTTTTTCTCCTTTTTTCCTTTACTTTTTTTCTCCTTTTTTCCTTTACTTTTTTTCTCCTTTTTTCCTTTACTTTTTTTCTCCTTTTTTCCTTTACTTTTTTTTCTTAATTTTATTTTTTCCTTTTTTTGAGTACAATATTTAAGTACTTGCTGAGTAACAGACTTGAGTAACATAAATATCAGCTTCTACTGAATTTGACTTTTTTAGTACTTCAGCTAATTTCAGTTAGCGGTCCATGTCACAGTAGAGCTACTGTGTTTATATTTGCTTGAAGTCTTGAATAAGTAATAAATGCTAGCTTCATTTTTTAAAAGGAGCTCTTGGGATTTCTCATGCTTACAAAGACTGTCCTGGTGAGAGAGAACCAAAATTCAGTGGTATGGAATTTCAATGTTTTCATCTTTCAGTCGATGTTGTCCTTTTAAGCTTGTTTTTCAAGATTATTTTTTTTTTTGTGATGGGGAAGAAAACCCAAACAACAAGCCAGCAAAAAAAGTTGCAGTGTAAATTTTTTTTTTTACCTCATCCTTTTTTCTTTCAAAAACTTCCATGATTAGCATGTATTTATGAATGAGTTGTAATGAGTGTTCTAATTGCATTAGTTGTAAAGGTAAACTTGCTTTGTTTGTTTTCTGCTTTCAGGAGAATAAAATGGGGAAGTTGTAGAACCTTGAGAATAACTCGGCACAGCAGTCCTGTTTGCTGCTGGAACTAAGACTAGTATCAAGAATTCACTCAAAGAAAAGGAAAACCTAAAATCATGCCATCTGAAAATGAACAGTTTTTTCCTGATAAAAAGGAAATTAATTTGTTGAAACAAAATGCTGCAAAGAATTCTTCTACAAATACTGCTTTTGAAAAAGCACTGGTGAATCATCCCTTAAGTATGACAACTCAGCCAGCAATTTTAAATGTCAATCTTTCTTACAAACTAAAAAATGTGAAAATCGATTTACCCAAGGTGAACATTCCAGATGAAGTATTAATGAAACATGAAGTTGAAAGATTTAGAAAACTCTTTCAGTGTAAACAGCAAACTGCAAGGAAGTCCTTAAGTCTAGAGAAAATAAATGGAAGCAATCCCAGTTGTTCAGAGGGAAGCCACTTGCAAAGTAAACCAGAAGTGCAATTTGAAGAAGGGTTGAAAACTACAGCAAAGATACTGAATTTCACTTGTACAAAGTGCAAAGATAACATTAGATACAGCCCGAATGATCTACAGAAACATTTTCAGCTGTTACACTATGGCGAGTTGCCTTTGTATCCTTGCGAGATGTGTAGCTTCTCAGCAAATGACTTTCAGTCATTTAAACAGCATAGACGCACCCACCGTAGCACTTTAGTAAAATGTGAGCTCTGTAATGATGAGCATATGTACACTTTGTTGGCTTTGACAAAACACTTTACATCAAAGCATTGTGTAAATGGCCACTTTCAGTGTGAAAAATGTGGGTTTTCTACCAAGGATGTGGGCACATTTGTTCAGCACATTCACAGACATAATGAAATTACTTATCAATGTGGAAAATGCCATTACATAAGCTTTTCAGAAGTGGAGTTTCAGAAGCATCTTCTTGTTCATACCAGCATGTTGCCTTTTGGTTGTCAATACTGCAGTTACAGAGCATCACGGAAAGATTATCTTGTAAAGCACATCATAGCTTTGCATAGAGATCACTTATATGCAAAAGAAAAACTGGAAAAGGATAAATGTGAAAAAAGACTAGTGAAGACTCCAGCAGGACTCAAGCTTGTGTTAAGAAGGTATAAAACGGGAGCATCGAAAAAAGCACTGTGGAGACGGAAAAAAATAAGCAGTGGAAGTGACAAAACTGGAGAAAAAAATGCACAAGTGCTAAGAAGCGTGAACAAAATTCAAATCAAATCTGAGGAGCTGAACCAGTGTATGAGAGATGTGGAAGCAAATGAAGAAAAAGATGAAATTATATACACAGAAAAGCATAATTTAATGGGTGGAATGCTCTCTGCTACTACTGCACAATATAGTAAAGCAGATGATGGAACAAGTTACAGCCTGGGATTATTGAAAAATGGTGTTCATGGGCCAACGGTATTGATGGTCAAAAACAATAAAATATCTGTTCCAGCAAATTACAGTGCTAAATTTATGGGATTTAAAATGGTAGATGGAAAACAACATATTGTTATAAAATTATTACCTACAAGTAAGCAAAACTTACATTTGTTAGGTCAGAAAGCTGATCTTATTCAAGATGGTTCTACAACTCCTTTGCTACAGACTGCTGATCCCTATGGCTTGTGTTCAGGTGCTATGCCACATGTAACTGATCAGTCAACTGTAAAGAACAACTCTGTTCACCCATTAACCTCCCCTCCATTTTCTTGTTCTGCTCCTCATTCAGGAAAAACAAAAGTGGAAAAACAAAATAGCTCCTTATTGTATGGTAGGAGTGTTTCTCAAACTGTAGCACCTTCTAATGTAGCTGTAGGAAAAGGTTTGAATTACTTGCCAATGAAGTTGGACTCAAATGTACCTCCATGTGATGAGGTGACAAAAGTTGGAACTCGAAGTAATATCTCGTGGGGAAGCTATAGTTCTCCAAGTCATCCTCAGGTATTACCACCCACTATTACAAATACACGTCACTATGACTCTATGAAAATGCCCTTCTTTCCTGAACTGAAACTACAAAACGGTGGCCTGAATAATAGTAATGGAACTAATAATCTGTATTTTTCAACTTCAGTGGATTCTTCTAATGAAGGGTTGCTGTCTTTTCATAACTATTCCAAAATGAACACTTCAGATAATCCATGTAGCATTTGGATGTCGTCAGATGACAGATGTAAAGAATTTTTATCTAGCAAAACAGTTTCTTTTCAAAACAGTAGAAGAACTGAATCTGCATCTTCATATTCTGAATTTATGAAAGGCTTAGCAGAGAAAGTTGTATCAGCTCAGTCAAATATGAATAAAACTTATGGGCACACTAGCAGTAACTCTGTGTCTTCTAAAAGCCAGTCTAAATGTGTTGTTGGCAGTGAGTGTTTTATGGAGGACCAGCATAATGGCCAGCAATATTTGGACACTAACATGCATCAAGGCTTTGAGAACGTAGCTGAGAAATTCCAAGAAAATGCCTCAGATTGTGTTAACTCAGTCTTAATGCCTAAAATCACATCTGTTTTCTCATTGCAAAGTGAACAGGCAACTAATTATTTATCACCTGAAATAAAGCAGGTATTGCAAGATGTGTTAAAAGTGAAAGCAACTACTCAGCAAGAATCCCACAGCAAGTCAAATAACTGCCTAAAACTTCATTCTGACAAGCTACTTTCTGGTCACAAGAAGGGGAATAAAGCCTTTACACATTTAAAAAGTTCGGGAACTGCATGTGGTTTTCAGAGGCTTCCTACTAATGTAGACTTTCATTTATGTAAGAGAGAGTTGAACACAAGATGTAGCACAAATGAAGGTACGCGTTGTGGGAGAGAAGCACAGACACCCAGAACATCATTTGATTCACGGAGAATGGATAAATTATCCAGAACTCCAGGTGTTGGTACGTTGCTAAAAACTCATACAGATGCAATCATAACACAGCAGTTGGTAAAAGATAAAATACTATCTGCAACCCAGAATCCTAGTAGCTTTTCACCAGTTCAGGAACAGAAGAAACCCCTTTTAGTTCAGTCCTCTCCATCAGGATTTTTTGTTCCTTTGCATCTTGCTAACAAGCCTGGGCTACAGGTGGTTTCAGGAAAAACTCTTCCATCAACTAGTTCGTCAGATGGGCATGTGACTAAAGGTGTACCTGCATCCTTTGTTATAAATAAAGGACCTGGAATGATTTTGACTTTCAGTGGGGCAATTGGAACAGTTGCCAATGTCCCTAGTGATACTTCTCAGGTTTTAGGGAGAGTTGCATCCAGAGAATATGGCAAAATAACCATACCAGTTTCAAAAATGGAGGGGGAAAAGGACAGTTTTGGAAGTGTACAAAGTTCCTGTAATAGGAGAGCATGTAGAACAGCAAATGACTCATTGAATAACGTGTCATTTAAAAGACCTCTAGTAATTACAAACTTAGTGGAGTCATCTGTGAAAGGAATTTCTTCTGTGAAGGTGTTACCAGAGCATCAGGATGCTGTCTTTGGTTCCTTGGAATCAGTAAACCAACAAGAAATGAAACAGAAACAACATGTTTATGCCCTTTTGCCTGATGGACAACAGGCAGTTTTTCTGAAGTGTGTGACGCCAAACGAGCCTGTAGTTCATAAACATAATGTTTTTCAGGATAATGCTCATTATCAAAATAGTCAACCAAAGAAAACTGGAGCCATGCAACAAAAGCTTTTGCTGAAAATTAAGACTTCTGCTTCAGATATGCTGGCTGATACCACTCGGTCAGTAAGCAACTCAGTGCCCTCACTACAGTTCGATAACTTGCAGTCCCTTACTTCTGCACTAGCACGGAAACAAACTACTAATCTTACTTCTAATGATGCCTTAATCTTACCAGGTAGCTTAATGCCAGCAAATGCCTCTTTGGCAAGCTCTAATCCAGCATGTTGTGTTCCTCCTGTAGAACCTGTCTATTCTGTTAAGTCTACAGGAACATGTTTGCAAAAAGGTTCTGTTGAGAGTAGGCAAGTAATGACTGCTAACAACAGGAGTAACTTTGACAGTCAGAAATCCACATGGAGGACTCGAAACAGAACCCCAAAAGTAAAACCTCGTTTGAAAAAAACTGCGTCTAAAAGTTCAGAAACTGTGGGAATACAAAGAAACAAGAATTTAAAACGGAAAAGTAAGGTTAATTGCCCAGAACCTCCAAGAAAGAAAGTAATGTTGCACAGAAAGTGTAAGGAAAAAAATCAAGCTGAAGTTGCTAGTCAGTCAGGTGGCCTGAGGGCATCAAAAGAAACTGTGAGGATTTTGAAATTGCTTCCTTTTAGTTCTAAACAGCTTGTAAAATGCCCTCGGAGAAATCAACCAGTTGTTGTGCTTAACCATCCTGATGCAGATGTTCCAGAAGTTGTAAATGTGATGAAAACCGTTGCTAAATTTAAGGGACATGTTCTTAAGGTTTCATTGTCAAAAAGAACTATTGACGCACTTCTGCAGCCAGCCTTCTCCAATCCTTTAGATGTAACTACTGATGGTCTTTCTCAAAAAAGGCACAGGACAATAAAACCTATTAGCCCTGTAAAAGAAAGATTTGTCTTAAAACTAACACTGAAAAAGACTAGCAAAAACAATTATCAGATTGTGAAAACTACCTCTGACAATACCTTGAAAGCTAAGTTTAGCTGCTGGTTTTGCGGTAGAATATTTGACAATCAGGATAATTGGGTAGGGCATGGACAGAGGCATCTGATGGAGGCTACTCGAGATTGGAATTCATTAATGTAATTATGACCAGTGAAGAAAACTTAAATTTTGTAAGTTACAGTTTTTAAAAAAGAGAATCAATTGAATTGGGATATACAAGGAATTTTGTATTTCAGTATTGTTAACTGAAGTTTAAAAATTATGCAAAGTGCTTGTATTTAAGAAGGAAGAGCAGATTATTGCCATCAAGCTTTGAGACAGAGCAAGGAGCTTTGTGGTTTAGATAATTTGTAACTAACTGCAAATACAATTCCATAAAAAGATATATTATTTTTTGTTACTACTATCATGTGCTATATTTTTATTCTATACAATGAATCTTCAGGGGTTTTGTTCTGTACATATTTAAAAAAACCTAAACATGTAAATATTTTTGTACTTTTCAGTTATTTGGTATAATTCTTGCACAGAAATTATCCCCTCCCCCCATTTTTCAGTTCTGTGCATGCACTACTAAAACAGATTTTTAAATTTTTTTCAACTACACACAGCTGTTATCCTGAGTTTTTTTATTTTCACTTGTTAGCTCTTGATTTTGTTTTTCAGGGATTGAACACTATTGTTAGCAAGTGCCTAAAAGATGTGAAGCAGTTTACATTATGTCAACTGTGTAACCATAGGTCCACATAGGGCCACTTCCCCAATAGTTTCATTTGAACAAAGCCATATGTGAATGCTTTAAGCTATATTGCTATGCACATGACACTTGTACTATTTCTGTGCAGTTTGTCTACTTTCTTAGTGAAGTATTTTTCATATAAATTAATAAAACATGTTACGATTGTGTTAATATGGTGAGCCTGAGAATGGAATCAGTTGAAAATATACAGTATATATATATTCATAATGTATATGGTGTTTAAAAATGGTGAACATTCCTAATCTGTATTGACTCTGTCACAATTAAATTTGCTATAACTTGTGTTTACAGAATATGACTGTGAGCATTTATAGAAAATATTTCTATTTTGTTTTATACTATGTCTGCCACAAACCTTCTAGGAAGGCCAGGATATGGTCAAGTGCAGAGCAGCATTTCAGACCTATAACTGCATTATAGGTTTATTCCAGGTGGATGTAATTTGTCCCCATAATGACTAAATAGTATTTTCTACTATTGCTTATTCAGATTAACTGCCTTTTAGGGTACCAGGGGTTTTGCAAAGCCAAGGCTTAATTTCTTCCTCCCTTGTTTTATTGGCCAGTAGGGTAATATTCCTAGGAGCCTCCTTCCTTCCTACTTACAGTTTTAGGGATAACGATGAAGGAAGAATATGCTATGCATTTCTTAATGTTTATGTGAGGGTACATAAACAAAAGACCTTATATTTTCCATAGTGACTGAGACCATACAAATGAAGGTCCTTATTATCCACAGTAATTATGTTTAGAGACTTTGTCCTCCAGATTCCTGATGAACCAGTGGGAGTGCACTTACCATATGGCACCTTTGACCCAAGTACTGAAATACTGCATTTTAGATGTGTTAAGTCAGTTTCTGAAGTACTGATGGAAAAACTGTTAAGATTAAATACTGGACTTGGAGAGGACTGAGGCATTTAAATCTCTGAGATTTTAGATTGTATGCAAGCTTGAGGGTAGTCTTATGTGACTATATCCATTAGGTGAAAGTGAAGTCACCATTAGGTGACTTGCTACCAATTAAACCATTAGGAGACTTTTATGGATGTCACTGGTAACAGAATTTGACTTACATTTTAAACATTTTAAACTATTTAAAAAAAAAAAATCAGTAACTAAATGTATTCATTTTTTTTTTCTTCATGTGTTGTTTGGCAGGAAGGTGCACACTGGCCTCATAGTTATTGAGTAACATGGGGGTGAACTGAAGTACTAGAGACAGTCAAGAAGGCAGCATAGTTGGGTGAACTAACACACAGTTGGTGTGTGCTGTGTCAAAATTGGATCATTTTGTGCTGCACAATGGCCTTGAGCTTTGACATGAATTTGGCTAGGAATTTCGAAGAAGACTAATGGTGAGGAAGCACATTAGAAAGAAACAGCATTAGGAAAGAACAAAAATGTGTTAAGCTTTTGGACTGGAAGGTTCTATTTGCTGCATCAGCTTGCTGTCCTATAAACCCTGAAATTGAACTGCTAAATTGTGGACTTTGCCTTTGGCAGAATTTTTTTGAGGTTTGTTGCTAAAACCTGCTAGATGCAGCTTCACCAAGCATGATCAATTTTTGTTCACAGTTAGCATTGAGGTGAAAGTTCTGTAGAGTTGGGTTTTTCTCTATCAGTGAATCCTGAGAGACAACTGTCATAGGAATTTTTTTCCCCTCCAACTTATTTCGCTATGAGTTGGGTAACTATGAAACAGAACATTGTAAAGCTAGGAAATGTTGAAATAAGGTTGCTTTATACAGTCTTAATTAATTGTCGTGTGTCACCTTTATCCATGGACATCCATCTCATTCAGTACTGAGAATTGTTGCTCCCTCTTCAACAGTGATTTTGTGATTTTTGTTTCCCCACCCTTATGTCCTGCTATAATTTAGCATACATTGTTCAAGTACTGTTCTGAATATAGAATTATTTTTTTCTTATGAGCTTGTCCATAATGCTTTGTTTGATGTCCTGAGTTTGGCACTGCTACAGATCAGATGCCAGGGATTTGCAAGTGAGACATCCATGAAATTAAGATGACAATTAATGATCATTAGGAGAAAGTTTGACTTGATACGACCAGCATCACAGTGGATAGTGCAGTAAAAGGTGTGGGGACAATATACAGTTCTCCAATGAATGGCTTGACTGCTTTAGCAATGTGCTTTAACAATGCTTTATATGCTGTCTTTTTAATGCCTGACTCCTGCAAGGTTTATTCATACATTTATCAGCATCTTCCATAAATGGGAAAGGTATCTTAAAAATATCCTACCAAAGAGTGTCTTTCATTACAGACATATGTATCATGTGAAACATATAAATCCACATGGAAAAATAGCCAATGATCATATATTTAATGCTTGTATGGTAATGGATATATCTGATGTGATAAATTAAGATTGAACAGGTAATCTGATTTCAAGGGCATCTTAATCTTGAGTGCTTGATTTTGGAGCCATAACATTTTAAGATAGCTTGTGACTTTGTGCATATAGCAGGATAATAAAATCTTAGGTTGGTTACAGAGTTTTGGGACATACTGAAATAGGTGCAAGTCCAGCATCAACACGTGTTTTTCCTCTAAGAAAATGTTTTGTAAATACATACTTGGCCTGAGCCTTATTTGTAGTGTTCATGTGTTTGTGTACAATGATCTTAAAGAGGCCTAAAATCTATGCTATTATGTATTCCTCGCTAGATGGGTATTCATCAGTAAGTCATGGTTTCTCTTCCTCAGGAATTCCAATGTTTTAACAAAAAACTTGTGTTCAATATTTGTTCCAGGGCTGTTGTCATGCGAGACTTTTTTTTTTACCACACTTCCTAAGAATCTGCCTGCTGCTGGTGGTTTAGATTGAAGGAGGAATGTAGTTTTGTAACTTGCATGCCTGAACACTTGGATTTTTGAGAATGCAAGTTCTTACTCCTTTCATGGAATGACATTCTCAGGAATGATTTGCAGAACTCATTGTACTCTCCTTTCTGTATCAGGTAGGCAGGACAACACTTCCATCCTTTGTACATTAGTAAATATGATAACTGCAAATTTTTTTAGTTCTATTTTTAGGTTTTCCTTTCATTGTCTTCCCCCCCCTCAGCTATTCAGTTAATGACAATTATATGAAAGAGAAATTAGCCAACAATATCAAAGAAATAGGGGGAGAGAGGTGTGTTGCTGTGTTTGTCAGACTTGCCTGCTTCCTAGTGGAAACACCTGACTCTTAACATGGCAGCTGCTGGCACTGCAACAGTTCTAAGATAAAGTTTCAGGTATAGAATTGCACCAAGTTACCATTTCCTAGATTCTGTTTTGGCTGCTGAATTAATGATGTCATGATTTTTAACACAGCATGCTCCATCCTGAGTACTAATTTATTTTATATCCTTGCAAAATGTAAGTTTTTATTTTTTCTTGCTCAAACCTTTACCTTCTCCAACTAGAATTGTGTTTCAAGGTATGTCTACACCACAGTCTGCCCAAGCTGTAAAAAATCAGCTTTGGTATGGAAAGCAGAGGAACTAGTCTGCTTCCAGTGTAAAACTATGAGTATAGTAAAATAGATGATCATATACTGGTCTGTTTTTTTGTTTGTTTTTAACCACAGAGCCTTATTTTGTGCCTAGGATCTTCTCATCCCAGGATGAGTGGATTATTTTGTGAAAAGTGGTGTTGCCTATCAAATCCCTCCATCATAATATTCTCAAAACTGTAAGGTAGCCCTTTAATGATGTAGAAAATAGCTAAAAAGAAAATAAGGGTTTGGGGATGAAAGTAGTTGCCTGTTTATCTAGAGTGTTTTTATTTGTATGTCAGCCATGAAGCTACATTTAATGCTGAGCACTTAGAGCTGAGGAGCAGGAGCAGCAGTGCTTTGAGTTTGGAAAGGACTCAGTATTGCAAGTTATCTTAAAAAAAAAAAAAAAAAAGGTACTTAGTTTCCCACATAGAAGCCTATAGCTACACTTGAATTTGACTTTTTCTTGCCTTTTTCTTCCCCAGTTCTAGAATGATTGTGGTACTACACATTTATCTTAGAAAGAAAAGTTTGACGAACCTAGACATTTGTGTGAGGAGCAACATATAAAGGTTAACAAGAAACAGTTATGTTAAAGACAAAATCTAAACACTCTGCAGTACATGAGTGAATAAGGCAAGGACTCTGCATGTATGCAAAGAAAGCTAAATATCGAATGGCTGCTTTTTCACAGAAGTATTTTCCGTTGTGAGTATTGCTTGAAATAGTTTCATGTAACTAAATAATATCAGAGTATACATATAAAAGGAATAAATTAAGCTCACAGGGTTAATAACTTGTGTTAATTTTGAGACTTTGACACGATAATCTTAATGCTTTAAACATTACACTAGATCTAAGTGTAGTATTAGTAAAATACTAATTAATACCACTGAAAAATATATTGAGCATAGTCGTTTTGTAGTATTGTCAAGTCTATCATAAGCAGGCTTGTGTAAAGTCTGTATACATTGTTTCTTACTTGCCCATGTCTCATTTGCTTCACATCTGGGGTAAATACTGCCTGTGTTGTAGAGGGAAGAAACAGATGCAGCAAGGTAGGTAGCCATGTGCTGAACAGCTTTGTCATGTTAGTAAGCAGTTCCTTCTAGAAGAAGGATGCATCACTCATAGAAGTAATTGATCAAAACCACAGGAAGTAGTTGCAGGACACAGATACAACATAGCTCTAGGTGACTTGCTGAGACTTTTCTAGTCTTGGCTCAATCTTGCCTTAAATGCCCTGTAGATAATCCTAGAGAGCACTGCTTAATCTGGAACAAAATGAACAAAGCAGGTATATATAAAGTGTCAGTTTTGGAAAATACCTTTAAAATGGATGAGCTTTCAGGTCCAGTGGAATCAAACACCTCTAGACCTAATTAACAACTGTTCCTAAAAGTTTTTCATTTGGTGCAGTTTATACATACATTCCTCAGTTTAGTTTTCACTACTTTAACCTCTGTTAAAATTACTTTGTTAGCAATAATACAATAAACAAACCACTGTGATAGAACAGGCTTGAAAAAAGGTTTTTGTTTTGTATGTGTAAACCAGTAATTCTGCAAGAACTGAGTGGGGTTTAGCAATGAACAAGTGTTCTTGGGTCACCAGCTGTAGGAAATCTGAAGACAAAAGATTTGAGTGCTGTTAAGCCATATTAAGCCAAATACTAAACCATATACTAAGCCCTATACTAAAGCTGTAAAATGTGGTAAGTTTTTGTAATAACAGACCTTGGGAAGGAACATATACAAATATATACATTAAAGCATCACTGACAGAGAATTGATGCTTACTTGGCTGGAAGGATGCTAAGAAATGTGATCCAGCAATGCTTCCATGACTTGACTTCATAATGTTTTTAATTTTATTTGCATATTTGAAAATACAAATAATAATGAAACAGAGTAAGGCCAAGAAAAAAGGACAACATATGTCCATTAATCTAAAATGTTCAGACAGCTTTATTGCCACTAATCACATGAAGTACAGTCCTAGTTTTAGCTTGGACACACCAGTACATTAGGGTGAATTGCTCTAACCTCTGGGGCTGTGCACTTTACAAAGAAGTTGCTGAAAGCAGTGGTCTGTGGTAAATATAACAAATGGAAAGACTAGATCACTGGGAATTCCTCATTTTTAAAGTGAAAATGTCCTATAGGAACTCTATCTTTAAATAGCAGTCAAAGGACCAGGCTGTGGTAGGCAGTTGTTCCTCACGTGTCTGAATACCCGTGTTGTCACAGATGGAAATCACAGATGAAAGTATCTCTCCTCTGGTTTCTTGTGTTAAATATGAGTGCTTTCCTGATGAAAGTGACGTGGGGTAGAACTTTATGAGCGGCATCTCTTACTAGGTGCTCTTTAAGAGTGTTTTCCGTATTTTTAAATTCTTTTAATACCTGATCCACATGTTTTGCAACGTTGAAAGAAATTATTTTAAAAGTCTTTTTAGCAGTTCACTTTAAGAAATTCTTACAATGTGTTTCAGTTTTGTTGAGTCTTTGGTGTTGTTTTGGCTGTCAATTAGAACCAGGGAGGTGCGCTGGTGATTCTCTACTATTTCAGCAACACTGTCAAAACGCTGGATAGAGAAAACAAAAATTAATTAGTGCTGGCTTCCTCTGAAGATCTAATATTGACAATAATCACAATACCATGTTTTCTTTTTGCTTCTCTCACCACTGGGGAGAGTGGAGCTATGACTGCTACCAAGTGAGATACTCTGCCTTTGCAGATCCTGCTCTTTGCCCTGGTTCTAGTAATAAACAGATTAAATTTGGACAATGAAAGATACTATGGCCATTAGCTGTCTCATCTCATGCTTATTCCTGTTTGTGATTGCTACCTGCACACAGTGGTTTTTACATGGCATATTAAACTGATGCTGCTTTCAGTTTACCTCAATATATAGTAGGTTGCAGACCATGGCAGTTTGGAAGCTGCTTCATCTGTGGTTCAGCCACCCCAGTTAGAGGGAAGCTGATCTCCAGGTGTAGTATGGGACAGACGGCCATAATTGAGACCCTTTTCAGTAACACAGCTTTAATGTTGCATTTTCTTTTGGTCTTCGATCAAGTACAGGTTTTGGGCTACCTTTCTCTTTTTCTACTGAGGTAATTTTTGATCCTTTGTTGAAGGCTATATGATTTCTAGGCTATTATTTATTCTGTAACCTCAAAACCGTTGCCTGGGAGGCAGATAATTAGGCTAAGGCAAGCCTACTTACACATCTGAAAAGCCTTTCTGCAGTGATAACAGTTTTTATTGGTATTTGTGTTGCAAGTTTCTGTTTAGCTGTCAGAGTAATTATCTGTGTGCTCTAATAGCCAACCAGTGATTTTTGCACTCTAGAACTAGAGTTTAACATTTTCTTTATGTGAAAGTAGGATTACAAGTAAATAAACTTAACTAGGGTCCTACACAGAAGAAGAGAGGACTACAAACAGCTGGAGAAGCTGCAGCTCTGATCTTGATAACTTTTCAAAACACTTCTGTGAATACGTTTTAACCTTGGTCTGTGGTTTTAACTACAGTATGGTTGAGCTGTTGTTACACTGGTTTCTATAGCTTGATAGATCAGTTATTATATAAGCCGTAATTTTATCTTGATCCATGAAGAATCCTTTTGGTCATAGTGCAATATATCTTAATCCTTGCTTATTAAAGGTATATAAGTGAAAACTGTTGGGAAGAAACCCCCACATCATCTCACCTCTTCACCACTTTTTTCTCTGCCCAGTGCGTATTGTCTTGTTGATTCAATAAATCGTATAGGAATGTTGTATACTCTTCTGTTGTAAAACACAACCAGTGTGTACGGTTGCCGTGAATCCTGTCCAGAGCTCTTCCTTATTAGAAAAGATCCATCCTAAAGAGAGAAGTACTAAGTGCTTATTTTTTTTCCAACAACTTAGTTAATTTTTAGCTTAATATTTTAATCTGTATTAGCATTAAAACCTATTCTCCCATTAGAAAAACTGTGCAGCAGGAGATGAGAAGTAGCATGTATTCCTGTTAACAATAGCTTACAAAGAGTCATCCTTGCTGTGGCCTGTCTCAACCAGAGAAAGAAAGAAACACATAGTGGCAGGAGTCTGTTGGGGTCCACAGATTATTAGGAAATGAAGTTACTATCTGTGGCAGTATGTAGGAAAGAAAGCACTGAGAGATGGAGTTACTGTTTCTCCAGAGATGTAAAAAGTACTGATACAAAGGTGAGCAACTACAGCTCCCGACACTAGCCCAGTGCTGTGCCCCTTGATCCTGCTTTGTGGAGGCAGGCAAGACTGGAAATGTACCTAATACTGACCATACAACTCGTTACATGTCTCTATTCCCTCTGGCTCTGTTACAACACACAACAGTCGAGTGAACTCAAATTCTCCAAATGTCCAAATGCATAGTGTTGCTATTTCAAAATACATAGCAGCATCAGCATTTGCAAATAGTAACTGTTTTTTACATGAGATACTGGAAAGTGGTGGAGATAATTTAAAAGTTATGGAGCTTTGCCTTCTGTTCTAATGAATACAGGTGAATTATCAGATGTTCCTCAGATGTCTAGTCTGTAATAGCTTTCTCTGCAGTACAGTAGTCTTTGAGTTACACTGCCTTGAAAAAAAATGGCATGAAAACCATAGTTACATAGTTTCACTACAGTAATTTAATGTTTAACAGTATTAGTAAGGCACAGTATTTCGAATTGTTCAGAATACAACTGTTGTTCTTAGAAAATTTCTGGTTGTCTTTTCATTTTCTTTTATTTGAAGGTTTTTCATAAAGTAGACATTCTTTAAAAGGGACTTACCTTGTTTGATCGGTACAATGCATCTTCTGCCATTTTCCTATCACAGGTAGCAGCATACCATGCTTTACTGTGAACACCAGCATCCTAGAAAAACAGAAACAGTTTCACCTGTAAAATAGTAAAGAATGTGGCCTGTAGGTGAGTTACTATTAAATGATGACAGCTGTGAAGAACTAAAAGTAGGAACACTTTAGAAAAATCTTAGCTAGGATCTCACTGTTTTTGTTGGACAGAGGAAGGACAAAGAAAAACAAGTGACTTATAACAGTGGTAACAGATGAGTGACAGAAGGCTGATATGTAGGACAGAAGGGAGAAAGATAGACACCTGGAGGAAACTAGTCAGGTTCAACTGAAGGATAATTGGTATTTTTAAAGCAGGAAGCTATTCTAGTAGAATTTAAAGAGGATGTCCAGGAAATGCTGAGGAAGAAATCGACCATTAACAATTTAAATGCTGCTCAGCTATGGGCTGCCAATGAAATGCCCAGATTTGGTAGGCATCTAAGCTTTGTGAATGAAGTTTTACATACACTTAATGCTATTTGTGAACATGATCACACCTGCCTCCATCTGGATAATAACAAAAAGAGCAAAAGATGCACGTATCCAATCTCTTTTTGTTGTTATTAAATAAGACCAAGTGGACGAAGTCCTACAAAACAGAGCAATAATCAATGCCTTTCCTCTTCTAATACAGCAGTCTGACCCTCAGTGCTTTCACCTGAGACATGGTTCAGTTCCAGCTCTCTGTTGGATTGAGTCTGAATATATCCTTACTATTGAAACAGTGTTCTTAGCTAAAAGGCACAAAACCATGTTTGCTTTGGAGAGGGATTCCATCTGTGACAGAATACAATAACAGCATATATTTATAACGTATCTCTCGGGTCCCTCATTTCTCTATGTTACTCCCTGTGAACACCTCACCAAGATCATCCTATTTTCCATTCTCTTAACTACATGGCAGTGTTCTGTACAGTAAATGAACTGTGGAAAACATGGGACAAAGAACTTAATGGATGGGGGCATAGGTGCAGAGCTGAAGATACAAGGCAGAAAGACTGGCACCCAAAAGATAGGTGGATTCTGATTTAGAAGATAAAAGCAAAGAAAGTGTTATGAGAATGAGTCTAGTAAACCAATCTTTGTTCAACACAACAAGGAGTCAACTGCTCCCAGACCTTTTTTCTAGCAGTGTCTGTGGCCTATAAGCTGGAAGCAGAGAGCTGCTGCCAAAGTTTGGATGGGAACCAAACAAATAATGAACCTCGTGGGCATGAATCACATCTGCAAGCACCTGTACTGTGCAGGATGCTACAGCAAATGATACCACTGTACATAACTGGTGGGAAAATAACACTAACAGTTAATATATTTTCTTCCCTTTTTTTTCAAATTGATGTTTTATTAAGCTTTGGTTTTGCCCATGGCTGCAAATGTAATTGCTACAAGCTGTTTATTTAGTGTCTGCTGGATTGTTTATTTGAAAGCAATTTTTATAATAAATATCCAGTATGGCATACTGTTCAAATTTTTCCAGAACTTGAAGTCCTTTGTATTCTTCACTGTAGCATTATTTTGTCATGTTAGGCTTTAGAACATTTAATGTTACTGACTCTGCATAATAGAGCCTTTGTTTTGTACTCAACAGAACTATTTTTACCTTGTTTGTGACTACTAGCCTAATAAGAATGTCTTCCTGCATTTTGTGGTCTCCCTTAATCTGTCATGAGAGTAAGGGAAATAGCACTGAAATATAACTTTGTATTTGCCTAGATTATTCAAAGCTTAATTTGCAATGAAGCACAGAAAAAAAAGAATTGGTTGTAAAATGGGCAGCATTAGCTGTAATGAGGTCTGTTTAAAAGAAGAGGAGAGAGAAACACAGGGGGAGGCACCACAGAATCCCCTGAGAGGGGTAGCAGTGGCTTTCTTCTTGGTTCTTAAAACTTTCCTGACACTCCCAGCTGCAATAAATAGGGCAATATTCATAACAGTGATTCTGACATACCCATCCTACTGTATTTGGCCAGTTGGTGTAGCATCCCTGTTTCCTCCTACAAATTTCTGGGTTTTCTTAGCACATCACATCAGTGCAGGCTAATGCTAATAGCTGCAGATGGCTGCATCTTACCTGCTTGGTGCACATTTTTATTTTTTTTTTCAGGACACTGTATGTAGAGCTATAAGTTAGAAAAAAATCAAGCAATTAAAAATTCTTTATAGCCATCTATGTAAGAGACTTAAGTAAATCACCATAGATTTCCTTGTTTCCAATGATGTCAAAGTCGTATGAACTGGGGAATCAGGAAGACCTGAAACTAAGAAGCTTTTCTGGGTTTTGTTTGAAGTGACTGGTAGAGTTCTAAGGATTGTTGTGATGCTATTTACATGTTTTTCTACAGTGTGTTAAAGGTCTCCTATGCTATATGCTTAAGCATTTTTTTGGTATGAAAGCTAACATTCAGATTATTTGTGCTACATAAAATCTTCACTGCAAAGGGAACATGGTTGCGCCCTCCACAAAAGTAGTAATATTTTTATAGAAAGGGGATAACGTTGCAAATAGTACTTTACAGTAAATGATAAGACGCCTTATGTAACTTGAATTTTATACCTGGTCTGTAGTACTTGAAATAGATGAAATGCTGCTGTGAGGGGAAGTGCCCAGAGAACGGATTGCAGCTTCTGGCACTTCTAGAAAAGTGAAAGAACACCATGTGTAAGATTTCAAAGTCTGTTTGTTATGCTGTAAGAAATCGATCAGTTACAAGGACTTAGATCTAGGAAACACTTGACCTTTGGTATCACTCAGAAAAGCTATGGGCCCTGTGTAAGTATCTGGGACATTTGCCTACTCAGAAGAGGAGCCTTGCTTATAAAAGAGAGAAACAGTTTGGTTAATAACAGTTAGGTTAACTACTTAATTAATAGCCAGAGCTAGACTTAAAATGCAAGGAAAAAACCCACCACCAATGTGAGTCAATGTAGCAATAGATAAAGAAAATGCAAACAATGAAAAAAAGCACTCAGTCCAGTGTGAGAAGTAGTCATATAGGTGAAGGAGTCAGGAAAACAAAAGTAGCTCAGATAATTTTTCATTAATTTAAGTCCAATGGAAACCTTAGGCAACTGTCAAGAGAAACAGAACTACTAGGAGAGATTATGAAGCTTAATTATAATTGTAATAATAAAGCAGAGTAGAAAAATAGCTATTAGGGCTGAAATACAGATGTTGAGTTTAAGAAATTAGAAGAGAAATTGCTGAGTAGTGTTGCATAGTAATGATATGATAGAAATATGGGAAATATGTATAGATAATTTTCTGGTAAAACAATCTTTGTCAAAGATAGTGTGTTTGCTGGAGGTACTTGTGTTCAGTTGGGTACAGATCAATATCATACTAGAGAAAATGACTGTAGAAGGTTGAGTGTTACTCTGTTAGTAAGGGAGGTTTTACTTTCTGGTTTGTTTGGGGCTTTTTTTACTTACTGGGGAAAAAAATGCTACTGGGATTGTTAGCCCTCACCTCTTATTGGATGTGATACTTTGCAGACTGCTTTATTAAATCTTCACTAATATAATTCTGATTTAGATTTTGGTTTCAGAAAGCGTTAAGAATGTTACAGAGGAGGTCATGCAGTGACTCAGAAGTAAAAAGCAATTAATTGGACTAGATAGCTCAGACACCTGTGTGAAGCAGGTTTAGAACTTGTTTTGTTGCAAAGATGCAACTGTCTGGAAGCTGTATTCCAAGTACAGGGGAGACATTGTAAGGAGCAGTTTCAGCTCTCACTGAAGGAATAATCACTTGAAGAAGGCCATTCAAGATTAAGAGTTTTGGTTTTTCACTCAAATTTTGACTGACCAGCTGCAAAAGCTACAGTTGAAAAGTATATTGTGTTAATAAAGTAAACACTGCCAAAAGTCAGGCTGAATTAGACTTTACAAAAGGAAACTAAGTAACACAAGATTCCTTAGCTTTGTAAAAAGGAAAGAGAAATGAGACTGTCTGCAGTAAAAATTTTATTGATTTTAAAGATAATCTAGGTATTAAACCAATAGTAGTTCTGGTACAGAAATGGGAATTTACACATTCAAATTGGAAGCAAAACTCAAATAGCTTAGTACAGTTAAACTGGTGGACCTAGATAATCTTTATCCCAGAAATTTAAAAACTGGCACACAAAACTAGAAAGGCTGGTAACAATTATTTGAAATAAATTTCAAGTCAGAGTGGTACCATATAATTAAAGAATACCAAACATAATTGCTATACTTGAAGTGAAAAAAGTGCACTGAGCAACTACAGGCTCTAGGGTTAGAATTTGAAGGAATGAATATTAAGATTTGGAGGTAAAGATACAACCAGCAAGAGAACATTTGAAATTCACCCAAGTAGATAAAATGTTACAGTCAGTAGTGCATTTAATACTGTGCTATATGGGAAGTCAGTACTTTTTATGAAGAAGATGAAAATTAGCACTGGGCAAGCACATGGTGACAAGGAAGGTTAGCTGAAGGGACATGAGTGAGAGAGACCAGTTGTATCTGTGATTAGGTTGTTATTGGACCTAGTACAGAATAAAAGTGTGTTAAAGAAAGTTTAGTAGTCATTTAGCACCAGACGATCTCAAAGAATAGTTACACTTTAGGGTTTAGTAAGAATTTATGCTGCAAGTTGAAGCACATCAGTTGTGCGACAGGAGCAAACAATCTTGAAAGCATGAGTCTATTGCATGAATATGAACCATTATTACACTTCCACCGCATAGGAGATCTAATTGCAACATACATCCAGCAAGCATTTCCAGGAAATAGAGACAAGTACTAACAACAGTATATGCCTTTAAGGTACACCACACACATTTCTATGTGCAATTTACAGTATGAAAGATACATTCAGACTGAAATATGTGCAGAAAAAGGCTGGTAGGAAGGTAGGAAGTGTCTGCTAATAAGAAACTAGAAAAATGTTATGTCTAATGTACAGTTCTGTGTAAAGAGAGCTCCTATAGATATCACCTCATTTTTTTTAACTGTGAACTGAATTGAAGTCCCTCTTTGAAAGTACCACTTACAGAAAAGCTTTAGTGTTTGCCATTATAAAATACCTTCTTCACCCCCTACAGAGAAAGAATAAATTGCTGGGCGCAATAATAATGTGTCTGGCTTCTAGGCAACTGAAGCCAGGAACAGCTCTGAAATGTCGTATTTAGGGCTCTTCTGTGGCAAGAAAGATTGATGATGATTTAATTTAATTTACGATTTAATTATGATGGGAACTGACCCAAACTGCCTTTGGTAGAAATTTCCAGTAGTAACAAATGGGAATGAAGCACCCAATTTCCATTGCTTTATACAATAACCTTGACATACACCCTTAATTTTACTAGCTGGGCTAAGCCCCTAGATACTTGATCTCCTCTTTGTATGCATTACAGAGAGAAGTGTTAATTCTAAACTAATGAATATATGTGGCATTTTAAAATAATCTTAACTCAAATATTAATTTGAAATTACAATCACATTTTAATTCAAAATTTAAATGATACTTACTTGGCAGAATTGAGGACTTTTGGAGCAAAGGCCTGAAATAAATAAAGAGATTACAGAAAGATCTAAGGAGATCTATCCAGTTCTGAAAATATTAATATTGTGTGTTTCGATCATGCATTGGTAGTATGTGTTCCATCTCACACATTTGTCCATTAAGAAATAAGAGCTAGATACAGGTATAAAAAAACCCACAAATCATATCCTAGTAGTACTGACCATTAGGAACTTATACATCTGGTTTAAATCTCCATTACCTAATTAGAGATTCTATCCTCCCATGCTTCTTGGTGGTGCTTACAGTATTTGATGTGTGCATCCCAAATGCAGTGTTTTATTTTTCACTACTGTGAGGCTTCAAGAAACATGACTTTCAAAGAAAGCAACAGAAAGCCACAGAGAAGACAGTGCTCCCCTTTGAACCTCTCTCAGCTATGTTCAGACCAAGCATTAGGAGCTGGTACAATGAAATACTCAAAAGATAATGAAAAGGGGTTTTTACTTTTGGGCACCACTCAGAAGGGGTGGAAGTGGAAGCTCCTGGCTGGAACCTCGTCGTCGTTCTGCTGCTGTAGGTCTTTCTGTAGTTTGGGAAGACAAATTGTAGAGTCAAGATCTCTTCAGAAATACACTGGCCCAGATAAGAGAGTCCCAGTAGCTGAAAGAGGGTTTGTGTTGGTAATACAACTTTTGGGGTTTTCCCTTAAGTAGCAGCCTGCCATCCAGCTGCCTTCTTTAGTGACTAGTGGCACACCACAAAATTTCTAAGCAAACAGCTGTGCTGTGAACCTGCAGGAGCTCAAGCAGGAGCCGTGCTTTCCAGGAGGCGAGCAGTGGTGACGTGGGGCAGGAGCTGGGGCAGGAGCTGGGGCAGGAGCTGGGGCAGGAGCTGGGGCAGGAGCTGGGGCAGGAGCTGGGGCAGGAGCTGGGGCAGGAGCTGGGGCAGGGCAGGCTGCCTACGGGAGCTCAGCCAGAAGAGGTGCAGCTGGCTGGCTGCATCCTGGCCTAGTGTTCCACAGCAGCTCCAGCTGAGTTTTTGCCTGGAGAAGCTGCTGCCTTGCACAGAGGAGAGAGGTGTTTTCTGCCTGTGTGAGGGGCTGGCTCTTGCCAGGAGTTGGCTTCATCTGAGGTGTGAGGTGGTTCTTGCTGTGTTCTTGCACTTATTTCATGCCTCCCTTCCCCCTTCTTCACTTTGGGGACTGCAGGGCACATTGCTGGTCCATGTTGTTTGTTACCCTGCCAGTAACCTCAATAGTTTTACAGTGACTGCTTTTAGAGAACAATGATATTCAGTGCAACTAAGGCTGGCCAGATCCAGTTTGAAACTGCTAAAACCAACACCCCCCCCCAGCCCCTGAAACCTAGAATAAATTGAATGTGGTAGTATTTGTTTCATGCTTTTAATAAAATTAATTCTGATGTCAACTTTTTCAAAGTAATGGAGATAATTTACCTTCATTTGCAGTTAAGGTCTCTCTGGAAGGTAAACATGGTTTCTGCAACAAAACAGAGGGAAACCAAATATTAAATGGCATGTCATTAGTATAGCAAATGTTTATCTTTTTAGTACTTTACCTTTAGAAATGACAGCATCCTGGAGGGATTGTGAAGAGCCTTTAGTTGTATGACCTTGGAGCTTAGGATTTTGCAAAGTAGATTAGGAAAAGATCCCAGTTTGTGTATAAATAGATGTTCAAAGGTAAAATCTAGAGATGTATGCTTTTTTCCTTTAACTTCCATCAGTAAGTTTATGGTGTAAAAACCAGTTCATTCTTATCTCAAGTCCAAAAATGAAGAGTCCATCTCAAATACTTACAAATAAAAATCTGAATATTTTCATCTTTGTCAAGCTATGCTTGCAAATGTCTGAACACATTTCTTTTTACTGGAAGTTAAACTGTCAGTTCAGCTCACAGCAGAAATTCACCCAACCTTCCAGTTTCAATTTTTAAAAAAATTTTTATTCTGAAACAATGATAATAAGCTGTCAGTTTCAAAATATTTTTCAAATTAATTTATTGGAAAGTTTCAACCAGTTCTCTTGCTTTCTCCCACAAGAGGTTTTGGGTATTTTTCTAATGATGAAAACCTTACTGAAAAAATTCTGACTAATTCTGGTAAAATCCTCAACTTTCTTAAGCTATCATTCTTATAATAAATCCACGTTCCCCATATGCAGCCCCTTCTGAAGGGCCTGTGTTCCCATTTATTTCTCATTTAATTCGGTTCTTGAACTGTGTTTATTGTTACACCCTAGAGTATTGAATCCAAACATCCCTTTAACCAAAATATTTTTCTACTTGAGCATTCTTATTGCTGCTTAGTTCATATAACTGCACCCAAATATCTCCTCTCTTCATAACTCCCTCTTTTCCCTATTCTTTTTATGCATTTATGTTGTACCCAAACTCATAATAAAATTGTTTTACAATACATTAAAAATCACCTATAAAGATATAATTTGATTATGCAAGTGCCATTCAACTTACCGGTGAATTTACTGCATTAGAAGTTTTCTTTCTGCAGATTGTAGGATAAAGAAAAAAAAGGGTATGGTTACTTAGCAGATACATGAATTCATTTAGCAACTAAGCATTAGGTTCACTGATTCCCAAGAGATTTCTGGCCATCTCCTTACTGGATAGCTGTAGCAGTTAGTATCAGATGCAATGCAGGTACTCAGGAAAGATACTTATGATATGCAACAAAGCTACCCTCTGTCCAACACTTAAGGTGAAAACTTGGCTGGAGCAGAAGAGTTCTAATGGAAAACAAAATTGCTGCAGCATGTGACTAAATTAAGCATGCCAGCCACCATCTGCTATCAGTGGCAGGCAGTGAAGGGCAGTGGCAGTGGCAGCAAGCATTATTCCTCCAGAAATAACAAAAGAATAGCTTCCCTTTACGTAGTCATGATATCTTCCATGAACAGCAATAAAATTTTTTTCCTGAATTCCAATTGCCATGGCCAAGGATAGGAGTTACCTCCTAATACACCTAGTAAATTAGGCCTATCCCTATCAAAGACATTATTTATTACTCACAGGCCCCTTGGTAATGGAGATGGAGCTGCTCCAGTGGGAAATCTGGTTTCTTGTGTGTTACTGAAACTATGATCTAGAGATGAAAATGACATGTTTAGTATGCAGTATTAGCTGTATCTGTACACAGGGTTTTCCTCACTGCCATTTCAGTATTAATGTAATAAAGTAAAACAATCCATTGTTTTAATTTTTGTTTTGACATATTTTCACTCGGATTATACTAGAAAAAAGTTCATTAGTATTTCTTGCTTACTGCTGGCTGTCACAGGTAAGATTTACACTGACACACCTCACTACATGCTATATTAAGGTCACTAGTTGCATAATGACAACAGATGCCACTCATATTACTGTGTTTTCAGTACAGAATACTTACTTTCATCATTATTTGCCTCGTGGTCCTGTAATGGAAAAATGCATTAGATTTGATGAGAAGCAATTACAAAAGGAATTATTATTAAATGAGAGGTGCATAAATAAATAATCTGGTTTTGGTGATCTGTAGTAATGTTTAAAGAAATATTTGTGCAAAATGCTTATAATCTCCAGAATCCTTTCCACCGGCTTTTATTACAGCATTTGAAAAATTTTAGCAAACATCAATGTATTACTGAACATTCTAATAACCCTGGGATAGGGGTAGTATTGATAAAGTTGGCCCTGAATTTTACAGCAAGTTCATGTTTCATTTCTGAGCTGGCAAGTGGAAATTTTGCAGCAGATTTGAATATATTAAGGACATATTTTCTACTGAATGGAGGATACTGAGTAGGTTGTCTTTCCCAGTTTCTTTCTTCTGGCTCCCACTTCTGGTATTTTAGGGAATCAGACTTTCATATGATAAATACCTTTCAAAGAGGCACCAGTTACCAAATTATCCATTTCCATCCACCAGTTTAATGACTTTTTACTAATGTTGGTTACAAATGTATCCATTCTCTGTTCGGAGAGGTGTGATGGATTACACCTCCAACAGTTTAGGGAGCAAGATGTGGAAATTTTTCTCCTAGTTAGCCTAGGCCTTTGAAAGGATCAAGACTTAAAATTCTGCTAACATGCTTAGTTCTGGTTAGTGGAGAGAATGGACTGAATGGGAACAGCTAACATGTTTCAGTTATTGTTTTACTACGTTGGTGTACACAGTCAGGGATGGAAGGGCACAGCACAGCACTGGACAAACATGATGCTCATTACCATGTTTTTCATTAAACCTGTAAGGGCTGGTCACTCACACAAGTCAAGACCCAAAAATGACACTGGGTAATTCTTTACTAGGCTGACTCTTGTTCCAAACTGGGTAACTATAAGTACCCAAGAGATTAATACTCCCATGGTACAGATGAGTGTTTGTTTGGGAGCTCCTTTGGACTGACATATGTCTCTTAAACATTGGAACTTTTTTTTTTTATCAATACACATGTTCAGTGTAGCTCTTTTGTCCAAAAGATTAATAGCTACAATCACAATATTAGGTCAATCTGACATTCAGAGTAATCTGTTTCTGTTATTTAATCCAGATAATAAAAAACATCCATCCATCTCCATGTATATATAAAGAACACAGAACAGCTTAAGTTTACCACATTCTTTTATAGTAGAACATTAATTACTCACTACTTTTGGATGAAGACGATTTCTGGGAAGAGGCAGAATATTTCTGGAAATATACACAATAAGTTCATATGAATAGGATTTACTTACTTAATTGCTTTGCTCAGATATGCATTTCAAGATCTAGAGAAGAGGAGGTCAGCAGTAAATGGATTTAATTACAGCTATGCACTGCTCCAATGGCTGTGGTGATGCTGTGCCCTTAGTGTGGAGGAGTTCTGTTGTAGTAGAACTTCTGTGTTGGACCTCGAGTCCCCACGGTTGTACAGAGGACCTCTCCAAATTTCCCAACACACAATGTTGTGGATGCCACCTGTTCTTTCTGGGACAAGTGGCATATTTTGTAGAGCAATTGTCCTAGAGAAGGGATGGTGGTTACGTATCAGCTTCCCACACTTCTAGGGATACAGAAGTGAAATAGGCTGCATTCTCAAGTTTCCTTTGCTTCTCCTCCAGAGACTTGGAATATAAATAATTATTTACTGTGTCTAACCTCTTTACAAGCAATCCTGTGCCCCATCCCCTGCAAAAATACCTCATTTGCGAGACTGTAAAAATAGGTAGTAGTATTTTAAACTGGCTTTCAGAGAGATGTTTTACCCTTGCACTGGATCTCTAGAGGGAAATTCAAGAAAATATTACCCATTTAGCAAACTGGCTTGAATACAGAGATTCACAAGGAAATGAGAACTTTCAATTTTTACTTTGTTCCACAATCCCTAAGCTATTTGTGTGTCCAGATAATTGCTTATTGGCTGAGGGCTACACTATATAGAGGAGAAAAATTTCTCTTTACTAGTATTTGTTGTTGATATAAGCTGCTGTTGACCTACCTAGAAGTATCCAGTTTAGGTGACTCTCTAGTCATGCTGTGCATGTGGGGGTGCTCTGTGTTCTGGGCAGGTGTAGACAGAAATGGCTTAGTGAACCTAGTAATAAAGCATGAATTAAGAAAGGAATATTTTATTTAGCAATAGTGAATACAAAGGCAATGTCTTTTTCTCTTCCCCTCCCCCCTCAAAATTCTAAAAAAACCCCCAACACCTTAAGAGGTATTTCTTTTTAATATGTGTTATGTTTGGGTTATTGAAGGTAACATAGAATGGGATGGCAGTTTTTGTGCAGATAATCTAAAGAGAGAAAATTACTATAGTTATATTTTCTAGAGAAAGAATTATTAAACATATAGTATGTAGATGAAAAAAATATTTTCTGGCAAGTTTTAAATAAAACACAGATTCATAGCAATGATTACCTGGTTACCAGTGGTGGTGATGGTTTTTCCTGTAAGAGAAAGTGCTCTGAATTATTTAGACACATTTTGATTTAATGAAATATACTTGTATGATCCTATTTATATTATCCCAGCAATATCTTATATTTTTTATATAGATTTCTAGTAGAACTCTGCCCAATAATCTGTACTATGATGGGAGAGGCAAGATGTCACCACCAGTAAATCTGTGAAGCCCTGAGCACACTGCTTTGGCTGTATGTCATGTCAGTACCAGCAAGTGGGAAGAAAATTACTGTGTCAGAACTGTCACTGCTCCTTTGCTGCAGTTCTGTTTCTAGAAAGCATTCCCTTAGGCTCTTGTGTCCCAGACCGGATCACTATCACACAGGACTGGGAAACTTCAGCTTCTTCCCACATACTCTTTCTGCAGGCCTGTTGAATTGATTTGCCAGCTTTTGTGCAAAAAAAGTGTCAGAAAGCTTTAAGTGCAGACAGAGATTTGTTCCCATTTTTTCCCTTCGAAAGACTGATCTTCTTATCTTAAAATCACCCATGTTCTCTGCCTGAGGGTAATGTCAATCAAACGTTAGAAAGGCCTTACCTCTTCTTCAGGAACTTCGTAGACTTCTGTAGGACAAGGAGGAAAAAAAAAAAATCTTTGGTTAGCAAAAACATGCTACATGTTACCCAAAAAACTGATCAGAATTGTCCTTCTGCCTCTTGCAGAATAACTGAGAAGTTGCTCAGAGCTTGATTCTGTCTCCAAAACCCTGGGGTAACTACATCCCTTGTCTAGTGAGAACTTCAGGAAAAATCCCAGGAAGTAATTGTATTAATGAACAAGAGGGTTTATTCGTTTCATTACACACACACCCCTCCCCCCCCAATACAAGATGAATTCTTGTATTGTGCAAACCTGGGACAGTTTTGAAAAGATGTGTTATCACACCTGTGATCAGGTGAATCGTAAATTCAAGCTGGCTCATTTGAGTGGCCAGTGTCCTTCCTTGAGCTCTGTCCCATAGGTGTATTTCAATTCACAAATACTAAAAGCCAAAATCACCACCATCCTTATCTATGATCAGTTTCTTCAAGGAAAATTGAATTATATTTCAACAAATTTATTGACAGTCTTCATTGCTTTTATTGTGCTGAAAAATGTCCAAGTTCCCACCAGGGGGAGATGTTTTATTTTTTTAGTAACATCTGTCAGGAGCTGGTTGTTGCTTGACACTGATTTACAGAAAGGGTAAGATTGAGAATGGCATTTTAAAATGTCTGAAAAGTAACTCACAAAAATCTAAAGTCATCCAGAAAAAAACTTTAATAGTTTACGACTTGAAAGTTAAACACATTGCTAATGAAATGCAAAGACTTTTAAAGAACTGTGAGATCAGTCTGGAAATGTTACATTACATGCAATTTATGGCATGACAAGGATGCAAAACAACTCAGAGTTAGCACAGCTAAGCAAGATTAAGCAAGTACATCTGCACTTACAAAAATAAATACGATTCTTACTTGCTTCTGCTTTTGTGTCTTTTTCCAGATAAACTGCTCTTTATAGAGCTTAAACAGGAACCCTGTTACCACAGGACATGCAAAACATCAACCTATATGGAATTTCTTTAAGGTTGAACCTTGATGTGGTTTTAAAGTATTGAGTCTTGATTTCTGTAGTGAAATGGGATTACTAACATAGCAAGTCTTATAATTGTTCCTGCTCTGCTGATCTTTTTTCTCTGTTAGTCCAAAAGTCTAAACTGGTTTTGGGCAAATTACTTATTCTTGTTTTATTCATGCTTAAAACAGATTTACTATTCAAGTTAGGCAAAACAACTGTTAACAACACAGAAAAAACTAAAGGGGAAAATATTTGTGTTTTACTGAAGTATGCCATATGTTTTGTGTTGTGAATACATCAAGTGTAATTTAGTATTCTTCAATCTTAGATTATTTTATTTCAAAAGTGATATGAACTCTACGTACCTTGCGTATCAGAAGTAAGAGAAGGTTTTGGAGAAGGATGGGGGGCTGACTTCTTCATAAATCTGTTCACAGGAGCTAAAAATGTATTTTATTCATAGATACTTGTGCATATGTGTGTATACACATGTATTTTTATATATAAAATATATGTATATATATACATATATGTATTTAAAAGAACAATGCAACCTATACACAATAAGAATAAATATTAAGTAGGTTCAAGTGACAGCCTTTTTGGGTGACCTTAAACAAATCAACCGAGGCAGAAAGCAGCTCTCATTTTAAAAGGGAAACATTATTCAGTGGTCATGCCTTGCTGAATAGGTTTGATACTGTCGGTAATAGAGAGCAAAACTACATACTCTTCTCTGTTTACTTTTCACCTTTGGACTGTAATAATTTCACTCTCCAGCTAAATATACTTCAAATACTGAGGTAAAAAAATAAATCAGTCTGTATTTATTCACTGAAAATCTAAAAAGGCTTGTTCTACTCCTGAGGCACTTCAACAAACAGAGAATTTTAATGCTGTGGCTCCCTTGGATGGTGAAGGAGACCACATACGAGTAAAAGCTTCCTGGTTGTATAAAGGCTGGACTTTGAAACAGTTGAGAGAGGGGCAGGAATTAAACATGGCTTCTAATACATTAAAATATAATTTTCTGCAGCCTTGTCATGAACCAAAGGAGCCAACTGCCTTTTTGCAGGTTGCATTCTCTGTAATAGCTGCCCCTCCACTCTTTGAACCCTAGAAAGAGACATTATTTTAATCCATTTTTTTCTATTGCTGTTCCTATCAAGGCAATAAGTATTAGCTTAAATGACAAACTCACATCTTGTAGGTAGTGAAATGCTGCTTTCGGTGGGTTCAATATAGTTATCGTCATCTTTGTCCACTGGCACAATGTAATTATCCTATGAGAAATGCAGGACAAAAATCTACCAGTTAAACCTCCAGAATAACAACAAACTGTTGGTACTGAAGCTCTGGCAGCAGCGTATTGTATTATTATTATTATTATTATTATTATTATTATTATTATTATTATTATTATTATTATTATTATTATTACTGCTATTTCACAGTGACTGCTATTTCAGACATTCATCAGCCTGTGGATGGGATTCTCCAAGATTGAAAACCCTTTACCAAATGACTTCATTTATGGACGGGAGAGTAAAAGCTCTCCCTTCCCTTTGGTCCTCAGGTACCCTTTGAGATGGCTCTCTCCTCATTGCCTGCACCTTATTACAGATGAGCAGAAACTATTCTGTGGTCTAAAGAGCCTCCTTGACACTTGAAGTAGGCAAATATCTGCTAGGAACCTGCATAGTACTTGCACGTCACTGCATGTAATGTACAAAATTATTTGTGCCATAGAGGCTAAGAATGAGACAAAGCTGTGGCATTGCTCTGTAGTCTCTCTTATAATTAGTTCAGGGTCATCAGTCATTTAAACTGTCAAAACAAGCGTGTCTATAAACATTACCTCATCATCACTACACTCCTTTGGCTTTGGTGGTACTTTGGGTTTTGCAGCAGGAGATGGCAAAGGCAGGGATGGTTTCTTTGGTCTCGACATGGCTGGACTGGGTGTACTTGGGAGAGGTTTGCTCATGGAAGGAAGCTGCTGGTGATTGGTGCGATTGTCTTGAAATATGGAAGAAAGCAACAGTTTTAGTACAAATGACACATTAACCTCTGGGCCACCTTCTACTGACTGTGCAAACAAGTCTTTACTGAGGCTGCAGCTCAGGTGAAAAGGCAGACCTGAGTGTATGCTGGTCCTGATGTTGAGACTTGTGTACAAACTGGTCCTATTTCATCACTCAATGTAGCAACTCTGTGTCAAGCTGCAGAGGGTGCTTAAACACTGACTTTTGAATGAACAACTGTTTAACTCCTTGGGGGAAAGGTGGTGGCTGATGATATAGTCCATCACATAGTATGTCCTGTGCCAGTATGAACTTGATGATAAGGAAGTGAGAAAGAATGTATCTGACATATGAGAGAAACAGCTGTTACAGTACGAAGGGCGGGACTAAATAAATTATGCCAGGTCCTCTGGAATACCACTAAAAAAATTCTTCCCCTTTTCAAAGAATGCATTGGTGAAGTGCTGATGAACTTCTGTGAGTATATATGTGGCATTTTAGCACTTTGATGATTATTCTATAACCAGTAACAGTCTTGTATCATACAAAAATGAAAGTAGGCATCATGCCAATGTTTCTTTTCTCTGTGGTCCAAATCTTCATCGAACTGAAGCTAACTGTAACTCACTTTGGTGCAATCTGCCCAAAGTTTAGAAGAATCAAAACAGGAAGAAAATATGCCTTTATGCTGAACTGTTGTAAATAAAATATTGATCTTCTCCTGTTTTTCAGGATATTTAATCTCCTCAGTACAAATCTTGACAGACAGTATGGAGTGTATATTTGGGCTGCTTTGTCTTGTTTTACTGCTTTTGGAATAATGATTTGAGATACAGAGACAATTAAGAAGGGACCTGTGTAGTCTTATGTGCTTAATCTTAGATAAGAATTCCTGCATTAAATTATGCAGATGAATCTGGAGTTAGCAATATCTCCCATACCTTTGACAGACATCTACTACCTACAAAATTCAAGCAAAGTCTCTAGGACACATTATATTAAAATTCTAAACATAGCTAGCAGCAATACTAACCTGTTTCATGCTGTAATAACAAATCATACTGCTGAAAGCTAAAGACCCGATTGTCAGCATTAAATGCAAACACTTAAGGGAAACATAGGTTAGTTGATTTGAGACCACTTCTCTTTCATTACTGATAAATAAGCAATTATCAAGCTGACATATCCAATTAGTCCATAGCTACCTGCATATTCACCCCTAGAAATGGGGAATGAGGAGGCAATCTTCTTTTTCTCCTGCTCACTTGGAGGCGGCTCATAGCTGTCATCAGGATTCTCTTCGCTGGGGACAACATACATCTCAGAGTCAGAGTGGTCATCTGGATTTTCATAATCACTGTCCTAGAAAGAGAGAACTTACCATTTCTCATCTCATAACATACATATGGCATTTCCTCTGCATTTCCTATTAAAAGGGCTAAGTGCAGAAGTCACTCTGGGCTGATGGTTATACACTATCACAATTACTTTACATGGCTGATGACCATGACTTGCATAATTCTAACGTTCTCTAAAATCTTCTCAGAAATTTTTCATCTTTAGCAAGAAGTGGCTTTCCCCTCCTCAACCCTCCCACCCTTCCTCCCCCAACCAGAAGATCTTATGGTTTTGAAATTACTGTTCAGTTTGAGAAGTCCCTCAAATTGATGCCACGCACTTATCCAAAAAGGTTAGCATCCATGGCTACCACTGACAGTGCTTCTGAGTATACTTCAAAGTTGAATGTAAAAAACCTAGGGTAGCTAAAAATCAGCTTGTAAATATTGCTGATGTAACAACTAAGATGACATTTTAATAATAAAAAGTTCAACCATAAGTAGATGATTAAAAAATAAACTTTTGTTGCTTGTGTTGAACTTGTTGCTAACAGTAACCTCCTACTACCCCAAAATATATACTTACAAAATCATCTGACCATTGTTCCTCTTCATTGTCTGCATGTTCTAAACCAAACATTAGAGTTATTTAAGGAGATGGAACAGTAAACATTTTTAAGGATAGATTGATAAATACATATACTATATATATAGTACAGTCTATTTTCAGTTAAAAAAGAGAGTTCAAAATTTCCTAGAAAGTTCAGAGCAACATATCTGGTTTGGACTGAATACTAAATGAAATGCCTGCTTGCTTGTTTTTGATAAATTGTTTCAGAGCTGTTGGACAAGCATTAGAAAACAGCAAACTGCACATGGTCTGAACAGCAGCACATGCACTTCATGCAGTGTCCTGCTAATGCATCTAATTTTTAAGTAGGAGTAACAATTTTTACATAATGTATCTATCAATGACCTCTGGGCCCTGAACTTTCTTGTTTCTCTGTTAAAGCTCCAAACCAGCACACTACTTAGAAGTGTTTATGTTAACATGGAACTATCTGATAACTTCCTCTTTGCTTCAGTTTTCCTATTGCTGTTTCCTTAACAAGATAGTTGTTCACTTGCAAAAATGGGCATGAACTAGTTTGTAGGCAGTGCGGTATGATGACCAAATATAGTTCTACCTCTAAGGTAATTAAAGACACGTCATCATGTTAATACTATTAAGATTCTGAGTCTGTCATGATCCATTTGTTCAGTTTTTTTCCCTATTTACTTTTGCATCATCATTTCTGGCAGAGAGGACAGGATGCTAATTCTCTTTCATTTTTAGAGCATCCTACATACAGAACCCTCGTAAATACTGTGTAAATACTGAGTTTGAAAGAGCAGTTACTTGCTACTCTTTCTTCACACTGGGACAACTTACCATGTTTTTCTTCCCTCTCATTTCAGAGGTGTGAACTACCTGTTGATGATGGTATATTGGTCTCTTATTAAAACAAATTATGTGGAAATATATAGCTGAAATACTGTTAGGCATACAGGTATCAAATACACACAGACATGCCGTTTAAATTTACATTAATATAGCCTTACCTGAAGCATAATCCCTTTGTGGTAGACTTGGTGGAGGTTTTTTTTTCAGCCTGTAAGCAATAATTATTATGCTCTAGTAAGTAACACTCACTAGAAGGGAGCATTAGCCAGACACATTAAAAAGCTGATAACAAAAGATACCTACAGCTGAAGAAATACAGATTACCATCACATATGCTTAGCAAATAGCTGCAGGAGAATGCTTTGAAAAGCTAGAAACAGATAAGAAATTAGAATCTAATTTGAGATGATTTTTTTTTTTGCTAAGAACATATTTTGAAAGAACAGCTTTGATGCACACCCACCCTCCTCTTCCTTTTGATGCAGAAACTGATAACATAGGGATCAGAGATGCACATCTACCTAAAGATGAAAATCTGTTCAGGCTCACAGAAACTTTGCTAAGACTATAGCATAGAACTGTGGTGCAACACACTCCAGTTCTATTTTTATAGCTATAATTTTGTATGTGTTTTATTTTCCAATTAATTTTTACATGTATACCAGGTGTCTCAGGGCCAGATTCTGTTTCCACTTACTATTATGTTAGGGTGTTATGCCCCTTTTCTGGTAAATACTGTTAAAATGACATTTATAATACCAAGTGAATCAAAAGATAACGTATAGAAATACTGAAAACATCTTTGTGGCTATATGTATATGTATGTGCATGTATGGAAATATTTAGTAAACAGGAGTATACATATATGTGTATACACCTGTATACTTCTGTTTATACATATATGTGTATGGATATTTATACACCTTTTTGCTAAATTGCAGCTGTCCAGTGAAGACACTGTATTACAGACAGTTGACATATCAGTTATTTCATTACTCTATAAAAAAAAGAGAAGAATTTGAGTTTGAATAAAAATTGAGTGGTGCATGTGTGACATCAGAGGCCAGACTAATGGATCTGAAGAGAAAAACACACCTTTGCTTTTTGTAGCTATATAAACATAAACCCAATTTACATTAAAATGACTCATTGGAGTGACTTTTGAACATTGCCTGACAGCTTCCCTGTAGCATTAAATGGCACCTCACCGTGGACCTGAACCCTTATTTACTGAATTGATGGCTTCAACCTAGAAAGGTTGGACCAGATGATCCTGGAGGTCCTTTCCAACCTGGCATTCTATGATTCACTCATTCTTCAATCAGATCCTTCATTTGCAAAAATAAGCAAATTATTAAAAAAAAATTGTGCACAAAATAAAAAATGTTTTCGTGTTATCTCTGAGCAATAGTGATGTCTAAAAATTTTGCTTTATGTCAAGAATTTGGACACTCATTATTTAGGTTGTAAGCATGCTGCTTAGGTGTCATTGTATCAGTGTAACTCAGGGTAGGGGCAATGCTGGCACTAACCCACCAATTTGAAGACTTTTTCTGTCTGTGTTGAGAAATGTTTTGGCTACTTTTGAGTTGAATTAATAGAATTCTGGTGTTCAGATAGTCACAAAAAATCCCCAACAACAACAAACAAGCACACACACGAATCAATGAATAAACGCTGCAAGCATTACTGAGGCTCCAAGAAAAACCCCAAACCCACCCAATAAACCAAGCCAAAACCAACCTAGGCACATTATTTTGAAGTGTTTACTTGCTTTGTTCATTACTAACAACACTAATGAGGATAGCTCCTCCAAGTCTTTAACTTCCTGCAGCACAATACAACTTTGTGTACAGTAAATTAAAAAGCATTCTCAACAGCTCTGCTGTTTTTTTCTGTCTGGGTTAGAACAGGTATATTAGAAAGAAAAACCTAGGGCCACTGCCAGGTCAGATCTCAGGTCTTAGGGAGGATAAACCAAAATCTGTTAATGTCCTTTGCAACATGTCTATGGTGAGTTGTTCAGAGGAGGTGGATACTTGGAAAACAGTGGATCTGAAGCAACAGCAAGAGGCTGTCTGGGTCACAGTGTAAAGTATGTGGCTTAAGCTGCATTTTACATTTCAAGCTGCTAAGCCAAAGACTTCAACACTTTGTCCCAGGCCTTTTGAATCCTGGCAGTGGCCCCAACAGAAAATGTAAATATGTTATAACAAAAGCATACGAAGCACGGAACAGAGGTCTGTGTCTAAGCAGCCTATCATGCCATTGTGCAGCTCTGAAATAGCATACCGATCCCAAGTATCTTTCCCAGTTTTGCAAATTAAGGCCACTTGTTCATTTTGGAACCTGAATATCAATAGAAGAAAAGAAATGTTTCTGTCACATAGCTGAAACAGTTCATGGCCACATCTGTATTTACTAAAATTTCTTAAAATATATTATTTATTCTAAAATTCACATCCACTTAAAAAAATACTTCTCACTGTACTGGTATGGTTTACTGAGTGCCAGAACTGAAATCCAGGATCTTTTGAAGTCAATTGGAGGTTTGCTTTGGAAGAGCCGAAACTTCACTCAATGTGCAAACCACAATGCAAGCTCAAAAGACAACCCTATGCCAAGTAGTGGCTACCTAGCTATTTCAGATTCTGATGTAATTATCCTCATAGATGCTTGAAGAGTCACAATTGACTTCATCCTGTTTCCCTGAAGTTAATGAGAAAGGATTGAAAGAATCAAATGCCATCCAACTGAGCATACATATTTCAATGGAAAACAGAATTATTTCCTAACATCTTTAAACAGAGTTGTATAAAGTTATAGCAAATGCAATTTCTAAGTAAAATATTCTAGTACTACTCTGCTCTGGACTTTTGTTACAGGTGGTGAAATATCTCTGGTTTAGCTGTGATAGAACACAAATAATTCAAGTTGCCGTTTACTTTAGTTGAATGAACAATTTTCTAAAATTTAATAGAAAATAAGTAATTTTCTGCAGATTTTTAAATAACCCTGAGAAATTTCAGTTCTAAAGAACTCAATAAAATACGAGTACATTTTTGAGAGTATGTTTAGATGTCTTAAAAGCAACACATCTCACTATATACATTTCATGCCATGGGCTCTAGATGCTGCTCACACAAGAACAGAATGCAACATACAGCAATTCACAATAACTTTTGGGAGAATTAACTATTGCGTTTTAAAAAACAATGTATTCTGAGATCTTCTCTCTATATCATGCTGAGGGTGACCCAAAGCATTTAGGCATGTGCTTAACTTCTCACATAGAAGAGTCCTGTCAGAACTGCAAATATTAATCACATGCTTTGAGTTAATACTACATTTTTGTTTTTCCTGCACCAAATGGGGATAATTTTAAATAAACTGCAGCAGAGGTCCGGCCTTTCTGCTCTAGCAACACTTATTTTTGCAGGCTACACCTGGAAAAGTAACCAAATGTAAGCAGTAGTAGCCCTTTACCTGTAGCACTTAATTCCCCTCCAGATGCCCTTACTCTCCCATCATTCAAGAGGTGCCTAAAAACTCCCTGTTTTCACAAGTGTTTAACTTTTTCTGTTGTTAATTCTGTACAAAGTCCACTCCCTTTTTAGGAACCATTTTAACTTAATAGGCTTTACAAAAATTATATTGACATCTTTACTGATTTGAATATTTATAGTATGTATTAGTTGTAAGTGCACTAGATCATTACAATTATGATTAAAAGACAAATTAATTGAACTTTGCTGAAAACTTTTTCAGAGTTCCAAACAGGTGCAATATAGCTGACAGATAAACTTTTCCTGAGCTGTATTCTCGTGACCTAGTGCAACGGTTTGTTATAACTTTGGAAATTTCTGGTGATTGTACAAAGAATTAATCTGAAATTTTCTTAAAGTGTTATTACTACTCTTTTGTACATTTTCTTTACAATGTGCTGTGGCAGTGAAATGGCATATAGTTGTGATTTATTAATCTTTACTTTGATTAAATATTATTTTATCAGTAAAAACTTCTATTCAGCTGCATGTTGAAATTCATGTTTCTTCAGAATACATTTAAAATTAGGTATTATACTTCTTCCTAGTTTCTCTTTGTAAGTGTGGTATGGCTTGATTTCAGTACTTTTCTCTCACTGTTTAGTCCATAAAATAGCACTTTTGCCTCTGCCAATAGTTTTATCATGGTGTCATCTAGCTGCAGCTATGGAGGCTGACATTTAGTGACATGACTCCATTTTTCTGCCTGAAGTTATGGTTTAAGTGTAAATGGTATAGGAAAATGGACCAGACAAATGTGAAGTAAAAACTCACCCAGCTGAACAGCTGGGTAAAGCAAATGAAGAGATCTATTTTCTTTCAGTGTTTCAGGTCACGTGGCAAATGTGATTTCAAGAAATACATAAATTTGGATAGTGTGCAGTTAGACGAATAACTAGAAGTGCATGACTTCTAATGACATTGCAAAGGAAGTTTTGATAGGGTGTGATATTGCAACAATGTGAGTGACCTGAACTTATGGTTTCTTATTCAACACAGTAGGTCAGCATGTACAAAAATTTGGGGGAAAAGTCCTGACTTTGCTGTACATGCAGTATGACTTTTAGCATCAACTCCAAGGGAATTAGCATTCCACTGAACAAACCGTAGAGGCTTAAAGCTTATGATTTACAGACGAGAGCTACATCTTTGCAGTGTATTTCAAGCACAGATGGTCATCCTGCAGAGAAACCTACGAGTTCTCTCTTAAGTCCCTGTTCTGTAGTACCAAGGATGTGAATATGAAAAAAATGCCCCCAGCTCTCATTGTTTATACAACTTTGGCTATGCCTATTGCTTCTACACCTGAGTACATAATCATCTTTGACATCAGGATCTGCACAGCAGCTGGGACTCCAGTATTGTTAACAGTTCACATGATTAAGGGCAAGCAGGTGAATGGTAGCTTGCAGTGGGCAATATTTTTACTGTTAGAAAATTTTGAGTCAGGACAGAAAATAATACCAGGAACTTTTAAGGAATGAAGAAACAGTCTGTAGTTTCCTTTCCTGTTATAACCACTTCAGACTGCTTTTGACAGACCTTTAAAATACACATATGGTAGACACCCCTCTACACCTGCACCCTTGAGAACAACACACTTGATGCAAGAACTTATCTTACTTTTCTACATAATCAAGAACCAATCCAGATTTTAGAAGTGACTTAACAATTACTGGTAATAAGTCAAATGTATTTCATAGGTATTTGATCATTCTTTCAATTTCAGTAGCAGAGACTTACAGTACATGTGTGACAACTTTAGGCTTGGGATAAGCAAGTACACTATTTGACTTTTCTAACTTTTTTTCTACTTACAGTAGGTTTGAATTTGAGTCAAAACAACATTTTTTTCCCAGCATCTAGACAAGTTCCAAATCTGTGCTACATAAAGCCAATTTGTATAATTTTTTTCCTGCTTCAGTCATGTTTAGATCCTCAACATTTAATAAAAGAATCCTGTAACTGATAGGGAGGAAGTGATCAACTGGATAATAGCTTTTTAAAGAAAAATAATCTGCTGAAACTAAACAAAAATCCCCTAAAGGGCACACTGAGAGAAATGCAGCCAGCTCTAACTCTGCAAACCTTGGCATGTCTTGAACATATTGTTATCAGTTTTGTCGACTCATGCTTTTATTGCAAGTCTGATTATGTGCTGGGTTCAAGATTTGAGTTCTGAAGTCATGCACAAATATAACAATTTTTTCTTCAGTTTTAAAGAAATCAGTTTCTGATCTTCATAATTGTAGAAGAGATTAATATGACTCAGATGAGCCACAGAAGTATCAGAAAGATTGTTTTTACATCTCAGTTTGTATTCCTATAGCTGGAGGAGGTGAAATGTGAGCTTTTTGCTGCCATTGTACATTAAGAGAGTTTTTATGAGCCTGCTCTCTTTTATTTTTTTTTTTAATCTTGAAAGAATCAAAGAATTGCAGTGTTGTAGCAGCAATCTTGTATCTGACATTTAATGATGGCACCTCTGACCTTCCCAGCTTCAGCTACATTTAGTTCTTGTTATTTTTCCCTGGTCTGTCCTTCTCCTCTTACTCTCAAGGAAGGACACGCAGTCAGAGCAATACTAATTAACAGCAGAATTCATGTTCAGGCAACTACAAAAGGTAATTTCTTGCCTCAAATTATAAACCTGAGATGCTGCTATTGTTTCTACCATCTGCTTTCCTCTATGAGGCATTTGAACTGGATGTGCAGCAATATTATTAACCTTAACTACATTTAAGCTACTACTGTCAAGTAGGAAGCCACCCTTTATTAAAAGGCAACAACAAAACCCACCCAATCCTCCTTGTTTACAAAATCCCACCAAAAGCCTTGACAACCTAGAAGCTTTTCCCTGTGAACAGGTTCCAGATGAAACTGAGTTTTTTGCAGGTGGATCTCTGAACATAGTTGTCTATTTATATACTTACTGTGTTAAAATCAAAAGCACCCTTAGATGAAATTAAAGAAACAAGTAGTTGAAAGTCGGTCATTTTAAGGGAAAATTTGCTTTTGTGCTTGTGTGGAAATAAGTACATATATCATGTGACTGTGATTTACTGCAAATTACAGCACCACTAGAGTGAAAGAGGATGAGTAAAGGAAAAACGTGATCTGATATATTAGGTGTAAACATCAGAACCTGCTCAAAGTTTGTGGACAGAAACACAGCTGTCATCAAGTGGCCACAAAGAAGGGTTTGCAACCTCAGGTTGCTCCTTCTGCCTGGTGAACAGGAGAGCTGCTGCTACTAGAGGTGTATCCCCCACCTCTGCCAGGGAGGGCAGCTGCCCCATGAACACCAGCCCCACCTGGGCTGGCAGCAGGGGCAGTAGCTGTAGGTAGCCCAGCCTTCTGGCGGTCTTGTGTAACAAAACCAGGCAGAGCTCTATTGCTTCTTCCACCAGCCTACTGACCGCTTCGTATACACCTACAATTAGCCCTTGTTAAAATGATACTTCTTTTTTTCCTTGATCTGAGCCATCATGATTGCTCTTTAGAAACAATTTTAAACAATGTTTATATGCGCCTTTTATGTATGAGAGCTGTATTTCTAGAATTGAATATGCTGTCCTGGAAACACTGCAGATACTGTGTCCTAATTAGCTGCTACAGGTACTCAGTACTTTTGTTGTCAATGACCCATGTAAAGAAGGACATCTGAATGAGAAAACTGCTCCAAATGGAAGTTCAATGCAAATGAGCTATTGCATTAAGAAAAAAAAGTGTTCTAAATACCTAATTGGTTAAAACAGATGTTTGACTGGAAACAGTGAATCGTATATGCATTTGACAAGGACGCAGAATTACTAGAATGTCTATGTATAAATAAACATGAATATGATACTCATATACACATGACATCAATATGCATGCTGTATAACACTTCTCACTGGAATAAGGATGTTAGGTAATACTGGGCTTTGTTTTATGGGACTGAAACACAGGAGGACTTAGCATTTTAATGGAAATTCTAACGATGATGTCTGACCAGTTGGTTCAAGGTGGAGCTCAAATGAAAACCTAATTGCAGTGGGTAGCCTTAAACAGTGGCCTGAGGAGAAAGGCACACGCCCAAACAAGCAGTGGTGATCATTCCCAAAGAATACATAAGAAAAGTCCATTTTACCCAAATACTATTTTTAGGGCTGCAAACACAACTTCCTGTTGGAGGCCAGTTCTGCAGCTACTTTGTGATACTCTTAATACTGATGACAATTCTGCACACTGCAGTCTGGACTGGAGCTCCTCATGTGCACTGAAGTACATCCCTCTAGAATAACATGGTCCCACCACTAAAGCACTATATGCTGCACTAGCAATCTGAACTTCCCCAAATTGATAAAACTAGCATTGGCATTTCAAACTTACTTTTTGAACTTGTTTATTATCCCACTTTCATTCTTCTTGATGTCATGCACCATCTTTTGAAGCTTCCTGTAAAATATTAAACAAAGCCAGCATTAAATGTGGCAATTTGTTGTTTATACCCATTTATATCAATTAAGAAAAATATAGAAAATGCTTTTCCAGTAATATTTCACAGATCAAAAATGCTTAATGTATATTCAGTAAGTAGTTTAGTTGCTAAATCATTTGTGTATGCAGTTTCCCTCCATTTTTAAGAGCGTTCTCTGGCATGATTTGTATTATCCTTCTCCTTAATAGAATGAAGTGCAGTTTAAACAATGAAATTAAGACTAAGTGCATCACGAAAGGACATAATTGCCTAAATTAATAGTTTAGAATATTTAGATGTTAACATTTTGTTCAGAACTGACTCTACAACACTCTGCAGCTATAATGGGGTTGCCCTCTGATTTCTGAACATACGTGAGTCATTTTATCAGTGGATAGTTTATCTCATTCCCATAGTGTTTGCAATTATAACAGGAAGAGGAAAAATTACACCATTCCATATGCTGAGAGGGACCTTTCTACATCTGCTAATGATTTTAGAGAAATTGTGGTATGTAGTGAAAATTAATCTCATTTTATGAGTCTTGCTTAAAAAGGACAGTTAAATAATTGACTACTTGTCAGCTTTTGGAATCCTGAAATAAATAACAAAGCCTACTTTTAGTCTTAACAGTATTTATTAACAGAACAGAAAATCTTATTCTCTCATTACATCATCTGGAATTGAAGGATAGTTCAGATTTCCAGCAGCCCTGTAATACAACAACATGGAGTATCCTGTTCTGACAAGCTAGATCATAGGTCTGATACTTAAAGAGTGTTCCTAGAGCTTAAATTTTTGCCCATTTTTACTTAAAAAAAAATGCAACCTATGTTTTTTAGGTTCTCAACTCAGCAAAAAAGAGAATGACAAATAATTCACAAGCATATCTTTAATTGTTGCTCAAACCTCATGCTATTAATTTACAGCAAAAGAATACAGCGTTACCTGCTGATATAAAAAATTATACTTATAGATGTGAGAAATGGGTGCACAGCAAAACGTTTCAAAATTTCCTGCAACAATGCACTACATCTATGAGAACAGCCTGGATTATTATCTAAACTAACCACATACAAAAATTTTGCAAATCTGGGGTGAAGATCTCAGAACTTCTGCTTTTCTGTGGAGGTTTTTTTTTAAAAAATATTCTTTTCTCCTAATAGATGCAGCTTCTGGTTATGCTTGAAGCATCACAAATAGCCATCTTCTGCAGCTTAACGATTCTTTCTTGTGCCCCAGCTGGCACCTGGCAGTGTCTATAAATGAAAAGTAATGAGGAATCAAAAGTATCAGAGGAGATTTAAATGGTTTAGTTTTGGTTTAGGGGAGAATGGTTGTTTGCAAGTGTTTGTGTCTTTTTCAAAAAGGCTTGCCAGCCTTTAATTAGAAATGCATGTGACCATCAGTTACTTTTCTTTCCGTATTTATTGTTTGGTAGAGACAGGCCTCAAACAAAAAAAACCCAACCTAACTGTAGATTTAGATTTGAATATTGCTCATTGCTCATCTCTGGCATTAACAGATCTTTACAATAGCAAAATTATGGCTTTTTTTTTTTTTTTTTTTAAAAAAGGTTTTTAATTTTTCAAATGACTGATTTTATTATATATTGTCACTTTCATCTCTAATACACCCACCCACAAACAAATAAAACCCACCCCAAAATGGGTAACTATGGGTACCTGGAAGAGTTAATTTTCATTTGATCACTTTTAGGTTAATTGATTAGACTATCATGGGTGTTCAATGGGCACTGAAAAAGGCTATATTTTAAAAGAGAATTTTAATGCATACTCTTATTTAAAAAAAAAAAAAAGCATATTTAAATTAGAGACAATTGATAGTTCTACTGCTGGTGTGATCACTTCTTTTTCCCATGCAGATGGACCAAAACATTCCTATTTTTGCATGATCAAATTTATTAAAAATCTCTGCCTCTTATTTCTTATTCTTTTTCTGGAGCCATTTCATTTTCTAATTACAAATTGTTGTGAGTTAAGGAGTGTAAAAATGTCTTTGTGTGAGTTTTTTCAATTTTTATCATGATGAAACTCTTGTAGGATTTTCTGGAATACTTGGTTTGTTGTTGTTGGACAACTTAACTTGTATTAAGCATGGGAGAGTAAGCAGATAACCAGTGCTGTGTATAGTGGTAAATCATCAAGAAAGTCATCAAGCATGGATGATCTCCAGTTCAAGTGGAATCCCCTTTGACCCATGAAATTGAACAAGCTGCAAAAACCAGTCTGTCCAGTTAGCTAGAGGCTGAGATTTCTTGAGGTGCCAGCCAATAGAGTAGGCTACAACTGACAAGTTTTTACAAAGAGCTGTCTGACTTGCAGAAAAGGCAAAGAAAAATATCTAGAAAAGATGAGAGACAGATAGCAAAGCCTATAGCAAGGGGATTCTCCAAATCTTAAGGGTCTCCAGCTCAAGTCCAAAGCCATTCCAGAGTGATGAGGAAAATGAAGCACAGAAGGGCATTTATTGGCTTGACATTTTGCCTGGATCTGTGTATCTGGCTAGCTCTCAAGTAACTTTTGTCTGACTGTCAAATATTTTTCTTTACTTAAGCCAATACTCCAAGTAGAGAGTTTCATTGTTGGGAAAACTTAACAGAGCAGAAGCTCTGGGATTATCTAGGATATGGAAGCTACTATGGCCCAATGTAGACAGCCCTTGCTGCAGGTACATAACAACCACCTTTCTTCACAACATGTCTGAGTCAGGACCTCATTACCAACTAATGTTTATTCTCTAGTTGTTCTCTTACAATGAACAGATACTAGAAACATTCAAGGACCTCAATCAGCTAATACTGTAAATGAAAATAATAAGTAATGCTAGTTCTACCTTTCATTGCATGAAACTTCAGAGTTGACTCTTGACTATAAGCAGCAACTCTTCATTCAACTTGGTTATACATAAAACCAAGCTTGCAGATAAAGGTGCAGTCTGTGTCAGTGTTAATCTCTGAAAACAGTTTTCAGCAATATAGAGCTATTTTGAGATCCAGTTTAATTGTGACAGGCATAGACTAGATGGGACCCTTCAATTGGGTACTCACTGCACACAGAATAGATTTTCAACTTCTGCAGATGAGAAGTCTGGAAGTCTTGGCTTGGAGTTTCTAAAACATTTTTGATTTCTAACAAATACATTAGAAATTCTACATGTTGGAGGGAAAAGCATAAAAGACTGTTGAAGGAAATGCTATTTAGCCCTGTGTTGCTATTTTTCTTATTATCAATTTTGACCTCCAACAATTCGGGATTGTCAGATGTAATGACAAAGGGCTCACTAGCTGTGATACATATATAAAGAAAGAAGGAAAGGTTTAGCATTGCAAACACAATATACCCTGAAAGGATTTGTTATCACAAAATACCTAGCTGTGCTCAAGGATGGGTGGAGCTGCTTTGAGATACAACAAAATGAAACAAAACCACCCTCTCTTTGATCTGGTCACAGCTCAGCATATGAGGAATGTATGCCAAGCAAAGGGCGATGCATGAGCCTGGCCTGTGGCATATCCCCACTCTCAAGCATCAGATGGAAGGTTCTGGCTATTTTGCATACAAGCTATCCCACAAAAGTGTTCCAAAGTTTAAATAATTTTTAAAGAGATAAAAAATATAAATAACTGAAGAATAATAAAATGTGCAATAAGCTGCTAACTTGGATGTGAGACAGGGTGCAGAGTCCCCGTCTTGAGAAAGAGGAATCTGTCTTAATTTCAGACAGATCTGTGTAATAAGAAATTCTTCCACCATTCAGATTGTTTTTTGAGAAATTGTATTTATCAGCATTATAAATCTGACGACATATGCAAATATGTCCTATGTAAATACATATATTATGGCTCAGAGCATCTGGCATGAATGTCTCCTCAGTGGCTGTGGCCTCCCCCTGCTCCTGTGAGCAGAGGGTGATCTCCTGTGTGCATGAAGGGCACAGTTCACCTACCTGTGCACAGAGAATCCAGTACTCTGGGCCTTCAGCACACAGACTGAGTGTCAGTATTTTAGCTGTACAGGTGCCTACATCACCTGGTGAGGGACAGCCCCTAGCAAGTGACACCTCTGCTGTAGGAATGCACTGCGTGGGCTCCAGGGCAAGAGTCGGGGCCCACTGCTTCATTGCACCTGGCTGCGAGCACAGACGTGTGCACTGAGCTGGGAGTGGTGCTGATAATGTTTTTGGAAACAGGGCTGACTGCAGCGTAAGTAGGCAGCAGTGACAAAACAAAAAGCAGTTTAAAATGAATCACAGGAAGTTTACTGTATTACAAGCATGCTTATTTCTGTTTATCTGGCGGTCTAGAATTATACCTCCTTAAATTTCTGCTCCTTACAGAACTGTCTGAATTATCTGTTATGCCTCTTAAAAAGCCCCCATCTGCACTCATGGACCAGTTTCTTCATTTAAAAAAGGTTAGAATTTTGAACAGGATCTATTCAGACACATCTAACAAGGGAAGCTTTATAAACAATATTGACACATTCAATGTTAAGTGACCTGCCTATTCCTTCTCCTCCTGCTAATGTCAGCTAGATTTTAACAGATTGAGTTGAATTGGTTTCAAAACAGTAATAATAATTTTTAAAGATGACCACAGTGTAAATTAGTCAGTTTGCACTCCAGTATCAGTTCATATACCTTTTTCTAGGTACATCTGTTTCTCACTGACATTCTGTGTCTAAAGTCCCATGTTCTGAAGGTCATTACTACCTCCATTCACTTAAAGTAAGACTGCAGTTAGGTGTAGCCCTCATTTCTGTTTTGAGAAAGGCAGCACAATAGATCACATGAAAACAAAAAGTAGTTATTTCTTTTTTTCCAGACAATTTCAAATGCTTAGCAGTAGAAACCTAGAATGGGATTTAGTAAATACAAATTTAGACATAAAACAAAAACATCCCAAAAAGCCCTACCTGCTTAAGCTATAAAGTTTTACAAAAAAGAACCACAAAAAAGAAGAGAGAAAGAAAGGAGGAGTATAGTAGAATTTGGAGAATAAAAGCTAAGTTATTAGAAGATAAAAGCCAAAAATTAAAGAGCAAAAAAGTTACTACATCTTTCTTTGTTATTTAAAAAACCCATACACACATTAAAACATGAAACTAAAGGAGGAGCAGCATGCTCAAACCCACTCCCCCTCCTTTACTGCCTCTCACACCACAATTATTCCACCACGTTCTCCCCAGCTGGCCTTTATTTTGTGTTTCTGTTAGCTTTTATTTTTATAATCAGGTGTGCAGGTGACCAAATTAACAAAAAGAGAAACTTATTGTTTCTGGACAAATGGAAAGACTCTTGCTTGCTGGGAGGAGGGGAGGCACCTAGAAGGGAAATTGTGAGAGTACTACATGAGGCTTTGAAAAGCTGATGCTCTTATCTTGAACTATTTTCTGTAGCTAAATTAAGGAACAAAAAAAACCACACCACCTTTCTTACAATAGGCTTCCACTACCACATGCGCCTGACACAGTCTTTGTAGAAGAACACAGATCTCAGTGAACTGGGTGTTTTCATAAGATGTAATTTCATATTACTTACCAGTTTTGTGCATCTAAAACAACCCAATTAATTATATAAAACAACTCCCTCCCCTACCGCCCCTTCTAATTGTGCATTAGAAAGCAAAAGAAAATTCCACAATACAGAAAGCATCTGCTTCCTCGTGTTTGGCCTCATTCAAGTGCTTCAGGTCTCCACATGCACACGCCCCTACTTCATATGGTACCTGAAACAGTGAGAGTGGAGTTCCCTTGCAAGGAAACATAGGCTGGTATCGACTGTCTGGGCTGGAGCTGGCGTTTTCAATGACTGTTAAATGCGTTTAATATATAAAGACATAGCCAAATTCTTGAGGTACAATCAGATAAACTTGAGTTACTGCTGGTCTAGGATACAGGGTTACTTCCCGTCATCTGCTCTAGGGGCTTATCACAGCCCACCCCATGCAGTACCTTTCATGATAGCAGAGGAGTAAGTTTGGAGCTGGAGGTAGTAACCTGTGACACTTCAAGGCATTGAGCTTTTGATCTTTATCTGTAAAGCTTTCTCAAAGCTGTGAAGAAAAGTTGAAAGAGGACTGCTTTTGGGGAGAAGTCAATTACAGACACCTATCTGAAAGGAAGCAGGAGCAATGAATTGTCTTCTGCTTCATTCACAAGATGCACAAGAGGAAATGATTATAAGTAGTTTTGTCAAGAGTTGATTTTTTTTTTAAAGTCTACATAACATCCTATTTTTGTCCCATTTTCAATCATCTGATATTTTGTCTAAAAGCAAACCCCATAATTACAGCAGGTGTGCATTTACGTGGTACACACAGAAGCACAGAAAGGCTAAATATTGATTATACTTTTCATCTTCACATGCCCTCCATGTAACTTTCACAAAGATGGTGTTTGTCTCTCTTTTACTGCTGACACTGACTGAATATGTGAAAGTATGCAGCATGTAAAGGCATAACACATCTTTGACTCAAATCAGTCCTAACATGCAATTCAACAGTATAACTACTATGAGATGGCTGGGAATTCTGTACACTGGAAGAACATATGCAGATTTATCAGTGGGGCTGAGACAGCTAATGCCCTATCAATGAGAGCAACTGCTTGGTGCAACTGCTTCCTCATATTACATCAAGGCTGAGGTTGTTATGGATAGAATGTTAATACCAACAATTTCATGTGTTTACATTTTACAATATTTTTTTGCAATTACTTTTCCTTTTGTTTAGCATAGTAGACCTGGTTCCCGTTATCCATCTTTACTGCTTGTGGGAGTTTCACAGCTGGTTTTGGCTATCACAAAGCAGGGCCAGGCCCTTTTTTTGTATACCTTTTTAAATATAAATAATAAAAGCTGAAGGCATTTCAGGTTTGGACACACCTTCCCTCTTACCCAGCTTGCTCTCCCCATTATTCCAACTAAGTAATAGTGACTCTGTAAGTAATACCAAGAATAATGATCTATTGTGACATGCGAAGTGAGTATTGCACATCACTTTGTGACACAAAAAGTTAAAATACCTTTTCTGTTCTGTAACTGACCTGCTTTTTTTTGAGTGTTTTTGGTTAACTGATCCCTTTTATTCACCAGCTGTCTGGATATCAGCTGATGCATAAAAAACCAAAAAACTTACACAAGCTAGATGCACAGGGTCTGCTCATTTTTTTTCTGAAAGGTTTGCAAGCAGCAGAGAAAATACTAAAGACATTAGATTACTCTAGAATACAGTTACATTTAAAACTAACCAAGTGCTGTACCTCCCTGAAGGACTAGGACCCTACAGCCTGGTAGGTGAAGGAGAGCAAGGACAGAAATTTAAAAGAGTAAAGTAGTTCACCAAAAAGAGGAAGCACAAAGTAATTGCAGGGGATGTGGAGCGGGGTGGCGGGGGGGGGCATAGAGACAGGATTTGGTACAGACCCAGAAAATAACCACCTGTAAGTAGTACCATTACTTTTAATCAGAATTCTACAGGCATTTTAAAGGTGAGATAACATTTCTGTCATTCCTGCAGCCATGTAGATTGAACGACTACTGTAAGCACATGAAGGACATAGAAGTGAATGGAAAGGTATGAAAACTGAGTGAATTAAACACAAAGATGAAGGTGAGTTCTGCTGTTTTTCCTCTTCTTCTACCTCTTCCATAAATTTCAAATCTGCAGTTTTAGTTCTGGTCACTTGTCCATGGACAACGAAAAAGTCCATGTCTAACTATGTAATGAGTTTGACCAAGATTTAGCCAGATGTTTAAGCACACATCTAACTTCAACTACCTTAAAGTTAGGTAAGTACTTAAGTTTTAAGTTAAGGTCTTGCTAACGTGGACACGTAAGCACTGACAAAAGATAAATAATTTTACTTCATGATCTGAGAGCAGTCTTCATCAGAGTCTGTGTTTCATTTAAGATTGCTACTAAAATACTTTTCTAACTTAGTGATTTTATTCCAGTAAGTTCACAGACTGTGAAAGGATAAAATAAATTGTGTGTTTTTTCAATGGGCTGAAAAGCTTTTTGGGGTCAATAGTTTGAAGGCAAGGTGCTGTGTGCACTAGAGAAAAAGGTTTTCTCAACACCCTCTGAACACTTTTCCTTAAACTGAAAGTGCATTTATATGCACTATGGTCTGCATTTGCTCCACCAAATGGTGCTCTGACAGCCAAATAAAACAAAGCAGAGCTTCTAGATATGGCATTAAACTTCAAACACTCCCATTAGCCTACTCCTAGAGACAAAATAAGCCCAGAAATATTAATGCTGCCCAATATTCACAAGTCACCAAGACTGGTTCCAGGACAGTAGCTTTTATGTATATATATAGGTTCTAGATACACCAAGTAGATGAAAGAAGTTAAGGGAATCACTCATTTTTTGATTTTTATAAATTCGCATTGCTTTTTGTAGAGCCAAGTGTTTTCTTAAAGTATTGCATTATTGGTTCTGTTCATACTTGCTCAGCATGAGTAACAGTAAAGGAAACCCCCCCCAAGCTGGACTTTCACCATGTTTTCTAAACTGTGCTTTATGGCTCAGTACTCCCTTTTCCATCTCTGACAAGATTTTTCCCTCTCTCAGGCAGTTTCTCTACAGGAATGTCTGAGCTGGAAGGACACAGGAACTCTCTCTCATTCCTCTCTAGTGCACAATTCTTTTATTTATTTATTTTTTACTCATTAAGAAATGAAGTGTAGCAACTAATTTCCTCTGTGTATTTTTGCTCAAGTTGTGTAAAGCTTATAGCAAAAATTGCAGATGTTGTATCTTCTGGCTTTAATATTATTTAACTGAATGCCTTTAGCATTAGATTCCCTTCAGCTGGAGTGGTTTTACCACCTGTTTAGAATCAAAATGACAGGGGTGCAGGATAATGGACATGTTTTTGACACGTGATGAAGACTAAAATACTGCTGTCCGTGGGCTGAAAGCATTTTTGCTTAAACTACAGAAGCTCTATATCCACCATGGACTCAGGGTGGCACTGGCAAGGATCCATGAGAGGCTACCTGTGGATCCACCTGTATTGTTTATTTTGTACTGAACTCTATAAAATTTTGTTAGAGCTTTGGAGAGGTGTTTTGGTTTTAATGAAGTCCACATTGGCTACTACTGAAAGGGGAAATTCTGCTCTTCTCTGCCTTTGGTGTTTACCCAGCTATGATGAATCCTGGAACTACCAGCTGTGAGACTAACTTCTTTTTTCTTTTGCCTATTTGGTATCAGCAGGATCATTTCCAGTTTCGTCCCATGGTCATGGGAACCATAATTACTGCCAGTATGAAGGCAGAGACAAGTGGCAGGGCAAGCAGAGGCCTTGGAAAGTTTGGAAGAAAGGGAGTTCCTCCTTTGACATCAGCTCAAATTTATACTAAATTAAATTGGCCACATAATTACAGCTTCTGTAGCACTTAACTGCCTCTGTGCTTCTTGCACACACACCTATAGTGTCCATATTTTAAGAAATGAAGTAATCATGTAGCCTTATAGCATAACCATTGTATTAATGGGCTACGTCGTCCAGCTGCCCTTGCATTAAGCTTGAAAAATGTATGCTCATGTTTTTCATGTTATTGCCTCAGGATGCATTATTTTAATTCTTTCTAAAATGTTTACTGTGTAGTATATAATTTATGTTGAGGTCAAATGTGTAGCATTGTACATCTGGCTTTGCTTACATCTGGAAAATTAACTTGTCCAAAATGTTACATATTAACAGATTCAGATAAAGATAAAAGAATTTCCAAAATTCTTTTACCCCTCAGTCATTTACTGTGGCTGTCACAAACTTATTTGCACAGTATGTAAAGACCTTTCACTGTTTACCAAAAATCTACGACAGTTCCCTACAGACAAATGAGAAAATAATGTCACTTTCAGCCACTGTATTCCATCAGTTTTCCAATTCTTTCATCTGCTGAGCACATAAAAGCAGTGGTATTTGCTTTCTAAAATAAATATTTGCTTATCTATCACATTGTAAAATGCTTTAGGGTACTTAGACTATAAAAGTTGTCATATAAAACTAAAATCAGTCCTCTAATCCAGCAATCACTTTAAAACCCACAGAAAACGTGTAAGAAAAACTACTTAGTGAGCAGATTTGTTCTCTCTTTTCTAATTATCAGAGATATATAAATTATTTGCATAAGTGAAGATTGCTAAAAATTACTGTTCTGATTCCTGCAAGGTTATGCTTAACTATGAAAGTAGTAATTTTATGGCATTTCCATTAAACACATTAAATGGAGTGGGTCACAAATCTCTCTTGTTGCAGTGTGAATACAGTAATACAATCGAGAAGCACAGTGTAATCCTGAACTGTAATGGTTCAATAAAGTAAAAGGAAACATTGGAATTTTTAAATGTCCAAAATTTCATTTAAAGTAACATTGTTAACATTAAGGAAAATTATTTCAACACTATAAGTTGTCATTTTTTTTCAGTTTCTGTTCTGCAGATAACTGAAATGTTAATATTTCCCTCTATGTTTGGTCACAATGCTGGAGCTGCCTGCAGTGTTGAAACTCCAGATGTCATTAATCCTTGAAACAGAAAGGACAACCAATGGAATTCTTAACATATTTTAAAATGTTTCATTACACCTTGGCACAACTAAAATTTGATTCCATTGTTCTTGATTACTGTTTTTTTCTTTTTCAACTGTTGACTTACAAGTTTGCTTCCCAAAACTATCAGGCAGCACAGAGTGATAATCAAGTAGCAGAGCAGACCAAAGAGTAAGAAAGGGAACCAATAAAAACAATATTTATTTTCAAGTAAAGAGGTATTTACAGCTATTTATCCCAATGTGAGAACTCTTTTTTCCCCCCTCCTGATAATCTAAGTGTTTTCCAAGCCATAACAGCATGGAGGGCTTTTTGCAATATATTATGATTGGCATATTTGCCTTCCAAAAATAAAAGCATCTATCACATTCTAGTGTAGTGTACATTATGTAGGTTTTGAATGAACCTGTAAAATCTGAAACTGCTTTGTTCTGGAATCAACATATCACTGGGTATTTACAATGTCATATTATGATTTAATATCTAGCACTCTGCACATCTGTGTAGGGGTATATTTTTTAAAAAAGCTGAAAAACAGTTACACCAAGTTTCTGGAACTATTTTATTTTTTCCATGGCGAAGAAAATTAAATAATTGTGTTGTTTGCTTGGCTATTGGCCCTTTGTTATTTGATGTAAAAAAAAAAAAGGCAAATCTTTTGATCCAACCTATATTACTATCTTTTGCTGAATAACTGACAGTCACAGGCCTAAGATGATGTCATTTGTGATTGCTATATTTGGCAAATGCTCCTACTATGGCCTGTTATTTTGGCAAAACTGCAATGTTGACCTAATTTTACCCAGACCTAATTTTATTTGGAAGACTGGGCATGAGCAGCAGTAGTGGAATAAACTATGTCAGTGACTGAACAATTCTGACAGCCTAAGTAGAATGAAACTGTATGTACTATATAAGCATAGCTGCTCATTGCAAGGGGGGTTGGGCTAGATGACCTTTAAAGGTCCCTTCCAACCCAAACTATTGTATGATTTTATGATGGCTGATCCTGTGAACAGACCATACCCTTACACTACCTATGTACAGAGATTAAACTAGGGCTCTTCACCATAGTTTCAAAATTACATCACATAATCTTTGTCCACATTGCCATATTTTCATTTAAAGCATAGGTAGATCATAGTCACACTTAAACACACTTTCCTATAAGCAGCATCATAGGCAGGAAATTCTGTATGGGAGTAATTTACTATGTGGTGATTTGGGGGGGGGGGTGGGGAAAGGTTTGGGTTTTTTTGATTTGTTTTTGTTTGTGTGGAGTGGTTTTTTGTTTCGTTTTTGAGTAAGAGGGCAACTTAGAGATTAGTCCAGGCAGGATGACATAGCTGGAGAGAAGGATGGTTAAGTGAGAAACAAAAACAACTTGTAAGAGATTGTTATCATTAAATGCTTGTGTGGATAGAAGGGAAGAAGGACAAATAGAGATGGAGCGGAGGCTATGCTATGCTTAAGCAAGGCCAGAGGGAGAAGCAACAGGAGGATTTGACTGAGGAAGTCACATTGGGGGTGAAAGAAGGGATTTTTACAGTCATATCTGGGAAAGTTTGCCCTTCGTATCATTCCATTCCAAAGTTCAGAGGTGAGAGAGGTTTGTAAACTGTTTAAACTGACAGAAAGCTAGAGGAAATAGAGATTTTACACCTTCGTCATTTATTCACAATCCCATGCTTTGTATGGTAAACTGGACCTAACAGTCCCACAGAGAACTTTTGTTTGTACTCATCAGCATGGTAAATGTAGCTGGTGCCGTCCTTTCTCCCATGCCTGTCGAGTTAAACTTTAAAGACTGCAAACAATCAGCACTGTGATTACACACGACCTTACGTTCAGTCTACATTTTGTTGGGCTGAAAATGTGGGTGCACCAGAAAAGCTTCTGTCATGCAAAGTTTAACTGTGCAGTGGAAAGTTTTCAGGAGAAAGTGGAAGCTGAGATAGAAGGGTGGTGTATCAGAAGACCTTCAAGGCTGTTATGCCCGTAAAGCCTGAGGGTGGAGGCAGATGAGGCTTTTGCTAGAAACAGAAGAACAGGGCAGGTAGAAGAGGGGGGGGCATGACTTGTGAAGAAGAGACAGCAATAAACAACTAAAAGGAGCTGATCTGGAAAAAAATCTCCTATGTGGAACAGTTGATTTGGGCCTCTAGACCACTGAGCAGTGTGCAAGTAATGAGGCATTTGCATAGCCTTTCCTCCAAAGTCTTTATAACTAAAAGGGGGTTAGGGGGCTGGGGGTAGAGAATTTAAAGTTGGATATGGACTTTGGTACCCAGTTCTGTCATGGGGAGCATTCTCCTCCTCACTTTGAAACTCCAGTTTCTTTGCTGCTTGAGTTTATTTATGGCCTTTCGTCTTGTTAAAGTCCACTGATGCAATAAACTACGTTAAAAATTTACTTGAAAAAACAGATTAAGTTTCTAAGTCAGTTTGCTATAAGTCACTATGAACAGGAACTAGTAGAACTACTATAATAAAATATTTTCTTACAGTGCAAAACTAATGTTCAGATATTGCCCATTAATTTTCTCAAAAAGTAAATATTATGTTACGACATTCTAGCCTTAGAAGGTATAATTTTACAATTAAATATAATTTCACTTCTAAATGCATTAATTTTCTGCTTATACACTTTCAAGAGGAAATGGCACCAGAAAATCCTCTGGTAAATTGAAGACCTACTAGTTGCAGCCAAACTATCAGTAGGAAATTAGTGAAGACCATAAATAACTTCAAATATGATAGACCACTAACAGACATTCAGGCCTTAAGCAAAATCCTCTTGATTTTAATAGAATTAGGATTTTAATCCTCCTGTTTAGTAAGGGATGTTAAAACAAGACATTGCAAATAAATTGACATACTTGCCCAGCCAGAGAAAAAAGTCAGTGGGCTTTTTTTCACTTACTTTTCATTAGGGAGTTATGGTTGGAGATAGTGATTTCAAGGGCTTTTTGGGGTAAGAACTGCTTCAAAATAGTCCAGTCATCTGAAAAAAACATTAAACTCCCCTCTTGAAAGAGTCTGCAATCTGGAAGTTATCGGTTGCATAACCTTAGGCAAGTGAAAGCATGTGGTACACTTCTGGTTTGTGCCATGGTTTACCCATCACTGCAGTGGTGATGGTAACGATGCCTTTGAAAAGGTATTTGTGATACACAGTGAAGACAGCTATGACCAGAGGGTCATTATAAAGGTTTGTGGTCATAATTAAAAAAAATTAAAAAACAAATTATAAAAAAATTAAAAATAATTATAATAATATATTTAGATATAACTATATAATATAAATATAATACAAAAATCTAAAAATGCAGCAAGTCTAAAAAGATCATAGACAGTTTGGGTTGGAAGGGAACTTAAAGATCACCTAGTTCCAAGCCCTGCCATGGACAGAGACACCTTCCACTAAACCATCAAAGTCACTCAAAGCCTCATCTAATCTGGCTTTGGGATTATTTTTTCCAGATTACATGGAAGCAATTAGAACACACAAGTAGAAAACATTAAGAATTCAAATCTGACTTAAGACTTGCTAATGCAATAAAAAGCTAAGTCTGGTAGGCTCAAATACACCCATGGAGAATAGATGAACTTAGCAAAACCACATAATATCTAGTTTTTCAGATCTACTTTAAAAAAAATCAAAAGCTCTACCCTCAGACACTGACTCAACAGCAGTGCTACTTTAATTTTTGCTGCTACAAAGCAAACATTTTAAGAAAGCTGTCTTCAGAAAAATGTAAATGATAATTACACCAATTGACACTATGTTTGGTAGGAATACTTCCTGGCATTGCACCTTGGCATATGGAGGAAGGTACATTTTTAAAACAACCATTGAGTTTATATAAAAGATTCAATACAAACTGAACTATTTATGTGTTTACCATGCAGATACAAGACTATACTAGGAAGTCAACTGCACTGTCAACAGGTCACATAGCGCAAGGGGGTATTTGGCTGTTTCAAGGAAGGAAGAAAAGGCTGCAGCCATGTTATGCTGAACTCTTCCTATATTTGCACATCTCTCCCAACTTTATCCTATAAATATGAACTCATGGTAATGTAATGAGTTCTGCCATATGTTTTTAAAATCCTGTTACTGTAGTAAGACCATGTAGCCAAATCCCCAGGTTTCTGTCTAAGGAGGTATTTCGACCTGCTCAAATTAAAGCATGTATGCCCTTCCACTGCATGCAGCAAGAACACTCACATGTTTGAGGAATGTGTGCTCCCATGTTCCTTGTGCAACTAGGGTGAGTTGGCCATGAGAAGGAGAAAAGTAGCTTTTAATACTTAAAACACAGCAAAGCAGAGCTACCTCCTTCTCTTCCTTATTTTTCAATAATTAAATCTTCAGACAAGATTAAGAGTCTCAGCCAGCATGAAGCTGCATCAGTGGTGTGATGTCTGCCTTTCTGGTTTAAGGCTTGTGAATCACTTCACAAACAAGTTGTGCACCATTATAACCCTCACACATGGTCCCACTCTGAACACTTGAAAGTAATCCTGCTTTAATTGTTTGCAAAGGTGCAGAAGATGCATCCTGGCTACAATTTTATCACAGCAGAAATTGTGTGTTTTATTTCTTTCTGTACCAGTAAACATCTTGATCACCTCAAGCCTTCCATTATATCACTCAGTTTAGTAGCTTGAGATTGCTAGTTCAGACCAACATTGAGACCTGACATTGTTTAAACCATTTTAGACTATTTAAGATGATAAATTGCAGACACCGAACAAATTCACTGTCTTCTTTCCCCTATCCATTGAGCTTTCCACTTGCCTGGGCTGTAGGATGCAGTCTGCTAGGCTTTCATTAGCTGTACTTCAGTAGTACGGAAAGAGTAGATACCAAGACATGCCATTCCATCAATGTTAACTTTACAAGGGAAAATTCTGATTTGTGTGAGGGCTTCTGAGGAGAGCAAGAGACTTGAGAATGGTTTATATATTAGTATTGAGTGAGTGCTTGAGGTATTTTAGGAAAAAATATTTTTTAGTATTTCATTCTTACTTTCCAGGGAAGGGATAGGTTTCTATGCTGCTTGAATTTGAAACAGCCCTTCTTTTAACTATTCAGAAAAAAGTAATGATGAAAGAGCCTTGAGGTTCCAACTCCACCAGCACACCAATTCAGTCACACTAAAAATACTTCAGTAATGGTCAGCTTCTGCTTTTTGCCTCTCAAACCCTACATTTAACATTGTTCTCCTTCACTTAGGAACATTTCTCATTTTCCATTTCCCTCTATTCCACCAGTTTTTTCAAAAATTAGGAAATATTACTGAACTTAACTGCAAAAGCCATCTTCATTTGACACTGATTAAACCATTAAGCAATTCATTCAATTTTGCTAACTTGCATAAGGTTTATACATCTTAGTGAGTCAAAGACTACTTTCTTACAGCTTTGAAAACACTTTTAGAATGTGCTTTTCACTGCAGATGAAACAGACACGCATTTTGCTTTGAAATCTGTGCCGGATTAATCACCCCAGACCTGTATTTCCCTTCCGCACTTCCCTGTACTGCCCTGCCGACAAGCAGTAACTTCGTTTTATTCCAAAACTTCCTTGTGCTAGGAATCTCCCAGTCCTCCCGGCAGCCGCTCCGCCCGGACCCTGCCGAGCCCCGCGCCACTCGCGGACCCACCCCTACCTGAGCTTCTCGCCGGCCGGCACGGTCAGCTTGTTCAGCTTGTCCATGCTCCGCGCTGCCCGGGACGCGCTGCGCTCCTCCCCACCCGGCACCTGCCGGCGCGGCCGCTTCTCCCTGCCGGGGCTCGGCTTCCTGGTGCCGGGACTGGGAGCACGGCGGAAACTTGTCTACCAGTAAAGCCTCCGCCGGGTTAAACCGCGGCCATACCAGCCTGTTGAAGCCTCTGTCCGTCCTACCCGCAGGCGCCGGCAGAGGAGGGACCCGGTGCTCGGGGTGCCGTGCGGACCCCGCCCCGTCCGGCGGCGCGCACAGGTGGCGGCGGCACCGGTAGCTGAGGTGGAGCCTTTGGAAATGGAAACGCGAGGCCTCACCAAGCCGCTCCTCCCTTTAGACCTTTCGGAGCGCCTTAGGGAAGCGCTTGGCTTGGCCTTGGAGGAAGGTGAGCCAGCAACTCGGATCCCCGGTTCTACGGCGGGTCAGGGCTGGGTGAGCCGCAGTGGGATGTGGCAGGGCCGGGTAACTCGCCCTCCGCTGAGCGTCCAGCCCCGGGTGGCCTTGCAGGCTGCGGGGACCGATGCAGGCACCTGGCTCCCTTCTCCCTTCTGCTCCTCTCCACTTCCCAGTGAAGATGTGCTAGGTAGCAACACGCTGCCATGGGAACTTTCCCTCCCCAGTTTTGCTGGACTAGTTATCCACAGCCTTTTGAAAATAACTGCCAGGGAGAAAAAAGAACAACCCAAAAAACCCCAAACATATTTTGTCACCATTTCTTAAACGAGGGCAAGAGCAAGCCCTGATCATCCCAAGGACACAGGGTGAGGCTGTTCCCACCCAGGATGTACACAGCTTATCTGTGTTTTATGGCTCTGGTACCTCTGAGCCTGGGATTTTTTTTTCTTAGTCTTGGTCTCAACCATTTACTTATCTTTTAAAGTGAACCTTATAGACAGCTGTGTTTGGTTTTGGTTTGTTGTTTGGTTTTGGGTTTTTTTTGAGAGACAATGCACACACATGTTCATGTTCAGTCTTTATACTGAAGTGCTGATCATGTGAATTCAATGTGAATTCAGCACCTCTGGAGAATGACTCTTGTTTGTCTCTTTCTGTATCTGTATCTTTTTTTTTTTTTTTTTTTTTTTTTGTCTTAAATGTCATCTGCATAATGTTAAAATGTTTTGGTAAGTGCAAAAAGTTTTGAGGACTCCCAAAGTTATTTCTTGGCAAGATTCTCATGCCGCTTCAGCTGAAAATCCACATGGATGTGTCTGTGTACTGACTATAGTTTTTCTTGTGAAAATGCAGTAGCAAAACAGACTTCCCTGGCTGGTGCTGATGACTGTGGGGAGAGAGCCTGCCACAAGATTTGTGGCTTTGATAACAGTATTGCTCTATTCTAGGCATGGTTGACGTTTTGCTCTCTGAACTTTCAAAATGGAAATCACTGGATTATTTGCATTATTTATCTAGGAAAGGTCTATAGTGAACAAATTGCCCCTTTGTGGATATCTCATCAAGTTAATGGAATTTAAAGAATAACATAATTAATAATAATTAATAAATGCAGGGAGAAACATGATGAAGTTCAACAAGGGCAAGTGTAGAGTTCTGCATTTGGGGAAGAAAAACACCATGCACCAGTACAGGTTGGGGGCTGACCTGCTGGACAGCAGTGTAGGAGAAAGGGACCTGGGAATCCTGGTAGACAGGAGGATGACCATGAGCCAGCAATGTGCCCTTGTGGCCAAGAAGGCCAACGGCATCCTGGGGTGCATTAGAAAGGGTGTGGTTAGTAGGTCAAGAGAGGTTCTCCTACCTCTTTATTCTGCATTGGTGAGGCCGCATCTGGAGTATTGTGTCCAGTTCTGGGCCCCTCAGTTCAAGAAGGACAGGGATCTGCTTGAGAGAGTCCAGCGCAGAGCTACAAAGATGATTAAGGGAGTAGAACATCTCCCTTATGAGGAGAGGCTGAGGGAGCTGTGTTTCTTTAGCTTGGAGAAAAGGAGACTGAGGGGTGACCTCATTAATGTTTACAAATACGTAAAGGGTGAGTGTCAGGGAGATGGAGTTAGGCTTTTCTCAGTGATGACCAGTGATAGGACAAGGGGTAATGGGTGGAAATTGGAGCATAGGAGGTTCAAGGTGAATATGCGAAAAAATTTTTTTACTGTGAGAGTGACAGAGCACTGGAACAGGCTGCCCAGGGGGGTTGTGGAGTCTCCTTCACTGGAGTCATTCAAAACCCACCTGGATGCGTTCTTGTGTGATGTGCTCTAGGTGACCCTGCTCTGGCAGGGGGGGTTGGACTAGATGATCTTTGAGGTCCCTTCCAACCCCTAAGATTCTATGATTCTATGATAATAATGTTGAATGTAATTTACTACACAAATCTCTGGAATTCCACACTGCATTGTATCTGGTTGTGAACTGGACATTTTTTCAAGTTTATTCCCAGAAAGTTATCTTTAAAATTTAATGTTTTAAATTAGTTAAAGTTAACACTGGCAATATGAAGAAGTGGGTATAAATACATTGCAGTCCCACTTTACTTTTTGCTTGTATAATCTTCCTGCTATATCTGAACCTATGTCAGAATTTGGGATTTGCTCATTAGGCTCATGCAGTGATTTCTCTTAAACAAAAACTGCCTCTTGCCTGACTGTGGCAGAAATCCCAGACCATTTCCCTTTGAGATCTTTGGTGGCAGCCTGTCATTTGTGCTACCACACTGGTTTTGCCTTGTTTCTTCCTGACTCAACAGTTCACGGGTTTAGTTTTACTGCTTTGCAGTGCCTGGTGTGGAGGGTTTTCATGCCTATCCTTGCAGCCCTGTCACTTTGCTGTGTCTGGGAAGGGGCTGCTGCTGATGCCTTGTGCTTAGGGCAGTCTCTGCATCCCCTGCACTCTGGGCTTGGTGACAGGGTGGCTCACCCAGGGTCTCTCATCCCTGTGATCTGCTGGCCCACATGTTTGTATAGCTGTGCAGTGAAATATACTGCGGAAAAAGTCAGTTACAAATTATCTAGCAAAAGTCGCAAAGAAGGGGGTTTTAACTGCATCACTTCTCTGATTTTTTTCAGTGCACAGGTGTTTGTGAGGTTGCAGCACAGCGTGGAAGGAATAGGGTGTGTGACTGCTTAGACTGGTGCTGCTGCCAAGAAGTTACTCCTAAGAAATTCTCCACTGCGTGAGACTTGTCCATGAGATTTTTGAGGCGTCTGCCGTGGGGCCTCTCCACTGGTCATACCTCAGCCTGCTTGCTTCTTCCATGCACACATATAGCCCAATACACAGCCCTGTTTCGCTTTAATATCTGCAAGTTTGTAGCCAGAAAGCCTCAAATCCTTTCCTACTACTCCATCAGGGCTTGTTTTTACCTGTTTGGAAAGCAGTGCAGAGTAAATGTTTGCCCTCACAGCCCTAGCCCTCTGATACTGGATTACACAGGGTTTATCTTACTTCCCTTGATGTCCATTCCTACCAAGACATACTGACACTGGGATTTTTGCTTGGGGAGAAAAGAGTCCTGGCCTAGAATTGGCAGAGGTACCAGGGAATGTGGCCGAATCTCTTTGTTCATTCAAGAAAGCTGGGGAGGGACCTTTTACAAGGGTATATAGTGATAGGACAAGGGTTAATGGCTTTAAACTGGAAGAGAGGAGATTTAGGTTAGACATTAGGAAGAAATTCTGTGAGGATGGTGAGATACTTAAATAGATTGCCCAGGGAAGTTGGAGATTCCCTATCCCTGGAAGTGTTCAAGGCCAGGTTGGATGGGGCTTTGAGCAACATGGTCTAGTGGGAGGTTGGAACTAGATGATCTTTAAGGTCCCTTCCAAACCAAACCATTCTATGATATGATATGCAGAACATGGACAAATAATAAACCTCTTCCTCCCCCCAAAAGCACATACAGGACCCAGTATCCCACACTTATTTTTAACCCGTGGCATCTGAGAGACTGGTTTCTCCTGGCCATCTTGGAATATGCTGTTCTGGGAAACCAAGGGAGAGTCAAGTGCAGGCAAAGTCCTGAAACTAGGAGAAGGAAGCTACATCCTCCCCCAGATATCAAATGAAACCTTTCTATTTACAAGGAAACTTTGCATTTTCTTCAATTTAAATATGTATGTGTATCAAAAACATCTGGATCTAAACAGTGTGGCTCCACCACAAAATGACTACAGCCCGCTTGGCTCTTTCTGGTCTGCCTCCAGATCAGCCTCTCTGGCCATCTAGTCTGGTGTTGAGAAAGCTTGTTTGGGTGCTACAAGTTAGGACAACCCCTAGAGAAAAACCTTAAATAAAGAAGAACAGGCCCAAACCTCTCCAGACAGCCCTAGGCCTCTTTTGCACTGCAGGTTGTTTCAGAGTCCAGACTTCTGGCCCATGTTGGGATTGATCCTGTCTGTGATTAAGAAGAATTTTGTATAGTCCATATGGAGAGGACCAAATTGGAGTTTGCAGCTGGCAAACAGGGCCCTGCAGATCTGCACCAGGGATGGGGCAGGTGAGTGGCAGCAATTCCTCTGTCCCTCCACTGTCACTTATCACCCCAAAATGATGTTTCTAGGAATACTGACTGGAGGAGGGGCCAAGGCCTCAGTAACCACCACCCCAGGAAACACTCTGCCTTCCTCTTCAGGAACCCCAGCAGGGCCTGGAGGGAGTGACAGGTTTGAGCCATGCAGCAAACATTATGTCATGCTATTTTTGTAGTTGTAACCCCAGCAACAGTCCCCATTTGACTTAATATGCTCATCTGGAGAATGCCAAAGAGGAACTGGGATTTGTTTCACCATGTGAGTGGCATCTTGACCATATGATGGTTCATGTGAAACCCTCCTCTTCAGCCATGAGTGCTATTCTTGGCAGAGAGGGCTATATTTTGAGGGATGCCTGTGCCACTTTCCTGGCACAATCAAGGACCAACAGGGACAGTGGGAATGGTGTGGCCACCAGTCTGCAAGTGTTCATGCCTACTGAGACATGGCCTGGCAGCCTGGACCAGCCTGTGCTGCCCAGCTGAGGTGAGGGACAGGTTCCAGAGGTGCAGAATAAAGCAGTGTCCCAAGAGAATATATGTTGATATCTTGGATGAGACTTCTCGCAGGGGTGTTTTTATAGTACTGTTTTTTTGGAGCATCATCATTCAAACCCTTGTACCTAAATAGCATTTTCTTATCTAATGTTTTAAGAACCCACATTCATGTGGACTCTGCCATTTTTGTGATGATATAGATAGCTGCTAACTTTATTTTCCCGTGTATGGCTAAAAAAATATACAGGATGAATCCCTGGCACCATTATTTAATGCAGAAAATGCAGGATTTGCCAGTAAATTCCTTTGGCAGGATGGTTCACAGAATATGCATGCTTTTTTATTTTTACCTTTGCTACTCAAAATGCCACTGATATTTTGGAAAAGACCTAAATGCTTGGACAGATTTTCTAAACACCTCTAACAGTTGCAACATGAGTGCCTCATCATTGTATTATTGTAAGTTAGTCTGTGTCTGTCTCTCTGATCCTCTCCCAATATAACTGTGTAATTCTCCATTTACACTAATAAATAAGCAACTTCTTTAACTTGTACAGTCAGAAATGAAAATTATTTTTTATCCTCTCTGCTAATTTCTGCTGTTTCTTTCCCACTGGTTCATTCCATGTACGTGCTGCCTCACACTGGTGGCATGTTCTAGTTTCTATCTAAACAGATATTTCCTGTTTGCTGAGGGCTCCAGTTTTCTGTACCCTCTTTTTAAGATAATTGTTAAGACTTTGCTTCCCTGAGTGGATAGAACATTCCTGTAACTCTGAAACAAGGGATTGGAAGGCTTGTCTGAAGCATTTTAGTAATTGATAAGTGTTTTTTCCTAGATTAGAACAATCACTGTCATACAGAGCCAATTGTAGAGAAATTATTGGGCGAAATCCAGAGTTTGACTGCTGTCACTGACAAGACTGAAGGTTTTTCTTGACTAACAGTTTCTCTAACTCCTTTGATGACTGCTTTTTCTGATTTCCAATGAAATTATTGCTCTTTAATAACTTCCTGTGCATGGTTATTATGATGGGTTTGGGGTTGTCAATGATTCCTACTGAAGCCACTAATATATTACAATGTTAAATATTATATAAAATATCAGCTGTACATATCTTTCTTTTAAATGCATAGACTTTGATGCTAACACCTTTTTATGGAGACCATTCATGCTATTGTCTTAATGTGGATTATAGATTATGACTGTGTTTAGTCTAAGGGAATTTAGGGGCCTTTTTGAGTTCCTGATCTGGGTTGGCACCCAAAGCCACATCCTGACTGCATAACAGGGTGAAGCACAGTGATGCAACAGCACCTGCCCATAGCCTCCTCTGCATGACATGAAACACTAGGAATGTGTCCCTTCTGCCACAGCAGAAGCTGTGGCACACAGGACAGGTGGGCAATCAAGCTGCAGGAGAGAGTGTGAGAAGTTCAAGCCAGAGAATAGGTACAGCCTTGGCTCTAAGTTGCCATTTCTGACCTTATAGGGTTTTACATATTTGCAATATAAAACAGAATTGTGAACTGTACCATGTAGCATAAAAATTTAGCAATGAGAAGGTGAATAAAAAGAGCTGTAAATACATTGGTTTAAAACATAATTTTACAGTAAACCTTTTTAATGTTGTTTTTTTTTTTAATGCTTTGTGGACAGTACTGCATCAAAGTATCTCAGTGAACTATGCATTACTATTTCAAGAGTAAGTTATATTTTAGAGATTACATTAATGTTCATAGATACAGTCTAGTTTCTTCAATGTATGTAAAACAGCTGAGAAACCTAATTTGAAGTAAATGATTGGTTTGATAACCAGGTTTCAATTTTATTTATAACAAGGCCATATAAGACTTTTTTTACCACAAGATGTTGCACATTTTACTCTTTAAAAGACAGCTTTGTGAGCTTTTGCTTGGCTTTTCCTTCAGGAAGTGCCAACAAAACAGCAGCAATGCAAGCTCTCCTTAGCAATGTGTAAAAACACAGAAAATTCACTTTGAAATATTTGATTTCATTGTCTTGAGGTCATAGTATTTCACCTAGCTTAGAGGTGTGTCTCCCTGCCTTTATCTACATGCTGTCTAAATGTCTCTCAGACTCTGATTGCTTCAAAGAGAGTTTTTGTTAGTATGTAAAGGTCTCTATTTAAAATCTGAGTCTACTGCTTGATTCTACTGGCTTTATGCTACTACTGGGATAGCGCTAAAGGTGAGAGCTCAAACTATGCAGGTGATGTAATGTAGGTGCAAATGTAGCTGCTCAGTAGCAGGAATTTGGCTTGATCAGTCTGTGTTCTCATGAAAGTCAGTAAATGATTACTACAATTCTGTTTTTCTGAGCTTTGGAAGTTAGTGGAAAGAGCCCAAATTAATACTGCCTACATCTGAATTGGCAAACAGCCCAAATTCACACCATGTGAACCGGAACTGGAGTTGGTAGCCACATTGTAGACTTGAACTTTTCCTAAAGGCCTGGTATTTTAAGGTATTTTGTGAATATTTGATCTCTTCAGCTTTCAGAATATCCTTAGGAAGATATGCCAGCAATGCACTGTGAGGATGAGGAGTGGAGGGGAAACAGAGGGTTAGCACTAGGCTGTCACATGCTGCCCAGGAGGGTTTTGTGCTTGATCATGTGGGTCTGAATGTAAATTTGTGGGACATGGTAACAGGCCGAAAGAGCACTCAAACTCTATTGTTTAAAACTATGCCAATTTACAGTTTTTCCCCCTGCTTTGATTTCTATTTTGGTTGACACATTGCCTACTTACTGTTCAGTGTCCCATAGCTGGTACTTGGAAGCCAGGAGTTTATGTAACGTGATTTCTCATGACACTCTCTGTGTTTACTATGTAATGATTGCTATGAACAGGTGAAACACTGTTGCTTCATGTTTAAAATAAAACATTTTTTTCCAAGCACCATTGTCAGACTTTCCTTAACTAGTCTATTTTAGTAGATTTTTTTCAATTTCCAGGATGCATATAAGCTGTTCCAAACTAGAAAACACTGCTTCTTGTACAACAAAAGTTACATGTGGGCATTTAGTTCTGACTTAGCAGATGAGAGGAAGGTATTCTTCTGTACCAAGTATTTTTATTCTCCTCACTGTGGGTCAAATGGCTCAGTGCTACACTGCAACCACCCTTGAAATCTTAAAGCTTTAATGTGATATCACTTTTAATAGTTAATGACATGTTAAAAGTAATTAATGTAATAGCAGTAGGAGATGCACTTGAAAATGCAACTCTAAATTTAATTGAACAAGATTTGGGTTTGTGTTTAGGTGTTGGAGGAAACAGGCAGTATGTGTAGGCATGTACTGTAGGGTAGGCAAAGATGTGAAAACAGTAAATTTAGTAGGATTTTCTCATGAAGCACTTCTGAGTAATCTCATTTTAGCACCTGTGGAGAAAATGTATTTATTTCTCTTGGGACAAAAACACTGTGTAAAAAGCTGCACTTCTGCTTTTCAGTTTTACTGTAATGCACACAGAAATTTGCTCCTTCAGACCAGACTAGTTATTTGACGTTAAACTGAAAGCATTTGAGGTCAGATTGCCTTGAAGGTAGTGACCTGTGTTGGAGCCAACCAACAGCTACAGTGACTCTGAAGAACAGTGCTGCTCCTTGATCTGCAAAGCTTTTCCCCTTCTAGCAGTAAAGAGTGACTGCAACAGAGATACTCGTAACTTTAATCATAGCTCTGATCCTAGCCATGGAAGGGCATGGACTTCTTTGAAGGCTGGCGAGCAAGCCACTCTGTTTTTTAAAATTTTCTCCTGGGGTTGTGTACCCTGCTCTCTTTCCTCCTCAAATCTTGCTGCAACTGGATTAAATCTTGGACAAGTTTGCTTCCCTGTCCCCCCTCCTGCTTGAGGTATGGATATATCCTGGAGAGTATCCAAGAGGCCTTAGTGGGAGAGCGTAGCAGAGTGGGTTATTTGGCCATGGCACTGAGGAGGAGACCCGCATGGGGCAGATGGGGGAGGAGAAGCATTTTGTGTCCATCCTTTCTGCTTGTGTCCACAGAGCATCAGTCAGAATTCAGACAGACAGTGAATGGTCTCAATATGTCTAATGTCCCTGCTGACAAAATCCCTGTGTATACTCACACAGACAAAAGGCTGCACAAAGTTTTCAAATTTCAAAATGAAAGGGATGTCTTGAAATGGGGTCATTTTTGTATAGCACTGATACTGTTTACAGAAATCATGATGCCATCAGTGCCTGGAATATGATGAAACCCAATAGTTTTTAAACCATTTCTTTCCTGCACTGACACGTAATACAGACAGCCAAAGAAAATGGCTGGTGGATCTTTTCTCTGGCACAATTTGGTAATCTTCAGTGCCTTAATGACCATAATAATTGCTGTCTGAGCATTTTCCTGTTGCTGCTTAGGAACAGGAACAATACTTTTGTCTGTAGACTTCTGATTTCATTGAATCATAGAATTGTTTTTATTGGAAAAATCTTTAAGATCATCCTGTCCAACTGTTTAATTTGTTTCCATCTTTTTAAAACTGCTGTCTTCTGTTTCTCAGATAATTGGAGTTGCCTAACACTGTGTTCTGGGAGCAGAAATGTCACTGAACAGAAAAAGTTCAGAAAGTCCTTCTCACCCAGAAGTATAGTGGATTTGAAATGCCACCTTCAAAAAAAGACAGTGAAGTGATCAAGGAGACAGAGGACTTTCTAAAGAAAGAAAATATTGTCTTATTAATTAAAAAGGTAACAAACTACTTTCTGAAATAATAACAAGGTAACATTTTATGACCAAAGGTGCTATATGGCTGTGGAATGACATAAAGAGTGTAATGGAATACTCTCTTCTATGGAAAAAAAATAATTGCTCAGACTTAAAACTATAGCCATTAAGTTGTTGTCTAAGACTGCAAATTTTGTGAAATGTTGCAAAGAATATGTTTACAATTGATTAATTGCATTAAGACTACAAAACTGCAGCAGACAAACAGGAGTGGGTTATTATTTTTTATGTATCCTATTTAGAAGTACTTATTGCTGTAGTACAGCAGTGAAAAGAGCTATTTCATAAGTTGGTGTTCCTAAGAGACTGTATCTTAATACTCTCAGAATATTTTGGGAGAAAAAATTCCTTGTTTAGTATCAAACACTGGGTTTCAGAATAAATGTTTCTACTTCTTTTGTCATCCCTTCAGGTTTAAAATATAATGGGAGCTCAGAGGCAAGTGAAAGAAGAAAGAAAATATGATAGAAGTCTATGTGCAAAGAAACACATATATGTAAATTTGAATATTCATCGTATTGTAGTAGAACAATTATCCTTTTGCATTATATGTTGTTTTCATAGAAAACAAGAAGAAGGTCAATGCATTGACGAAATTACAGTACTTTGGGATTAAAAAATATTCCAATTGGTAGTTTAGAAATAATATACATAGATGATAGTCTTATGAGATTTTTAATTTCTGGACACTAATAGGCTTTACCAACATCTGCAGCATGGGCTTGGGAACTTAAACCTTTTCCATGTTGTAAAGATCTGCCTGTGGTTATGTTATACATTTGAAATTGTCCTGTTTCTTATTGCCACAGTAATGTTGAGTCAGGAATATGTTTATAAACAGTTATGAGTGAAGAATGGATTGGTATCTACTTTGTAATTTTAAACTGTTGACAAGGTATATGTTATTTGTTTAGGTTTTACTAGAAAATGTTCATGTTAGATAAAAAATAGGAAAAAAACCAAAACAACAGTGATATGATAGAGTCTTCCAGGAAGAAATGGTTTTTAAGTTATCTCTTCCTTAAGGGTTGTGACTTCTTTCAAGCCTAAACCTTCCTTGAGGTAGGTTAACTTTCATCATTCTGTTCACAGGAGAATTTCCCCTTTTATGAAAAAAGAATCCTCAAACTCTCACAAGCTTCTAAAGAAAGAATAGATTACTGTTATTGTTCTTATTCCTGGTAGAACTGACATCATCTACACTTCCCTGAATCGAAGTTCACGGTGTAAATATATTTGTTTCAGCAAGGGTCATGGGAGTCTTATTCCTGCTCAGCGAGAGTCATCCTGTTCATACCTGTGCATACAGAGGCACCCACCCACACCCATCTGCTCATTCTTCTCTTCATCCTCAGGCATCTGATGCAGGCTAGTGTCAAAAATGTCCTGTCAATTAGACCTTTGATCTGACCCAGGATTGCTTTACTTTAAATAAACCAATGCTCAAGGATATTAGAGTAGAAATAAATGCCATAATAAAGAAGTTTTAGCTTGGTGTAGAATAAATTCTAAGCCCGCCCAGGTATGTGCTGGTGTTACACCACAGGGCTGTGTTTCAAAATATTCTTTGTGGATTGGTTGTGAATGAACAACACTTCAGTACAGAAGGTGGAGCTTTCCCAGAAACTGGGGCTTTCCCAGAAACTGATGTTCCATCCTGTGGAATCTGCAAGGTACATGATAGGTATAGACATATAGACCCGGGCTCTGGTCTGTGGTAAGCAGTTAGCTACATCTGTTATTTTTCAGTGTTTTCTTAGAACTGCTTTTGTTGTTTCTTTTTAAAGCTGAAAACCAATAAAGTACCAATTCGATGTACGTATATAATTAGTGTTTAGTACTGCTTTCGATTAAAAGCTGAAATTGTTGAAATTTTTGTTTTATTTGTAACTTTCAATAAATCCCTGGAAAGGCATTAGCTAGCAGAGAATACCTGTAAGACTGTAGATGAAATCACACTTCTGTTTCTTTAAAAAAGCAAAATAATGACAGGAAATATTTGACTTTGCAATATATTTTTTTTAGAGTATATTTAAATCTGTCTATATTTGTGGGCTATGTGTGAACAAAAACCATCTAGTTATGAATAATTTCTTAAACATTATTTTTACCAGTAATCAAAAAGAAATATAGCTGATAGTTTATGCTGACATTTCAATCAACACAATTCTTTTACGTCTGCGATCATGGAATGTATTATCTATTCATTAAAGCAAAAACGTGAATATGCCTTATATTCCCTTGTATTTCTTCAGAATATTATTGCTTGAAATCAGAGGAATGAGACAAGGAAGATATATATGGATGAAGGTAATTATATCAGCCAGATCAGGGATTTAGAAAAGGATTTGATTACTGTTATGAAATGTATGGTAAGGCAAATTAACGGAAATGGTAAGACATTTTTAGGTTATTGTCTGTATTCTGAGAGCTTTGTAAAATAATAAAAAGCCGTGAAACTGGGCAGTGAGGAACTAAATAGGAGAAATGACAGAGCTGTGGTAGCAGGTGTCTGGGGAAACCGAAGTGCCAGAATTGTGAAGAAGAAACTGAGACTCAATGCTCTGTCAAGGATATAATTGGAGAGTACCTAAAATGTGCTTTCACAGTGGGTGAAAGAGAATGGAATACAGGAAAACTAGTATAAATGTAAAATTTCTTTTTTCTCCCCCTCAGAACTCCTGACTGTTAGGAACAGAAGATTGTCAGACTTTGAAAACTCAGGCATGGCTTGTGGACGAATAAAAAAAAATAAAATATTTTTTTAAAACAGGTGTGGGCAATACAGTTCCATTATAATTTTTAACAGCAGTGTCAGCCCAGACAAATACAGCTTTGGACAGGGAGAGTGAATTGCCTCTCTACTCTGGAAGATGTCCTTTCATCTCTCTGTTCTCCAGAAGGTAAATAAAATAACCTGTGAGAGGTGGTCTGAGTAGTTTTAAACTGTAACGTGCTGCCGGGAAGCTGCATAAACTGCTGTTAGTGGGGCAAGAGATTGGCTGTAGTCTGGCCTGAAAACACTTCAACTCTTCAAGAATTCAGATCATATCTGAAGTTTATTTCTAAGAACTGTAAACAAACATCAAGATTGTAAAGTCAAAGTGTGTTTACACTGTGTGGTGGAGCACAGTCCCAGAGCTGGTGACAACTGAGCAGTCTCTGGAACAAGACATGAAGGAGCTGCACCTTGAGACCAGGCATTTCAGATCATGTGCAGCATCCAGTAGTGCAGCTTTCCTGCCTGTGGCAGATGAGCAACTCCTGACCTTGGGGCTAGCTCCTCACTCTCTATGCTGCACCCAATACAGGTGTAAAGATGCTCTGAAGCACTGAAAATTAGAGAAAGCTGGCATAGAGGTTGCCTGTGAATCTTAATTTCATAAATATGTGCATTGTGATACTGTCTGTGTTTTGGTGGTTACAGATGAGCTATCCAGAGAGGCTCTCTGGTGCTCTGAATCATGTGTTGGTGAGTGTTAATACTATCTGTCCTGCAGGTTTGCACAAGTACCATCATGCCAGTGTCTCTGGTGTTACTAAGGTACTTCTACATTCCTCACATTGGTGTGGCTCTTGGAAAGGGAGTTTATGAAGAAGGCGCTAGTAAAGAGGTACTTATTTGCATGCTGAGTGCAATTTCTGCTTTTGTTTGGGGCAAATCTTTGAAATATATATTTTTGGTGAATGTATCAATTCTATGGGTTGCCACCTGTAGCTGTGCAGGCTGTTGGGTTGCAGGTCTTGAATTCTGTTGCACAAAGGGCTGCTGTGGCACTCCTATCAACTGCACTTCATCTTTTGCCAGGCCAGCTGTGCTGAACAGCCTCTCGTGAAGCTGTTTCAAGTGACTGCTTGCTACAGCACCAACTGTCTGACTTGCAGCTGCAGCAGGCCCTCCTGCCACAGTCCCTTAACTTCTCCTTGCAGCTCATTTTCTAGCTTCTCTACCCTGTTTGCCTGCCTGACCTAATTTTTAAGCACTGCCGTTTTAGTATCTTATCTCAACTATTTACCTGTTCTCTTCTCATTTCTGAATGGAAGAATGTCTGAATGAAAGGGTTTAATACTTCCCTTCATTATCTTAGAAATACTCCATAGACAACCTGCCATCACAGTACAAACATCTGAACTCATGACTGAAGCTCTGTGTGCTTATACAAAATTGAAAAGAAGTTATGTTTTCATTCTTTTTCACAGAGGCTAGTCTAAAGTGAGAAGAATGAAATGTCTCTCCTGCAGAGAGCATAAATATGTGTTGATGACACGCCATAAATTAAATATTGTATTTCTTTCCAAAACTGAGAGGATTTCAGTTTAGGGACTTGGAGCAAAATGAGCCAAGACATTTGCTCTGTTTTCTGCCTAGTGTGTACTTGAGCTGGGGCACATGTTGAATTCTTCTAAATTGAGATTATAAATTAATAGTCCTTCACACTTCATTGCTCAAATGAGCCAGAAGTTATTTTTCTTCTGAGTTTTGAGTCCCAGGTGCAGCACTTTCTGAGCACCAAACACGATTTTCTAAAAGAGAAGACAGACCAGTGAATCGAAATTACAACAAACTCTTGTCTGTGGTCTGAGTACAGCCATGTAATAGAGAAAAGGAAAGCATATCATCTGATAGGGTGGAGGAAGAAGATCCTGTCCAGACATATGATTGAGCAAAGTTGACTAATTCTAAAATTTTCTAATTTAAAAGTTGTCCCGAACAGGCTTCAGAACAGAGAGTAATGGAAAATCATGAGGCTGAAGAAGACAAAGAGCCTGTGGAGGCAATTCTAGGCTTGTACTGAAATATATATTACCTATACAGGCACAAGCTAGCTAAGACTGCAATGTCTGTACTTCTCTTTGTATTTTCCTAACTGGGATAGGGAGGGTAAAATGTACCATAGAGGATACTCAGACAACTTGAAACTGTTTCCCGTCAGAAGTGTCAAGACTATGGGGAAGAAAAATTGTATTTTCCTCTGAAACCTTCATATCCTATAAGTTCTTTGTTGACCTCCTGATAATATCAACTGGTGTTTCAGCTGTTGGAGAAAGGGATTATCTTCAGTCAGAGGATGGGGAAAATGACAAAATTTCTCTGGAGTTTCTAGGTGCAATTTTCATAAAAATGGAAAAAACCCTCCAAATCTGACAATACATCTGTAACCCTGAGGCATTCCTCATTGCAATAGTGATACTTCATTGTAACTTTAGTGTGTGCATTTTGCTGTATATTCTTTCTACTCAGCTCAGGGACAGGAATATAGTCCACAGAACCACAAGAACTAAACCATCACCAAGTTAGTTTCTACTTTAACCACAGCTGTGATACTGCAGCTCGATAGCTTCTGAGCTGCTGCCATTCCTATTTGGATGCTGGGACTTGATCAGAAAATACAGACGTATATTCTTTTATATTTTCAACTTCTGAGAGAACTGTATTGCTGCTATTTATAGTATCTTCTTCAAAGATTGAATTGCTGTTTTATTTACAGTCTCTTGGAGTCCAAATATTTCCTAGATCCTCCTGTGAACTGCAGAATACCCAGAATTAATTCTAATCAGCAGGCAATGGCTGCCTCTATAAATATTTGATGTCTGAGTAGGCTTTTGTCACAGCCTTTCTGTACTAAAAGTGAGTATACAATATATAGCATGTGATTTAAAGTCAAATTCAGCTACATTTTTTTTTTCCTTTGGAGTGTGTATAGCTACCAAGGAAGTGCCCTGTAGTATGTTTCTGTGTCACTAGAGTGATTATGGACTGGAAACATTTTTGGTCTCTTTTAAGTGTCATTTTTATTGGGAAGTCACTGTATGAAGAGGTATCTTCTGAATTTGCAGTCCTGGCCTTTTCCAGTTTTCAGAATAAGTGAAGGTTTTCAAAGTGGCATTTAAGCTACATCAAAAACTAAGGAAAGCAAGGAACTAAATCTATGTATTTACACATAAAACATGAAACCTGAGTCAGCACTGGTATTTAAAGGATATAGGGTAATTAAAAGCCCATTATGGTATATCCCAAGGAGAGGGGAAAACCTTTCCTGCTTACTAAGTATTGGGATAAAAGTAATCTACCACCTTTGCTTTTTCACCTTGGGCGTTTCTCTGGAGTGGGTAAGTTCAAATGCAGATCATCACAAGATTCCTGTACTGCTGCATCTCACTTAAAGAGACAGCAAAAGCTCTTTGACTTTATTATGTCTTAAGGAATTAGTCTAATTTTCCTGCAAATCTCATTGATTTTATTACTGTTTTTATTAGGATTTCTCATGAGTTACACAAATTAATCCACAGAAAAAAAATATAGGAGCAAGAAATTAAGGTGTTTCAAAATGAAACTGAAAGTAATATGTTGCACACAGCCTACATTTATGAACTAAGAATAAATTTTATAATTATAATGTCTATGTAATCCCCCACTCCAAACAGGAGTAGCATATTCTCAGCATGTGAAATTTGAATGTCATCATAGCCTGTTAGAAGTCTACTAATTTATTTCTTGACTTCTCCTTCATTTTATTAATTTTTGTCTTAATGTTTATGCCCTTGATTTTCTGGTATTTTAAAAAAGAAATAAAAATGTAATAGAAGAAAATTATGCATGTGTGTGTTGTTTGAGACAATGATTCTCACCAGAAGCATAAGCAAGTTAAAAATGCACTGAAGTGTCTAACTAAGTTGTTGAGAAAAACTGGGTATAAATTTCTGTCATGAATAGAGTAGAATTAATTTTGCTAGCAGAGGCTTTTTTGCCCTTTGAAGCATGTTTTGTAGCCCACAAGCCTGAGGTGACCTCTGGCAGCACAGAGGTGTCTCTGGCAGCTGCAGCAATGGCAGCATAAGCCACAGCTTGGTTAGTTACCCCCACAATATTCAGATGTCCCCAGTGCATGTAACCCTGTGGCATCACAGCTGGTGAATGGGACCTTGGGAAGCAACACGCACCTTTCACCTGCAGTGCAGTCAGATGGTTTTCCTTACCATTTGAAATAAGAGCATCACAATTCCTGATGCTTTTCCATTATAACATGCCTGTGGGACAGGGAAATGCTATTGTTTATACTTTGCGGGTGGGAAAGGAAGCAGGGAATGCTAAAATAATTTGGCCAAGTTTATTTAGGAAGTCTGTGGCAAAGCTAGTTCTCAAATCCACATTTATGGATTCAGGTTTAGTGATTATTGGACAGCATAATTCCAAAAGCTTGTGCCTTGTGAACTCTCTACTGATTCGGCTACGAAGGGAGCAAGAGGGGATCCAGGCATTTGCACCTGGTGTAAGTAAAACTTGTACATGGATTTAAATGCTGCTTGCTGTGAAAAACCTGAAAAGTGAGATTTCCACATGAGATTGTTTACCTTCCTTAACGAGTGAAAGAGAAAAGACAAGTGGAAGAAGGAGGACAAAAAAGGTGGTAATGTGTAATGTTCCTGGTTCTTGAAGTTTGAATTATGCAAGTGCAGACATTTCAAGTGGAAGATCTCAGCATTATGAAGGTACTTTCCTGGTACGTAACATCTATTATAATTGAGAAATTATTCATATGTCTCAGGAAAAGAGATTGGCTGTGCTTGGAAGGCAGGGATGAAAAATTTCAGTCTGGAGCTATTAACAATTATGAATAAATGAAAAATAGATGTTAGAATTCAGTCTTGACTACAGAACACTTGATTTTTCAGTAGCAAACTTTTCTGCATATATTGTAAATTCCGGGTTAAAGAAACTAGTAACATTTTTACAGCAGTGAAAAGTTTGTGGCTGTTTATTTCAAGAAAAGGAATTCAAATGCTGCCTGCACCATAATTACACAAAGCTTGTAATTATGTTTTCCCTATCACAGCTCACTTATTATCCGGAATCTTCCTTAGCTGCTTGTTCCTACATACAAGTGGTAAACTCAAGAACTGACATGTCACACCCTGATTTGCAGGTGAAATTTTCACATTTGCCTAGTAATCCAACACAGCCACAGCAGATTTCTGAGTGTGCACATGTGGCAGAGAGAACAAGTTTACATCAGCCTGTCATTACACTGTCAAAGTCAATTTTGTTGATGAAAGACTCCAGTCATGATTTCAGAAAACAGTCCCCAGAGCTCATGACTTGAGAGCAAAATATGTTTCGAATTCGATTTGGAATTAATTTCTAATCACATTAGCTATAAAGAAGGCCTTTTAATTTCATGGTCCCAGGGAAAGCAAAACTCAAGTTAGCTGAAAGCATTGTGAAACAACTTCTGCATAAACATCTGATATTGTAAGTCTTGGACTATATGCACTGAGGTGATTGAGCTGTAATTACATTTCTTTCTCAGGATGTGTTTCCAAATTATGAATGTGTATTATTGAGTTGTAGCTTATATGCCAGTTTTGCTGAATACAGTTATAAACACCAATTTTATTTGCACTGCTCATTAAAAAAAAAAAAAAAAAAAAAAAAAAAAAAAAAATATATATATATAAAGATAGTAAGATGGCAGGTCTGGAAATCACTTAAGTTCTAGTATTCTAAAATATCTGTGGTATGAGGTTGATTTTGGTATCTACTCTCTCTTAAAGAGTGCTCCTGAATGTAGTGTGACATTCTAGATAGCATTCTTCCTAGCATAAATTTTAACACTGAATAAATGACCCCATGACCATGGTCAGTGGGATGTTTGAAACTTCCCTGGTGGGAATGATCTGGAAAGTGCTGTTGCACTGCAGTTCTTGAGAGCAAACATGCTCAGTGTTTTGGGTGACCCCAGGCTATCAGGGTGAAAGTGTATCAACTGAGTCAGCTGTGTGGAGTGAAAAAATACAAGGGTGCTTCTGCAGGAGGAAAGGCTTTAAGCAAAGCTCAAGATTTCAACATGATATCAGGGCTGTTGAAAACATATAAACCTGTGAGAGCAGCATGTTGCACAACCCTGGGAGCCAGCTCCAGCGCAGGTTTGGACTGGTGCCTTGGTACACCACTGTCCCATGTTTGAAAGCAGCCCCTCTCTGTTGTTTTGGGAAGTGTGGAAGGAATCTTTCATTATTGCATTTCACAGGTAGGATAGTAAAGACCTCACCTTGATAATTTCACTACTATATTCAGCAGTTGCTCAGAAGCAATCTAGATAGACCTGCGACTTTCAATGTTCTGAGAAATACTTTACATCAGCCTGACATTAGGCTGTCAAAGCCAATGCTAATTGAATTAACAGAATATAGTAAAAGTCTTAAAGAAAATTGTAGTGCAAAAAAAGTTTATTTCAGAGTGTAAAGCATAATTACTACAGTAAGCTTCCCAGGGCAAACATTCTGTCTTTTTTCCAAGGTTATTCTATCCCCCATAAAAAACATGAGCAGGAAAGGCAAAAGGCTTTTGATGGCACATCAGGGGACCAAGTTTCTGTCTAATAAAGTCCCACAAGGAAACTTGCAGACACCTGAAGCACCAGCCACTGCCAAGAGAAACACAGAATTTTGGTATCACCTTGTCTGGCAATTACTATTTTTCTGTTTAGCCATCCTTAGTGATTTGGTCCATCACCTGCTGTATGAACAGGCTTGAACAGATCTGTTCACCTGGCTTAGGCAGATCATTGGAGACCTTTCACAGTTCAAACATGCAATTATCTGAGTACTAGAAACTCAGGCAATTTTTGCAAGTAGTAAGATGTGAGAGCAACAGATTTTAGAGTGAAAGCTGATGCTAGGAACCTGACATCCACACTCACTCCATATTAAACTGAATTCTTCTTGATTTCATTGGCTCATAGATAAAACTCCCTAGTATTATTGCTGTGCAGTAAAGCAAAAGAAATAATATACTTGAATCTAAGGGATATCCTTCTCAGTGAACTTGATTTGTCATAAACTACTTGAAGGCATTTCCTAACTGTTATACCTGTATTTGCTTATTCAGTACTCTATTTGAATTCTATTTAAATAACTTTCAACATAGCATTCAACATTTTTTATCAATCTGATCACTTAAAGTGATCCCTAATAAGCAGATGAACCAATTCTGAAAATAAGGCCTCAATGACTACACAAATTAAGAGCTTTTGTATTTTGGAAGAAGTCAAAATTGTACGTTTCTTCATATTAAGGTTGCCCCTGTCTGTTCTGAGGAAGAATATTGTCCAGCAGCTGTTGCAGAAGAGACTTGCTTGTCAGCTGATCTGAACCACTGGTCTTGTAAACCTTCCAGGGTCCTAGTCCTGAGGAAGTTGAACCCCTATCATGTAATGCCCTCCACATGAGCAGGAGGTTTCAATTCTCTTTTCCCCTTATTTACTATCAGAGAAACTGTCAGAGTACAACAGAGTATTAGTCATTTAATGCAGAAAATAAAGAGAAACTTACGGCTGGTGCATTATTTTGAATTGGCTCAGCTCATAATCTGATAGATTCTGAAATGAGAGAAAACAGGTTTTGTATTGTTGTAAATAAATATAAATTTAATCAAGACAAATCCATTAAAAGAATGGCACGATATTTTAAATAGTGAACTAAGCAAATATCTGAAAAAGAGTTGTTAGCTTTGTAGCTACATGGTTGTCTCATTGTGGTTAATGCTTAACTTTTTATTACTGGCCTGTTGTAGCACTTCTGGAAAGCTTGTACTACACTCTACATTGTAAACTGGAATGCAACTGGGCATGTGGCAGATTACATTATGTTGGTTAATGAATAATTCAAAAAATTATAAGCAAGCCATTTTATATGGTCTTTTCCAGCTCTACAACAGAATTTCTTTGAGGGTTTTTTTACTGATTCAGCAGATTAGTGTAACAATGGCAGAGTGGAAGATTATTATAACAGTGGTTGGGAGACTGTTAACTCCCAGTTTGGTCTGTTCTTCTGTTAGACTTCTGCATGACTCCTCAACCCATGAAAAACGGGATGAAAAAGAAACAGAATTTTTAGTGTGCCACAGACAGTGCCAATTCTAGTGCTGCACAGACTAACCTGGCTACTGGGAAGAGTTTAGCTGAACCCTTTCCATAGTTTGTGTAACTCCCTGTAGCTTTCATCGGAACCTGCCATGCACTGCACTAAAGCAGCAGTACATCTGATGTTAAAGCTGGGGTGCAGCTTGCAGCCAAACTTTTTCCTTTAGTGCAAAATTTCCAGTGAAATCTCTGGATTGTACCCAGATCAAGTGCATGATCACCTGGTTTCAGTCCAGAAACATGCTAATCTTAAAATGCCCTCTTTCTCAGCATAGATTTCAGCAGGGGTTCAGTCAGACGGAAAATGTGTCAATTTAATAGACTTGATTCTAACTCTCCTTCTATTTTTCTGTTAGCAAGAAGAAATTAATTTGCTTGTTTCCTGAGACTTCCTAGGCACCTGTAATGGGTGAGAAATCTCTCAAAATGGATACTTCTCAGTGGCTTCAGGGATACTCAGTTCATTGTAACGTAGTTAATATTTGCTGAGCTCTGTTTTTATGAATCAGCTCCCCAGCCATTAGTTCCATTCCAAAGCCTTTTCTCTCACGGTCTCATCAGCAGGATAGATGACTTTATATCAGGCATACAAACTGAGACAGTAATAACAAGTGTATGAGACATGGAGGTGAACTGGAGAACATATAAGATCACTGATTTCCATGTCAATCTGTATTTAAGTGAATCTCTGTATTTCTTCAAGGTCTTTGATAGATTTGTTGTGAAAATTTGCGATTTCAGACAGTAGAGAACCCCCTGTGTTCAATACTTAGCCTGTAATTATACTGTAACAAAAAGCAGCTGCATAGCTACACGTAGTGCATATGGTAATTAGCAGATGATCTAGCAGATCTAGAAATTGCCACATTCCTGAGGTAATTTAAAACTGCATCGAGCTATCTGATTGACATACAGGCCCATCTGAGCTCGTTCAGACTTCATCATCTGTAATGATGACTCACCAAATTGCCCCTTCAGATCAATGACCAGCAGTATTACAGGCATTTCCACCCCTGTTATTGCAGCTTCTAAAATAAGGGGAGGAAGGAGCTCTGTTTTTTGTTGTAAGCATTTGACTTTAGTTTACTTCATTTTATTTGCAAAATAGACTATTAAAAACTTCTATTGAGTGTTTTAAAATTGGTGAGGTATAACTGCTTGGTGGTAGCAGCCAAACAGCTTGTGTAGTTCTCACTGCTCTTCCTAGCTGAAGTTTGCCCAAGCAGTGCTCTGCTGTAGGCAGGTCTTTCTACACAGGCCAGTCCTGGTCAGACAAAGCACTTTTTAATCTAGCAGTTGAACTAGATAGAGGATGAAGATGTGGTTCTAAGCCCTTCTTATGCTGGTGAGGATTTTAACTTGATTTTCCCCCCTGACACAGTCTTAAAATAAGGGGATTAAGCTGTGAGCCTTCCTGAAATTTGAGGAGATTGGCATCTATGAGTTTACCTGAATGCTATCTTATTTTTGATATTTGGTTGTTTTGTGGTTTGTTGTGTTGTGGTTTGGTTTTGTTTTTTCCTCCCAGTAAATTTTACCATTCATTGCAACTAAGAGCTGCTGCTGCATTTTAGCAACAAAATTCTAGTCTTACGAAAGAGTACAAAAATATCTTGCTAACTAAACATTTTTCAAATTGCATGGTAGCTTCTGTAAGATGATGACTCATTCTTCTAGATTTTAACCACTCATTGCTCCTGTTGTTGCTTGTGATATACATTGTTAGTGATTCATATTGGCATGAATGGAATATATTCTAAATGAATATATGTGATAGAGAAGAAGTCAAAGTAGTTTCTTTCCTGGGGGGTTGTGAGTTGCCAAATATACAATGAGGAACTAAAGGGACAGATTGAAGTGTTTGGGTTTGTTGTATTAATGGTTTCATGTTAGAGTGCAATTTAGAAAGCATCTAAAAATTACGTTCTTTTCAAATTTGCTATTGAATTCTTCTTTTTCTAGTGGCTGCTTCATTCACCTGACATCAAATTCTTAGCTCAGTAGCTAAGAGTAACCGAAACCCTTAGCTTGCAAATCAAGCCAGCCAGCTTTGTTTGCAGATAGCATCATGGAAAGGGAGAAATGCTGCAGTGGTGCAAATGTTTGAAGTGTGTCTCTTATTCCTTTATTTACAGAGGAATATCTTGGATCTGAGCCTATCCTGCTGTAGCTGCTTGCCAGCATGAGTGCTGAGGAAGAGGAAGCCTTACATCAAAGAGAAACAAACTTCCTGTACCATCGTAGGCCGCAGACCTGTAAGTAGGTTTTCTGCATTTTTGTCTGGAGAAGTTTAGAGTGAGTCATGCACGTGGACTGTGCAGTGCAGACACAGTGAACTGCTATGTCTGAGGTGCTTGGGCTCCGCGCATCTGCTTTGCAAATGGCCAGAACATGTGAAGGTGGCTTACGTGCCTTGGCTACGTGGGACTTAAGGCATTTTGTACTCTTAGGGATATGTAGAGGATGACTGGTAGGTGGATAAGGGGTAGTTAGCATGCAAATGGGATCCTGGTTTGAGGAACTGGCAGGAAGGTAAAGGGAATGGGGCTCTTGCATGGGATGAAATGTTGGAACACAGTGTGTAGCGTATACAACCTGCCCCAGGTTTAGCACTTCAGTAAGAAAGGCTTCTAAGCCACAAATGCAGTTGTTGGAAGTTATGGGACTTGATATGTTTTAGCCTCCAGGTTTGCTTTGGAGATTTTTTTTGTCATGCTTTCACAGTTACTAGCTGTGCTTGTGATAAGGGATATTTTAGTTGAGTAATGGCCTCAAAAAAGATTTTAGATGTCTTTGAAGAAGGTTGTTGATATAGTTGTGTAAGATGGTTGTGGCTGCAGGTGCAAATAATACCTAAAAAATCCAGGAGAGCTCTGAAGGATCAGTAGGAGTCTGAAAAAGCTGAAGTTTGATGTGAATGACAATGAGGAGATTCCCTTGACTTTATGTTAAACAAGCATATTGAGTTGCTAGGTAAGTTGTCAGTATCTGCACAATAAAGCTGCATGTAAGGTGACAGTCTTGTCATTACCTTATAACACTGGGTTACGTTCTATATCATTGCCAGTTCTGAGCATGGACTGGTTTGGAGAGGTCTGCTGTGCAATGAGTTTGTTGCTTTTTGTGTGTGCGTGTACATAGAGTAGAATATATACCTTTGTATGTGTAGCTGAACATGATATGATATAAAGAATTTGACTCCCTCTTGTTTGTTCGGGTTTGTTTTTTTTTAAGGGGAAGCGAAAACCAGATTTATTTAGTGTACGATAATTTCATGTTGTTATGGCAAACTAAATGCATAATATATATATTATAAAAGCTCTGTACTCATTAGGATCAACTTTTTAATGTTAAAAACTGTTTATTTTTTATCAAATCCGTTTTGGATTTACAAAAAGAAATGCAAGAAGCCAGGATTAGGAGGAGTCTGCTGCTATGTTTTTCATTTCTGAGAGACAGAAATTTGGAGTGTAAAGAGAAGTGATCTACATTTAGGCAGTCAATATGAGTAAAAATATGAAAAAAAAAATAGAATTCTAATGATACATGTCAAAGTTATCTTCTATTAACTGGCACTGTAGACTGTAATTAGGGAAGATTTGGCATTTTTTATGGAGTACAAACATCCTTATGGATTAAGAATAAGATCTCAGTGCAATCCTTTAGAAATACAACCTAAGCTATAGAATTTTGCCAGTGATTTCTGGCAAAATCTGTGAGAATGTCTCAGACTGAGTAAATAATTGAATAAATGCATAGTGGAAATTTTTTAGGTATTTTTTTCTTAGATAAAGGAGATCTGTGCCCCATGGGGGAGAAAAGCAGAAGACAAGGTGGTAAATAAAATGTGGAATCATTAAAGTTAATTCCAGAAAGAATGGCATAATAAAGAAATGTGTTTCTATTATCAATTTTAAAGTGTGTAAAACTGACATCTAGTGGTAGCAAGAGCACTTTGTGTGCAAAGTGGCTTTATAGCAAGACCAGTCTGCAAAGCAGAGTTATAGATTATAACTATATTACATACTGAAATTACAATTACCTGTACTTCAGGCTAATTAAAATCCTTTTTCTTTGTGTTAGAGACCCTTTCAAATTAAATCTTGCTCCTTTTAGTAATATCTCACTTCCATGAAGCAAGGTGGTGGTGGTTGTTGGACTCCTGTTGCAGAAGTATCATCCTGTTAAACAGTTTCATTAGAGGGGAAAAGCTTTGAAAGGGAATTAGGATTAAAATATTCCCATCCAAAAATTTGAGGATAAGGGTCAAAGAGTCTCATCAGGGTCACTGAAGTTGTGTGGCGGCTACCGATGTTAGACCTGTTATGAATAAAAAGAAGTCAGGCTTCAGAGCAGTGATGTGTGTCTCGGGTCTGGCATTACTCACAAGTGAAAGCTTCTCCAGAAGGGGAGCCAGGGCTTTATTACCAAGACCTGGACCTTGCCTTAATTCAAGAAAGAGACGTGGGGTCTGAATTGGCAGAGCACATGCACAGACTGCTGAAATCACTCTGATTGAAGAGAAGAGGCTATGTTTGCTCGCTGGGTTCTGTGCCTAAGTGTTTTGCCAAGTCAAAGCTGATATCCTCAATTCTCATTAATAATTTTATCCAAATAGCTTTTAATTTTTTTTCTATTCTGCATTTTCTGTCCTATGCAGATTTGAATGTCTTTGAAGAAAAAATCCTTACTAAAACTGTGTGATACCTACCCAAATAAAGATTTAATTTAGCTTTTTCCTCCAGTGCAATTATACACATATGGATAAATTACTAATAAAGAGGAAAAAAGCGCAAATTTATGCAAAAAAAATAATTAAAAATTAAAAATACGGCTTAGGATGGCAGATCTATAGTGAAAGGATGCAAATTAACATAGAAAAATTTAAAAGCACCAATCAAATCTATCTCCCAGATAATAAAATAGATCAGCAGGAGAAGGCTGGGTGAAGACAGAGAAAAATCTGAAGAACAAAGGAAAAGTGCTTCAGTGAAAGTGTAGTTTAAAGTGGACAGTAAAAAAAAAAACTTTATTTTTTCAGGTTTGGCAGTTTGTGGCAAGAATTCTCAAACTGTATTGGTCAATTTTTGTTCGTAAATGTTTAACACTTTAAACTGTTGCAAATACCTCAGAGGTAAAAAATGCTGGTAGTATAATTCTAGTGAAACAGCTCTGTGTGCTTTCAAGGTACCAATTCTGCTGTGCTGCGTCTATCATCCCATCTCTCAAAACACAGTGAATCATAATTGTTCAAGACAAATGTTGATATTCTGCAATAAAACTAAAGTCACAGTTACAGAAGTGGTGTAAGAAACAGCTGCTGTCATTTCAGACAGGCAAGCCTACTGCTGTACCGTGACAGCAGAGATGAGCAGCAATCCTGTTCATTGCAGAGTGTTCTGTGTGGACAAGATCAGTTGTTAACAGTCATTCATGTCAGCCAGAGCTAGGTGATGCAGTTTTATCTATCCTCAGCTGGTAACGTAGGGAAGGTGCTTAATAGTTCTAATATACTGTTGACCTTTCAGGTCTGAGCATGGGAGTGGTTGCAATGACAAGGGGCACATTGCTATGTGCAGTCACTCTGGCTTTGCACTCACTGGGGCTTTTCCTTGCTGCCTGGGCACTGATGCTTTTCCAAAGCAGTGAAAGCATAAGAGTTAGTTGTGCTAGTAGTGCCAGAATTGTTGGTATAAATGGTATCTCTGATTTCACTGCATTTGGCTTATGTAAGAACTCGGTACCAATGATGTTGTGTTGGTAGCCATGTTAGTAGCAGGGGAATATATTCAGGGAACACTTGGAGGGGGTGTTTGATAAAATGCAGCTAGCGTGGAGCCCTTCTGGTGCTCAGTACCCGAGGCCAGCAAGATGGCAGGAGGCAGAGCTGGGGCAAGCTATACCAGGCCCCTGAATGTCCTGGTGCCTCATGGTGGCCAAGGGACTAGTCCTTCTCTCCCTCCCTTCTTCCTCAATTCCTGTCCAGGAGAAATGTCTCTCATTCCTGTGCTGACTGTGGTGCTTCTCTGACACTTTTGTAAGTTGAGCCAGCTGCAAATGAAATAAGATAATTCCTTTGAACCAAGCAAAGCTTCTGGCTAGAAGCAGGGGGCTGGGTGGGGATGTGTGTATGAGGAAATTGTTGTTGAGGACACCCACCCCTTCCCTGGCAGCAGACTCTTCAGGTCACTTGGTTCGTGTGAAATCTCTAATTGAAGCTGTGTTTTTCACAGCTGCTTTAAAGCTCCTGGAAACGTGTATTCCCTGGGCCCTTTTTTTCCTCTGCCTCCTCTGTGTTGTGTGGTGAGCTGGATTAGGAAAGTGGTCTGGCTGGAAAAATAACCATACAAAAACCCACTTCCATCTGGATAAAACCTTGATGCATAACTTTTGTGGCCAAGTGAGACCTAGTGCTAGCAAAAGTGTGTGTGTGTTGAGTGAAAGTGAAGTGAAGATGGAAGGGCCATCATTGCTCCTTTACCAAGACATGAAACTCCTTGGGTTAAATCTAATTTGCTTACTGAGGAAACGGAGGGAAGCAGGAGCAAAAATGCTTGTGGTGGTGGCATTTTCAGTATTTGAATATTGGCTTAGTAGGAAGAGTACTGTCCTGGAATGAAAGCAGAAGATGTCTCAATGGAAGATGCTCTATGCACTGCATTGAAAACCAAAAGTTCTCTCTGTCTTCTGGATATAAAGAGTTTCCATCGAGCTGTCATGAGGTAGGCCGAAAATAACAACAGGAAACTACACAGAAGGAATCAATTCTCGGGTCACTGATAGGTGAGACCAGCAAGGGCCTACTTGGGGAAAGTTAAGTCATAAGCCTACTTCAGTGCTGTTATACGGGACAAATAACTGAATAGAGACACTCCACACGTGTCTTAGGCTGCTGGGAGCAATGGGATCAATCTTGTAGGATCCCAGAAAGCAGGAGACTTTGGGCCTTCAGCTCTCCCCTGCTGTCTAAGGGCCTGGGAACTGTGTGGAAGAGCTTCCTGCTGGCACTGCCTGCAGATGCAGCTGCCTTCCACATTCTTGCATCTGGACAAAACCAATAATTACAACAAGAAGTGTTGGGAAATAGCTGAGCCTGAAAAGTGTCTAAAGAAGGAGTATGAGAATCATCTTGCTTCTCAGAGCAAATATTATGAGGTAGAAGCAGTCAGCAATCTTAAAACTGCAACAGCAGTCTTAAAAGTGAAACCTAAGCATGTGAGTATTATTGAAAGATTAAGAAAGGTCATATGTATAATTTTAAGCACATTAAATTTCATCAAGGGAGCTAGAAATAGCTAATCTTAATTATAAGAATAAATGCCCTTGCTGAATCAGAAACCAAATGTGACTTTGTACATGCCTGGCAGCTCCAACTGCTCTGATGGCTGGCCACCTTCTTTTTGGAAATAATCTACTTCATAAGCTTCTTGGACATTTACGTTGAAGTAACAATTTTATATGGCCACACAGAAATCTGCTGAGCTACTTGACTTTGAAAGTGCCCCCTGGATAATGAGAGAGATTTGCTGTACCTTCTTTGATACTTGTGTTCTTGAGGTAGCTCTCAAGCTGTTTAGCATAATTTTAATAATTACAATGGTTATAGCTGTCTGTTATACTCTTTCATTCATCCAGCCACAAAAATGTTGTGTATGTATATCTGTAGGTATTGTGAAAATGAGCAGTTTTTTTGCTTGAATCATATTACTTCAGCCACAGTAAGCAACATCACTAATAGTTGATAATTGGTGAATCCATCAGGAAGATTGTGACTGCTGCATTTCAGTGGCTGAAACAACTTTATGAAAAGACAGAATAAGGTCATTGCAAGTAGAAGAGGGGCACTATATATAGTTGTGGTAATTTAGGTAAGCAGCAATATTGTTAAGATTGAATACAATGAAGATTCCTTACTGTAAAGCATACATACTAGATCTAAGTTGTAAGAACTTGGCCCTTGTGACTGTTTTCTGTTGAAGAGACCAGCTGCTAATACTGCATGCAACATGTGGCACTTCTTCAAACAGATGAAACTACTTCTGTCACCAGAGAAAGGCACATGTAGTTGTTTGTCAGTAGATTCTTTGTCTTCATTCAAAGCATAAATCTCATCTGTGTTGGATCACAGCATGGTGAGTGTGGATGAGGACTTCTAAGATGTGATGGAATACAAGTATAGCATAGAGTGGTGATGTCTTTCCAGCTCTGTGACACTGTGCAGGGTCCTGCTTGGTGATCTATGTGCAGGGTAGCCCCAAATCATGAAAGCCACCTCTTGAAGGGGAAAAGCCAAAGACTAGGACAGTGTTAATCAATACTTGGTAAGTACTTGGCTACAAAGGGGATAAGGATATTTGATTTAAACATCTGCTTTATTTTGCCCAATTCTAAAGTCTGAAAGACAGCCTGTAAAGATAACATTCCCTTCCCCACACCCCATTATCCCCCCCTTTCTGAGATGCCATTAGATTTGTTAGTGGGCTTAAATGGTTTAATTAAAATATGTTACGGTCCAATGCGATAAACAATGTCTTCTGTCAGTACAACATGTCTGATGCTAATGATTTTTCTGGGTGACAGACTGTTGTGGGGACAGCTATAAAGGTAATGAGTAACTTAATTTGAGAGGTTTGATTTCCTTTTAGTGTAGCTTTCACGAACTAAACAGATACTGGCAGTTAGAAGCAAAAGAAAAGGTTCTTTGAAAAGTTCTCCTCTCCTTTGTTCTTATATGGGAATTTAACAGTATAATGACCCATTTTTCAAGTGATATATCTCTGTCTAGTAGATGCTAAACTATTAATTGCATTTCAGTTGGAAAAAGGAGATCTAGTTTTGGATACTGGACTCGTCATATTAGGTTAACCAAAATTGCTGGTGTTTGTGTATCTATTTCTCTGCAGACATTGGTACATAATACACTATTTGTGGTTTTTCTACTTTTGCATTGCTCCTTGGTCTTTATACACATGTATTTGGTCTGAATACCTATTCAGGGTCCTGGCGCACCCAGTGTGTACCTTGTTTCTTTCCCTCTCAGCACTATGACTCTTCAAAAACATAAATATCAGTCTTTTCTCTTTGGTACTTCATGTTAGCCAATGAAGTGCATATCTACATTTGAGGTTCTCAGTGCTTCTATCTTCTAGCTATAAAATCTGCACTGATTTTATAACATTAGTTACAGTTCAGGAATGGTTATGAAACAGACTTCCTTTTGGCTCTTTCCTGGAATGACCAGAGTTATTTTTGGACAAAGCAATTAAAAAGTGGGTTATAAAAATTATGCCATATGTCATTGAAATTACTGTTCCTCTGCATGTAAGCATTCATGAATCTCTCATAGAAAAAAACTATTTCTACCAATTTTTAAAAATCTAAATTACAGTGGTTAGCAATTGTATTTCCTGCAGTGAAATAGTAGGATATATATTTAGTAGGATATATATTTAAATATATATATATATATAATATATTTAAAATGTCTAAAAATAAATAAATTTGTTTCAAGGCAGTACGAGTCAATGACCTTACATGTTGACAACTAAGATAAAAATGCTTGTAAGAACTCCTGTATTTCTTCTGAGATACAGACACTGTTTCCTTTCCTGGCAGTTCATGAAACATTAACATTTGAATATAAGTCTGGTACCATCTAACCATTTTGGGGCAGTATGTCTTTAAATCTGTTGTTAAGCTTGTGCAGAGTTTAGAGTTGGAGAAGAAAGGAAAAGCAGTATGTTTTCTTTGAAGAAAGTTAAGCACTGATAGCTATTGAAAATTTTGGAATGTTAAAAGACAAACCAGCTGAGATACATTAATGGACAAAGAGCAAGAGAAAAGGTCAAAGCTGTAGATGCAAATGTCCTTTCACATACTAGTAATTTCTGAAGACTCACATGGGTTCAAAAATAAGCTCATTCCAGGGATGCAACACATATATTTGCAAGCAATTCTAATATTAGTCTGTGATTATAATTGTATCTGAAAGCCAGGGATATTTATACTAGCACAAAAGAGACTAAAAGTATTTAAATTAGTCTCCCAACCCCAGTTGCCTTGTGTGTGGGAGTAGATTTATTTATTTTTTTTTAGGAAAAAGTCACTGCTGGTTGACTTTTTCTCTCCCTTTCTCACCCTCCAACCATTCACTAATACTGAAATTTAACTTAGAGTGACTATTTCCATTTTTGCTTAAAAACCAATTTAAAGTAGAGTGACTATTATATACTATTGTCTACATGCAGAGGCAAACTATAAATTGAAACAATGTTGTGCGCTAATATAAAAATTGTATGCTGTTCTCTGAATGATTTGATGGATTTGTCCAAGTCAAGAGGCAATAATGGACAAAGATCACAAATACCAAGCATCTTTACAGCTGGGCACATACACTTGTAAAACAGGAAAAGAACAGAAAAAGAGAAAAACAACTGAATTTTGATACAGGTCAATTAAATATCAACTGTTTACAAATTTTGCGTGTTTTTTAAAAGTTAATCCACCACTATGATAAAAGGTTTGTAATGAGTGCCATATCAGTGTGGGTCCAGTCCTTTTTTAAGTGACCACTGGCAAAATAAAAGTCCATTTACTTTTCCTTTAGTGTTCTCTAAATCTAGTGCTTTTGACCTGTGACTGTAATTACTCAGCCAGGCCTGCATAGCATGACCAGATGCCTTCTAAAGTACTTTTAAACATAATTTGTTTTTCCTCATTTTCTTGTATTGCATCACCTGTCAAGAAAGAGACATTTGCATTTCCCATTCTAACATGTTTGTTAAACGAATACTGCTTCCCACTGTTATCTTTACGTGAGAACTTTAATCTGCAGCTCATTCAGATATGGATATGAGCATGCACATATTCAAATGGCGTATGTTGGGATGATTCTTGACCTGCTGACTGATGGCCACACTTGTGTGGAGTGTCTGTATCTGGTACCATTTATCATGGCAAAAGTAGCTCTATTTGGCTTTAGCTGATTAAAATTATTATCCAAGATTTCATAAATGCAGATTATTTCAAACTGAAGGTCAACAAAAGCAAAATAATCTTCAAGAAATTCTTGGCCTTGGAACCATATTTCATTTTATGTTCTGGAAATCCAGCTGTTGTCTACAAATGTCAGATTATACCCATTTTATCTGTGCTGCCCAAATGGCTATTTCTCCCATTTGGAGCTAATGTGGTGCTTTGTGTTATGATGAAAAGCATAGGAGATTGTTTTGTTTTGTTTTCCTATGACCTAATTGTTGAGTTCCTTTGTTCATGAGCACAGTTACGAAAAATCCTTCGATATCCAACAGAAAATGTAGTGCTACACTGTAAAGTTCAAGAATACTTAATTGGACAGGGAAAAGGAAGAAATGATAACATAAATAATGCATGGTGCAGTTCTAAAAAAGACTGAAATTTTTTTGGTAGAGGACTTACTGTTGGGAAAGTGTATATGCCATGACCAAATATAACCCCAGGCTTTGGGGATGTTACCATCGTTCTTAACAGATTTTATTTGCTTTTCTTCATATTGCCTCTTTAAAATTCAGTGTTGTGTTTGTACAGATGCATTTCACATACTGTGTGAACCACCTGATTTAAAAGCATTCAGGTAAGAGTTTGTGTTTTCAAGGAGTTTTTTCTTTGTGTCAGTGAAGAGTCTCTTTCACTCACAACATGATGCTGACACACCTAGATGTTTCTCTAATGGGCCTTTTAGAATCTGTAGGACCAGATAATCTAACACACAGATGGAGTGTTGCATTTCCCCCTTTACAGGAAAGTAGGGATTCAGGGTAAATGTCAACATTTTCCTTGGACAGATATGAGTGAACAAAATAGATTGGCTGCTATAAATATCACATATACCCTTGTTATCAAGTGTCTATATTTTTTAACCAAAAAAAGTACAAGCTGTATAGTTACTTGTTTCTATCTTATCCTACATTCAGATGGCTAAGCACCCTGCTTATTGTATTGTGCTAATCAGGTGTTGTTTTGGTGTACTGGGACTTTCAAGTAAGTCTAATGGAAAATCAAGTTTTTACTTTATCAGGGTCAGACCATGACAAATCAACTCCCAGCAGTTGTTTGTAAAGTTTTAATAGTTGTCAGTCCAGCTTTTCAATGACTATGTTGCAATGGATGCAGGCAATAACAGCTTTTAAAAATGTAGGTTGCATTCAAGTAGCAAGGGGCATAATAGTTAAACTGTGAAGTGAAAAAGACCAGTTACATAGGAACAGTGGAGGAAATAAAAAGACAAGTGCAGCAACAAAATAAAAGCATTCTACAGTAGGTCTCAAGAATATTAAAAGTTTAAAATATTTTTCATAAGAATTTTATGCCTGTTTATTTACTAATGCAAGCTCAAAACTGCATGTAATAGAACCTACATAAAACCAAGTACCCTACAAGTAGAAGCTGTGCTCCTGCATTTGCCACACTAGTATAAATACCCTTCAGTATTCCTGAGGCTTAAAGCACATGAATGATTGAAATTCTTATTCTTCTAAGCACTGGGACCTCTGGGAATGCTAATTTCTTTCCAGCACGCCTCTTCCTGAGCACCAGCTTGTGATGTGGTTTTCCAGCAATGCAACCCAAACTTCAAGCTAGATTCCCTCATGTTAGAGTCTGTGCTTATGAAGAATTGGTACTGGGAAAACTCACTAATGAAAGATGCCTGCAATTGCTTTTATTTTTTTAATGTAGGCAAATTCCATGAGTTTTTAGATATGGAAAGATAGATATTTAATAGTGTCCCCTGAGCCATTCTAGGAATGGCTGCAAGCTTTCATTGCTCTTCACAGTATGTTGATAACTGACAGGTTGTGCAAACCATCTGCTGATGGTTTTAAATTAAAGACGATATAACACTCAAATTCAGCAGTCAGTACACTTGTAGCAGTCTACAAATTTGCTGTTCCTGTTTTGTGTACTCGCCCCTCCACCCCCCCAGCATCATGCTTATTTAGAGCAGGTGGCATGTGAAAAAACAGGATGGTTTCATTTCACTAAGGGAAACCCCCTGACTCTTGGTAACTTGGTCTTCATCTACTTCTGTGTTTCTTATTTCTATAAATTTGCATTGCAGACTTAATGAATTTTCATTTTAGCTGTGTTAAGACTAATACAGTCAGAACAGCTCAGTCAGCATTAGCAAAATGTGTTCAGGTTATTGTGGGTTATATCTAGCTCTTAGGCTAGAAGCATATATATGTGAAAAATTTACCAGCAGAACTCTCCTAGCATAATCGTCCTTGTGTAACAACCCTGTGAATGTCTTGTTGGGAATAAGGACTTTTTTTTTGCTCTCAATCACATTGCTTTACATTTAGTAGCTTTATAGTAGCAGTATCTAGACAGGTTTAGAAACTGTTGAAACAGAAGTTTACTACTTTTTCTGCTCTTTTGGGAAATTCAAGTTACTTTATTTTTTTCAATATTCTTTCCAGCCATCTTTCATTTCTGAAATCAGAACTCCAATTAGTTCTGCTTTAATTCATCAGGAGTAGCACCTTGAAATGTATCTCCTAGTAAATGTATCTCCTTTTGGCACTAGCATCACCCAGTGGCCCAAGTAACATGTTAATATCTGGGGTCTTTCCAGGTTCCCTCTTTTTGGAATTGAAAGTTACCCTGAAGCCAGCTATATTATTTAATGCAATCCTGTATTTAAATAGAAAAGTGATGAAGTCGTCTCTTCCTGAACCTAGTGGAAGTAAATAACTTCAGACTCTCCCTGGCCTGTTCCAAAGGAGCCCTTTTTCCCTGCTATGTCATCTGGTTCTCACAGGATGCCATTGTTTTCAGTGGAATTGTATATATTCACCTTACCAAACCAAAAGAGCCTGAAGAGTAGTCCCTTTCTTAGAGAAAATTTCACATTGATTTTTAACCTTGCTCATGCTTTCTCAAGAGAATCAGTAATATTCAGCTGGCTTTAGTATTAGCTGCAGAAAGAATAATTTTTCCCAGAAATCTTCAGAAATGTCATCCAGGCTAAGAGCACCACAGTTCCCCTCATCAACAAGATGGTTAGATCAGTGCATTACCCTTGGGAACTCCTGGTTTAATTAGATTGTGATTGTGTCTAATCCAAATTTATTGTCAACTTCTTTTAAATTACATGATGTTAAGGAATGATAGAGTGATGAGTTTAGTCTGGTCAGTGAGGTTTAGGCATTTATAACCTATTGTCCTCACTGCTGTATTTCTGTTACATGTTTACTAGATTTCCAGTATTTCTTTTTACTCTTAAAAAAAGATAGTACCTAGAGTAACTCTATGGCAACTTTAAATAGATGCTGTAAGAATAAATTTTTGTGTAAATTAAAATTTTTAATAATAAGTCCCAAGAAAGAAATTAAACCCAGAATTGAACATTCTTTACAATTTCCCTCATTGTATTAAGGAGGCATGTGAGATCAGCAAAATCAAATGGGTTTAGGCTTTCCCTTACTGTGGACGCACTGTTATAATTTTCAGTTTTGCTTTCAGGTCTCTTGTACCTGCAATTTTTAATGTAACACACCGTTTCCCAGAACCAGCATAGGCTCTGTTGTTGATAAAATGTCTTGTTCACATAACTGCTGTCTATGTACAGTAGAGGTGAAAGACTTTTTTCTAATTCTCTAGTCTCTGTCAGTCATATTGGGTTCGTAAGAAACAATATTTACAGAAGGAAGTGCTATTTGCAAATTGATTAGTGTTTCCACCAGTTAAGTCAGGTCTTTCTCACTCTTCTGTGAAAACAGTCTTATCATTTTTAAAAGCCAAGTTCTCCTACAAAGCTTTGGTTCTGAACTTTTTCACCCGCTGTGACAGAAAGGCACAGAGTACCCATCTTATATATGTGGCCTTGTCTAGATCTGTATCTCTGATAAATTCTCACTTTTTTTTCAGTTTAGTTCTTCATGAATAGAAAAGCATGAAGTGTAACTTCATCAAATGCTTCTACAAGCCACAGTCAGCCAATGCTTTTCAGCTGTTTTGTCTTGAGTGACATTCAGACCGAAAAAACTGTCTATTATTTTCTAGTTTGGTAGCCTTGCATTGCTGGAGCTGCAGCTATTACCATATAATGACAAATTTGGCCCACTCTTACATATGAATATATATGTATAAGTAGTTTTAACAAGAAATGTATGTATTGAAATAAGAGAAATCTTGCTGTCTTCTCTGCTTGATACATTTTGCTGACTTCCTGTGGGATATGCTTACTGAAACTTGTAGTGACTTCCTTAAATGATCTTTATGTAATTTACAATATGCCTTTGCCTACTGCTGATTGTTCCCCTTTTTTTTTTTTTTTTTGTACAGAATAGAAATGATGATAAAATGAACTTGGCATTTTAGTATAGGTTTCATATATCCACCTGCCTCTTCAAGGATAAGCTGAAGAGTAGAGAATTAGGAATTTATAGCCCTGTATTGGAAGCAGCTAATATGAAAGCAGGAGACCAAGTTCTGACATTCTGGGGACTCTAGGAGATTTCTGAAATGGTTAGCAGCTGGTATTTAACAATGGGAGAGTGATTATAGTTTCTGGCTAAATTTAAGAAAATGACTAATGATTTTAGACATTAGTATTCTGGAGTTCTAACTTGCACACATTGTAAAAGCTTCTGATCTTTCAGGAAGGAAAGAGTACAAAAGCACCCAAAATGAAGGTTCTTCAAGACACAAATTGTTTCTGAAGACAATTTCCTAAAATTATCTCAGAGGGGGTGCATTTATGTAACTGGGATGTTTGAATAAAACAGAAATATGAGGAAGTTCAAAATTGGAAAGCCTGAGACTGTGTGGAGCTTTCCTATTTCTCAGCTCAGGGCTTACAAAGTCAGTGTTGGAAACTATGACACAATGGCTTAAAAATTTCCACAACTTCTCCCGACCTTTTTCATGTTCCTTGAAATTGAAAGGCCCAACAAAACTTGAAGGAAATTTTTAATAACATTTAAAATTATCAGTAATCTTTGAGAACAAAGAATTCTGCATCAAACTATATTCCTTTAATTCATATTTAATGTAGTTATGACTAGTTTGACATTTAGAATTTGATTGGATTGTTGTGTGCCAGAGCTTAGGAACAGAGAGCAGAGAAGCACTTCCCATCAGTCACAGCTACTGCATAAACCAAAACAAATATATGTTCAAATCACTTCTGGCAGCAGCATTTGGAATATGAATAGAAATATTGTCACAAAAAAAATTGTGTCCACTGCTGCATTGAATAGTTTTGCACTGGTTTGGGACTGCTTACTACAGGATTGTATTGCTAGATCATGGCTTTAGACAGTTTTATTAAATTGTTTCTGATATATTTGAAAATGCTTGGCAGGAAAATAATTCAAAATGATTGGATAAAAAAATCAGCTTCTAAGCTAATATAAATGGGAATCTGGTGAGAATGATATTTGTATCTTAGCCTATATCATTTTGATTTATTTCTTTACTAATATTAATCTCTTTTGAAGTTAATATTGATGGCCAATATCACTTCTGTTCTTATGTGTTAGGTAATGATGCATAACTGCATGGTGCCCTAGATTTCAGAAATTACATCTACATTCTGTAACCTATCTTCATATTTATCTTTTGGGTTTTTTTGAAGAATAAGGATAAATATGCAAATTTTACTTTTACTTTGCAGATGCCTTAGGCTTTGTTGAAGATGTATGAATATGTAATGTCCTTGTACCTTATTAGTTAATTGAAGTTGATTGATAAGCAGCAGATGCACAAAGCTGTAAAATATCTCCCTTTTAGCTCTGTTCTCTTTAAGTTTGCTCTTTGATCCTAGTTACTTTGTATGTTTAACAACATTTGCCTTCTTTCTATGGTGTGTTCTTATCACTTTCCTCTTTTTGAAATGATTGTAAGTATCTGTGTTTCTGCTTTTAGAAACAGTTTCCTATTAGGTTGGAAACAGCAAGAAACAGAACCAAACCCCTCTGTATTTGATAGCTGATGGAATTATTTTATAAAGAGGTACTTAGCAAGCTTTTCATTTCTGTTGTCTAAATTCCTAATTTCTGTTTAATTTTCTTATTTCTGTTGTTTATGTGGGACGTAGAAAAGTTGTGGCTTTTTGTTTCCCCTCGCCTCTGGAAACTCAAGGTATTCATGGTCCAAATCTTATTTGCAAAACTAAATATGCAGGGGTGGATGTCAGATCTGGTTGAATAGAACCTGATGCTGGTTAGCTCTTTCCTAATAGACACCCAAGCAGCCAAAAACCAATTATAATCTGTACTTTCCACTATTCCCCTACTCTTTGCTGCTAAAATACCACTCACAGTGTTGGAAAACACTCTTTTAGCTGAAACTAAGTGATTTAGGTCTTGTGGGACTCCTCAGCATTCCCATAGCAACAGAAGAGCTCTAGGTGTGGTGTGTTTGGTCATTGTGATCACTAGAGAAAGCAGATGTGGTTCATGTCCTTTCCTGTCTGCTGCAAGGAGCATCCAGGAGGGACAATAGCTCCTTTTTCTCAGCAGAAGTTCTGACATAAATAGATGTCAAAGTACAGCCTTAGAGCTTTAGGGAGTTGAACCTGGCAAGCTCTGGTAGTGTTTTGCACTGGCAGGAAGGCATGAATCTCCCACAGGAAAGCACAGGTTCTGTTCTCTAAATATTACTCAGAAATCCCCAATAGCATATTTGTGAGGAAAATGGGTCTGATTTTCTCCAAAGCATTCATCTTCCAGCATGCGATTTGAAACGTTTTGATACAGCAAGAAAGAGAAGTACACAAAAATTGTTTAGAATCAATGTCTGACCATTTTGCTATGATCAAGATCTTTTTAGTGATTTGCTATATACAAATCTAATAAGAAAATCGACCTTTTTCAGTTCTGAAGTTCAAGTAAAAATTCACTTTTTCATATCCTTTTCGATCTGTCATTGGGAATTCAAAACAGAATTTAAAAAACCACACATCAAACAAGCAACCTACTCTTAGAGAACTGAAAAGCAGAGTTCAATGTAGCAAGTTCAGACATTAAAACTGAGAGAATATAATATGCTCTGTGCAATGCAGCTGTGGTTAAATGCTGATTTCCACTTTAGGACTAGATTAGCATCATTCAGATGTGACCTGTATATTGAATAACTATCACAAGTGTAGTGCTATTGATAAAAAATGAAAGTGCACAGTATACTTGATTTAACATACCACCCTTTTGTGTTTTTAGAATGTACAGAAGTGTAAAGGAAGAGCTATTACTTCTCAATTTTTATAAAATACGTGTAATTTTATTTCTTGTTAAAGATCAGTTTGATCCTTGGTATGTTTATAAAACAGAATATAATAATGCTATAACAGTGATGGTCATTTTGCCACTCAAAGAAAAGAAATATTCAAAGAAATGACCATTTAAATGTTGGTTATTTTTATTCTGAAACCAGTTAAAATTGATTGAAGGTATTATTGCCAATTTATCACAGACTATATGGCTACAGTGCCTGCATGATGGACTTTGAGCACTTTAAACTTCAAAAGACCTTAGGATTGATAAATCCATCTTACTCACTTTCAAATTAAATGTAGTTTGCATTTGACCTGAAGGATGAGCAGGAAGACCCCTTCGTAAGTTTTGTTGGTTAAGTGTTGAGCTTTAGGATAATTACTTTCTGCAGCATTTCTTCAGCTGTTCACTACATTCTTTCTTTGGAAAAATTAAAAAGATGTGTGCCCTCATTGAAACCACATAGGAAACAGAGACACATCTGGGGTGTTGGTGGTTATATCCTGTGAAAAACATGCAGCATTCTAGCTACATGCCTTGCTTTCTAGGAAAAGTACCTGCCAGCCAGGCCCACTAGCCCACATGCTGCCCCTCTGAATTCTGGCATATCTTGCTAATACAAAAAGCCTGTTCTGCATATGCTTATGGTGTCAGTGCCATGGGTGAGGTTTGGGGCAGGCTGGAGGAGCTGTACAGTGAGAAAAAGAACTTGTCTGAGAATTGTGAAGGGCTGCTGATAGGCGTCAAGTTGGCTCCACTCAGGCTGCCATCTCAGCCCTCACAGGCACTCTTATGTGCTTTCCACAGCAGCACCTGTGGATGGGAAACAGTTTCTGGAATGTGCAAAGGTGAAACAGAAAACTGTGCCTCTCTGAATGTGGCACAGTTGGGGAAAGTTCACTAAATTCACGTGGAGGAAAACACAGAGTTGCTTTCTTCTTTATCTACCAAGTTAGAAGAAATTATCTGTTCAGTGATACCTAACATACCATAGCAAAAATAGATATCTAAATATCCATCTGCCAATGGGTAGACATAAAAAAATGCTGCACATAAAGAGCTACATGAGAGCTACACATATGCATAGTGTTTATATGCACACATGAATAGTGGTAAACTTGTATTTGCTTTTGAAAAACTATTTATATGTGGAGCTGAACCTGCCATTCCTATTTAGTAGATGACACCAGGCTTGCTCAAGTGTTTTCTGTTGTATGGGGTAGTGGAATAGTGTAGATTTCTTGTATACTAGGCTAGGAGCTTGGAATAAAGCAGCAAGCTATTGATTTAATTACTTACAACTTAATATGCATAACAGCTTGTACAAAGGATAACAGCATCTTGTCATTACTCAAATATTGCTACTAATGATGGCAAAATACAGGATCTTTCACAATTTTTTTTAGTACTGTCATAATTAATTCTTTTTCAAGCATACCTTATTTAAAATTTATCACACTGACAATGCTACTCAACAACTGAATTAAAAGAACACATGAAAGCTGTAAGAAGGTTACTACTGGTGTGCGAGACCTGTCTCATTTTCTCTACAATGCCATCAAAAATAGATGTGGCACATGGTATCACACATATACTGCCACGTTTTCTGCAGTGCAAAGTAATCTTTAAAGAGATTGTGTAGTTTGGAGAACATACTAGCAAACGCTTCCATTTTTAATCATCTGCTTTTGTATCACAGACCACCACTAAAGGTCATTCACTATTTCCCTTGCTTGTTTCACTTTCTCTGGAGGGAGAGAAAGGCTGGCTGGGATTTCTCTTGTGCAGTGGGGTTGTTCGAGTTAGATGTAAATCAACCCATGAAAATGGGAAATCAGAGCAATTGATGGGGTATGAAAAAGGATAATGTCAGAATATTTCCTGGCACTGTTAGGAATGGTAGTGTTGTGCTTGAATGATAGCTCTTATGAAATGTTTGCTTACCAAGAAATGAGATCCATTCATGCACAGTTTTTCTACAACTGCAGCAGATTCAGGCATTCCAAACTGAGGTGAGAAAAAAAATAGAGTTCTTGTATTAGTATGATACTTTAAATTTGTAAGTAAACTAATGAACCTTTCTATGCTCATATATTTGGGGTTGTGGAAATCTTGATACTATTTGTCATGGATAATTAGGAAAAGAATATACAAGACAATAAGAATAATGCTTAAAAATAGTTAGTGACTTCCACATAAGAAATAAGACACAGTATTACCTCTTTCTCAGGAAGAGAGATTACAAGGGATAGGGGCTGATAAAATTGTGAAGGGAATAGACAAGATGAGATTATGAAGCAACAAATGTAACATAAATGGAACAAAGAGCCCAACAGGAATACACTGTGAGTCTTTAATTGCTATGGGATAAGAGGAGGACTGCACAGAAAGAGATTAAAAGGTAACATAAGACAAATGTCTATCAGTAGCCATGAGGTCACCTCAGGAAATTGTTATATCACAGACTGCTGAAAAATGAAGGCTGTATAAGAGAAAGCTCTGTTTCATGCCTGTTTACCAACCCTCTACACACTGACTGCTGCTTGGCTTCAGCAGCAGCAGTTTGGGCTAAGTGTGTCTTGCAGCTCCCATGGTAGAAGGGCATTGCTGGAAAGAATACCCTGTTTCTGAACCTGAATCTGTGATGTGGTGGTGGTGTTCTTTAAGAAATTTACTGTTTATTGTTGTCACTGTCAGTTACAAATTAAAACTAAATGAGAAGTCCAGAAGTAGCAGCTCTTTATGACAGAAACTCTATAGTATTTTGGAAAAAAGTGGATACATTTCCTTTGTTTTATTAAAAAATAGTAAGGAATGGAGCAGAGCTAGAGATGTCCTAAAAAATTTCACTGTTTGTGTTGTATAGTTTAGACTGGCTTTTCAAAGAAATTACACTTATGCATGGAATGTGGGGGGAAAAAAAAGGTAATTTTCTGTAAGAAAAATAACACTCTTGAAATGAGTTTTAGTATTTGCAATACTTAGCTGTAAATTTCTGTAGCAGTAATGACCAACTCCAACTTTAACAGGTAAATATTTGTGAAAATAAGTTATTCCCATATAAATATTTGTCACATTTCTATTTTAATTATTTCTAGAATACTTAAAACTGATCTTGCTTAAAACCAAAGTGTATTATATACTTTTTTATATGAAAATTTCATATTCAGTTTGTTTGGCCTATAAGCCATGATCCTTGAATTTGTAAATGATTCTTTTATGATGGTTGGGAAAGTGCTGCCTGCTTGCAGTACAGAAAGGATCACAATTTGAAGGAGTGGGTTGCTCTGGGTGTTGGACCAATGGCTGGTTGTGGGATATGTTAATTTGCCATCAGTTGAAGTGATGTTGGTGGGGAGGCAAAGAATCAAGGTAGTGCATGCTTTCTGCTCATGGCTTCTGCCTATTTCTAGTTATTGGCTCTGTTGCCAGTTATTTGTTCTGATGAGCTGTTTGTGCTTTGCCTCAAGCATGTAACTTGTGTAAGGGCAAATTTGGTCTCTTTACATGGGTAGCTTGACAAGCAGATGACAAGCAGATATCTCACTGCTGATATTTAGTGATGACCACTGAATCTTTCGTTTTCTAACAAATACATTAACTCCATAATATTAAGATCAGTACTGAGAAGAGGAACTAGGCTACATGGCAAATAGAGACCAAGTATATAAACTCTGTGTATATATACATTGATATATAATTGTATATAATATTTTGAGATTATACAATTATGTAAAAAAATTCAATTTTATATAATATTTCAATATTACAACTACAGTGTATATCCAAGATAACAGGTAAGTACATGCACATGGCTAATAGGTTTCCATTATTTACTTATTTATGAGAAAAAATTCAATAGGGTTAATTATTTTTTAGTAGTGAAGTTACTGGTTCTATACAAAGTGCCTTTTGTGAGGCTGACAACACTGCAGAAGGGCTAGTTAATGACTTCTGTACTTAGGACACAAAAACCTGTTTTGGAAACATCATTAAGACTATCAAAATTAAGGAAATGCCAAGAGTGCACAGTACATATGGATATATGCCCTGTACATATTATGGCACTAACTTCTAGAAGACTCAGTCACGGCACATAAAAGCTGATGTGATGTGACTTTTCTGAACTTCTGTTTGATTTGTTGTACTCTATTCAGTGTACACTGCTCATCAGCTATCTTGTAGACGTGTACTGCACAATATTCAAACCCTCTCTGAAATTATTTTTCTTTGTCATTTTAAAATTGTCTAAGACCACCCTGTGAGATGAAAACTGTATTAGTAAGGGGAGTTGAGGTGCATGAGAAACAAAACTCATACAGCATCCAGTGGTTTTGAATGCCTAACTACAGCTATTTAGGATCTGAGGGATATGTGTGTGTATTTACATATTCAGTATTTTGCCATTTTTACTTTTTGAGCAGAGCTGCTACTGTAATTGCACACTTACCTTACCAATTCTGCAAAACAGGAATTTCAAGTCAAGCACTCAGGACATGTCATGTTTTTTCTGGATTTGCATGGCTACAGGTAGAAACACTGAGCTGGGGAAGTGACAGAATTGGGTATTTCAAGGTAGCAGTGAATCAACAATACCATGAATTAATTATCTCTCTTCTTCAGCAAGCCATGGCCTTGTGCACCTTACAATTTATCTAACAGCCCAGAGTAGCACATAAAACGCACAGGTTTCTCTGCATTGAAAGAGGTGGGTTTTTGTGAATGGAAATGGTATCATATGAAGCAGCAATTACAGAGCATCATAATGTGTGTGCAAAAGGTGGCAAATTCAGTTTATAGAGATAATCCCACTCTGACACTTTAAACGTTTGATGCTGGTTTCTGCAACCTTAACAGTATTATTTCAGGGTTCATGTATGTATATGCTGTCTCTGGCAGGGATCCAGCACAGCCTCCTGCCATATTGGCTGTCCGTGGAAACAATGGTGGTATCTGCTGCCCAGGGTCTCTGTAGCACTGCTAGTGGGAGCTGAACAGCTCTGCACAAGGTGGCCCCAGGCAGATGGCTGCTACTCCCCACTGCTAGTCTTTGATATGCAGAATGGCCAAGCACTTAATTTGGTTATGCTGCAGTAATTAGATCACTTAGTTGCTTTAATCAGTGATGTAAGTGTAAGCATAGGCATTAACAGCTTTTTATAAAGTTGCTGGAAGACTAGCTTAACAAGTAGGAAGCCAGTAGTTACAGCGTGCCTGCTCTTGAAGACTCAAAGATGTTGAACAATTGTCATTAATTTTCTGTCCTGTATTCTGCTGTAGAATTGCAGTGTGCTTTAAAATAATTATATCTTCTAATAATTAGTCTGATTCCCTTTAAGCTGAAAGGCTTTGAGCTAATTAATCATTTGAGTAGCTGTTCACAGTAATAAGTTCACAATTTAGCTGCTACATTATCATTATGGCATGTATTAACTCCATGGAACAGGTTAGTTTTCTTACTGTGGGGATAACAGTCCACTTGTGATATGCCTGCATTGGAAAACTGTTGTGTGTTTTTTTAAATTTTGTGCATGCAAAAATAAAAATGGAAAAACAATAATAAAAACTAAACACTTCAAACTTTTGCCTACATTTTACATGGCCACAAATGGAAGTTTTATAGAAACATTTCATAGCAATGTATTGTTTTCCTTGAAAAAGATTGTATGCTCCTTTAATTGAAAAGAGTGAGAAACAATAATATCAATAAATTCTCCCTGTTAAAGCAGGCGCTGGTAAAGATTTGTCCTTCTACAGTTAGAAGCAGGATGAACACAGGACAGAAGAAACCTATATAAAAAATGATACAGAGTAACTTGCATTAAAAAAAATAAGGAAATGTAAAATGAGATCATATATCAAAACGTAGTCAGTGGACTTGACTGTGTAAATTACAGGTAGAAGTCTAAACCTGGGTCAGTGTATTGAGTAAGCTACAAGGAAAAATCTGCTATTAAAAAAAGGATATACCATGGAGGATAGAATTTATATGTTGGAGGAGTTTATTCAAGTAGTGAAAAGATGACTGAAAAAAGCTTGGAATATTTTGTGCAATACAGGTTATTTTACACATTATAGAATGGACATTGCAGATATAGAGAAGGTACAAGCAGACAAAAAAATTTTAAAATACCCCAAACTCAAGTAACTTAAAATTAAGCAACATCTAGCAGCTACTGTGGATATATGTGCATTGAGAAGAAAAGATGAGCAATAGATTCTTACTGACAAGCTGTGAACTTTAAAGCGATGTTGAAATATAACATCTAGGCCCACTTTCAGTGAAATGGTTTTTCTTCTCAGCAGGAAATAAATTGGGGCATTAAATACCTTTTCTATTATAAGAAATATCCCCATGAGAAAATATTTTTATATGATTTGCTGTGTAGGAGATTTTAGCTAGCAGCTTTTACCGTAAATTAAATTTCTATAAAAAACAAGGGAACACCAAGAAGCTCATGTAATTTTAAGAGTAAGTTCTTGGCGGTGGCAATTGCTGACTAATCTATTTTCAGTACTTTTGAATATTTGTGCTAGATTTGTTAAGATACCTTTTTTCCACAAAAAATTTAACACAGTAAGAGTTTCTGCTAGCTGAATTTATACTGGACTGTCTGAAGTGTAGCATATACATTCAGTACCTGTCTTAGGAGGTCTGCAACCTGAAAAGCCGTCCAGTTCTCAAATTCTTCTTGAGATGGTAGTTTCATGGCCATGTTGCTGTCTGGTGAGAGAAACTTGATCTATACAAGTAACACTGAACTATTGCTTTACTGGTTTTTACTGAGCTGCTGTAGAAATCCCAGGAGGAAGTCTTTTTTGCAACTTCTTTTCCTGTTTGCTCACTTAAAGTGAACGCCTATCAATGCTCTCCTATGAGTGACTCTTTCCAGTATGAGGAAACTGAGTTATTATAGCAACATATGCAAATATATGTCATTACTGAAATAAGTTAAATTCTGCTGAATATCAGAGTATAAATATTTCAGTCATCAGCATTATAGGTTTAAATATGGAAACTATTTTTCATATTTATTACAAAACTATTAGTGATAGCAGTTTCTTACCTACCTTGAACTCCTTGGTCCAGTTGCTTGGATCTGCCTTCAGATTGCATTTTAATTGCTTGTGGGTTTTGACATATTGTACTGTGTTGTTGAGACAGACAAAATAGAGCTCAGTTGCAGAACTTGTACTTCCATATTGTCACATCATATACACTCATGCCAAGTCTGGACATCATACTTTTGGGCTTAAATAAAGCACTCGGTAACTCTAAGCCAGTGTATGATCCAAAGTTTTGGTGTTTTTATGGGGACTTTTTCAGTATTACTGTTAAAGACCAAATTGCCAACAGATTAATTCCAGTGCTTATCTTTTTCTAAAATTAGGGCTAAAATAAATGCTTATATGGATTCAGACCATAAGCTCATCCAGCCCAGCATCATCTTTTCTGATGGTGGTCAAAACTGAGATAACTAGGAAACTATATAGAAGGAGGGCAAGCATGTAAGACTTCCATAGTGTTCTTCCAGTCTCCAGCCACTTCTAACTCAGGGACTTAATGGTCTGGATGTGGTTTCTACATATGCTGTATGCGTATGTATCACATATGTTATGCCAAGGATTCCCAAATTCGAAGCCATGACTGTTACCCTTTAAGGAGGGAGATATGCAATGGAAAGGGCAGACACAGCCAGGAATCAGTGCTGAGCTGCAGGGGAAGGAAGACATTTAGTGGAGGCTGAGGCTCAGATGGAGTCAAGAAAGAAGAGCCAAGGAGACTCAAAATAGGCATTTCTGCCCCTTCCCAGCTCTGTCCCTGTCCAGCCACATCCTTCGACCTGTGTCTCTGTCGTCCTCACAGCCCTTCTCTGCCTCTTCACCTCTAACACCAAATGTTTCCAGTTTGAGAGGAGCAGCATATACAGTTCTTAAACTGAAGAAGAGCCAGGGTGAATATGCTAAAATGGAGCAAGGGGGAAAGGTTTGAGAGCTATTGCTTTGTAGAATGGGCAATAAAATTGCAAAGATGCAGCTGTGGCTGTTGAAATAAACCCAGATTATTTGACTCAGCAGTTCTGAGTCACCGCAACAGGAGAAACATGAAAGCTTCCATAAAAGGCTGGAGACCAAGGAACGTTATATTCTGCTTTCCAATTACTCTTCCTGTTTTATTTCCCAGTGCAAAATGGATTTGGAGCACATATTCAAAGATTAAAATGGATTTCAGCTAAATTGAAATGTCTCATCTGCTATCCTTCTTCAAATTTTCCAGCATGTATTTTTGCTGTTACATTGACTGACAGGTCAGTTGTTGCCAGTGAATACTCTTAACTCTTTACTATCTTGTAATTTTGCAGAACATGAAGTCTGGCAAAACTCAGCTCCAGGAATTTCAGAAATGCAGTACTGAGACAAAAGCCTTTGCACCTTAAACCTTGCCTCCTTAGAATAATCTCCAAATGCCTGGCTGTACACTCTGTAAAAAAAGTTTTGTTGAATTTCATAGTGTTTTGGGTGTGAGTTGTTCCAAAGGGAGGGGGGCAACATACCCCTGGATGATGAGAGGAACCGATACTATCTTCCACTGTATGCATCAGAAGAGAGAGGTGCATGTTTTCCTTAAGAAATTCTGCTTGCTGATTTTGAGTGCACTGTGTGAGCAGCAGGGTCTTCATGTACAGTGGAGGTGGGAAGCTGCTGGGTGGGAGATGTGTGACTTGCAGGTTTAATGGTTGCTTAGGGGAAAGAGCAAAATAACAGATGGTCTCAGGTGTGAAATGAATTATGTGAAGCACAGTCATGCTTTTTTTTTCTGCAGTACAGGCTGAGTTCTGTTACTGAGTAGGTGTAATCAGTTCTAGTTCAGAACATCTCGAAGGCAGATTAAAAATAGTGTCAAGGATTTTGCAGTTCAGTGCATGCTGCCAGCAGTACCTGCTCCTCTTCTCACTGAGGCCCACTTGTCCACCAGCATTTTCAGAAATATTGGCATGCAAAGAGTTGCCCCTTGCTGCCTGCTGCCCTACCCTATTATGTTCCTACACACGTAGTAGTCTGCAGTGTGAGCTGAAGTTCTGCTCTGCCAGCTTGCCTACCTTGCTGTGCCCAGGTGTCCCTCTTCTCCCATTTGGCTTCTTTCTGGTTGCTCTCCTCATACAATAACCAGTTTATTCTTCTATAATTGCCTGTATTGACATTGCCTTAACATGTATTCTGTATTTTCAGGAGAGTACTCTTGAGGTCAATGTTTATGGAGTTCACCTCTCTTCCCTGAATGAAACAGAGATCTGTTTGGGAAGATCATGTTCAGCTTTGTGTTCCCAAAGGGGCTATACCAGAGGTGGATGAGCCACAGGGACTGTAGCTTGCAATAAATGTTTTTCCATTTGTGTTTTAGTCAGGTTAGAAATAACAGCAATGACAAATTAAAAACAAGAACTCAGGGAGGCTCATCTAGGATACTGCAGCTAATATCTCAATGTTGATATTGATGTTGGCTTGATCAGTGATGTAGTTTTCTTTTCTCAAATGTGCGCAGCAAAAATAGAGAATATTATCATGCACTTCCAGATGCTTTCTGTTACTCTCAAGGGAATTATTTCAAGAATTGTTGGCTAGGAGGACCCCGGATTTCCTTACCAATTCTTAGTTCCCTCCTACTCCCAGCTACCTTATCCTATTGTTATCCTACCCCATAACTTACAACCTATTGTAGAGACTTCAATGAGAACAAGCACTAGATCTGGGCAGCTCATGCTCACTTGCTACTGAATATTTTCTGGAGCCTCTTTATCTGGCATGAAGACTGAAAAATAAGTTTCAGTGCATGTGCAGAGTGTAAACTCTCATTTAAAACTTGTATCTAGCTGGAGACATTTAACACTTTTTTCATCTATACTGTTTACAGTTTCACTCCTCAAAAAAAAAGGTGGAAATCTGATTCTGTATATTGAGAAATATAATTTTTCTGGACCCCTTAGCAAAAATGACATCTAGTACTTGAGAACTACCAAATTTCAGACCAATCTTAGTTAATGTGACTTCTAAACAAAGTCATTCTCATATGTAACTTCTGCTTAGACTTAAGTCATTGTTACAGTATATATATTAGAATGATTTTTTTTTTTCCTACAGTCTGGAATGTGCAAGCCACATTAGAGGCATGTTTCTACAGGCTGCAGCTCCTTGGAGTTTCATGAAATAAGTTCTCAATTTGCAATTTTCACATAAATAGTTAATAAACAGTAGAAAATCTGATTCCTGGATCATATAACTGACTTTATCACTAAACACAACTATGTATTTTCATGAACATAAACACTAAATGTGTTAAATGATTTCAAAGCTTTCGAAGTCAAGTTCTGCTTTGCAAAAACCCATAGCAGCTGCATGGAACTTATTTTACTGAATGTAACACTGGAATACTCCTCTTGGGAAAATATACTTGAGCAAAATATCTCATTGAAGTATTACTGTATATAAAATATAAGCCATTATCACAGATTTTTTTTTTGCATTTTCTAAAAAAAAAAAATATGAAAAGAACATGACTCACCATATACTGATTTTTCTTCTCCCAGACACAGATGTTGGAGTTGATTTCGAATAAGTTAAAGGAGCAGTTTTTCATATGTGCACTTCCTCCTTAAACAATCCCATATGTATTTTGTTGTTCTTAATGTGATTGACAGGCTTGGCATTCATGGTGGGTGGGAAGAAAAACTTTCTTAAGAGTAAAAAGCTTGAGTAGTGTCATAGTCTGAATAAGTTCACAGAGAACATTGGAAAATGAAGCCTTACTTACAGCTGTCTGTCTAGAGGTTTGGTAAGATCTTGCTTATCAGTTTTGTCCTTTTAAATTACTTAACAGGAAATAAAAATACCAATCAACAGAAATCACAGGGTCTTGAAGTGACTTGGGAGATCTAGGCAGGGCTTTAACAGAGAGGCAGGATCAAATACAACTAGAGCAAAATGGCTTAGTCTTGGAAAACAATTTGGTAATCCCTTTTTCTCACATTGAGTTCTTGGGGTAGCGTCAGGTTTCCCATGTCCCTGGATGGCACAGCAGAAGGAAGAACTCTAATAAGTCTGTGCTGTATTGCTCTAGGGTGCAAGAGAAAATGAACATTGATAAGGATAATTTCTGGCTTAACACCAAATGGGCTGAACCTGGACCTCCTCTCTTTCCTGAGGAAGCAAAACCTGTTCCTCTTGAATTTCTTCATAAGTAATGAGAGTTTTCTTTAGTAATTTTATGATTTTTTTGTTTTACTCTTTTCTTAGTCTCACCATTCTCTGGTTCCATCTTACCTGGAAAACAGGGTGGCCTAACTGGTCCCAGTATACTTTTCTTTATTCTGTGGTAACTGCTTCTGTCTCAGAAATATCCAGCTGCGTTTTTATCAAAATACTGAATACAATTAAGGCCAGAACAAATTCCTATGGGACTCTACTTGAAATAATCATTCAGTCTGAAAGTGATTCACAGATATAATCTCAATGTAAATCAGATGAACACTTAGAATGCATGGTATTTTCATTACATTTCTCTAGTTTTTTGTGTGAAGTTTTTATATGGGACCACATCAGAAGCCTTAGTGACACTACGTAGTTTTGACCTCTCATTTACTAGGTAGTTATCACGTAAGAGAGAGAAATGAGGCTGACTTGACACAATTTGTTCCTGATATGTCAGTTTTTACTGCAATGTTAAAGAAACAACTTCTAAGTATATTTGCTTTAGTACATTTGTGAGAATTAGAGTTGGGGTGACTGTTCTGCAGTTCCCTGTCCTCCTTCCCCCCATATCTTTAAGAGTGGATGTTTGCCCTTTAGTTACTCTCTTTTTAGTGACCTACATCATGTGCTGAATTCATAGCGTTCAAGGGTAATGCTCTGGTTAGTTCTTTACATAATCTGTGTTGAGAATTTCATTATGCCATTCTTATTTAAAATTCTAATCCACTGTAATATCAGTAATAAGTATTCTGCTCCTGCTGTGGCTGCTGTCAAAATTAAGCATCTAGTCACAGTATTTTCTATGAAGACTACTTAAATACTTAATTTTTCTCTCGTATTTGTAATTTTTTTTCATTTTCCCAACAAGGTGTGAACTTGGAACCATTGCTTTACTGAGGAGACTGTACACTGATTTGAAACCTGTCACTTTTAGATCGCTTCCATTATATCCATTTTGTAGCATGAACACACCATTTTTCTTTATTTCACTTGTTGAACTCATTCCTGGAGCATGTTGTTTCAGCTGAATTTTGATGATTGCCAAATGCTAGGGTTTTTGTTTGCTTGCTTTGTCACAGAGTCTGGGTACATGGCAGAAAAACCATTGTCTTAAGGACAGTTGCTCTTTGTGTTACCACTCAGCCTTCTAAAGTCTCTTTGTATGGCTTTTGATGGTTAGTTTGACCTCCTCTGTGAATCTAGCAGCAGACTCAGCTGTTATTCTAGAGAGATTTTCCCACATCTATCTAACCATCTAACAATGCATTAAAAATGTATTTCCTCTCACATGTATTTGTTTGTAACCTGAATTTTGCACCTAGTTTTCTTTATATTAAAAAAAATAATCATGGTTTTAGCCAGTACAATAAATATAACAGTAATAAAATCCCAACCTGTTACAAAAGTGACATTGTTAATTAGAAATTCTCTTTGATTTTTTTGAGGGCTGGAATTGATGCCTTGATGCTTGGTTGTGATATCCTTCACAAGTACTCAGTATTCTTTGAATTTTAACTGAGCCACTTTAAAAAAAAAAAAATATTCTTTTGAACACCTTGGCAGAACCTGCTGTCTATTCCTCTAGATTCATAGGCTGGATTTTATAGTTTGCACTTACATTTTATATTGTTTCTTTACAGAACCTCTCTTTTGAATTAATCTGTGTTAACTATTCTATGTTCTTTGGATGTATTTTGTTTGTATAATATATTCATAGTTAAACACTTGATTTCTTTGAGGCTTGTACATTGATATGTGTGAAGGGTCTTTCACCACGCACATAACTCTTGATATGAGATAAATGGAAAAATGTTAAATTAGTACTTCAACTCCCAGTGGGCATGCTAATGCATGATTGCATGGTATTCTAAAGTGAAAGATCTCAACAAAAGGTTGACCCTGTAGGTGTTGAAGACTGCCATGAAGTTAGCATAAGAACTAGAGTGGTTCCACTTCACTCCTTGCAGCACTTGTAACCTTTTGAACAGCCTTTAGTATTTCAGTACATCCATCCACCAAGCAGCAGTTCACCAGCAACAGTGATCTAGTGTTACTTGAGTTCACTTAGCTGATAGAGGTTTGAACTAGAACAACTTCAGTCACAGATTTTTGAGTTATAACTGAAATATTTGCTGTTAGGAGGCATTGTTAACAAGAAATATAAGGTACATAATAGAAAACAGAATTGCTTCTGTTTTGTAGAGGTGCATCTTTCTGCTTAACAAACAGGTTTGGAGAAGGAGGATGGAATTCTTCCTGTGGTCTTCCTGAGCTGGGGATCTTAGACAGAAACATCAAAACAATAGTGAAGCATTAGTGGACCATTGGTTTAGTATCCTAAGTATTATATCATCTACATAGGATATAATATAGTATTACAGCACTGCATTATAGTATTATACAGTCGCTCTGTGCTGCCGACATGCAGGTTTCATGCAAAGACATATGTACCATATGAATTCACAAAGGTTATAGTTTTAGTTCTTTTGTTTACTTAGAGAAATTGAGATAAAGCTGGACAGGGAAAATAGCTGGATGAGGAAACAGGACACTCCAAATCTAGGACCTTTCTGTAGGGCAGCAGCAGGTGCGATGGAAACTCTGGTCAATGAGGACATATGAGGGAGGGAAGATCTGGGCACAGACTTGTTTGGACAAGATTTTTATTGCATATTGTCATAAACATAGTAGATGGAAGGAGGGAAGAAAAATGTATATAGTTCTGGGGAGCCCAAAGAGTTCAGGAAAGAAAGCGAATCACTTCTATGGGCAAGAGAAAATGGATGGAACATATGTGTCAACTGGTCAGCACTCAGATGTTGTTTGGACAAAAACTAAGTAGTCCTTCCCCATACATCCCATCAACAGAGCCACAAAACTAAAGTTGGAAGAATGAACTTTTGAGCATGTTAAATAAAGACAGAAGAAAGAAGGAATTCAAAAGGTGAATGAGGATTAGAAGATGGATAGAGAAATTTAAGAGATTGATGAAGGGAGGGGCTGTGGAACTGCAAAGGTACAAAAAGGAGAAAGGAGGTGATGGAGAGATAAGCTGTATAAATGGAGAGGGTTTCTCAAGGTTTTTGGACTCATAAATAAAGCTTTTACATGTCTTGTGTCCTTAGTCTGCTGACACAGATAAAATTTTATGAGCAGAGTTTATTTGACAGTCAACAGAGAGAGAATATGATTAAATCTCAATAAATAAGAAAGACCTCAAGAGCTGAGAGATCTATAGGTTTGTGTTTGTTGTGGGGTTTTTTTCATTGTTTTTTTTTATTCTGACTGCAGTATTTGGGGAGATCTCAAAGATATTTCAAGAGTTACTAGGTTTATGATAATAAATTTTAAAATAAAGAACTCTCAAGAAAAATAATGACAGGAAGTACTTTTAAAGTTTTCTAATTTGAGCCACATAAATTTAACTCAATAATTTCCTAACCTTTTAATTCATTTTTATTAGCTCCTTTTAATTAGTTTTATTTTCTTTATCATTTATGTAATGTCATAAAATCTCTTTTTCAGCATAATATTAAATTAAATTAGATCTTAGGTAATATAATCTTATGATAACAAGAAAGGTTAGGGGCAAACATTCAGTAAGAGAGTCTTCCCCATACCGAATCTGGAGTCATCATCTATTGTATGCTGATTACAGTGGAAGTTTAGTAGGTTATGTCTATTGTCTTTCCTTTTTTTCTTGTGAACTAGCTTTTGCTTTTGTTTACATTTATTTCCTAGCTTTAGCATCTCCAGTTTAATTGTCACAGAGCTACTCAAGAAAAGCTGTGCGTATTCTCACAGCTAGTTTCTTTGCAAAGTGCCTAAGTCTCCTGTTGCAGTATGAATTGACAGTACAGAGTTGTTTCAGTTTATTCTTCTCTCCTCTCTTCCAAAGGCAGAAGCCATGTTAATCACGTTCTTTTGTTTCCAAGAAAATTTTATTGACTACTGGAAAAATGCTGGAGCTTCTACATATCGTTATTCACCCTCTACCTAACTATATGGGATGTACCAAAGGGCAAGTTTGTGGTACCAGCTGGAATTAGTGGGAATGAGAGTAGTAGCCGACTGCTGTTAGTGTGATTCTTGCATGTCTCCTTTAGGGAAAGGAGAGAGAATAAGGGAGAGAGACTTGCAAGTTGGAAACTAAACTATACAGCTTTGATGCAACAATACTGATTCAAAGAAAAATAATGAAATATATACAAATATTTACAAAAGCAGTATCACACCCCCAATAACATTCATGTCACCACTGAGGCTGCAGGGCAGGTTCTGGAATAGTCCCAGACTCAACTCCTGGAGTCAGCAGCAGACAGAAGCTGGATGCAGGAATGCAATGATTCAGGAGCACATGGGTTGGGATCAATGGTAGATGAACAGATGAAGTCCTCCCAGGATGCTGGCCAAGGACAAAATGAGCTTGACCTATATGATCCCTCAAATTTATACCAAGTATGACACACATGGAGTAGAATATTGGTTTGGTCAATTTTGTTCACCTGTTCTGCTCCTCCCCAAAGGAGAGTCACAGGTGTGACCCCTTTACTTGCTTTTGTTTCTGGATCATAAGTTTTTCAGAACCCAGCAGTGACCTTGATTCTGCATACTATTCTGCAGCAGTAACTATAAACATTAAATGTTATCAGTCCTAGCAGCAAACACAGACTGAAAAATAATGCTGTTAATTTCAGCAAGAGACTTAACTGAAAAGTTAAATTACTAGAAAGAAAATTATTTCTTTCCTGGCTCAAACCAGGACAGGTGCTCAGTACGCATCCATCTACTGACAGTATTACAAATACTGAATTTCTGACCTTCAGATTTTCTCTGATGTCTGGTTAAATGATATATTTGCCAATTTGACATGGCTGACCTTCTATCTTCCCGCTTCAAGATTATTATACCATGATTCCTTGCAATCCCATTGTCATGAGAATGATATATCTCAAATGACAAATATACTTTGAAGCAACATGGGAAATAAACACATTGGCTAAACTTCATTTACAAGACACTTTGTTGAAAACTGCCTTCTCTAGTGCCCTGTATAATTGATTTCTCTTTTGTTGATTTATTTAAGAATACTGCTATTTTATGAGATAATGTAAAGAAAGATGAGCTACCATTCAACTGGATACTGAGAGTCTCAGTTATGGTTTAATTCACATTTTCCCTTGCTCTTTATTTCCCATGCACTGCATTACTGGGCTTGGCAGGACAAACTGAACAGTAGTGGAAATAGAAGATTTCTGTTTTCATTCAGTGGTGAATACTTCTCAAGAAATGTACTCTTCTCTAGAACAGGTGAAAGTTAACTTCCCTTCCCTTCTAGAGAAGTGAACCATAAACCATATTAGGTGAGAAAGAAGTGAACACAAATTTTGCACTCTGCTATAATTTTTTTTCATATGCTTTTTTTATGCTTTTGAGAACACCTCAAAAGCATTGCTACCTTAGAATTCCGTGTCTGTTTTCAGAAGTTGATTGGATGTATGATGTGAATGAGACCTTGATAACGTTACCTACATTCCTCATAAATTGAAGTCTATTTTGATTCAAGTATTTTATGAAAAGTCAATGGGAGCTGTTTATGCATAACCTTCATGTCCTCATTCCTTTGTTATTAAAAAAAAATGAAATGAGATCTTAAACTTAAAAAAAAAATAATTGTTAATAATAAATGTCAGGCTGATAAAAACCTCACGACTGACCTTCAGAACAGTGAGATTTGACTATGATGTGATTATGCACTGAGGTCAGAAGTTACAAATCACATGAAGTAGTGATAACTTTAGTCCTCTGTAACCCACACATTCTGCATAACATTCCATGCCTCATTTGCCACATCTTTTCTGCTGTCCAGAGCAAGATCTATTGCATCTGTTTGCAATTTTTGCGTTTCTCTATTATTGACAGACTACAGCAGACAGTTTAATTCTCTGGGAAGTCTCACCTCTTGGCCAGCTATGCCCCAGTTAATAACCAAAGCACTTCATGTGCTATATATGTGACTGACACACGTGAATGCAAAAGCTATGGAAACATAAGCTGGCACTGATACACTTATATCAGCAAAATGTAATGGGATGGCCCATACCTTATAACTGATTACAGATTATTTAATGTAATTGTAAAATTGCTCTTAACTGTAGTTTGTGCCTACTCCTTCCTGTTGACTTGGGTAGCTGACCTTAGCTTAGTTTGATTTACAGGCACATAAATCAGAGAATCATCCTGGTGGGAAGGGATGACTCTATAATTTAGAAAGAACCCTCTGTCACAGTGTGTGTGGGAGGCATTCTGATCCAATGTCACTATCACATCACTGAGATGATGCCATCAAAGTTACTGCCAGCCAGCTTTTGTAATTTCTACAGACAGTTTGCAAAGTACTTACATTAGCTTCTAGAGCTGTGTTTTTGTTTCTTGTTTTAAAGGAAGCTCAATAACATGTAAGGGAAAATAACTACCAAGCAGTTATGAGATTGTCTGGAAAGCCACACAATCACTTACTCATGAAATATTTTATTTCCTTACTGGGGATCTAACTTTTTTTCCCGATAACTTATCTAGCAGGACTTGATAAATAAATGTAGATCCAAGCAATGCTTAAATTGAGGTATTGGAAGACTTAAGTGCTGAAAATTACTTTGCATCGAGGAATCCGTAGTAGAGGTTCTGCTCTGGTTGGACCGAACTGAGGAAGCTTATGATACTATAAATATTTTTCATTTTCCTTCTCATTCTTACAATAGATTAATTGCAACTCAGCTCTCTTACCTTTTGCTGCCTCTCTCACAACACACAAAACTGTTTGAGTCAACGCTCTCTGTCAGAGCAAGAGAGCAGGAAATGTTGACAGGAATAACCCTCCCTGCTTCAGAAGGTAGCCACCTTCTTTAAGACCTAGTTGTAAAATTTTTACCTAATAGAAGAATTTATTTTGTGTGTATGACTTTGTTTGGAAACAAAACCAAAATCAAACGAGCTCCTTAAATGGAACTGAGCCTCTTCTGTTCAATTTTTGTGCATCCTTTAGTACACTTGTAGAAAATGGATCTTTAGATTCTCTCCTGTGCTCTAAGAGAAGACTAAAATAGTACTGAGTACTATTTATCAAATGTTAGATGGGAATATCAGTATTGAGGCTTAACTTTTGGTGTCACACACTTTGAGTGTTCTAAAAAATGTTGCAAACATTTTTTATTTTTCACTCTCACAAAATACACCATAGAAAATGTTTAATCTGATTATTTTATTTAGATATCTAAACTGCAAATCAGTTACACATAAACCTGCTCATTTTTCATAAACTGAGTAAGCAAAGACAAAATTGCTATCAGAAAGGATGCCTTTTAGCAAGCTGTCTTATCAGATGACCCCAGAACCACTCAATTAAATTTAAGGGAGAGGAACGTAAATCAAATGAAGTGCTGTTTATTCCAGATAGGATTTTAATCCTCAGTGTGCTGTGCTTAAGTTACAGGATCTTCTGGGAGAAATTACTGTTTACCTTTCTTTCAAGTTACCAACTGGATTCTGTAGACTCTAAGAGAGCAGAGCACTTTGCTGGACTGACACAGCAAAAAGATTGTGAAATTTTATCAGTGTTAATGTTTTTCAAGCACGTTTTGAGAAGATGAGTTGGAGCTAAAAAAAAGTGAAGGGGACCGATGAGAAATATGCATTTCATTGTTTGATGAGGATATTGAGGATATCAACATACTTTGCCCCACCCCTCCCACTGAAGCATGATGAGGATGTAGTAGAACAGGGAATGGGCAGTAGCACAAACTGCACTGAGGAATAAGACACGAGAGTTGGTCATAGCAGTGAGATACCTTGTGTGTTTTCAGTCAGCACTAGGGCAAGAATAGGGACAGCAAAAGACTTTTAGAATGGTAAAAAAAATTGTGTTGAATAAATTTGAATCTAATTCAGCTGATCTTATATAATATCTGTCTAGTAAAAATTTCCTCTAAAATAGTGGCACAATGAAGTTGCAAATCCATTATTTGCATTATTAAATGAGTATTTTGAAGTAGACTGCTTGATTCGAAGAAAGAGTAGTGAACTCAGAGATGGAAATTGTTTTCAACAAATACACTCATGCAGCAGAGTGAAGGTGGCAGTGGCTACATACACATACAGGACAGTTCTTTCCACTTCTTCAGTAAAATATATTGAATGCCATTTTAATGTTTCATTTCACTGTGTTATATTTGTTTCTTGCAGGTTTAACAAATGCGATTTCAAATTGCATGATAGCAAATTTCTCAAGAAGAACAAGACCTTAGTCATCCAACACTGATTTAATACATGATTTTTCTATATATTTGTTCTTTATTATGAAATTTAGTAATGGTGATCAAAACCACATTTCAATGCAAAACAATGAATGATCATCTGCAGTTGCAGACAATCGGCAGTTGCAAGTATCTGTTATAACAGATTTATTCAACAGAATAGTTTCTAGGATGAGTTGCACTGCTATAGGCCTAGCTTAGCTTTGGTGGTATTTATACAGTGTGTATATGAGATGCTAGCATTTAATCAAGAGAAATATAAAGCATTATAATGCCATGTTGTAACAGTCCATGAGGGGGAGTACTTAACGACTGTATTAAATCATTATAACTCAGGAACAGAGCAGGAACTTTAATGCAAGGCAGATGCACTTATTTAATGTCTTCACCTCTTGTTCACAGTGAAAATCAGTTTCCGGAAAGAAGACTTTGTCAAACCTTTAGAATAAAAATTTCAGTCACCCTGTGTGTCTATAAAATCAAGTAGTAAATGCCTTACTGAACCAGAGCCATTATAATTGGTTTTCAAAAATGGAATAGTATTTTTGTCACTTGGAAAGGAATGTGATGGTTTCTTCTTGTTTGACTGGATGGTTAATTTATTAAGTGTAAAATTTGGAATATTTACACATACAAACTTACTGTTTCATTTTCCCATATTTATGCACTAAACACAGGTTCTGTCTGCAAGTTTATCAGAGATAGTTGATGCACTTCTTTCATGTTGTTGCTTAGTAGGAGACCTTTTATTGTTACTGCTGCAACTGATAGGAATCTAGCCCACAGTACACATTCATGCAGGAGACATTTGCAACTGTCAGTTGGCACCTCACTGACTTGTTTTGAGATCTGTGGATAAAACAGTGCAGATTAATGATGAGATATAGGATTGTACTTTTTTTGCTAACTGGTACTTTGGTGTCAAGGGGGCTTAACGTGATGGTTAATTGTTAATTTACTCTGCTAGATTCTTTGTGGAAGACAACAGTAGAGTTGCCTACTATTTCAAAAGCCCACGTTTTTGAAAGAAAATGTTATACTTTGCTTTTTTTTTTTTTTTAAAACTTCATCTTCTTAAATGCTAGTCACATTTAAACAAGTCATAGTTACCAAAGTTAGACAGAATTCTTAATGTTCCCCTGTTTGTCAGCAGTGGAAGTACAACAAATACGATGTCAGCTTTGCTACGTGGAGTGTAACAGCCTCTCATTGTACCTTATAAGCAAAATATTGTGTTCATTATAGAAGATACTTTTAAAATCTGCTCTTTACTGCAACCAGCATATGAAAAGGAGAGAAGTGTTTAAGTGCATAGTTTCAACCTTGCATTTGTCTGCCAGGGCTGATACTCCCAATGTGCTACATCACCTTGTAAATAGAAATTGTATTATGATATGCCAACTTCTGGCTTTGATATACTTTCTGATGAATAGATATTTGCTGATGATATCATTTCAGGACCTAATATTTGTTCAGTTTGAAATGAGGGCTTAAATAAGGCTTTATTTGAAGATGTTATATGGCCATTGATTGTAAGCCCTAATGGATTCTCTCTCTGCTTCTGGATTGATTAAACAGTGATTTCTGACTGAGAGAATTGGGAATAAGTGGTATCGAACACTGATATTCCATGTTCATTTTCATGCTTCAGTAAGTCAGATACAAAGAAGTGTGTCAATAGTCTATTGGAAATGATACCTCAATCTCCGTCAAACCATCTTTGAAAACTGCCAAAACCTGGAAAGAAATTTCAGTCTTAACAATGAGCTGAAGACCACTGTTGCATTTTTTGAAAGGATTACTTTTTCTTGTCAGTGAATTTGTCTCTAGAGGAAACAGGGAGTGTTCTCAGAAAGGGGCAGTAGTTCACATTCCTTTCTCAGGTGAACTATTTAAGTATTTGACTTCCCTTCACTTTCCTGCCAAAACCAGTGACCATAAAAATGTGGTAACTTAGCTGAGCTGTTTCTAGCACAGAGTTGTCCTCATGTGGGAACATCATCCCTTTATGTTGAAGTATTTGTGTTGAAGTGACTGATCCAAATAATTCACTGGACAATTCCTCCTCTGTTTCAATTTACTATTTGAATGTTTCCTGACAAATGGCAAATAATTGCTAGATCTAACACTGGAATCTGGCTTAAAAAAAAAAACAACAAACAAAACACTCTTGATTTATTTCCATTTTATGGACAGAATGACTTGAGTAATAAGCTTCAGTTAAAAATGATGGTATTAGTTCCAGAAGAATGTACGTCTAGAACAAATCCCATGAAGAAAGAAATGAAACATATGGGTAGTACCAGGATCTCTGTGATGCACTTAAGGGTCATACGAGTTATCAGACTGGAAGTTCATGAAGTGACATGCCTTTAAAAACTGTGGAACATGTTCAGCCATTATGCAAGATATTATGGTATAATAGTATAATATTCTTGCCTGCGTAGTATAGTAATAGTTTGATAGAAATAAGGGTGCCCTAAATTAGCATACATCCTCAACCTCTGAACACCTCAAGAAAAAGTTGACATCCTGAGTCTTTGGTGATACAGGACTGCTGCCCCCAGTAAAGTAGTACCAACTGAATCATAAATGTTTTCAACTTCAGACATCTGACCCACCCAGTACAAAGTGGTTTTAACATTTGCAGAAGTGAAATATGTGTACATGTGTGTACACACCAGTAGGCAGGTACAAAGCACATTTTTTCTGCAGCAGTTGCAGGGGAACTACTCTAGCTCTTACTTACTACTTACTAGCTCCTCTACTTATTTAGACTTCTGAAAATCTTGAATCAATTTTTGAAATAAGGAGCTTTTTTTGTCATCTCTTTGAATTACAACTATACTAGCTGAAGGAGAAATAATCTAGAAGCTGTTCTTAAACCAGGAGAGAAAAGGGAAACAATTCAGTGTAGAAACCATGGTACTTATTTTAATATTTTATTTAGCAAATTCTTCAAGTATAGATTAATAAATTCATAGTTGTTAAGTTTGAAAATGACTAGTCATTACAGTGAGCTTTTGCTTAACAGAAATTATAATTTATGTAAATAAATTCTTGCTTTATATCCTATCAATATGCTTGTACTAAAACACGTTGTTCATAAAAATATCCAGCTTTGATAAAACAAGTTACCAGTGTTTTAAAATTTGCCACAATCTAGCTGCACAGACATTGATGAAGATGAATGGATCACATCTATCATGTATTTCTGCTAAGAGTTTGAATTTATCAAGATAGCTACGTATTACACAGCATTGTTATAAGTACATTTAAGTGTAAGTATATCTCATTATGGCTAGTCTTGATATGCCAAAATATGACTATTAAAAGTCAAAACCGTAGTTAAAGAAATGGTTGCAACTTCTTAAAACAATAACATATGTTTAAAAACAAACCACAAGCAACCCTCACCCCAAACACTGTTCAGTGCAAAAGCCAGAGATCCAACATATAATATATGGAACTGGTTGTTCTGAAGTTCATGTTGCTTATGCCCATTTAGGACATAGTGTTTGCAAAACTCAGGTGAACTAGTTCAGCAGTAAAATAAGGTGAAATAAAGTGGTGGGGTCATATCCTTATTGGCATTGCATCTAACTCTTCTGCTAGGTCAGCATTGTTACCTCTGAGATGTTTAATTAAGGCAGGGACTTGTACGTTTGCCTATCTTTTAATTGCCTTTTAGAGAATGAAAGCATTTCTTTTTAGTGAATTCTAACTACAAAATAACATCAGCTTCTGCAGATTAGAGCAATTAATGCTCTTTTAGAGAAAAATCTGGAGAAAAGTTGTAGGAGGCGAAAAACTGTAAACAGATTAAATTATTTGTTTTATGATTGCTCTTTGTTCTGTTGTAAAAAATGTATTTTAAAATATAAATATCCCCAATTAAAAAAATAAAATAAAGAATTAGGAAAATGAATATTCTGAAAGTGCTTTATGTTGCCTGGCTTCACATCAAATTGTTCAACGCAGACTGAATGTGGATATTTTTGGATAATCAATTCAAGGCATTTCATTTTTGGTTGAATTAACACTTTCAATTACAGATAAACTCAGTTTCATTTCATGGAAAACATGCTACCTTTTCCAATGGAACACATATTTCTTTCAACAATTGTTCAGCAAATGAAGTGAAAACACTTTATCTGCTTGCATTCCTACACCTTGTGTGTTCCTTTTCATTCAGTGTTAAGCACTTGTCAACATGAATGCACTAATTTGCCCAAGAAAACTTTATTTAATTTGGGGCCTAATAGGGACCAGATGATGAAAAAAGGTTAGAATGAGTTTAAACAGAAGAGCTGCAAAAGCTCATCTGACAGTTCTGTGGAGGGAAATTACTGCTTGTATGACCACAAAACCAAGCCAGGAGTCATCATCTGAGTCAGGTCTGATTCCAGTCTGTCAGACACTGTTAGCACAAATATAGCTGTTACCTTCTCACACCTAACACACTTACACAAATGGGAAAGTTTCTTTCTTTTCACAGGAATTAATTAGCTATAAACCCATTTGGCAATGTGGATAAATGATCCCAGCAATCCTGACCCCTGGTACCCTAGTATTGTCCACATGCCCAGAATTACAAGCCCAATTGTCCTTTTAGACATGACTCATGGGATACTATTGAGTTAAACTCTTTACTGAACTCTGGACTCTAAGGATTTAACCTGTTCATCAATGTTGGAAAAAATACTGCTTTTAGCTAAAATCCAAGCACAGATTTCAGACACTTGCTTGCATCAATATTCAATCAATTTTCTGATTTCTAAACTTAGTCTAAACCACAAGCAAATTAGGTCCGTTTTCCCGAAACCTAGTAATCATCCTAAACTGATTGTTGATATGGATATGTTGCATCATCCATAATAAATGGAGCCTGCTGGCCCAGATGAATTTAGGTTTTATTATCTTAGTTACCCTAAGGTCCAGAGTTATTCTTACTACCCTTGTTTGTAGCCATATTGAACACATCTTCTGGGTAAGTACAACTGAAACTTAAACCCCAACATGTATTTCTGAACCTACCTCAACCTACCTAGCCATAATCTTTATCTAAAACATCATCCTAATCTGTTAACATGCAAATACAATATTTATTATCCAAAATATCATGGCCCAGAAAGTTAAATCATGTTAAGAGCACTACATTTGTCCGAAGTACAGTCCTAACCTTGCCTTATCAGATCCTGTAGAAGCCTTTGCCCTTGATTTCAGATTGACACTTTGTCCATTCCCATATATTTAGAGTGGGAGTAAAAGTGGTTTCTCAGTTTAAGGTTTGTATACAGACAGGCTGAGGTTTATGTTGCAGGCACAGAGTTAAGTGGGTATCTCAAAAGGTTGTGAGCCCAGATACTTTTATCTGGGGGTAATGGGATTGCTGCAACATAGTTAAAAATTTGCAACATAAGCTTTTTTAGATGTTTGGGGTGTAAACTTGCTGAATTTGAGTCCTGGGACTGCACTGGAAAACTACGTGTTCTTACAGCTGAAAAAGATTGAAAAACAGTGATCTAAATGGAAGGTGAAGGAGTTTGAAGCCTCTAGTCACCTGTGAAAATAAAAAAACCTGAATAGCACTCAGTATGCTACTTAAATGTACCTATGTGCCTATTTTGAAATGTGAGGAACGGGGAGAGTATTGGCTACTTTTCAGGCATGTTCAGCATGAATTAGTGTGAAAAGTGGTATATAACTGTACAGGTGCATCTGATTTATTTATAGTACTGGAGCAATCTTAACAAGTTTGAGGGTTCTTGATGTAACCATTTAAATGAAAACCTGCAAAATGTGGCTTCTTAGGAGAGAAGCAAGGGGACAGACCTTCAATCATTGCTGTAATGAGAAAATATTATCAAATTTAACAAAAAAGTCCTAGGCAGGAACTTTTAATGTGTTGCTAAAATCTTACTTGCTTGCTCTGGTGATGATTGAGGAGGCTGTATAGCCTTTTCTAAAGTGGAAGTCAAAGAAGCTGGCTCTACCATCATACTAATTAAGCGCCTTCTCAGCTGGTTCTTCTAACCTTAGATTGTTCTGTCTTTGAAAGAGAAAGGTTTTTCAAGATTTTCTTTGTGGTTTTTGAGTCAGGTGCTGCAGTTGACTCCTTTTGACTCAGATACTTTACAGAGGTAGATGTACAGGTGAACTTATAAGAGAACTTACAACTGACTTGTAAGCTTTTATGTTAAATGTACAGTATTGGGTTGTGAGTGTCGAGGTGGTAACTAATTGTAACTCCATCTGTTATATGTATTATATATTTAAAATAGTTTAATTTTATGAGTGTGAGGCTCTGTTATCGTTCTGAATCTGCTTAATTGCTGTGCCAAGTGATGTAAAATAGCCTCAGGACATCTTATGAATAACAAACACATACAGTAGGACCAAGTATGCCTGAAGAAGTACTATCAGTTAGGTTTTTTTTCTTCCTTAGTCTTTAAAATAGTTATCCTCGATTTCTGTCCCTCATACTCACTCCCCTGGGTTGCAGGGCGGTTTGTTTACGCTGGTGTTTGTGCTGTAGCACACTTGTGGGTAGTGCAGCTGTGGAGGTAGCATGAGGTGATCCTGCAGTGGTTTGCTGCAGAGTGGCAGGGAGGGTGTGCCAGGGCTCTGTATCTCACCACAAAGGCTGCTGGGGCTTGTGTGTTGTTGTCTGTTGGTTTTGGCCAGTGAGTAGTGAAGAGAACGTGTAAATGGTTGCTTAACAGTGTTTGCCCCAGCAGTTATTACATCCAACTTTTAGAACTGTAAGTTTAATACTTTGGCAAAATAATTTTGTGTGGTACTAAAGAGAGAAGAAATTATGTGCAAATATATATGTACTGTATGCGTATACATACATAATTTACAGTTACATGCAAATTATCTAAAAATATTTTTGATACCTTTCAACTTTTATTTGACAACATCTACCAGAGAATAGCTATTTAGGGTATTTGTTAAGGGCTTGTATCATATGCCCTTGATACATGCCTACATAGAATTAGAATATTGTTCTGGTTGAAAAAGACCTTTTAGATCAACAAGTCCAACCAAACTCTACAAAGTCCAGTGCCAAACCACATTCCGAAGCACCACATCTACACATCTTTTAAACATCTGCAAGGATTGTGATTCAACTACCACCCTGGGTAGCCTGTTCCAGCATTTAATAACCCTTTCAGTAAAGAAGTTTCATCTAACTTCTAATCTAAACCTCCCTGGCACAACTTGAGGCCATTTCCTCTTGTCCTGTTGCTTGTTATTAGGGAGAAGAGACTCCTTCCAGGTTTTTGTAGAGAGCAGTAAGGTCTTCCTTCCTTGCCATCAACAGATCCTTTCTACTCAGAAACCATTCTCCTGGCCAAAGCCATCTTTTTCCACTCACTGCAGCGAAGTAATCTTAGTATTGAATTATCTTCCTCTGTAGACCTTTTCTTCTCAAAGTAATTTTGATGTGCATTCACTCACAACTGTCAAAGCTGTAGCCTGTGTATGTTGTTACAGCCATGGCTTCCTCATTCTTTGAAGGCTGTTGTGCAATTGCTGATATTCACAAGTTCTGTACAGCACAGACTGGTGGGTAAGAGAAAAAGCAGTACTTTCCTGATTGCATCATGTAAGTAAATCAGCAGTCTGGCCCAAGTACTGAATCTGCAGGAGACTTTCTCCAGATCCTTCTACTTCTCTTGTTTGCTTGGACAGTGAAAGCTGGATGATAGACTGATATAACTTCTGTGGTGCTTGAATCAAACTTGTAGAGTGGCTTAGAATAGCTGGAAATGAGCTGGCTGAGTTTTGAAAACATACATTTAGTAATATTGTCAAAATAATGTTCAAAATTGCCAATATTGTAAAAATGTATTACAAGTTTGATGTGTACCTGCTCTCCATAACTGTTAGCACAGACTCAGTATTTAGGCCTTTCTCTCCTCTAACTTGGCCAGATTTTGCATGTTTTTAATTCCACACATTTCAACAGTTAAAACAGAGGATAGATTTGTCTGTGGATCTTGCTTGTATTAATGACATGTAGAATTATAGTGTATTGTAAACCTTATAATCTGCCAACAGCAAAAGAAAACTATAATATTGAATTGTGTCCATAATAATATCTCAAAGTGCAAACTAAGTTATAAGTCTTCTCGTTAGTCAATTAACTATTGAATTACTAGCTGCAGTCAGTTATGCAATAGTATGTTGACACTGCCTTTTCAAATCGCAGAAAAATTGCTGTCATTATTTAAAATTCAATTCTCTCTGCAGCTACAAACAGCAAAGGAGGAGTAAAGCTCATAATACAAGTACTTCAATTAGGTGGAATTATACTGTCTCTTTCAATAGTATAAAATGTGTCAAGACTTGTGATGGAATTTCCTAATAAGATATGCATCATAAAATAATGGCATGAGACTTAGATTTGTGATTTAAGGAGTGAGAAAAATAGCTCTAAAGGCTGAATTGTCAAAAATGTCCAGGGACAGTGTTGCTTTCTTAAAAAAGATCAGTCAACATATGTTCACAGTAAATATGCAATGCTACACTGGGGCAGGGATTGTGTGGGTTATTGCAACTTTGAATTGATTTAGTAATATTGAGCTTTTTACAAGACAAAATGAGGGAGCAAATGTTGAGATTCCCTGGAAAAGGAATTGCCAGTGATTTTGAGAACTAAATTTTTATTCCTTTGGAAAAAAAAAATAGATTTTGTTATAGTGAAAGGTAAAGTTATCAAGTGCACACTGCAAAAGAAAAATGTTTATTTTGCAATATACTAGGCAGCTGCTGAATTATAGGTTAAGTCAGGAAGAAATGGAAAGACTGCTTTTGTGGAAACTTTCAAGAGAGGTTTGGGGTTAAAAAAATCCAGCTGAATAAAACAAATTCTTTCCTGCTATGAATTAATTTCCCAGCTAAGTTACTTCTGTTGTAATTAGTTCTGTATTAATGGAGCTCAGAACCTCAATAAATCAAAAAGATGAGAATTCTGCCCTACTCCACCCTGCTTTCTAACTTCTTTCAGCTCAAATTTCTAGAAAAAAAAACAAGGCTTCTAACTGATTTTTCATTCGCCTGCAAAATTCACAACATGTCACTGAGATGAACATCTGTTGTGTTTTCTCTCTGGAAATAACACGAAGATATCTGATCCTCATCAGCAATTCTTTCATCTTCTCTGATGCTGTCTCTGACTTTTTTCTACAGCTTATTTCAGTGGAGTGTGCAGAAAGAGCTCTGTCAGGACTGGCCCTGCTGTTAGCCATTACCTGTTGCTTTTGCTCAATAGCCAGAAAGTGAGATAAACTTCCTTATCTTGGTGTGATTTGTATTAACTTCTGAGAGGACAAAGGGACACAGTGCATAATATTATTCATAAGTTTTCCTTTCTTCTGCAATAACATTGTCTATAATGCTTACTCTCATTTGTATTACCTGGTCTGGTATCTTCAGAGCTGAGATCTTCAGCTTGATGATGTGGGAGCAGCAAGCCAGAGTTTTCCTGTACTACTGAAAATTGAGTGTGTAGTTTGAAGCCTTATGTGAATCATTGCAATAACCTTTTCCCATTTTTCATTGTTTGCTTAAGTACACTTATCTTTATGAAATGCATCATGTTTTACTATCTGTAAGAGTAGAAGGCATGAATTTCACACATCCTGCTCTTTGTATATTCTGTCATGTAAAAAGGTCTAGAACTGCTTTTGCAGTGTTACTGCAAGATGTGTCAATTCTACCATCCAGTAACTATCATATTGTCTAATTGTAAGAAGACACATGGTCAATTTAGTTACTATATTAGCAGTGTCCTACTAGAGAAGTAGGGGAGGAAATAAGACAATTAAGGTGGCAAGATAAGAATTTTTATAGAACATTTTATGTCTAATATTTTTATACAATAAGTTTCTGAAATGTCCACAGGAATGTTATTTGTTCATCACTGGGAGAAATATTCCTTTCAGCTGCCTAAATATAGGCCATGCAAGACCATTTTGTAGCTCCTCATCTTTGAAAGGTTGATATTTGTTAATTAATGGAAATATCCTTAGTATTGGCAATGAGATGAAAGTGAGAATCTAAATAACTGGTACTCAACAACACATGACCTTTACCCTTTACAAACTGTGTTTGGAAGAGATGCATAACTGTCAAAGGACCTGCCTGACCATGTGTATTGATGGGATTATGCAGATATGTTTGCTTGTTGCTGAGAGGTTCATGAGGCTCTCATGAGACTACAGTATAAAGAAAACCTTTGATGCACTAGCACAAAAAAATCAAAGAATAGTTCAATAACAATCACAACAAGGAGCAGCAGCTACCATTAGTGGCACAACTAAAGAGAGCAATTGTAAGGCTTGTAACTGAACAGAGAGACTGAAGAAAGACTGAAAATAATAGTTTCCAAGGGAATACAGGCATATTGATGTTGGTAGGAAGTAGCTCCTGCCAGGATTTGTCACCAATTACTTTTCCCCATGCTGTAAGGGGGAACCCTATTGCTCTATTCAGCACTGTGATATCTCCCCTGATTTCCTCAGAAAGGGCTTAGAAGAACAAGCTCTTTCTGTAATAGCTGTGTATACAATTAGTCAAAGAAGCTGTCAGCTCTGGGCATGATTTCTAGATGGGCATTTTTTTAGAGATGTTGCTAAGTACATTCTTCTTTTTCAGATTTTCATCTCCAGTTTGAGGGGGGGAGGGGAGGAAAGAAAAAGATAAGCATCTATTCTGACCACACACATCAGAAGTGTATGTTTGATCACAGAAACTACATGATTTTGTGTCCTTACTAAGCCTGCTTTATCTTACGTGCGAAACACGTGATACAGCCAAGTTAACATACTTAAAGCATGCTATCAGTGTATCAGTTTTTCAAAAATCTTGGTCATCTGGGTATTTTATGGAGTTTATAATCTTTTATGGGAATAACTCAAACATATACTTCCAAGTTTCCCCCTGAAAATGTTCTTGTAGTTGAAAGAGTGTAAACACCAAAGGGGATGAGTAAGAATTGATTTTTAAATGTATCTGAACATTTCCAGCATATACACTCAACAGTTTCTTATCTTTAATAATAGGGCATTTACTCAAAACACTGGAATAAAATGTAACAGCATGATGTTCTGTTTCTTTATTTTTTAGGCTAGCCAAATAAGTTTACCATGCTAGTTTTGTAAGTATTTATATATTGGGGAAAAAAAAAGTGGGACTAAAGAAATAGATTCATGCAGCATATGTTCAAATCAGGTTTGCTGGTGCAGGTAGCAGTGTCCAGGAATTCCAAGTACTGACCCCTTTTGTCTGATTGAATTGTAAGATATTGCTAAGCTTGTTGTTTTTCTACTAAATAGTAATGAAAACTTCCCTCATAAAGTGGAATTAAGGACAGAAACTCAAGGCCTTCATGAGTCTGTATAACTCCCTGGTGACAAGTGAGGCAGAAGACTGAGGTAAAACAAATAAATAAAAAGATAAAACAAAGCTCACGTGTGTAAGTGATAAAATTCGACAAAAAAGTTGTTAAACATTTTATATATATATATATACATCCTTCAAGTTTGTGCGATGGCTAAGTGTAAGTGGTAGAAATATATAGAAAAGTTCTATGTAATAACGTAATTTCAAAATATAATTTGATTCTATTTTGAAAACTAGGAAAAACACCTGCTATATTATTTTTAGGCATTGAGAGACTGGTAGAACAGGTATCAACAGTTATCAATCCTTAGCAGCCAAGGAAGCCAGAATTTGAAATCTAAGTCATGGCAATATCTGAACAAATATAAAGAGGATTTTAGAATTTCCATGAAATTGTTCATTAGAAAATACTGAATTACACAAGACTTTAAAATGAAAAGCTAAGAAATGTTGATCCTTGTGATATAAAAGAGCATGAAATGCTGTTAAGCCTATGTGAAATAAAAAAGGTATCCAAAGAATCATTTATCTAGTTTTTATTGATGGTGCTCTGAAGGTTGGCATAGTGTAGCTCTGTATTAGAAGCATCCTTGCACCACTCTTCATAGGAAAGCTATATAAAGTGGGCGATTAACTTTTTATAAAATATTTAAAATGCAGTTTGTATGACAGCAGGGCACTAAAGGACTCTGCCAATAATCAGGAAGGCAGTGAAAGAATTTGTGAATGCTGAAAGTCAGAGGAACTGAACTAAGCTATCCAGAAATTGTGTGTTCCTGCACTTTTCCTCATGAAGAAACCCCCTCTGAAGCCAGATCAGTAGAATCACAGAGTCATAGAATTATTAAGGTTGGAAGGGACCTCAAAGATCATCAAGTTCCAACCCCCCTGCCAGGAGCAGAGAACCCTACCACTAGACCAGGTTGCACAAAACCTCGTCCAACCTGGCCTTATAAACCTCCAGGGATGGGGCATCAACAACCTCCCTGGGCAACCCACTCCAGCTCCTCACCACCCTTACAGTGAAGAATTTCTTCCCAATATCTAATCTAAATCTTCCCTCTCTCAGTTTAAAACCATTACCCCTTGTCCTATCACTGTCTTCTCTGATGAAAAGCCCCTCCCCAGCTTTCCTGTAGGCCCCTTTCAAGTACTGGAAGGTGCTATAAGGTCTCTCCAGAGCCTTCTCTTCTCTAGGCTGAACAGCCCCAATCCTCTTAGCCTGTCTTCACAGTAGAGGTGCTCCAGGCCTTTGATCATCTAGTAGTTTGGGCTTAAGGGTGAACTCTGAATTAATGACTGCTTGGGATACTGTTGGCAGAGACATCATAAGTCATGAAAGCCTTTTACGTGAACTCCCATCAACATCCGTGTACATCACTTTCTGAATTCATGCCTTTGATACTGGCAGAACTAATCCACAGCAAGAGCACTAGAACATGGAAATGTGTTCTAGGTTTCCATATGGCAACGTGAACTACCCTGAACTCCAGGAGGCTGTACTGAGATGGAAAAATTTATGCAACATTCTGTGGCTTTAGGCCACTAATCATATGTGGTGGAGAGTAAGGGATTATATGTACTGCCATCGCTCAGGAAGCAAGATACTTTTCCTTTGTTGCTTTTTCTCTGCTGTATTTGCTCTCTCCCTACTGCATATTCTACTTCCTGTGTTACTGGAAAGAATATTATAATGTAATGTTGTAGCATAGCAAGCTTTTCACTCACCTGGGATACGGAAATCTTGTTAATTTTAGAAGGTATGTTTAATAAAATTGCATCTTTGGCAGAGACCTTTTCATGATATTATGCTGTGTTTACTAGACAGAAAAAACCTCTTTGCATTAGGTTCAAAGCCAGAAATTGATTTTCAAGGAATTGGGTGCCTGGACTGCTTAGATATTTTGAAAATCCCACTAGGCCTCTGTTTGCAGCTTTTTTGCACCTAAATACCCTAAAAAATCTGGCTCAAGAGTTATTGCAGTAACATGAAGGAATAATAAATTATGTTTTCCATGCCAGAAGGATTTTCCTGGCACCAAACATCTTGATGTTACACTGGGGGAAATTATATTTACATGTTTGAGAGCACTGAATTATTTCCAACATAAAATAAGATTTTGTTTAACATCTGTAAAGAATCTGTTCTCAAATACATTATTCCTTGTAGAGCTGGAGATAAAGTAAAATGTTTTACCAAGCTTAGGAAGACTGTAAACAGGGAGATGGCCAGTGTTCAATGGTTGATTAGCAGTCTGGAAAACAGACATGGAGCAACCAAAACAGATTGCTCAGCCTTAATGCCAGACCCATCACTATTAGTTATTTTTTTCTTCCTTGCTGTAATTCTTTTGCTTAAGCCTGTTAAAGTCTGCTTGTTCATTTTCCAGTTCATATGAAAATACTTCTTATAATTTCAAAATAACCTTGAAAATGTTTATTTTGACAATTTCAATGTTATGAATCAGAAAGAAAAATAGATATTTTGGCTTCTGGGTTATCCTTAGACAAGGGAAGGTATGAATGGAGTCTAGTCTCTGTACTGAACTATGCATATATTTCCTTCATGGTCTCAAGAACACCCCAGAGTTGAAAGCTCTATATTAATATTTGATGGTTAGTTTCTATTCTGATGAAAAATACTTCTTTGTATCTGTGATAATACAGTTGAAGCAGCAAGAGCTTTAGGGCTGCGACAATGTCAGTAATACTTACATAATTTAATTTTAAACTCATGGCCATAATTGCTGAAAACAGGTTTTGACTCATTTTTCCATAACTCAGGTTGTATATCCATCTGTGATAAAATGACTGAAAATAAAATTGATATAACTGACTTAGGCAGGATTTTCCCACCTTGCTTCCACTCCTAAACATGAGCTATGAGAATTGCAGGATATAACATTTCTGACACATTTTGAAGGACTGGTAATATCCAAATTCTCTGCTACACTAAAAATAAAAATCCAAGTTGACATGGAAATGGGCATATTTAGCTCTGAGGTAGATTTCTGCTGAAATAGATATCCAGTGATACATAACTGGATCCAACACAATGTCTGCAACAAATTTTAGCTGATGACCAATACCTGATCCTCTGGGAAAGATGGTACATAGCATCCATAATCTCTGCAGTTGTTTGTAGGTCACTAGATGCTTAAAAGCAGGAAGGTAGATCCCTTTTCCTTACTGTACCTGCCACAGATTTTGCAGTACGTTCTAGGGCAAATAGTAAAAAGCAATGTTGGCAATGCATGTCATAGGCTTATTTAAACACATTTCTAATGCTTTCTCTTTGTCTTTCATTCCCTAATTATCAAAACAGCAAAGGGATTTTTAATATTCTAAATTTAATTTCAAAAGCTACTATTTTGTTTGCTCAAAAAAGCCTATTCCTTTTAAATAAAATTAATTACATAGAAGTAGCAAGTGTGCAGGCTACAACGTGTTTGTATACCTTCTAAGACATAGCCTCTAGTTAACAGTAGGAAGATTTTTTTAATTAATCAAAAATTAATGTGCCCTGCAATTTGGAAAAGTAAGATTTCAAAAAGATTTGAAAGCAGAAATTGACGTAACTTGTCCATTAAACCAGTTGACGGCATGGTTGGTATTTAGAGATAATTCTGCTATTATAATATTCTTTGGATAAAGCATAGGTGGTGGTTGTTTTAAGGAATGAAAGCATATTTGCACCTGTCTGGAGTGCTTCTGTGCAAGAAGTCCCAGCTGGTAGAAAACAAGTGATGTTACTGCTTGTGTAGCACCTGTTTTTGATTTCAGAGGGGAAACAGAAGAAAATTGCTTCAATGGGTGGTGACATAAAATACAGCTGCTGCCTGGCACAAGGCATGTTATCTCCCTTTGCCCAAGGGAAAACACTTCTACCTTGCATCATGGATAGGATCAGAGCTCCAGCTGTATTTTTCCAAAGGAAGAAGCAGAAAGGGATGAATTCCCCAAGCCTTTCCTGCAATTATGAAGTAAAGTTCAAGACGATTGTAATTTTTATAATGCAGAGGAAGATGGGGATGACCAGAAGGACATTTTTGATGGAGCTGGCAAGAAGAAAAGGTTTCAGGGTAGAAAATGAGCTAAGGTAGGAAAATATGTAGAAATAAAATATAATAATAATGCTTGAAGCATACTAATTTAATAAATGCAGTCATACAAGTGACTGTGGTTGAAATTTCTGTATGTATATGATGGATATGCTTTACTCCTTCAGTAGTTCAGTGGATGTTCCTAAGGTGCCAGTAATTCCCTCTGTATTCTGAACAGAGAGCAGGCAGAACACAAACATTAGCAAAATTTCTGTTTTTTTAATCTCTAAAAATCTGTGGTTCTAATTTATCTTAAGTCTGTAAATTTTAATGTGTCTGTATTTTTTATTGTGTTGCGTCTCACATGGAAACTAAAAATAAATAAGGTGTGAACTCCCAATTGTTTTTCATGGGAGATGTTTCTGTGAATTTGTATGGTCTCACTGGAATCAATGAATCATGTCTTCAGCTGATCTAAATCAGCCTTTTTTCATTTCCCCCTCAAAGATTGATCTAAACTTATTGGCTGCTTCTTGAAATGAAGTTAAATATATGGCAAATGTGATGGGTTGAGGAGGGCATTTCTCTAGAACATCTCTGGTATTCTAATATTTAATCATCTAGCAAGTAATACACTGATTTGAGTCTCAAAGTTACTGGCTTGTCCTTTGGTACAATCTGGAAGTGCACAGGAGAAAAAACCTAGGAATAAAATACTCTAGATGTGGCAGTTGAGGGTGAAAATACACTCCAACTGTAGATTTGTCTGGTGGTTTCAATACATCAACTGATTTTGAAGGAAGCCTTCCTCCAAATAATGCTTTTCGTGAGTGCTCGTTATATCATTATGCAGCTTTCAGAAAGCTGCATTATTATGCAGGTCCTCTGAAAAGCTGGAAGAAAACCAAGTATTGATCATTTATTTGTGTCAGTATGCAGATAGTATACGACTTGGTTCTTCCTATAAAAGCCCATTTCCACAGATTTTTCAATCCCATCGACTTTGAAAACCTGAGGAAAAAGGGAGAATGAAATAATTTGTAAAGCAAGATTCAAGCCGGTATTGAACTGAAGTAGGCAATTAGCATTTGATACAAAACTAATTAAATTCTCAGGGAAAAGGAATATCAACTGGGCTGTTCTGCAATCCATTGAGGACTAAGTAGAGGCTTTATCTGGGCTGCTTTGACACTTGCGTGTTTATTACCAATATTTCAGTTTCTGTAACTTGTTTGCGAGGTAGGTGTTATGTTTAATTTCAGTTTAGCTGTTATTGGGTAAAACAGAACTATTTAACTGTTGATTTTGGTTTTGAAAATGCCAGGGGAAATACTAAATCTTATGTTCTGTGCCAGGAAGAAAGCACAGCTGTACAGGTACCAGAGGAAACTGGTGCACAGCAGCTAAACTGCTGCTGTGAGCATAACAATGGCAAAGTTCCCAGATCTACAGCTTGATACAAATACATTACATGTGAATATTTTATATAAAGTGAAATAAACCACAGGAAACAGAAGTTTTATGTCTCCAACTGAATTATTTTTTTTTTAACTCAAGTAAATATGTGACAGTTTAATTAAAGTAGACTCTAGCAGGGTTAAATAATAATAAAAAGCAATACTATTTTGTGGAGATTCACCTAACCTAGACTTGTAATCTTTTAAATTAAAATTATTTGGCATTTTTATTGCCAATGGACTCTGATCTACAAGCTGCACAATGTGAAGAACAGGAAATTGTGCTATACCATGACAGTTTTCATCTTTCTAAACTATAGTGCATTCAAAGCGTTCTTATATTTTTAAAACATAGCACATTTAATGCATTGGAGAGTTATGTGATAATAGTTTTCTATAGGATAGCTCCAGTATTTAGGACACCATATAATCTATAGAACAATAGTTCAATTTTACATGTTAATCACTAAACTAAGATACCAGTTTTATAAGAGACTGGCCTCTTAGTAGCAAGCAAGTGGTCCTTAGATGGAGTGCACAGTTCTTAAGATTTAAGTCATGAACATTTGACAATGCCATATGTAAAGTGCTTAATGTAAGTACAGAAAAACTAAATTTACTAAAAGATATTACTAGCTCCAAATAATTTCTGTTAACAGACTTTTTAATACTGTAAAGCTTTCATTCATGGATCAGGAATATTGGAAAGCAGCTGTCGCGTATTGTAAATCAGCCTTTTTGTTATGGTGCTGCTTGTACAAGCCAAGTATTTTCAGAGTTGCCAAGAAATGTGTAATAGGTTAGTATCTTATAGAAGGCAAGTGATGCTGAAAGAAAGACAATGCTGTGCTTACAGGAGCTGTCAGGCTGAAGTCTTTTCTCAAAACAGATTCAGTGACTGGAATAGATATATTGTGATGTGAAAACACAACCGCTTCCCACATCCTAATGTAAGATATACACTACAATTTTTAGGAAGTGCATGGTAAGTAGATGTGGAAATAGAAGCTCTGTATCTGTGAACAGTTAGGTTCAGGTAGAAAAAACCCCTTCTTTTTATTTACTTCTTGACAGTGACTCTGTCACTCATATTGTGGCTGAGAACAACTCTTACCTGGAGGTGCTGGACTGGCTGAGAGGACAGGCTGTGAGTGACAGCTCCAGGTTTGAAGTTCTGGATATCTCCTGGTTCACAGCCTGCATGGAAGCAGGAAGACCAGTTGATTCAGAAACGTACCATCTCATGGTAAGGCAGATCTTTCAGTGTGAATACAGTGACATTCAGCATGGATGATGGTGATTTTTAAATTTTTTTTTTAAGTAAACCAAATTATACTTGTGATATAATTTTTGAATTTAAAAACGCTTTCCCCTTAAGTTTACATGAGTAATCCACACAGTTTTAGTAGATTAAAAAGACCTTCCATACCTTTTATGTCAGTGTCTGGTAATGTTAAATTAGTATGCTGGCACATCTTACAAACTGGTAATATACATAATTTATGTAAAATAAAGAAAAAGGTGCAGTTGAAGGGGAAATATCTATCGATGAAGGACTTGCTGTTGTTGTGGTACTTGTGGTATTTCCACAAATACTTCAACATCACAGTGAATTTCCCACTGAGAGCAGTGGGCTGTTATGGGCTCTTGATGGAATGCCTTGCCTGTTCAAAACAACACCAAAAATATTAAAACCTTTGCTGTTTGGAAGCGATTAGCTAACTGCTGGGCCTTTAAAGGACCTGTGAAGTGAAGGCTGAGACAGTCTGTGGACATGCGTTTGCAAACTTGTCACTATAAAATTGTCTTAAGGAAAGAGGGGGTTTTTTATACTGTATTATCTCTCAATGGGAGCTGTAAGTCAGAGAAGATTATGAATGGCAGGCTGATAATTTGGTGAATGATATTTGACCTTGAAGCAATGGATGATGACAGATTTTCCTCTGATCTGTATCTGACAAAATTATGTGCCAATTTCTCAAGTTGGAGTCTGATGTGAAGTGGTGGTGTTCAACACTCCCAGCAAAGATTGCAGAAGCTGAGGGTGTGGTAGGGATGCCTGGGTGTGATGCCAGCACCTGCTGCTGGGCCACGAAACAGACCCTGTGCTGTGGCAGGTGAATCTGTTTACTTGTTCTGCATGCACTTGAGCCTCATGGTGAGGGGTTTAATGTGCACTGGTGAAGATACAAATTCATACATCAAGACAATTACAAGCCTGATCTGAAGTGCTCTGAAGTGAGGGATTCCTGCTGATTTCTGAGGGTCTGGATTAGACTCCTTGTGAACTGTGACCCACCCTGCCAAATGGTAAGTAGAAAACCTGTAAACAGCGGGACCATGACAGAATCCTCAGTGTGTGTCTTCCTGTGGGGCAGAGGATGCCTGAATATTTAACAGCAATATTGTTTGCTGCTTCTTCATCCTGATGTTTAGATTATGAAGAATGATTCATAAATACCACTCTTCCTCAAGAAAAACTGTAGCTTCTTATTAATTTTTTCACTCATCTTTCATTGCCAGAAACTATTTTCCAGGTTTTTACATATATTAGAATTACTGTTTAATAACACTTCTGGGGAGGGGAGAGGAATGAATACACCAGATGGAGCTGTCGCTCTCAGTCAACATAATTATATGACAGAATATGTGTTTATATTTGCAAACATTTCAATAAAGTATTTTTGCACTATATTTGTAATATTTTCAGTGAACCTGCTGGAGGGAGAATAGACCAAAGAAATTAATGCAAAACAGAAAAAACCTGAAAATCTTCTAACTACTGCATTATAATCTCACAGGCAAACAGGTAAAAAAAAATATGTAAATACTGGGAACACACAGTAGTTCCCTAAACAAGAAATCAATCTAAAGCATGAGCAAAATCCCGTGAACTTTGCAGAGAGTTTCACATCAGGATTGAAAGTAAGCCAAATTACTGTTTGTGTACATTCTTAATTTTTAGAATGCATGAAGATCTACAGATGCAGATATGTCTGAAAATATCTTTTCACAGTTATTTTTTTTCTCTTCAAAACAAGGATTTCTTCGTCTTTCTCCAAAATTTTTCCAATGATGCTGAAGCTCACTTAAGAAAAAAACAAACAAACAAACCAAACAGTGAAAAGGCTACTGCAAGTTGAGCTACCTTACTTTTCTTTTGTGCATAAAAGTCCTTTTGGAATACTGCTGGAACAAAAACTTCTGACAAAGCAGCACTGTCAGGAGACTGTTGCTATAGTTAGAGACTGGCTCTGCAAGTAAAAACTTCTCTTTTTATTGAAACAAAGATTTTGTACTAATGTAGAGGGTGATAAGCAAGCCAGTGACAGCTGTAACCTTAACTTTAAAGCTTATAATTAAGACCAGTTTTGTGAAGCAAACATGGAAGGGAGGATTATTGAAGTTCAGCAAATTAAAAAATAATTTTGTTTCAGTGTCACCATGATTATTATTTTTTTTTCATGTCTTAAAAAATGAGGATGGACTGAAGTAAAGGTTCATTTTCTTTTTAAGTACCAGATTGAATTAATATATAATGTAATGTAATTGGAGTTTCATTGAAGACAGATTTGGTCCATTGTATCAGTCTTGAGAAATCAAGGTAAATTAACAAACCTTTAACTCAAGATACATTATGAAGGCTTTGAGGAAAATCAATGGATTGCAGTGGAGGAATGTTTTGGGTGAAATTTTTTCTACATGTAGATTAATGGTAAATTTCCAATTAATATAAATAGCAGTAAGATTTCATATTTCAGATCTTAACTGTAGCTTATTTGAAAGGTTGTCTTCATTCAGGACATTTGTTTTAATACATTACTAAAGAAGTGTCCTTCTCCATGCAAAACAAAGGGAATAAAGGCAGAGTTACAGACTATTAGCTAACATATTAATTACAATTTTCAGTAAAGTACATATTTCTGTGGTTGCGAATTATCTGAGAGACATTAGTGATTTATAAATTATAAAAGCCTGGGTGATGAGATCTAAGATGATCTGAATTCTTGTGGATTCAGTGGTAACAGTTGACTTCTATAGTTAATAGCTATCATTTAGTTTAATAGGCTATGGAAACATGGTAGCCAAACATCTGCTTTAAAGGGATGCTAGAAAGGCAGTGCTGTTTCCTGGGTAATAGGCAAGAAAGGGGCAGAGGGGAAGTGTTCAGGAGTATGAAAAGAAAAGAAGAGAACCATTAATGGGTTGGCATCCTCAGAAGCCTTAGGACCCATGCTGTGTCTGCACCTCTTCTGCCTTTTTCTCAGTCTGAACACAAAATTGTTAGTTATTTTTTTAGAAAGAAGATTTATTTCCTTGAACAAAAGATTTCCCTCCACGTTGGGGAATGGAACTACTGCATCTTTTTAACCTGTGCAATATCATGTGACAGGCAACTAATATTTAACATTTTCTGAGTGTCTCAATGTGTTGCCTCGTGAAAAGAGAGAGGCTCTAGCTAATGGAAGAAATCCTTCATACTGACAGAGTTTCCCAGAAAATAAAATGAAACTTATAAACTGGCTGCCTTCGCTTCATAAAATGCAGGATATCAGCAGACTTGATTATTTTATCAATTCTGTCTGGACTTTACAAAGCTGCTGGCTGTTGAGTAATGTGACCTGACACAGTCTCTAGTATCTGCACACCTTATTCACTGCTGCTCCATTTTCTCTCTCTTGATTATTTCCCTATGTTATTATATTTATTTGTTTTGATTTTTTTAAAAAAATAGTTTGGCAAATAGCAAAGTAGTCCCCTACAAAATTAAATCTGCAACTAAGAAGCTCTGCTGTACAAACTGGTGCTAGTGCTTATGCCATGTGGAAGATGTTCCCATGAAAGAGTGGTAATGACATTCACTGTTGCTGCAGTCTGCATGCAGGGTACAAACTGACTAGCTCTAGTATTTAATTAACCTACACTTTTGGATATTTCTTAGTGGTTGCCTCTATGCAGTGTACCATAATTCCATTTTAATATAGAAGAATTATCTGCAAAAAAAAAAAGAGTTTTAATGCTTATGTTTTCCTCTTATCTGCAGTTGCTTCTTCCCAGTCCTACAAATTATTTTGAGGTAGTGTGAGTTTTCCATTCTACACTGAGATTGCTACTGAATGAAACTTTACATTTGTCCCATAATCTGTAGAAATTATTTTATCCCATCTGGCCTTCCCACCAAAAAGCAGTATAAATCCTGTTCTCATCTTCTGTTGATGATAGGAGATCATCTCTATAGTTCTCGCGCAGACATCATAATATTGCCTATAAATTGGACTATAGTAATTTTTGTTAGATGTGTTTTGCTGTATGTTTCTAGCAGAAGTTTCTTTTGTTATAGTCAAGTGCTGTTAATTAAAATCATAACAATTGCTGATTAAGAAAAGTGTTCAAATATCTTTGCGAAGGCAGGAACAAGATGCTTATGTGCCAGTCTATTGTCCTCTTAAACACATAGATTTTCTGTGTTAATTTTTCTGTCATCCACAATACCAGGTAATGCTACATGTAGGGCTCTTTTTGTGTTTATGTCCTAGTGAAGATAATTGCTTATTTTTTGTTCTATTCAGTAACATTGTTTATTCAGTCTTTGCAGCTGGCACTATCATTTCAAGCAGTGTAGTAGCTGTAATAAATCATAGTTTATATGATTTAAAATCAATTTTGAATTATAATTCATGAATGTGTGCAACAGTGGATGAGTAGTGCTGTTGATCCTGGCTGAAACCTATTTTTGTTATTCCCAAGAATGGTCTTATACATAAAAAAGCTTCCTTCCTTTCAGTGTATACCAGGAAAACTGCTATATGTCACTGCTCCTTCAGCTGTACAAGAACAGTCTTTTTTTTTTTGGTGTGTGAATACTGTTTTTTGACTACTCCATATCAAATACAAAGGCAATTTAGCATGAACTTTTATGTGGGGGTCTGTATGAAGGCACATTCAGATATTTATAGTTTTGCCTAGTACAGATGCTAGTTTTGTGTCTGCGTGGAGGGGACAAATGGCTTATTGTTCCATTATCAGGGTCAAAATTTTCTCTGTGTATCTTTGTGATATTTCTTGTTGAACCACTTCCTTGTGGCTTTTGAGTAGTGCAATGCAATACATTTTTGACAGATCTGCCAAAAGTTTTAGACTAAATGACAAATAGCAAAACAATTCACAGAAATACTGAAAACTCTTTGGATGGTTCCAAAGTATTTCTGATTTGGGCACTTTGAATGAAAACAAAGGAATTAAAGGGCTGGTTGTATAAAATGGCAGAAAAGCTGGTGTTGGGTTGTCTTTTTCCAGTTGTTCACTGGTCAGGACACTCACAGGTTGAGGACTTAGGCTAACGAGGACATGACTTTGCTTGTCCTACCTTTCAGGAGAATTCCGTTTTGACCCTACTACAGAGGCTGCCCACAGACTTTTTCATTGATCCTTATTGATTTTGCATGGAACAAATTTAGACTATGAGCATGTTGGGTGGTTGGGAAACTAGATTTGGCATCTGGCTCCTTTTCTTTGCTCCAGTTAACACCTGAAAATGTCAGAATTGGATCAGCTTGTATGGAAGGGGATCAGTGAAAAACCACTTATAAGGTGAACACTGGGCTGGTGGATGAAGGGCTGGAGATGACCCTTCTATAGCTGTTTCTGCTTGTTTCTTTTGCTTTATGGTGACCCCAAAATAGACATTTAGCTTAATTAATTAACTTTAACTAAAAATTGTTTTTCATTTTACCTGGAAGAGGAGGAAAATTTTATTTTAAATTTAAAGGAATGATTTTTTTCTCCACCACTGACCGAGATATGGATCAAAAAAGCCAGTTATTTGAGCATCTCTGGTTTGGTGTGGTGGTTTGGTGTTTTTTGTTTCTTTTTTTATTTTGTTTTTTACTCTCTACTCTCGGTCTAACATCCCTGACCACCTACTGAGTCATCTAGTGTTTTCTGGGAAAACTCTCTGTTCTTTCAAGCTTGTCCACCCTTAAAGCTTTGTAGTTTTTCAATCTTACCACAATAACAAGAGCGGTAGTAAAGAGACTTGCCATATAGAGACACTTTTTTAAAAAATGTAAGTACCATTGAAAACTCCCTGCAAGAACTTAGTGCAGAAAATTAAAAATCCAAGTAATCACCACATAAACTGGTATTGTCAGTTCAGCCAACGTGAAGTGTTTTTCCTAGGAAGATGGTAAGAACATTATTGTTATTTTACCACATTTAAAGGTACATATTTTGGGGTTATTTGTATTTTAAGCTATTTGATAGGTGTGTCACCAAACCTTCTTGCCTTTTTGATTTTTTAGGAACAAGATCGGTCTGCTCCTTTGAATACACTTGAATCAGAAGTGCCATCATTTATTGCAAGCAATGTATCTCAGTATTCATGTCAAAGAAAGACAACTTTAAATAACCTCAACAAGAAATTCACGGTAATATTTATTCTATCCATGAAATAGAAACTACCATAACTAAAATACTTAATACAGTACTCGTATCAAGATTTCTATGGCATCCTCAGCAAATTAATGAGTTAAACAGGCAGCACAACTGTAAGAATTTTAAAATACAGATCTACCATTTATTTAAATTAAAACTGAGTGCAAGCTTAATTGCATCCTTTCTGTGTTGCTGAAAGCTTAACACAATGGATCTTTAAATAGTCTAGTAGCTTGTAAACACAATTTTTAAAAACAAATGATAGAAAAGCATTCTTAAAATGTGCTTTAGCCTTTCACAACAGTCTTATTTGACAAGTTGGAAGTAATGGTAAGCAAAAGTTTGGTTTAGATCAGGCCAAGGTGCTTCACAATAGCTGTGCTGCCTTCTCGTTTGCCCAGGTGTTCAGTCCTTCAAAGTGTGGTTGTAAGCTTTAGATTTTCATAATTGTTTAGTTATGAAAACAGATGGCATGATCAATGTAATTAGTTTAACATGATGAAAAAGATCCTCAAATTATCTAGCTAAATAGAAATCTTAGAGACTGTCATATATCCTATTTAATATACCCACTGTTCCATGGGTATGAAGAGCCTGACTAATTTGGTCTAAATTCCTCTTAAGTTATTGTGCCTGATGGCACCTCTTGGCTGGCTCTGAATACCCAGTGATAATTATTCGTTTGACTCGGAGACTCTAGAGTAGTATAGTCTGAAAAAATCTGGCATCATTAGTTGCATTTCAACTATAATATGAAACACCTCCTCATCTTCCTAAAGTTTTGTTATATTTTTTTTATTATTTGTGATTTTTATGCTTTTCTTTTGTGAGAACGCCTATAAACACACACAAGTATTCAGTGTAAATATTATTTGTAAGTTCCATATAAATAGAATAGCAATAGATAACAGTAATTTAAGAATAAAAAATATTTACGAGGTAAGTACTAAGACCTCTGGGAATTTAGAACTAAAGATAAACCTAAGAGCAACTAAAAAATGTCTTGATCTAGGTAGCAGTTTAAATGTAAACAACCTAAATTCTGCCTTGTAATGATGTTTTGAAAAAATCAATTATGCCAATCATAGAATAGTGTTTATGGTACTGAAGTAAGTTAAACTATTTGCTTATTAAAAGAAAGAAGAAAAAAAAAAATCCCTCTTTTAAGCAAGTATCTGGGAATTGAGTTTTGACCCTACTTTGAGCCTGAGGTTAAACTAGAGACCTCCTGAGGTCCATTCCAGCCCCAATTATTCCAGCATTCCCAAACCTGCTTCTTTTGAAATGGCTACCTCATCCTGCCTTCTGCTAGGAAAAAAAAGGCTGTGAATGTTATTTAATCTCTTGAAAGCAGTTGTTCTTTTTCACAGTTTACAAATACCAAATGCATGCTGCTGTAGGGGGAGAAGTCAGGCCAATATAGAATGACCTGAATATTCAGTAAAATCCAACCTTTTTGGAGAAATAGGAAGTGCCTGAGTTTTGCACTTCCTAAAAGCAGTGGGATGTGGGGGTCTGGACTTGAATTTTCTGTAGAAGAACACTATGTCAGTCATTCTGAAGGTAAAAAATTAAAAGTAATTATGATGGTTATTGGCAAAATACAATGGCTACTTCTAGAATGCACAAAGTTATTATTTTTTAACTATAATTAACGTTTTGAAGCCCAAAAAAGGTCTAGAGTAAGGTAGTTCCTGTTTTAATGACACCTTTTTAATTACTTTTAATTTTTGAAACACCTATAATATTTTTTTAAAATTTGCACAGTATTTTTCCATTTTCAAAGACTGACTACTATAAGTTTAGTGAATATATAGTTCATCTTCTAGCTGTTGATTTCTTGAATTTAGCCCAAGATTCAGTTCAAATTAAGAATATGAAAGCAGCAACTGTGACAGCAACATAATAATTGAGTGCTTTTTTTATACCTGTGTTGCACAGAGAGGCATTCTCTAAATTACTTCCAGGTTTGTTGTTGCAGCAGTCTTAATGTCAGAGTACAACTTATATTTGATAAATGGATTTAGCTGAACACATTAGAGGCAGGGTGGCTGAATGTCTGAAACACTGAAACTCCCTTCTGTCATCCTATATATCAAACATTTCTGAGCCTGGATAGAAATTAGGCTTTGTAGTGACAAAGGTGACAGTTTTTCATCCTCATACTTTTGAGAATAACTGTTCTAAGTTCATGCTGTATTTTATTTCTGGAGGTGGTACTGGACAAGTTGATAATGTGTATGAGTCTGTCTAGCATCTGCATCTGGCTAGTTACATTATCACTCCTTAGGGTTGTTGCTCTTTTTCCTCACAACCAAAGCCTGTAATGACAGCTGAAGGCTTGTTTTTTTATGGACTGCAAGAGCTGGCCCATTACATGAAGGCCTGCCAGTTAGTCTGCCTGATGTTACAGGAGCCTGATTTTCAGTTTTGCAGTTGTTTTGTTGGTCTTGTGTTAAACCTGTAATTCACGTTCTCAAATAAGTGTTATTCCAGCAGATTTTTCAGTGCAAGCACTTAGTGAAAGCAGAGGCGTTGGTATAATTCACTTGTGCTTGCTGCGGTCAGCCAACAATTACATGACAGATTTTCCCTGGCTCAGTGCTGTACCTCCTGAACATTAGGTCCAAACCATCTTGAATTATGTGTTGATGATAGTGTTTTGTTATAACAATTTTATTCTGAGAGTCAGGGTTCTTCCTTTTTGCTTACAGATTTTCTGTTTCCTTTGGTTAGCTTGAAAACCATGTTTTCTGATCTTCCATAAAGCAGAGGCACAAAGCTATTATTTGCTTATGCATTTTTGGATGAACTTATGGATTCTTCCTTTTACTGGACTGTGCTTTAATACCCTGTATCAAATTCCTCTTTCAAATGAGTAGCAGTTATGTTTGAGAAAGTGTAGTAGTATGACATCTTCCGGTCTCGTAGAACAGTAGAAAACCAGTCACTAACAGGCAGTGACATGCATGAAAGAACGCTTTGAGTGTGCTGATTTCTTGGCAGACACGCTTTTGGAGAACTTCATTTCTGGAGAAACTGGTAATTAATGATCAGTTTTAGTCTTGAGTCTTGTTCTATATATATTTTACCATGTTACTAAAGTCCAATACCAGAGATATTGGATGAGAGCTCATGAGGACAATAATAGCATCATAGAATCATCAAGGTTAGAAAAGACATCCAAGATCACCAAGTCCAACCATCAACCCTACACCTCCAAGACCACTAAACCATCTCCTGAAGCACCATGTCTACCTGTTTTTTTTAACACCCCATTCAATCAAGCCTATCTAGATCCCTCTACAGAGCCTCCCTACCCTCAAGCAGTTTGACACTCCCACCCAGCTTTGTGTCATCTGCAAACTTAATAAGGGTGCACTCTATCCCCTCATGTGGGGATACTACAGTGTGGTGGTTTAACACACTAGATGCAATTCTGAAGTTCAGCTGTTCCATATTTCCTTTCTATTGTAATAACTAGAAAATAACTGACAAAAAGGTGCAACAAACGAGTTTTACATCATGGAAGAAGCTACAGAAGGATTGGCAAAGACTCTGCAGATGTGAAGGTTTCGTGACTATGTTCAGTATGGAGCAAATCCTAGCCAAATAAGTTTTTTATGAGCTCTTGAGTAGTATCCAGTTCTGTTGTGTGAAGAATAGAAAAAGCATGTCAAATTGCATGCCAAGGAGGAGGCAGTGGCATTGTGTGGCAGTTCATGGAGGAGAAATGCAGCCAGTTCAGACTGGTAGGTCCTCATGCAGTCTTTGAGTCACTGTGTCCCGCACTGTATCCTTATATGCATATGTAAGGAATCACCATCACAGGCTTTACTGATTTGGATAATTCAGGAATGCAACTGAACGCATAGTCCAGTCTCCACTGGTGAACTGTAGTATTTCAGATGGGTAAAAATGCAAAAGAAAGGGCATATTGTTTCACCAGAGGCTGTACCTTATCATGTTTCCTTTATATTTGTCTTAAACATTAATGTTATGATGGAATGTAATACAACAATATTGCTCTCTTGCTCATTTGTAGATGGCTAGCCATCCCCCAGTTCCTCCCACTGAAAAGACACACTTGGGGGCTGCATTGTGTTTTATGGGGTAAAATAAATGGAGTAATTCAGCTGTGCCTTAGAGAGGTTGTTGGATTCGAATATTAATACCAGACTGTAATAAAATTCAGAAAAACATTCTTCTGTGAGGAAAATGCAATTTAATTCTTACAGAAGAAACTAATTAAGTCAGAGGCAAATGCTTCTGTGATTCTGAGGCTTATTGCTAATGCTACTGAATGTTACTACTCTGTTTTGGCTGTTACTCATGGTAATGAGAAAGTGGAAGTTTAGCATAGAAAAGATGCCTGGTTTCGTTTCCACTCCGTTAGAGGGGAAAACAAAAACTAAACAAACCCCCTTTTTTATTTTCTCTTCTTTTTTACTAGAGAAACATGTATGAATTATGCCAGAGACTCAAGCATTTATTATTATTCCATTTTAGAACAGACCTCAGGAGAAGCTCAAATTTGATTTTATAATTAATGTGGGGGCTGTATAGGTAGAAAAGCACTAACTGAATATGGATCCTTTACAATATGCACTGTCTTACTGGTGTAGTGTAATTCAGTAAAAATTTTCCAGACAGTACATCAAATTTGCAAATTTTGTAACTGTATGTGAAGTGTATACCTATTCAAACTGAACTGGTGTTTTGGTCTGAGGAGGAAATGTGTCTCCTCATTTTAAGTGGCAGGTGTTCCCTATAATACAGACAGTATATAAGTACACATACACTTTTTGGCAACCCATATTTCTATTATACATCAGGTTTATGTTGCTTTCTTTGACCATATTAATGTGTATTTTACATTTAGCTTTTTGTTTCTTACTGCACTGTGTGTTTTTATCTGGGGCAGTGTTCTGTGATTGGCACTCTAACTGCATTTTTGTGCTCTGTCAGCAAATCTTTTCTAACAATTGTCTTGGTTTCTTTCACATTACATGTAAAAATATGGAAATGTCTCAAGAGTCTCACTCTTTTCTTTTGTAAGAAATGAACCTGTTGTTACTGGTTAATATGAGGAGCAGCTGGAGCTAACAGATATTTATTTCTAATAACAGCATCTGTACACTGTGAGATCATGCACATTTATGCTGTTATTCTCTCAGCTTTTTTTCTCCAGCTGATGTAAGATGATGAGATAAAATCTTTGGACCTGGGCAAGTACTGGGCTTTTCAGTTCAGATACCAAAAAAAAACCAACAAAAAAAAAATCAGGTTGAACAAAATTGGATCATTTTATTTATTTGGAAATCACTTCAGTCAACACTCTAGGTTGGCTCAAAGTGCTTAATTCTCCTTGATGTAGGCATCTGACAGTATTTATTTTCTCTCTCTCTGTATACAAAACATATTCACATGCCCTGTGTCTCTTGACATTGACACACGAAATTAGGATATACACTATCAAAAGTGAGAAGAAAATTATTTGAATGGATGATTTGTTCTAAATCTCTTTAAAATCACTCTGGTCAGTTTTGAATGGACACCAAATACTGACAACAGCAACATGATGAGAACCAGGAACCACCTTTTGGACTTTACACAATAAACCTCAAGTAGAAAACAGTGATTGAGAGGAAAAACAATTTAACTCAAATTGCTATTCTGAGTATAATGGTCCTTCAATCAGGTATCATGTAGGATATTTTTGTTTGTTTGTTTTGCACACTTTGCTATTTAGGTCTTCAGTGGATTAAGTTCACCTGTAAGATTATTTTTTTTTTTATGCTTTTGGGTTTTTTTTAATTTGTGCTGCAGAAGCATTTTCAGGCTCAAGCAAGACCGGGCCTTTTTTGTAACGTGGTGTGTAAACACATTGTAAAAGACTATTGAAGCCCTGGAGAGATCGTAGCCCTAATAGGGAAATAATGACAGGGAGATCTGAAGCAGCAGCTTTCCAAGGTCACACAGCAGAGGAGCAGTGGGTGTGGGCGTGGGAATAGGCCAATGCCTTGTTCATGAAACTGCAATGCTTTCTTTCCAAAAAGAATAGCTTTAAAATATGCTCTTGGTAGTATAATACTGGTGATGTCTGTTCTTGCAGAGTCTTAAACTGAGGTCTGTAAAGACTATTTTGTAAGTAGCAATGGAACTACTCTGAAAATCTTGTTGAAACAGGGCAGGACAGTATGAAGCGTAGTGTGGGACTCTTAGGTTCTTTTGTTTTTCTGAATGTGAGTGGACTCCTGTACTCTGATATTCATGTTGAAAGTTATTGTGTTAGCTGTTCAGCAGCCATAAACCAGCATAGCATTATGGTTTTATTAATTTGTTTTCTGATAAATGTTCTTGTGTATTAGTTGAGAATGGTGCTCTTCGTGTCGATTCCACTGTTGTGATTTTTAGGACTTACAATATTCAGTGTGCGCTTTTACACGTGCAAGATGCTTACTGGTGACTGGTTTGTTAGCCATGTTTTATCTTATTGTCTTAAATATCAGCATTAAATGATCTTAAAAATTTCTGTTGTTCCTTATTTTTAACATAGTTCAACAAAATCTTTGTGTACTTCTGTATCTGACTGCAGGGATCTGGAATACCATTCCATGCCTAGATTTTTCCATAGCCCAGTTCTCACCAACATACATTCCACAATGTCAGACACATGGAAAATTTGCAGTAACTGAAGAATTGAAATGTAGCCCATCTATCTTTAACACTCAGTTAGAGCAGGCCCTGCAGAATATACTGAAGATTATTAAAATCCCACATTTTTAAAATCTCTAGAAATTTAGTTTCCTGTTAAACTAGCATCATTTAAACAGGCCAATCTGATTATTGATTTGATTGATAAGAAGCTGTTGAGTTGTTTAATATAAGAAATACAAAGGTTTAGAATAAATGGTCAGTAAATTTCCTTCTTATATCACCATAGATAGATTTAACCAGAGACCTAACAGATTAAAAACTTTTCTCGGTTTATATAGAAGTTTCATGTGCTTTTCCCCTCTAGAATATGATTCAATACAGACTATAATATTCAACAGGCAGCAACTCCACTCGGAGATCAGTTCTTTCTCTTTTTAAAGAAGAAAGATTTTATCAAAGAGAATGTCAAAAGCAGTTTTATATAAAAAGACAGATCTGTAATTAATTGCAGCACTTGCGAGCAATGTTTTGTACAGGGAATAATGAATATTCAATGCTGTCATTGTTTATTTAAAACAGCTTAATGAGCTTTGCAAAGGCAGGAAAACACTGAAAAATGCAAACTAGAATGATAGAAATGCTTCAATTATATTTTCTCATTGACTGTTAATAGTCTCTTAATAAAATGCTACAAGTGATTGCCTTTTTCACTAATGGTGGTGACACAGCTTTTCTGAAAACTGCCCTCCTGCTGGTAGAAAGAGGCTAATACCTATCTAAAGCAGCAATAGTGCTGGTATATGCAAACACATTTATCGTGATGGCTGATTATTCTATGTAGAATACAGCTATTTAAATGTGCATTTGAGAGGCTGCCTGTTGGGAGTGAGAAAAAACATCCTTAGACTTTCTGAGCTTCCTAATCAAGAAAATGACTTTGTCAGTCTCTGTCATTACTACTTACTGCTGAGCAGGTACTTTTGAGAAGTTTTCTGTCACTGTATTTGTCTGTATAGACTGTCTGTATTTTATCAAGAGGGGAGCAGCTATATGCTTTTGCTTCTGTCCTGCATTAATTTTGCTGGTGTTCAGCTGTTAGAAATTTCTTGCCAAACACTGCTTTCTTGAGTATTCACATACACAGTTTGTAAAGAGAGAAAAAGAAAGCAGAAGTAATCATAATTTTGTGACTGGAAATATAAGCCTCACTTAAAGCAAGAAGCAACCTTTTGTTGCATAGTAAGAAAGAATCTTTGAGCTCACAAAGCATGAAAAGAACAAAAACTTGGGAGAACATAAGAAACCCCAAACCAACTCACAAAAACCCTACAGCAGAACAAATATCTGACTCCTATCACCCCACTTATAAAATACGTATTCCCCATTTGCTTTGCAATACTGTGTATGCTGTATTTGGTATTCCATATACAAATTGGGATGAATCCATGCTGCTTGTGACCTCAGATTGGCAGATTCCTTTTTCTGTATTTGTTTTTCTAAATGGGAACTATAATGTGCACCTGTCTTTAACCCAAAAGTATGTAATTAAATACAACACAGTCTATCAAGCAAATAAAGATTTTAAATGTGGAGAAAAAAAGGCAAATATTTGAATAAATCCAACAATTAGCAGCTAAAAAAGCTTTAAAGACATCTCTAAGGAAGCTAAGGTGGTGTGCACTATTTTTATAATACAATGTCTTTCTGGTGTTTGGGGTTGTTGTTGTTGTTGGTTTTTTGTTTGTTTGTTTTTTCCCCCTCAGAGGAGCATTTTCCCACACCTCCTTCATTCCTTATACCCAAAGGCTAGTTGAATGTAAATACTGGTAGAAACTTTCAGATCAAGCATCTTGTTAAAGTACTCTCTTGTCTCAAGAGGTCTTCCATGAAATGATATGAAAATCAAATTGCACAGCAATTACTAGTCAGGGTAGCTGATAAAGAAAAGTGCAGGAGAATTCTTCTAGTGAGATTCTTACAAGGATCAAGTAGTGAAGCTATACTGGTTACACAAAACAAAGCAAATTCTCTGTAGCAAGCTCTAATTAATGTTTTTTATACGCTTTAACATGGTAGCAGACACACAAAGGCAAGCAAAGTGGTTTTGTTCAGCTAAGGTACCTATTTCTTCTAAAAACATACTGTCAAACCAGAGGAAAGTTTTGCAAATCTTAGAGTCAGTAGAGGCAGTTTTCTTGGAAGTTTAAAACTTTAATTTCACTTCAGTGAGACAATGTTTATAATCTGGACACATGACGTGGTCTATTTTTCTAGAACTGATGAAACACTGAAACATTATGTAATCATTGTGAAGGGTACATTTATTTTAAGAAGTTGTTCCATTTTTATGATCTAAGTGATTATAGCTCAAGTAAAATATTTTGTTGTTTTTAGTGTTTACATCAAGCTGTATTTCTTCAATGTAGGGTGACAGTTGCTGTGCTCAGTTCCACAGGTGTAATACTTGAACGACTTCACTGGGTTTGCTGTCATACCATGAGTGGGCTTAGAACTGATTCCAGTTCACCTGGAGATATTATGCATGGAACATTTTGAATGTGCAAGGCCTGCTGGGTTTTACTTGGTTTTATCTTCCAGTGTAAAACACATTAATGCTAAGATAAAAATAAAATTAAAAAAAAAATTATTTTCTTTAAACTGTATAGCGATACATTTAATTACACATGAAAAGAAATTTAAGCCTAAATGTGAATAGTGATCCCATAAACACAAAGGGCAGGAAAAAGCTGTTTTAATCTTATTCCTTCCTCCTAGCCACTGCAGCCATTGTTGTGGTAAGCAATTTGCTGTCTCTTGGTATTTGCATCACAGAGCGTTACTCATCCTTATTCGGAAACCATTTCTGAACACACATTTGGACTACAGTGAGGTGACAATTGCAGGCAGATGCACACTGACAGCTACTTCTTTGTTATTTTGTAATGCCTCTTTGGTCAAAGAAGAAACAGGAGGAAGTTGGAAAACAGGAAAGATATGGTGCAACTGATATAGTGGGACATTTGGTACTTTCAGGGCTGGGACCTGCTAGCTGCCCTTGAGAGACTGCCTGGAAAGTAAGAAATGGGGTCTGTGGCAGGAGTGCAGGACACTGTGCCATGCAGAGAGATTATTTCTGTGCTGTACCAAGCCTGCCCTGTGCTGTTTGAATGGGGCACAAATGCATCCTGAGCAGCTAGGTGTGGGATGCATTTTAGAGAAATACTTTTAACAGTGGAAGTCTCTTTAAAATCTCGGAAAAAACACTTAAGTTTTCACTCTTGAAAATTTTTGGTGTTTTGTAGCAGGTTTCATTAAAAACACTGATTTCCAGCTGCTAATTAGCTGTGAGCCTTCCTAAATTCTTTTCTTAGTTTATTCACAAACTTTTTTGCAGCATTTTTTCTCTCTCAAACATAGTATTTTACAATGGGAAACTAAAAAAGACCTATTTCTCTTGTCCACCAGTACGTGATAGTTTCTTGCATTTAATTTCTGAAAATTGCTGCTATTAAGAAATATATATCTATCTCCTGGGAGGGAGAATCCAAAGCTGCATAAATGACATACGGGTAGTTAAAAAAAATAAATAATTCTACTGGCAATCTCCAGGTAATTTTGAGTGCAACATCAAGTAAACCAAGACGTGAATAGCTAAAGAACCATAAAGAAAATGTGGTTTTATGTGTGTAGGTCATATATCTGGAAAATGAGGAAAAAGCAAGTTTGTTTCCTAAATTGCTAAATAGAAGTAGGGCTACAAGTTCAGAAAGAACAAGGTGGTTTCCAGTATTGCCAAAGACTCCTATTTTGTTGTGTCTGAAAATGAAGGTGTCACCCAGTGGCCTGCTGGATTACTTATGCTTTGGCACAATTCTAAAAATCATGGTGCTCTTTCACATTGATTTATTAGATCTGCACAGAACATGAAAAGTCTGTCTCACAAAAGATTTTGAAGTTTGGCTTTGTTACAGATCAGAATGTTGTCCTACATTTGCCTTTAAAATACTTTCTTACGATACCTGAAAACTTTCAACGGGTTAGAAAATTATGCTGATTTTTTTTTTTTTTTTTTTTTTTAAATGAGCCATAGCATTAAGAATTGTTCTGGAATTTGCACACAAACTGACCTGTCTAAGGAGTATACTGAACAGTTGAAGCTTTTATTAACCTTGAACTTTTTTCTACCCCTCTCCCCTCCCCAGGATGCCTTTGAGATAATGGCTGAAAATTATGAGTTCAAAGAAAATGAAATATTCTGCCTGGAATTTCTGAGAGCAGCTTCTGTGCTGAAATTTCTTCCATTTCCAGTAACCAGAATGAAAGATATACAAGGGTTGCCCTGCATGGGAGACCGAGTCAGAGATGTCATTGAGGTAACATAGCTCTAAATTATCTGCCAATTGATTCTTTTACAGATCTACTTTTAGAGGTCACAGAGTGTAGCACTGATATCTGTGTGTATTTACACAACCTTTTGTATTTTCTGTAATAACATCATATTAGCCTTGTTGCTAAGAACACAATGATTTCTGGAAACCTTTTGCAGTAACATAAGGTTCTCTCATGGAACACTCGTCCTCAGGAATGAAGGTATCTAATGAAAAAATACAAAGTAATAAATAAAGCAGTATAATTTTCCATGTAATTTTTAAAGGCTCACTCTGATTCAAATGTGACAGGCTAACTGTTAATAGTTTTGTTCATGTTACTTCTACCCTTTGCAACATCACTTTGCTCACCTGAATGCTTTATTAGAAATACTATTTTTGCAAAACTAGTAAATATTTTAGTACTTTAATGTTAAGTCCTACCTTACTATGAGCTCTTGTAGAGCCTTTTATCTAGGTGGTGGATGAACTTTGCATTCCCACTGGAGCTTTGAGTATTCCCTGCATTTTTTTTTTTAATTCTTAGCCTTTTCAGGACTTCATATCTGAGGTGCTGTTATTCCAGCAGGCAGCTGATCTGGGGGTCTCAGCTGTCTGGAGATGTCATTGCCGAGTGTTGTGATGCACCGTGGCACCTCATTTACCTCACTCCACCAGTTAAGAATGTAGCCTCTAAAGTGCTCTTTGCATCTACTACCTGGTGACTGGAAATTCAATTAGGATCCCACAGAAAGTAGGATGATTTGGGGGGGTTTATTGGTGGAGTTGTTTTGTTTGTTAGCTTTTTATCAGAAGGACTGGAGGAGCTGTACACTCAAGAAAACTTGTCTGCTTTTACAATGCTCTTCTAAGAGAAGTAAACTCAACCAAATAATGAAATCTAATTTTCAGGACAACTCATTGATAGCTTACGATAAATAACTGCTTTCTGGCTGTAAATTTATGTGTACTGTGAAATATATTCCATGGCCCCAGCTCCTATTTCATTCTAGAGTAAATTTACAAGTAAATAAGCACTGTGAAATTTATTCTGTGGTTCCAGTTTCTCCTTCATCCTTCAGTAATTTTCTGTCTCAAAAAGGATTGAAGGATTTCATCCTATTTGAATAAAACAATATGCTTGCAAAGAATACTCTTAATTTTTTTACAGCCTAATAAGACTTTAGATTATTTTACTAAATCTTACCATAATCTTGATTTTGTTTTCAAGTAATGTTTTTATTTGTTTAGGAGATTATTGAAGAAGGAGAGAGTTCTAGAGCTAAAGAAGTGTTAAATGATGAACGATATAAATCATTTAAGGTAAATATTTTGAGATTTGTTATGGTTGTTCTAAATTGCATATATTTTCCTCTGTTTAGTAGATTTTTGACATAACCATCAACTTTATTATAAAGAAACATCCAGTATTAAGTATAAGAAAGGTCTTGAATAAAGAGAATGGGAGAGAATCTGTGATGGAGGAAGGAATAATAGCAAAATCAGTCACCTTACTAATTAATGCAATATATATAGAGTTGCTCTGAAGCTTGAACTAAACAAGCTCTTTTCCCTGAAAACTATTGTAACTTTGTGGTAAGTTTAACAGAGTCTTTGGTTTATTTTTTCCTCAGTTGATTACCATTATAACACTACGCCATGTTATTCTGCCATTAAGAAAATAAAAAGTGAAGATGACTACTCAGATTTATTTTAATTCTCTTCTGTGTGAGGCAGAAGGAAGAGAGGCTGGAGATATTTATTTGTTAGGCAGATGGAAGGTTCAGGGTCGTGCTCACACTTCATAATTACAGGGAGTCTAGAACACATAAATACTGCAGTTCCCATTTCTTAAATATTCAGTGAATTCTCCATTAGATAAAATAAATACATACTGGAAAAATATTTTTTCAAGTTTACCTGCAGTTTTAATCTCTATAAATATCCTAAATGTGTCTTCATAAAAATTCAAATCAAAGAGTAAAATGAATGGGACTGTTTAATTCTCCCCTGCGTTATTCAATTTTACTTCAGCTACTGAAAGGCTGCTTCCATTCTCTCTGACCAGCAATGTAAGTGTGAAAGGATGCTCCATGACAGTGGTTGCTGCCATCTGCAGCAACATTCATAGAAGAGGTGTAGATTGACATGTACAGCAGGATTCAGGTACCAACTTGCCTATAATAAAGATTGAGAATCAGCCATTAAATCTTTTGTTTCAAGGTTTAAAAAAAAATATTGGAGATGAGAATAAAACCTATCAGGGGACAGATTGTCTTAAATATGCTTTATGGCTTGTTTTATATGCTAAATTGCAAGAAGACTATGTGGCTCTCTTGTTAGCTGAGCACAGTGTCAAAATTTTGGTTAAATTGGTTGTAGTCGGTTTTTCCGAACAACTTTTTGCATTTCTCAAAAAGCCAGGAAGAATCTCATAATATTAGCGAGCTCCTAAATTTTACTGTTTAGCATGGTTTTAGTATCTGCTGCAAATCAGTCATTATGACTTAAAAGATCACTGCTGGTCCCAGTACCACAGTTATCAAACGACTGCAATAATTTATACAGCCTGTTTTACATGTAGGGTACAAGAATGGTATAGTCAGTTTGCCTCCTGATGGAGGTGGATGCTGCAGAGAATAAGTTCATATAATCCACTTTCAGCAGCTGAAAAAGAGCAATGCTTGCACACACAATTGAATAAATGGGCTACCTGCTGCTCACACTGCACTCTTGACAGTGCCTATAAATTGACATAAATGATTATACTGAATAATAATGGATCTTAGTATGGAAAGAACAAAATGTGGGGGTTTTTTTGCCTAAAAATTTGGACAGCGGCATAGAATCAATTTTCTTTAGTTCTCTATCCCAACATTAATTAAGTCTCTTGGGAGTATTCTAAACCCAGTAATAGATTCTTTTGAAAATCTTTTAGCAATAACAAAAACGTTAAAAGATAACAATCTAAGTATTTTTAAAAATCATGTTCTTTCATAAACACCCATGATTCAGACAAAGAATAGGTAATTTCATCCATTATATTTAAAGTGTAGGATGATTCCTATTTAGTATTATCCCAGGTTTTAGTTCTTCCTTTTCTTTATCTTAATTATTTCCAATTAATTAATCTCATTTAAAACCTCACAAAATAAAGCTAGCATGGTTGGAATTCAGAGGTTGTAGATTCAATAGAAAACAGCAGTTATTCATGTCTGACATAGTTACTCATTGAATTCTATAAAAGTACAAAGAAGCTATTGAGAGCTTCAGTATTGACAAACTGAACATAAAGAATGTGCTTTTGGGCAGGCATGAAAGTTTTCCTTCTTGCTTTCATATCACTGCTCATCTAGGATATTGATCCACAGAATAATGCTTACAACTGTGACATTTTTGCTTTACATTCTTTCTTGGGGAGTAAGCTAGTGTACAAAATTACTTCAGAATAAATGGAAACTTTTTTTTTTTTTTTCAATGGGTGAAACAGTGAAATCTGTACTCCAGTTAGGATATATAGGAATTTAGTTTGGCTCATGTGAAGACTGAAGAATTGTAAGGCTGTTCATAATATGCAAGCAAACAAAATTTACCTTTTGTACCTGTGGTTGAATATCGTTTTGGAAAAGAATATTTGGCATAATCTCCAAACATACACGTTTTAGAATGCAGTATAAGAGTAGATTAGTTGTCCTTACGTACTTACCATTTGTTTCTATGCACCACTGAGACTCATTGCCCTTGGTGCAGGATTTCAGGAGCCACAGGATTCCCACTGATGCCGTCTCTCAGAAGTGCTACAACACCAACATCATGTGTATAGCTGAGAGCTGGTAGTGCATGTAATGCTAAATTACAATGTCAGTCAAATTAGGAAGATGACTTGAGACATCTCTTATTCTATGAAGTCAGTGTAAGGGAATTCAGCTACTTAACTTTGTTGTTTCTATTTCTAGCAAGAAATGCAGTGAAAATAAAAAACCCCTATTATTTCAACCCTTAATTGGAAGTGTACATTAGGTAAATTACATAAAGATACTGGGGCTACTAATGTATTAATGTTTAGATTTCACTTTAATGAGAAAGCCCATGTATAAAATCAACTGTCTGTTCGATGTATCTATGCAGAGAAAGGACTGAATCTGTATGTTTGTATTACACTTTTGTCTCCAATGTAGTATAAACCCTGCCTGGTATTTTTCCTGTGAAACTTTGTTACCTAGTTATTGTTAATTCATTGCTCCTTCACAACACTGAGATGTGTTTTATTCTACTGACTGTAGCAATTTACTTCAGTATTTGGAGTGGGAGTGAAGACCTCTGAGAAATGGTACAGGATGGGCTTAAGAACTCTGGAAGAGATAAAGGCTGACAAGACCCTGAAGCTGTCAAAAATGCAAAAAGCAGGTAAGGTGGAACTCTCATAAAAATCTATGACTCAGTCCTCTAAGTGCTTGTTAACAGAATCAGAGGAAGAGGCAAAGTTCATTTATACATCCATTTTCTTGCTGCAATGTCTTGTGAGTATTAAATTATTAGGTTAAAATTTTGGACTAACAGAGCTCCTAATGTAACATTGTGCCAGTCAAAACATACAAATGTATGTATTTATTTGCTTATGCAGATACCCAATAAAATCTGATCTTATGCACAAAACTATTAATGGTTCATTATTGCACAGCCCATGAAAAAATTACAAGACTGGGGAAGCCCAGAACTACTTTTCTGGGGAAACCCAGAACCCTATCTCATTTGAGGCAGATTGTAATAAAGTACAATTACTTCCCTAATCCTAGCACATCTTAACTTTAAAGTGTTACATTTCTTTGAATGAATAATGTTGCTTCCCCATAAATGGTTTTTCACGGATGTGCCATTTGCCTAAATAAAGGAATTAAAGGAATAATGAAATTAAAATAGTGTAACTTTATTTTTAGATTGTAATAATTTAACTTTGTTTTTGTATTAAATCCATGTGGTTTGCATCTCTTCAAAACCCCTAGAATCAGCTTACCCACACTCATACTGTGTGGTCCTTATTTCTCTTACATATCATATTAAAATACAAAGCAAGCTGCAGGACTGGGCTCTTTTGATACAAGCTCTGTGATCAGACATTCAGAGAGCAGAAATATTTCACATACCTCTGAGCCCTGTACTTGGGCAGAGCTCCACCATTTCTAGAGAAGCGCCTTTCGTAGAATATCCAGAAATGTCATTGATGGGAGCTGGTAGAGAAGTTAGAATAACTTATAAGTATTCAGATTGTCTGTAAGTGGGATATTATCCTGAGTGCTATGTTGTTATAAATTGTAACTACTGTTGCAATTAATAAAAAATTATAATTACAAAAGTACATATAAACTATGTGGACAAGTATGATGGAAGGCAGAGGCTCTCTCTTACCTGCAATCCCCCCACACCTGAGGCAGGAGGCTGACTGCAGGAATGGTGGGGGGAAGGAAGAGGCTAGATCTAAGTGTGTTTTTCCATCAGATGTCCTGAAATAAACCTATCGTTTCAAGTTCAAGATGGAGCATTTCTTAATTTGATATGATTCCCTTGTCCAAGGCATGAGTTGTGTGGCTTAAATCCTTGGTGAGAGATGGCTGTTTCATACGGGGCTTACATAATGCTATGTAGATTTTGAGAATTACACACTTTTTCACCTTTGATTTCCAGGTTTTCTCTACTATGAGGACCTTGTTAGCTGTGTATCTAAGGCAGAAGCGGATGCAGTAACTCTGTTAGTGAAGAATACTGTGTGTACGTTTCTACCAGATGCTTTAGTTACTATAACTGGTGGTTTCAGGAGGTGAGTGAAAACAAATGAGGTCATTTGGCTGTTTTATTCAGATACATAAAATATGATGTTTTTGTCTTAGAAAAAAAAACCTAACACAAATGAAAAAAGAAACTTAATGGGAAAGTATCAGTTTGTTTTCAATGGCTGTTTCATTGTTGTGGTTTTTTTGTTATTGTTCTTCAAATAGGAGAGCAATCCTATGACGTTCTCAGGTTCCTGTGTTTTATTGCTGTAGGTGGCTGGTTTGTCAGAACAAAATCTGTCTAAGAATGGCTCGCTGGAAAAATGATGTCTAGATCACATACCTTACTTGAGTGAATTTTTTTTTTCTTTTTTAATGGATATGAATTCCCAAAGCTGAAACTATACCCAAAGCCATACTTGAAAAAAAGATACAAAAACTTTAAGGCAATCTTGGCATTTGAGATTTTTTTAAAGAGAAATTTGTCACAGGAGAGGAGATTCCCAGTTTCTTCTGGTACAATGCATTCGTGAACTTTGGCAGCATAATTGTTTGCAAAGTTCTCATCTAACACATCAAATTTAAGCCCATTGTTTTGCTTAATATTTCAGGGGGATATGATAGTTAGCCATTATCTTTTTTTTTTTCTTAATAATAAGCTTTCATCTGCTTGAATGGGTATGCCAAACCAGAAGATAAATTAAGTATCTAATATGCCTTCAGTGAGTAATCCCATGTATTAAATATGTCCCTGTGAGGATATAGAGAATATATTTAAAAGCTCAGTTTCAAAATGGTAGTCCTACATAACATTTTACAAGCCCATGGAAAACAAATATAGCAGGGTGGGATTTATAGAAAATGTGATTCAATGGATTGAGGTACCTTCTTTGTGCTTCTATATTTTAATTACTGAGCTGCAATAGAGTTGATTACTTATGCTCTTTTTTGCCTGTCTCGTAAAGTGGTCATATTCATCAGCATGAAGTAAGAGCAAAAAAGCTTGGAGAAAGCATATAGTATATGTATTTTATGCCTTCATTCTGCACTTGTTTGTGTCTCAATATACAGATTCACGAACACCACATTTAACTGGAGAAGTTCAGAAAAGGATCTGGAACAAGAATTAAATAAAATTATAAGAATAAATCATAATGTTCATTAACTGAAGTTTCAGTATGGCTTTCTGTCAGCCTTTCTGTGTGCTTTGTCCATGTGATTCACAAATTACTTACAAATTAGATTTTGGTTTTCTTTTGTTGCATGTAACACCCTCAAATAATTGTGGTTATCTCTGCAGTGGCGGGATTGTACAGCTGTGATATGAGCACATAGGGCTTATTGATGATGTAGGCACTTATACTTTAGAGATTACCTAGACATCTATTGGTATGATGATTTCAGTTCTGACCTTCTTAAATGAGATTGACTTGACACGCTTTTTTTAGCTAGTTTTTGCCTTAAGGTAGAGTGAAGAGGACTAGGAACTGACTTAGTTTTAGACAAGTTTTTATATTGTACTTCTTAACAAAATGTTCAAGTGTCCTGGACAATGCACTAAGCAGAATAACTAGGGCCTATAATATAGTATCTGTAAGAGTGGGAGGCTAATTCCTCCATTCCACATCAGTCTTCAGGGAATTTTTATATCAGACTCTCCTATTATTGAATTGTGTTCTAACATGAGCCTAATTGTAGATCACTATCTCCTTGTTTGAATTTTATATCATCTTTAGAAATCAAATTTGAGGCTCCAACATTTGAAGATGAGTTGCTAATAGAAAAGCAATGAAGAGAGCAAGAGACAGAGACAGTGTGTTTGCCAGGTAGCAGTGCCATGCTCTTATATTTTACAATGCAAAAGTTTCTTTCCTGTGTGCAGTGACATTTCCTACAAGGCAAAGGAATGGATCAAGCAGTGGCATGGCACAGGACTCTGATCTTTCCTGTTGTGTATCAAGAAAATAATGTAAAGATATTCCTCCTTTCAGTCTCAGAAATAAAACAAAATAGATGGGGCAAAGATACTCTTTCAGAGAGAATTTTACAGGCTTGCACACTAATTAATAACAAATGTTATTGTAGCACCTTTGTTTTGGAAGTAAGGCTTCTATAATGCATCTGGAATCACAATTATCTGACTATATTGACATATGCGCATAAATGAGAGAATGTGAGGTAGAATGTATAAAGAGTATTATGCTTCCGAAGATCTTTGTATATACTTGAGATGTTGATTATTTAACTGAGATAGTCATGTAGCCGCTGAGTAAATTTCTTGACCCTTATAAAATGTTCTATTTAACCTTTTTGTAGTAGGTACTCCTGATAAAATATTCCTTAGCAGGCTATAGATGTTCTACAATGAGGCTTGAACACCTGACATGACTCCAAATCTTTGTTAGTAGTTGAGAGATAAATGTGTTTGAAGTTCTATTACCAAATTTCTTTTTTGCTCAGATCTAGGATTAAAATAGTGCCAGACTTCAAACAAATATAATTAATTAAGCAAATGTTGCTTTCACTAAGTTTTTAGGCAAACTTATAAGGAGGGGTTCCTTATTCTCCTCACACCTTGTCATTACAGTTTATCTTTGCATTTATGCTATTTTTAGATATGGTTATTTCTATGCCTTTAATTCCAAAACACAAACTATAATACAGTATAAGCTGTACACAGCTGCTCAAGTCCAAATACTGTAATTTCCATTCACTTTCTTCCACTGATGTTATAAGAATTACAATTTTTATCTGCTGTTGTTTCAGTTTGTCTGGGAGAAATCTGCTATAAAGGAGCTGTGAGGCAGCTGCTCACTGAACGTTTGAGCTGATACGGTTGTTTGCACACACTCTAATTTAGAGCAGTTCCTAGAAGAATCCGGCAATTCTTCCAGAAACACACTGGGTTTGGGTATCATTTATGAGCAAAGCTTTGCCTCTGATAAACTGTAGTCCACTTTGGATGAGGCTTTTAACCCAGAGATGTTCTTATCTAATCTGTTTGGTCTTATATCTTAGTAAACCAGCTTCATGTTACTGACCTCTCAAAGTTTAGATGTGTTTGACATTGAGATATTGGGATACACTAAATAAAAATATATCTGTGGCAGGAGTCAGAGTTGCTACAACTAGGGGAGAATAGAGGTAATCAGTAGTTTCTGCTTCTAATTTTCCATAACCCATCGAAAATAAGTTGCAAAAGGAGAAAATATTGCTTATCCAAATTAATGGCTAGGAAGATAATATATTGGAATAATATTCAGACACTTATTTTTTTCATTAGAGCTTTGATTAGTTTTCCTCTCATTTCATCTATTATTAGCCATGATGAATCATGGAGTAGAAATTGATGAATAAGGTGTTTGGGAGTCATGGACAAGAACAATTCTTTAAGAATCCGTGAGGCTGTTGAGAACTCAGCACAGTGTATTCTTTCAAAGCCTTTCAAAAAATGTGTTCTTGATCCAAGATTTTTCTACATTCACTACTCAAACCTTTACCACTTTCACAGGTTTATCAGCTCATAAGAAGGATGCTGTTTAGTTATATACTTCTCCCTAAAGCTACTTCAGGTGCTGGGTCCAGAGTGGAGGTGGCAATGTCACTGATTTCTGTGAACCTAAAGGTTTTGCTCTGTACATGCAGAGCCAGAAACTCCCTTGAATAGCCTTACAGTTTCCATGATACCCCACCCTCCTGCAATGCACTTGTAACAACCTTAGCAGTGTTAGCACTTTCTGTTTCCTATCATCACTGATGATGACTGGCTAGAGAGTAAACCAGAGCAATGCAAACAATGTGCATGCAGCAAGATAGGAAACTCCAGATATTATTTTAGGGCTATGGAAACAAAACCTTCTGTATTAACTTTTTTTTTTTTCCTGACTTTGAGAAAATTAGAATGACAGTCAAATCTAGGGGTCATGCATTTCCTTGTCAGGCAGTCAATCTGAAATTTTACTTATGAACTGATACATGATCTGATTTGTTACTATTTTGTTCCTAGACAGAGTTTCTATATGCATCTGGCTAAAATCTTCAAAATTACTGCATTGCTAACTGCTTTGTGCTATTTAGAGTATTTGTTGTTATGCATTCTAAAGAATATTGGCGTTGTCAAATTACAAAGGCATTACTTGTTAGAGGTAAAGCAACATATCACAAGTGCACTAATAGGAGTGAAATAAGGTGTTATCTTAAAAAGAGATTATTTCTTTACAGTTCATATAAAAGTAGTGTTTTGTTCATTTGATATACAAATCTGATATTCAATGTAAAGATGAAAACTGAAGCTTGCAATTAGTATAAAAATGCAATAATTTATGTTAAAGATGCAACTATTTTTAGTGCAATAACAAGACTAAAATTCACAAGACACTAAATGGCTTTGACCACTAATTGTAGCTAGGATGTCTTTTTCTATAAGAAGTTATTCTAAAATATATAAAAGTTTCCAGATGAATTTAGGCTGATAACTACATAGATCAATGTGGCCAGTATCAGAGGCAGAAATGTGCTGTTAGAGAGGATCCTGCCAATTGATGTGGTAGGATGGAAAACTCTAAAAGCAGAAACTATAAAATAAAAGTAAGCCAGAGAGAAACTTGCTGTGAACAGATAATTTATATATGTATCTGTGTGTGTAAAGTAGTAAGACACTTATATATGAAGACTTTCAACATATATGAAGAATGAACAGAATGACAGCCAATCATGGTATTAAAAGAATTTATCTCCTTTTGCTTTTTTCTGATTTGCCCTTTAAGGTCACTTTCAATTATTTTTGGTACCTAAGGGTCAGCCATTTGACAATTCAGGGTTTCTGAAATATATGAAAATATTTTTAGAATGCTTGCCACTGCATAAAACCAAAATGTTAATGGCTTCACTAAGTAAAATTAAATTTTAATGGCCATGGTTTAATTTTTTTCTAGCCTGTTCACATCCTTTAAGTAGCATTAAATGTGATTCAGTTTTCTTCTAATATCACAGTTGACCTGAATAGCCTTTTCAATTATCCTATTAGATTAAGCAGATCTGATACATTTTAAATAAATAAAGATATATTTTTATTGGTTAAATGCTGATATTCACAGCTCATTGAATTCATTTATTGAGAGGCAATGTCAAAAGAACAACAGTTATTATACAATCTTAGTGAATAATGTGTAGAGATGAGAAAAATAAATATTACAGCATCTTTATTTAGTAAGTGAATGGAATTTAAGTAAGAGGAACTAAAAAATATCTATTTAAGATTTAAAGAAAGATGCATGGCTGAGAAATGAGGAAAAATCTTTCCAAAGAAGTTAGTAATTGAAAGCATTATAAGAAATGATAAGAAAAACAGTGAGCTAAAAATATAGACTTGCCTCATAAATTCATTCTGACATCTCACAAATAATCTAATGTCTATACAGTAGATGGTTGTCCCATGTTTTTAAAATCAGTTCATTCAATATTAATGTAATATGCTTTTATTTAATCTTTTAATGGATTATTTTAGTATTTACAATGTAATACGCCTACTACTTAGACAAAAAGTAATGGAAATTGTTAGAAATCTGTAGTTTGTTCAAAAGCATCTTTGATGTTTCAATAATTCTGTTTGATATTTGTTCTCGTTTTTGGATGACAGTTTCCCAAAACTTTTGCTATATAACAAAGACAGCCTACTGTGATAAAACCTTCACTGTGTATGGGTGCAGGTGTGGGGAAAGAGGCTTCTGGGTTTACTGCTCAGCATGCGACACAACAAAAGCAATCTGCTGTGTCTGTTGTGTAGAAGAGCTGAGCTGAGGATGGTTTGGACTGTAAATGTATTGTTTTCAGTTGCTTTGCTCATCAAAGTGCAAGAGAATGGTATTGTCATTAGCTAGGGAAGACTTCATCACTGACATCAATTTTGCTGTTTTAGTTGCTCATATGAATGTCAGATGATGAGCTTGCTCACAAGTAACTTGCTTTCTCCTGATGCAAAGTCCTGGCTCTGAAACGAATACCAGCCTATCATGATGGCTGGCTCATTAGCCTCACTGAAGTGGAAGGGAGTGGTGACAGCTGCCAGTACCAGTGACAGTACTTCCAGCTCCAAACTTCTGAAGCTTGTGCAGTGATGCTCTTTAAGATAATATACCATTATAATTCCAAAACATTTAAACAGATTTTGCTTTATTTACACTATTTCCAAAATAAATAATAAAATAAAATATTTTACCAAAATAAATGTTTTGAAAAGTTATAAAGGGAGATTATAAATGCAACTATTTATAGTTCCAATATACTAATGAAATATACTTATGAACCTATATTCTACTGGCCATTCACATTTTAAAACATTTAGAAATAAAAATTGTTGTGATTTTTATTATGTGAGGTTAGTAAAAAACTATTCATTCAGCATTTAGAACAATTGACATATGCAGTACTAGTTACTACTAGCATTATGAAAATGAAACTTCTGCCTTAACTTGTATTGAAATAACTTCTCTGTTTTTCTGGAAGGGGAAATGCTCTGCCATTCCTTGAGCACAATTCAATGATTCTTCCAATATACACATACATAATTTTTCAATGGCTATTAAAAAATCTTTAATAAGTTCGCAAAAGGTCTTTTGCACAGGACACAGGCATTGGTCCTGATATAGTTTGGATAGGATACCATTATATATTAAAAAAAAAAAAAATCACATCAAGTTGGATGGCCTCAGGCATTATGATACAAACTAAGGCTGGAGGGCAGGTTGCAAGATACAGAGTATGTATTAAAATTGATTTATCCCTATAATTTTATAAGCTGGAAAATCCTTTTCCTTCACTAAGGGTGAACTATTGCTCTATGAATGTTTTGCTAATTTGGGAGTAGATTAGTATGATATGTCATGGGAGAATAAAAGCTGTTCTGATTAAAAGGAAGCGTACAAATAATTGGTACCTAACTTTAACATGTACAGAAATGTATTCACAGACTGAGCTTAATTTTCAAAATTTTGAAGCTTAAAGAGGTGAGATTCAGGTTTGATATTAGGAAAAAGTTATTTCTTGTGAGGGTGGTGAGACGCTGGAACAGGTTGCCTAGGGAGGTTGTGGAGGGATGACCCCTCCCTGGAGGTCTTCAAGGCCAGGTTGGATGGGGCCTTGAGCAACCAGATCAAGTGGGAGTTGTCCCTGCCCATGCAAGGAGGTTGGAACTAGGTGATCTTTAAGGTCCCTTCCAACCCAAACCATTCTATGATTCATTCTCTGAAAATCTGTACAATTTGCACACTCATTCATTTTCATGATATTGTTATTGGATAAATTATAATAGGAATATGATAAAGAGACAATTTTGAGATCTAATTTTCAGTGAGTTTTGATTTTATCACATATTTCACTATGTGTAAGTAAGTCTAAATTTGGTGAAGATTTTATTAACTTTTTGCAATTTTTTTGGTGAATTTTCACCAACATTTGATTGTTTTTTTGTGTTTGTTTCTTTTGTTGTGGGTGGTTTTTTTTGTTTTGTTTTTTTATATACTGGGGGACAGGATAATTTGTATATTACTATTCGTGAAGATGTTTGATGAAGGAGGTGCTGACAATGTTAATATTGAAATCCAAAACGTATCATAGAACACCTCTATAGTCAGAGATTAAGATGGTGAATGAAGTTGATATATTAGGGTTTGTTTAGTAGGAAAATATCTCTCAATGTGTTTATAAATGTTGTTTGTGTTCTGTGAAAATTTTCAGTTCTTCATTAAAGAGCTGGACAGAATGACTTTCTATTGTCTGGTAGAGGCTGTTATTCAAACAATTAGTATTCTGTAGATTGAGTTCTTTAATCAGAATTCCTCTTTTGTGATGAGCTTTGGCTATTCATACTATATATTGTGTCATTTCACCTAAAGACAGGGGTGTGCACGTCATGAAAGAGGTAGTCAGTGGCACAGAAACCTCTGCCAGGTGTTATAGTGGAGTTACAAGATCACTGAAATATTTTATTTCAGGTTTTGTCCTGAAAATTTAAATGACAACTTTGATTTAAAAAGATCTTTCTCATTTGTATTTAGCTGTCCACACGCTTTCTGCTTTCTCTCATTTTACTGACCAACTCTACTAAACCTCACTGTAACTAATAGGTGAAGTGATTAGAGAGAGAGAATAAACTATCAACTATAATTTGTAGGAAATGTTTTCCAGCCATTAATGATTTTTTTATGGTTGAGGTTTTTTTGCCTTCAACATGGATATTCCTGGGAGGCATCAGCTTCCTAAGTACTGCTCATGAAAGTCACAATAATCAGAATGTCTCTTATAAACATTTGGCATGAAGACAGCCAATATAATACATTGATTTCTGAAATGCTCAACCACTGAATTTAAACAGACTGATTTTAATACACAGGACAGGAAGTATGTTGAAGTAGGATATTTAAAATATACTACTTGAAAAGTTTTTACTGTAAATGGATGAGCACTAAGGGTTTTACAGGCAGTCTTGTAAATAAATAGCTATATATAGTAAAATATATTCATGATAGTACATAAAACTGGTATAGTAAAAATCTTCTAAAAATTATAGAGCATTAGGTACGAGGAGGACTACTAAGATAGTGGAATATAGTCAGGGAGATATCAAGTAGCAAGACAAGAAGAAAAAGAGGAGATTTCAGATAAGGTGATAAGAAAAAAGCAAAAGAACAAGAGGTCAAATCAAAGATGTACATGGCCCTGATGAGATAGGGACGCACAGTTCATTAGGTAGTTTTATTCCTCAGATTTTATCTACAAAATAGTTTCATTGGGGTTCACCTGCTAAAAAGAGGATGTCTTACAAAATCCAAGCCACTCAAGATGGGAAGGGAATGAGGAGAGACAGATAGTTACAGTCTTTGTAACACTGAGAGACCTGCAGAAGAAAGTGGTATTCTTGTCTAAAAGAAAACAGAATAAAAACTCTGCATAGAGGCAGATTGAAACAAAACCCTGCCAGCAGTCCTAGACTAAGTTCCCAGCAGTAAAGTCAGCTGTAGGGTAGCATTAATGGGCCAAGAATAGAACCTGATTCTGATTAAGAGATCTAATTAATGTTTTAAGAAGGAATAGTGCTAATGACACTTAGCCAGCTTTCCATTGGAATATATATGTGCACTGAGAAAGAAGTACTATTTCTAATTTTCTATCAGATGATTGTACTTAAGCTTCTTTTTACTTAAAGCTCCGGTGCCCAACCCTAAGAAATTCAGTGCAGATGTAGAATTTTGTCTTGTTTGCAGTCTTTATTGAATTTTATTTCTTAATCTGAGAGCTTTCTGATGCCTCAAATATATTTCTTACTATTCATACATTATGGTAATTTTATTTGTTAGGAGCTTTTACTCATGAGTATTTCAGGGCATCTACTCTGGAGATGAATTTGTTTTGAAGATTTTGCTCTCTATTAGTGAGCAGTTATGAAAAGGAACAATATTATTCTCTGGTTCACTGTTTACAAAAGAGATTTATCAGGCTCAGATGCTAGACAGTTCAGGGTTTGAAGGATCAAATACTTATTGATACTAATCAAGAGATTAAAAACTAGTTGTACTTATACTATAACATACTGCATTGCTTTTACCATGTTTCATTCCTAGAAAGCTGGCTTGAAAACAGGATATTCATATCCGAGTTTACTCATTGCTGGTTTACTCCTTAGCAGAAGTCAAAGTTTTTTATAGGTTAGTTAGTTGCTATAAAGATGGTTAAAAGTACAAGCAAAGAACGGTATTTTCCTGGCAGATAATAATGGTAAAACCTCCAAGCACCAGTGACCTTATATTATGCTCAGAGCAACCAGAGGGTACAAAGATTATGGATTGTGTCTTCCGACATGCAAGTTTATAAACTCATATTAGTTCATAAACTAATAAACCTTATACTGTAAGGTTTATTATTATGCTAATGACTGAAGACTGCAGAAAATATGTCTTTTTTCCTGGCTATACCTAGACACAATTCTGTGGGTAAACAAAGAAAAATTTTCTGATCTCGTTGCAGAAGTTACTGTGTTCATTTGCAACTAATTTGTCTGTATTAGTAACAATATCCCCATTGAACAGTGTTGCTTATGAAAGGTCCCAAGGTTGATATTATTGTATACATTTGTATCACTACCATAAATAGTACTATATCCAGACTTGTACATGTAGATCATAGCTCCACCATTCACATATTATAAATGAAATGTGAACAACCTATGGGTACATTTTAGCTAAAATGTCAGTGGGTGCCTTGACATTGATTTCAGCTGAATAATGAAAAAATAGGATGCTTTAATCAGATTGTTTTAGAATGTAAACTGGCAAGAAATGGTGACCTAGGAAATGCATCTTCACATTTCACCTAAAGAAATAAAAATATGTAGCTACAATTAAGATGTCCTTAAAATGCCCTGTTACATCAGGTCACAAAACAGTGCAGGATGAAGGAGTAAAGATTATATTCAGAATGAAGACAGAACAAGTTTAGAGAAATATGACATGGCTGGTTCTTTGAAAGACTTTTTGAAAATATATGGCTAGGGTTTTATAACAACTGGATCAGAAAAAAGGGCACAGAGAGAGCACTTGAAGGTTATATTCTCAGAGTATCTCCTTGCCATGGTTTGGAAACTAATGAAGTTGGTTAACAATAATCAGATAAATTTTCAATTTAGGATTAAATTAACTACACCAACTTCATGAGCTCCTTAGACTGTTGGAGGATCATGTCTTGGAGCAGAGCAAGGCGATTTTGCAAAGGAGTCTAATAAGATTTCACTATGGAGAGATTTGCTTAAGGTAGAAGATGGCTTTAGTGACAGGCTTGTCTACACTTTAAAAGGCTTTTCTGGTATGCTTATACATGTAGAGTATCTTGGAAGCCTTTCTCTGTGTAGATGCAATGTTCCTTTGCCAGTGGAGTTTCAATTATTTTCTTAAATGAAATAACCTATATTGGTCCAAAGACTACAATAGTTTCTGCAGGATAACACTGTGAACTCACACAACCCAGCTGTCTTGGCAAAACAAGTAGGCAAGTTTTGACTTTCAATTTCTGTTTGAAAACTGATCTCTAATCAGGCATAGTGGTTGAATCCCATAATTCTAGTATACAATATGTTCATTTTAATAGTAAATATTATTTTCTCTGTAAAATTCTAGCTTTCTAAGTGTATCCCATAGCTTAAGAGTAAATCCCTCTTCCCTTAGACAAATTAATAGATTATACAAGCCAAATTAGGTCTCAAAAAGAATTTTAAACTGTGCATAATTTTTCGGAAGTGCTTGAGTGAAACTTCAGTGTCTTGGTAGAAAGGCTAGACGCAAACTCACATATATGCTGGTAAAAACTGTTTAATTTCAAGCTAGGAGATATTGTATTAATCTATTCCAGCCAATGGAATATAGTATCTTAATCACAACTAAAGCAGAATTATACATATTGCCACAAAATGCCAGGAGGTTGAGCTTCATAAATCAGCTTCTTAAGTCATTCTAACTAACCCAAAAGCATGAACAATTACTTGCACTCCTCACCCATCGCACCAGGAACTCAGAGAAAACTTAATGTTGTCTTATGTTAGAATTTCATTATTTTTTGGGAGGTGCAGGGGTGTGTGTGTATTCTTTTTAAAATTTGTTTCTTTTTTTTTTTTTACCCAGTGGATGCAAGCAATCTATTTCTCAGTTCAAGGAATATTAATAGAAAAACTGTCATGTTTATGTAACTTCAAATACAGCTGAGCAGAAAGAAAATAGAAACCTTTATATTTATGGTACTTTGGTTGTACAGATTGTCTCATCACTTCCTAGTAAGTGAACCCAGGCTGAATATCTAATACCGTTCAGATATTCTAAAATGCACGTTTTGCGCCTTGCACGAACATTAATATTGTCTTTTAAATTGTTTAAAGTGAATGTTTTGACTTCTGGAAATGTCAAAGTAGACATGCATGAAAAAGAACATTTTGATGGAAGTTGCTGTGACAAAGGAATATGACAAAGGAATAATCCATTTGAAACTCTCAAGAGAATTAGCTAGATAGAATTAAAGGAACTGGGATTGAATGCATGTTTTAAATCAACCACCAGAGAGCTTCAATACAGCAAAAATTGTTGCTATGAAACAATTTGATAATTTTATTATAAGGTCAGTAGAGAAAAATACCATTTTCTTCCTTCTTTCAAAAGAATATGTAATCTTTTAAGTTTTAGCTTATATGTATTAGTGAGATTCTGGGTAAGTAGAATAGAAATATAATTCTGAACCAAAAAATTTGCTCTTGGACAATAAAAATCTAAACAGTAAGTGGAAACTGCCTCAGTTACAAGATTATTTTTTTGTTGTTGTTAAAATAATGTAAGCAAGCCAATAGCTTAATAAAAGCATTTTTAAAAGAATATACAGCTTTCATAATGAATAATGCAGACTGTTGTCTACTTATTTCAGTAAATAATTTGAATGCAGCTGACCTTTCTGTTTTCTTTGCTGCATTATTAATGATGTTGAAGAGATCACTGTTATTGTTCTAGCAATATGTAACTTGCTTAGCTGAGGTTTTGGTTTGCAGCTAATGCTGTTTAAAACGTGGCAGCTGAACAGATTATGTTCCAGCTGAGATGGAAACAGAAAAATTGAAACCTTTCTGGTTTCAAATCTGGAATGTCAATGCATTTTAATGTTCAGTTCCATCTTTAGGCATTGGAGTACATATGTAACCCCTAGATCTTGACTACTCCTCCTAAATACCTCACAATGGCAAACTTCATTCTTCGGCAGCACACCAGCAGAAGGTGGACACAGAACTGGACTTTGTCTTGAATCAGAGCAATGCCTATATATGATGAATATTCCAGATCTACAAGGGTCCAGCTCTCTCCTAGTTTGTGTTAGCCTGTCCTGAAAAGTGCTGGTCACCAGCTATTTCCAAAGAAGTCAGATGAGTCCTAAAATCCTTTAACCTTCTCGTTGCATTGTCTCAAATTGAATTATTGTTGGAGAGAAGGAGAGGTAATTTTATTTACCTTTTTTTCTTTGCTACTTTTTTTATCCCCAAAGTTCACCTGGGAGTTCATAGAAACATCTGGCATTTTTGAGTGTGCTGATCTCTTTGTTGTATTCTTCATAAGTAGAGGTAGCTGAATTTCCTAGTCTGGTTATGCACAATTCTGAAGTCTTTGTTAAGCTTTCAAATTAGACGAAAAGATGTATTTCAAGATGTCTGAGATGCCTGCTTTTATAAATAAGAAAAATGTACCTTCTCTCCAGTCGAGTCTGATTCTTTCATATTGGAATATGTTGGGGTTTTTTCCTGCTGGTTTCAGAATAATTCAAATTTTACAATTCCTGGTAACTAAAGCTACTGTACCACTGTCATGCTAACTGCTTCTTAAGAGTTGCTTCCATGTTATAGAATATGCTGACAGTAGGGTTTACGCATGAGAAACTAGATAGTTGTTTTAAGACTAAAGTATCATCTGCATACTCTTACATTCAGCTGAATATATAAGATCCCAAATCCACATCAGTACTCATTGGAGTGTGTATCTTTTTCAAACAGTGCTGAAGAAGTTTGCTTCACCATTGATTGGCACTCAGCAAAATTTATGTATGCAGGAAGTTTCTGTGATGTCATTTGAAATGCTTGATTGGAATGGAGTGTAATTTAAAGGATTTGCCAAGACAGCAAAAGCAAAACTTCAGCAATTAAATACATTAATGACTTTAAATAAAACTGTGACAGATTGGTATGGTATATTTAATAAGTTTTAAAAGCTTGAAATTATATGGACATATTCCAGGTACAGTTCCATTATTTACATGAAATGGAGACAGTACTCTCAGTGATTCTAAGCTTAAGCATAGTTTTGTTTTGGTTGGTGGAATTAGTAAGCTCACTTCAAATATAGAATTTAGAGAGCTGAGAGCTGTTAGTAGCAGAAAGTCGTCTTGTGTACAAGCCAGAAAGGGATAAATATTCAACATCAGGGTATAATTGGTGACAGCCATATTCAGACATTTGTGTCAAGGAAAGCTGGAAGACAAGAATACAATCTAGGCAGTACAACTATTATAATATATATATAATATATATATAATATATATATATATATATATATAATATATATATATAATATAATATAATAATAATAATAATAATTATAATAGAGATAGAGGTAGTCATACTTCCTAGTTCAGAAGTGACTAAATACCCACCTGGCCATTATTCTATTTTGCTGTCTCAGTAGTAGAAGACTAGTTTTATACAAATAATCAATACAGTGTAAGAAATTTAACTGAAATTTGATTCAGTTTCTGTTAGTCACATAACTTTTTTTGTTTGGTTTGGTTTTATTTGTTTTCTGGTTTTCTTTAGCAGCTCTAAGGGTGAGTTGAGTTTGAAGGGAATAAATTTCAGCATGTGAGTAATGTGTGGTTGTTGTCCTCAAGATGATGACTACAAAAGTAGGTTAATCAGATTTTCTGTAATGCTTTTTTGAATATGCTTTGAAATAACCATTTGGCTGAAAGTCCACAGGAACCAATACATGTGCTGCCATTCACTGTTCATTCCCTTTCTGTGGAAGAGAAGGAAATATTTTCAACATTTTACAATTTAATTTCTTTAACCCATTAAATAATTTTAATGCAGGTAATCGGAGCTTTATAAGATCAGTGGATAAATTACTTTACGTTCTTCAGTCAAATAACCATTTTCTGATTTGTGTTTTCTTATTCCATTAAAGTAACATCAAATATCTCTTAAAGCAAAGCATGAAAAAAGACATTGGCATGTCGTGAAGAGGAGTGCCCAGGTGTCTTGTACTCAGAGAAGCAGTGTCCAGGTTTTTTTCAGGTCACAAATGTAAGAGACACATAGAGTCAAGCATAGCGTGCCATACGCTTGGTCTTTGAAAGTGCCTTTTATGAGACACTAGGTGAACTGCACACATTACTGTACTTTTTTGAGGCAGTGTAGTCACTGAGGGTGAAATTAGATTTTAAGTAAGATTTAAGTAGTGTTGCATGGGTTTTGCACTGATTCTCTCTGCTTTAGTGATTTTTCACCCTCAGAGCATAACTCACAGAAACACCCAGAGATGTGATCCCTTCTGCTGTACCAGGTGACACTTCTTTATCCTGACTTAATACGAGAGAAATCTTTTAAGTAATAAATTCTCTGCATTGCTATTTTTTATCTTAAGTTCTCCTTGAACAGAAGGTGCTGCTGCTTCATAGCAGTGATAGCCTGCTGAATAATTAAGAAAGCAAAACAGCTTGTTTCGTGTATCCACAATAAGCTATATTCCCATATGCCATAGAAGTTCAGTTTCTGCTTCTAAAGGGAAAGGGATTTTTCCATTGCTGCTTCCTTTCAGAGTTGGATTAACTCAAAAAATAAATAACATTCACAGCTATGGAAAATATGTACTGCCCCCAGTGAATTAGAATTAATGCTGCACTGGGCAAGAAAAATAGCATTTTAATGAAGTGTCCACCCTCAAGCACCTCTTCCTGAGAAGATATGTGTGAATCTTTGCCAAATACTTAGGTAGTTCAGATGATTTTCTGTTGAATTACTTGGCTGGGTGAAGAAGCTGCTTTATGGTATCTTTGGCAACTCAAGCCTTTGTAGAAGCCCAATTTATAGCTTCCCAGGAGAACACTGGATCAGTTTTCACTATGTTTTCATATTGGAGACAGTCTAATCTAAACTGAGAAAAGTAGTTCTGCAGACAAAGCTACAACAGCAATTATTTTTTACCCACAAATTGTCTCAAAATGAGTCAGAGTATCTCTCAGAACTGCATAGTAACTTTTCAGTTAAATATATCATGAATTCAGTTTTAATTTGAATTGTCTTTGCTGGTGGCAGAATTTATTTCAGTTAATTTAATTTTATTATTGCTTTCAGACATTAATCAGCATCCTATTAAACCATCTCACAGATATTAATTATGGCCCAAAATAGATGTGATGTACAGTTAGGGATGAATTAATCCTCAAGAGACAGGAATTCCAGATTTTCCTTTGATATGTAATATATAATGTCAGGGAGTTTGGGTTTATTTTTTAAAAAAATATTCAACTCTCAATTTTATGAACTTGTGCAAGCCAAGTCCAATGGGGTGACTTGAAATGCCAGGCACTAATATTAGAAAGTCCAACTACAAAAATGTTTGTGCAAGTATTTGCCAACATTGGCATTTCTCATCTCAACTGGTATCTTGTAGTACATTACCACTTATATGGCATTAGAAAAAACAGGAGAATGAATTTTGACACTGGCTGGGGACCTCTAGTGTCAAATTGCCTTCAAAGGCAGCTAGGATCTGATTCAAATAACAAACGAGGAGAGCAGAAATTAACCCAAGAAGCCAGATGTTCCCATATCCATATTTTTTTCACAGAGCCTTGATCACATCTTACTTTGTTGTTTTCCTCATTACTTGAGACGTTACTTTGGTTTTTAAAAGGCAGGGACTGACTGCGTATGTGGACAGTGTTGGGATTTGTTCAGTCAGGGTGAAGTAACAAATGAGACCTGCCATAGATACTTGCAATGTAAGGCTGGGAGGATCCTCCTTTGCTATTCAATTTTTAATAACCATGAACAAAATTATGATCTAGGATTTGTAATTATCCATTGCAAAAAATAACCTGGTAACCCATACAGCTCTCCCTATTTATCACACAGTTCTGGAATCAGAGCTATCTCTGATTCCAAAAACTACAACCTTTGGGAAGCTTAGTTATATCCTTGTGTGATAAATGGTGTAGATGAGACTCCTGACTATCCAGTTTGATGAACTATAAAAAGGTATCTTGTCTCTGGCATCCTCATCCATCATAAGTCTTTGTCAAGTTTAAGGTTGAGGTACAAAGATCGTGCACCTCGAGAGCAAGTGAAGGTGGTGGTGGAGTCTGGCATGTTTGATTGCCCCTAGTTTGTTCTGGCTGAATGTTCCCTCTTCCACACTCCCTCCGCTCACTAATTGTTGCACAGTGCGAGTCAGTCTTGCAAATAGATACTTTTTGCACTCTGCTGTCTAAGCTTTCTCTGTGTCAGTGGTTTTGGATTGTTAACTTTGGTTGAGCTGCTTTTGCAGTTCAGTGAGTATTTATTTTTCTGCTACCTAGTCTATATGTATGTGAAACACCATTGCGTTGACACTGTTCAATCTAAATATTTTGAAAAAGTGGAGCTGACGTGAATGCTAAGGAAAACTGTTAAGTTAAAGCTGACAGTGATTTGAAGAACAGCTTATGTGTGATGTACAGGTTTTAGCTAGTCATTTATGATAGCAGTGGCTGTTAATACTCTTTACAGTATTGATCAGAATATGTAATTGAGAGTTCCTGAGGAAATAACTTCAAATAAATATTACAGTCTTATATTGTAAATTGGAAGGCCCTTTCTGTCACAAACAAGGGGATTTTCTATCTTTTTCTTTCTAGCTATTACCCAGTTCTTGTTGCAAATGAAATGGGACTATTGCAAACATTATTATTTCTTCCATTCAGCAAAATCCTCCAGCATGAAATCACTGTTGCAGAAACCCTTGCACAGATATGATTCTGTTTGCTTCCTTGGGAAGTGCCTTGTTCTTCCCTGTCAGTCTACTAATCAGATACTTGGCAAAGGTCAGTGTCCTCTTGAGTCAGCAAATCACACCTAGCATAGAGGATACCTTCCTAGCCTAAAATATAACCTTAAATCAGAGAAGTCAGAAATAAATCTTTGAACTATGTATGCACATGTGGGCATGTTTGATTATAGCTGTAATTAGATGTTTGACTATGCATGCACACTGAGGCTACGGGAGTTTTCCCTCAGGAACATGCTTTTTATGGTCTTTTCCAACCTAAATGATTCTATGAAAACCAGACACTGTCAGCATCAATTTGGTGACAGGTTTGTTGTTGTGGTGGTGATTTTGTTTGTTTGTTTGTTTGTTTCCCCAAACAAAGTATTTTTCATTTTTAAGTGGTGGATGCTTAGTTAACATTATTCAGTCTCTAGGTCGTGTTGGTGTCCATCTATAGTCCTGTGTAAGTAACCTACTCTTTTGAGTGTGATGGCATTTGAAAAAGACTGCAGCCTGCAACATTCCTGTTGGAAAGCTTCAGTAATGAATGAGAGATTGAAGTTGAATCTCTAAGGCACTTAATCAGGTGATGAATTCCAGGTTTTCATACCCAGGTTGAAGACTAGGTGCAGCTTTGATGAACTGTTTATGTGCATATAAAATTCATCCTTGGTAAACAAATACATATGTGTATGGACTTCCTGAGCTGAGGAAAGATCACCTTGGTGTTATCCTATCCTGTATGTCCATGGCTGTATGTACACAAAAATATGTAAGTACCTATTTGTGAAAAGTTCTAATCTGCTGAAATCAAGGGCCATGTTCCCTTTAGCTTCAATAGAATGATGGTCTGAATCTATTTGCCCTTCACTGCATCCTTTTGCATGATTTACAAGCCAGGAGCAAGATATATGGTACAGCTTTTTAATTTCCTACATTATTTTTTTTCTATTTTAAGGAAGACAGTACATTTTTTCTAGGCAGGAACATTATTTGGTAAAGAGTACTAGGGGAAATCAGATTAAATTTATGTCAGAAATTAATCCCACGTGAACTAGTTCAAAGAGAAGCAGAATGTAACTCTGACATTAACAATGATTTTATATTGTGTGTTTTCATATCAGATTGAAACACTAACTTCACAAATAAAAAAGCATTCCAATAGGTGCTCTCTGTCTTGGTAAATAGATGGCCAGTGAAACACCTTGTATTTCTTGGGTTTTTATGGCTGGATTGATGCTGGATTTTATGGATGTGGTTGACCTAAAAAATGCATGTGTTGGATACCAGAGGAAGAATTTATCAGCTTCCAATTTCTTCTCTCTCTCTCTCTTTCTTTTTTTTTTTTTTTAATAATAATTTAAGGCAAGTTTTCTTATGCCACTGTCTGCATCTCTAAGATAGGAATAGTAACTTTGCTTTGGAAAAAAAACATTTTGAGACAGGTAAGTAAAAAGTGCTATGTAAGAGCTTTGGATTATTATGGTAATTGAAGAGATAATGAATGTCATCCTGCAAATAATTCAGAAAGTGTTACTTTGAATATGAAATGTTTTTGAACTTCTTGGGTTTGAATTGCAGTTCAGTTTCTAAGCCAACACTGATGCTATATTTGAAACTCCTTTTGAAATAATTTCCACCTGTTAAAGTAGTTTTGACTTTGTTGCAGACATGGCACAATAGTTTTATTATAGTGAGTTAGAGTGCTTGTCAAATGTAAAACCTAGATTTTCATTTCCTTACATCTTGCTGCTAACACTATTCAATGATCCATCACTTAGATGATTTCCTGGCACACAAATGGTAGTTGACGTGTCTGCCGATTAGTTCTGTTCCTACAAATTTTAAAGTTTAAGAAATCAGATTCAGTTTTAGGTACTATTTTAAGGAAATGAACTATTTCGTTAAATACAAAAAAGCAAACCTTTTGGCTTGTATAGTATCAATTTTCACTGCTTGTATTACAATTCACAAGTTCTCTGAACACTGGGCACAGCATTGAACTGAAACAAGCCTGAACTATCACATCATGTACCCTTGTGGACATTAGCAAGAGCGGACTTTCCCTGGAACACAGGAAAAAGGATTTGGAGGTGGGATACACTTGTATCATCACTCCAGATTTCAAGTACTTACTCCACCTTCTGCATACTACACCTCATTGCAGAAATATCTCCTGTGCTCTTTTCTCCTTCAGCTGGCCTGATTACAGCCCATAAATAGGTGTGTATGTAGTCCCTGTTGCAATATTTACACCAACCTTAAAACCTTGTATTTGTTTTGCAGTCCTCTGAAGGGAAATGTTCTGATAGGCTTTTGCCTGTTTTCCGAAGGATAGGTACATCTTAATCTGATTAAGGTTTAGCACAGTTGTTAAGCTGATAAAACGCAAGGATGGATGCTTAAACTTAAATGAAGAAAAACAAAGGTTATGACAAAATTTTTCATTAAGGACATTCACTATTAAACTTTGTGCATATGGGTTTAGTTGAGAAATACTTAGTGGGTGCAGTAAACAAGCTTCAGTCACATTAAGGCTCAACTATTCTTGAAAAAATCAAGCTCAATCTCTGAAAAAATTGGTTATGTTTTTAAAAAATGTAAAATGCTTAGAGATTTTATGTCTGCCATAAAAAGAAACAACAAAACTATTCATAACTACAATTTTGTTCATTAAGGTGTTCATCAAAAGCTAAAGAATATTTAAACTAGCAGTAATCAGACTGGTAAGTTTATCTGCTGTTACCACACTGGGTTTTTAACATTGTATTGTGGTACTTTGGTTACATTATTTTAATCTAAAGATGGCTGAAACCTTATTTTCTGGGACTTAAGGGGAAGAAAGAGGAAGATTTAAGATCACTGAATGAATCTACAGTATCTAGTTGAACAACAGCAAAAATATATCAAAAAGCTTAAATTATTGCTTAACAGAGAATATTGGCAGGCCCAACAAAAGAAATAGAAGATTGTCTTTTGATTGTGTTTCAAGCAACCTTGTTAAGACTTTATGCTGCAAGCTTTATTATAATGCAGCAAAATATCTTTGATAGTGTGAAATCCAACAAGAACCTCATGGTATTTATTGTTTCTAGGGGTAAGACGATTGGACACGATATAGATTTTTTGATCACCAATCCAGGGCCAAGAGAAGATGATGAACTTCTGCATAAAGTTGTCGACTTATGGAAAAAGCAGGTATGAACCAAGTAACATTTGGGCAGAAAGGCATATTCTAATAGCACTGAATAAGGCTATGTAGTGCTTAAAAAATGTTGACTGCTTTTTACCAATGATTGCAATATTTTGAAATTTAATATTGCTCTCCTCACTTATTAATCATGATCATCTTGGTGCATCCTCCTGCTCAGAATGCTGAAGTGGAAGGTTGTATCAGAAGTGCTCTACAAACATTTAATTCCTCCTTCCATCCCATCACACTCCACTTTCATTAATAAGAATAATGACTGTGATCAGAAAAGTCTGGCAACTGCTGAAGCTTTTTAGGTTGCTCTGTTCTGCTTTCATTAAATGGAATTGAAAGGAAATAAATAGAAAATAAGTTGTTCTTGTGTGTTTTTTTTAAGGATAAAATTTGGCAGAAGCGAGTGCTGGGAGAGTAGGGGAGGTCAACGGTGGCAAAGGATTTGGTTAAAATATAAGGATTCCTCTAGGAATCTCAGCCCAAACAAGCCGGGGATTGTTTAAAGCTATGGACAAATATTTTCTGTGTTCTGTTTGTCCTCAAAATTTTTTTTATGGTTTATAATACTGTCTATAGTGCTTCTCTACTGTGAGAGTAGTAATATACAGGCTTTTACTGGCAGTACTAAAAATAAGCTGCCAGCAAAATCAAAATGCAAAAAAGAAAGAGAGGAAATATAATCCTCTTGCTTTTTTATTACCTATGATTTCTGAGGGGGGGGTGGGACACAGAAAACCCTTAAACCTAAAGCACTTTTCTACGTTTTGACAGCACACCTGTTGTTTGCTTCACAGCTTTTCACTCTTGTGTTACTGCTTCTAAGTCCAAGGTCATCAGAGAATACCACTGAGGTCACAATGTTGACTTCCTTTTGGCAGCTCTAAGTGAAGGATTCTACAATGTTTAACTTCGAAACAATGGACCTCAGCCTTATTGAAACAGTCTTTTTCTTGGCTGAAAAGTTCAATGTAAGAAGATCCTTCCATTGAAAGCTGTTGAAAACTAAGTGGTTAAAACAATACCATCATGCTCTTTGATGCAGCATTACCAGGGATAAATGGGCAAAGGAACAGAGAACACAAAATTCCCATAGAGCTTCAAAGTAGAGCAGCAAAACAGGAAAACTGCAATGCAGTACACAGGTTATGGTTTTAATGGTTCAAAACATTTTGCAAAGAAATGAATAAATTACTTCTGTGAGTTAGAGCTTGGAAGTTTGTGGGCAAACAGGCTAAGGCATCTGAGTTAAGCAACTTCGTTCACACTCTGTGTAAAGTAATTTTCATTTTTTGCTAAATATCTATATAGCTATATTTAGCACTCTTCCTGTTGTTACATATATACTTTCAACAAAGAAAGACATACCGTTACTGCAGGCATTCTTGCACTCTTCATTTGTTCCCCTTTGTATCCATGTAAGTATAATGTTGCATTTTTCTTTTGCTCTTAGGAAAATAAGGAATGTAGATGCCTGCCTGTGCTTGCTTATTTTACTGTATTAGTGGTCTGGTTTAGATGGTAATGTTCAACCATGCTGTGGTCAACAGGTCAGGGAGGGGAAGCCTTGATGTGCCATTAAGGTGGATGGTTAGGAGCAAGTAATTGGTCTCACTTTTTCATTGCTGGAAGCAGTTTTTTTTTGTAAATGGAACAGCAGCACATTCATTATTGAGTGACAGCTGGATTTTAGCAGCAGAAAAACCTGTATCTAAGACAAGATTCAGAAATGGTTAAGAAGTCCAAACAAAAAGCTTTTTTCTTCAGATAGATGCTATGCCCCTAAGGGTGCAGGGCTCCTCTGTGAACACGTGTTGTCTCACCTTTTGACTCAATGCATTACAAATTTTTTGTTGCATTCTGGCTCAGATTCAGCAGGAGCTGAGTGATATTCTTACCTAAAATAGGCTATTGCATGGTGGCTAAAGCACTGGACATGAGAGAATTTATCTTAAATCACTTTAGGCAGATGATGGGGCTGAATCTCTTTGTCTCTTGTGAAGTCATTGCATACAGTAGGCAGAGGTATTCCACCTCCTGTCATGTTTTAAGTGATGATTCAGGCAGGGCTAGCATTTCTTATGACATATGATCTTTCCGGTTGTATACCTGCAAGTGTGTAAGTGTGTGTGTGTCTCTCTCTGTCTGTCTTGTTCACCAGTGCAAATGCTCATGGCGGAGAGGGAAACATATTCATTACTGGACTTTGGTGCTGGTCTGTGCATTGCTGTCCAAAGCAGGCTGTTCAGGACACACTCAATTAGATCATTCTGACATATAAGGAACTTCAAGATGAAAAACAGACCAAGGCAGCCACGTGGTTATACAGCAGCATAATTTTGTATTGCTGATCAAGCCCTTGATGTCATTTGCTAATAATTCCTCACCCTAACAGGCCTGACTGCTCCTAGGCATCAGTTCCTTGAGCTGTTCCGCTTTATAGAGTTCTCACCATGAGGGTAGTACGGTTTTGGAATAGGTTGCCCAGGGAGGCTGTGCATGCCCCCTACTGGGAGGTGTTTAAGGCCACATTGGATGAGGCTCTGTGCAACCTGGTCTAGTGGGAGGTGTCTCTGCTCATAGCAGGGAGGTTGGAACCTGATGATCTTTGAGGTCCCTTCCAACCTTAACCCGTCTATGATTCTCTGAATTCTGTCTCACCTAGGTAGAGATTTTTTCTGAACTAAAATGCATACATCCTATATTTGATTAGCCATAGGTATTTCTCTGAGAAAATAAATAATTTCATTTTATTAATCCATCTAAGAAGGAAGTAAAAGCAACAGCATATATACACTTCAGAAGAACACACTGGATTACATTTTCAGCTGATATGAAATGGTCCTACTCAGCTTTAACCGAATTATTCCGGTTACCAACAATTATGAACATACAGCTTGTATCACTAAAAGTAGCCTAGGACTTCATTTAACTAAAAATGTCTAAGAATGCTAATGACCATATTTGGATTCACTTTTTATCTATTTATTACACATTTTCTAAATATTCACACCTATTCTCAGTTTGATCATGGATTTACTCCAATATCAATGCTATTGATGTGCCAGCACTCAATTTGAAAAGATATGCATAATTCTTCTAAAAAAGGAAAAATGTTGTGGATATTCACACAACTGCCATAAAAGATACATTTGGTTTTGATGGTGTTGTAAATTTGAGAAATGAAAATGCACAAATTTTAAAACTTGAGTGTGTAAACAAGTTTTACAGTACTTTATGGTGTAGTGATCAAGCTGAAATTTGCAAAGAATTGCAGATTCCTTGACATAGAGGAAGAAGAAGGCTGCTGTTTTGCAGCTAGCAGAAGCCAGAACTTCACACAGTCTTCATAGCTGACTGTCCCTTCAAGAAATACTTTTAAAAAATGTACAAAAATGCCTTAATCTTTACTTGGGTGATGGTTAATTGGAAACATTATTGCAATGGATATGACCTAGGCTTTGGCTCCTATGTAAAGGTGATATCCTGCCTTTGAGTCAGGTTTCAACAACTGCTTGTTGAACTCAGCACTAGTGTAATTGTTGCCTAACTGTTATTTTTAGTGAAGTAAATATTCACAGTGGTCTACATACTCTCATGCTCTTCCTATTAGCAATAGAAATTGCTCAGCCAACAGACTATGAAAAGACACTACAGAATGATCCAAAGAGAGGTAGTCCTAAAATATCTTTCTAGTCACACTTGCTAAACTCTGGCCAACTGCAAATACTTAAAATGGATTCAAGTAGAAGGCACTGCCCAGTCAGCAAGGGGAAACAGCAGCAGGTAGGCTCCAATAAATCATTACTGTAAATTCTTCGTGATTGCTTGATGTTGCATCTCAGGGACTCCAAGGAGTGTTCCCTTGAAGTTCCTAAATGTCATAATAGGATGAGAAAAAAGAAGGGACCCATTTTTAAATACTGTGGTTTAACAGGGAGAATGTTTACTCTTTAAGCAGCTGAGAGATCTCAAAGGGAGGACCTTTAGTAGGTATCCAAATTACTTTAGGTAACAGATTCATTTTCAATGTGGGCAATACAGCAGACTTACATGTCGAGTTTGCCCTGTTTTCATTTATATTTTTCATTTATAGTGAGTATTAAGCTGGAAAAACTTACTCTGAAAATGAAAGCTGATGCAGAAGAGATTATCTATAAGATACTAACACAGTTAAGTGCTAGACTGAAAACACTGAGGAAGCAGAGGATATGGTGTATGACTGAAAGTTAAAAATGCATGCTTTAAAAGGCCTAAGGATTTCATGTAAAGGCCATTTTATCTATTACAGACACAGAGATATCTCAGCATATCTCCTCAAGATCTTACAGGCTAAAAATCCAAGTATGGGATACTAGTGGCCATGTGTGACTGTCCCCAGATCTCACTGAGACAAAACACTCCATAGGTGCTGGCGTGCTTGCCCATGAAGAGAGAAACCACTGCAGGCTGCAATATTTTGCTGGGTTTCTCAAGTGATCAGAAACACAAATCCTACTAAGGCTTTCCACCTACAGGAGGAAATCCATTCCTTTTTTAGTCCTCCTAAAGATGGGCCTTAATTCCTAATTTCTTGCACCAAAACTGAGGAGATTTCTTCTTCTTTTGAACAAACAGGACACAAGCAATGATACATGCTGTGGCAAATGTACAAAACTGGTGATCTGAGCACTCTGCTTTCAGTACACAGGTACTGGAAATGTAGTTATGTAAAACTATAAAATAAGACTTGACTGAAATTCTTCCTAGATAGGATTCTGCCTAGGGAAATAAATTAATTAAATTCATTCTGGGATATGCTATATAATGCCCCAAATCTCTAAGAACAAAAAGGAAAATGAAACAAAAGATGAGAAAGCACCGATAAAGTAGCTAGATTATTTTTATGGGGAATGGGAAGAATGTCAGTAATTAATAAAAGTTTGAAGTCGTCAACTAATGGTCAGTAATCAATGAGATTAAAAGCACTTTTTAGCATTAAAACAACAAAGCCTGAAGGCAAGCATTATTTCATCAAAAGAGTGAGGTAAGCAGTTATACATTAATGTTCAACAGCTGATTTGAGTATTTATTTGGGAATAGCAAGCACCAGTACCTTGTGACATTGGGATAAAACTAAGGAAAAATTACTGTTTTAAAGATGGTTATGAGAGAGCACCTGGCAAGATTAAGAATTTTCAAATCAGCAGACTTGGTAACTACTAATCCAAAAGAATGAGCTACGTAAGGAGTTTTCTTGTATTAGTTTATAATAAATCCTCAAAATCAGAAAAGAATATCAATGCAAATCAAATAGTTGCCATTTAAAAGGCTGGCCCAGTGACCCATAAAACAGCCTGTGACTGATTCCCAGTAAAATAAAGAGATTGTTAATTTGGAACTATCATCAACAAAAACCTGGAGGCTGAAAATCTAATAATACCTATTAGTGTATTTTCATGGAAAGAATATTTTAAGTGTCTTAGTTGCACTTTTTTTTAATTTTTGGTCAGAATTATTCCTCTGAATGATAAAAATAATTTTATTGCTGTAAAGTATGCTTTAAGGTATTTGATATATTTTCATGTAAAGTTACCACAATTGCACCATATAAAAGGAATTATGAAAACCTGATGTTTAATAAGGAGATATTCTTCAAAAAATCAGCTTGTTGTCACCTGTGGTCATAAGAGGCCTGACCTGGAGACCCACATAGTTAATCATTGACAGCCATCAAGTAAAATCACTTCTATACACTCTCAGTTCAGTATTGCAATTAAAACAAAACAAAATTAATTACAATATGAATATAATTCTTTGCCATTTATTAAGGGGTGTTAACTAAAAGTCAAGCATGAGCATGCTTTTTTATTGTGAGATTAGTGTAAGAACTCCTAGTCCAGAGGAAGGAGAACGTGTAAATATTTTTAGGGACTTCAAAGGTCAGACAAAAAATTGATCCAAGGACCTAAAGAAATCCTGATGATGAAAATTTTAAGAAAATTCATATCTTCATCTCTTCAGTGATTAATCTGAGAAGTAGGTTTGATCAATGTGTTTAAAGAAATGTAAAAGGAGATATGAAAAGACGTGACAGTTGTAGTCTTGTTGCTCTTGAAGGTGAAAACTAATGAGTTCACCTAGTCAGAATATGAAGTTAGGAAGTTCAGCTTAGTGATTTTCTTTCTAGTAATAAGAGTTAAACACCTGGTCGATCATGAAGGGAGTGATTGATGCACTACTGTTGCTAAACTTTATAACCAAATTAAATTTCTTTTTCAAGGCATATCTTGGAAGTTTCTATTTCTTGTGATAGGAGGAGCTCATAGGAGTAAGTCACAGTGGTCTCCTCTCTTTTATTCATCTATAAAAGCCAAGTTAAGGCTAGTGTACCAGGATTTAGGCACATATTTTAGAGTTTTCATTATGTGGAACTACTCTCAGAAGGCAGAATCTTTTTGCAAGCTGCGCCCTCCTGCTAGAAATAGTTTCAGTGTCTCTGAGCATTGTTATATTATTATGCATCAAGCTTCATTTCTATATTGAAGCCTCAAGGATGAATGAAGTGGTGTCATGGACACGATCTGGTTTATTTCTTTGTTACTGTTTATTTGACATTCTGTATTCTTTAAAAAGGATATGCTGGGCATCAGAGAGAGGGATGGTGCTGCTTGTTTTGTCCCAGGTGCTGTGCTTTGTGTGACGAGAGGTTTTCTGGCTAGTGAGAAGAGATTGCACTGTACCTGAGGGCAGCCAAACATGCAGAGCTTTGGGAATGCAGGGTAACTCTGAGATCTCCAGGAAGTCAGTAGCCTTGGAAACTGCCTAGAAATGAAAAGAACAGGCACAAAGACAGGCCTAAGGAATGACAGATGCTTTTCCTGAGAGCCAAGAGGGGATAGTGCAGAGATTGCTGCAGCCCTGGGAGCCAATGAAAGGTTGCTGGCTATAGGGCAAGACTGGAAGAAAACACTACCTCTTTCAACCTAACCCTTCTACAGTGCTGGATTAGAAGGAATTAATTTACAACACTCTAGTACTTTCATTTTCCTCACTCTGAATGTTCTTTGTATTATAAAGAAAATCTTGTTTATGCTTTGATAAAGTCTGGCTCTTGAGGATCAATAGTTTTTTGGTGCACTCCCTTCAAATGAAAGGCATGGACAGGGACATTCCATGTCTCTGGAGACACCAGACCTTGTCACAAGGAAATATCACACAGCACAAACTATCCAAATGCTCTGTTTGGAATCTATCAGCAAGACTGTGCTCAGGACTAATCTTTTCTAGGTTTTCAGGGTTTTTTAGGTTTTTCTAGGTTTTCAGGACTAATGTTTTTCTATTTGTCTGCTGTGTAGGAAAGCATGTATCCCTACTCAGAAATTTCTGTAGACATAACTACAAAAAGCTTAAGAGGAAAGGATGTAGCGGAAGAATTGCAAATATCGTATCCTTAGTACAGGGTAGGACATCACTACTACCAGTTGACTACCAATGCAGATTCCCCTCAAAGGGCCTGGGAATACTTTTCTGACAGTTACAGCTGTTTCTTTTCTCTGCTTAGCCCAGATTAGGCCCTGCACAGTTCTGCATTTACTGAAACTGCATTATACATAAATGTTTTTAAACAACTGTCTAGCAACTCTGGAATTACAGTAGAACCAGTCCAACAATTCAATGTGGGCAATTTCTTTTCTTTAGGGCTTACTCCTATATTGTGATATGATTGAATCAACATTTGTAAAAGAACAGCTACCAAGCAGAAGAGTTGATGCCATGGATAATTTTCAGAAGTGTTTTGCAATTTTAAAATTATATCAGCCAAGAGAAGATGACAGCAGTTACAACACATCAAAAAACTTTGATTTTGCAGAAGTCAAAGACTGGAAGGCAATTCGTGTAGATCTGGTCATAACCCCCTTTGAGCAATATGCATATGCTCTGTTGGGCTGGACAGGCTCTAGGGTAAGTACATACAGCAGTTTCTGTGTTTCTGTTCCGTCTTAGGATTGCTAAGATTTTTTTGCTGTGGCAGGACTATTCAGAGTTCATGAATTTTTAAAAAATCTTCCTTCTCTTCTCATGTCACCTTTCATGCTGTCATCAACCCGTGATCATATGTTGGAGCTGAGGAACTTGCAACTGACATTTATGGATGTCTCTATAGAGGAGTTAACATCTGTTTTCCTCAAAGTTTAGTGTTCAGGTTCATGGACTGAAGACCTTGATTTTTAGTCAGTTACATTGTCTTTTTACGTTACACAACCATTAACATGCCATTTAAATGGTTACTGAGCAGAGAGCTGATTTGGAAAGTGTCCGAATTTTACAGGAAATTTAACATTTGAGGAAGAGATGTTCTGAATCAGAACTTAATTTGGTTTGTAGGCAACTGAAAACAATTTGACATATTTGGATTAGATAAAATGTTTTCTTTCAGTTGTGTTTTAATTGGCCATCTTAAATAGTAAAAAATTGAAAAGTTTATAAATTGACATGTTAGTTTTGAACTACAATAAAAATATTTTTTGATATTTTAATAAGAAAACTTGAAATTACAGCTGCTTGCACAACATACACAGTAGTCAGTGGATATAATATAAAATAATATTGCATTTTCAAAATAAAAAATTCTATCTAAATGCAAACTCAAACCTCAAATGATTAATCTCTTTCCAGACAGAAGTATTTTTTAATCTATTCTGCATGCTTGCCTTCTGATGTTTGTTTTCTTAGGGAGTGATTACATGGTATATTGGAGAGCTCCTGAGCCTGTTCTGAATCATTTTTTTGATGTGCTAGAAGCAGCATAGGTGCATTGCCACTCTGTTCTACTGAGGTTAATTGGAAACAGAATGTTTTAGACCAGGCAAAATGCTGCAACTGATATATTCTCCTGCTGAGCTGATGAGTTAGTTCAGTCATTTGTCTGTTTTGAGATAATGAAATGTATTTATTTGGCTCTTGTATTAAGTCCTGCAGACTTAGGGGTCCTTCTTATCCTCAAACTATTTGGCTACTTAAAAGCCATTCTTTCGCTCTAAGTGGGTGTCTACACTAAAAGTGCTCTTTGTGAGACCATTTGGTTAAGTAGTCAATGACTCCATCTTTGCCTCGCTCGGCACCTACTCCCTGTTGAGATAACTCACCTGTTGACTGTTGAAGCCCATCATAGGCTGGCTGTAAGCTTAATTTCTCTTGTAAGAAGCTTTCTCATGTACATAAGTTTACTATTTGCAGACTAACCAACTGAAATGATACTGTTGCATATCAAAACACTGTCCTTTCAGATGATCCATGGTTCAGCCTGTTGTCTTTTCATAGAGGTAATTTTTACATGTCCATTTTTATTTTGCTTTGTCAGAATTTCTCATATTTCCTGTATCTTTTACAGCAATTCGGTCGTGATTTGCGGAGATACGCTACTCATGAAAAGAAGATGATATTGGATAACCATGCTTTATATGACAGGAGAAAGGTACTGCTTATTCTCAGAAATAAAGCTATTTTGTGTTTCTATTTCTGAGTATGCATTTTCAGTTTATTTGTTATATTCAAGTACATAGAATATTTTAGTTCCATTCTCTATCTATTATGTGGTAAAACAGTTTGCCTTCACAAGATATAGTTTCACTGATAGAGCCTGATTGAATCTGGATAAGTAAATCCAGAAATCTTTTTTTTTGCATGGCTGAGGTAATTTCTGAAATTTAACAAGAAACATACATTAGATAGTAGTGTTTGGAAGGAATTACGTGACCTTCACAAAACTAAGAATAACTCATCTGCAAGTATTGAAAAAAAATTTACTGTCCCATTTCAGAACGGAAGGTCATTTATATGTCACAGGGACAATTTCAATAGGAGTTGTACTGACATTTCAAAGGAAGAAGGGTTATTGAGTGGTACAGGCTCAACTAGAAGGCCTGAGGAAGTTTTTGTAGAGTGTGATACTAAGTGGAGATCGGGGATTATCCTGCTTTGAAAGATCTGTGTTCAGAAGCTGATATGGAGTTTTGTTTAGTGAGACTTAAGTCTTTGCAGTAATCAGTAGTATTTCTGGTGTAAATGACCTTGGCTGAATTTCTACTGAACCCTGCTTTTATCTCGCTTAATGCCTGTATTTGTATTAGGCCATTTTAATAATAAACAAATTCAATATTGAAGATGTCATTATAGGGGAAGGCAAAAGTACCATGTCAAGATTTTACATTAATCTTTCCTGTATATTCCCTATAGAACAGAGACTACTTTTAGCATCTCTACTCACATGAACAATTTTCTTCTTGCTTGTTTGTGAGACACAGCAGCGATCTAAGTCCTTGCCCCATTTCAGCTGTCTCCATGTGTTGTTGTAAAGCTCAGATACTGTAGCATCCTCAGTTCATGAAGAAACCTGGGGAAATGATCAGCTTAATGATCCTGTTAGTCAAATATGTGTCCAACAATTGTCAATACTAGATGCTTCAGAAGAAAATACAAAATTGCATAATGGATAAATATGCTGTCAAATGTCTAACGGGTGATGTTTCTTCCTGAACTCAGGGATTATATCTGTGTTTTCTGCCTTTCTTTTATGTTTTTAAAGCATTCAAATTATAAACTCTTTCCCTCAACATAATGTAGCAAATGCTATCTGCAAGTTAATCTGTGCTCTGTTAAATAGCATTTTTGGGTGTAACAGATAACTGAACTAGGGAAATACAAGGAATTTAAGAAATGCCAGTGCTATTTTTGTGTGCAGCAAAATTTGCCTGCTTGGTGTACAAGTATATATAAATAAATCTGCTTTTTTTATCTGGAACCCTGTTGCATTCACTGATGCAAAATAGACAGTGTTAATTGACGAACTGCACCAATCACTATAATTTATTCATTATTGCATTTAGGCTTTATATCTGATGTACCATTCAAATCCTTCTGGGCAAGTGTTTTCTTGTGAATTTCACTGGACTAGACAGGACATTTCACAGATAAATGATAAGTTTATCTTCACAATGTCCTCTGGGCAGAAAGATGCTCTTGTCTTCCCAAATTTTCAAGTAAAGAACTGAGCTGTAGAAAGATTTAAGGCCCTAAATATCCATTGCAGTTTGACCTGAATTTTCTCCAGTTGAGTATCTGCCCCAGGACTTTGAAAAATACATCAAATTGTATATATCTATGCCATGTTTCCCATTGACTGTAGTTGTAAATAAATTTCCAGACCTTCTACATATCAACTTACCCTTCCTCACTGCACTTCCCAAAAACAAAGAAAAAGGATTAGTGGGAGGACTGAGAAGCAAGATTAAAAATATTTTCCTTATTACTTACTATGATGCAGAAATTCTATTACAAGGGCAAGGGAAAAAGAAGTCCTTAATCTAGGACTTCCATGTATCAAATGAATGACATGAATGTGTCAAATGTCCCTTTCCACTGGGCACTCCACTTGCTTTCAAATATTGCCCCATTTCTCATTTAATCCCAGACACAGCCAGTTTACTTCCAAGTTTTGTTTTCTGCTGCAAAAAAAAGCATAGCACAGATTTCAAACAAGAAGTCACAACAGTATTTTGACTCAGCAGAATACTGTTCTTGTCTCTGCTGCATTCTCATAAATAGCTAAATTACGTTGGCTGAAATTTTCCAGAAAATAAGAAAATTCTAAGGCAGATAGGCAACATGAAAAAATCTCAGCACTAAAGTTATAACCTGTATAAAACGAGGTCTTTTTTCAAATAGTAACATTCTAACACGAAGCAGGGAGACAACCCCACCCCTCTTCTAAGTGTTTTCCTATCTAGAATTTAATGTGTTATATTGAAAAAAAAAAATATCTATGTTAAACTTTGCAATTTCCTATTGTTATTCCCACAAGGGACATTTTGGACAAAAAACCTTTCACACTGCCACCCAGTGTGTAATAAAGTTAAGAATGTGCATAATACAGCAATGGTGTGTGTACCTGGGAAACTTGTGATGATGACTCATGGTGGAAAAGAATTTTGCAGAAAGATGTGTGGCTGCAAAGATTAATTTTTAGGATCATCAGGTTAGTAAGCTTAAAATCAGTGATGAAAATAGTAACTTTTAGTGCTGTTTCAGGGAATGTAAACCAAAATTGTGAAATGTGTAGGGTTTTAATGATGAAGACTAGAGAATATTCTTTATTGTAATTCTAGTGCTTTTATTTAAAAACAAAACAAAACAAAAACAAACAAAAAAAACCCACAAAAAACCCTCAAAACATTTGACTAGGGGGAAAAAATAAACACATAGATGTTTTACCTCCACCCTCTTTTAGACTTCCAAATCTTTTAGACTTCAGTGCAAGCTGCTCAAGATCCATCAACAAAACTTAAATAAGGTTAGTTAGGCACCATAGGTAAAAATGGGATTACATCGTTTCCGTATTTCTCTCCTTGGTTGCTGAAGAGAAGTTACCTGATGTCACTGAATCTGTCCTGGCAGACAAACTTTCCTGCACAACTCTGTAACAGTCACAGGGCTATAATTCAGGATCTGGGCCAAATCCGTTCTGTTTCATTCTTCTTCTTTTATTACTGTCTGTGTGCAAAAAGGATAGAAAGGTCAGGGTAAGTCAAGCTAATTCTTGATCTTGATGAAGACCAAATCCTTTAGCTGAAAACACTTGCCTGTCACAATTTAAAATTTGTCAAGCTGGTATAAGAAGTTAATAAACCATAAAATAGCAAATATACTTTGTTTATTATTATTATTTTTTATGGAACTTAACAGTGCTTGTAAGAGACTCTTTCATTATAAAAGACAACAGTTTCCTGGTTTGCTTTATGTTCCAGGATATAATCTGGTATAGTTTATTCTTCTATATTAATATTAATCAGCCCTTTGGCACTGAAGCTTCCACTGTGGCCCGCTGCCTGAAATGTGATGTGTGTCAGAGAATCCCACAGTCCAGTGTTCCAGGGGTTGAATAAGGAGAGAGTCCTAGTTACTTTAATGTATTTCCAAAGGGATTCTGACTGGAAGAGGGAGCATTAACGCAGCAGTTAGGAATAAATTACATAGCTTTGCAGAAGGGAAAAAAAGGAGCAGATACTTCCCCCAGGGACTCGTTACAAAGTTACACTGTGAAATTATTCCTCAACCTTGATCAGCCCCCCCCCACCCTCCCTCCAGTATGAGTATGAGTCTTTGTCATGTATTTCTGGGTTTAGGAAGACAGTGTGCAACTATTAAACTAATGATTTTTTTTTCTGTAATCAAAAGGGTGTATTGTAGATCATCCTATGGTAGGAAAATTGTGACAGCAAGAATTGAAAATTCCCTACCAGTTATCTGACAGGCTCTTTTTCTAAAAGAAAAAGAGTAGATATCCAAATCTGTGACTCTTCAGAATTGTGTCCTGAGGCTATGGAAATCAGCACTTGTATATACCAACTTGAACCATGCAGTTTTTGTGATTTACATCAGCCAGAGATCAAACCTTACAATGATTCTCACATTTCTGGAATGGAGTTTGTTGAGGAGTCATCAGGAGGAAAGAGAAATCTTATATTCCTGGTGTCTTATAAAAGTTATTATTGCTGAACTGGTTACAAATGGCATGACACATGAACCAGACCAATTAAATCTCACTGTAAAACTTTCCTGATTCATAAATGAAAAATACACTCTTTAAATAAAGTAGAAGTGCTATTGCAAAAAAGAATTTCATTTTTTCTGTGTCAACTCTAAGTTAAGTCAGATGAACAACTGGCTCCCCCTTAAAAAAATTAGTCTTTAAGCTGGAAACAATGGCATCATTGGTTGTTTTTACACGTCTATATTGGATTGAGAGTCAATTATCCCTTAACCCACTATAAAGAGGTTTTTGTTACAATTCGTGTTGCGTCTAGACTTAATCAGGTGCTAATAAGAGTGCAATCACTGACCTCTGTGATGTGTTTGTGCAACGTGGTCATCAACTGTCTGATCTGCAGTTTTTAGTTGATATGTATACATGCAGGTTGCAACATACTGAGATTTTTGCAATGATTAAAAGTTCATGATGTACTAGGACAGTCATTATCAAGTTTTGACAACTTCCTGAAGCTTGTCAGTTGGGTGAAATGGAGAGAGATCTAGTGGATCTAACTAAAGATGATGCAACTTCAAACTCTTTTATTTTTAAACACCTGTCTTTAAGCTGAATATATATCATATGCTTGCATGAGAATGCAATAAATATGTGATTTGCTTTCAATTTAATGTTTTATTAATTTTAATCTTTAAAGTGGCTGACAAACCACAGGCTTTCTATTCTTAAAGGAGTTGCTGTTGAAGTATGAGTGCTTCTCCCCTTTTACAGTGTCAGCAACCTGGAATAAGATGCAGGAACCACAAAGGTTGTTGGTTGCTAGTTTACCAAACTCTGGTACTGTTAGCTGAAGTAGAGTATCCTTGTCATGCAGAGGGGCACTGTGGAGAGTGTCTGAACCTATTTTTCTGCAAAAATTAAAATAGTTAATTGTAGTTTTATAGTTTAAAATATAACTAAGATTCCAATAGGTTCTACTGGTTTGTTGTTGGTTTTTTTTTAGGGCAATATTTTCATAACTGCACCAGTTTTATGGAACACCCAAGTTTAAGTGAGTAGGAAAATTCTAACAAAATAAAACTAATTTTTTTTTAATAGATCTATTCACAAGGCAATGGGATATTATGTTTGTGTGACTACTATTTCTTAGGACTGCATGTTATCTAGGAATCCTAGGAAGTTACATTCCAGTGATTCTCAGCCAGCAACATCCATATAGTGTTTCTCTGCATTGCTTGATGTGAGGATGACCCAGACTTAAGTACAGAAGATGCTTGTGGATGATCTTATACACTATGCAAAGCCCAACCCTACCAATTATACTGTGGATAATTTTGGGTTTTTAAAATGCAGGATTTATCAATCGTTTTTTATTATTACTTCTTAACCAAACTCCCTTATCTGAATTAATTTAAAACTAGTACCATTATTAAATATTTCAGAGCCCATTTTGTCAGAAAATAAGCTCCTTTTAGATTGTTTTTACATTTTGGTAATCTTTTGGAAACTGTTCCTTGTAGCTACAGTAAAGAAGGCTGTTTAAAAAATCCCCACTCCACACAGTTTCAGCTGTGGTGGGATTTCCCTATTGCTTTTTGCTTTCATTCAAGGTGTATTCACTGTCTTGATGCCATTTGCCTGCCGAATACATTCCTATTTAGGAAAAACCTTTAGTTACTGTTCAAGCAGGACTTGCCCTGTCTGTATTTGCATACATCTGTAAATCCAAATCAAGGTGTGATTGCAGCACAGGTAAATGACTATTATAAGACTGTGATGCTCTGATGAGCTATCTCAAGTGTATCTGTAAGTTTGCTGAGTTCTGCTGCTGCCCATCTTTTACCTAAGTAGCTCCTTCACAGACAACCATCCAGTCATGCCTGGCAACATACTTGAACTTTTAGTCTCTCCTGTGACAATCTAATTTTTCTCTGGCTGAGTCTAAACCACTGTTGTTGGCATGACACTTAGCCAGTAAGTTTTATTTTGACATGTCTTACCTGACATTGATCAAGTGGATGGGAAAAATTATGTTCATGTGGTGACTTGGCTTTGAGGACAGAAACAGCTCTGAGGAAGCCAGACTAATTGCAGATGGCTGGGTTCTTACCTGCACTTCCAGGAACTTTGTAAACATATCTCCTAATAAAAAGCCAGCTTTGTTTTCCAAGCATTGATTATTTTCTGTCAATACCCAATATATTATATATATATTATTTCTCAAAAGCTTGTATCAGTGGGAATAAAAGCTGACTATTATTGTATACCCTCATTTTATTACATAAAGAAGTGAAATATTAGCACATTTAACTGTGTTTTCAACAGTTACAGTATCAATATAATTTTTCTTGTATCATCTGAGACTGTTCCACACTACCTTTAACTGAAAAAATATGTCTTCAGAAGTTTACTTGCACAGTTAGAGGGACATTTTTTATGATTCTTTAAAAACTGCATGTAACAGCCTTGTTTTGGCAGATGCTGCTCTAAAATTATGAAATTATAACAGTGAGACAGTCAGCATTGAGAGCATCTTGATGAATTAAAGATGCTGCAGCTGCAGAGTTTGCATTGGATGTCTGCAATAATGACTGGATTAAAGCTGAAGTAAACATAAAGATCCAAAGTTTATAATATTGATTTCCAGTGTGATCAGTTGTTCACACAGTTATTACTACAATTAAACACTGAGTTATTGTAAACAGATGCACATACTTCTATTTGCATTCTTATTCTTCTCACTCTCAAAAAAGTGGAAATTACATCGGTGATTTGGGGGATTTTTTTTTTTTACACCTGGTCTATTTTTAAAAATTAAGAATTAAAATAATTTACTTATCTTTTGGTAGATTTAAAAAATATATTATGCATTTTCTTCCAAAATGTGCTTCTTCCCAGTGTTCTTTTAGCATTTGAAATGCTTCACATATAGCAGATGATTGTTCATCTTTAGGAATTCTGCTTGCAATGTATGTATTTAGCTAACTTTTGTAATTTAGCAACAGAAAACTGTACATCTAACACAAAGATCTAGTGAATTTTTCTTTCCTTTGCTCGGTGCATTTTCTGAACAGTTCAGTGAAACCTGTGTTGCTACTGAAAAGAAAGAGCTCCCAAAATGCGTAAGTAGGTGCAGATCCGGAATATTTTGACTATAATTTTGAATTAATTTTAATTTCTAGAGCAGTACAGAGCCAACTATTTTCAAATGTTTCAATTCAGTTATTCAATCATTTTTCTTGGGTAAGTTATTGAATGTGGGGCAGGCAACATAGTCTCAGATTTTCTGTTAGGAAAAAAAAAAAAAGGAATCTATGGAGAAGTTAGGTAGAGAATGAGCTGGCAAGTGAAAGAGCCAAGGGCCAGAGTGGAAGTGAGAATGTGAAGTCTGTGGTGGATGTACGTATTTGATAAGGAAGTGCAGAGCGGCTGAGAAAAGCAGTGGGGAACGGAAAGAGTATATTTGAGTAGCAGCTGCATTGTGGGAAAGGGAGAGAGAAGAGTGTAAGTTTTGTGGACTAAAAGAAAAATTCAATTCATCAGACTAATGCTCTAAGCTGGCAACAGGAAATGGGTAAACATTCAATTGTTCCAAATATCTGAGTAAACTGTGTTTATCTCACTTTACTCTGAATATGGCATGAGTGGAGCCTGAACTTACATTAGATATCTAAGGGGAGAGATCAAGGCTACAGCTTAGTATAGCGGAGAAGAGAGGGAGCTAGACCAAATAGAGATGGTAAAAGCTCAGTTTGCCAAGACTCATTGATCCCACATTGGGCTGCAACTCTGCTGTCAGTGCTGGCAGCAAATATTTGTTAGCCCTGTGGCTCCATATATTTCCTGCCTAGTGAAAGAAGCCCAGGTGTGTTACAGAAATCGAAGGCATTATTTCTTTGAAGAAAAGAAGTCTCTATGCATGTGCATAGGAAAGCTGAAGGTCTTGCATTTTGCAATCTCAATGTTCTTTTGAAGTGGTTTGTTTATAATAAACCCATAGGAATTACACTCACTGTGTTTCATAAAATCTAGGATTCTGCATTTTTCATTTTATTTAGCATTTTATTTAGCATTAATATGAATGCTAACAAAGAAAAATACAATAAACCAACTTGACAGTATTTGACATGCTGAAGCTAATTTAAGTAACAGACTTAAAGCAAACCAGAAGTATAGCTAAAGAGGAAAAGAAAGCAATTCCTCTTGATTTTTAAGGACTTTGTGATGAGACACTGATTGTCTGAGAGCTACAGGGGCAATAAATTTTTGTTCTCTTTTTGTTTTAAAAAATGTGGAATTTAACATGTTAAATTATTTGCCTGCATTGTCAGCTAGGAAGTTCCGAGTTTCTCTTCACTTTACGCGCCCCAAAACTAACAACATATTCTCGTAGTCTGTATGGTAATGTATTCTACTCTTTATTTATTCTAGAACACCCTAGTATTAGCCTGATTATTCTAGTTTATTCAGGGTATCTACTTTTTATTGTTGAGAAATTTAATATGAATAAACCTAGAAGTAGAATCAGAGAACAGTTGTAAGAGAAACATGTATGGTATTTTTGATTAAAAGCACAGGACATATCCAGTGGTAAAATGAAGTGGGAATTTATTATTTCAGCTTCTAATACCTTCCAAAATTATTAATACCTGGAATTATTAGAAGGAATTCTACTACACTGTTTTGCTTCAGTATCACTACACATAATTTTGCCTGAAGGTATTGAGTCAATGGATAATGCTTGTAATATTGCTTTTCCAATCATGATTTGTTATAATGTTATTTCAAAGAGCCATTTTTTTTTTCTCTCTGATTTATTTATCATGTTATTTGTAGGTGGATTAGGAACAGATTTGTTTTTATTTTAAAACAAGCAGGATGATGTGAATATTACAGTGATGTGAACGGTACAGAAAATATCAGTTAAACATTAATATTACATTTGGAGATAATATAATGTCATAGGCACTTCAGGTTATTCACTATTGAAAACAGTTATGCTGCCATCAAAGAAAAGGAAGGAAAGTACCTGAAAGTTGTTTGTCATACTGTTTAGGAAACTACTAGAAGATAGATGCTCAGATATTATACTAATCTACAATAAATATGAAAATGTGTGTTGACCATACTGAAGATAAATGCTACTGAAATACATTAATGGGTAGCTCCTACACATTTCCTTACGGCTTGATTCTGTCATGTTTTTTCAAGCAGCAGTGTCTGATTCTGGAAATATTGTCTCAGTGACTGGTGATGGAATCAGACGCTGCCCCTCTGAGGCTGGCTAGCAGCATGAATATCAGGATCATGGAGGAGTTCCACGTTTCTCTGTTACTTTCCAACAGCATTAGTACTACACAAGATAATAATTGAATACCATTAATTGAAACCTCATATAATGTCAGATTTGTATGCATTTTTATCTGGAAATTACTTTATTTAGATTATTATTTTTTTCCTCTATTCCCACCCTCTCCATAAAATAATTTATCTTGCTGTGGAAGTTATTGATTACAGTGATTCTTGTTAGCACTTTGTCTACTCTAGTGAATTGACTAATGATTTCAGAGTACCAGCCACTGTTTTACGGATAGATGTTGCACTGTATTCCCTAATTCCATTGTAGACTCCATCTCATATCAGTCAGCTTAATGCAGAAATTTATGTATCTTCTGTAACACTTTCAACTACAGCTGCTTTACACAATCCTGTGTCTGTAAGTGGTCTAAAATTGCAAAGCTACTTGCTACATTGAAGCTCTGAGCAGATTTGTTTCCTACCAAGATGTACAACATGTAAAGTTAACTGTAGGATAAAGAAGGAAAGTATTTGGCATCCTGATCAGTGTTTGCAAAGTATGCTTTTATCTTGGTCATTACAAGTCAATAAAGAGGGAGTACAGCTGATTGCAATGATGAAGGTAAACTGCATAGCTGAACATGACAGACTTGAATTTCAGGTAGAAATCCTAGTGTGGGGGCTGCACCCCTTTATCAAAGACCATAAAATGGATTGAGGAGGCACACATCCAGCTGTTGAAACAAAAATGAATCATAGTCCCTGTGGGTATACACTGATATTGCCAATTTCTACTATTGAAGTAAATAATTTTTAAATGTGGACAGCAGCACTGGGCTGTTATTTTAAAAAAATCTCTGGATACTACCACATTTATTCCTTTTTAACATATAGTGTTATAAATCATACTAATCAAGGATAGTAAATTCAAATATAGACACAAGCACATTGTAATGCCCTCAGCAAAATGCTACCTTTCTTTGAAGTCTGTTGCTTTCTGCTGCTATAGAGACTATTCATGCATTTTTCTAATCAGCTTCTTCAAACCTTGCGGCTTGTACCTTTTAAACATGTTAGCTGGTCCAGTTAATGCACAAGCTCTGTCTGCAAGAAATCACCCCAGAAAGTGATTCCTTTCAATAATGAGCAAGGTGGGACTATCTTTTTAGAGTTTGCATCATCCTTCCTCACCCTCCTTTACAGCTGCTCTTTGCTGAGTCACTTGGCAGGTGCTATCTGCACCTTCCCCTCAGAAACCCACTGTCTCAGAAACCCATTAAGATAAATCAAAACCAGGTTAACTTTTTTTTTTTATTCAATCTGCTACAGCGCTTTATTAAGAACCTGAGAAGTTCATCTAGACTATTGCTTTCCCCCAAACCTTCCCTTTCATTACTTTCTATTCTATGCACATTTTTGATCTTGCTTTTTGGTTGGCTGGTGGTTGAACTAAATTTTTTGTGTGGTCCTGTTAATTTGTTTGAAGTAAAATGTTCTGAGTAATTTTATTAGAGATTTTTAGTCTGAGTTAACATCTGCCTGAAAAAAAACACAACTGTCTGAGATAAAATTCCACTGAAAATTTATGTTACTTTCTTCCTCTTGACCTTTGTGACTTGTTATATATGTTGCACACATTCTCCATATGAAAATGCTGAACTGCAGAGGCTCATCAGCCTCTTCAGTATTGTAAGAAGTGTTAGTACAAGAGGTACCATTAGGAGGTCATGTCAAGTCAATCATTCAGCAACACTTTCCTACGTCCTGTATTTTTGTCTTTTGCTAGTCTGTTACTGACATCCTCCTTTTTGTCCTTCTATTTTCCAGTAATTTTTAGAAAATGTTACTAGTTTCTCCATGCTTATGATTTCAGGATAAACTTAATTAAAGTTGATGGGGATCAAGAATATAATCAAATCAAAGAGTTTGTTTTGGAACTTGCAATAACTTAATTGTCAATAAAGAAAAGGTCCAACTAGTGGCACCATTGAGTGAGTTTGTATAATTTTTCATCAATCAGTCTGTATAATATGATTACATTTCTTCCGAGTGACCTTTCACAGAGAAGATGTAAGTGCATAGCTGCCCGTCCTGTCTTCTTTCGGGCCTTTCTGACTCAATTTCTTTGATGGTGGTCCTTGTACTTGTCACATCCAAGAATTCCTAGATATCTGCATTGAGGGCATTCAGTAGTTGGCCTTGGAACTTGACTTTTTGTTTGAAAATATGCTTTCCTTGCAGAGGTTGCCTTTTCTGTGACCTCAGTGTTTTCAAGTTTTCTTTTGGTTGTGATCTAATGGGGATATTTAGGCTAGTGAGGCAAAGCAGGCTTCTCAGGTGAAAAGCAACAATGAACTTGCATCGTTTCATAAGCCTTGTTTACTAAGGTTCACCAGAATTCCATACAGCACACTGTGGTCAAATGAAAAAGCCTGTAACATTGGACTGTCTTTAATTTTGCACTGAGAACTTATTTTTCTCCTCTTACTGAATTGGATTATTGAATCAGATTACTTCATGTGAAATTGAGCCAGCAAGATGCATGCTTTTCTACTATAATAATTAAAAAAAACCCAACAAAACAGAACAGCTAAGATAACATGTGTTGCTTTCTAGTCTTTCTGTTCCTTCTTTTTTTCCCCCTTCCTTTCAGGCAGATACCATTTTGTTTTTCAATAATTTCCTAGTGAAATCCCCAAAACACTTTTCCTTGCAATTCTGATAATACAATAAATGAAAATGTTGCTAGTTCAAGCTTGCAAATCTGTTTCTTCTCTCTTCAGTCTTTTTCAGGTTAGAAAAAGGCTTGAGGCTATTGACACATATTACATTTAATAATAAGATATCAAGAAACAATTCTATGTGCTACTGCAGCCTTTTATGAAAAATTTCACCAATGATTGTATTAGTATTTACGGAAATTCTTCCATACAAGTGACAGTTGTTTGCAGCTATTCCAAATTTTTTTATTTCTAATTATTATTTCTAACATTTTCATGGAGATATAATTTAATGCTATACCCATTTGTTGTCAGAATCTTACTCTGAACTCAATTAAATATGAACGTTGAGTACAGAAGACGGCTGCTGTCAATGTAAGAACTGCAGAAGACATTACAACAAAAATACTTCAATGTATTGTTTTATAGACACACAATTGCACAGATAATTTTGATGCACTGATCAGACACACTCATTATCTGAATATCTTCAGCACAGTATGCAGGAGTTTAGGTCTATATAACCTGAAAGTCATAAAATAATGAAATATAACATATACCTTACAATACCGGTTTATTAGAGGCTGTTTTATTAAAAGAAGCATCTTCCTAAAAGTTTCTGCAGTACTGGTGTGACCCATGTCCAGTGTTGGTGCTTCATCAATTGTTCTAGCAAAAATATCCCAGTGGCAGAGAACAGATGAGATAATGCTCAGGTCATGTGAACATTCCCACTGTTAATAATGTGCAAATATTTAATATTTGATGATTCCGTTATGTTTCTGCCTTCACAATTCTTTCTGTAAGCTCATTTTGTTCATCCAGTCAACAGCTATTACAGAATCATAGAACCATAAAATGGTTTGGGTTGGAAGGGACCCTAAAGATCATCTAGTTCTGACCCTGCATGGGCAGGGACACTTCTCACTAGACCACGTTGCTCAACTCCCCAACCAGCCCTCCCTTGAACACTTCTAGGGAGGGGGCATTTTTTAAAAAATATGTATTTTTTTAAGAACATAAGTTTTATTTGAACAAATGGAGTCAGAGAAAAAGAGAGTGTGAACAGATTAATAGCTTTGCACTAAGGTATTTCAAGATATTCTTTACTTTTTAGGTCTTTAGTGTTATGGTGCACTGCTTCACAGAATGCAATGGCCTTTCATATCTAGAGGAGTGGTTTCATGTCTTGGAAGCTATTGCAAGCCATGTAAACAGCATAATCTCTGCATTAGTCCAAGTATCTTTAATTAAAAATTGACTTGGCATAAGTGATGACATGTGAAGATGTCACTTAAGTGACAAATACATGTTTAAAACTAATTCAAGGTATTTTTATGGTATCTTTTACTATCATTGATTAAGCAAGTCCTTTTGTTACTGTCATTCATCTAAAATTGACTTTACCCACAAAACTTATTTTTTGAATGGTCTCTGTCAAAGCACAATGAACAGCTACATTCCTTGTTTGCAAATGACAGTCTGTCCTCTTCTTTTTGGTTGTTCATCTATCATTGCCATGCTCACTGCCACTGTAATAATTCCAGACATGCAAAGAGATGGGGGTTTAGACTGCTTGGTATTTATCATTAAGTGTACTGTAAATGCTGCAAAGTTAGATAAGATTGTATTTCCATTTTAGCTCTATTTTAATAATGTTAAAAAGGAAAACAAATATTAAAGTACTTAAATTGATGTGAACAGATGTCATATATAAAAACTGCTGAAAGACCAAAACTAAATTAAAACATCCCTACCTACCTTATGTAAGAGTTTTCTGTTTTAAAGCATGCAACACTATCAGGATACAAACAAAAAGGATGCAGTAAGTGTATAGATCAGTGACATTCCCAGATAATTGTCTAGATGCAGAGCTGTATCAAGCAGTTGTGTAATTTGTTACCAAGATACTATTGGAAATATTCTTTGTCCTCCTCACCCTCTCCAAATTAATTTGATGAAACAGTATCTCAGAAGGAGTCCAGGCAGACCTTAATGAATATGGCCCTTCAGGGTCTTTTACAAAAGGAGGGAGGGTCCCTCCTACACAATGTCATAGTTTTACAAAGGATAATGAAATCCACTGAAGTATGACTGCACTCTTTCTGAATTACAGCTGTAGAGCAAATAAAAGTCAGCACTATGAAAAGAGTAGGGAAAATGTGATATGGAAGGAAATTGTTTGGTTTTTGAAAGGGCACAATTTTGCTATAACTTACTTAAGAATAATTCTCAAATAATGTATAAAGTAGAGTTGGGCCAGTAACCAACTAGGAAACTACATAGTTAGTTCTAGTTTCTCAGCTAATGCCATTATAAGGATTTAAATAATTAATCACATTTCCACTGTGTCTCATCTTCATGACAATGAGTTCTACATGAACATACTGTACACATGTTGTACATACAAACCTGGAGTACTTCTTTCTCCAGAATATTCTCTTGTTTCAGAACCATTAAATCCCGTTTCATCAATTATACTGCCTATGCCTTGTATTTTGAGGTTCTTGTATTCCAACTAACTTCCTAAGTTCATCCTAAGATTAGGAAAATAGTAATGAAATGCCACAGTGACAGGCTGAGAGTCTAATTTTAATAGACCATTCAGTCTTGTGTTTTGCAGCACATTCTTATTATCAAACTATATGGCAATAAACAGTGGGATACTTGGAATCTGATTAAATGTGGGCCTTTCAAGAAGGCTGTGTTAATATTGATGGAGAGCACGAGTAGACTTGATTTCAGGAACTTTGCATACACAAAACAGACAGAGCAGCAGCTTCTCTGTCTCCTGAGTGAGAAACCTCAACAAAGTATTCTTTTGTTCAGTGCAGTGTTAGGAGGTTCCTGTCACTGCAGTACTTTTCCCTCCTGTCCAAATGGTGGAAAGAAAGATGTGTGGCCACAGTAGAGGCAAGTGTGCACTGGGTGTCTAAGCAGTTTAATTTCATTTCAACAGCCTAAAGAATTTATCTAGCCTCACTGGAAGTACAGGTTGCCTAGTAAGCAAACAGTACATATCCAGTGCCCTACATTTTCATATAATATTAAGAACCTCTGTGTTAAAAAAATCAAGAAGTTGTACAAAATAATTTTTAGTAATCTCTGATTTCTTGGAATCTTTTCTTCTACATCTTTACCAGATGGCAAAATTGCTAACCATGTTTTAAGGTTTCCTATCTTGATGCATTGGGTCAATCTACTTATGTTGAACTACTCAAGAAGTAGTTTCAAAAGACAGGTGGAGGTACTCGAAAAATGGAATAGAAAAGGGATTTGTACTTACTTTTCAGTGTGTTCAACTCATTTTTTCCCCCAGAAGAAATATTTGCTGTTGGCCAATCCTGATTTATGTTACTAAAACTAGAATTCTACTTTACTGAGTAATGGTTTTGTTTTGCTGGCTTTGTCATGTTAAAATGTGAGATGAAACCAAGTGACAATAATAGTATAACATCTGTTTGAACTTTAGCAGTGCTAGTTAGGATATCATCAAGCAGTGCTACTTCTGCGCCTTCTCTCTCTGCTTCTCTTTCATCAAAAGTATTAATGATCAATAATGCCAAAATGAAAAATCAGTGGTAGCAGTTAGCATAAGAAAACATTTGGATGGCAGCTGTTCTACATTAGGTGTAGTTAATGGTCATGTTTGTAATCACAATTGTAATATTTACATCCATTGAAATAACAGAATTGATTAAATAGGATAAGAGCAGAGTGATGCCAGCTGCTCCACAGCATTGGGTTTTTTTGAGTTTGATTGATGTTGATTGGACATGTCTTGGATCTGCTGAATGTTAGTAAGAAGCTGAAAAAAAATTCACAACTGGGCAAGCAGTTCATTACTTGTCTTGAGAAAAAAAAAACAAACCAACAAAAAAGAAAAAAACCAGCAGTGAATGCAATAATCAGATTTGCATCACTGTATAAGCTCTGCAAAGACTGACAAAGAAGCAAAATCATAGGTTATGATTAACATTAATAACACATTACTAAAGCAGTTGCCAGATATCAGCTAGAGATTCATTTAGAAACATGGCTTGTAGCTACTGAGAATGCTATTCAGCATCAGATACTTTGTATTAGAAATTTTGCCTGTCAAGCAAATGAAATGAGTTTTGCTTGCAGAAAAACAAAAAGTGACAGAACAAAAAAACATGGGATGCATTTTGGGGTCCCGGAGATATGAAGGGCTTCTATTAAAGAATATGACATCTGTCTACAAGTGTAAGATCTTTTTTTCTTGTTTTACTTTTTGCAGTAGTGTATGTGTATACGTGTATGGATTGACGTCTTGTTCTTAGTAATAATAAATTACTAAATCCTCCCAGGATATACTCTAGGATCAAAATATTCCCAGTATTATTACCTAATGGGCACTTCTCAGTGTCTTCTTTCATGTTATGTTATCTTATCTTACCTTATCTTACTCAATATAATCTTTTTTACCATTTTTTCTAGTCCTATCTATATGAAAAAAGATCAATTTAATTGCTTTATAAACAGTTTTTGCTATCACAGACACAACTTTGACCTGTCAGTTCATTATGGATATATACTTGTTTTCAGCTTTTTGTGCTCCAGCAATATTCCGTAGTTTTCTGGGGCACTGTCCCAGTAAATATTCATAAGCTGAGAACATAATGGCAAAGGATAAAATACCTTAGAAAACTGGAGATTGTTTTTACACTACAGCAAAGAGGAAAAGATGTTTGTCCTTGTTCAATTTTAGAAAAAAACAAAGCACAACAAAGTCCCTGAAGCAATGGGCCAAATTATTCCCTCAAATTTCTGATATGGTGTAATCGAATATCTTATATAAGTAGAATTCATTATGGGAAAGTGAAAACAACTTAATATACCTTATGAAATACTTTTATTTTGCACTCTAGTAATGAATCTCTGATCCATAAGGAATATCACTGCCTGGAATCAATTTATATTAGAGGTTATTTTACAATGTCTACGGACATCAGTGTGAAAGATTGTTTTTGTGGCTTTGGTTTAGATAAAGCACAATTGGTACACAACAGCTATGCAAATGCAAATCTGGTTAACAGAAATGCCAAAGAGTTAATGTGATAAACATGTAGCTTATGAGCATGGCAAGACACTATTTGTGAAGACTGTACATATTGATACAGGGCATTACAGAAGTGGATACAATTTTTAAAGTTACTTTCTGATTTTGTAATATATTTTTTTACCAACACAGAACACACTACTTCTTGTTGCTATAATTACCATTTACGTTAATGATTTGCCTGTTAAGATTGTGTTTGTCTAATTAAAGATTAATGGTCTCCAAACAAAAGAGTGAAAACATTCCATATTACTTCACTGTATGGCAATAATTTGCTAAGAAAGATAAATTGCTTAGTAATTTTGGATGCATTCAACAGGATATCAGTCAGAGGTGTTCATAAATACTTCTTTTGCAGGTTGGGAACTCTAGAAGAGCAGAATCAGAACTTCATATTCTGTCCTTTCTGTCTTCCCAAGCTCAAGGGAACACTGATGGCCTCTGGCTCTATTCACGTAGCATCTAACCTCTACCCCTCAATTCAGTCTTCATAACCTTTCTAACACAGTTCAACCGGCTTTCATTCTTCATTGTGACATTGAAAAACAGCTGTTAGGAAAGCTGCCAGTCTGACTGCTCTGGCTGCTGGAGCCTAACAGTGTCAGTGAAAGATGAGCCTTTGCTGTAGAGTTGGACTTAGAACTTTATTATGCTTTGCCAAAACTGTGGCTCCTGACAGGACTAGCATATGGATCAGGCACTGGAAAGAATGGGACTGTTGGAGGATAACAATAAGCCAGAGGGTACTAACTGATGAGGTGAATTTTACTGATGTTGCCCAAGCACATTTCAGGGGCAGCATAAAGCTGCCCTGGGCTCAGTGGTTTGGCTTATTCTTTCTGGCTTACTATTTTTTCTGCTTTCCTTCCTTTGATGCAGCAGCTTAGACAACACTTTGCAGCCTTCACTTGTTCTGGTGCCATAGAGCTTGGCGAAGCTACATCCCCTAGTCTCCTACCAGTGTTGATCTTCTCTGGTGGCTGATAAGTAATGGGTTTGAAAGGAGAAAGAGTGAAGTGTCAGCAACCAGAAGCAGGATGTACCTTTTCCACTTATGTGCCTGCTACTTTTCAAAGTGCCTTGAGTTATGTGATGGGAGTAAGAGACAGGGGAACCCCATCCAGATTAGGGAGTAAAGGAGAAGAAGAAGGAGAGAACACAGAAGAAAAATAAGGAAAAGTTGTGAATCTTTGGTGCCAGAAGTTGTTCCAACATACCACGGGCCTGCTCTGATCTACTCATGGGCACCTCTTCCTGACTCATTCCCATGGGTGTGCTGGACAGCATAGTCTTCCTGGAGGCAGTGCTTGGCAGCTGAGAAAGCAGAAGTACCAGCACAAATGTTCCTAAACTTTACAGAATTCATCACTGGGTAGTTTTTTAAACGGTATCTCCTTTTTCACAGCAAAAAGTAAATCTAGAGGATTATGAAACTTTAACCCAGAAGTTTTCATTAAACTGGAGTTTGAGATTGTTCAGAGCTGAACACCAATTGAGACTTAACTTCAAATTATTCAAGAATTGCTGAAATATTAAGTTTTGTTTTGTTTTTCAATAGAAATTAGTTCTTTCTCACTTCCAAACTCCTCTAAACAGTGAGGTTTCGCATTAATTAATATTGTAGTACAGTGCTGAAAGGAAAGTATAAGGCTAAGTACTGTATCAGTCATCTTATGGGAGGTAGTCTTGTGGTTGTCCTGTGCAAGAATACTATCCTGGATTATCAGAAGTGTAGATATGAAAATACAAAACTGTTTTTTTTTGTATAACATTCATCAGGAGTGTGCGTGTAAAAGAAAAAAAAACAAAACACAAAAAACCAAACAAAGCAATAAGATTAAAAAGTTGATATTGTTGATCCTTCATTTTTGGCTTGCTTTTCCAGATGGAATATTTTGTCTTTTCAGATAATCCTTCTATAAGCATTAGAAAAATGGAAAACATTGATTTTTTTAATGCTTGGCTATACATAATTAGTGTAGAGATTGAATAAGCTTGAATGCATTTATAGAGAACATTACTATGTTAATTAAAAAAAATAATAAATTGATGATTTTATCAAGGAAGTCAAGTTGTTTGATTTCTAGTCGTAATACTTGTGCATAGAGTCTTGAAAAAATAAATCAAAACAGTTGTCGTAAACTAGTCATTAGAAGTGAAAGCATCAAGCAGCATTAGAATGATTTTTTAACTTGCTTTTGCATTTCAAGGTCAGCACACTGATTAAGAGTTTATTCTGTAGAGGATACAATGGGTAGAACTGTCAAAAATTAACTCCTTTTAAACAGCAAAAAACATCAATTGAAATGTCCTTCTAACACCCTTACTGAGTTGCTGTGTTTCTTTAATTCTTTCACAGAGGATCTTTCTCAAAGCTGGAAGTGAGGAAGAAATCTTTGCACATCTTGGCTTGGATTATGTCGAACCATGGGAAAGGAATGCTTAAAATTATTTGCCAGTGTACATTCAACATTTGACAGCAATTGTCTTCCTGCCTATCTTTCAGTCTGATATAAATACAAAATAAGAATCTCCATGACAACTAAGAAAGTTTAAAAATGTTGGAATGCCATTATACATGCTGATGTTCCTAGGAAAAAAAAAAAGTTCTACCAAATATTTTCTAGTCTTTTCTGTTTTAATCTTTGAAGTTTCTATATGGTAGTGACAAGATAGAGAAATTTTTTTTGTGGGAAAACTTGAAACTGGTGAGACTTTTGCTTGTGTTAGGAATTTAACATTTCTTTGAAAAATGCTTGTTAAAATACTGTAAGCTATGACAATACTTAAATAGTGAAAAATATTTGAGCTGAGACCAAAAATTATTGAAATGCATGCTTAACTTTTACTGGATTTCTGAAGTATTTTGCTGAATCCATATATAAAACTGCTGCTACATTTAAAACTTAACCTAGGCAGTAGTTAGGCAGTCTCACCAAGCTTCCACTGTACTATTTTTCCAGGTGGGCCACCATTCCATCAAAAGTGTAAACAAGCTGAGAATTCAGTGGGGGTTAAAAACATTTCACAGCAAGGCATTTTGGAAAGTAGCAGTGGAGTAACTCAGTAGCAATCTTCAGTTGTGAGGAAAAAATACTATAAATTTGGTTTGGACTAAGGAAGATTCAAATGGTGATATGATGGTCCTCAATCAGGACTTTGAATTATAACCGTCATGAAAACAACTTCCTTAATTATCAGGCTGGTGGCTGCTCTGGGTGGAAAGCTTTTAATTCTCTGTGCTCAATTTAGATGACAGAAAATTATTAGTAGATATATATGCATTGGGATAGAAGTTTACCTGACCTGTTAAGCTATTGAGTGCTCTAGAATGGTATTGCCTCTTTTTGGTCAGAAATTAATGTTAGATTTGTAAGAGTTTCTAATAAAAGTAATCCTATAAGATAACCAAAATGGTTTCAGGAATTTTGCAAGTAGCTCATCTGTGATGATAATTACAAATTTGTAATACTTTTATCCTTTAATGAACAGGGGCATTTAGTGCTTTATAACATGAAATTACTTACTTACCACTCATTTGACATTCGTAGAATAAAGATGATTAAGAACACCAAGACTGGTCAAATAATTTTCTTTCTTAAAAGCCAGAACTTTTTCCTGTTAGGGCTGATATTACATTTTGCCTTGACAGAGAGAGAATGGCACTGACAGGCCTGAGTACAGCAATTATTACTGATAGTAGTGGCTTCCCATATTCAGACAATGGCCATAACCCACAGCAACATAGGCTTGAAGTTTCTACACATGCATAAAATATGCCAAGGTTTAAAAATGTAGTGCTTAGCTATGGGATGAATGACTTAAGGTGCAAGTGCCAAAGCCATTGCTGGTAAGAGAAAATTAAAGAGGAATTTCTGAGAAGCTGCTTCCCCAAAGAGTGATTTTTTTAGTACAGTAGGCAGGTACAATTATATATGCAAACACATCTTTCTGGTTGTTAAAATAGGTAGTAACTGTATATTTGTGAAATGTGTTCATTTATCATTGTGGTTAGACTCAGTACTATAGAAACACTTTGAAAATATCAGTTCATATACATTTTTTTAGGATACAGTTTATGCATCCCACTTTCTATCTCCTTTACTATTTCTATTAATGAAAAATACTCTCATACTGAAAGAAAGGCATGCTATGCTGTGAATCCATTCTGTAATTTGTGATAATTGGAAACTTACAGTATAAGAAATTGAAATTTGTTAATTTAAATGTAATTTGATGCCTTTAGTAGAAACGTAGTCAAGATTTTTTACAGATATACTTGCTTGACACTTGATATGAAGCAAAAGTGTGCGGATTTTGTTTACTCAAGCTGGGAAATGGACTTTTAAGACAACTGCATCACAAACAATTGTAAAACCTCACTAAGAGACAGAGAAAAATGTGATAACAGCATAGAGTTTTATTCTTGCCTGTGCCAATAAACCTGTTATTTTTTAAGTGCAGTTTTGCAAACCAAGCTGAAAATATAACACTGCTTTCTAAATTTCTCTAACTGGAAAACACTGCAGTTGCTTCCAGCTTTACCATGCTAATATATTAAATTCCTTTATGTTTTGCATCAGGATGCTGACACTTAAATAGCAATGACATTTTTCAGTCCTAGTGGAAGAGAACAAAAGCCACAGTACCTTATCTAAATATACTTACTACTTGGCCAACATTTATCTGAAATTATACATTCCAGTTGTGCTGTTTCTGCATACTTCAAGCCATAGAAGAAATATGAAACATTCTGTTTTCCACATAAAGAAATTTTTGAAATTCATAACTCACATTTTACCTGCCTATGCATCACTTATAATTATTCTACCTGTGGGGGAGAAGATACCAAACACAAGCTCTGTCAGCTCCTTCAAGACTGGAAGAAAACAGTGTATTACTTTATTCTTTCCTTTCCTTCAATTTTTCTGAACTTTTTTTTAGAATTAATTATAGAGAGAATTAAAACCAGGATTGCTGACTGTATCAAGTATTTTTAAAAACTGCAGAATTATTAATTGAGTGGACTAGATTAAGCAGAAGGTCAGATTAGATTACCAGAGTGGTTGGATTATGAAGAAGAGACCTGTTCTGAACACCTGCACTGAACAAGCAGGTACCTCAGTCACTATTATAGTTACTGCATGCAGAATAATACCTGACAGCCAAATTCAATGTGCATGCAATGGTAGAGGCAGAAAATCATAAAATCAGTTTTTAGTAAACAAAATCATAATGTGATGCTTCTTGCATCAATTAAATCCAGTCCTGCTATTCTGAACAGTCTCAGCCCTGTAATGATTTCACTTGTTCTTGATAGTGCTAGTCAACTGAAACCATAATTAGAAAAGATAGAAATCATAAAGGAGAACTGGAATGGAACAGGTTACAGGAAAGGAAACCTGTATCACTTGAGCATATGTGGATCCATGAGAGTGTTGAAAACTCCCGTGGTGTGGTGAAACTGTTGGAGTAAATAATTATGATGCTTCTGAACAGGTGAAGGACAGGGTGATACCTGGGGGTCTTGAAAAGGGCAAACACTTGTAACAAGAACATACTGATGTTTATAATAGGAGGAAGGGAAAAAAGTAGTTCAGATCAGTGTACTTAATATCTTCTAAATTGTTACAATGATTAATAGAGTTTCTTTTTAAAGCACCTAGAGGAAAATAAAGTCATAAGCTATTGGTAACTTGTTCATCAGAAACAAATGGTATTGACCTAGTCTATTTGCAAAGTTCCTGAAGGCTGATTTTTAAAATGTCTGTCCCTCCTCCCCTGCTTCTACACCAAGGCACTTTGGCAAGTAGTAAGAGGAGAAAGATTATTTGGTTTATACATATCTACATTCCAGCTCTCTGAAAACTGATTAGTGACTCTCTTTCTGGGAAAAACAGGTAGAAGTTAAAATGAAAACCACTGTATTCTTTCATGGTTTGTGATAATTTCTGATTTTTTGAATACCCTAGATAATGTTTTCTCTTGACATGATCCTATAACATACATTGCATGGGCAACATAATGTAATCATTAAAAACCAACAAACCAAAGAAATCCAAATGCACCAAAGTACAAATGCTTTGCTCAAAATCAATTAAGGCAAAACCAATAAGATATGTTCAGATTGGTGGGTAATAATGTAGTTAATGTCATCAATGAATCTAGGAGTTTATTGTACTTACACAACTCTACAAAAATTGCAAATCTAGGCAACCTAAATATTCATACAGATGGCATTATAAACTTGAAGCTACACAGACCTTCTGGAAATTAATAGAAGTCTAAAAATTGCTGCTATTTTATGTAAATTACTTCAACACATTGAAAAAAACAACCCCCCAAAAAATCCATACTTTACAACCCCCAGATTAAATGTGTTTTCTGTATCTCATGGCCAGAATTGTTCAGATTTCTCAGGTGACACAATCTTTTGCCTTACTATGAAAACTATTCTTCCACTTGTTGAACAGCTATTTCTTTCTCTGATACAGTTTCCTTTAACAACTGCAGTTAAAATAATCAAGTCCTGGGTCTAAAAGGTTAATTGAAGAAATCACATAAACAAATGGAGGAAGTGAGCTCTGAAAACCTGCCATAGAGGTTAAGCTTCTCCTGGCATTGTTGTCAGTCTTGCTAGGAGAGAATGCTGCTGGCTCTACCTTTAAGGACCCAATAGGAGCCATATCCGTGAAAATGTCATAGCTATGGGTGAGTTAGAGCTTCAGAGCTTTCCACTAAACTTAGCTAATTAGCTGATCTCTGCGTATATATACATCAAGCAGCCTTTTTTTTTTTTTTTTTTTTTTTCTTTCTCGTGTTCCATTTTACAAAAAGGATCAAATCATCTTTGACACTGCCGTGTAGGTATACTAAGTGTCTTTTATTTTAATCAGGTTGCATCAGATGTAACTTGTTTTAGTTGATGATGCTTCTTAGGAAAAGAGATCAGTTCACTGCCATGGCTAGTATTCCTCCGTTAGATCTAATTTACTTAGAATGAATTGTCTTGTGCCTGTTTACAGCTTCCTTTGCATGATTTGTGGTATTACACTTTAGGTCTGTCAAGTTCTACCTCTGGATCTGGTCTATTTATTTTTAACTAAAATTGTGGATCATTAAATGTGGAAATGAAGTGCCTCCAGGTGTCATTTATCTTTGCCATAATTCTAGTAGGCATATGTGGCCTCATATCTTGCTCAAGTGGCTGCAATGTTGATTGCTCTAGGAGTGCTTGTAATTGTCGGACATTAAAAACACAAACCTCACAGACAGTATTCATCAGCTTCTATTTGAGCCCATCTTCTCCCTGTTCTTTGCATCTTTCTGTTTGCATGGTCATTTCTTTTTTTGAAGATTGTGTGGAATACAGTGAAAATGTACTTTATGCTAGCCTGGCCTAAGATGCTTTGATGATGATAAGTATTATGTATTTCAGTATCACCTCTTACAAAGTCAAATCATAACTAGGAAAGGCTTTTCTCCATGAATGCTGTTCAACTCCCATAAGAATACTTAATTGAAAATATCTATTAAATGACTTCTTCCATAAATGTGTATTATAGGCAATCCATAAAACACTATTTTTCACCCAATGCCTCCAAACTGTATTCTCAAATACTGCTAGAAATAGAGACAATCCCCATGAGTTGCATTGTAGGGGCTGCTGAACTTCATACCCCAGAATCCAAAATGCCTTGGGTAAATGTTAAATCACCTGGCTGGTCAGGATCACACAGGACTGCAGCTGGTCACTCATTAGGGCGAGAGAGATCATGTGTTGGGTAAGTACGAAAGCTCCCAGTTTTCTGTGTTTTAGTAACTAAACACACTTACTTGTAAAACAAGCATTCTTTCTGTCTTTCTGTCTTTCTGACTTTCTGTCTTTCTGTCTTTCTGTCTGTCTGTCTGTCTGTCTGTCTGTCTTCCTGTCTGTCTGTCTTCCTGTCTGTCTGTCTGTCTGTCTGTCTGTCTGTCTTCCTGTCTTCTTTCCTTTTAATTTTTGCAGGCATTGAATTCTAATTATTTTGTGACTGTGCATCAAAAAATACTGCTAAATGGTAAATTGATTTTTGTGTTGCATTCTCTCCAAAATCAGTGTGTTAAATCAAAGGGATTTTTGGAAATGGTGGAGCTTTGAAATTAATTTTCTTTTATTTTTGAAGGTGTTGGTTTGAATCAACAAGGAAGTATTTCTGTTCAATAAGGAAAACATTTCTAGCACGAGTAGCATTATTTCTTGTATTTGTGGCTCTTTAAACTGTTTTGTGTATGTTGCTATATATATACACACTATATACAAGCTGTCTTAAGTTTTCTGTGAGCTTCAGTGTCTTTTTCTCTTTAGGAAACTATGCATTAAGATATAATAGAAAATAGGTCTCAGTTTTTAGAGACTAGGTGTAGATCAAATTCCAGATATTGGTGGTCCACTAGAATACCTCCAGAATAACTATACTAAAATGTAAATTACAGTGTTGGCAAGAGCTAGGAATTGTTGAAAAGTATTAGGTCTAGGGAGATTCTGGTTAAATTAACAGAGCAAAAAAATTGCAACTTTAGTTGAGAAGACACTGACTCTTTATCAACAAGGAAAAGTGTTCAATAGCTTGTATGCAAGGCCATGTTAAATGTGGTTCAGAGCGGATGAAGAATAGAATTGCATTACCATTTTAATTTGCCCACCCAAGACATCTTTACCTTTCCCCTCCCCCCCCCCCCCAAATAGTTCTCTTTTTTCTTCCAAACCTTTACTTGTGTAAATGGGGAAAAGTACAACTTTTCCCTTTTTATCTCTTCCAAAGGATCATGCAAACAGACATGCAATGTTGAGTATTAGTTGAATTTCGCTGCAGACAGTTTAACTGAAGGCAGACAGAGAGGAGATAACATAATCTCAAAATATTATGCTGATATATTTATTATAGGGTGCCACGCAGTTCTCTAAGGGAACAGAAGTTTAAACATAAAATTCTTAGCCTTCTATGTTTATGATTCATATTCTTGCTGTTGTACAGATTTCTTATTGCAAAATGCAAAAATAATGGTTTTAGATTTTGGCCTTCATACAAGGCTCATCAAGAAAGTAATACTAAGAACTACACATCAGATTAAGTGCTACATCCGACCAGTAACCTTTCTACAGCTGTGTCCTTTCCTTGATCTAGGTTGTTTCAAAATTTCTATAACGCTTCCTGAAATCCTCAGTGCTTAATTAAACGTGCCGGTCCTTTTTGTGCAAAAAACAGCAGCATCGTGTTGGCAACGATTGACTTAAATGTATGAGCTGTTTTCTCTCACTCAGCACAAACCAGACTCCAGGCTTCTGAATAATGAGACCTGCTTCAGCTCCCATTGTGCTGATTTTAAACTGATGAAAGGCCACTGTCTTTTTAAAAGGCTGGATTCATTTATGCCAGCCAAAGAACTGTATTACATTTTCAATGTCTATGTGGAATAAAAGTCATGGAAGAAAAAAACTAAACTGGCAATAGGAAGTTTGTTTGAATTAAGGAAAATCTGCAGTCATTGTCAGGAAGTAAACAAACAGAATTCGTTTCTGTGAAAAGATACCTTGGGTACTGCAAAGACAAAACATTGTTGGGACCTGCATATATTATTTGACCTGTGCCTTTTAGAAAGTTACCTAGCAGGGTATTTTAGACACTTTTTAGTGGCATCCTAGATTCCAGGATCCAAAAATAACAAGAAAAAATATGGTAAATTGAGAATAAAATAAAATCAATTTAGATTTTCAAAATTTTATTTAGCAGGACTATCATAATGCCTGAGAATACTGAAATGACTAACTTTATCTGGCAATATATCATTCAACTTGCAATTATTTTGCTTCATTAAGTCCTCAAAGCGTAAATAAGGGAAGTTGACAAAGATTTATTTCTAAAAATGTATTACTCAGAATTAGCACATAGTTTAGAAAATTAGGAATTTTTACAAAAATAATTCCATCTTTGAATATTTAACAATCACAAGCAGTAAGTGTGCACAGATCAAAAAATAGTAATAACAAAGTGTTATCTCTTATGCCTTTTTTTAATTCTTGGGTTTTTTGATAAATCTTACCTTCCGCTTCAACTGATTATATAATCAACTAGCTGATTTTTACAAAGCTGCTATGGCTATTAAAAATATCTTATTGAAACACAAAACTCAGTTTATGGAATGATTTAACAGTTATGACTGATAATGCAAATGTGAGTTATGTCATGGTACACTCAATATGCCATCTGCTCCAGAAAGAAAAAGCATCTGTTGGTAAATGTAAACTGTGGGACTTATGTGTTATGCAATATGTTAAAACACTGTATTGAATAAATAAAGTGGATATTGACAATCTATTATGTCAGAAGCATTCACCTACTTTCTTATGTTGAAAAGGGGAAGAGCTCAGCTGCAAGTATTTGTGAGATGGTAGAGGAAATTTTTGTTGTGCCATCCAGGTGACTGTTGCTGCAGCCAGTCACTAACAGGCACGTGCAGTTATGAGATGCTTTAACATAGCATGGACATAGAAGTACATGCTCCTCTATAGTAGAAGTTTCTATGCTAAAAGTTTCATGATGGTGATGACACTGCAACTTGTGATATTGTTGGAATTGGCTGTATTTTCTAACTTATAGGATAAAAATAATGATCATGAAACGTATATTCACATATATGAATTACAAAGGACACTGTTTAATCTTTAATAAGGATAAATAGCAGCAACACATGAATATAACTATTTTCAATGTGCTGCACTAATATAAAAATGGAAAATGGCAGCAGTTTTTTTTTTTAATTTTTTGGTTGTTTTATTTTTTGGTTGTTTTACAACTGACTGGGAAAGCTGAGGCAGAGATTGAAGTCTTGGAACAACTTTGCACCCGTATGCTGTCACAGGAAAGGGTAGCACCAGAAACAATAGTTCAGAAATTTCCTTGACAACTTTCCATTCATTCCTTGTCAGCTCATGGAAAGCACAAAGAGTATTTAACACATTTAATAAACTAAGTATGTAGAAATTGCATATTTTAACATATATCTAAAAAGGCACTAAACTTACAAGTGTATCAGAATTTTTGTTTCAATTGAAATGCCTTTTTTTCCATCTCCACATTGTTAGAAGGAATTTATCATAATCCATTGTTAAACAAGTCAAACTAATGTTTGTGCTAGTGATGGTTTGCATGTTCTACTTCTTTAAGAATCTTAAACTGATTATTTTGCCAGAGCCATTCTGTGGTATGCACAATGCTGGTGTTAATCTATTGTAGAGTAATCCAAAAGACTGGGAACCCTTGCTCAAGAACGAGATTCGGGCTTCCATAATTCTTCCCTGAAAAAGCCCTTACGATGTTTTCAAAGTCAGACTCCACATTGCTTTCCAACAACTCTTAAGCCTTTTACTCCAGTGTTGTCCTTGTATGTCACTGTTTCTTTTCCTCTCTTTTCCAGCATGCTCACATTCATTTTCAGGCCACAGTTATCAAAGAAGAATCCTGCAGCCAAAATAGTTTTAAACTTTGTGTTTGGATCAAACTCATGAGCCTGCGGTTCTTTGTGCTACTGCTAATGCCTGTTGTAGTCTTGACTCCATGTATCTGAGAGAGCTTTTTATCCTTAATTATGTCCATTAAAGCAAGTGTCATAAGTATTTTTTTAGGTATTAGCACATTTAGTCCCCTGTGACAAATGACTAGACACCTGATGAAAATCTCTGCAAAAATAAACACTAAGAAGGGTAAATGTAGTGTTTCTTCAAAACTGTAAGTTAAATTGTTTCCAAATATTGCTACATTGAAAGAAGTATATTCTTTGGAGTGGTATTCAAAGTACTAAAACGGATCCATGGGTGGACTAAACTTTGCTACCAATCCTTCTCCCCAGCTGTACTGCCAGTGCTCTAGCAGGAGTACCTGCTTTTATTCCATTATCTGTGACTCAGCTGAGCCACACATCTTCTCTTACTAGACGTAGCTTCAAGTTTTGCTTCTGTCAAGCTTCCCTAGCACTTATGGTTTGCTCTGTATGCCCTTTTAAAAAACTCAGGTAGAGATATGTCTTTCAGTCATCCTCTGTACAGAGATAAACTCTGTTGTTGAACGTAAATGGTTTAGAAAATTCCAGACAAATGGCAGACAACAGTGTTTTTGTTAAGCTGAAATTTGAAAAAAAAGAAAAAAGAAAAGATTTGGAAATATGAACAAGTTCCCAGGTATTTCTCATTAAGAAATACAAGCACAGCCCAGGATATCAATATCCAGGTGACAAAAGAGGAGTCTAATTTTCCTTAGTTGAAATAAAGATAAGTTAATAGAATGGATAAAAGCCTTAAATAGCAATCACCAGACTAGCAGCTCTGTTCTCTTTTTCGTATTTGAACTGAGTGTTAGATACAGGAATGGCTATGTATTAAAGAATAAAATAACAGCTAAACAACCTGTGCCAATAAGAATAACCTTTTTGGTTTTGTTTTTAATATGTTTTTTTTTTTTTTTAACTGCATTTACATGGAAAGTATTACAACACATCCAGTAGTGGAGATCACAAAAATGATGTAAGAAAAATAAAGATGCCTGAGGGACAGAAGGTGTTGAAGAAAGATAGTTGAATACCAGCCTCCATGCAGGGTCATGCAAACATTACCGAAGAATTTGGCCCCTAAGTGCCAGCATATAGATTAGGAAAAGTGCTGGGCTGAGAATGGAATCCTCTGAGGGACATTAGAGCTGAATTCTGTAGGAAATTAAAAATCCCACAACAGCCTAAGGTCAGAAACTGTCCACCAGTCTGCAAATTACAGCAAAACAAGACTAATTTAGGCATTGTAGGAGAAAGATAGTACTTTAAATCTCCTCATAAGAGCCCTATGGTGCAGTGATGACTGAAAAAAACCACAAAGAGCCATATAAACAATACATTATTTTAAAAGTTTTATGTTTGCTCAGTCATATAATTCTGAAGTAATTCATAGCAAGTTTAAAAAAGATACGGCCTTTGGATGCAAAAGACAACTGATTGAAAGCTTCCACAATATAGGAGATTTCTTAGCTGAGTGATTGTCCTAACAGAAAATCAAAGCAAAGTGTCAGTCAAAAACATTTTATAAAAATTCAGAAGCTATAAAAAAATTATCAGCAATAAAATTTATAAATTATTGCTGCAATATTTCAGCTTGAGGAAACAAAAAAAATTGTAGCTATAAAATCAGTTTTTATACTACTTAATCTAAGTACTAAACTTTGTGAATCTGGGGATTCTTAAGCAGGTGTTTACACTGGGCAGGAAACATGGAAGTGTGCATTGAATAGTATTTGTTAGTGACTGGCACGGAGATGCAAAATACAGACTGATCATTGAGAGTCTGCAGAATATGATAGAAATCTTGTTTGGCAGTCTTTAAAATGAAGGAGCAAAATCTGACAAAGTAGACAAGGGAGAGAAATCCAAGAAGCAAAGGTGATGTGGAGAGTGAGGCAATAATATAATTCACAAGAACCTGCTCTCTCCTAGGAGAGAGCAGAGGTACCGGCAGTTGACCGGACAAGATGAAGGGCAGTCTTATATGCCTGTCAAATGGACAGAGAAGAGTTGGAAGAACAAAAGTTTTTAAAAGAATGCTTCAGTAAACAAGGCCTGAAGAGAGCATGTTTCTATAAAGCTAAATAAAAATAAAAGTGTGAAGTGAATTAAAGGCTCATAAAGAATCAAAACAATGGCTGTGATTGTCCAGATCTCAGTTCACCAAGGAGTCAGCCTGTTTTTCTTGCAGGGATGCAAAAGACAGGACAGTGGGGAAGTTCTCTTCCAGTACAGGAGGAGATTTAGGTATGGTGCTCGATTGCCATGTCTGCTCCTATGTGATCATAAAAATGCTTTTCTTTCCTCAATCTGTTTTAAGATAACAATGACACATAAGTCAAAACAGATCTAAGCCTTGTAGGAACTCTCAGTTTCAGTGGTTAAAATGGAATCAAAGAAATTAACAAGCATTATGCAATTTACCTCTAGTTATGGAGGAGGATTTTCTGTAGCTTTCGTGTTAGTTACATTCTGCAATTGAAAATCCTGCATTATTTATTGTATGCATAAAACTTGATTCTCTAAGGTCTGTGAAGAGCTTTTTTATTAAAAAGAAGTGGCAGCATGTTCTGTTTCTTGATATCAGACCAACAGCAAACACTGAAGTCATGAGTGCTGCCACCTCGCTTGATTTGTATGAGGAGTATATTTAAAATTTACCTTTTTTTTTTTTTTTTTTTTTTTAGGATCATGGTTATAATAGATTGTTGGATATTTAAAATGTGAAATATGACAGGTTGATTAATTTGTGTTTGTATAACTTTAAGCTAAGAATGTTGCGTAAATAATCCAGTATGTTATTTTCAGCTGGTGAAGATACAGAACAGCAGTTAATTCAAAATCATAGAATAGTAGAATGGTTTGGGTCCCTCCTGCATTGTCAGGGACATCTCCCACTAGATCAGGTTGCTCAGAGACCCATCAATTCATGTTTACCAAGATATTTTGGAAAAACTGTGCTACTGTGATACAATGGTACATACATATTCAAGCCGCACATCTCTTATACCTAGTAGTTAAATTTAAATTACATGGTATTTGGCATGGAAAATATCATGGCTCCTGGCTTTAAATGCTAAGTGGATTGTGTTTCTAAAAAAGACAGATCTTGTGGTATAGTATGCTACCATTTTCAGTTGGTGTCCATAAGATATGGGTTTAACCATGCTATAACTGAAGATCTCTGCTCTCATTTCCTCCCTGCTTTTGTTCTGCTTCTTTCTACTCATCTATCAATTATAAATATTTTCAGGTCACTCTCATTTTATTTTTTAAACATTGTCACTTTCAAAGGAACACTGAAATATAATATGAATATAAATTGTGTAATATGAAATGTCTTTGGTGTCCTTACTGCTAGAACTCAGAGGAGCTCATGGATTCAATACTTTGGGTCACCAGCATCTCAGAAATCTGCAAACTGCTCTCTGGTTCCATATACCCTGATGGTCCTAGAGTGAGTCTAATGCAGGGAGGAGGATTGGAAGCTGTGATGGGGACACAAAGTAGCTTCCAGTGAGATGAAAGAGCCTGTCTGGAAATAGCTGAAGCATAGGTCTGCAAAGGGGAATGAGAGATTTTAAAATTAAGGGAGATTAAAACAGGAAGCTGAAAGAGAGGTTATATTGCCAAATGTGCTGTGTTTCTCCTGAATCCCGAATAGAATAATGCCATTGTGCGTAAGATGTGATTAGTTTGCCATTGTGCTAATATCTCTCTGCTTCTGTTCAATGTTTACATTATTTTCTAAAACTATTGAAGGAACAATCACCTAAACCACAGGAACAAAACCAGATTTTATTTTCTCCTTTTAAAAATAACCACAGGGTTTCAAGAGCCTATGAATCAAAGAGCTGTGATCCTTGTCCCAGAGGAAATTATCTTTGTTCTTCCTGTGATTGTTCCAGTTGTTTTCTTCTTCTTTCTTCTGTACTTCATATACTTGAAAACTATTCCTGAAAGAAACTTTCCTAGAAACTATATGCCAGCTTTACTCCTTTGGACTCAAAGTGCATTAGTAGGTGGGAGTAGGTGGGAGGTATTAGGTACCTTTCTGGAATGCATCTCCTGTATTCCTTCCCCTCAAAGGGCAGGGGAAAAAAAAAATAAATAAAAATTGCAAGGTCTGCAAAAAAGTCTATTCACTCCTTAAGTTTTTATGGTTGTTCTGTTTGTCTGCCTTTTGTTATGTTAGAAAAAGTGACTCTTGGTCACTGATGATAGAACTGTAAATTAAAATGTAAAGAATTAAGATCCAGTTTCTGCTGGGGTCAGCAGTAGAGAATTTGTTCCCAAGAGCTACCTCTGTTGCACTGTTCAAAATCTGTCATATTTGCTGTTTCAAAGGAATTTTTTATTGGTGCTCCATAACAACTCTTGCAGAAACAAAAAGCTATGGTTAGACGTTCCAAATTCACTGATCTTTTTACTTAAAGATTAAGGGATTTGTTCCCTAACCTTTTTTTTTTTTTTTTTTTTTAAATCCTGTAGTATCTGGTTTTTTTGTTGATGAATGGTCTCCTAAGAGGTAACTAGCCTTCACTTACGAAAGGCATGATAGAACTCCACCTGGGATTTAATGTGATCATCACATGTGGAGAATACTAACAAATTACTCTAGAAGTCAGAGAGGACTCAGAGTTTCATATCTCAGACAAATCAATTACCATGAATTTAAAGTATGAATTAAAATGAAGTATTCTGTGAGACAAATATTCTAGTATTCCCTCTCAAAAATACTTTTGACACCCAGGCAGGAAGCATACTCAAGCAGTGAAGACAACTTCAACCATGCTGTGTGTTCTCAGCTCATTAATCCCCATCTGCTGGGTTGAATACTGATGTACACAAAATCTGAGAAGCTTCAAACAACTGACACAATGTCCTTTAAAACATTCCACTATAATGTTCCTCCCTTATCTCCTCCTGCAGAAAATCCTGCTTGTTCACTGCAGAAACAGTGACTATTCAGACCTGAATTAGTTTTAAGGCTTGACATATTTGAAGGCTAAAAGCTTGTGTATTATCAGAAATGGATGACTGTGAGACTCCTGGGAATCTCCCATTACAACTGGTAACGAGATTTTGTTTCTCCCTCTGATCCATAGCAAGGGTTTGAATAAAACATGAAAATGGTCTCATACAGATTAAAGGATTTTGTGATCTTTAACATATTATTTAACATTTTTATTCATGAGGCCTCTACACTTATACTTAAAGAACAAACAGATCATTTCTCTTGCAGGTGAAGCAATTGGAAAAAAACCATGAAATGAGCCTTTGAACAAGGGTTTAAAAAATACCTTTAAAAAATTCATGTGGCTGTTCTAAGAACAGTTTATTACAAATAAAAGCCCAAGTTTGATTATTCCAAATTTACGATTTTCTGTTTGTGATTCTAGAACTTTTTGCTCAAGAGACATATTTTTAGGCTTATAATTTCTGTCACAAATTCCATCAATGTGAAGTCCCACAAATTTGGAGTTTCCCACATAAATATTGGAAAATGCCATTTTTAGTTGATCTCTTGGCATGTAGATGATCCACTGATCTTTAATTCTTACTTCAATCAAGAATACAAAGGATACAAATAAGTCGATGTATGCAGCAAGTGTAAAAGGAACAAAAAGGATTCTATAAAGTTTGAAGAATTGGTGAATAATTCTGTGATTTCCTGCAGCATTTGTTCATCCTCTGTATACTTGCCCCAGATGGAACTTTATCTCCTCCTGCAATTGCTCTCTGGGCTTCCTAAAGCAAATATTCCTTTTGCTGGAGATAACTTAGTTCAGCAGTTTCAAAGGGTTTTTGTTTATTTGTTTTGTGAAATTATCTAGTGAGATTTCTAGTAATAGGGAATTGTTTTTACCCACGAGTGTACAGCTTTCTTTGCATGATATTTAGATAATACAACATGGAACTGATACCAGCTGCATTATTACACTGAATAAGCAACATGCCCAAGATGACAATAACTGGCAATAAGAATGTTTTACTTAATGATTGTTAGTATTTTAAACCTTTCTAAAAAGAACCTTGTTTTTCAAGAATACCTGGTACATCTGTCATTTCACCATTCCTATGATATGAGAAATGTGACTGTGAGAAACATGTTTGGGTCACGGTATCAAGAAATATGCTGGACTTTGTTGACCTGGCTGGTTGTATAAAGAGGTAAAGGAAAAGTTACAGATGAGAAAGATCTTGGTTTATGATAGGCTATGCAATTTCTGGGCCCTTGATGAACAATCACTGCACTGTAGTTTCAGTGAAATTAATAAGTATTAGGGCTACTTATTTGTTAGCCTTTTCATAGACTGTGTTGGGTATATTGAGGACCATTTAAATTAATGCATCATCAGTATAATCCTAAAAATAACAAAATGACAGAATCAGCATCTGCTGTTCTTTGGTTAGAGTTTTTTGTTTGTTTGTTTGTTTTCTTGTTACAGTACAAAACAGAGCAAAAGGCAAATCACTGCCAACTGTACAAATATATAAGAAGACATATCTTTGTAAATATTTAATTGTTAAAATAACCTTCCTAGTTTTGTACAGTAAGTAGTGCACACTGGCAAGTATGGTTCCAAATGTGCTGTTTTCTCAGTTCTGTAATCAATGCAAAGATATAACGGGCTACATTTTAAAAGAGGATTCACCCAAGTGTATTGTGTTTGTTTTCATGGTTCTGTATGGCATCAGTTGGATCCTTTTGAAAGCATTCAAAAGGAAAAATGTCATTTTTTGCTCATGTGCCACTGGGGTTTAAGTAAACATGCAAAAAATGTTGTATATTTTTTGGCTTGGTAACTAATAATCCTTCTTGAAAATCAACACGTTTCATAGCCCTGTCCCCTGCCACCTTTCTCTTGAACCAGCACATTGGTTAGGTAGTCAGCATCTGCAATGATGGCTGAACTTTCTAAGGGTGTGCTTGCATCTTTGCCAAGGTCACAAACCATTATGCTGACCCAGAAGCAAGCTAATGACTAAATAACTTTTTACTAATTTTTATTTTTCTGCTCCAGCAAGGCATGATGTGTTAATTAATTTTGCACTGCTACAGGAATGTAAAAATTATGCAGAAACTGTGCCTCCTCTGTGATGCGGCTAGACTGTGCCAAGCAGACCGGGGTTGTCCTAGGCATTCTGTATGTGAGGAAATATCCCATAGAGCTATTTTACCTGGGTTCAGTTTTGGACCTGCTTATTCCCCATAAAGAATGTATCTTTCTTTAACCTGCTTTGGAAGTGGATTATACTCAAACACAAAAAGATAAATATACAAAAACACTGGTTTGCTTTCAAATTAAGCCAGAGAGAAAGAGCTGTTATACTTTAAACTACTACCAAACTTGTTTTACAAATGCTTTCCAATATAAACAATTACTCAAACTAAAGCTTTCATGAAGTATGAATGCAATATAATCTAGTGAAGAACAGCTGATTGGGGGAAATTAAATTATTCAATTTGATACTTCAGTTTTATGAAAAATGTATCAAGCAGGAAAAAAAAAGTCCACATAAAGAAGTGCCAGAATATTGTTTTGCTTTAAGAACGTATTTTATATCTTGGGGTTCATGTCTCACAACAGACATAGGATGAGGTGTATAATTACGAGAGAAGTAAGTAAGAGCAGTTATAGTAAAATAGGCTGGCACTATTCTCTGCTCTTAGTTATTCTGATCTCTGATGAACTGGGCATATTTCTCCCTTTTTTAGTACTTCTCTTTTGTTCCATTTTGATAAATGTCCCTTTGTGAGCATGGAATACATCTAAACCATTAATACTTACATATTAGTATATAATTTTCTTTTCTGTGAAAGCAGTGCTGGCTTTTCAGAGATAATCCTCTTGATTATTCAGTGATGATTCCTTAGAGCAGACTTAAATGACAGATGACAGTGTACCTTAGAGCCACCCCCAATCTTCCACTCTGTGTTCATGTTCCATTACAATGAACTCTGGTAGAGTAAGACCCTGGAGAGTAATGTTTTTACAGCCTCATTACTATCTAGTGTATTAGATCATGACAAAAACATAGCTTAATGAAAAATATATCCTGTTTCAGTGAATGATGACTTGGCAGCAATGGCTATTTTAAAACTTTATCTAAGGCCTTTAAGCTAAGCTCTCACCATCTGTTCTACCTTCTAATTATACATGCAAAAAGAACATAAATCACAAGTGTATCATAAAAGTGGATAATGTAATTGATTAAATGATATTGTTCCATGCATGTGTTTGGTTATTCAGTGCCTCCGATTTGCTTTTTAGATCATAAATCACTCTGAATACATTGTGCAGTGAATTTTTCTTGGCAAACAGACAAGAGATGTACTCTCTCACATTTAAGAGGAGGCAATGAACTGATGATAATGATGGATAGAAAGAAAATACCAGAGAGATGCAGTCAAACATCAAGTACGCATACTTCAGTTCTTTGAAGGAGTTGGACCAACTTGCCCACTTAAAGTATTTCTGAACATGAGGACTTACTTGGCAACTGTCTTACATTAAATAAAAAGCAAGGAAGAAATTGCTTGATTAAATGGCACCTCATAGTCTGTATGTAAGCTTTTGTATGATATTCCAGTATCTGTGCATGGCTATGGATGAAAGCCTTGGAGCTTTGTTTTACTAAGTCATTCAGATACTTATACTACTTTCAAAAGTACTACAATGAACTCCATTTCTATTACATGATAAGATTCAGTTACATTGTTCTAGAGCATTAGGGAGGAAATAAAAGCCTGTATCTTAAAAGGACTATGAAAAAAAAGGAAGTGCCACAATAAATTGAATTAAAAATTACTTATATTTTATTACCACAAATAGGAAATTAACTGAGTGCACAGATTTCAAGTAATAGTAAAACCTGAAGAAAAATGTATCCTCTACAATACTTTATTTTCTTAAAGACAGCAGATTTTAGTGATTCCACAGAAAATCCCCTTTGGGAACTCCTACCCCAATTTAAGGACTGTTTTGATGAGAGCCTGCTTAGGTAAGGTGAAGTAGAAATTTGAAGTACCTTCTACAAAGCTCTGGTAAAATTGTAGCTTCCCTTCAGACTCATTTGTTTGAAGATGTATTTAGTAGTAACTGCACTTCCATTTATTTTTCAGTGTTTCTGCAGTAACTTTTTTAAACTAATACACTTTATGTACTTTTTGCTTCACAGTGTGGCCTAAGTGTGGACTTAAAACACATTGCACAAGAATGCATTTGTCTGAACAGATGAAAGAAAGTACTCCTTATGAAATAGGCATTGAAAGATGCTTAAAACTAAGCAGAAGGAAAATTAATTCTTAATTTTTAGCATTATATGCGTTTAGCAGTCTAGCAATTTATGCTGTCTTTTCTGTGATTCCCAATAAGTTGTAGCCAACTTCCTCCTAAACAGTTCTTCTCTATAATTACTTTTGTACCCAGATTTAAACAAATGATAAATGAGAATTCTTTGTGACATTAATGTATATTTAATCTAGATTGTTATTTTGGTAGTTTGGCCTCAGCCTTCTTCCAAAGACTATAGTACACACCCCAGTCATGTCTTGTCACAACTTTTGCTCTTTCTCTAATGTCTCCTTCCCTCATTCTGACAGGTAATTTAGAAAGCCTGCCATGTATCTTCCTTGCATCTGATTCCACTGGATGTGAATGGATTGAAAGATGGAATGTAGTGGAACAAAACATTCTGTAGCATGTTTGAGTATTCTAATAAATATTTTAAAATAATTGTATTGACTTCACAAGAATTTCCTAACTATTAACAATGCAGTGCAGACAGAGCATCACCACAATTTTGCCAGGAAATAATGTGTGGTTTTTTTTCCTGAAGAGATTTGTTTAAATATCAATAAATAATTTTTAGTTTTTGCTCTACTATGTAAAGAAGAAATTTATGCATAACGTATGTTTGTTTGGAAGTAAAATAAATGTATGATGGAGTGTTAAAAAGAAAACATGAAATGTAGGGAGGCTTAAAACCCCTCCTAAATCCCTAGATGGTACGTAACACAGCCATCATCTGCAGTGATATACTGATCAGAAGAGCAGACAAAACAGGCAGGTGTCAAACTCAGCACCCATATAAAACAATAAAACCCATAAATTAAGAACTGATCCTTCATCTTGAAATGCATGAACATATGAAGAGCCTCACTCCACAGAGCTGAGCCTGGGCCTGTACAAGGGGATGGATGGGAGGTTCGAGCACAGAGTGTAAATGGTAGGATTAAAGCCTTAGGACTGGAGCCAAAGCCACTTGAATCAGTGGGACTTTTTATGCTGACTTACAGCAGAGTGTTAATTGACTTATTTTGAAATCTGAACAGATATTTCTTAATCCATTCAATCTGTTGTTCATTAATGTAATTTTTGCAACTAGTCAGTCTGCTGTCATTGGCATACTGGGACATTGTGCCAAAATCAGCTTCACAAAATAAACTACTACCTGGAACCAGAAGAATACCTCATTATACCAAGTTCAGAGCCAGTTGTTATTTTGGGTGGTTATTAAACTAACTCAAGTTGATGAACCCTCGGGTTTTGTTGCTAGAATGGTCATACTCTTCTAAAAGTCAACAGCAAGTGAAGAGTTTTCTAGCAAAAAAAGAAATTATATTATTCCAGATGAAGTGCCTCCAATCTACTGTTATGTGGTCTGTAAGACCACATGTAAGACCTAATTTTACCTTCTTTTTTCTACTTTCCAAACAAGGATTCTTCTTTCCCACACTCTCTATTCTGCTGTTCTACTACGCTTTTAAAAGCAAATATTTTATATTAGATTTTCCTTCCTTTATATTGTCTTTTTGCTCATTTGTTTTTTAAACTTAGTGGAATGTAATTCTTACACTAGAATCAGAGCTTTACACATTTTCCTCTTAAGTTTGAAACTGGGAAAAGGAAAAAAGAAATCCTTATTACCCTCAATCTTTAAGAAAGTCAGCTGAGCCAGAAAACAACTCTCCAAGGGCTCAGAATTTTTAAAAAGAGATTATATTTTTCTCTAAAGCAACAATTTAATATGGCAGATGAGTTTTTCTGCAACCAAAGATCAGTCTGTTTTTTACTTTCCAGTTAGGAACAACCACAGAGATACTAATTCAGCTTGACAATGTTTATAGTAGACATTATTTAAACTATAATATAAACAATTTTGAGATATGAAGTCAGTTGCAAAAAAAGTCTAAGCAGCTTTCTGCTTTGTGATGAGAAATTGTTCACTAGATAACTGCAATTCAAATGGTGATCCGCAGAGCTCTTTTGGCCAGCTGCCCGAATTCACTTCATCACATGCTTAATTTTAATTAGACTTTATAGACTGACAGATTATAAAGCCAAAAGGGGCTATGGGGATCATTCATGCAGACCTCCTTTGCAGCACAGGCCAGAGACCTCGGCTGAATAAATCCCCATTCCAGTCTTTTCAGTCAGATACCCATTTTTCTTGTGAAAACTCTGGTTATGAGTTATTAACACTTTGTACCATTGACCCAGTATTTCCTAACTACCCTTGTTCAAATATCTTTCCTACCCAAAGCTTTATAGCAGCAATAATCAGCCCCTGAGCTCATTCTTCTTCCAGGGGCCTGGAGCAGTCAATGCTCCCAGCCACATGCCTATAGGATGGTCTCCTTGCTCTCCCACTGGTGAGGCTTGGCTGTCTGGGCTGTTTCCAGGCGCAGCTGGAGGCCCTGCACCCCGTGGGCGAGTGGGGTGAGGCCTGCCCTGGCCTCTTGTGCTCTACCTTGTGAGGAAATGTCTCCCTGTGCTCTCGGTGCTGCCTCACAGTCTGCTGCTACATGCCAGGATGGGAGCAGCCTATGCAGAAGGTACTTGGCTTTTTTCCCTACCCTGAGGAAAAAATATTTTAGTATCCACTTTCCTGCCCTGCAGCCCAGGGGAGGACTGGCCCTTTTAAAATGTTTGGCAGTGTGGACCCATGGGTGGGGGCCTTCATTTACCAGCAGCCCTGGCTGACTGGAGAGGTACCAGCAGTTTGGAAATCAGCCAAAGTAACCCCCATATATAAGAAGGGATAGAAGGATGATCTGGGAAATTGCAGGCCTGTTAGTTTTACTTCAGTACTGGGGAAGCTGATGGTGCAAATCATCCTGAGTACCGTTATGTGGTGCATGCAGGGCAACCAGCTAATTAGGCCCTGATCCGTAAAAAGCCAAAACAAAAAAGAAGAAAACTTCTCAGATAAAGTTAAAGAACAGTATTCCTGGTTTGGGTTTTACATTTCTTTTCCTCCTGACATAAGATGTGAGTAATGGGACAGACATTCAGACATACAAGGATCACGGCTACAAAACCTGCACTTGAGCCTAATTAGCATTTATACTCTATGGCTGATGACAACAAACCTCGGCTGTAGTTAAAAGTTCCATGAGGGTCATGCTGACCACCTTCATTTGATAATATATGAATAACCTTCTTAGACTAATACTAATTAACTTTGTACAGTTTCTGCTGTAAATTATTTTCTGAGCCACTTAGGATTGCTCTCAGCCAGTTGCATACATGGCAAAAGGTTAATTGTGAAAGACAAAGAAAAGGGTACCTCTGTGACTCCCAGTAGATATTAAGATAATAATGAAGACTTTCTATGGGAATTCATCTACTACATGCACGATGTACTGACTGCAAAATTTATATGATACTCAAAAATATATTTTCAAGCACGGTGTTTCACAAAAATAGAGGGTAAATTTGTATAAAATAATGGCATGGATTTCTGTTTTGTTCAGAAACCTGGCTAGCAACAGATATGATAATTTAAGCTTGTCTGTTTTAAGAAGAATTATATCATAGATATATATATAAAATGCATACATTTCCTATGCTGATCAAGACATGCTGGGTTGTTCAAATTAGCACACAGAATACAGGAAAATTGTGCTTATATAGATGGCAACCACCATCAAGACAAATAGGGATTGCAAAAATATTGTGGCATGAAATATTTATGTGGCTTATCATTACTAGAAGGGACATGAACTGCCAGTTGCACCCAACAAATGACAAAAGAAACTGTATGTGATACCACACGATGGAGTTTTTTAGAGCTTATTTAGAGCTGATGTATTTAGAGTAGAGTTTATAGAAATATCTCATTTATTTTTGTTTTAAGACATTTGTAATATATTGTCTGTTTTGATTCTTTTTTACTTCCTTTTGAAGAAACTCATCTACAGAGGTGTAACATATGTTGGTTGAAAAATTCTTCAAATAAAATTATTTCAAAAATTGTGTAAAAAATCTTTTACGAGTAAAGAAATAATGTGACCGTGTCAAGAAATTGTTTCTTCATTCCTCCACCAAGTTACTTTCCTTTTGCTCATGGAACACTTCTTTCATGCTACTCTTTGCGTGTATTCTTCCTCCTGTGCTTTGTCTTCTAGAGTTAATTGTGTAAGCAAAGCTGAGATCAGTCAGCTTTGATGAGTCTTATCACACGTGTGGGGAAATACAGCAGGTTTTTGGAATCCAGAATTATAGGACATTGTGGTTTCTTGTTACTTGTGTTTAAAAGCTGTGAATTATAATAAAGAGGAGAAAAATATATTGTGGCAGGGAAAAAACCCCCAGAACTAGAGAGTCAGCATGTGGGAACCCTGATGGTAGAAGCAAAATCATGTGCTTTTGGTTCTAGAAGTTTTGCTAATAACTTCATTTTGCATAGTGGCATTTAAGATGCAGTGTGCATTTATCTTGTATAACTTAACACTACTTTGCTTTCTTGGTCATTAGCTTATAGCCATGTCCTGGATGAAATCTCAGTTTCATTTAACTCAGTGGTATTTTCTCTCAGCTTTATGAAAGGGCCAGACTTCATGCTTCTATGTACTTACTTCTTTACTAATGCTGACCAGCCACGAGAGGAAAACTGTTTATAATGGAAAACTTGCTGTCTTCACAATCATGATTTCCAGCTGCTGCAGGTTTTCTAGATTGGCAGACATGAGATTTCCTTGTAGGATAGGCTAGCAGTTACTCCTCTTACCAGCAGCAGAATCAGCAACAACCCCCAGAACTTCCATTACCTCTGAAGCTTCTTAGTATGTGAGTAACACCCCTGGTGTACAGATAAAGAAAATTAAGTATTGAGTAATGTATTCTATTTTGTAGAAAAGTTTTTTCACAGAGAACTTTTAAACAGCTCTTCCTTGATTAGAAAGGGAGAATGAATCATTGATAGGTTAGAGGCAGCAGAGAGAAGCTGTAAAAACAATGTTTTGTTTTACTGAATATTTGATGAATCATGTTATACTAGTCTGAACTGACAAAGGTATTAATTTCTGGATAAAGTTTCATTTAAAAAACTGATTTAAGATTATTTTGGAGAATAAAAGGGAGAGAAATATTAGCATCTAGAATGGAATGGCTGTAACATAGTCTGAAAGTATTAGACCTTTAGGATACTGACATTTTTTCTTCTCTATGGAGCTTGATAAATTTGGCTTGATAAGTTTGGTTATGAGAGGTTCTGAAACTTGTTTCTGACCCTATAGGAAACTGCAGTCTTTTTAGAAATAAGGAATGATCTGAATGTCACCACCAAACATTTATATTTCTAATGGAAGAAACTAGGAAATACTCGCTTGTTACGGAAATTATATCTACCAATGCACTGAAGATGGGGGTTGTAGTATTTTGCCATTGGGCTCAGTGGAGTCATGCTGTTCAGAGGACAGTGGTTAAGGGTTGGTTTTTCTCCTATATAAATAGAAAGAAAATTAAATAGTTGTTGCAGTGAATAGTGATGATTACAGCACATGTCTTTTGTAATCAAAGTTATATGCAGGAGAGATGGTGACTTTTTTTACGCTTGTGTGACTGGCTCCAAATCTTCCCTTCTGCTGAAGCATTCAGATGATACAAAAACATTGAATTTGGCAAACTGACAATACCTGTATTGTTTCTGGCAAATGGTATCGGTCATACAGTTGTTTTTTCCTGTCTTCTGCAGACAGGACTGTCTGAGGAAGTGCTACATTGGCTCATGTATCACCGTTTGAAATGTGCTGTGTGAACAATACTAAGCTTTATAGTAGAATACAGACTACGATGACACAGCATTTTGATTTTTTTGGTATGCAAATATAAACAGTTTGGCAGTGGCTATAACTGAAGAAAAAGGAGGTTCACATGACCATTCTATGGGAACAGTGTCTATAGAAATCAGTAAACCTGGATATGTGGCAGTTTATAGAGTGAAGATAGTTTCAGCAGAAATCAAGGCATAATAAAAAAGTGAAGATGAGCAATTACAGTATCTAGCTATTACTACTATAAATGGTTACACAAATACATTATTAAGAACATCTGTTTCATTTAGTGTTTTTTAAATATTCTTGCTGAAATGTTGCTGACATAATAAAGCTTTCAGCACTGTGTTTCATATTTAGCTCACAAATCTCCAAATAAATTAGAAATGTGAAGCACAAAAATCTGTTATCATTTAAAAAATGTTTTGGCTTGGGTTGTTAGATTACTCAGAGAAGGCAATTTTTTTTTGCACTTATTTAGATACTGGTTTGTTCTTGACATTTTTATTGTGGTTTTTTTTATGTGATTCTGGTACAATGCATATTCACTGAGTCTAATAGAAATAAGTCTGTAAATTGTCTATCTTTCCACAGTTTTGATAATTTATATCTACTGACAATCAGTTATTCATTCATTATCTAGAAGGATTAACTGTTATACTCCATTGTCATAGAAATACTTCATTCTTTTTCTGCTACTGGGGAATAGAAATAAGAACGCATGAAGTGCCTTCTTTAATACCACTTTTGTGACAATATTTCACAAAACTTTCCTTGTTTTGACTCCATATGCCAGCACATTTTGATTGCCTTCTATACAACCAGCCTTTTTTTCTCATCCAGACATAAAAATGAGCTACTACAATGGTATCAAACCTGTTTGCAGCTGCTAGAAATGACTCTGTATTCTGTCACACCTTTCACATATATATATTTATTTATTTTATTCATTACATCTCTAAAGCTTATTTTTCCAATGTTTTCAATCTTTTCCTAGTAAAGTTTCAACATGCTGAGAGTAAACATTCAGAATTTGGGACCAGACCTTTCCATCTTGTCATTGTTACTTTTTTCAAAGAATCACAGTATCATAGAATGCCAGGTTGGAAAGGACTTCAAGGATCACCTGGTCCAACCTGGTTCTACTTGTCCATCAAATCAGTTTTATTTCACTCCTTTAAAAGCAAGACTTCTTTAAAAGATAATCTAATTCTCTGTGAAAACATTCTGCTCATAGGATTGGGGGCAGGTGTGTGTGAGAAAATAGGTGTTTGTCCATAGCTAATTACTTTTAAGTATATAAAAGGGATTATTTGTATCTGAAGAAAACAGAAGATATCCTAGGCCTGCCTTCGAAACGGAGTAAGTGGTAGAAAGGCAATAAGATAAGCAGGCCTTGATCACTTCAGGATTCTGGAGAGTTTTAGAAGCTTGTAAGTTGTTATCAAAAAGAACTAGGATGGCAACAATCTCAATTTTGTAATTAACGTTCTGTTAGAATTAGGCTTTAGAAAACTACTTACATTTGGAAGAGTTATTAAATGGGTTTTTCATCTTCCAGACAATGAGATGGGCAAGTTTTGAACAAAACATGCCTTTAGTGATACCTTGTTAACTTCTGCTAGAAATGTTCAAATATTTTCTTGAAATGTTGCGTCTGTCTGTCTTGTTTGGAGATTAACAGAGACTGGATCAATTATTTACTCTGGGCATTTCTACAACTTGAATGTATTGGTAAAAAGTACTATTTTATAGAAGAAGAGAAATCCACTGTTGTAGTAAAAACAATATTTAATAGCAATATATGGCATACACAATACATTTTTACCCAATAATGACCAGCTAGGAGAGACTTGTTGCTTGCTGGAAGTTGTATGACATGATTTATACATGCATACATGCATACTTTGGAAAAGCATGGCCAATAACAACTGTGATAAATATTTTCATCTCTGCCTTTGAATACTCAGCCTTAATGCTTGATTCATAAACAGAAATTTGGTTTCAAATGTAAAAGCTCCCCAAAATGGCATGAGCAGGTACTTAAAATATACTTGCACTTATTTCCTCTCTAGATATGTGTAAATATTGTATGTGAAGGTTGGTTAAAAATAATTATCTTCACAGTTAGATGTATGGAAATAGATTGGTTAGGGGCACAGTGGAGGATACTGTTTCTCAGTATAGAACAAGTTCCACATTGTTGGTAAACTGTTCATATTACAAACCTGTAACTACTTCTACTGTTGGATGAAACAGATGAGAGCATTGTTTATCATCCATTTAGACACATTTTATTTTTTAAAATATAAACCCCACTTTACTCAAAACTTCTAAAGATAAAGCCTTCTTACTGGAAATGGCAAACATAATGGTTGAAATCACTTGTACTTGGACAGATATCTGAGTTTACTTATTGTTAATTTTTTAGTATTCTTCCTGTAATACCAAAGATATCAAAGTGTTATTGATACTATTTGTTTCAAAACAGTGCAGTTTGCTATTGAACATGCTGAGAAAATTATAGCTTTGATAATGAAAGCTTGAAAGACAGATTCTGCAGTTTTCAGTAATATATTTTATAGTTTCTATGTGGCTAGAGATTTTAATGTATTACAGTTTTATAGTCCTTCACCTGTGTTTCTGACATAATGTTCTGTATTTTAATCTTACTGTAAAGAGGATAATCCTAAATAGGACTGGTTTTGTGTCTGTGCATATAAGAACATAGCTGCTAATTTAATATTCTGCATATCATTGAATGTTCTGTATATCAGTCTGTATCAGAGGATATTAATTGACATGCAAAATACTGATTTCACCTATTATCTGTATAACATAGAATTAAATCCTTTATGGATAGAAAAGTTTATCCTAATATAGGGCTTAAATTTAATCATGTTTGTTAAATGTTCATTCCTTCCTGCCTTCGAAGCAATTGTAAAATAGGTGGTTGGTTATTGTTGGTTTGTTGTTGGTATTTTGTTTATTTATTATTTTTTTTTACAAATACTAATACATTCACAGAGAATATCAACTATGATTTACAAACAATTTTGATCTTTCAAAGAATTATTCTTATTGCCTCTGTTATAATTTTCCCCATTCAAATAATCAATTTATGCAGGCCACTGAAGAAATATTATTCAGTTCACTCAAGCTAGGAACAGAATCTACTGGTGTGAAACATAATTCAAAAGAATCAGAAACAAAAACAAGTGGGAGATTGTATTTTTGAGTTGAAGATATTTGAAGTAATGGTCTTTTTGCACTCTGTCTGAATCATTTTATGCTGGAGAGCGTATTTTCTCTGTATAAAAGTAGAAACTGCTTATCTCTGTGTTGAGGAAAGTTTGTGCCTCAAATACAAATGAGTAAGTAAACTGACTTCTGAAGAATGCTTTCCTGTGCTTGTAGTGAAGCTGAGTTCTTGGAGGAATACTGTCATTCACTCAGGGTGTAAAGGGAAGTGTTGCAAACCTATTTTTTTCTTTAATTTGCAGTGCAGATGGTGTAAATATTTAATCTAAACAGGATGTATTGTTAAAATAGTTTAGAGAGGCTATGATCAAGAGACCACAAATGGGAACAATTTGGTTTTGAAAATTTTTTATCTGATTACAGGGATAATGACTTGAGAATAAACCTGGCAATTTTGTATGATTACAAAAGAGATATTCATGTTGATTTCTCATCATGTTTCCAAATGGAAACAAATTTCTTCCATGTGTTATATTATTTATCTCATAGATGATTCAATTTGTATCCATTTCAGTCTCTCAACAGTCTCGGCTACTCCATACGTGGAGCTTTTCTGTTGTTCTGATTGGCAGAGACATCAAAATAATGTCTTTGCCAGTCTTCCATGTCACTAATTCTATATGAAGATCTTGGAAAAATGAAGCTAGAGAATTATAGTTAATTTTTAGTTTTTGAATTATGTCAAATCTGATGTTTATGCAAGAACAGACTCCTAAGAGAGCACCTTTGTATCAAAATAAACGCCTATACTTATTTTGCCCAACTGAATGACCATTCAATTTTGAATCCTTCATTTCTGCATAATGCAAGTGTATTTAAACTGATAGTTGTGCTTCAAGCCCTAGACACTGTTTTACTGAGAGGAAATAGGTAGAAACAATTTAGCTGATCTATTTTTATATCTTGAGATTAATTTCTGTGGTATGTTATAAATAAAAACTTCCCCATTTTACTCTCTGCAGTCTTTGTTTGTTATCCCCTTTATGCTATTCTCAACACGTTTGATTAAAGCCTTATACTGTAGAGAAAATAGGGTTTATGTGTATTTACACCAGTTCTGTGCGTGAACTTCAGCCATGGATTTGTCTCTATAACACACTTTTTCATCTTGGTCTCAAGATGTGAAATCAATACAAGGATTTTACCTTTTCCCCTGTATCATATGCTACGTATTAAGATAATTTTAGTGAGGCAGTCTGTGTTTTATGTTGAAAATAAGAATTAAACCATAAGTGAGAATCATTTGATGACAAAGCTAATTGAATTTACAGACACATGGTCACTCTAAAGTGTTTTTTTTTTCTACTCACAAGTTTTAGCTTGAGCATCAGTCAGTATCCATCTGAAAACACACTTGCAGGGTAGAAATTAGTGAAGTATTTTCAATGGAGTTTTTTTTTGAGACTGGAAGCACATCACCAAGAGAGTACTTCAAGAGTTTGTGCTAGGACCAGTGCTCTTCAAAAGTATGCACAAATTACTTTATAAAAAGGCGTGAAAAATAAGGTGAAGAGGTTTTCATGGCTTTATTGGTTTACTGGTTATCTGGAGTGTTAAAGAAAGAGGTGAACTATTATGTAATTCCACGAAGATATAGCAAGGCACAAGACTGAATAGTAAAAGGATTAAATCCAATCCATATAAATGCAAAATCATGCAAGAAAGTGAATGAGTCCTAATACCATATTCAAAATTATTGTCCCTGAGCTGGCCATTACTATGCAGAAGTGAGAACTGGGAATTACAGTAGGTCTATGAATATGTCAGTCCAATATTGACCAAAAAGTGTTGTGAATTACTAGGAGAGAGGTAGGGAGCAAAACAACATAATAATGCTAGATCATACATCCATGCTTTATTTTGATAACTGTGATCTGTTCTGCTCCTATTTGAAAACACACATAGAGTTGGAAAATTTTCTAAGAAAGACAGGCAGGGTGATCAAAATAATGAAAGAGCTTCTATATAACTCAGCTTAGAAAATTTAGAAAAGGGTACACTTAAGTTCGAAACTGGAAAATCCTCTACTCACTGTCGCTTACACTGTGATTTTTCTCCATGATATAAGGCTAATGTATTTCCGATGGCTTTGATCAGTATTACTGCATGAAGTTATAACTTCATCTGGAACGCTTTTTCTCTCACTATTGCACTTCATTGTCAGTTGTGCACACCCTCCAAATGTTTGAGGAAGGATACCATTAATTCTTGCTCTTGTTTAGTTAAGGGTGTATACTTGTTTTACTTTTATTCTGTGTTTCTGCTGCTTATATTTTTCCTCACTGTGTTACTTTGCTGTGTGGAAATGAAAGGAAGGAAATTTGAAGAAGAGAGCTTGGAGCTGCTGGAGTTGGCAAGCACTCCTAACACTGCTTAACAAGAGGTATTATTGGTCTGAAGCTGAAGAATGTTGAAGTGGTGAACAAAAACCCCATAAATGAGGAGGAAAATTGGGTTTAAGCAAGTAGCATTTATCATATGAAGGTGGAAGAGAACTCAGATGAATACAAACAATAGATTGACTCCTTAAGGGTATTTTTTAGCTCTGAGTTTTCCCTGGTAATGAACCCTGCTGCTATTGTGTTCCTTATGCCAATATATTTGCTGATCACTGGTCATTTTGACTCTGGTCTGAACTCATCTTTCACAGGAATCTATAACTCATGTCCTCTTGTTTCACTTACATTCACATCCAATGCTTGTCACTCTCATCTTGATCCTGCTATCCTGATGTTAGGAAACTGTTCAAATTTGACCAGCAGAAGTAGAGAGGTGATTGTCCCCCCCTGTACTCAGCACTGGTGAGACCACACCTGGAGTATTGAGTCCAGTTATACAGCATTCTTAGTCATTCACATTATTTAATATAACCCCTCTGTCTAATCATAATTCACAATATATTTGGATCTAGCTGGCACAATTTTGGACTCTTACAATCATCTTGCTCAGAATTAGTGGTATGAAGGCATAACCTTTTTTATTATTATTATTGTTTACACAAAGTATTCTGGAGCTGAGCAGGTTACTACATTTTTTCCATCAAACTATGATAGAATGTCGATACTTTGCATTCTGTTGGTGAGAATTATCAGATCTAGAATGTGTCAAAAGCTTGTTTTTCATTAGGCAAAAGAGTAAATTGGAAAGGAGGTGTCCAGCATACTTCTTCCACAACTGGAAATTTTATGAATGAAAGGGTGTGGTTTCCAGTTACAGTTCTTGTATCATGAGGTTTTTTCCTGATAGTTCTAATAAAAGGATGTGTGGATTGATGTTAAGAGTGAGGGATAAAGCTTAGGGCAAGACCTAAGAAACCAGAAGAATAGTTTGAGAGGTTGTGATGAGGTAAAAATATTGCTAGCAGAATCGTTTGAAGGTAAAAAGCATCCACTACTCACTGTTTGACATACTCTGATGAAAGAAAGTGAAAGCTGAATGTGATCTCTCAGTAGCCCAGAATGAAGAAATCATCTCTCATAATAATATCTCTAACTATAACTTGAGACTGTTTCAGTATGCAAAGAAATTTCTTTATGATTTCTCAACCATTGCAAACTGGAGCAAATTCTCTGCAATTCCCACGCTGTGAAGAGTGTACCTAGTATGTATTATCTGTCTTTCTACTTAGAAAAACCCTAGTAAAATGACTTGAGTGTGGAGGTAAAACAGAACATCTCTCTGTTTCATATCTTTGCTAATCCTTATGCAAGGACAGTTCTAAACCAACTTGTGTGGCTATACTACTCATATGTGTTTTAAGATTTCCTCCGTATTTTATTCATACTTGTTATTAATTCCAGTTTTTAAGTTTCATACACTCACTTCCTAGATGTAATTTTCTTATAAAGGTTACTTGTCTTGAAACCAAGTTCCCTATTGCATAAGAATTCAACCTTTTATGTCTATACAGGAACAACTGTCAAGTTGTTAGGTTGTTTTTTATTTTGTGAATGGTGACTAAGAAAATGGAACAACTTGTTAACGGCTTCAAATTAGCTCTGTAGAACTCTATTGAAAAAGGAAAAGGGGAAAAAAAGGTGGTGGTAGGGGGTACAGACTGAAAATAGATGAAAAATATTCCTGGGTTTAAATTCACATTATTTCAATAGGAAAAAATTCAGTGTCTGTTTCCTTTAACCTTTTTAAGTCTAGAAATAATTACAGAGCTTTAGGCTGCCTATGTTGAGTTGAGAGTGAAGTGAAAAGCCTGTGTATTCTTTTTCCATCTTCTGAAAAATAATTTTACAGTTGTTAGAATCCATCTTCTTTCAAAGATATAATGACATGTTTTCCTCTTATCTATCCTTAAAACATTAAATCTTTTATATGAATTGGTTGACAGTTTTTGAAGGATAACCTTTTCAACATCATAAAATAAATGGAAGTGGTGAAGGATTTAGATTCAAAATGCTTTACCAGTGCACTAATAATTTGATGAGTACTGCTATCATTTTTCTAAAATGGCATCAAACTAAATCTTATTCATCCAGCAAATTCTTTTGAAGAGTCTCAGCTTTAAAAGTTGGTGACACAAACCAGCTTGAAAATGCGACTGTGGTATTTGAAACACTCTGTCTGTAGAGTGAATTATTTATGAATTATGATTAATATTTTGTATGTTTCTTTACAAGACATATTACCTTAGTATTATTATTTTAAAAACTAAACATATAAGGACATAATATAGTTGCCTCTCTCTAGTAAGATCTTGTCTCTGGTAACTTAGCCCATTTTTCTTCAGGCACTCATGTCAGCAGCACACAACCATGATGTGAAAGGAAATTGCTTCCAATGCCTCTAAAATTGCTTGCTTGGCTTGAATTAATCTTAATCGAATTTCTATCTGAGACGTTTAAAAACCTTACAGAATCTCATCCTTTGAGCACAGCTTTGCTAATGTGATTCTACATTCCAAAGTGACAACAAATTTTGAGGCCTTGCAGGGCTGCTGTTGCTGATAATGTTTCTATGCGGGTGGCATGAACCAAACTGTTCATTAGTGTGACATACCTTTATAATGAATGTCCTCATATAATAGTTAGGGATGCAAGTTCATTGTTTCCCATTTAACTGTGTTGCCTCCTTGTCTAAGAGACCTAATATGTATTCAATCTTGAGAAAGAAAAACTAAGAAAAATATCGTGGATATATCTTCAGGTATTTAAATTGGTAAGAAAGCCAAATTCCTAACCTTATATATGCTTTTTTTTTTTTTTTTGTCAAGGTAGTCCAAACACTAGAGACTTACTACAACAGTGAAAAAACACAAAGTGCAGAAAGTTCTGTATGATATCAAATTACTTAGAAATTGCTTTGAGTTTGTAACACTTCAAGTAAATTTGAGTTACGCGATAAGTTGATTTATTTCTTTCCAAACGACAATCCAGATCTGAGTTTCCATTTAGTGAATTGTGTGTAATTAATCATGTTAGGTATTTCTAAAATTAAAATGTTGTTTAATTGAGCAGCGTTTATTTTAACTTAATATCGAAGACACTCCTGAGAGTATGTTTTAAAAAAAATTAATAGAAAGTTTTTCTTATTGTGGTTGATACCAAGTTGGTAAGAGTGAGCTCCAAACAGTGGATGTTCCTTTTAGCAATAAATATAAAATATGGTTAAAAATAATATTCTGTCTTACTGAAGTTTGAGAAAATTTTCACTTAAACAGTATTGTGTTACTATAATTGCAACATAAGTGTGCTGTCTAGTAATACAGCACATAGAATCATACATAAAGAAGCAGTCCATATACTGAGAAATGAGGTACCAGCTCTCAGTTTGGCTTTTCTCTGTTCTACACTGATTGCTCATTCAGAGAGCAGTGGATATTCTAGTGTTCTTCCTGTAAAACAGATTCTACTTACTATGATATCTAACATGGAACAAAGCTGACAGCACTAAGCATCATATTTTCCTTGACTTTGCCTCACATTTTCTCATCTGTAGCATATACTGTCATAGATTAACATGATGTATTGTAAGAATCCTGATACACGCAGGAAAGTCAGACATGCAGTTGTAGTTAGGAAATAATTTTACTTTTTATTCTAAGTGATACCTAGCTCTTTGGAGTGATGTACTTTGCAGCTTTGGGGGTAGGAATAAACTTTGCCATACCTTTTTTAGCAGGCAAAGTAAGTACTTTTAAGTTATTGGTTTTTTTAAAATCTAAATATCAGACCCATGTGTAATGTAGTATTCCTCAAGGTATTTGTATAAGTTTGATGGGTATGCTTACTATTTGTACTTTCATTCAGATAGTTACAGGGAGAACAGGCTTTAAATAATGCAGCTATCTTGTGCACACATCCATATACAGCAATATATTTCAAAATATCAGAAGAAAAATTGCTTTTTTAAGGCAGAATTACTCTCTAGAGGATATTTTTCCTGAAGTTAACTCTAACAATTAACTCCTCCTGATTTCTCCACTGTGCTGGGTTCTTTTGCGTGAAGCAACCAGGTTTCCACATGTTGTATTATGTTCCACACTGCACATTATTGCAATGAGAATTTTTTTTAATGCAAAGCAACATCCATTCTCTTCTTATTATATGCTCCACAAGGATTTCCTTAATTTTGATAAGCCCTTTATTTTGCTGTTATCTTCATTTGTTCAGTATGCTACTAAGATAGCAGTGCTTCTGAGTTGGTGAGAAAAATGCTGCTTGTGTTTTATGACTTTTATTACTTTTTACACAATCTGTTTTAAACAATTTCTTTTTTAACTTGGTTCCTGTTGACCCTGCAAAAATATATTTGGCACCATGCAGTTTGACTGTAGTACCATTTGGTAGTTTTTCCAGTAAGGTAGTTTATTCTGTAGTCTGCACTGACTTTACAAACTTGCTTCGACCCCAGTATCTGCAGAAAATGAATTTATAAAATTTTGTGAGTAAATCTCCATTTGATTTATCATACTCCTTTCTCAGACCTGGGAAGCTATGTTTTAAGTGCTATGAAGTGATGTCTTGAGAAAAGGTGACCTCTGAGGACCAGAACACAGAAGGTCAGAAAAACAAGTATGGATTTTGTTGTTTTGTTTGTTGGTTTTTGTTTGTTGGTGGTTTTTTTTCAATCTCTGTACCTCATAATACAACAAGGAATTTTAAGAGATACCTGTATTATAGTGGTACTAAGTCCTGAGAGAAACTTTTTTTTATTGTTTAAAACCCTTTTGAAAGAACTGGGAGAAGGCAGCGGTGACTGTCAGATGTGTAGTTTTGCTCTTCCTATGAGTTACAGGACATTTCTTGTGTGGTGAACCTCAGAAGAACTGCACATTCTGCAAGCTGAAGCTGTTAAAATAATTTGTAAAAAATCTTCTTTTCTGTTTTCTTTCACTTTCTTTTGTGGGTTTTGCTGCATTGGGAAAAGTTCTGGGTCTCTCTTCAGCATCTGGAAGAACAGATGTTAACTATGAGAGCAAATTGATATATTGTTTACATAGGTGATCTTGTTATAATTTATTAAATTATCTACTGAGACAGAGTGATCTGAAGTAGAAGAAACTTAAACCTAGAAGAAGTTGGATGTAAATGTCCTTAGATTTCTTAGCAAAATAAACCCATCTGATAAAGGTCATTCTGAAAGACCCAGTTCATCACATGCAACAATATAAAAAAGAACTGTGTATTTATACAGATCCTCACTCACCAAATTTTCTGAGCTGAGTGCAGAGAGGTAAAGCTTGTTTGTGACTGAGTTTGAAACCACTACTAAAACATTCTTGTGAATTTAGCTTTGTGTTTCTTGATACATCAATGAACCAAGTGTATTTCCTTATTTCATAGAATTGTTTTGAGATCAACAAGTCCAGTTGTTATCCTAGCACTGCCAAGTCCACAACTAAACCATATCCCTAAGCACCACATCTACATGTCTTTTAAATACCTACAGAGGTGGTGACTCAACTACTTCCCTGGGCAGCCTGTTCCAGAGCTTAACAACCCTGTCAGTGAAGAATATTTTTCCTACTATCCAATCTCAATCTCCCCTGGCACAATTTGAGGCCATGCCCTCTTGTTCTATTTCGTTACTTGGGTGAAGAGACCAACACCCACCTTGCTCATTTCAGATTGCTGTAGAGAGCAATTAAGGTCTCCCCTCAGCCTTCTTTTCTCCAAACTAAACAACCTCAGTTCCCTCAGCTGCTCCTTAAAACTTGTCTTTTAAATACTTTTATACAATCCTGTAAAGCTGCTGTGGTTTGAAGAATATATTTGAATGAGAATCTTTGACTTATCCAAAACTTGCTAAGGATCACTTCTATACAATGTTAGAGTAGGTCTACAGTATAGTAATTTTAGATTTTCTAGTCCCACAGGCCACAGCATGGCTCCTACCTTTAAGCTTATTCATAAACAGGAAGGACTAAACAGAGGATCACATTATCTGCAGTAGCAGATTAATTTCACTTTTATGAGTTGCTCTGAATGCTGGAATGTGGTGGACAGCTCCAGAAACAAAGCACAAAATAAATCTTGTCTTAGAATCACACTTTCAGTGCTGGTTGTGTTTTGCTCAACGTAATGTGTGTTACACACTGTGTAACTGAAGAGGCTGTCGTTGCCTCTTCTCTGGAGGCCAAGTACCATTTTTAGGAGTGTCTTCTTGTGAAGCATGGAGATTCCCCTTGAGATGTAATGAGATATGCCATCCATTTTTATTCAGCAGTTGTGTTTTATTGCACTTTTGTGTGCATGACCTTGGTTTTCTACTTATGTTATTCACTCTGTAGTGAAATAGTCTGAGAAATTAAGAGTGAAATTTTTTTGTTCCTTCTCCTCCGTGCATATAAGTAGGAGCTGTGATGAGGTGCAAGTACCACTTCTAAGTTAATTTGAAATGCATAAACATTTGAGATATTGAAAATTTGACCAGTGTTGGCTCTAATTTTAAAGAGATGAAAAAGGTATATCTTAAAACCTGTTATTAATCTCTTTGAAGTCGCAGTTTTTGCAGGCAGAAATAGAATATACTACAATGAAAATGTCTTTGGATTGCATGCTGCTGAAGAGTCGGTTCACTAAAGTTCAGCCCAGTTATTGGATTTCTACTGCTTGGCATATAAAATTTGTAAATTAAGAGGCATATATAAGTACAAATTTACATCTGTAGTGCTTAGGATTAAAAGAAAACACAGTCTGAAAAGATATGAACTATTATTCAGTCAGATTTTTCTTTAATTTGCCGAAATTGTAGAGAAGTACTTATATGACTTGTCTGCACCTTGCCGAACTTTTTCACAAATATTTGCAGGAAGACGGTGCCCTCGGTTGATAAATTATTTTACAAACAAGTGCTGTATTAACCCTGCAGCACACTAGCTCACTTCTCTTTGAGAATTGTCTTTATTGCTTGCAAGGATGCAGTGGCTGGTTGGACCATGACAAATGGGTTTGCTTCCTGCTGTTGTGAATGAGTGCTTTGAAGCTCCTTATGTCCTTCTCAAGCTGGCAGACCTGGTTCTTTTCTCATTTTCTTTTAAAGCAAGGTTGGATTTTGTAATATTTTGTACTTAGCTCTAAATATTTTCATCTTGCCCACGTCTCACTCTGCCCTTTCACAAATCTACAACTTCCAACTCTGAAATTCCAAATAATTATTGCCATTTTGATTTATAGTGGCTTCATCTGTGATGTGCATCTCCACTACTTTGTTTTGTGTTGGGTATTTGGTTTTGCGGGTTGTTTGTTTGTTGGGTTTTTTTGTGTATCTTGTTTGGTTTTTTTCTGTTAGTTTGGTTTTTTACATTGTCTGTATATTTGGGCTGCAAGCTCACAGCAATAAGTGCTGTCTTGCATTTACTCTAGAATGTTTTGGAAGCCAGTTGCCCACACCATTTCCCACATTCCTCAGGGGTGTGATGAGCTTGTTTAGATTGCAACAGTAGTACTGTGTGCAAGTGGGAAAGGAGCAGGCTCATAACTTAGTCTTTTAATTTTTCCTCTTCCCCTCTTATCTGGCAGTGATGCTTTTGCTAACTGTATCAAAAATAGAAGAAAGAGAACATAAAAAAAAAGCAGAGCAGAGTAGTGATGGCTAGATTTTTTTTTTTTTTTTTTTTTGTTATAAATGGGGCTGTCATCCACTGATCTGAAGCCTGCAGTGATACAAATATTAAGTGGGAGCAGTCTACACTGTCTCTCAGTAATGGCACAATTGGGAAGATTCCGGAAACCAGTGTCCCTCTTAGGAGACAGCACAACTATAGGGTGCTCCCCATACTAGTCAAGAGATTGCATTTTAAACAGAAACTGTTGCAGTGCCTAAACACGCTGTGATGTGATTTCCACCCCATCCCCTGTCCTGCCGCTTGTAGCCATCTCATATTTCTCTTGATGAATCTTGTAGCTGTTGCCTCCTGTCCTTTCACTGTGTATCTCTGGGAGGAGTCTTACCTGCAACTTGCTTTTATATAGTGGAAGGCAACAATTACATTCTCCTTTAGCTTTTTCTTCTCCAGGCTATAAATATTCAGTCCTCCAAACCTCTCTTCACTAACCCATTTTGATTCCTTCTGCCTGTTCATTTCTGCCAAGTGTCGTGAGAAAAATAAAACCAAACCAGTCTGTGTTTGCTTGATCTAGTATGATAGTTGTGCAACTCTGCTGTATTTTTGTTATTCTTACTTCAAGTGTATGTGAGGTAGAAAGCTACAAAATGAGTCATGACCTACCTGGGGATAAAACCTAGGCTTCTGACTACTGACTGAGGTGTTCTGACAGATGAGCTATGAATCTAGGTTTTGATGTCATGTTAACCATTGTGAGGAATTTTATTTTATTTTATTTTGCAGTAGGCATTTATCGGTAAACTTGAGCAGCTAGAGTGCCATTCTTACTCTGTGATATCTGGGCTGAAAAGCCTCAGAATTGCAAAGCTCCGAACCTGCCATTTCCTTGCCTAGTAGTTGTGGGTAGACAAAGTACTATGTGTTTCTGCCTTTAGGAAAGAAATGGGCATCATCTGTTGATAAGAAAAAGAGAATAGCAGTGGTATTTTCTCAAAGCTACTTTTCAAACTGTAAGCAAGTTCTTTCTTTACTGCTGAGTCAGTCTTATTTTTCAGGGTTCTCCAGTTCTGTCCTGAGGAAGATTTTTAAATATTCACTGGCTGTGCTCCACATGTGATTATGATAGTAGTGCACGATTACTCTCACACAAGATATAAGAATGATGTAGGATCTAGGTAACATTGTATTAGACACTCTATGTTGCCTTGATGGTTTCCTTTTTACTTCCCCCCTCCCCCAAAAAATGTTCTTGCTCATTTTCATGCACTCTGCTTGGTATTAGCTGGGAAATTATCACTTTTTGACTGATATGATGTGTCACCTTTATTAGATCTTAGTCTCAGATAGGTAATGTATAAGAGCTCTTTGATGCTTTATATTGATTTTAACATCTCATAGTAGTTTTGCTATGCAATGACTTGTGCCTTTAAGAATTAACTGTTTACAAGTTAATTATTTTATGTAAGCTTTCACTTTTACTGCTGCACTCAACTAAAAAAACCTGGCCAATTTAATTTTGGTTTTGGAACCTCTGTGTTTGTACTGGTAAAAATTGATTTTTTTCACTTTCCCTTTATCTATTAATAACTAAACATATATAGTACAGAGAGGGTAGAAGGAAAACAATATCCTAGAAGTGAATATTTCTAAAATTTCTAAGTTTCAACTTGTTTAGGCCATGGATCGGACTTGTCTTACTAGTGTGGTTGTTTAAATATCTTAGACAATTGTGGGGTTTCTTGTTGTTTGTTTTTTCTTCAGAGAAAGCTATAAGCTTCAATGTACAATTTTGCTTAAACAAGGAATCTGGGTTGTCTGCTCTTTATTTTTCCATTAAAAAATTGCACACAGTCATAGAATAAAGTTTAGAAAGAAATAATCTGTTGTTTGAAGAGACTCTACTGAAAAAAAAAAAAAAAATCCAGGTCACTTATGAAGATGTTAAACAGCACTGGCCACAATATTGATCCCTGGGGGACCCCACTTGTGACCAGGAAAATCCATGTTAGCTTTTCTGCATATTATGCTCTTAATATACATCAGAAATAATTTCTGAATCAGCTTACCTAGGCAGATATTTTAAAGATTTGTGGTTTGTTGTTGTGGGTTTTTTCCACACCTAGTGTGATATAAAGATCATTGTGTTATCGGATACAGGTCTTCTGTTTTCATTTTTATTGGAATTTTAATCAGCTTATTAGAATGCCTATTACTAGAATACATATTAGGAATTAGCAGTATAGGAAATTAGAAAAATGGGTGTAAAATACAATTTTCATTTCCAGTTTCTGAAGTTCTTTCTCAGACCTACTCATTTTATAAAAATCTCACAATTACTATCCACATGACTGACATAATGTAAGTTTCCTTACTATGAAAATGTAAAATAATCATTAGCCCAATGTCAGTGTTACTCAGAATAGGCTAAGTGCTGAAAGTTTGTTCACTGTAAAGCCTACAGCAATTTGATACTAATTTTTCATGATAATACAACTTGATATTGTCTCTTTTAGTTTAAAGCATCTGCTTTTAATACCTCTCTTCATCTTTGCGTGTGTAGATACATACATGTACCCAGCAAGTGCCCTACATTTATTGTTATTTTGTAGAAATGATAGGAACTTTTAAATCAAGCTCTACTTTATGTTGACTCTAATGACTTTGTCCTGTCTCCATCACCCTTAGATTCTTGTGTATATGCTGTAGTTTGATCACCAAAAAGTTCTCTGTTGAAACATATTGTTTTAATTCTTATTTATGATATTTCTTGCAGTCTGTTGTATTTTTTTTAATTCAAAAGACCACAGTCATGAAAGACTATGGACTGTGAATGCTAAGGGAAAAAAAAATTATTTCTCAGTAATTAATTCCTCTGTGTTGTCACTATTAATGGAGCCCAAGTTAACAATTTTTGAACCCCATAATAATCTCTTGACAGCAGAATACATGACGTGAAGACAATCGGTTTAATGTAGGTTTTGATTCTTTTGCTGTAAGGCAAACTGTATGCAAAAACTTTTTGTGGCATTCCAGTTCACTTGCTCTAAGCAAAAAGGAACTGGCTGTAAGAAAACCTGGTAACAATAGCTTAAGGAGAATTTTCTAGGAATATGAGGGAAAAGTTACAATGCATGTTGAGAGATTGGAATAATTGTTTAATTTTCAAAATCTGTTATTTATGACAGCACCAAAAATCCTGTGTGAATGACAGTAGTTAATGAAGATGGATCCTGAGGGATGCCTAATGTAGCTTTCTAGTAGTCATGAGGTACTTAATCAGAATATGTCTTTACTCAGAGACAAATTTGAATAGGCATCCCAGAGAGTAATTTGTCTCACCTATTTGAGACGGCTGATTTCAGATGAAGAGGTGCCTATATCTTACACTGACTATGGAGAGAGTTCACTTCTTAACTTAAACTATATGCTTGCTTTTCATACAGCTAACTATAAACATGTTAATGACAGACAGCTGAAGAAAACTGCATGATTAGTATGTCATTATTAATATGTCTGCAAAGAACTTTAAAGCTGAGAAACACAACTGACAATTTAGTGTTAATGGACAATCTGTTAGTGTAATTCTGGTGAAATCCCTTACATCTAAGGGCTCTTTTTCCTTTAATCTCTTATTGCAAAGTTGCTTTTCTCAGATTATGTCCAAAAGTATTGTTGCCATAGCAGCAGGTTTCTACTTTTGAAGAAAGGAAACAAATAATGTAACATACAAAAATAAGCATAAATTTTTTGGGTGGAGAGAGGGTATAAAAAGTATGGACCTTATAGGAAGTTGATTTATGGATCAAGAGATAGTGTAGTTTAGTTTACCTTCTGCCAAAGGCAATTTTAATAGTGTTGAGAGTGTTTTCTACTGGGTTGGAGCAAGGACTAGAGAGGAAAACCTTTTTTTTTTTTTTTTTTTTTGGTAGAGGTGGTGGTGTACAAAACACAGCTGATTTATATATCCCAAAAATAAGGTTTAGCACAGATTAGAATTAGATCAGCACAGTAGAATGCATTTTAAAATTCACTTATATTCTTTGCTGTCCCTTGGTTTGTCCATGATGTTAGTATGCCTGTTCATCCTCTGCTCTCATTTTCATACCATCTGTCTCTTGCACTAGATGACAGATACAATAGCTTAAAGTGAGTGAACATTTGACAGGTATTATGGAAAGGACATGGGAAATGGAGGATCTATTCTTGATCTAGAAGAAGGCGTCTGTTTTAGTACTCATGGGTTTTATGGGAGAAGTGAGTTTTCTGAAAAAGACAATTCCGATACAGGTGAAAGGTTGGATATGAAAGATGGAATATGTTGTGGAAATAAAGGAGTTAGGTTGCCATAGGAAATTCTTGAAAGCTGATAACCCTTGAAATTCACGTTATAGTTAAGACATTCACTACACCTATTGCTGCATACCAGTTTTAGTGTGATATGACTTGTTTTATGTCAATTTGCTGATTTTCATATGTTGCAGTGTTCCCCAATCTTATTATAAAATTACAGTAGAGAAGAACAATGCTAAATCCTTAGAGTAATTTATATGCTGTCCTCAAAATCCATAAGCCTTGTTCTATTGCACTTTTTACTGTAATTGCTTCTTAGCTCAAATGGTGATGTTAATTTGAAACATTTACCTCTAAGCTGATTCCATCATTGATACTTTTATATCTTTGCAGTACTCTTCTCAGTAGTTACTTTGTTACTTCATAATCTGTTTCACCCAAAGTGAAACCTGAAGAAAAACCTGAAAGAAAAAGTAGATCAGAAGAAACCTATTACTAGCAAGGGGATCTGTAGTAGCAAGTGCTAGTATAATTTTGCTTATTTCAGTGCTCAAACTATAACATGGCCTATGCCCAGCTCCTACAGAATATTCAGATGCCCAGATCTTGCTTAGTCTCCAAAAGTTTGAGAAAAGAGCATATGCACAAATTGGTATTGATTTTATTCCCATGCATTGCCTTGGAAACACTTCTATATGCTGAAGATCAGTTATAATAGGTTGCCTCTCCAGTTGTACAGAACATTGCTGTGAGGTCCTTGATGCTTTCACAGTTCTTACGTTTTTCAACCACTGCTTCCCTTTTTTACACCCTGTGGAATTACAGCAGACAGAGACTAGGGGTTCCATGTTACTAATTCCAGTCATTGCATTTTTTGCTTGAAAACTTGCAAGTCTTTCCGGTGGACAAGAAATCGCTGTGTTCACCTGGAACTGAACTAGTTCACCCACTTTACCCAAGTGTGCATGGGATTCTTAGAATCAGTGTGTACAGTGAGGTTGAGCTGAAGTAGGTGTTGCTGAGAGAATAGTGAGCTCCTCTTTTTCTCTGAGAATCCTGGTGTTTTAGAAAAAGGTTGTGTTGTGAAAGTTGTGTAGGTGTCCCTTGTGAACAATTTGGAACTCGCCATTATGGTCTTGTAAAACATGATGGAAGCTCACTAGAATGTATGATGAAACTATACACCAAGAAGCTTAGTTTTTCCAAATCTTATAATCAGACTCTGGATTACACCATCCTGTATGACTCACTATGTGATGTGGATGCTACTATGTCAGTGAACTATCATAATGGCGTTTGTAACTTCAGGCCTATGCCTTCTTAACTGACAACTGGACTTGCACTGGATCAATGCCACTTTCTATTCTAAGGCTGTCTTCCACATGCTGTGTGCATGTGGCCAGCTCTTTAAAATTCCTCTGTGTTTAATTTCATGGTCCCCTTCTCGGTGTGTAAAGCTTTGGCAAACATTGTGCAGTTATTAAAGGACATTTACTGGTTTGTTATCATGGGTTAAAAGCACTTATTTGGGTTTAAAGTAATGAATTTTCCAGGAGACTTGTGCAAATAAGCATCTTTCAATGATTAGCATGATTATTTAATTATCTGCATGCTTAATTTTAACTTGTCTGTGAGATACAGAAATGCCACCACAGATAACTGGTTGTTTTTTTCTATAGTTTGTGTGCATAGGTATTCTAGAAAACTGTTCATTTCAGCAAACTGCAAGTTATATTTAGTCATCTTTATGTTAATTTTTGAAAATATTAATTTTCTTAGTAATAGATTTATTTTCAAGGCTTCTATGAATTTAAGTGCTTCTATCAAAATTTCCATATGATCCCAAGATGTCTTTCCACAAGCCAGTGTTTTGAAAGCTCTGCCAAGATTTTGTGCTAAATGTCTAGCAAATAAAAAACTAACAATTGGTAAGGATTTTTTGGGTTGTTTTTTTTTTTTATTACTGGATTTGAAAAGAGAACAGATTTTGTAAAATGAAACTAGGTGTCAGTTGTCTATAGTATTGCTTTTGAACGTATTAATTCAGTCACAATGAGGTCAGTTGGGAGTGTTTTGTTTTGACTTTTCTGATTTTGGGGGCTTTTATTGTGTGGTGGTGAGTTTTAGAGGGGTGTATGTGTTCTGGGTTTTTTTTGCTGTTGTTTGGGGTTTTTCTTGTTTGTTTTGTGTTTGTTGTTTTGGCTTGTGTGGGTTTTTTTGTTTGGTTTTTGTTTGTTTTGTTTTTTATCTTACTGATGTTTGTACACCAGTTTCCATGAGACAGTAACTGATTTCCACTGGTAAGGATGAGAGGAGAATCAAGGCTGCCTAAACAACAACTTTACAATATCTTTCTGATATTCTCCTAGCATTTTTTATGGCAATTCTATTTCTCAGTCATGTTAATTTTTAATTGTAAATAAAGACATAACTTCTCATTTCCCAGTTTGTAGCTGTGAGCAATTAATGTGCAGGCACTGGAAGAAGGTACAGATTAATACCACAGCTAAAGAAAGTTTCACATCTGTTTCTGCTCCTCCATCAATTTATGGTGCTTTCTTTTATATAATTAAAACAATCCTATGATTTTCAGACACAACAAACTTTCTATCTTGTGAAATTCATAATTCTACTCAGCAGGAATCTCTGCAAGTTCTCTCCAACTGAAGCAAACATGCAGGTACGATCGTGCAGATCTGTAAATTGCCTTCTTTTTGTGTGGTTTAGTTAATATAATTTATTTTTCCTGCAATGCTGATTTAACATTCAGTTAGAAAAAGCAAGACAGAAATGATGTAATTAAATGTGTATAAATTTAACAAAAACAAAATAAAATCTTTGTCTTAGAAGGGTCGGGTTTTTTTCCTGAAGCATATATGAAAAGAAAGCAAATGGAAAGATCAGCCTTTACTGAAAAAAATTTCAGAGAACTGTATGGGTAATAATTCTACTTATGTAATGGAATCTATCATTTTCTCTACCAGTACCAAGTAAAAATCAAAATGATTAAATGATGCTTAGATTCATTTCCACAAAACACAAGTATGACTAAATAGCAGGCTTAGGTCACTAATCTAAAATGAAAGTAGGTAATACAACATGTACCTTTCAGAAGGAACTGTAGTAAGCTTTTTGAACAGCTAATAACCTCTTTTTTTTTTTAAAATGCAAGAAAAAAAGATTACCATAAAAAAAAGATCACCTTAGATTCTCTCTCCTAGAGTACTTCCTGAAGGCAATTAGAACCAGTAGGTGATTAAATTTGAATTAAATTTCAAATTCATTGGACAGGAAAAAGAATATCTAACAATAAATTTATTTTGGCCTGCTCCCAGCTGATTTTAATAAAGCAGCATTTCAGTTAGTTGGCTGAAATTGAGTATCAGTAAGATGATGGGAGAAAAACTAGGTCACAAAGTGGACTTCCCTAGGCATTTATTTTTTTTTTAGGATGTTTTACTTTTCCCAGTTATTTGCATTTGTTGTTTTTTTGGGATTTTGTTTGTTTCTTTTGTTGTTGTTTTTTTTTCCTGTGTATATTTTTTAGGGGCTATCAAAAAGTATTTTGAACATAATTATTTGTATGTCTACTGTCATCTCAGAATTTAAAAAATATTTTCATGAAAATATTATTCTACTCTAAAAATATTCACTCTGAAATAATTTTAAATTAGTTACATGAGTATTACCAAAATCTGTCTCTTTTGATTTTCCACTTTCACTTGCTGCAAAGCCTGACATTATTGGTTTCCAGTTCTGAGTCAACAACAGTAGGGTGTGCCTGAATCTCTGTGAGGTTATTTCAATTCACATCTGTTCTTAAATCAGCTATTCAGCAGTATATTCAGCATCAAAAAACATATTTAAAGATGTAGTTAATTATTTGATATCTAAACGTCTAACTCTTATTAACCAATGCATCAGTAATGTGGTACTTTTTGAGAAGATAAGCCCGTGTTCATGAAGCTGTTTCTGCCAGTTTCTTTGGCAGTAACTTTACACATTGGAAAGCCTGCCTTTTCTGAGTTGGGGTTTTCACTGAACTGAAGATAATGCTATTTGTATAGTTACTAGATATAGCAAGACATTCAGTTTGTCCACAAATTCCTAGAGTAGGGAAGTGGGCTCCTTTTAAGGACTTCAGGGAAGTAAATTAGAAAAATAATCTTGGATATGCTGAACATTTGTATGGGAAATAATCTATAAATGGGAAGACACTTGGATGAAGGGGGAGCAGGAAGAGAAGGTAGTGGACATTTAAATAACAAAGATTTTTTAAAACTGCATTTATATGATGTATTGTGCAACTTTTTCCTTCTGGTGCAGTGAACTCTAAACTTCTAGTGGTCTGCTTGATATCCCGAAGGATCAGAACAATTCCCTTGTCTCATGCCAAATTTCTGTGTTTTTTATTAAGAATAACATTTGTGCATAATGCTTGAATGCTGAACTGAATTTTACCAATAGAAACAACAGCTGTGTAATGGGGTAAGAATTACATAAGCTTTCATTATTTATTTATTTAAAGGTTGTTTGAGTACTCTAGAAAAACAGGTGTAGCTTGGTAGAGCACTTGGTGTATCTTTTTCCAGTTGTTTTATTCGCAATTGCACTAGTTATACCTGAGGTTACCACGTTTTTTCTTTTCCTGTTCCACCACAATATCAATTTTTTTTTTGTGGTGTGTAGTTTCTTTTTTTTAATAGTGCCTTCCTTCTTTATGGGTGACTTCTGTCATCCCTTTATTTGTCCTGGAGTTTTGATAATGTTGCAGGAGTCTTATGTAGGTAAAAGCAATATGTAATTAATCAAATTTCCCAAGTAAACTGTGTTTCTAGATGTTATACTCCTAGCTGGTTTACTCTTTAGTTCATCATGTCTATTAACAACATGCTCGGATAAACCTTCTTTTTAAACATCCAGTGGATTTTTACCTGCAGCAAGGTGTAGTAAACCTATGCTTTTACCTAAACAAAAAGTAGTGACCTATTGAAAACTGATTAAAAAGTAGTTGGTTAAACATTAAATTATCACAAACTTTTTGCAAAGTGCAGCTGGACTCTGGTTTTTATTTTGTCTATTTATTACCAGTTTACATCATCATGAAGTTATTACATGCTTGCTGAATGTGAAGAATACTCCCTCCTTCATATGATAAATTCAGGTGCTTCAATAACACAGTCTCAGAAGGGTCTTCTTAAAAAGACAGAGCTGCTACCATACAAAAATTCATGGAAAAGTTTTCAGTTCCTACTGAACATCCTTGTTCCATCTTTCTGTGCTAGCTAGCAAGAACCTATTCATCATAGACAAGTAATGACATTTTTCCAAATGTAACCAGGGAGAAATTACTTTTTTGCTCTATTGACTATGTCGTAGAGGATTTGTCTTTTATTGTAAAGTATTTTGAATGCTATTTTTAGTTCCTTAAAATGCTGTTTCATGATTCACTGCTGCCAGCAATCTTTGTGTATAACTAGGTTTCTTCAAGTGCAGTGTCTGAATGTATTTCTAAGATTTTCCTTCACACTTTGAATTTGAGTACTTACATGAATCATGCTGTGTACTTGGTGAATGTTTTTTAGGTAACTTTTATTAATTCGTAATTTCAACCTTCTCCATGAGTGGTGTGTTTAAACAGAGGTGTGCCTGGTATGCCTTATTAATTCTGTGTTGTATTTTTTCCTCTTAGTGCGTTATTAATTCTGTATGTTACCACATATCTAAAAACTCTTCAGAGTGGCAAGATGTTAATTTATATGGTATTTGGAGATTTTAAAAGATTATTTCTTTTATTTTGCATTGCACAAATACTTATTTCCTCTGCCTTACAAAACAAAACCCTCATCTGAGGTTTACATTACGCTTCATGCTTAATGAGACAATCCACAGTCTTACAGTCTTGTTGCAAAATATTTTTATTTTCTAGTTCGCTTTGACTGTTTCCAGATACTGATTGCCCAGAGTAACTGAGGCGAGTAAAATTTATTTATGAATATAATAACTTTTGTAAAAACAGTCCTTTTTCTCTACTAAGTATTATTTTATTGTAGTGTATATGATTGCCTGTGGTCTGGTATAATATATGTTCGGCAAATGACAGCAGTAGGTAAGGCTAAACAGCTTTCAGACACTGATTGTTTGGATACTCACTGTGGGTGTTTATAACACTCTGGGTGTTGTGGTTTACTTACATGCTATGTTTTTGCTCCATGAATGAAAGTTTCTGAACAGAGGGACATCAAAGAATGAATTACAAATACTGTGTGCATATTTACCACCCTTGCTTCCAGTATATTTGACAAAGAGTAAAAGCTAAAGTGAGTATTCACACTGTGTAAACTCAGGCATTTAGCTGTAACATCTGTGTTAAGAACTGGTCTGTATATTGTAGGATAAGATGGGGAAGCTGAAGGTTTGTAATTGTGTTTTGGAGTTAATATTGGAACTATTAAATGGCACCGACTTCTTCTGTCTCGTTACCAATGATAGGACCCAAGGGAAGGGTAGAAAGATGTGCAGGGAGAAGTTTAGGTTGGGCATTAGGTAAAGATTCTTCATCCAGAGGGTGGTGGAGCACTGGAATATGCTCACAAGGGGAAGCAGCAATGGCACCGAGCCAGACAATATTCAAGAAACATTTGGACAACGCCCTCAGGGACATGGTGTGAACATCGGTGTTGTCCTCTGGGGTGGGAGTTGGATTTGGTGATCCAGGTTGTCCGAGAAGGTGGTTGAGCCACCATCCCTGGAGACATCTAAAAAGACAGATGTGGTGCCAGGAGACAGGGTTTAGTGGTGGACATGGCATAGTTGGGGTAGTGGTTGGACTCAATAATCTTGAAGGCTTTTTCCAGCCAGAATGATATTGTGATACTGTTTAATCAGAGAAGATGAGAAAATGTGGAACTTCTACAATTATCTTGGTAGTTTACAAAAGATTTCTCTTCAAAACACTAGCATTGTTAGTGAGTTCAACAAGCTGGATCAAACCTCTTCTGCAGTGTATAAAGTACAAATAAATTTTGGACTGTTCATTTTTTTTCCCTCCTCTGCTTTAGAAATCAGTAGCCTTGTAAAAATAATTTAATCTTAACAATCTTTTAGAACATACAGAATAGAAACAATTAACTAAATAAGTACCTTCCTGAAACTAGGATACAAAATTGGATTACTTTTATCATATTTTATATTACTGACATTGACTGATATGGCACCAAATTTTCAGTAAGCATAGCTTATCAGTGTTTCAAATTTATTGTTGTTTTGGAAATATGCAACAGGTTCAGTAGTACAGTAGCTCTATTTTAATTGATTAATACTATGTTATGGTCTGGGGCACCTTTTGAACTGTTAAAAAACAGTTCTTACAACATGCTGAATTTTCTTCAGTAAATCTCCTTTGGATCTTGTTTGGATCTAGTGTTGTTTAGATAAATTCTCAGTAGGACCACAATTTGAGATGCTTTAGCAGTTAGAAGTTTCTCCAGAGGGGCAGAAGGTTGGGTATCAATTTTGAAGAAAAGAGCAAAACTAATGAAAAGGTCAGAAATGTGAATGGACTTTGCTGTCTGTGCCAATAATGGTTTAGTGTAGAGGCTCATAGAATATATGTCGGTCAAGAATACAGAGCTGCTGCTAGAACAGTTTAAGTGGCCTACATCTGGCCACTTTCCTACCTCCTGGCCTTTGAGATGGAGATAGGAATCAGTTAAGAATTTACTTGACAAAGGAGAGTGGGCTATACTGTGTCCGATCATTAAATGTGATTCTGGGAAGTGTCATACATAACATTTTTTTTTATATGGAATATGTGGTATGTCTGGAGAAAGTCTTTGATAACCAGCAGAAAAAGCAATGTGATCTGCAATGGCAGGAAAACAGGGGGCCATTACCATAAGGAGTTAATGTCCTAACACTCTGGCTGTAATTTCTTCTGGCAATTTGAAGGCTCATACTTGAGGTTGCAAGGTGGTTCTGCAAGCCCTCCACTAGTTGTTGAAGAGACACGTCACTGAAACATGAACTCAAATTTTTTACTCTTCACTTGTTATGTCCTTCTGTCTCTTTCATCAAGTAATCACCCTGTAATTTTACCACTACTGTACTGTCTAGTTCATCCAGAGCACACACCTTACCTTGTCTTACAAAGGCTACACATCTCTGGTTATACAAATATTAAGATGGTATAGTGATAATGAAGCGAGATGAAGACATTCAGAACTCATTCTAATACACCAAGTTCTTCACTACCTAGAAAAGTTCATGTGAATTTATTTTAACATGAAAACCTACCTCTACTGTAATTATTTCATCGATAACATTTGGAGAGAAGCACAAAGGTAATATAGTCTCATAAATAAAAAATTCTATTTGTAGTGGCATCAATACAGTAATTAATAATTTTCTGTCTATTTTTTTTAAACTATGAAAAGTGTTTTGATGCTTTGCATCAAAAACCTGGTATGGTTGCAGTAGCTATAATATTTCTTTTAAATTATACTTCATCTTCTGGACTGTAACTGTCAACAGTCATGATTAACTTTGAATTATTTTTTAAATGTTTTTAATCTGCCCAGTCTTATATACTGCCATATCTTATATCCCATTTGTAACTTAGACCAGCTGACTTTGAAAAAATTGGTAGTTCTGCACTTCACTAGTAATCAATTGTTAATATATTGTTAATTGGTTTTTTTTTTACTCTCAGATAGTTGCTCTTTTAAATAGTGCAGCAAACTTTTCACGTAAATGGACTTTTCTAGCTTCACCTGAATAAACCAACTTCAATAAGCCTACGTTCTTTCAGTTACCCAAGCAGAAAATACTGCAATTCATTGACTTTTCCCCTCTAACTGTTCTATTCTCAGTTGAAATAATGTTTTTATTGCTATGTTTTGGGAATGCTACATCTGGACTAAGTTGAAAGGAGCATAGTGTCACATAACTGTAATTTGCATGGGGAGACTGGAAAGAAAGAAAGGTCTTGCCAAGTATGGTGGAGCCGTGGGATAAGGGGTGGTTCACAGCAGAGCTGTGACAAGAATCAAGTGCTAAAGAAGGTTTTGCAGCACTTCTCCATGGGCTGTGAAAAGATGCTGGCAGGCATGGTATCTGCTGCAGTGCAAACTCTGCTCTGTACCTGGGCTGTGTGGGTAAGAGAAGGCTCTGCTGACTTCATACACTCACTCAACCCACGTGGGACTGTCTGCTTGTGCCTGTTAGGCAGAGGAAGCCAGGGTTAAGTGCGGGACCTTTGGTGCTTTTCACATTGGATCTGCTCTCTCCTCACTAGCGAGGCATACCTTTTCTGCTGAAGTTCCTGATTTGTAGCAACGAGTGTGTACACCTGAAGCGCTCAGTCTGCGAGGGCAGAAACCTGCCTTGGAAGACTAAGGACTCTGCAATGACTGTATCTCAGAGTGCCTTATGAATTTGTGAGCCAATACAGTAAATAATGCTGAATTTATTTCCATGGGCACCAGGAAATAAGTCCTTACAGGTTTTGGGGTCACAGATTATGGAACATATGCTTTCCTGTGTTCATGAATAGAAGAATGAGGAGGGACTTCTGAGAATTGTCTGCATGAATATGTGTTGCACACTATGCTCCACCTCTGGGGATATAGCATCTCTGGGACTTGAGATAATATTAGCTTGGCATCCTGAGGGCATGGAAGGGAACCCAGGGGGTTTGCACAAATTTCCCTTTTGGGTTAGATGCCTGCTGATTTCAGCAGATAATTCTCCTCTGGCTTAACCCTTCCTGCCTGCCACTATTTTAATAAGCAAGAATTTTTAGGCATGAAAGCTCTTCAATATTGCAAGTCAGCTGCCTCATGGGTTTATTATGAGATTTATAAATACGCCTACATACTTCTCAAGCTTTCTTGTTCATCAGCTTCATAATGAATAACTAATTTATTTCAAAAGAGGATTAACTTTTTCAAAGTTTTTCCCCCAGTCACCAATTAGAAATGTATATCTCCATTTTTGGTTCTCTTTCATATTTTAACAGTGATCACTATTATTACCTAGTAGTCATTGCATACCTTTTTCATATAAACAGCATCTCAGTTTCAAAACTACATACAGTCTTTCAGTGAAAATCAATGTCAGGGGCAACACGCTGTTATTTTCCACCTCCATTACACATGTGCAGTGTACAGTATTAAAAAAGTAGAAGATGGATCAAAGTATTATTCTTTCTCCAGTATAAACAAGAGTACATGACATTCACATGGAGAGTCATGGCTTTAGCCACACTTAAGCTTGCTGGAATATTTTCTGTATCCAGCTTCCCAATTAAAACATTTGTCTGAGAGAAAATCCTGATAACTCTGCCAACTGTTCAGGTCATAACTTTTTAAAGAAATACTGGGGGAGAATATCTTTTATTATATATTATATACAAGATGGTATTTTTACATGATCCACAACACAATAGTTATTATTTTTTTTTTAGTTGCAGTTGATTGTGTTTAGTAATGGCCTTTAAAAGTTTTCTTCCTAGTACATTATAGTTACTGCTTCTAATCCTGGGGGTAGGGGAAAGCTGAAATTGTCTGGCTAGAAATACACCTGATAATATTATAAATAACATGGAAGACACCTTTGCCTTTTTTCAAAGCTTTTAATCTCTGAAGCTATAAGCTGCATGTGGTTTTACTATTTAGGAACTCTGGACTTTGCCAATGTCCTTGAGGAAAATGAAGGAAATAGAGAGCTGATATTCCTGGCACTCAGCATTTAGAGAACTTGGATAGAACATGTTGCTTCCAAAAAGCTTTGGCTCTTGATGTTTCTTTTTTTCTTTGAAATAGTAAGTTGTTCCTTTTTTTCCTATTTATATTACCTATTGACATGATATTATTTAAAATATAATAATATATAGATTACAGAGGTATACTCTGCTAAGAAATATTCTTCATCACAGTAAGAAGAACATTTCAGCTTATTCTATTAGTTTGGTAATTGAACTATTAATATGAGTAGCTAATATTTTTAATATTTTTTTGCAGTTGGTAGGCTGCCAGTTTGACTCTCTGATCCACTTTAAAGTGCAGCTGTTTCATCAGGTGTCATCTTGACAATGGAGAAGGTCAGAATCAACTAGTTCAAAGCAGCTGACATAACATCACATATAACTCAGCTTATATTTGAAAATAAAAATATTTCAAGGCCCCTATTTTGAATGCAAATCTGTGTGAACAATGCTTGTTAGAGTGTTAGTCCAGTACTGTGTTGCAGACAGCAATCCAGAAATAATAAATGAGAAAGATATCGCAATGAATATCAGTGAGCAGTATGAGTGGTGATCATTATTTAACAGCAAAATTCAAGTTCTCTGTTTTTCATTTTAGAAAGAGCCTTGTTTGTGCAGTCTGCTTTTGGTGGTGTTATGGTAATAAAAAGTAAATTTTCAAATTGTAGCTACAGAAGCACAATTAGAAATAAACTATGGAAACAGTACCATCTATTAGAGAAGCATAGGTAGCAATAAAAGAAAGGAGTTCTAGGAAGTGTGTTGAGGATAAGATGAACTTGGCATTACTGATAGGAAATAAATTAGGCAGTAGGAAGAATTTGTAATGAAAAGATTCATGGGCAGAATGTTCTTGAAGCATTCTTATGTTGGATAGTCTCCATTATGCAGCAACCTTGTTTCTGAAAAGTCATCCAGAAATTTAGTGGGAGGGGGGTCAGAAGCAAGACATGTGCAGCTTTGTCTTACAAATCAGATTGTGTGACCTAGCTGGATGGATAATCAAGTTAACTGTTAGCAAAATCAGATTTGTATGTTTGATAGTGCTCCTCATGAAGTAAATGATAGGGCTCCATTGGTTTCAGTTTAATAAGGAAGGTTTGGTCTTATGTTTGATATTCAGAAGAGTTTTACTTTCAATCTGTGGTTGAATTGTATTCTATATGGCTTCTTTGAACTTTCACAACAGAATTATTGCCTGTCTTGAGGAAGCTGGGAAAGGAACAGTCTTGAGTCAACATCCTGATTGGGTGCTATAGATGTTACCTCCTGCTTGGGAGAAACATGCTTTCAGTGTCTATAACTCCTCATGACCTAAGAAAGACACAATATTATTTTTAATGCTGTAGCTAATGCCTAGGATAGTATGTGTTTTGTGTTTGTTGCTAATGTCTGTTTTCCCTTCATTTTTGCACCCTTCCTGAAAACTCTGAATGTTGCCTGTCTTTCATCCTGTGCACTTTTTCTTTATCCTATTGTAGTAAGTGGTATAGATGGGATGTCCTATGTCCTTTCTTGTGATACAGTTTGAAGGCAAGAGGATGCAAATTCCTTTGCATCAACACCACTGTTTCAAGGTTTACAGCACAATGGAAAATAAGCAACACAGTCAGTTCAGATGTTCCCAAAGAGCACATGAACTATTTGGATCTTGTTACTTCATCTCACCCTATTGTCAAGCAATAATAAAGTATTAACAGAACTGCAGCTGCTCTCCAGGTGGTCGAAGTGCTATTTGCTCTAGCTAAAACTTAGTAGATTGGAAACATGGAACACATAACCTCATATCAAAACACTGAATGATGTAATAAGGTTCAAAGTTCTTATTTTAAACTGCAGACTGAATTTAGGTAGGAATGAATGGTACAACTGCCATAAGTATGGATGGAATTTTTTTATTATTTTTTTTTAATAGGCTAGAACATAGACCTCCAAATTATATGATCTGCTGTTTCTTGATTGGAACTAGTTTTCAGTCTTTAGTTATTCACCACTAATGCAAACTGATTCCTATTAATGAAAACTCTCAAATTGTCCTTCAAGGGGTTTTACTGTAATCTCTTTTTTGGCCTTGGGCTTTGAGAACCATACACCAAACTGACTGTAAATCTACTCTAGGGTAAAGAACAAAATCTTACAGTGAAATGTGACCCTGCAATAATTAACAAGGTGCCCCAGAGGGTTTCATGTATTGTGATAATCTTTCCTCTGGGCAAATTAGTGGTCCTTGTGATTCCTTGTAGATTCCAGTGTTGTTTTTATGCAGATGACTTTACAGTCTGCATTAGTGGGCCATCTGTCACAGACCTTCTAGTTGAAGTAGAATGTAATTTAAGCCTTGTGCAATTGATTGCCTAAAAAATAGATTTAACAAGCTCTTCCCATTTCATCTTGACTTTGAACTCTGTAAGGTTTTTTTGCAAAATATGCCATTTAAGCATAGTCTTTTTAGAAAATTAACATTTTTTTTCCACCTAGACGCTATTCCTTAGTTTTTATTAATTTTTTTGATTAACTTATCAATTACTATTGAATAAAATTATATTATTTTTCTACATTAGGAAGGGATTTTTTTCTTATAAAGAGACTTAGGGTTAGTTTCCTGTTTTTTGTTGCTACAAATTCATTCCAGTGGTCATGTATATAGTGTAGCTTTTTGTCAATTTACTTAACATTCAAAAAATGTGCCATATTTTTGTTTGATTTATTTTACTTTTTACATTTGGAGTTTCCTTAGGGACCCATCATGGACTGAACTGATTATGCTGAAATGCAGACTCTACCAGTGTTAGTTTTTTTACTTATAGATTCATCTATAGAAGCATGCTTACTTATAAGTAAGACTCCAAAGTCTTGTATTTTACATATTAGCATCCTGAAGACACTGATACATTTAAACATTCAAAATGAAAATTTTCTTGAGGTATGATCCTAATTATAATTTGTTCAAATAGTAAGTCAATGGTATTCCGTGATCTGTGTTTTCACTTTAATTTTTATAAAGTCCTAGATTTACTGAAATGGACACAAAACATTTGCACATTGGATATATTTTTTAAACTACTCATTTGTTTGTTTTTCAAAGCTTAATTTAGGTCCTAACTCTGGAGGTTTTCATTTAAATGAATGCATGAAGGTCTCTTCAGGGTTTTTGTCTTGTTTAAATAAACTGAATTGAATTGATTTAGTGTTCCTCTTCAAATTTGTTGAACTATAGGCTGTTGGAAGATGTAAAGTCACTGGGCTTTATTATGTATTACAAAGGGAGAAATAAAGGGAAATCCTCAGCAGGTTGTTTTGACATTAATTCATCCATTGTATAACATGCACAAAATGCTCACTTAAAAAAAAAAACGATCCTGTTTAATTATGTACCATTGGTTTATTAAAAAAAGGTAAATTTAAAAGTTTCCTTACATAATTCTTACTTTTACAACAAGTCTTCACTGAGTAAATATAACAAGCATCCTTATTATAATAGACATACTAATCATAGCATCCCCATTTAAAAAAGAAAAAAGGTATTTTTTGATCAATTAAGAGAATCAAATAACATTGATTTCTTATGTCCAAATGAAAACTCATCTCGAAACTAGTAATACTGGCCCTACCTATGTCATGGGAGATGTTATGTTGCAAATTAGGAGTTTTGAAAACTATTTCAAGCCAGGATGGAAAGCTAGTAAACTATCATAGTGACTGGAAGTCAAAGGGCTAATGTGACCTAAGATACAAAAGCAGAATAATGCCAAAAAGGAATTGCAAGATGAATACTATCTTTGTAGGAACAGGACAGTATATGTTCTTGGAATCCTAGGTTCCATTGCAACCCATAATTTGAGGAAGATGCTAAGTTATTAGAGTGGTACAGACAAGACCCACAAATAGAGTGGTAAGATTGGAAAGGAAGGACTTTGTAGCTCTAACTAGAATCAGTTCAAGGAAATCTTCCTGTGTGATGCAGAACAAACTATCTGATTGCAATAATCCTTTCCTGGAAAAATAACTATGAACTGATGATTATTTTTTATGAGGAAATATTATTAGGGTATTGTTCCAGAAATTTCCTTAAGAACAAAACATTCTTTGAGCTCTGATATAGATGTAATTAATCTATTAAGTTTTAAAATTGCTGATTATTTGTTTATGATATGTCATGGTTTATAATCATTCCTGGTTTCATTTGAAAATAACCTGGGTTAAAATATATATATTTTTAAACTCCTTTTAAGTAATCTATTGTATTGGCAATATGTAAAAGGTTTTCAGTGAGTAATTTTTAAAAGGCTCCAATTTACAATAAATACAATATAAAAGGCTTGTCTCCAGTATATTCTTGATAGCACTACTCTGGTGATTTATTACTGCAGTCTATTACCACAGCAACCATTTTTTGATAATGTGTAGAATTGAACAATAAATCTCTGGTATAACATCTGAAAATCCGATACTTTCTATGAATTTAATTTAGCAGTGTGTGAAGGTTTGTGTGTGTTGTGATGGTGTTAAGAATGCAGTCAGCTGTAGTCAGTGAAGAAACATACACATTTTAAGGGAATGACTCAGTTTATGCAGGGAAGATGTCTCTCATAGAAGGCTTTAGGAATTCTGGGTGACAAGTCTTATGACTTGGAAACTGGAATTATAAGCCTAAAGTTCAGAACCCTCATCGCAGAAGTATTTAGGTAATAAATTCTCATTAGTACATTTTCATTTGTATTTGCCATCTAACTTACATAAAGGATTTGAACCTGAAGCTAAGTACCCAAGGTTACATAGGAGCAAGAAAGTGAATGTCCAGGCTGATGGCTTGGCCATGAGATCATGTTTGCATGCACCCCATTCCCACCTGCCAGATCTTTCTAGCATCCTGTTACTCTAAGAGGAAGAATGAAAATGACTTAACTGTTGTGAGCTATTCCTGAGAAAGCAGTGATACCAAAAGGGTTTAGGGGTCACGGTGTAGAGCCAGAAGTATGAGACCTACCAAATAAATGCTGTAACAAGCAAAGTTCCTTGGTTTACAAGTAGGCAAATACTGAGTAAAATGAGTGATGCTGTATTGCATTGCGTTAATGAGACCATTATAACTGTGTTCCTCATGCGTTAAAATAGACACTGAAAAATTTGAAATTGTTCCTCTAGGAGACACAACAGTGATTCAAGGTCAGAAAACCTGCCTTGGAATGAAAGACAAGAAGCTCTATCTAGTTATTTTATTCAAGAAAAAACTGAGAAGCAATTTAATCTATTGGTATTCCCATGGAGAGAAAAATTCTGGTAGTAAAGGGCTCTTTAATCTATATGATAAAGAAAGAAAAATTCAAATTAGGCACTTTATACGTATTTTACAAGGGAAATTTGGGAAAGCAAAAGAGTGAGTGCATTTTTTATTGCTTTCAATATTTAAATATGGAGGCATTTTTTGATGTCTTGGTTTTTGTTTTTAATAAATTATAGTGAATTCAAGAAGTTATAAAGCTGATTATGGGCATGTTTGTGTGAAACTATGGTATATGATGCAGGTGACAACAGATGACAATAATCCTCTTTTCTTGCCTTTAGAACCCCTGTCTGATACATTTTTTTACTGTATGACTTGTGATAGCATCTAGACAAGGCTTAGATTTTTGAGTATTACCCAGTTAAACATGTGCATCTTGAAAACATTGCTCTGGCTCTAGAGATGTGTCAGTCTAAATAATTAGTAATGAACAAGCTCTTTGCTTCAGTTAAGTATAGAACTCACATAAGTCTGGAAGGGTTATCTGTGGAGAGTGAGAAGCTGGCTTTGCTCCTCTGTAGCAACAGTGGTTCTGGCAGAAATTAAGATTGCTTGTAAGAAGATTAACTGTGTGCTTTCATTACAACACAGGAGCCAAACTCACTCTGAACTGTTTCTTTCTTCACTCGGTTTCAATAAACAGTGATCTTACTAAGTAGTCTGGTAGATGTAACTTTTCTTTGGGTTACTTAAACATCCCAAGACTTTAAAACTTGCAAATGATTTTCAGTGATGCTGGCTCTATCCAGAGAGGACAGGTAGAATATCATATAACAATATGTAATAAATACATAAATGTCCTATGTTATTTAATTTCTGATTTGGAGTATTCCAGCTATTCAAATACTAGGCTGCTGATAAAAAGGTGTGATTTGTACTCAGTTGCCTGCAACTACAGACTGAATTCACAAAATCCGTCACTCAAAATTCATAGACAAATAGTTTTCTTGAAGTGAAAATATACCAAACTTCTGTGAGCTCTCTCTCACTGTCCAACTTTAAATTTAGTTTCTATGTGAATAAAATTCTATACTTCCGAAGTGTGACTCCAGAAAGAATGGGCACTTACATTTACATTCACAAACAAATAGAAAACCATGGATTTCATAATTTACACAGTGAAATAGATTAACTAGTCAAGTAAATCACACTGATTAATAATAAGCTATACTTATTAGAATATAAGCTTGATTAATTTGTGTTCTAGTTTTTCAAGTGAATTGAGATTTCTTTTGCAAATCTCATCTCAGTAATTTGCAAATTAATATATTATTAGGTGGCAAAATATGGGGTTTTTGATCTTTTCCTTATAGAGATGTCTTATAGATTTGGAAGCATGGAGAAAGCAGTAAAGTTCACCAAGGGTAAAATTCACTCCTGGCAGAAAGCCAGAAATATGACTGTGCTCTAGTTACTTTATGCTTGAGACCTCTTACAACATAGCTCTATTGAAAAAGAATGTGGGACTGGAATTCTTGAAGAATTTTTCTCAAATGAATTCTGGTATGCTGTGCTGATACTACTGTAATATCAGAACATCTCAGAAAATCAATTCATTTACAATCTGTACCACTCATGAGGAGTGAGTATTTTCCCAGACAAAACTGAGTGAAATTAAGTTTTCCCAAGGTCATGCATGAAGTTATTATTGAGGTAGGCAATAACTAGAACAAAAAGAAAATAGATTTTTTTATTAATTCAGATTTTTTTTGTGGAATATAGAATGAGAGCAAGTGACAATTCCTATGTAAAAGTTATTGCAAATTCATATGTGGATAATGGCATTATGTGTTGTTAAATTTTAGGTATTCTTCTTTGATCTTGATATTTTGAGCTTGTTTTGTACTTTGAGAAATAAACAAATGAAAAAAATCTATTAAAAAAATTGTAGACATTATGTTTTGCTGGAATAGAAGAAACATTTGTTGTTTTGTTTTTTTCCTTAACTGTGTTTGTGTGAAATAATCAAATCTGCAGATTTTCCTGAAAAAAAGGCATTTTTTTTCAATGTTTTCATGGAATGCTTGATGTTTGAAACAGGTCTGTTTATTGGTCTTTGCATTTCAATTCAGTTCCTTGACTAAAGGTTCATCCTTATTTTTTATTTTTTACAAAGGACAGAGTAAGAGATATATAGTTTTAAAAGAAATGAGAAGTGCATAACTTCAAAGGAGAGATTGGCAAACTGGTTCACATTAATTTTTATAGCTGTTGTCCCTATTCCGTTTTTCTTTTTACAACCTAAATTCTAAATGCATTGAAGCTGCAATGATAAGCACTGCTACTGCTCTGGTATGGAAGCAGTTTTGCATTTAGTTTTACTTCAGATTAGCAAAAATACATTCTCTATTAGGGAAAAGTAGATTCTTCATACACTTATTTAAAGGAGAGGTGAGAATGACCTATCAGGTGATCAATTTCCTACCAGTGCAAGAGGCGTATTTTCTTTATTATTAGAGGGAAGTATCTTGCCATGTACTTATTTAATTCCAGTCCTCTGAGGTTTTATAATATTTTTCACAGGAAAAATCTAACAGTGTTTAAAATAATAGCAAGGGATAGGTTGACTGTGGGATTACAAATCCTTTAACAGTTCTGACAAAATTAATCTTAAGGACACTGGATTTCTATGCTGATGGATTTCTACACTAGAAGGTACCAAAGAAAAGAATGTTACACAGTTCACTGCTTGTCCTTATGCTATAACTTCTTCTTTGGAATTGAAGTGTAATTCTGTGACAAACTAGGCACAGATAATAAACAGACCTGATAAATGTTTGCCCTACTTTGATTGAATTCTGGAACACTGAAAAAAGAAAATTTTAATCTTGTTTGAGTACATCTTTATAAGAATAATTCAGAGCTTAGTTCAAGATGTTTGCAGACCTCGCAAGCCTTTCTTTTCCCCTTCAAATCCTGTCAGGTTTTCTGCACATGCATGCTGGGTTCAGTAAATCAAATCTGTTTGACAATTATAGATGAAATTTGGAATTAATTTACATTCTGCAGTGGAATATAATTATGTATTCAAATTTCATATATAATGCTGAGTATCTATAAAGCATCAATAAACTGTGAAAGATCAAAAAAGTAACAAATGCCAAGAAAAGTGATAAATAAACATGTCCTGTTTTCACGTCTCTCTGTATATATATATTTTATAAAGATCTCAATTACATACCTTGAAAGCATATGTATTTTTAGAATTGTTTTTCAGCTTTCACTGTACTGCTTTGATTTGGACTAGATTTTTTGTTTTTGTAGGTATGAATCTGCACTTAAAAATTGGAGTGTGAAGATAGTAGTGGGTAGCAAAGTTTTTCATTTTTAATTGTTTTTCTGCAACAAAATTTTATCTGACAAAGTTGCAGAAAATACTACAATAGTTGGCAGGGAGACAGAGAATCTCCTCATTTGTTTATACATGTAAACTCGTATAGTTACCTACCTGAATCTCTCCATTATTCTCAGAAATAAAGCTGAAGTTCCTGCTCCCATCTCATTGCAATCACAAGGAAGGAAGACAGCATTTTTGGTTTAAGCCCCAAGCAACTCAGAATTTACAGAAAGCTGAAACCTAAATGCAGCTTTGGCCTGTAAAATGAACATTTGAATTCTAAAGCAATATATGAGTGAGGTAATCACTAGAAATACAAATATTTTCCACATTTTATCACTCAGTGCCAATATACCTGTTATTGCAGTATGCCAATACGGACTTGCCACTGAATAATTGCATAGTGGAAATACTCAAGTCCACTTAATGGGGTAAAGGTTACTCTTTCAAATATAGGTTTTGATGTTCAAAGAAGAAAAACATAAAACCAGACATGTACAAGCTCATAGTACCATGCAGGTAGGAAAAAAAAAAAGGTGCTGAGCCAACCATCCACTCTATCAGCTTTGGAAAATTGTGGCAATAAAGGAAGGTTCCCCATGACTAGAAAAAATGCAGGTGTCCCACCCCGCTTTCAAGGTGAATGAGCAGAAGGTGGAGAATTACATACTTGCTTCAGATTACAGGGCAATGCTGGAACAGATCCTCCTCCAAACCATTTCAAGGCACATGAAAACACAAGAAAAAAAAGAGACTATTCAGTGTGGATTCCCCAAGGACAAATTCTACCTGATTAACCTCATTTTCTTCTACAATGGGATGACTAACTCTGTGGATTAGGGGAGAACATTAGAGTATTTCCCTTGACTCCATCAAGGCTTCTGAGAGAGCTTCCTCCAGGATTCATCTAGCCAGCTAGGGGGGTATAAACTAGCTGAGTGGACTAAAATTTATGGTCAAAACTGACTGGCCTGCTGGATTAAAAAGTAGTATTCCAGAGTTGGTATTCTGGGTAATCCATTATAATTAGTTTTCTTCAGGGATCAGTACAGGATCTGAGACTGTTCAACATCATCTATAGTGGGTTGATGTAACAAAGTGCACCATTATAGACCTGTGGATAAAACCAGATGGGGGGGGAGCAAATACTGCACCTGGGAAGGAACAACACCATGTATCATCAGTTCAGGCTGGGAATCATCTGCAGAAAAGTACGTGGGGTCCTGATGGACAAATAGAATATAAATTAGCCATGTGACCTTTTAGTAATGGGAGCTAAACCCATATTTATCTGCATTAGCAAGAATGAGGCAATGGCGTTAGAGAAGTGAATATTCCTCTCTCTTTAGGACTTATGTTGATACATCTGAAACGCAATGTCTAATTTTGGTCTTCCCCCACCCAAAATAAATAGTAATTGACAAACTGGAGAGAGTGTATTAAAAGACTTTCAAGATACTTCGGTGCCTAGTGTGTATGAGGTATGATGAGAGGTTGTGGGAAGTGTATTTATTTAGTATGGACAAAATCTAAGCAGAGATCTAATTGCTGTCTTCCACTATGTAAAGAAGGATTATAGAGAAAAGAGAAAGATACTCTTCTGAGAGATGCAGAGTGAAAGGGCAAGAAGTAACAATTGCAAACTACTACTTAAATTGCCATTGCATGTAAGGAAAAAAAGCATCTCTTGCTAGGAGAGATTTTGAAATCCCCATCCTTGGAGATATATGAAAGTTAACCAGGTAAGTGTTTGTTCACATACATTGTGTGTGATTCTGTAATTATTTGTGCTCTGCTTTTAATATCCCTCTACCACCTATTTTGGTGAAGTGCCAGGTAATTCAACAGAATAAATACCAGCACTATTATCTACAGGAAGCCTTTTTTCTTTAAATAATTCCATGGAATGCACTGTTACAGACAGGTAATTTTCTGAATTACAGTAAAACAAAATGCTTGAAATAGATTAGAAAATTGATTATCAGGAAAAGGTTCCTTTCACATGAATAGTCATATACATCTTATTTCATATTTATATTCAAAAGAAGTGTATTGTAATTATCTTACACCAGCTTTCTCCAGGGAAAGAAGCTAAAGCACTTAAGTAACATTTCAGATAGATTTAAATTCTTTATTATGAACATAGCTATTCAGTTGCTGACATATAACAGCCAATGTTTTTTGCACAAGCTTAACCTGCAAATCTGATATTATTAAACAGTGATATGCTTAATAACATTAACTTACTCATTTAGTGCATCATAGTATCAATCTGTCTATTTAGAAAACTGCAGTGGAGCTTTAGCACGAATCACTTTGCATGATATCGCAACTGTGTTTTCACTGTGTACAGTTCTTAGTCTTGAAAGTGTAAGTAATATAGTCTGATTACTCACAGTAGACTTCAAACAGTGTCAGTGCACATACCTGGCCTAGGACTTTACTATCTCTACCCGTGTCACAGTTTCCTCAGTATCTTAGAGCATTAATACTAAAATCTAAACTGTAAATTTCAGAAGGGTGGATCTGATAAGTTTTTTCTTTTCACCTTTTCATCCCTAGCCCATTCTAGTAAATGCATTGTTGCTCTGTGAGGGTTCAGTGTTGTGGGTTTTTTTTTTAATAAAGTTTGTTTATAATGTTAGCAGTTGATATTGCATTTCTACTGGGAAAAAAAATGAACTGGATTCTGACTTCAGAAGACTAGGCATGCTACTGCCAAATCCATTATGTTTGGGCCCTAGTAATTTGCTGTTCTTAGTGTGTCATCTCACAGATAGCAATCCATCACATAAAACTAAGTCATTTTCACAGAAAGGACAAAACAAAACATGACTGATCTTGTCCTTTTTAAGAAAAGTTTTTAGGGGTCCAATTCAACAGTCAGATATAAAGTGAGTTCTATCAAATCTAGTGAGTGCTGTAGCAGTCCTAGATAAGAGGTAACCCATATAACAAAATATACCCTTTAAAACCAAGAATTTACTATGTAAAATGCAGCCTTTATTAAGTCATAAAACTACCAGAAAATTTCAGACTTCTCTTTAACAGTTATTGTAGCTGATGAAGCTCTATTTTGTTTGTCATTTCATCAACAAAACATGTAGTTTCTTTTGAAAAACATGTTGTTCTTGTGTGTTTGAGCTGAAGTTTCACCCTCAGAAAGAGAGGAAAAGACTAGGGACTACTGAATCCCAACAGAGCCCATTGTCCTGTTGTGCTTGGTTTTTGTTTGTGGTTTTGTTTGGGTTTTTTGTTGTTTGTTTGTTGTGGGTTTTTTGTGGTTTTGGTTGTGGGTTTTTTTCTCAATTATGTTATTTTGGGTGTATATGTCTGTGACCCAACAAATCAAATACTTGGCTGTGCTTGCAAAGCGGAGGGAAATTCTCAACAGCATGTTGATATGGATTTTCTAATTATACTTCAGAAGCTGTTTAGCAGTTCTAAGTAAGAATAAATCACATGCATATTTTACAGTTCATGAAAGAGAATTTTAATGTATAACTTAAATTAAGACACCAGGATATATGTTATGTGTTAGATTTATTTTGCAGATGTCAATCAAATTTATGTTTGGAGAAAAAGTACTCAAAGATGAAAATGGAGTAAGTTTAGAAAAAAGTATCACAAGTCATTCCTCACTTAAAGATCGGATGGGATTCTTGTTTAATTGCTTTATTAAACACAGTTAAATCCTGTTGCTATAGAAATCTGTGTTTCACAGAATGAGACTCCCATATACTCCTGTTATATTTCTTTATATAAAACTAGTTTCCTCTGTCCTGATAAATTTTGGTTTGCATAAAAAGTAAAAATAAAAGGTTTTAGTAAGCAAATTCTCAGGTAAGAGGTCTTAATTTTGATGGCATGATTACACAGAGCAGGAAAGTTTGCTTTCATGTTTTATTGGGAAGGAAGTGATAGGAATAAGGGATTTTAAGAATAAATAAATAGGGGAAAAACAAATAGGAAATAAAGTAGAGGTTAATTTAAGAAATTAAAGATAAAAATACAAGAAAAAAATGCTAAGAAATAAATGGTTTGAGGGATGTCATGAAGAATGAAAGTAGGAAAGAAACGCAAAGCAACATTTTGCTAGACAAGAATTTGCATTGTGTTATGATTGGGAAGAGTATGGGTTGTTGGTTGGTTGGTTTTGTCTTGTTTTTTGTTTGTTTTGCTTTTTTTGTGTTTGTTGTGGGTTTTTTTCTTTTTAGGGTGAGGGGGAACAAGGAAGGCAAATAAGCCATTCCTGCTTCTTACATTGCCATAGTTCGTAGTGTCCCAAATAGAGTGCTACATTGTTAGGAGGTAGTGCAGTAGAAAACATCCCTCATGCTATAGTAAGTTCATATTGTTCAGGCTTTTTACCCTCAATGCGTAGTGCAATTTGTGAAAATCTAGCTGAGTTGTTCTTGGAGTAAATACCATCCTAAAATTAATATGAAAGAAACACAACTTCTTAATTTCTTATGAAATATTTCTTGTGATCTTAATGCCACTAGTACATTCTCCACTTTAAGTAATAGTGTTTCATGCATATCAGTGGTGTCTGAAATCTACTGTGGTTGTATGTCAAAACCTTCAGTTGTCCACTTCATAAAACAAGTGTGGGGAAATCTGTTTCATTAAATCTGTTTAATTCAGTGATGGAACCTATGTTCCATTTTTTCTGCTTGTTTTTCTGCTTACTATATAACTCTTTTTGCACACCATTGACCAACAATACTGTAATTGCCTAGATCACATCTGGTTTTTTTACCTGTTATTGAATATAGGTTCCTTATTTGCAATGTTCACACTGTTAGACACTGTGCTCCTCTGACAGTTAAAAATTTTAATATGAGGGATACCTGTTTCCCCCATAATTCAGCTGCATGTGCTGAGCCTACTTTCGCTTTTATTTTAAATTTGAGTAGTTTGCTTCTTGACCTCACTCCTGCTTTGCCTTTTCCTTCATAAAACCGTACTGAGGATTAAGGTAAGGAATTTGTTTCAGGATCCTATTTAATCTCCTATTGAAATCCTTCTTTCCTTGTCTTTTCAGAATTCTGGATCAAGGACCTCTTGATCAATTCAAATTTTGGTGCAGACTGAAATTTATTGTGATTTCTGAAAATTCTAATTGTTCCCTCTATATTTTTTTAATTCCAGGGTGGAGTCCTATTTAGTAATAATTTCCATTCTTTATTTTTTTGGTTTTGTGTGGGCTGTCTGCTTGCTTGCAGCATTCAGAAGAAGTTTTTCCACTACAGCTGAAGCCTTGTAACTGAGAATGCTTGTGCTGTTTCCACATAGTCATACCAGGTGTTCAGCAACAGGGTGACTTTGCACGCATAGCCAGATTTGTTCTACCTCCTTACGTTTTTATGTTAAAGTAAAAACCCCTAAACTGAGATCTTTTTTGAGGCTTGCCATCTAAAGACAGGTGCTATACCAGCAGGTAGACATCTCAGGGGTAAGCAGACTCACAAAATTATGGACCCTTCTCTCTTTCTTTCAAAATAGAGTAGAAGTCTTCTAATATTGATAACTCAGCTAAATCCTTAAAAAAAGTAGAAAAACCTTAATTCTTTCTATTATTTCTTTCCTACATTCCTTTAATTTTCAATAGATTAGCTGCTTTTTTCTTGGAGGATGAGTTGTACAAATTATTAATATTAAAATCAATGAGCAAGCTCCTAGTGTTTATATAGACATATATCTCAAAGCATTTGCATAATGTAAAAATACAGTTGATGCTTTATTTACACTACATCAGAGCCATAATCCATAATGAAATCACATGGGATCTTCAGAGTCACGTAGAGAAATAGTGATCATAATTTCTTCTGAGATCACCTGTGCTATATTAAAAATTTTGACTCGTTATTTAATGAAAAAGATTATTCGTCTGGCCCATATAGTTTGTATCTCAAAGCAAATGAAATCTACAGAATATACATACAAATTTAAGACTTACTTATTCCAATTAAAGTGCTTTTGAATGTGCTTGGATTAAATTTTCAAAGGACATACCCATAAAACTTTCCAAAGGAAATGCAATGTTTTAATTTTTTTTAATTAAATACTTAGAAATATGTTTTTTTGTGACTATCAACTATTTTTAACAGAAGACCCTTCATGTTTAATCAACTGAATAATCTTTATATTATTTGTCAAATAATATATTAAATATTTTGTCATAAATTATCAGATGGGTATTACTCAGCTAGATCCAGATAGCTCCAGATTCTTCCAGTAAATCACTGTCATCATTAGACAGTGGCAGATTTTAGAAAATCAGCTTTACACCCAGATGTAAGCCTAACTAAAAAATCTGTATACTTAAATCCAAGGAATTGAAAGATGTCCGGGGACAGTTCTGAACTTTTATTTACTTCAGTCTCCCCCAAATTACAGATATTTTGTAGATGCACGCTGAAGCGCCTTCTTTATTTTTTTGAGGCCACACCTCGAATATTGTGTCCAGTTTGGGGGACAGTACAAGAAAGACATTGAGGTGCTGGAGCATGTCCAAAGAAGGACAACAAAGCTGGTAAAGGGCCTTGAGAATAAGTCTTATGAGCGGTGGCTGAGGGAACTGGGGCTATTTAGTCTGAATAAAAGGAGGCTGAGGGGAGACCTCATCACCCTCTACAACTATCTGAAAAGACATTGTAAAGGGGGGAGTGCTGGTCTCTTCTCACAAGAAACTGGTGATCAAACAAGCAGGAATGACCTCAAGCTGCACCAGGGGAGGTTTAGACTAGATGTTAGGAAAAACCTTTTCACTGAAAAGGCTGTCAGACATTGGAACACGCTGCCCAGGGAGGTGGTTGATTTGCCATCCCTGAATGTATTTGAAGGTCACCTAGATGTGGCACCTGGGGATATCGCTCAGTGCTGGACTTGGTAGAATAGGGTTAATGGGTGAACTTAATGATCTTAAAGGTCTTTTCCAACCTTAGTGATTCTATGATTCTGAAACAGAAAGCAGGGTAACAGCTATACTTAAAAGATGTGTCATGAGGGATATACTGGGCAAACTACAAGATCACAGCAGTCCTTATCTAAGTGTTCTGCATGCAAGCACACAAATAGGTATATTTAAATGTAATCATGTGTTGAAAAGTGTAGTTTTCATCATTTTTTCACAGTTTTTGTATGACTTCAGAGTATCACCTTGCTGTATTCAGATTAAAAGTCCATATTCTTAGGGAAAACAGGTACAATTTGGTGATTTATGGCTCTTGCAATAAAGCTGTGTGTGTTATTGGGTTACTCTTCTATGGTGTAATTACCACTCAGTGTGCTGCATTCTGAAATGTCTTCCAATTGAAAGGGCTTACTAAGCTGCAAAGAGTGGTATGGCTTTTGTGTGAGTAACTTTTGTATTTGGTTGTTTCTTTTCTAATGTAAGACAGAAACAATAGGCTATCTTATCCTACTGAAATGAATTTATTTTAGTCTTACTGATGGTACTGTGGACATGTGTGTGCTGTTGAAGATGTGCTGCTTCCTCAACACCTGCTGGTCTAAATTACTTGGAGACACTGGGAGTAGGCTTGCTTTCACAGGTATTTCTTACAACTAATTGCCTGTGAAAATTCATTTGGTTATTTGCAATTTAAAACGACAGGAGATGTTATGAGAGCAGTATGTGAAATATATTCCCCGCTCACCCATCTCTGGTTTTTAATTCTGTTGACTGAGCTTTAGCATATAGACTGTATTGCTGCTCCACTGACTACTGTATCAACAATTAATATAATTCAAATTTTATTTCTATATGAAATGAACTCTATACTTTATTGTATGTAATGCTTGTGGAATGGTATTCAGTTTTATGGTGGGGAAAATTATTCTAGTTAATTGGGAGTAATAATAATGGTATGTGCTATCCTGAACTTCCATCATTATCCTTTCACATAATCAAACTCACAGTCTTGTTTCAATTGGAATAGTTAAAAAATGTCCAGTAGGATTCAAATATTTTGTTGCCATGTGTTCCGTATCATCAGATTCTACCTAAGAATTTTTGAGCAACAAGCTTGCTAGCCAGGGATCCAGAGTACACACAGCTGCTTTTCTCCGTTAGTCTGGCAGCAAAGCTACAGAAGTCTCACTCTTTTCAATTCATAACCTGTGTGGATTAATTATCACCTAGGAAAGATACAGAAAAAGAATTACCAAGAAAGAAAAATTAGATTATACTACAATGTTTAAATTCTTGAGATAGTAAAAAGGCTAGCTTACAGCTGCAAAGAAAAACCCCAAATGTGGACTAGATTTGTCACATATGATTCAAGATTTTCCCAATACATCATTTTAAAGAAACATTTTATTTAGAAGTTAGGAGACTATGAAATCACCAGTATTCTCTGTGTGCAAACTACACTGGGCTCCATGCTTTATAAATTTGTGCTACAAGATGTTGCACATCTTTAGCATTTATTTGTCTGTGAATATACAGATACACACAAGTTATCTGTTTTCTGCTAAGCATTCTTTGTAATTTCATTTGTGAATTAAATCAGGCATTTTAAAATGATACTCTGAGCATGTTTTAAATGCTACATTGAAGACCTTTTTTTGTACATTGTACCTTCTGTCTATATTCTCATTTCAAAAGCATGTTGATAGCCTGAATTTTTTTGTGAATGACCTTCCTGCTATTCATAATGCAATGTTTCAGTTGGCTTTTGGTGTTATACTGGATCAGTATTTTGGAGGAACTACTTTTGCCATAAAAAGAAAGACTTTCACTCTTAAAAAAAAATAAAAAAAAATATATATATATATACATATAAAAATAAAAATATGCAAGCAATTTTATTATTCTGTCATCACTTTTTCACTCAGTAACTTTGGCTAAACTCTTATGATTTTTATTGACAGAACTTTTATCTGTTGAAAACAACCAGTCAGTCATGTGCACAAATTTAAATTCACAAAACAGTTTCCTCCAAATTGAACTGATCATTGTAATGACATATTTTCTTCATAACAGAGTGTATAATATGTACTACATCCAGGTGTCTTGGCTGATATCTAAATTGCTGGTTTCTGTAGCACTCCACTGCAAATGCAGACATCTATTATAGCTCACCTGCTTGTTTAGGTAAGCTTAGGGCATACCATCCATTTTTCATGTGCTCTAATTTCTGCAGGAATCTAACTTGCATAAAGGGCCAGAAAACATCTGTGGTACACCCCAGGCAAGTCCTTCCTTAAATGTTTGGCAGGTTAGGCCCATTGATATGGCTATGTACATTTTGTACTATTGAAATGTCTGAGAAATTATTTTCAACAGGATATAGGATTTTCATGGTTACTCTCATAGTGTTAAATGACTAATTATCTCCTGCTTCCAAATCAGAGGAGGTGAATCCACGCTGTTCTACACTATTTCATTTTATAACTTGTTTCTTTACCATCTAAAGGATTGTTGAAGCATCACTTTTTATTTTACTATGTAGGTATGCTTGCAAAAATAAATGACTTCTCAGATAATGTGTCTAAATTTACAGAGAGCTTTGAAGGTGAGCAACTTATTCCTGAATTTACATTTGCTGAATCCAAGTATTCAGAGGGAAATCAGTAATAAGAGCAGAGCAGTGAACAGGTGTGCTGTCATTCTTCTGTTTGCTTGATATGGATTCCAAACTGATTGCAGCCCAGTTAAGGTCAGCAATTTAATTCTTAAGAACAGGGGTTTACAATGATCCCGCCTGAAGACTCAGGTCATAACACCTGAGTTCACTAACATTCTCACTTACATAGTTCCCTCCCATTTCCCTTTCTTATAAAAGTTGGTAAAGTTGGCTTGACCTGTTTTCTGTCCTTTTTCCTTTTTATTGCGAAGTATGTATCTAGTTAACAATACCTCCAAATTTATATTTTTCTATCTTTTCTTTGTACCTTATCTACCTTTTTCTGTACATTGACTGCAAATGCAAATTTTGGAAGTTTTCAGCACTCAAAGGTCTCATATTATCCACCAGATAATGTTACTGATTTCTTTATTGATCTACTATCTTCGTCTGCCTTCCATTTTTAAACTATCACAAAGAATATCTATCCCTTTCTTTTACTGGTTAGACAACAATGAGAAAATTGTTCTCCAAAATAAGCACAATTGATGCCACTGGAATTTCTTATGTGTTTCATCAGTCATCTTACCACATTCAAACACAACCAGAAATAAAAAGTTGGACTAAAAAAATAAAGTGAGGATGAGTACACTCTATAGCCTTATATACTCTAGGACAAGTCTATAAGTACAATGAGACTTCTGCATGTAACTTCTGTCATATTTTTGAATACTGAATTTAAAACATAATAATTTAATGTGTGATTTACCAACTGAATGAAAAAAATCACATCAGATTTGCTTTATTAAAAATCTTTAAAAGGCAAGAACTACTATTGTATGCAAAGAAAGACTGATTTTGTAAGGGAAGAGTTACACATGTTTTTTAGTAGGGAAATATGTAAAAGTAAAAAATGTTGGTGCCTCAAATTAAGCAGATGCATTATATATGTTTTGTTTATTGTTTTTCAGGTGTAATTCCATGTTTTGCACCTAATCAAGTGTAGTTATAGCTTTCATATAATTTTCCAGTCTATGTGTACAATAAGCTGGGAGATTGCAATCAGAGTAACAGCTTTGTTAGAGCTCTCATTTTGAAGGAAATACAACTCTACATCAAAAAAATAATGAGGCTGAAGACAATTGGCTCACCTGTTTGAGCATGCACAGCAAAAACTTTCAGTTGTCTGCACAGCAACTAGTGTCAGAAGAGGGATAGCACTAAAAAGAGCTAGAGGAGAAGGGAAACAATTACATACAAAGTATCTGAAGCAATCATTATAACATGCACACCATGACACCATTTAACACAGCATTCTAGTCCCCAGTTTTCTTCTCTGTCATTGTCTTACCCTGTGTCATATCTAAAATTACACTGTAAATTCCTTGGGGAAAGTTTTGTCTCTTAATTTACTTTGCAAACTGCCAGCAGTCTTGGGGTACTGTATAATAACATGGTTGATCCCATTAGTTTGCAGATAAATCTCAATACAAATAACATCATGTGTTTAGTTTGCTAATGAGGATAGTAAAAATCAGGGATTTTTTTCATTATATCCTGTTACTTGCTTCTGACTCTGTGTAAACCTGCATGCACAGACATTCACACAAATACCACTTTGTAGAACCTCAGTCTTGCATATCTGTTAAAAAAGCATAGGTTCAGAGTTCAAATTGACAATTTTTTTTTTTTTTTTTTTTTGTATTCCAGTGTGGCTTAAGCTTACAAGGAGACACAGGTGCTCAGTATCTCAAAGGATGTTCTTAGCAATTGAGCCTGCTTATCCCTTAACTTGGGCAAAATTCATGATGAAATCTGAAGAGCTACAGTCTGTAAGTCCATGAATGCCTATTGCTTCTAAAGTCTCAGATCTCGGTTGTTGGCTCAGTGGGAATTTTATCTTGTGTGGTACTGAGTTGCTTCATCTTTCACTGACTTCAGTGAGAGCTGAAAGATTCTCAGCAGGTGATGGCAGGTACCAGTAGAAATTCACTTTGAGTATCTAAATATTAACCCTTAGAAGGAGTAATCCAATCTTGGGAGTGATAAGACGCATTTTATCCTTATACTTGCCTGTCAGTAAGCTACCCTCAAAATGGGCAGTAATGCTTTGTCTTCCCTCCCACCTTAATTTGGTGATCTCATAGAAAACAAATGTTTGGGGATTCCTTTCTAATTTTTTTCTTATTAAATTGGTTACAATATGACTTCATCTGTGATTGCAAATTGAGCAGACTGGATCTGAATATTAGGCAAAGGATGGAAAAAGTGGAAACTAGTGCCAGCATCCTGCCATTGGGTATTTTTAAATTTTTTTACTTAAACTTATTTTTAAACTTATTTTTAAACTGCACCCAGTTATAGAGGTGAAGGAGAGATCTCACAAAATTCTGATGATTTGCTTAATTGCAGCTGGGAGACTAATTTAGTTAGAAATTATCAGCATGTTGGTATTCTGACATTTTTGTCAAATCACTGCCTAGACATTAGGTTGGTTTATATATCTGGAAATTTCCTTTGCTGATATTTTCCCTACAGATCATCTGGGTAATTCTGAATTTCCAGAAATTTGAAATAAATTAGAAATTCGAAAATAGCTGAATTTTGTAGCGATAATTCAGAAAGCCTCTGAATCATCTTTTAATTCTAAATACAGTTTCGTAAGTTTGTTTGAATTTATTATGATCCTGCATGAAACTACAAGTTTTCAACAGCCACTTTAAGGAATTTTGTAATTTTTTACCTTACATTAAATTTTAAAATACTATCATCATCAATTATTAGTAAAGTTATAAATAGAATCCACCTAACTTCCCAAGTTATTATAGATCTCATCCATCAGTGACTATGGATAACAAAAGAAGGCACATGTTACAGCTCTATCAACTCTTGTTTTCTGTATTGTGGTACTTACCTTCATTTTTTTTTCCACATTCAAGGTAAATCCTAAATGGATGGTATCAGATTTTGTGAAGAATACCGAAAAATTTTATCATAGTTGTATATGTTTTTTCTTTTTAGCTATCTAGCTTTTTAAAATTCAAAATTTAGACTCAAGACCAAACTGTTCTAGACTCAGAATCTGTTTTTTGAAACTGCACTACTCAGGGTGACCTGTAAAGCATGACATAAACTGTGTCCCAAGTTAGTTTTGCTTCTACATTTCCTTATGCCTATTGAATGTGCTTACTGAAAATATTGCAGTGTTGTTTCTTTATACTGTGATATAATTAATTTGCTTTTTCCAAGGACAATCTTTGTTTCTTCAGAAGGAAAGCACAGCCTTGAATTTTTGTAATCAAATCACTGTCATCTACAGTATGCATATTTTCTTCCTAGAAGCACCAGTTTCTTAAAAGCAAATTTACTTTTTTGTGTAACAAAAAAGAATCAGTGAACTTCCTGAACTGAAGACTGAGAAGAGTTTGTAAGCCTGGATTCATTAGCTGGTTTAATTCAGCCATTTAAAAGTTGTTTGTCACTCTGTCACTCAAACTCCCTTTGTAACTATTAGAGAGAAAAAGGACCTGCCAGAAAGTTGATCACTTCTATCTTAAACACTTACAGATGAGTCCTAGATCAGTCACCTTTTTTAAAGATTATTACAAAATTTAGGTGAAAAAAACCAAACCCTTTCACTGCTGGTGAATGTTTGCTTAAAAAAAAAACAAAAAAAAAAAAGAGAGATTTGGTGATTGACCTCAGTGGAACAAGAACTGTGTCCAGTGAGCTGGATCACCGGGCTGGGTTTTTTAGTATCTTTTAATTAGGCACCAAGTGGTTCTCACTATCTGACTGTAGAACTCTATAGTTAATAGAAGTTTGTTATTAGGAACTTCATCAAAGGCTTTCTAAAAATATAAATAAGTAATGTCATCTGCTGTTAAAATTTGTACGTTCCACTACAATATCCACAAAATTAGGTGAGTAGAATTTCCCCTATGCTGTACTATGCTAGTTATCTCTTATTAAATTATTGCTATCCCTTAGAGGCATGTTCTGGAATATTTCCTACCTACTTATTTTTCAATGCTATTTCTCTTTGCTAATTACCTGGAAATCTGTAGGTGACATCTGACCCAAATCTGAAGATTAAAAATCCTGTTTTCCAGTCTTTAAAAAGAAGCTGGTGGCTTTTTTCTGATTGACATGAAGTTTTATGTTTTGTGTGATGAGATAGCCTCAAAACATGCATGAACTATAGATCAGATCCTCTCAGACTCTTTACAGTTCAAACTGGGAGGAAAAGAAAAGGAAAAGAAAGAGCAAAGAATTAATTTTAAAAGTCAACTACTTGCCCTTTTGTCTGCAGTTTATTCAGGGTCTGAAACAACCTACACAACTTTGAACAACTAACAAGTCAGTTTGCATGGCTGTGAATCGCTCAACTGTAGTATAATCTGCTTTGTACTCTCCAGACCAAGTTCATCCAGAGATGTTCCTTACATGCCAAAGAGGTAAAAAAGTAATGGAAAGCTCACTACTCCGACAGAAAAGTCCCCTTAAGATCCTTTTCCTCTAGTTCTTCCTGTAAGCACAATTCCTTTTCTCTTTACAAAGAAGTTAGTGTGGGACGAAATTTAGCCCCAAACATAGATGGCAAAAATAAACTTTTGTCATGTGTGTGAAAGCCTCTACTCTGTCCAGAGCCACAATAGCAAATGCTTCTTTGTTGAAAGGCAGAAATACACTATCCCTCATTGTTCTCTCAAGAGGAAGAATACTAACACTATGGAAATTACATACTTCTGCAGATAACCCATTAAGTGCTCTAGGCAATATTGATCAAGAAAGTTACATAGAAAACCAAAAATATCTCCAGAATTCATGGTTTACCTCTTGCAGATCTTAACTGGCTTTGTGTAGAATGCCAGTGAATAGTGTTTGTTTGGTTTTGAAGTGATGCTTGTCTCCAGTGAAAAGAAATCAACAGTGTCTAAGCACTCTTCAAAAATCTACTGTGTCACCAAGGACAAGAAATTGAAGTGAGACCCTTACCAACATTGTGTTGTTCCGTGCCATTATTAATGACAATCTTTGAAAAACAATCTTTAAGTAATACTTAGTAATTGTAAAGAATTTAAAAATTAATTATGCCACTACATTAAAATATGCAAGCTTATATAAATAGATATAATATCAATTATTGTAATTAAAATATTATTTTATTCTAGTTACTAATTTAAGAAAAATAACTGTTTCTAGAATATTTTTAATTTATTCACAAATTTGATAATATACCCATTCATTTTGTATTTTATTTATCTACAATTTATTTTGTATTCTTGTTCTTGGTGTTTTATTCCATAGTTGGCTCAAACACTCAGATAAATATACCATCTCATCAAATAAGGAGATTTTCTGTTTTTATATTGAGTGGGGGTACAGCTACTTTCATCTTCACTGGAGATTTGCAGAGAATATTCCTCAAGTAATTGTATTTGTAAAATCTGATTTGTACAGAAATCAACTTAGCAACATGCTATTTTTCTTTCTCTATCACACCAACTGAGATCAGCTACATAGGGTTTGATAGATAGAGTTGTGGGGGTGTGGAGTTCAATCATTATCACTAAACAAGATTTGAGAGACACATTGTTTCCCCATTGCTTTGCCCCCTTTTTTAATTGTGGGCTGGACAGGGATTCTACAGTGGTAAAAAGCTAAACACCAACTAGATAAGCCCAGTGCTGACCTATCATTCTTACTTTCATCAGGTTTTTCAGTGTTACATTGGCACTCTGAAATTGTGGTTATCCAAAGGTTGCTTGAATTGAATTATGAGATGATACAAAGTGACCCAAGATCAGAAAGGACAAACAAGTTCAGCGTCTTGAGCTGAGCCATCTGGTCTCATTGCTGTAACTCATTTATCAGAAAAGTTTTGCCTTGGTAGGACCAAAGGCTGATTGCAGAGTATGTAAACACCATAATGTTTCATTTATGAGAAGGCAACTTAATAGTGTTCAGCAGATTTAGTAAGTTCTCTAAGTAAATAAATAAATAGCTTCTAATAAGCAAAAAAACCACAAAACAAAACTGACAACACTGCACTGACTTTTCCTTTATTCATTTCCAGGCACCATTTATTTAAATGTGTAAGATAAAGGAGTTGTTTGAGAAGAATAAAAATATTATAGATGACAAAATTGGATTGTAAGACTCAAAGAATAAATGGCAAGTTGTCTGGGGAAATGCCTAGGGTAGCATTTTTTTCCATCTCCTTGAGAGATTTCTTGATGCACACCGTTTTGGAGTTTAATATTTCAAAATATATATTTAAAAAAAAAAAACAATGTAATATTTATTTACATAGTCATAGTGGTGATAGGAAGAGTGTGCCTTCATGTTACTTTAACATGCAGTACAATAATTACATTTGTTAATATGTCATAAACAAGTTTATATCCTCTTCTGAGGAAAAAATCAAAATTATACAAGTTAAATATATTAACACAACATTTTACAAAATAATAACTCATGATATATCATTTATTTCCATGAGTTATAGATGACCTCATAACTCATGTGTGATGGAGCAAAACAGAGCTGGAAGTGAGTTCAGAAAAATAATCAGTAGAAATAAATGGTGTATACAGAATCAGCCTGCTCTACAAGTTCTCTTTATGGAACACCAGTTTTCATTGTAGACTGTGCATTGATGGGCTGTAATTTTTTATCTGAAGTGCGGAAGCAAAATTATTGCCTTAGTGTGAGTGCTTGATGGCATTGCCAGTGGAAATAAGCATGCATATAAAGATAAGTAAAGGGGTTTTGTTGCATTTTTTACTTTTGCTCCTGTAAGCTATTATTATCAGCACATGCAAAGAGGAAACAATTACAGATCAACAGGAAAGAGGAGATTACCAAATTGTTCATATTTTTTTTGTAAATTCCTCATCAAACAGTGCAGAGATTCTGTTTCCCAGAATTTGCAGACAGCCCTGAATCAAACATAGATGAGCTGGGGCAGTTTAGTCTTGAGAAGAGAAGTCTAAGAGGGGACTTTATTAATGTCTATAAATGTCTGCAGGCTGGGTGTTAAGAATAGGCCAGTCTCTTTTTAGTGGTGCCCTGTGATAGGGCAAGGGGAAACAGCACCAAGTAACAACACAGAAGTTCTACCTCAACTTGAGAAAGGACTTTACTGTGAGTGATGAAGCACTGGAAGAGGCTGTCCAGAGAGGCTGTGGAGTCTCTTTCTCTGAAGACTTTCAAGACCTGCTTGGATGCATTCCTGTGTGATCTGCCCTAGGTGTGTGCCTGCTGCAGCAAGGGGTTTGGACTTGATCTTCAGAGGTCTCTTCCAACCCCTATGATTCTATGAAATAGTGGAGAGAGCAGGTGGATACAGAGGATCATTCGGTAACGAGTTTAGAGGAATTTGCTTTTATACCCTACTGGTTATAGTTTACCCAGAGAGTAACAGCATTTCAGGTACATTGTAGACAGCTGAGTTGTCCTTGTGTATATCTCCTGTTCCTACAATGTTTTATTAATACCAAAGAGCTTCCAAATGAGGGTTTCAGTGACTCTGGTCTTCTTCACAAGATACATGGGGATAACTCACCTGAAATATAGGTCATCTTCTAAAGGAACTTATCTTTGTATCTTGATTACATAGGAAATGTGGACAACTTAGCTGAGCTTCAGCACCTGAAAAGGTACAGTAGATGCATTGCTCAAACTAACCTATCATAGACTATCATGGTCTGCGGAAACAACTACTGCACATTATACACAAGGATGAACAAATGTGGGTAAAGAATTAACTTTGACCAGTACAAGAATTTTTGGTGCTCATTGCTAAAAATGGGGCTGTTAAAAGAATGGAAAAGTTATTAAAGGTGCAAAAAGCTGCCTTATAGAGAAGCATGACAAAAAAGAACTTGTCCCCTATGGCTTCCCAAAGAAGTTGTGATTTGTTTATGATCTAGAAGTGCAAAAAGAAAGTATACTAAGTGTTAAAAGACTAGCAGAAGAAAAATATCTTGTAATAAGAACTCCTGGCTGGAAGCTGAAACCAAACAAATTCAAATGAGAAATAAGGCGCAATTTAACAGCAGCAATGGTATTTAACCTTCAGAGCAAAAAAGCCAAGGGCAATGATTCTCCATTTCTCTACCTTCAAATCAAGACTAGATGTTTTTCTGTAATACATTAAAACATAAACTACTGAACTGAGTACAACTGAAAATGAAATTTAATGACCTATGATATACAGGGTCAGAATAGATGATCTAATGGATCCTTCCTGTCTTGAACTGTATGAAAAAGTTAATAGACCTGCACCGTTTTATGGATAAAGAATTTGTATTTCATGTCCATTACTCAGCAACTTTTTTCCTTTTTTTTTGTTTTTGTTTTGTTTTTGGTTCGTTGTGGTTTGGTTTTTTCCTTTGCAAGTTTTATTCCATGTATTACTGTACTGAGAGACAGAAGGCCTATCAACTCCTCACATTATGTATGTTTTGCAAATTTTTTTCAGTTTTCTAAAAGCATTAATGCCATCCTTGTCACTAGCTAATGCCAAATAATTATGCTTGGCAATAGGATCTTTGCACTCACATGTTTGTGCCCCTAATTAATTCAGATGTAATAATTCACTACATCTTCATTCCCATATTTCTCTTCCTCTGTGTCTCTGAGGTTTTGGGTAATTGGTTGGAATTACAAATTCTCAGAGTGTTGTGGAGTTTTATTACCTTCTTTTTCTCTCCTCATCTTTAAGCAGAATTTTATTTTCATGTGTCTTCTTGCCCTGGAGGTCTATACTACCTCCCTAGTGCTATCCTTATTCTTTTTCCTATTTAGTAGCTTAATCCCAGATTGATTCATTATATTTCTCCAAGGTGCACTATAGCAATTTTTCAGTTCTGATTTTTCTCCTGATACACACAGTTCTACTTTCACCTCCATTTCTTTCATGTTTTTGTCTTCCAGAAAGTCTGGAAGCCCTGTGTTTAGAATTAATATCCTTTCTTAGGAATAAACCATGTTTCTTAGGAAAGTACTACACTACCATGCATTTGATTACCAGATGTGCGTAATTTTAATATCTTTCTGTAATGACATCTCCAGAAAGAGCATCCTAGTTACGTGCTGGGTGCAGAGGCACCCCGTGAATAGTTTATAACTCTTCTCAGGGAAGATTCCCCTAAAGTGTCTTTTATCATTTAGTTTCATGGTGACTCAATTGTCCCATTGTTGAACAAGTTCTTTTTAACCATTATAATTGGTTCTATTAGTTCTAAGCCTCAGATCTTGTTGCTCTAGTACAAATAATTATACGCACTTTTTCTGATTGTGAGAGGATCTTTAAAATTATTGTTGCTGTTTTGGTCAGGATCTGAACTTTCTAAAATACAATGGAAATTCTAGTTTTGGGTGGGAGAAATTTTGGTAACTGACTGAACTAGTGAGTCCTTTTAATTCAGTGTCATAACTTTAATGACAGATAGTGTCAGATGCTTGACTGGACAGTGAAACAGTTGTTCAAAGGAAAAAAAATTTGAAAATGAGTCAAGCACTAACTGGCTTACTTTTACTGGCTTTTGCTTTTAATTTTTACTGAAGTGTCTGCAGGTTTTTGACATTTTAATAAAAACTACTTCATGTATTAAAATACTGGGAAAATAGGTTTTGGTGAAAAAGTTCTTGATGAAATAGCAATAAATATTTAATTAAAAATGACAGTGTTATGGAAAACTGTATACATAACAGAAAATACTGGAAGCATGGACAGTTTTATCTAATTTTCTGGGGAAAAGTAAAGTATTAGAATGCAAACCCTGGAAAACCTTACATACAAAGTTATAATAGAGAAAAAAATTACAAGTTTGAAATATTCAAAGTTCACTTTTTTGTTTAAGTTCAATAGCAAGAACCATTATAATCAATGCAAAAATATTCACATTTGTCCCAGAATATTATATAATTTTTACATATTTTTTATTTTACAATTAGATTTTTAAAAACTTGCCAGTAATGCCTAGAGCATCTCCAAAATTCAAACAGAATCAATACTGATACTAAAATCCTACAAATTATCTCTGTAATTTTCCATATCACTTTTAGTATTTCATTTCCCTGTAAACTCTAATACCCATTAGAAGTCAGTAACCCAGTACTTTCTTATTATACACTCTGTGTTTTGTAGGAGAGTTCATAGTTAATTAAGTGATGCTGATGGTCTCTAATGCAAACATACCTGTTAGATGATGTGATCTAGGATTACCTTCTTAGTCTTTTTAATACAGATGTAAATCTGAGACAGTCAGGTGTCTAGAGTGCCCTGTCTAAGAATTATTAGAGAAACATCGTTTGCTTCAAAAACATTGTGGAAAATGTGCTTTATTCCACCACTAAGAAATAATTCCGAAACCTGAAATCCTATATAAGAAATGTATTCTCCTGTCTATTTGTGCATGCAATTGTAAATCTATAGGAATGGTAAGATTATCCACTGAAATATATTCTTAAAGCAAAACCACAGTGAACATTTCCTAATAATTCTTAGCTTTAAATTTAGTTTGTTAAATTATGTTGGGCATCATCATTATGGTTTTTATAGATCTACATGTCACAACCACAGGATCTTACTCCTGTTTGGTAATATTTTTCTTCTAGCTATCCTTCGGGTTTGTTCGCATGTGCAGAACTTTACATTTATCTATACTAAATTTCATCTGCCGTGAAGAGTTTGCAGCCAAACTGTCCTTCCAGAAATCAGGGCAGTTCATGACAGTGAAGGCTATTTCAAGCATGTGCCAGCAAAATTCACTTAAGAGTACAATTGTCTAGAAGAGAAGTAGTGTTCAGAGGAAGCTAATTTCTGCAGTAGGTTTTCCATCTCTGGCAATGGGCAGTCATACAGATTATATTTTTTTCTTTGGAGCACTCTTGAAATGGAGTAAATACCAAGGGAATGTAGATTCACAACCTGGGATGTTTCTCACTTTTTTTTTCCCCTTTCCTATTTAAAAAAAATGTAAATGAAAATTACTATTTTCAGCATTTCCTGTGAATTTATAGCAGTTATTCTCTGGGATAATAAATACCAACTTATTTATTTCAGAGGATTTGAGAGGATTACTTAGTGAATGTTTAAAAAGCACTTTGAAGATAAAAAGTACTATTGAGCTGCTTAAGACTTACTGAATAGTTAATTATCTCAAGGTCCCATTCTCTCCCCTACCAGTTATTTCTAAATAGGCTAGAGTCAACTTTAAGCTTCATATCATGGCTTTCAAAGCCAGGCTTTTAAAATATTATTGGTTTTTAAAATGTGCTTTTTAGTGGCCTGAATCTGATTCCTTTGAAGTCAATGGCAAAAGTCCAACAGATTCTGCTGGAGCACAATGTTCAGAATAAACAAGTTGAAACAATGGTTAGAAGAGCTATCCACGTTATTTACGTGTTATCTTACTTAATGTTTATAAATGTATATACGTGTATCTATACTTATGTATACACGCACACATATATGTTTGTATGTACACAGATGGTGGTTTGCAACGAGTAAGATATGTGTTTTTATTTGGGACTTTAGGTAGATGGAACTCATTCCTTTATGAAGAGCCGCTTCTGAAGAGACATACTGGCTTTGCTAGGAACCTCCACAGGCAAAATGTGGGGGAAAAAAGCTCTAAGGGGCTCCACCCGGCTCCTGTGCTTTGGCCAGCTCACAGCTAACATACAGGCCTTGTATGAAGAAACCAAGAAAAAGGTAGGTGTTTTTGAACCCTGCATTTGTATTCAGCCCTTGTCCACAATAGAATCATTGAAGGTGATTACCACTCCTTCCTTTGGTATCTTAACTTAAAAACGTCATTAGTGACCAGTGTAAAGTAAAAGTTACTGTTTGCTAGGGGCAGAAATCTCCCTTTGGACTAAATGGTTTGGGAAATACCACAGACCTTTACTGTAGTAGACATCAGTCCTCCAAACACAGATGTATATACCTAATTTTGTAAACAAGAAATACCTCTTGATTCTGGTATGACTGGTGATTAGTCAGATGTTAAGTATTTGTTAATACTAGCACAATTATGTCTTGAATTCATCAATATATGCTGTCTGAGGAAAAAGTAATGATACTTACATATTTAACGAGTTCATAATTGATTTCTCCCTAAGATAAAGAACAGTATCTCAACCTGAACTCATTTAAATTTGACCTTTTAATGTGCTACAACAGCATAATATCTTATGCTTTTAGCTGTGTTGGCTCTTAAATCAGGGTCTAGATGTAAAAGGTCATGCTGAATTCTTGAGTTACATTTTTAACAAGACCAAATCTTAGGTTTTTTTCATTGTTAATACCAAGAACATGCAGGGATTGCAAGAGGAAGGAGTAAATGAGTGAGAAGGGATTTTATTAACAAATTGTTTTCTATGCCCTACGCTTTCTGAAAGCGAACACTAATCTGATAGTAAGCACAGCTAAAGATGTGATGGTTGAAACACAAAGCTCTGAAATTAAAAAAAAAAAGTTAATATTTATAGTGAGAAAGTAAATCTTGAGTTAAAAAATGAATGCTTGACCCATGTGTGTAAGACATTTCCAAAGTCCAGAAGTTAATTATAACTTTATGGTTTTATGCTTCTAAAATATTCCTCTCCCACAGAATCTCATGAAATATGTGTGTGTTTACAGGAAATTGTGGAAATAGTGACTCATCTTTTCAATAATTTACACTGGATAATTTCTTGAAAAGCAAGATCAGCAGGGGCTTTTTTCCCTGATTGCAAAGGATATGATTTGCTACCTCTGGATACTTTCAAAACAAGGAGAATTTTCAGAGTACAGTGTGAGTGAAGTTTGCTCTTTGGGAATGCAGGTTTACTACTAGTTGCTCCAGTCCTCTAAACCATAGCCTGATGTCTCTTACTATGGTTTTTCAAAACTTCATTGCTGATTGGTGTTCTATTTTCCAAACACTGTTGTATGTAAGTGTCACAAAATTCTCCCAACATAGAAATTTCTCAGGATTCTCCAGCTCTTCTTGGGGTGTTGGTACCTACTTTCTGTAGGCCATGGTGTTTTTCATAAATATGATTTGAGAGATTGAATGCAAGTGACGGTCAAAGATTCTAAAATGTGATTGAAACCTAAATTATATGTTCTATCCTTGAATTCTGCAAAAAGGAATGGAATGACGTGATGTCATGGAGGGAAGTGGAATACTAAGTGTTGTGACACTGCTAAGTTCAATTTAAGTGGACCAAGCAACAAATAGGCTGTGTCAGAAAAAGGTTTTCACACATGTACACACAATTAACTGAACCCCACCCCAATTGCCAGCCCAGTTAGGCAGCACAGTGAAACCCAGAGGAATCTGGCAGTCCCTCTGACCAGTCTATATGTCAAGCTTCTGGGCAAAGGCTTGGCATCAACACATAGCAGTTCCGCCTCAGGCACCCTCCTTCTACACTGTGTTGGGTGTCCACATTCCAGTGTTCCGCCTCAGTCTCTAGTGTCAAGTGTCTTTATAGCCAGATGTTGACATAACTGCCAATTAGATTGTAGTATGCCTTTCCAGCAGTTTCAGGTAACATTCTCCTGTCAGTTGTTGATCCTTGATCCACACCAAGGCCCATTACACTTAGATCCTCTTAGCATGTCAGCCATGGCTCATTATGCTTAAGCCTTGTTTTCAGTGTCCTCTTGGCCATGGCATATTACGCTTAGTCATTCAGCTCTCAGTCAAGGCAAAGCCATATTGCTACTGTGTCAAATGAAGAATATTTTCTATGTATCTTCACTCAATGTAAACATGGTAAGTTTATGAAAGTTTGGGATGATTTTCTATACCATGTTCCTGCATCCCAAATACTGGAGCTGCCTGTAGATGTTCTAGTCCATGATGTGAGTTTCAAGATCTACTTGGGTTCCACTAGTTGCTAGCTGAAAACCATAGCTCCAAGGTGAAGGGAATAGCATAACAGCAATATAGATACAATGGCATTTTTCCTTGCCTACATCTCCTATTGCAGGAGCTGCAAGAAGAAAGGGCACAGACTTGCCACAACAGATAGAACATGTCTCCAGGTTATTGTTATAATGATGTCAGAAATATAATGAACCCTTTCAAGTGTTTTTATAGACAGCTTTGCAGAACCAAACAGTACTTTCTTAATGAAGAAAATTCAGGAACTTTGTTTCTAAAAAATAGAGCCGGTTCCTGTAAATGTTCAAACATAACATGTTGTTCAGCATAATGAATATGTTAAATGAATAGCCACAGGATACAGAAAATGTTCTACAAGTCTGCTCCATTAATCTTCTAAGAGAGTGAGAATCTGCTACAACATTGGAATTTTCTTTGGGGATTTTCTTATTTAAAGCTTATTGTAGTCTTAGTTTCATTCTGAGCCTGCAAATAATAGCTAGCGAAATTTGGCCTTGTAGACAAGAGAGTAAAATAAATAGTATTAGTAGTCATCAATTAGAAAAGCAAGTAGAAAGAGTAAGCACGCATTTCAGAAGTCTGTATATAAAAAGTACATTTCTGAATGGCAGAAGTATTTTCAATTCTTGCAGTGACCTATATGATCTTCTCTTCAATATGCCTCACATGAATAATGCAGCCACCCCAAACTCATGCCATTAAAATATCGTAATAACTGTCTGACATGCACATGTAACATTACACTGGAGCTCAATTTGGCCCAGAGCATTCCATTAAAACACAAAGTGAGTTTCAAATGTATATGCTAAAATGAAACATCAACTATAATGAAAAAAGGAAGCAGAACAGAATGGGCTTTAGATATTAGTATGCATTTTCCTTTAGAGAACATTTTGCCACGCTTGTACTATCCATAATGCCACTCCATATTTGATGTACAATCAGTCCACATTCTATTTTGCTTTCAAAATTATCCAATGAAACATACAAGGCAATCAATGTACTGTGCTCTAGAGAGATGGTGGTATTATTTGAATTGTTATTGTTATTTAATATTTAGTTTTCAATAAAGGCTTGATTATGGTTCATTGTGTTAGCTACCATACAAGTACTTAGGAAAATGTCCCTAATCTAAAATTCTACATCTCAGTTTGAGTTATGAAGCTTTGATAAGCTCAGAAAATGACAGGTAAAGCATATCACAGTGGCCTGGTTAATCATTTACTCCATATTACCCCTGACCATGGAGAGACTGAGATCATGCCATCATCTTGGCATTCTTGTATCAGTTCAGGATATCAAAGAAATTCTATTGGAATTAAGGTTTTTGAACTGTTTCCAAAGACCTTTGACACTGCACCATAGAGAATTGGACTTTACATAGCTTAAAAAGATTGTCTTCGTAATACTCTGCAGAGTTCAGGCCCTTAATTTAGCAGTGAGGATTTCAGTCACAGCTAGATGAAAAAAGAAAAACTACTAGTGGGTGTGTTTGCCTTTTGCCAAACACCCGTAGATGTCCTTGATGTGAAAAGTGTATTCCAAAAGGGCAAAGAAAGAGTGGATTAATGATTGGAGAGGGTAATTTAAGGTTCCGAAAATCCTGGACATATTTTGGCTTGACCAAGTGTGCAGGTGAAGGTTCTCTTAGTGAATTTATGTAACTTTATTGTGGTTATCAGTGAGGAAAGTGGTTGTCCCTAACACCAGATGCACGTGGAATTTTGAATGTGAAATTATGAGGCAGACACATTCCCAGAAGAAAATAAATGAACCCTTTGGATTCCTATGTCTATAAGGTCATTTGGGGTACTGAATATTTTACAATCTCAAATATTATCAATGCGTCTATTGCATAAAATTAAGACCTTCATTTATGCACTGCTCCCCACTGTAAGGTATTTATTACATGAAGGAAGGACCTAGTGCTTCACAACTTGCCGGTCTGTGTGAAGGTTTAAGCACAGTTGTATGAAACTCATGAGTTGGTGTCATTGTACATGTGCTGTAACTAATTTCATGTACCCTCACAGTTTTATATTAAATCCAAATTTTTAGTCCACTTATTTTGCATTGACTAAATCAAATTCACTCGTTCATTTCCTTGCTTCTTCAAATTAGAATATAACAAACAATTTCTTAGTTTTCCAATAGAAATAGGGTAGATTTTATATAACAAAACAATACAAAATAGTTATTTTCCAGATTAATATGATACACCAGATTTCAGCCTTTAGTGAATTTTGTAAGGAAGTGGTAAACAGGGATTTGAAAGAGAAATATTGATGGGCCTGGTACCAGCATTGTAATATGGTTGAATATTAACATTTTAAAAGTTTCTATCATATGGAAAGTACTTAGAGTACTTACAAAGCATTTCCCATCACAGAAAAAGGCTAAATTTAGTAACAACCAGCCTGTCATTCTGCCTCCTTTTCAGCATTCCTGCTTTTCTTGGAGGTCATTTTTAATGAGTATGTACAAGCACCTGAAAATTCAGGTGCATAACAATTAAGGTAGCTAAAAAAAAAAACCAAAAGAGAAATTTAATTACTAGTTTCTATGTATAAGTCCACTCATTATTGTGCAGTGTGTCTGCATGTTTATCATAAATAAATTACTGTGGCACCAAAGAAAAGGGATGCTTTCGTTGTATTGCAGTCATGAAACTGGATATAACATGAAGGAAAATAATTTGCTTTCAAACTTATATGTCAGTGGGTACAGTTGGAAGAATGTTATCACAATTTAGTTAGCAAGTGCTTAATTATTTCTGTATAACATTTACCCCCCATTTAATATAATTGTCTGTCTGGAGTGGCTGTTGACCTAGTTTTCAATTAATTGCAAAGAGAATAAAAAATTGCCTTTAAAGCAGTGAATTTTTTTCCACTGGATTACCCATGAAAGCTGAAATGGTGAAATAATAACTGATAAACTTTGTTTCCACCGTCAGTAGTGAACCGGCATTATTACCAAAATCTTACAGAACAATAATGGCATTAGAAAATATACAGAATGTTGAGAACAGGACTCCACAGAAAATATTGCATTTATTTAGAAGACAGAAAGAAATTCTATCATCTCCAAATATAAAATAAAAGGCTAATTTATTTGAGTATTAACTCACTAAGCTTCCTATGAAATATTATGAGGTTATTATATGATTTCCAAGAATATTATTTCCAAGAAGGAAGTGCTGAGAAAGTGAATATAATTTTGAACCTTTCGTAACTGTCCACTAAAGACCAACAATCAGTATCCCTTTCCAGTGTATAACCATTTAATCTTTCTTTTTGAAAATTTCAGGTAGCTTTAGTCTTCTTTTAAAATTTAACCGTTGAAGTAGAACGAACATGATAATGACAAGGCCCCTTCTTCACCTGAAAGGATTCAAACCTTGTAGTGTCAGAGACTGAGCTAGTCCTACATGCACCCAGAGTCAAAATACCAATCATCACTCTATAGAGTTTAGCTACCATCAGATGATATCACGATTTTATAGTGGTGTTAGTTTCATAAATTTTGAATCAAGAATTTTCATGCAAATAAGACACACAGATGGAAACTAAAGTCAGCAGATGGTAAATACTCCCAAGTACCTGTGACTTCTCTGCTGTGCATCCTTCATAATTCCTTCTAATTTTTTTAATTATTTTTTTTTCAGAAACTTCTCTCAAAGTAATGGATAGCAATTAGGTTGCTGCTGACATCTCAGAATACAGGATACCTGCATACAATTTAAGTAATATGCAGACTGTAACTTACAGCATTACAGACATTTACTGCATGCATTTCATTCAGCACTGTCATAGCTATGGACTGTATTCAGCACTTGTTAGCAAAATCAACCTCAGTTAACTGAATCTTATTTGTCTCTTTCCATTTCATTATTCACCATCATTTGTTGTTGGTACCCACACTATTAGCACCTCATGAATCATCTTAGAGTAATTTAATCAGCCAAGTTGTCCTGCCACTTTATATTGGTCAACTCATGCTGCATTGGTATAAAGTGAAAGAATAATTTAGCCCAATGACTGTAAATTAAAGGAGAGGATGCTTTTAATATAGAGTACATTCTTATTGTTTGGACTTCAAGTTGGTTTCCCTTTAGTAGGTCTTTTTTCCTGTGTAGCTCACATTGATGACAAGGGTAACAGTGGCCATTCGTAGCTATTAGTGCAGTATGGCTCATAGGTATCAACCACTGCCAACTCCCAGACTGGCTATTATTCCCCATAAAATTACTTTTAAGTCAAGCATGCCAGTATTGACATGCTTAGCCATGGACAGTCCATTATCTGCAAATACATAATAAATGTTCAGGTCTTTGTTTAAAAAAGCATTTTATTTTATTTTTTTTATTCCCAGTGTTTATCACATAGCTGGATAAGAGAAGGACTGAAGACGAGTATAAAAGAAGATCAAGGAAGAATATAACACAAGTAGGAATTCTGTACAGGCAGGTAAAATTATAAGATCTTATATCAAGAGACTTGTATGTAAGGCTTTATTCATTAACACGAGAGGTTACCCACTGGTTTGTAGGGGAAAAAAAGAACTGTGAAGAAAGCCTTAGACACCACACATGTAATTTATTTATTTTTTTTAGAGTTGATTTATGAACTTTTACAGACACCTGTAAACTACAAAATACAGTGAAAGGTACGTAATATTCCTTCCTTTACCTTGACCTTTGATCCGTCAAAAAGACAGTACAAAATGACATTTTGTAGCAGGTAGCTAACTCCTTGCTTAGTTAGGGTTATTCCGGCCCTTTTCTGCATGTGTTATATTTCAGGTGCTGAACCTGCAGTAGTGAGCCATTTCTGTTGCTTTTGACTATAAAATAATTGGCAAACAACCAAGCTCATGAGGGGTGAGTATTTCAACACTGCATTTTTCACTAACTGTTGAGGGGCATTTTTAGCCTTTAAAACCTGGAAGGTGATGTCACAGGGAAGTGGGAATTTGAAAGCATGGTGCCATAGATGAACAAAATATACTCCAAAGACATGCAAATGTTTTGCACCCGTACATATATAGCATTTAATAGTATCTGTTCTATATAACTAACTGCAAACAACAAAAAAAGGGCATTCCTAAACAGTAAGCTTTCACCCAGAAAGCAATTTTTGTTGTTTTTTCTAGGACACTAGAAATACTGATAGTATTTAGACACAATATTGAGTTTTACTTGGACAGTTTAAATCAAGGATGCTCAATTTGCAAGGCAGTTGGTGCATCAACAGTTCATGTCCATTTAAATTAACCTAAACAATGGTATTATGGAGTCAGAATGATTTAAAACCTAGGAAAAATATTTTGTCTCTTAATAGTTTTCTATAGAGAATGTTGATGAATGTTGGACCCAAACATTTCCGGACACCAGTGTTTTTCCTTTTTTTTCCTTTTTTTTTTCTTTTTGTAGCCAGAACAAATACATATGGTCATTTTAATTTTTTTTTTCTGTTTCAAAGCTGTCAGTCAACTTGTGGCAGTAGAGACTATTAGGCAAATGACTAGAACCTTCATTGCATTTTTGTGATCATATAGCAGGACTCAGGATATTAAAGGGAGATGAGGCAAAGCAGCTGAAAAGGTGTGATAGATGAGGGATTTTTCCAGCAGACTTCTGGGAAAAAAAGACCAAAGTAATAGAAAGAAGCTGTCAGCATATCAAAGTAATTTTATGTTTTGTTTTTGTATTTAGGAATACAAATCTGATAGTTCTTGTAAACAGGAAGAAAAAAAATTCTGTTTAGTTTATTGCCATAACAGTCCCTGTGCACAGGTAATCCTCTCTGATTAAGTTTTTTGTGAGTTGTTTGTTTGTTTATTTTAATAGTTAATCTTAGTCCTTCCAAACTCTCTGCTCCATATAAAAGACAATGCAAGATCTATTTTTATCTTTGTGATAGGAAGTACAGAATTCTCCTTGCTTAAGGATGATGATTTTACCTGTGTATGTTTATATGCAGTAGCAAACAAAATTATGTGTAGAAGGGAAAAAAAAAAAAGAATGAGGAAGTGATTCCACAGTTCCAGATTGTAGAATACTGCAAATTTGGTGAACTCAGATGAAGAATCTGAGAAAGAGCCAGTTCCTTACCCAGTGTGCCTTTATATCTCACCACAGACGTGATGTGTACCAAGAACAAGGGCTCTGGTACCAGAAGTTGGAGTCACAAGTAGGTATTGTCTGTGGTTTTTCAGGTATCCTTGTATTTTACTAGGAAGACAACAAGTAACTAGAAGCAGAAAGGTGTTTCCTTCTCCCCCACTAAGTGGGGGAGAGAGGAGAGTGGAAGAGTGATATCTCTGAATTCCACATGTAGAATAAGCTTTAGTATAGTTATCCGTGGGCACTATCAAAACACAAGATGTTTGTAGTTTTTGAAAGATGTATTGGATGGGGAAGCTGATTTGTATGTCATGCACATAAATTTAAAGATAAATGATGCTTCTGCTCCCAGTGGAAAAGATGTTAGAAACTTCAAAGTCGTGTATTTACTTGATCTTTCATCCTTCATTCTGAAGTCAAGGAAATGAAGTCAACTTATCTAACAATATAGATAGGCTGTTAAGCAGCAACCAGAGCCAGAAGAGTTTACTGGCAACTAATGAATAGCAAGAGAAGATAAAAATCCCAGGCGGCAGTCATAGCCCTCAAATAATCTTGTGTGAAACAGAAATGCTGTAAGTAAGAATCTTGAACTTTGAGAGTTGCAGTTTAAAGGGACAGTGCTGGAAAATTCTACAGCATTTTGTGGAAAAATAATATAATTGTTCCATAACTAACTTTTATAAAAAAATTAACACTGGATTTTTCTCATTCAAAATACTCCAGATTTTATATCCACACTTTTGCATTTTATATTTTGACTTTTCCGTTCAACAAAACCATGTAAAATCAAAATGGCTGAGTATTTGAAATGCTATGCATATGAAAATGAAACTGACATTTTCATATCTGAAAAGAGCACACTTGGGACAGGATAAAAATGTAAACATTTTAATATTTTTTTCCAGAATCAATAGAAAATTGATTTGTTGCATCTGCATAGTCTGTCTTATTCCAGTCTTATGTGTTTATATGATCATCTCAGCTTTGGGGGTTATAATGTTGTCATAGAGAGAACATTTGGGCATTGATAAATATGATTGCCATGCCTTTATCATCAGTTACCTTCTGTAGCCTTTCCAGAATACAGAGATTTTCTAAGGAGCTTTTTTATTCACTCTTAATTCATTGGTGGAAGTACTGAGTAGTTTCAGGATTTATACTGATATCTGAAGAACTCCACCATAAATATTACTTCTTGTCCTTCAATTATTAAGTTTTTGTTCTGTTTAGCTTAAGATCTGTAGCTATTTTATGGTGCTAACTTATTATCAGATCTTACAGCATTGATTCAAATGCTGTATAAGGGCTATTGCATCTGTTCTGTTACTTTAATCAACTAAATAAAATTTTGTTGAAGAGTGAAATAAGGTATTTTGACAATACAGAATAAGTGTAAATTTACTCCTGCCATATTTGCAAATATGGCTGACATTGTTTTCCATCTGTAATTTTTGTCAGTTGACTCCTATAATAGTATTTCCATATTCTCTACAGGGTTCGTGCCAGGCTAACCAGCCTGAAAAAAACTATTGTCACTCCCCGCTGTTTATTTATTTATATATTTATTTCATACTGATACAGCATTAACACTCTTCCAGGCATCTTCTTCAAGACATTTCTACTACTAGTAGTTCAGATTAGTTCAGAAATCTCTGAAGATGGAGATTTCCAGTATAGATAGGTCACTAAGACAGTGAAAGAGACCAGGGCTTATGAAACAATGCGGTGATGCATAGCTGTGCAGTCATATTTGACAATCAAGCACTAAATTATAAGAAATGTACAGTCTTTAGATTTTTGTTGTTGTTTTCTTTTAAAGTTTCTCGTTCTTATACTTTCTCTTGAAATGCATCACAATCTTTCCCATTACAACATTCGAAGACTGTTTCATAATCATTCTAAACATGAGTGCCAGATGGACTTGCCCTCAGGCCAAACATACCTTCTGTCTTGACACTTCTTTTGTTTTAATGTGTTTTTTGAAAGACTGATAGCTTTGCAGAAGCTGCAGCAGAGATGTTAATGCACTTTTTAAAGCTACACAGATCCTATGGTTTACCCTTTGCTTTCCACAACCTTCACTGAATGCACATTGGGCAGACAAATGATCAATGCATCCCTCTCACAGCAATCCTTTTCACTGTTCATTCACTTCTTATTAGTAAATTGGGAAACGCAGTGAATTTTACTTGTTAATGTAGTTCAAACAATTATCAACCTGCTCTGATGCCAAGAATAAGTGAAACAATGCAAAGGAACTCTCATAGTCTGGCAGTAACTATAAAAATAAAATTTTATAATTTGTTTAACTTCTTTACTCAATTAAGAGCATGGTAAATAGCAAATGAAAGTTGATTTCAAACTGAACTTAATATTGTCCACTCCAGTAACTATTCCAATAGCTCTATATGGTTCTAAAAACTTCAGCATCTTCCTATCGACCCTTCATCCTTACACAGTAAGTATTCTAGCTTATCTTCAGGTAGAGATGAGAATCTCAAATGCAGTTGCTCTTGAGTTGTCTGCAGCATTCCGTTCTAAGTTAGCCCACATTCACTATCATATTTGCAGCCAATGCCATCACATTTTTCCCTTCCTAGATGTTCAAATCCTGGTAAAAGTATTGTAATAATCTTCAGTAGACTTTCATCATCTGTAGCCAGCCTGTCCTGTCATGGGTTTTTCACCAAGTTAAAAAGCACTGCTGTTATGAATAAAAAGACATTCCATAGAAACAAACAAGAGGAGTTTCTGTGATCAAATTCTACAAAACCTTATTTGACCAGTTGGTACTGAGTAAATATCTTCTCTCTTTGAAGACCTGCCAGTTTACCAGGCATGCAAATGAAGGCAGTGAATTGCTTAATGTTTGTAAAATAGTTTGTTAATTTAAAGCCATCTTATTGGTGCCCTTTGCTAAAGTGCAGGCAAGAGGTAAAGAATTATAAAGAATAGCAATGACTCCTTTCTTATATTATCTGTTCCTTTTCTGAGTTCTAGAAAGTCTCCGTGGAAGACATTACTGAAATAAACCTCAATCATAAGGAATTGCTGGATTGTCTTGCCTTGTCCTATTTAAAGGCTAGATCCAGGGCCTGAGGGAGCTCGCAAGACCAAGATCAACAAGGTGAGTTTAGTTCTGGTGGTTTTTTTTTCTGAACTAGACTTGATTAGCTATTGGGACAATACATTTTTGTATTTTGAAGCATCTATAGCTTTTAAAAAATACCTGTAAATGCATGATTTTTAACTGTACTACTGTCTTTACAACCCTAAAAGGTCACATCTATTATATTCTGCAGTCAAAGCAGCTCTGCAGGGAATTTTATCTCTGACATATGCCAAATTATGCAGAATCTCATCCATCTAATTGCACACCATGTACAGTGACTTTTAAAGAATATTTTTAGGCCCTGAGACTGATACTAACCTTTTAAACGTGCTCAATCCCTTTGATGTGCCACCTCCTATCACCTGTTTAAATTTTATCTTGTATGACTGTTAAAAATGAAAGCAAACAAACAAAAAATACACTGAAAAAAAGCCAAATAAACCCAGCTTGACTGATTTCTTTGTGTAAAAGCACAGAAAAATCTGCACCATCCATATTCAGGTGAAAAGATTTTTTTTCTCTGAACAATCATGTTACGGCTCATCATGTCATTAAGCCAACTATGGCTTAATTCCAGTGCCATCTTCTACATGAGATTCAAAACTGTTAGCACATTCCTGTAGTATTTCCAGAAAATATCTTCCTGCGTGGCCTCAGTGTGTTCTTGTACTCTTGTACTGCTAAATATTAACTTGTAGGACCATCTTTTGTATGGGTATTCAAACTGTCATATTGATTTTTGTCTCTGAGTAAAAAGTGCTGAAATGTACATTTAGTTCTGAAGGAATCTTCACTGAGATTAAAAGGAGTACATAGCAGATATCAAATTTCAGTGGCAGATGAGGCTTTCGCTCACAGAATTTTCTGTAAAAATGTCTGCCAGTATCTTTCCTGTACTTTTAAGAAATTTAGAAATTAAACTTCAACATGTGACAAGGCATTAATTACTGCAATTTATACTTTTAAGAAAATTATATGTGCCTACATATTTTATTTGTATAAAATGTTCACAGAGAGCTCTAATGAGTTTAAATTTACCTCCTTTTTGTTCAGCTTCTGCAAAACTGAAATTACTGTACATTTCAAACTCTGACTTATCTCTCTTCACATTAGAGGTTACTGGTCAGCATAGATTCCTTAAAATAATGCTTATCCGTCAAGAATTGTGGACTTCTCAAAATCAAAGAAGCCAAGCAAAGTTTACATGGAATATGATTGCAAAAATTTTGATCCCAGCCACGATATGAGGGCTTTGTATTTAAAACAGGAAAATGGTTTCAAATGTATAATTTCTTACCTGCACCCCAAACAAACGAACATAAATATCTGCCAGAATCTGTGAGAATTAAGAGTCGAAGAAGCTTTCACAGCTCCAGTAAAAATGTTTCTTCTACATTAATCTTCCTCGACTTTGTGTGTGACAATCACAAGAACTAGATTTGTGGATTTTTTTTCTGTCATGCGTATATGCGTATATTTTCTGTCATGCGATATTTTTGGTACAAATTTAACAGGAGTAGAAATATTTCAAAGTGTTAGCAGTTTGCTTTTAGTAATATTAATCCCTAAAAAACTTACCCTCCATACAATGAAATGAAGTAACTTTGAAGTCCCTTGTGCTAATACATGTTTTGACAGAGGTGCAATTCAGAGAAAAAACTACATGTAATTTAGTGTGGGACTCAATATATTTATGTAATTAGTTAGACTATAAATTAACAAACTACAACACTGCCAGATAGCTTCAGTGACTAAGACACCACAGAGAAAATGTTAACTGTTCTTTTTCCTAAAAAATATCGTGTGGTTAATAAGGATTGAATAGCACAAACTATAATTTAAAATGTGTGAAAGCTCTCTAGTACATACACCAATTCATACAGTACATTCTTCCTAACACCATTTAGGATTTTACATTATTATCTGCTCCATAAGGAGAACTCCAGCCACGTACAACAACGTTAGTTATGCCAAAGTGGAGCATTTGCCATGTTTCTTCCTGCAGACAGGGACTATACAAGGGTTCACAAACAGAAAAGTGTATAATTCAGAAATGTAAAGGTGAGTATTTTTTATTTGCTGTTCATGCTCATTTTAAAGTGAGTTTATTCAGACTGGAGTGCATTTCATTATTACATTTTAGAATTACTAAGAAGAAGGATATTTCCTCTTTAAAGCCCCCTAGAAAGAATAACTACAAGGGTAAAGGTGATGTGATATGGTTAATAAATATCACCATATGTGTGACTACTGAACATCTTTAAAGGCATTCAGAAAAAGCCATATTAAACATCAAGACTCCTTAAATTCCCTCGATGTCTGTGTTTGGTAAGGAGATGTCTGAAGTTCTAATCGATCCTAAGAACTAATGAACAAGTAGACTATTTTCCTTCCAGTTCCAATAAAACAATAATAGAAAATTCTTTCTTTAAGCTCACCTTGCTGCCAAACACCTGAGTTCAATCGGTGCTATCCCATGTGTGTTTTGTTATAGTATTTAAAATCTAAATAATCAAGATAACTGTGTCCAGAGGTGTTTCTGTTTCAGGCAATTGTTATTTCCTACTTTAAGACTGACTTGGTTGTTTTTGCAAAGTAATCGAATTGTTAAAAACATATTTTATTCTCATACTTAAACAGTTTAATTCTTCAGAAAAGCAGTAATATCTTCTATGCTGAAGGAGAAACTGTATTTTTTTTTTTTTAATTTATTTACACAGATGTAAGTCCAGTAGTATTTCAGATGTACATATTCTGGAAAATAGTTGATTGGAAAGATTAATATCTGTGTATTGGCTTGCCATTTCTGAAGAAACATAATACCATATGTTTACATGGCAGAAGTTAATAAATGATGGCAAATTCCTCTAGGCATTATCAAACTGTGTGAATTTGTGTATCTAATCAAATATTTATTAGCTGCAGCCTCTTCCTACACTGATTTCTCTTTTCATTTATTGCTCTAGGCCTTTCCGCACAACACTAAGGTGATACTCATGGGCATTTGACCCCTAAAGAAAGGCTATCAGTATGAAATAACCAACTTCAAAACCTCTGGCTGCCTGAATTTTAATTTTTGTTGGTTTTTGTTTTTGTCTTTAAGTAAACTGCCACTCCATTTAATTGTCTTTTCTAGCTCATTTACTTGAACTATATTGAAATTAAACAGAAACAAAATTTAATTGTCTATACTGATAATAATAAGAATTTCTATTAAATTGTGTCCTAAGCTTTTTATACTTTTATGTAAGCCCTTCTCAATGCTGTATACAAAAGTGATTTGTTCTGATTCTTCATTCAGTGTTTACTGTCTTGGTAGAAGTCTGCTCTGTATTATTTTCCTTTTCCATAAATGTATTAGATACGCAACAGATTTATTGCACTGAACTTGTCTGAAACTTTGGAACCAGTAGATGTACCAGTAAGGCTTGTGGGAGACTGATAGTTGCATAAAATGAAATGTCAATGAAAAAGAAGGAAATTTGTGCAAATTTCCCAAACAATACTGAGCCACCATTCAGTCTTTTGGGTGTGATGCCTTATTTCAACGCAGTTGGCTCAGAGGAGGTGCTTTGTGCTACTGAGCCAGCAGGACCAGCGTCCACTGCATTACAGGAGCATGAAGGAATGGGGCATCTCCTGTTTCCCCCCATGACCTTCAGCACTTTGCTGCACGAGGAAGTTCTCCTTTACTCAAAGATAGCCTTATGACAACATCTGGTTCTACAATGTTATTTTCAGAGTTTTGTTTACCCTGTCATATTGTATAGATTTATAGGATGGAGAATCATCTTCTGGGCTGTGATCAAATACGCTTTGCAACAAGACTTTGCTTCTCTCAGCACCGTACAGGAAATTGCCAGGATCTCTTTTATAATTTGAACATCTGTCCTTGAACATCTACTTTAAAACAGATTTTAAAAAAAAAGAAAAAGTGATTTGCTCAGGAAAATATAACTTCTGTGGGTTTTTCTTTATTTCAGTAGGGGCATAAGAAGCTTTGGAGGAACCTGTTTTCACTTGTTCTGCCATAGGAAATGGTATGTATATAGAGAAAACCAGAAGTACTAGTTTCTCATTCTGTTCTCTTTAACGTCCCTCATAGATTTTCCATTTACCTCAGAATTGTAGGCCAAAACAGGCCATGCAGGCCTTGTGTAAATAATGTTCTTATATGATATCCCATGCTCTCTAAAACAAAGACATCTTCAGAACTAAGCTAAAATTCATACTCTTGCAGAATGCAAACAAATGCACGTGGGCAAAATAATTCTGAATTGTAACTTAGAACACCACACGTTTAATAAAGAGCAGTAAGGGGAAAGTCTCAGGTGGGCACAAAGTCACAGACTTGTGAGATCTCTGTATTTATTTAGATTTATACTAATAGATGAAGAGGTGTCTACACTAAGCCCTGGGCATCCTTGGCAATCACAAAAAAAACATAAGCAACATAAAGAATGAAGCACCCTGCAGCAGTCTTTGCCATCCACAGCACTGTGTATTAGACCTTACAGCAGCAGGAAATGAAGAGAAACCAAGCCTCCCTCATTCCCTTTCACCCTGACCACCCTTCCAAAGAGAAACTTAAGTGCAGGATGACATAATGCATATAATATATCTGTTTGGTTTTTTTAATTACTGAGATATTATTCACACAAGATTCCCTGTGCACACATATACAGTCTTGTGCGAAATCTGAGTAACATTAGTTTCCATTTCATTTGTTCTGTGGTAATGAAAAACAAATCCCCAACAAGTAATAATTTGGCTAATAACTTGTTATAGATTCTTACACAGTGTTTGATGTGATAATTTTTTTGGTTGGTTTTTTTTGGTTGTATAATCATTCAAACATGCATATGGACAATTGATGTAACTAGAAGAAATTTAATATCATTCACAATATTCCTAAATTATCCGTTGAAGATAAAGAGCTCTCACCTACATTATTAAACCAATTTGGAGAAATCTAAATTTTAAAACTGATTTTTTTAATAAAACAATGGTTAACAACAACTAATGTTGTTCCATTAACTTGGCCCTGGACACTTCTATAACTGGGGCAATATTTAGGTATTAAGGAGTACTATGTTTCAGGTTCTGAATTATTTAGACCTGCTAAACCATTGAAATTGGCAAAGCTTTGTCCACTGCACTAGTCAAATATCTAGAGTGTTGCTGGTTTGTTGTTGTTTTTCCAAGTTGGGAAGCTAGTTGATCATATCGTTAAGCAACTTCATTAAGAGTTGAATTAGAAGAATACTTACCTCTTACCAGTTATCAGTCCAGTTTTTACACAGAGCAAAATTTCATAATTCCCTCCTGGGAAGTGCTTTGGTATGCTGATTGTTTCCCTTGTTTGCTCTTTCCTTCCACATTCTGAGAAGAGGCATGAGGGAACCATGTGACATTTAATGTCACTGCATGAAGTTGAGTCAGTTATGTGTCTTTTTGCTATTTTATTCTAAAGGGGTTTTTTTGGGTTTTGATGTGCACTTGGAGAAAGTAACTACTGCACACAAGCTGTGAAGGTGTCTAAGATTACTCCTTTTTCATCTAAACACTTATCTCTGTTTGAAAACTATATAGAATGAGATTGAATTTTTTTACAATTATTATCACCTGTTTAGTTAAAGCAACCAAGTAAAAAGGTTTGTAACAAAAATTTTAGGACTTAAGCATTTAGAGTGAATCAAAATGTCTGAGTTTGAAAGCATTACAGAAAACAATGCAGAGTAAAGGTTAAAAAAAAAAAAAAAGGCTTGTGTCAATAAACAAGGAGCTGACTGATAACAGTAAAATGAGTAAACTGTGGAATGTGCTTTTTTGCAGCAAGACTAGAAGGGTTATGTTTCAGTAGGATCACACATGGATCGATAGTCGTACAGTAACCCTCACTCTGAGAGCAGGAAATGGCAACATAGTTATAGCACTTCCCCCTTGTTATCCCAACAGAAAGACAGACTGTTCTCATATAGATACCAAACTAGAGAAAACAGAAACAGTGAACTGTAACCTGGCCTCAGAATGACAGAGGTCAAAGTAAGCGAGATTCTGAAGCAAAAGACTGTGTCATAATTATTTGACATGTGAAACGGTTTAAAAAGCCAGTCCAAAAACTGGTTCATTATTAGCAATTAAGAGAAAAACCTAAGAAAGCAAGGTCTTTGTACTAGCCATCCTGTGTCTCCATGCTTGTACAAGAGATCTTGACCAAACCACAGAGATCATGGCAAGACCAGAGATACACACATCTTGGAAAATACAAGAATATGAGTGAATGAAATACAAGAGAATGAAAGTGAATGACTGGAATCTGTTTTGTTTAAAAGAAATGTCACTCTCCCCTTCCATAAGGTTTTAAGCTGAATTTTGTGACAGTAAATACCTGCAAAAGCAGGCACTTTTTGTTTCCAGAGACCTGTTTGCATTTTATGAAGTGTGCAATATTTTTGTGTCCACCAAGGAAGCTAAGCCAAATTTTATTCCAATATCTTTATTTTCTTTCTTTCTCTAGAGATCCCAATGTGCTTTGCTTTTCATACAGAGAAGGAGAGATGATAGCTAAATGACTTTATGCACCTGTTTACATATGATACCTTGTCTCTAGGCAGATTACTTTGGAATTTAAGGGAAGATTTTTAAAGGCAATTCGGTATCTAACTCAACTGAGAAAACCACAAGAATTTTATTAAAGAAATTGATAAACACTTGCTTTACCATAAGGAAAATGCATTTTATTTCTTTTTTGTTTGTTTGTTTTTGTTTTTCTAATATGAGCCGATGTTTCTAATGAATGCAATGCAGTAACTGCTGTAAAAAATGTTTTCACACTGAAAGCTTACTTTCTTCTATACCATTGTAATTATAGAAGAGAGGGAAAGTAGAATTTGGGTTGTAAATGCAAGGAGGCAAACGCACTCTTATCTTGGCATTGTCCATCATATTTATTTACAAGCATGAGGATAACATTTGTCAGTATTTTGAGACTTTTGTTACATAGGCTGTTAAGCTTTCTGAATGCAAACACTGATGACCGTTATATGAATGGTAAAAGTAGTGTGACTCAATATATTGTATAAAGCTGGGTTTAGATTATTGATGTTATTTTAAATCTGAACTGATTTTTTTAAATTTGCACTTTAATTGGGGAGCATTTTTGGGAGAAAAACAAAAATAAATTCCACTTTATTGCTGGAGCTGCATCTTTAGTCTGTGGAGAAAAAAATATGTTAGAGGGAGAGAATGGAGTTCACTTTCATTTTCCTCCCTCATCACTTTTAGCTGAATCAAAGAAGACAAAATAGAAGTTGAGGTGTTGGATGAAGTCTCTTGCCACTTGGTCTTCCAAAACAGAGGCCTACAGGTAATTTGGAAGTTATAGAACTAACCATTTGCTTTCCATCCATCTCCTATTGGTTTAACAGAATCTCCTGAATGATTCGTTTCATGCTCATTCCTGGAAGCATTTCTAGAAGAAACCAGCTCCAAGAACAATATGGATTCTCTGCCTTTTACACTGTTCTGGCAGCAAAAATGATGTGGAGAGCTGAACTAACAGGTCACATTCTTAGTTTGCAAAAGTTTTGCCAAGAGATGTTGCAGATATAACTATTTTAGCAATCACGAGGTGGTGGTGAGATTAGGGAATACATTTTCAGGCAGCTTTGTGCTAGAGGCTGGTCTAATCAAAGATTGGGAGAATGGCATAGCTTAGATTATTTGGGGTCTTGTCCTAGATGAATTTTAGATAGACCTGGTATCCTTGTCCCAGTTTCTTCATGGACACTCAAACCAGGTCTGTGGACTTTTGATAATGAGACTGGCCTGACTAAGCACTATCAAAGTAGGTGGGATAATTCAGTAACTTTTGTTTTCTGTATAAGATCTGAACTTTATAGGAAAAATTTGCTAGAATTCTTAGAGCAAGAGATGCAGAGAGTTTTGTTCCCATCACTTTCTCCCTGTGGTTTGGGTTTTGTTGTTGTTCGGGTTTTTTGTGGTTTGGTGGGTTTTTTTGTTTGTTTTGGGGTTGTTGTTGTTAGATTTGGTGGGGTTTTTTGGGGGGTGGGTTTTGAGGGGGGATGTTGTCCCTGAGGTGTTCTTACGGTTTCTATTCAATTGTGTTTTATTGTAATTCTGTAAAGCAGCACTCCACATTGGGGTTTCTAGTGTTTCTTTCTTGGTAATGTATAGATGACTGAGTAATTTTGGATGAGCACACAATACAGTGCAAGGCTGTGTAGATATACGTGTGCTAGTTCTGAACCAGTAATCATAGGTGGTAGGAGACCCTTAAATATAATATATATTCCAGGAAGAAGGCAGCATTGTAATATACTGTCCTCAGCCAAGCTATCTACATCTGGTAAAGCAGCACACAGTTGTGATTATTTTGTTGTTAAAACACAGGCTATTATTTGTATACTTAAGTGTTCTTTAAATACATTAACATGGTTCACTGGGTCTCTACTGTCAGGCACGGTCTAGACTCACAAATGCCCTGTGGAATATTAAAAATTGTGTTTTGATGGTGCAGTACACTGGCGCTGCACAGAAGTGAATTATTATCGAATCTTGCAGGATAATATAGATTTGGTCCCAATTTGTTAATTCATGGTGAACTTTGCTCTGATAAAATCACTCCTGTATGTCTTTATTTGGAAAATTAGGGATACTATGGCCTCAACTACTATCAGGGTCCAAGCAGTATAAGCAAATTTCTGTTTGCTTGGAATAACATCAAGAAAGTTAAAATCTTATATTACAGTGTGAATGAAAATGTGAATTTCTGTAATTAGGAACAAAAGCATATTAACCTTAAATGAAGGTCATATTCTTACAAGGAGATTTATAATGAAAGTGGCAAGTACACCTGCTGCTGCAACATCATCCTCTGAACTGTACTGTATATAAGCTGTAGTAATGACTCATGGGTTTTGTGGGGTTTTCTAATTAATTCAATGATGGGTGAAATCACTTATGTCTTGCTTTTATTGTCTCTTTGTGACATTTGCCACATAACTACAATCTTTTAATGTTTCATAGGATCTCCCAACTATCTTATGTCCTCAGTAGTGGTCAATAGCATTATGATTGATTCTTTAAGAAAATTAGATCATAGCATTGCAGCACAGACTCCTAATGTCCAAAACTCTAAACTGTAGTACGTCAGCATTTCCCAGATTTTCAAGGGAAAGTCTTGTAAATTAAGGATTTATAACCGGAGTTGCATTGCCATCTCAAATTGCTTCTTTCATCAGATGTAAAAAAGTAGTATTCTGAACATCAACAATTTTTTATTATTCTCAGGCAAGAAAATTTGTTTATGTAAGTTTGAAGAATATTGATATAATTCTATTTCTGGCATATATCCAAAATAGAAAAGTATGGTCCTCTCAGTGGAACTAACAGACTGACCAGAAAGGGTTAAAATTATATCAGGTCAGAACTAGCAACTGCACAGACCTAGCAGCTTTGAAAAAAAATCTCAAAATTAAATAATTTCAACTGTTTCAGTTTACTGTGATACAGCAAACGATGTGTAAAATAATTACTTCCCTTAAAGATAAGTTCTAAGTGAGACAGACAGCCACAATATGTTTTCTCACTGTAGTATCTGTTAATTGTACATCTTTGATATCAGTTTGAAATTAGATAGTTCTAAGATTGAAGGAATATCCTCTGTCTTGTCCAAAACCCATGGCACATACACACAGGGAGTAACTGATGCCTGCATGTTTTCGACTTTTGGGTTGGATCCTAATCACACTTTTCTCCTTTCCCAACAAAGATTTTGGCCAACTTCATCTTGTTAATTTCATTTGACTCCATTTAAATCACTGCTTCAGGATGATGTGATGTTTGTCAGCACTTTCTTCATAATTCCCTGTGTTGTTCTAATTGCTGTAGTACTGTCCGAAATTTCTAACAGGTGACTCCAGTCAGATCTTTCTTTGCTGTTTACAGCTTCACTGATATTAAATCTTTGGGGAAGGAATATTCCAATTTATTTTTTTGAAAATGGTCCAAAGAAATCACAAAGTCTGAAGAGAGTAGTGTGAGAAGTAGATGTCTAATATAAAGGCATATTAAGTGGCAAAAAGATTAATAAAGCTGGCAGACTGTTCAGCAGGAAGATGCCTTTTACTTTGTTATGAAGTGTTACGGATGTCTTCTGGACTTGGCAGAACTAATGGCTAAGAGTCAGGCCTGTTATATATATAAGGTATTACGTATGTGTAAGATTGTTGGAGAAAACCAATCAAGAATGGAACCTTCATTAAAATGACAGCTTTTCTTAATCAGTTCCCTTCACGGCTGTCTTATTCAAAGGGTACAAGAATGATAGCTGACCTTCTGGATATAAAAATGACATTTAAAAATATGAACAAAGTCCAAATTAATTCAGTTATAAAAGGAAAATGCATTATATAATTTCTTTGTCTTTGGTATTACTGTTCTGCAGTGATAACCTGTCTCAGTTGAAATCTGTTGGAATTTGCAATTGATTTTAACTCATCAAAATACGCCATGTCCTGACTTTGGAAAAAGACTGACTGAAGAGCCACTCTGGTGGCTAAGATATGCTCTTGCAAAACGAGAGACATAGGTTTGAATTCACACAGGCTAAGGAGAACAAAACCACAGGTTTTATGCTTTTGAACAGATTAGCCTGATTGGTGAGTTTTGTGAAAGGCAAATATCATCAGCCAGCCAAGTTCCAGAAAAAGTGAGTCCAGATTCATTAAGTCCTCTTACAGACCTTACAGACTGAGGGGAACCTGGGTGCTGGAAATAAGTCAGATCAACTGTGATAATCACAGCTAATGTGGTAGTAGCAGTTGTCCACAGACCTCATCTGAGAATGGGATAATAAGCTGGAATCAGTGTTTTGATTTTTGTCCCTGCCCTATTAACCTTGTGCTGCAACCAGTTAATTTATAACAGAGAACAGGCCTGTTTGGAAAATTCATGATGGAACACTTCCATCAAGCAGCATTGCTTTGTCAGGAAAAAAAAATAAAAAGGAAATGTAATTGTTATCAATATTTTGAATGAAACATGAGCAACTTCTAATAAAATCCTGTTTAGCTTCCCATTAACTCACCTGACCATCCATTTTTCAATCATAAAAGTACAAACCCCCACTTTTTAAAGCCCCCAGTACCTTTAATAGAGAGAACTTTTTTGGAGCCATTTTATCAATGGTCTAGAGCAAGAGATTCCAAGGCATAATAATCTAAAGGCCATGTTGAATAGTGGCCATGGAATTGCACAGCAGAATTCTCACCAAAAATCTTTTGAAATTTATATATTCCAGCTTCTGGAATATGCTTTCAGAAGAATATTTGCTATTTCTGAATTTCTGCTTTCCTAAGAAGAAAAATGAAGGACTTTTCTAATATTTTTTTTCTTCCAGATTCTTTAAGGTAGAGAAAAGGCTGTTGGGTTTTACTCTACTCTTATGACTAGATTCTCATTTTTGACAGAGCAATGTACTAACTCAGTTATCATAACAGATTTTTATAACTACCTCTTTAATCTTGTCCTTGATAATTACAATAATCACCATCAGTTTTGTGGGCTTGTAAATGTGCAGAGATTAGTGCTGTATCTTCTCCTACCTATTGTGTCTAACATTATCTTTAAAAAGGCATTGGAGAGAGGATGTGGTAGTAATTTCACTATAAAGAAATCTGTACTTTGTTAGAATATGCTTTAACTAAATTCCAAAGAGCAGTAACTTTTCCTCGCTTGCTTGCTTCTGTAGCATAATCTTTTACTAAGCCAATGCTTAGTGAAAAAATCTTCTGTGACAGGTAAGAACTGCTCTTACTTTACAGCTGCAATATCTATAGGAGGAAAGGGAAATTCCTGCTCTTTTAAAGCAATGTCTGTTAATGACAAATACATCACTTCATATTGAGGGTTTCTTTTCATTAGTTAAATCAGCCAATAAACTATGGAAATATTTGTTCTAAATCTGAATATAATTATAAGCAATGTATACAAGTTGCTGTGTTGAGAAAATATTCTAATATGTTTTTCTTTTATGAAGCAATAGTAGAAAACAGAGGAGAGGGGCAGAATCTAAACCAGCAAATCCTTAAGTCATAGTTCCAGCAACAAATTTTGATGTGGTGAAAATCAGTATATGCAATGGAAATTACTCCAATATGAAAACATTGATCTTGTGGAGTTTTGTTTGGGGTTTTTTGGGTGTTTGTTTTTTTTTTTCCTTATTTTTCATCAAAATCACTGTGCCAGTGCAGAATATAACATGTTAGTGTATTGATTTGAGTTTCTCTACTACCCAACCAGCCACAAGCCAGCAGTGTATTGTAATGACAGCAGGTCATAGCAGTGTGTATCCATTGTTTCTAACACAGTTTCTTCTAAAATAAGGCCTATTTAGGTCTGAAGCAACAGATTTGTTTATTTTTGCCAGCTACACTGTATTGTTAAACTAGCATTTTTCAAACTCCTTACTGACAAAACCTCTGGAGCATAATTTAAGACTGGATCAAGTTTCAGATAAAAGTTTTCTCATATTTTTGCTAATCTAGAGGTACAAACTCCAGTCATTGTTCTTTTTCCAGTAAAGTGCAAGACATAATTAAGGAGAGCATACATGTGTGAAGTACTGAGTACAGCTTGCTAAATGTCTTAATCATGTTTATTCCACTGTGAGGCATTTGCTAATCAAATGCAGATAATTTAAGTTATTCTAGGTCTATCTTTAGATGTAAATAAATAGATAAAGAGGAAAAGGCCATGAAGTATTTTATACTCATGAAGTAGTTTATACTGTATCTCAAATGTGACTTGCCATAAAATTAGCATAATAGTTTTGGATTACTAACACCTTCCCTCTCCAAAATATACTAATTTATTGCAATGGAAAAATTGACCTTATTTGTATAAAGGTTTCAATATCTTGGCTTGACACATTTTTCAAATTAACAAAGCCTTGGTCCATACATATATTTTTTTTCTATATAGTTTCCATTTTGCATAATTGCATAGTAATTAATACCTTATAAACAACTACGGCAGCTGTATCCATTGCAGCAGAGATGACAGAGCTGTGTTGCTGCGTTTGGCTTTTTAGTCTAAAGCCATTTAAAAATGGCTAATGGAATTTCATTTTTCACCCTGGTATTTAAACGATGATAAATTTCCCTATTAAAGATCCCTGACATTCTGATATGAGAGTAGATTAAACTGAGTGACATAAGCCTCTGCCCTCTTGTGGCAGATCAGGTTGGTGAAGTAAGCTGACACTTAGGGAATATTTTCTTTAACTTCAATAGGGTTTCTACAAAATTATACGAAGTTTTAAGGGTTCAGTTCCAAAGATACTGAAATCTTCATCTACTCTCAGAGTTTCCTATTGGAGCAAGGCCCATGGAGTGAAAATGAGTGTCCTTTCTGATTCAGCTCTGTCTTTCAAGCTCTGCTTTGACTATTGGTATTTTCAATTAAAAAAAAAAAAAAAAAAAGTCCCTGTGTTACAGTGATGGGTGGAGTTCTGTTTGCTAAAGGTTGCTCAGACATTCTGCACCTTCTCTACTGACACTAATCAAGCTGGTTTGTCATATTAAATATCCTGGCATCCCTGATTACACCACTCAAATCATCAAATACAGGAAAAAGCCGTTAACAGCTCAGTCCCATATTCTATAGTTATCAAAGAGAGTCAGCTGAAGGGGTATTTAATCGAGGTGTACTGCAATAAAAATGTTAGAGAAAACTAGTGCAGGAATGTACTTGTATTACAAGGAGCCTAAGGAGTGTAATTTGGACATTTTGGCAAGGAATGTCTTTTTCAATGTCTTTCAAGGCACTTGCTGATTCAGCAAATTCCATTTCTTATTTTGAGCTTCTGACAGTTTGTGGGTGGCTAACCATGAACAGAAAAGGTGTAATAATAGGAAGAGGGGAGGGGCACAGTTGTGAGCAGAAGGGTCATGAGTAATTTGTGGACACAAGCTAAGAAGCTCTGGGTAAATCAAACAGCACAGGAGGTTACAGTAAATGAGTGATAATGGTTAAAATGTAGCAATACAGAAAAATGTAGCTAAGGGAGACTGGATGTCAAGTTTTGCTTGTCTGTGCAGAGCTGCTCTTATAAATCACTCTTGGAACCAGATCAGAAGGGTCGTTTTAGCTCTGATTAAGTATCATAAAAAGCCGAGAGACTTCCTGAGGGAAGAGAAATAGATAAGAAATGATCTGTAAAAAGAAAAATATAATCCAGAAAAACACCACCAAAAAAACTCTACAGGTTTGGCAAGTAGGAAAAAAAGCTCTGGCTAAGTATAATGTTGTAGTAGTATAATGTTGTAGTAGTATTTACTACCTTGAAACTTTGTAGATTTGAACTACATCAATTAGTTCTGTTTCAATCTTGTGTTCAGTGCTTTAAGATCAGAAATCCCATCTATTTAATTTATTGTGACATCCGTTTAGCTGTTGATTGCTTTTGCTGGCAATATGCACAGGTGCAAGAGTCTGCCTGCTACCCAGGTTTTGAGCTCAATAGTGCAGAGATGTCTCCCCCAGATGCCTTAGTGGCCACAAAGTATTATGATATGCTATTGTATTTAAATACTGACAGAGATATCGACCATAAATAAAACTAGATGGTATTCAGATATCAGATTGCCAAAGAAAAATGGCTGTAAACAAAGTAGCACAAAAACAACAAAAACAAACAAACAAAGCACACAAAAACCCCCCCAAGCCATAACAAAACAAAACCAACCAAAAATCAGAAAAATACAACATAAAAATAGGAAAGTAAAAATATACATGTTCTTAAAATTTGAAGGCCAGATTAAAAATGTAAAAAACATCTGTCTATGCCTTTGTAGTACAGTATCTGCTGAATGTCATAGCCAGTCAATACCAGGGAATATTCCAGGAATCAATCAAAAGAATACTATTGATCTGGGAATATATCAAAGAAAATAACAACAAAAAGTGGAAGAGAGGACAATGGAGCTTTGCCTGGTGTTTGTTCAGTGTTTCTGCTGTTGTCTGTAATGGATGGCACCCTTAATGCCTTTATATTCCAACCTTGCTGCTTTGCCTTATAGAGTTTTAGATATCTTGGCATCAAAATTATTATCTCCCAAACAAATAATAATAGAAAAGTGGGGAGAAAAAAAAAAAAAAAGGTGGTATGTGCACAGACTGAAAATATGAAGAGCCCAGGCTGACAGAAGAAAAGAAGGCATTTGAGTGGGTGTTGGGAGTAGGTAGGAAAGCTGCAGAAAGATGTGAATGAGAGAACAGGAGAGCTAGGATTCACAGAATCACAGAATCATAGGGGTTGGAAGGGACCTCGAAAGATCACCTCGTCCAACCCCCGTGCCAGGGCAGGATCACCTAGAGCACATCACACAGGAATGTGTCCAGGCAGGTTTTGAATGTCTCCAGTGAGGGAGACTCCACAACCTCTCTGGGCAGCCTGTTCCAGTGCTCTGTCACTCTCACAGTAAAGAAGTTTTTTCTGGTGTGATGAATCACTTGTGTTTGCAATGAACTTGGCCCTACCAAACCTATTAGGGTTATGCTGTCTTATGCATTTAATTTAAAACAAAAAAGAAACATTGTGGATTAGAATCCATGTAGTTATGAGGATATTTATTATTAAATCCCACTTTTTAATGTTCTTTGTGAACTGCTACTGTGGGCAGACAGCCTACCATTTCTCAAACATCTGTTTTGAAAGATTTGTGAATATTTGCTTACAGTAGCATGTATTCAACATTTAAGCACTTTCAGCAAATCTTTGAAACAATTAGCTTATAATGAGCAGCTTCCATGGTAGCAAACTATACTAAAATGCTTACAAAAACTTTAAAGTGTTAAAACTCTAACTTTAACAAGAAAAAGGCCACGTGATCATCAGCTCGCTCTTGGAAGCTGATGATGCCTTGAAACATCAACTCTTCTCATCTAAATGAACCTAATCTGTAGTTTGTAACTTCTGGTCACTTTGCAAAATGAAAAAATGCCTAAAAGGGATTTACCACAGTTCATTTCAACTGTTCTATTGGAGGTATTGCTTCACATCAAATATGCATCAGAGGGAGTTATTGTAAGATTATTACAAATTTAGAAAGCAGCAATGCTATGACAAGCGCATAGCTGTTTAAAACCTACATTTTAATTATTATTTTAATCCATACCTCTGCATCCTTAAAACTGAATGTTAACTTTCAGGACTCCAGCATCTGGGTGGTCTGCCCAGCACTCCTTCTGTTGTGCTGGACACTGGGCAATTGCATAGTATGAGATGTTGCATGCCATGAAGAGCTGATACTTCAGATAGACGAGAGATGAAGAAAATATTACTAAGGGATTACACATGAAGAAGTGAGAGCCAGACAGAATACATGTCCTTTTGTAAGACCACATGGCTTTCTAGCCAAAATAAGAAATAAACCTTGTTCTGATGTGTTGATCTATAAATGTTGAGTCACAACAAAAATTACTTAAAGCATTGACAGTAGGTATGAGATGTCAGTGATCTTTAGCAGAATGTAAAACTTGGTCCTCATACACAATGTTTCTTGGCATAGGCAAGGTGAGTTTTAGCATTATCTAAAATGAGAATAGGATTTCAGCCACTCAGTTCACCACAAATGTTATTCATGTTTTAATCTTTGGAAAGAAATGAAAGGTTTTCCAGCAGAGAATTTTATTGGTTGTTCAGAGTTTGAGATACATCCCCTTTAGTTAATGCTTTAATACCTTGGATCCAAACATCTATAGGCCCACACAGGAATTCTATCCAGAATCAGATCCTGTTTTCTTGAGAATTCAAGCATGCTGCATAACACATCTGCTAGTAGGATATGGAAACTCAAGACCATTCATCTGTTATTGATAGACCTCTTGGTCCAGAAGTAGCCACAGTGCTCTCAGTAACAAGAAGCAATTTCTATCATGACTTCAGTGGCCTTGTGCATTTCTCTTAATTGCTTCACTCCAGCATCCTCTGTCTTTGTTCCCTATGTCTTATGTGAATTGCAGTCTCATGGATCATATACTGTGATAGTGAAAGATACTGCATTTGTGAGAAAGTAATGAAAACTTAAAAACATTCATTTAGAAGACAGACCTGAAGTCCAGACATTTGGAAGTGGCTCCTTTTTTCCTTAGTGGTCAAACACATTTTAAATACTGTTGTAAAATATACATTTAGGACCACAGTGATAACATGTTCCTTCACTTTCTCTAAATAACAAAAGAGTTCTTGCAAATTGTGCAGATTTTAAAGACATAAATCAAATAACTGATGGATTCCAGTACCTGAAGGGGGCCTACAGGAAAGCAGGGGAGGGTCTTTTTACAGGGGCTTGCAGTGAGAGGACATGGGGTAATCGTTTTAAGATGAAAGAAGAGAGATTTAGGTTAGAGATCAGGTGTAAATTCTTCAGTGTAAGGGTGGTGAGACACTGGAACAGGCTGCCCAGAGATGTTGTGGGGGCTCCATCCCTGGAGGTGTTCAAGGGCAGGTTGGATGGGGCTCTGTGCATCTGTTCTAGTGGAAGGTGTCCCTGCCCATGCAGGAGAATTAGAACTCGATGATCTTTAAGGTCCATTGTTCTCTGTGATTATCTGCATAATTGCCCATTGTATTCAGTGTATTTTAGTAATATTCTAATTGCTATTATGTTCCTGAAAATGTCATATTTCTAGTCAGTGTCAACTGATGGTATATGTGCTTGGCATCATAAATTATATATCATATGAAAGAATTTATACTTTGCTAACTTGGCAAATTTGAGGGAGGGGAAGAATCTACTTTTTAAAAAATTATATTTTAAGTATCTTAGTATTGCTTTAGACTATGGTTTTGCACACGTAATGAAATTAACATCTCTGAATAAATTGTGCAAAATGACCCAAAAGACTACTTGACCAAAATGCCCTGTGAATACATTTACTTTCAGCTTTGAGTGTCTGCATCCACAGCAAATAGAAGAATAAGGTACTTAGTAACAATTTTTAAAAGCATAATAAGAGAAATAAGCTGTGGTCATATTCAGCAAAAATTCTGAGGCTGGTTCTTCTTCTACTCGTAGGTATATGTATTTCAGCTTTTAAAGGCAAACATTATTTCTGCCTGATCTTCTCTGAAGCAATGTGAGACAGTTCTCACTAAATATGAACAGCTGTGCAGCTTCAATAGCATAACACTAAAATGTAAACAGGCTGAACTTGCATTTGATGGCAAAATAGGGCATAGATAGATGCTGTGTTAACTTTATCAGATTCACTGTGTTATCCTTTAGGCCTGAACTCAGACTTTTAGTTAGTTCTAATCAGAAGACTTCTGCTTTCCTTGTTGGAGATTTTTCAAATAAGAGTCTTCTGGATACAGATAGAGCAGAGCCTGCATTGTATCCTTTGCCTGCAAAATGTATATCTTAATAGCAGAGCGGTTATTTCACTCATAGGCCTTTTGTTTTGTTCTTAGAACATTTTGTGGTACCTGAAACCACAGAAATACAATTATTCTTTGTTTCTTTGGGAAGGAGGTCTAATTAAGCGGGTCTCCACTGTCACAGGCACAGCTGTGAAAGATTTGACTGTGACATGAGTTATGTATCCCAGACTGAAGGCAAGGTTGCTCGATAGGTTTATTATTTGAGAGACAATCCACAACAAAAGAGATAACTGACATCAGAATAATGCAGATACAATTATTTCCTTGTTTTAGGTAATATTTTTTTTTGACAAGTACAGTAAGTTGCTAGTTGAATGTTAGCCTCTTCTTTAAAAGACTAAATCCATTACTGAATAAGCTTATATGATGGGTTAGAGTCCAAGAGAAACTAATTCTATTTAAAGAAAATATCCCATTTATCTCTAATATGTTAAAATGACCCAATTCATGTAGATATTTACCAAGAAATAAATCTAACTAAAATATCAAAAAAACAATCACAAAGAGACCAAGTATCAAAAATTAAGTTCAAGGGCCATCCTTTTTTTGTTTTAATTAATTTCCTCAGTACCCCACCTATAAAAAGTATACATTTCCATGTTAATCTCGTTTCTGATATTTTGTAGTTAAGCTCTTTCAGGCAAGGACAGAGAAATATCTAGCTTGCTTTTGTAATGCAAATCTTGCACTTTTCAGTCAAATGCTTTCAACTTCCTTTGTCAAGGGTCAATGACTAAGTCTCAGTGGACTTCCACAAAAGTAGATACAGATGCGAGAGGTCCATTTTATGATATATGTGTAAACAACTGAAGATGTTTTCAATGGGAAATCAATCCTTCCTGGAGCTGAGAACTCTGAACTTTGAAATCTGCAATGTATTAAAGAAGCTCCAGCAGATTCAGTCTCCAGGCTACTATAAAATGGAGTGAGCCTAGAAAATAATTTGGGAGCTGAACAAAGTGTAACAAACTCACTTAGAAGTATTAAAAGTATTCATTTTCATAATTTTACATTCAGAACCTTCCACATTTCCTCATATTGAATTAAGTATTTTGCATTTTAGATATACTTCTTTATTTTTAACCCCGGGTGTTTCCTTTCAAATGTTTTTTCCTTGAGACTTATCTGCTATCAAGCCTTTTTTTTTTTTTTTTTTTGGCCAAGGATTTCAACATTTGAGGCCATGGAGCAAAACTGCAGATTTTAAAAAATGTAATTAAATAACTGTCAACCAACCATACAGGTAAAGGAACTTTGAATGACCTGAACTTTACAGAAATGGAGACGTAAACAGGAGGAAACACAGAAAACATGGAGGGGATAAGATACAGATATGGGGTATTATTATTGTTGTTAGCGTAATAATCTACCAGTCTCTTTTCACTTGGCTGATTGACTTCACATTTCCTTTGAAAACTGTTTCCTTTGAAAACCCTGTTATTTGCATTAGTCTTTTCTGAATCTTTTACTATCATAAATTAAACCAGTGAGTTTTTATCCTGATAAGAGGATAATGATAATTCTGTAATGTCTAGGTAAATAAAAAATGCAGCTAACATTTTCTGAGCACCTACAGGAACAAAGCTAAGTTTAAAAACTTTCAGGAAAACAAAGAAAATTTGTAAGGTATTTCTTAACAGACTACTGTATTCTCATTTTCCTGCTTATGAAAAAGAGAGGAAATAAATTGTCAAAAACACCTAAACTGAAATTTGACCTTTTCAGTTAAGTTGCGAAGTTCCATCATCTTTTTACAGCCCTCATAATGGACCAATAACAGTCCTTTAATCATAAGTTCATGATTCACCCTTTGACATTTCCTGCATTCTGAGCTTCTCCATGAGGTAGATACAGTTGAAGCTATGAGCTTGTATGTGCTTCCCATATGCCACTCAGAAAACCTTACGTGGTTCCTGGAATTGATTACCCATTGTAAAAGTGTATGCCTCTGCCATGGTTGTTTTAGGAGCACTGAGAATACATCTCCTTTCCTTCATGGCTTCATGTGAAGGATGTTCTGCAGTGCTTACAAAATGGACTGCTGATATCTTCCTGTAAATTATTTTGGCATGGGTACAATTCTTCATATTTGCTGTGACACACTTGAACAACAGTGGCAAGGGTCATAACTTTTCAACCATGTTAACTGAACTCTGTTCAGAAAAGATCTAAGAGTAAATTACAAAGTTGTAGTAGTCTAATGACTTATCTACATTATTATTACTACTATTGGCAAAGAACAGTAAAAGAAAAAATTATATCATAGATGGATTTAATGAGCCAGCTAAGGTTATTCAGTGTTATCACAGCAATCAGTCTGACTGTATATAAAATGCTTTTCCGTGAATATTTTTTCAGCCTGAAGAATAATCAGTTATGCATCAAGGTAGGCTGACTAACAATTTCATATATCTTGCCTTACATACTAAACATACTGTTTTAAATCCCTCCCTTTGAAATCATTACTGCATTGGGGTTCAGCAGTGTAGTAGATTATCACAAATTCCAGGAATCAGGCAGCTGAAAATCTATACCAGTTGCTTCAAAATACAGGAGTTTAATGTATGATGAATGGCTATTTATAGTATGTATACCACTGGTGTGAATAACAATTTATGCCATAAAAACTGACAGGTTTCTCTCCTGATTTTCCAATCTAGTACTGAAAATAGTAATGCTACTGGGTTCCACATTGCCAACATATTACTATCACTACACAGAATTTGGCTTTTTTTACCTTGAATTAATGTACAGTTCATTTGCTTTCCTGTCCCTCCCCACTCATTTTCTCCTCTTCCTACTCTCCCTCCTTACCTCTCTTTGGTTCCTGTTCTATATCTGCTGCATCTGCCAGGCAGCTAAATTTTAAAATAGCTTTTCCCTTTGAAGTGCTAATGCCAGCACTACTATTGCTATAGAAAGTAACTTTACTGACTGTTGTGGTTTGCTTTTACTCTTTGTTTTATGTATTTGTATGTGCATCTGTAAGGTGTTAATGTGATTTAACAGTGAAGAGCTGGAAAAAAATGAAGATAAATAAAACTCAATTCTGAGATTTTTTGATTTTTTAATTTTTTTTCTAAACACAAGTTAAATCCCAGTTGCTCTACCTCAGGCTGTGATTTTGTCAGATCTCGCAAGCTAAGCAGGTCAAACATGGCGAGTAATTAGATAGCAGACCTCTGAGGAATATCCGAGGGTGCTGTATGTGGTGGCACTGAAGATTCAGTAGCTGCCACTATGCCTTTTCAGTAAGTGTTAAATCATTGCTTATGTTGTTTTTTCTTCATTCAGTCCATCAGTGGCTATTAAACATGACAAGCCTGTTCTGAACTTCTTCAGAAAACCGTAACAATTTCCTTCTTGCCAGAAGCTAGGAGGATGTTCTTCTGAAAGGATCACTTTGTACATACTCTTTTTATAGTCTTTAACCATCTGCTAGTGGCCAAGGAAAGAAAAGCAGATGGACTATACACTGGAGACAGAGCACAGGACCTTTGATCAGTTCCAGCATGGCATTCATATGCTTTTTTAATATCCAGAACTTTCTTCTGTATTGAGAACTAGAGCCATCACAGTTGTCATCTTCAAGATTGTTCTTTTTGCTGTGGAATAAAATACGTGTGTGTATTTATTTTAAACATCTAAACTTACCTTATTTACAGTAATGACCAACTGCTCTAATGTAACCATTATACACAGCATTTCATACTTGGGTTTTAACCTTAAAGAGTTTGGGAGTCCTTACTGATACTGTGAGATTTAGAAAGCTCAGAGGTGCCCATTTAAATATTTATTTTGTTCTTCTGCATTGGGAATGTTTCATTCATGAGTGCTTTGTATCTTCCATGTAAGTTGTTTCATGTTTTAACAGCTATAGAAGAAAACTGATTAATAATACAGTCGCTCATTATGTGTGCACTGAGAAAATCATTTGCACTATTCAGATTACCCTCGAGTTTTGGGAAAGATAACCTGAGATAACTGTTTCCTGGTCTGTGTAAGTCAGGAATGTGCTCATACTCTAGCAAGCTGAACAGTGGGTCAAAGCCTGATGGGTTGTCCTCTTGTATGGCTGTTGCTTTGAGCTGATCCTCTGTGCTTACAAGAAAGTACAAAAATCCTGTTTCCCTGCACAAGTCAATGGATTATTCTTTCACTGCTTGCTCCAAGGCAGTGTCAGCTCACTGTACCCCAAAGGATTTTTCCCTTTTATAAGCTTTTTTTTTTTTTTTTTCAAGGTTTCTGCGGGCAAATTCAAGAGATACCCACCTGCATTTTTTTCTTCTTTTTTTCCTAGACTTGTTGAAAAGGAAATGTAGGTGGATAAGCTGGACAGGTTACAGAACCTGAATCTCCCCATAGAAGTTGAGAATTAAAAACTCTTTCTCCTGTATTGGAATGTATTTTTTATTTAGCAGGTCTTTGGGGTGTTTGAATGATTGCTAGATATACCAGTTTCAGCTCCCAGAGTAAAAATAATTCTCATGAGCACCTTAAAGGAAGGTGTGCCTCTGAAAATGTGAGGTGGGAATTCTGTAAATCAATTAATAACAGTGTGTATATTTATATCTGAGATTTATCACTTTAATAACAGCATGTATATTTACATCTTAGATTTATCACTCTGTGACACAGCTTTGCTATTGTGCCCAACGGCTGATCAAAATTTGGGAGTTTGCAGACTATTCCCACTAGAAGGAGGACCTGTTAATAGAGATTGATTTTCTTTTCAGTGCAAACCCATTTCTAAAAAGCAACATTAAAAAAACCCTGTATCCTTAGGCATATCAGAAGTTGTACATATTGAAAAAGCTTTTTTCAGGCATTCAACCCATGTCTGCCTGTGCCAGCAGTCCAAAACCTGTCTAATTTTTGTCCTTGCTACCTGTTCTTTGGCAGTAATTTGACATTAGCTCCTTCTACGTATGGGCTGTTCCTGCATGTTTATGTATGTCCTGCATACATAGTCTCTATTTCTTTCACTTATACTTATTTTCTGCTTTAAATATTTTGCAAAACTGCTCCACCCACTTAATTCACATTCAGAGCTGGCTCTTCCAAGCTTTTGTTTTGTAGAGAGACATGTAATTGTGTTTGGGGTTTAGAGACTACAGTCATTCCAGAGCAAAGGTGCATAATGGCTTCTTACATCTATCTTAAATGAAGAGGGACAGTTATACCCAAGAGCTGCAATGAGGTTTACCTGACCTATAATTTTACAGCATTAGAAACCACATTTCAGCTGAAACTTCAGAGCTAGCAAAACAATAAAGGACACGGTTCAGCATTGTGGTGTAGTGAGTTTTCCTTCCAGTGATCTCATGTCTGTTCCTCCAGAAGCAGGAAATGCATTAGGGTTCTGAAGGGCAAGTCTGCAAAACCCTTTGCTTTTGGCTAATTGTACAGTTCCAGGAGGATGCTCAGAGATGTCATAACTGCAGCCCTGTCTGCAACTTATCCAAGCTGCATAGTGATAATTTTGGACTGTTTTCAGAATGAGAGAACTACAAAAGCAATTTTACTTTTAGTTACAGTCTGCTCTGATTCTGCAGAAGGCACAACTAAGCTGGCCTAGCAATCTGGAGTAATGTCTTTTTTTGGATCATCTGTTCCTTGCTGTGACTGTTCATTCACCCTTCCTATTTTCTCTCTTTCTTCAGTTCAATGCCTCTGGTGACACAATTTAGAGCAGTGGAATGGAGATATGAGTGAGGGTATTTAAAATCAAGGAAAATTTTAAAAATCAGAGATAGAGTGTATGGCAGTGTGTTTCAGCTTCAAAAATTGTCTACCGTTGTTTGGAATGCCTTCAATAACCTTTCAAGAATGACCAAATTGCCCCATTTTTAAAAAATAAATATGTCATCTTTCAACACCATTGATGTCCTCTCAGTAACTTGTGTCTATTGCTTTGCTGTTAATAACAGTCATCATGATTTCAGTGAGAAATAGTCATTTAATGATAATTAAGATGTCAGGATTTACAATGCTGAATCACTAAATAACCATGAGAGAAAACACACTTTTCTGGAGTATTTCAAAGGTTGGTGCTGTACTGAATACCAGATATTGCCTATGTCAAACCCTGAGGTTTCAAATTATAAAGTTTCTGTAAATTTTAAGCAGATTGAAATCCACATTTGTCTAGATAATATCAATTATTTTTATTACACTGTGAAAAAAAGGCCTTTGGAGAATGTGGAAATGTTGAGTTAAATTCACTTTTAATGAATTCTAGTGATGAGTACAGAAAGTTAGATTGGTGCCACTATTTGTCAGATGTTTAATTCTGTTAAAAATAATTGAAAATCGAGGCAAAAGACATTCTTGCTGCCTTGAGTTTTAGTCTGTGCTTCAAACTGAAACAAATATGCAATCATAATTCAACTGAAACCACAGGTTCTATGTGGTAGATGGAATTAGTCGTAAATCAGGCCAGTTTCATGAACCTTAATGGATAAATAATTGTGACTAAACATTGAGTATTCAGCCTTAAATCAAGCAAATGTCATACAGCCTTAAGGCTGGAAATACTTCACCTAGCTGTACTAATACAGTTAGCTTTTTGTTTTACTAAATCAGGAATGATCCTATCACAAAATATACTTCCTTCAATATAATATATGTTCTAGAAAACTTATATGTTTATATTTTATATAAGCTACTGTAATTATCAATCTCATATCAAATACAGTGACCCCTCAGAGAAAATGCAGCGAATGAAATCCTAGCCCTGACAGAGGAACTGGCAGAATTTCTTTTATTTTTGTGTGATCAAGATCCTGTCTGAAGTCTGATAGAGATGCGGGAAGACTAAAGGTCTAGCTGTGACAGCACCGAAACTTGAAGTGATCCACAGTATAGGCACACATATTCCTTGAAATGTTTCCAGTGAATCTGTGTCCATATAAATTCAGATGTTGCAGTATTGGAAGTATGCACCTGTATGTAATAAAAATCTCTCCATCTTATAAAACCAATAAGGCATCGGCAAGGATGTTAATCCTTTAGTAGAAACAAAAACTTGCACTTCGATAAATAAAAACAATAAAAGAAATCCAGGCATTAAAATTGAGCATGCTTTTGTAGGCACATAGCCCTACAGAAGTAGTCACTGAGATGATTAATGAATGAAATTGCCAATGCAGTTGACTTCTGTGATAAGGAATCTGGAGAATTTTCAAAAATACTCAGAAGAAAAAAGTGAAAAGCATTGAAAATTGGTCCTTTCTCCCCTCTCTAGCCATGGTGATTCTTTGAGACATAGCCCTAGGACATTTGTAAGTAGTAAATCTAGCACAGCAGACAGCCTGGACTTTTACCGGGCTAGCCATATACAGTTTTCTCCTTAATCCTTTTAATTGTACTGTACTTTTATCCTTCTATCACAAACATATGACACCTCACCTGCCATCCTTTTAACACCTGTGCTTATTCCAGACTTTAATGCTAGCCACCTGGAAGCAGGTGTCTGTGTGTGGGCAGCTATTTAAACAGAAGGGATGAAAACTAGTTAAAAAATGGTGAAGCAAATAAGGAGCTGCAAAAGAAGATCGATGCATAACATGGAATTTGCTAGATTCTTTAAGAATCAGTCTTATTATTTCAGTATCTTTTAATAATTTCACTAATAATATTAGAAAAACAGAAAATATGCAATTAACTGTTGATTCCCAGCTTGTCAACAGCACACAGGATATTGGAGCCAAGAAATGTGACATCATAGAATAATAAAATTTAAGATTATGCACCAGAACCTAAGAGAAACTTTTGTTATAATCTAGCAGTTTGAGAGTCAAAAGTGGTACAGCATGAGAAAAAATTGTTGTTAGTACTGAGCACAAGGCAGAATATAAATTGTCAACCTAAGAAAGTCAAGAAAGTAAGGCCAATCTCATCTTTATTTTTGTTCAAATGGAGATGAGAGAAAATGCTGTTAAGCACATTACTAATACAAGTTTACCAGTATAAAATTTTGTGTATATATATGTGTATAAAACTCTGGCCATCACTGTGTAAGACAGGCTAATTCAAACTGTAATTCACCATAGACATCATCCGGTAACCACAGAACTTGTTTTATGAAAAGAGATTAAAATAGTACCTGGGTCAATTAAATAAAGACTTGAGTGTTGCGTACAAATACATCAAATGGTGAACAGAAGAGAACACAACATCATTGAGAGAGAAACAAATGAGACCATTTCTAATCAGAAGAGTGATGTTCAGGCACTGCCTTCAGTAGAAACAGTGAAACAAACTAATACTATGTGAAACTAATCTAATACTATGTAATTATGTTGGAACACCAGTACTAAGTGCAATGAAGCAATATGGTGGCTATAGCCAAAACCAGTTAGAACACAATAAAGAAAATCAACCCCATATGAAAAACAGACACCAGAATTAAAAGAAAACTTTGTTTAATCAGAATACTTATCCAAGACACACTTTTAAAAGCAAAATCAGAACTGGCTCTCTCTGACAAATCTCTGTCAAATGTAATTGGGCTGTGTCAAATAATGAGATTACTTTATATGCTTAATTTTATAAGTTCAAAATTGGCCTTACTGGTGTTCCTGTCCTACAGTAAGAATGGCTTGCATAATACATGGGAACCCTCAGAATTCACAAATGTGAAGAAAATGTGAACATTTTGAAAGAGAGTGCAATTAAGATTTTTGTCTGCAGAAGGCAAATAAATATTATTTTTAAAAGAAAATTCAGCTGTAATTTTCAAGTGTTATTGTTCCAAATGTGTAGTCTAAATGCAAGCATTCAAGTACTAAACATGGAGATTTTAGTCCTGCTGCAAGTGCAAACCACAATGCAACCTCAGCTGTGGAGTTACAAGTAATTACTGTTTTTTATACAACTAACAAAATCTACAGCATAATGGGAGAGGAGAAATAATGGTATGTGTGTCATGTAAATGAAATTTTCACGGAAGAAAGAGCTCTACTTTTTAATTTCATTTTCTTCTTGCTCCTTACACAGCTTTAACCCTCATTGTCTATGATTATTTAAGGTCTTGTTAGAGTTTTGGGGGATGTTTCTATGTAAAGCTTATGAATTCTGTTTGATACCTGGGAATCTCTATATATATCTGTGTTGAGTTGAAAATCCTTTGCTAATCTAAAATCCACAAGAGGTAACAGAAGAAACTTTTGCTCCTGGCACATAATCAATAAAGAATTGTTAAACCTTGATAATATCCTATTCAAATACAGTCCCTTGAAGCATGATGATGCTACCAGGTGGGCAAACCTAATTTTATATATTGAGGTAAGAAGGTGATGAATAGGTGATAAATTATCTGTTCTACACAAATTTCATCACCTGTTAAGGGAACTACCTGACTAAGAAAATGAGATGGCAGTAAAAGCAAGTGTTTCTTGCTTGAAATTGTAGACTTGGTACATCTGGTAGTAAATATTGGAAGGGGATGCTGGACTTGCAGGACTTCTACCTGTTTTTGAAATGGTAAATAAAGGCAGAGAAATGCAAACCGGCTCCTGCCTTTAACAGCTGTTCTGAAATCCTTAAAATCTGAGTTGCTGCTTAGCCCTGCTGTGAAGAAACTGCAAGTCTAGCGTACTGCAAGTTAAACAAATGGTATTTGAATAAATCAGCGCTGCCCCTCAGAAGAGCGGGCAGCAAAAGCCCCGTGCCAAGAAAGGTGCTGCAGGACTGGGGAAGGAGTTGGTGTTTCTGCTTCAGCAGACCAAAGCAAGCTCCCATGCACAGTACAGGCGTGTTGCGTGGAGAAGCCTCAAACTGGCAAGCAGCCGAACGGTTGTTTTGACCAAGGCTGAGATTTTTGTGCAAATAAGCCCTGTCCTTCTAATGCGGTCACGGCCACACGGATGCTCAGTGGCCTCTCTGCCATCAGGGCTCTTGCACTGCCCGATCATCCCCTCTGCGCCCGGCAGCAGGCAGCTCGGGACTCTAGGGCCCTTCTCCACGGCCAAGGCATTTGACGGGCCGCTGGCAGCGAAGACAAGCGAGGGGAGCACCTCCCGGCCGCGGGCTGCTTCCCGCTGAACTGGGTAATCCCCCCCCGCCTTCAGCTGAGCCGTGACTGAAACCCGCTTCGTGGCGCGGAGCCTTTTCAACTTCCCGCGGTCACTCCAGCCCCCCCGGCACCGCTGCCCGCCCCGCTCTCTCTCGGCACCGCGGCCAGCGGGGCTGAGGGCGCGCGCGACGCTCCCGCTCAGCCCCAGCGGTTCCCCGCGCGGGGCGGCCCTCGCCGGCCGCGGAGCCGGAGGTGCCGGCGGGGCGGGGGAATCGCCCTGTCCCCCGCCCGGAGGCCTCCCCCGCCCTCAGAGCAGGCAGAGCGCCGGCAGCCAGCCCAGCTGGGCGCTCGGCGCAACCACCGCTCCCCTCCTCCTCCTGCGCGGCAGCGGAGCCCCGCACCGGGGGACGAACTCCTGCGGAAGGGACGCTCCCCTGCGCCCTGCCGCTCCCCAGCCCCCGCTCCGCTCCGCGTGCCTCCTCCTCTGGTCGCTGGGACTGATGAATTAATCATGATGTGGCTGCTGTTAACGCGTTTATCTGGAGCGGGCTGCGCCGCCGGCTCGCCGCGCAGCTCGGCGGGGTGAGGGAGCGCGGGGAGCGCCGGCCCCTCCGCTCCTCTGCGCTCGGGCGCGGAGCCGCCGCCGACAGCCGCGCGGAGCCGGGGCCGCGGCTGCACCGCTCTCCATGGCTCCGGAGCAGGTAACGGGAGCCCGGACTGCCCTTTCCCAGCCGTCAGGGAAAGGGGTAGGGCCGGCAGGCGGGGGTGCGGAGGGGCAGCGCGGCGCTGGCAGGGCAGCTTTAACTTGCCGGGAGGGGGAGAGAAATGCGCGTTTTGGAGCGGGGCGGGGGGCTCGCCTCACGTTCCCATCCCGAGGTCCCCCCCAAACCCTGCCCGTGGTTTAAAAATTGCTCTGTTGGCACAACTGTGCGGGAACCGCTGTCATCGCCGCTGACGCTGTCAAAAACGTTGTGGCTTCAGCACTAACACCAGCGAGCCCCCTCCCTCCGCCGGGTCACCCCTCCGCCCGAGAGATCAAACTCTGATAATCCATTAGCTTCATCTTCCCCCCCCTTACGCGAGAGTGATGAAGGCTTGCTAATTAATTGACATACGAGGGAATGATCGAGGAAGGAAGGAAGGAAAAAAAATACCCCGTTGCACCTGCTCCGCCGAGACTTGTCATCTGAATCTGGAAGAGAGCTATAAATCATGTGAAGTGTTCGCGGTGGAGTCGGCTTCTGAGAGCTTGTAGGATTATGTATCCAAACGCTGAATTTATATTTCCCACTAGGAAAAGACTGAAACTCAGGTCAGATATAAACTACCTAATTTCATTTAAAACTAAACGGTAGGGTTTTTTATTGTAATTCTAGAGAGGATTTTTCTTCTCTCCTGATTAAATAGAAAGTGCTGTTAGAGCATGTAGTAGTGATTTACACACTCTAGCCTGAAATCTCTTGCAGAGTTGGAAGTGGCTGACAGTATAGGATGATGCTTTAGAATTACATACATCCAATCATTTTTGTTACACACGGAAAGACTGAGAATAACCAGGCTGTTAAATGTTACTTGCAGTTTTTAGTCTGTAGAAAAGCATATTTTCTGAGATACCAAATGGAGAAAACTTGGACTAGGGACACCACAAATGCCACTGGAAAGGCTGACTTTCTTAACTGCAGCAACTAAAATCTGTGTGATGTCTGCTTTGATTATTTCCATCATTTGAAAAAGAACTTTAAAAATGTGATAAGCTAGTTTCATGAATTTCACTTACTGCCTCTAAGGCAATACTGTAATAGTTCTTGACACTTGCTTGTTAAATGAGCTTAACTAGGGGAGAACTACTGTTGAGTAAGATGTTTGTGATTAAGGATATTTATTCCTGTGGCAGGTATTTACTCATAAAAGAGGAAATAAGGGGTTTGGGCTGTTAAGGTCACGTTTTCATATTGCAGAAATTATGAATAATTTAGTTTTATGGCATCTGTGAATTTTCATGTATTTGACTAACTAGTCAAATATATTTTGCCACTATCTTGCAAAACTATATTGAGGTTTTGTCATTTCAGATGGAACTAATTAGACTGGGGTTAATTGCTTTAGTGGCCTAACATATTTTTGATAGTTCTGTAAAAGACAAATATTAAGTTCTTTCATTCCAGTTACATTTTTTAAAATTGCTTTTGGATTAAAAAATGTTGTATGTTATAGATGTAGACTGTACCTTGGATTTGGTCGTGTCATCAGAAAGAGGGCATTGAGGAGTTTGTGTTCTTCAGTAGCACATGTGATTTGCAAGTTTCTTAAGTTGTGAGCTTATTGTAAAAGTGTGTGTATGTTTGTGGCAAAAGAAGGCTATATTAGTAAAATAAACTGCTAGTAAAAAAACCCAATAATAACCCGGAAAATATATGAGGTTACTAAGAATATGTGAGCTAGGCTAACCACTCAATATGTTTACTTTGAAAACAAGGTGTGTATGCAGTTTTTGTATCACTGTTCTACAGCAACAAAATAAGGGAGCCAAAAATAAGCACAAGCTGGAAATAAAAAGACAAAAAAATTTAAAGGAGACTAAGGGAAGAAACATTTTTTAATTGAGTCTTTCTGCCAAATTCAATACTGCATGTCATTGTTGAACTAAATCATACTCTAATACACAGCAGTTTATGTCACTTAAGGTGGAAGTCTTGGTCTATAACAAACCACTTAAAAGAGCGTCTGTTGTTGAGGATTTGGTTTATCACAGAAAAACCAATGGTAGTGGTCAAGTGACAGTCAATAAAGGTAGACTTAACATTTTAACTTGGAACAAGAGAGCAATTTGTTTTCTTCTCTTATTCTTCTGTCTCTAACTGGAAATGCTATCACGAACAACAGTCCCTGAAGTAATCAAGGTGTTCTGTGGTGAACATTTATTGGTCTGAGATAACTCTTTAATAGAAATACTTTTTCTGTGTTACCAGCATTGTTCTGCCCAGTGCTTTGGCTTGGTACATCATATGTGGATAACATGGAAGGAAAAATTAGGGGTTTGGACAATTTCTATCATTGCTTATGCTGCAGTCCAGTGTACATTTTTAAATGAAATTTATGTGCAGCTGCCAAGGTGTTGATCAAAATACACTGGAAAAACATTTGCTTCTCTTCCAATCTAAAAAGAAAAAATCAGCCAGAAGGATGTAGGGAAATCTGCTTACAGTCACTAGACTTTATTGTACATAAAATAACTCCTTGGCTATGTTTGATATAATGGATCTGGACTTGATGACTTCAGTGAATGACAGGCCCGTATTTTGAACATTTGCAACAGGTTGAGGTTTTATGTCAAAAAACCGTAGTGCTGCATGTATCTTGATGGACATAACTTTGAAAGGAGCTGGATGGAGTTAGACATCTGCAAATTTGCTTCATTAATGCTATACAAATAGTTACATGGTGACTGGTCTGTATCTGTAGTCATATGAACATGCCCTCTCTGTTTTCTCTAGCTGTTTTTGAGTTACACATTGCATTAAGAAAACTTTTGAACAGGTTGTTCACTGATTAACACAAAAGTAGTATGTTATGAGGGGTGCAGAATGCTGTATGTCCTAACAGAAGCTTATGTGAAGTTTTTAGATAGCAACACAAATGTAGAAAGGATACTGTCAGCATTTGAGGTGTATATTCAGAGAGCACAGACACATTCCTTTTTTGGCTGTTTATATAGTAAGCAGGAGTCTATTAAACTGGCAAGGAGGACAAATATTTAATGACGACCTAGAAAGGCAATGTCATTTCAGTATGTTTGCAATGCACTTCTCTGTTTAGTTGCTGATTAAATCTTTTGATCTCAAGAACAACTTCTAGTCATCTGCTTTGATGCAATATTGTATAAACACATGTAAACTAGAGGAGCAGGGGTTTAAGTCTTAAGACCGTTTTCTCTTAAAGATAAAAAACTGTGTGTAGTGCTCTCGTAGCCCCAGCTGAACTTCAGTGGGAATAGGGGGAACAAAAAGACTAGGAAGGAGAGAAATAGAACAGAGAGCAGTTCTTCACCATAGTAATTCAGGACTGATGAAAAGGCCTTTCTGAGTTAGGCAACCAGTTTATCTAATCCCAGTTAGAAAGTTACCACAGTCTACCTTAAAGCTAGTTGTTGCTCTTTTTAGAAAGATGTTTCAAATCCTCTCTCCTAATGCTTAGAAATGTCTTTGAACTTCCAGCCTAAATAAATTCCTTTATTCCTAATTTTTAATATCTCAATATTGTTATTTAAAAACAGCTCCTTCCTTAGATCGTACCCCTTGATAAATTACAAATATTGATCATGTGCCTTCCTTAGCTTTTATGTGCTAGGATCAAACAAGCAGAGCAAGCACCTTTTAGTCTGTCCAGTAAAACAGAATAAATAGGAAGATACAGAGCCTATTCACTTGATTCTCCTGAATTGTGATCATACCTCACCTGCATCAAATACCTTGTAACTGAAGTGTTTCCTCAAAGTCTTGAATAATAGTGCCAATGCTCCACTTGGTCTACTGAAAATACTTTATCAAATATTTGTGAAAATCAAGTTTATTTTACAGCTATACCAGGTTGGCTTAATCTTCTTGCAGTGAACTAGACATGGGGGTGTGATTCCTCTTTTCCTCTTGGTCTCAAAATTCCAAGACACTATGTAATCACAGAAGTGCTATTATTTACAATCATGTGGTGATTTTAATCAGATGTTTAATCAGGTGTTTTCTTGAGACTGAACAAAAACACAGGCTGGAGGCAGAATGTAGTGGAGTTTTCATTATGACCTGGGCAACGCTTGAAAATTGAGTCACTGAATTAGTACTGAAAACACACTAGAATTGGAAAGTAGTAATTGTGACTGCATAATTTTAAATTTAATTAGGTTATTCTGTTAAATAACAGACTGACCTATGTTTGTAAAGAGTTAATTTGTTGAAATATTTAAAATATACTGTAATTCTCTACATACTACTTTAGGACAAGAGTTAGTTGATGTGGCTTCACAGAAGAAAATTATGTCTTGCTGCTGAAGGGGCTTTGAAGCCCTTTTCTCAGTTTTACGTTCAAGTTTTCTTGAGCTCAAAAATAAAGAATCTCTCCAGCAATTTATTTATTATTTTATTTTATTTTTTTCCTGGGTTGTCTGTATTTCTTTTGTAGACCTTTGTAGACCAGGTTTATATTTTCAATCCAGTGCTCATTTCTATTGGTTTCTGTGAAACAACTGACAGTTACCAGATAACCAGACAGTTATCAGCCTTTCTTTTGCCTGCAAAGTTTTGAATGGAAACTATGGAATAGACCAGAATCTTCTGCTATTGTTGGTGCAGGACTTCACCTCCACCTGTATCCTCAAAAACCCATTACCCTTTCATGCATATTTAGTTCAGCTTTTCTAATTATTAATGTAAGAATCTATTCATTTCAAATATTGAAGAAATTTCTACAGGGAAAAAAAAAATACATTTGAGTCCCCTTGGCTAAAACTAACAAATAGATTAGAAAGTTTTTAAGCCTAGAGTAGAGAGGTTATTAAAGAAATAGATGTTTCCAACTGAAATCTGAAGTGGAAAAGCTACTAAAGGGAAATATGTGCTGCAATGACTTGAATAACTTCAGCTGAAATAAGAATATGGGTACATTTAATAGTTAAGTTACTATGGTTTCGAAACAACTATATTGTTTGAATGTTTAATTAAAAAAAAAAATCGTCTTTTGCATTAATCTTACTTTTCTTGCGTTTTGACATAGCAACTGTCTTTTTAAGCCTTTCATTAGTTCTGGTTTTGCTTAGTCCTCAAATTGTAACAGGATTTCCATGGAAATTTGGTGCAATATTACTCTAACTTTATATTTAAAAATGTTAATTGTAGATAAGAAAGTGTAGTATATCATGCAAGTCATACATTGAAAATTCAGGATAGGATATTAACAGTATCATTATCATGCTAAATAGCAATAGTGTGCCTTTTTATATGTAATGGAGCTGCTTACACAAAAGGTGTATATATAGCCACAGAAACACAGAACTGAAGATGATGTGGTAGACCTCTGGAGATCATTTAGTCCAATCCTCCTGCTCAAAACAGGGTCACTAAAAGCATGTTGCCAAGGGCTGTCTCCAGTTGTGTTTTGAGTATCTCCAAGGTTGGATGTTTTAGAGCTTTGTTAGGCAACCTGTTTCAGTGTTGGACAACTCTCACATGAAATATGTTTGGGTTTGTGTTCAAATGGAATTTCTTGAATTTCTGTTCATGACTTCTGCCTCTTTTCCTTTCACTGGACGTTACTGAGAAGAATTTGTCTGTCTGCTGTTCTACCTCCCATCATGTATTTAAACATACTGATAAGATCCTTCCTGAGCCTTCTCCAGGCTAAACAACTCCAGCTCTCCCAGCCTGTCTTCATATGACAAATTCTCCAATCCCTGCATCATCTCTCTAACCCTTCAATGGATGCACACCACAATGTCAATATCCTTCTTGTACTGGGCACGCTATTCCACATGTGGCCTCACTGTTGCTGATGGGAAGGATCACCTTTCCAGCCTGGTGGCAGTTCTTTTTCTAGTGCAGCTCAGGAGGATGTTAGCCTTCACTGCCACAAGGGCACTGTGCTGGTTCATGTTCAACTTCTTATCTACCAGGACTGCCTACCCCCATTCTTTTCTGCCCAGTTGCTTTCCATCTGGTTGGTCCCTAGCTTTTTACTAGTGCATGGGGTTATTCCTCTCTGGATAACAAGTATGCATTTCCTTTTGCTGAATTTAATTTCTCCAGTTTGTTGAGGCCCCTTTGAATTGCAGCACAACTACTCCCAATTTTGAATGGTCTGCCAACTTGCTGAGGGCACACTCAGTCCCATTATTCAGCTAATTAATGAAAATGTTGAACAGCATTGGCCCCAAGATCAGCCCTTTGGAGTGCACCACTAGTAGCTGGACTCCAGCTGAAATATGTAGCACTGATCACAATCCTCTGAGCCCGAAGTTCCACCAACTTTCATTTCACCTCACTTCTGTACTTACTCAGTAATGTAGATTTCTAGTGCTGTGGGGCCAGGCTGATTAACAGCTAAGTCTTTTCACCATCCTTACTTGTGTACACACACATACCAATTGACAGTTGTCCTTTGTGTATGTTTTAGCGTATGATTGTGAATTGCCCATACCATGTGTTTGAGACAGAGAAGATAATATTATTTTATATGTCACACAGACAATGCATCTTTTTGCATTAATTGATTTTCCTCCACATTTTTAAGGGAGAAGGACCCTCTGGGCTTGATATAGTTATGGGGATTTTTAAATGGGTAGTCTTGAAATTGATTGTGAAATGGGGGTGAATTAATCAGGCTGTTGCTGAAGTTCATGAAGCCTGTATGGCCTTGCATTCAGCTGAAGCAATTGTGTGTCTTATGTTGGTAAAATTAAAGGGCTTTTAAATATATGCTTGCTTCAGATGGAAAGCAAACAAACAAACAAACTTGAGAAGAATTACATTAGTATTCTACTTTTTTTTTTTTTTTTTTTTTTGCTATTCCACACTAACTAGCTTTGCCAGAAGAAAGCTGGAAGTGTCTGCAAGTAGTCTTACTTTTTTGTTGTCTAAAAAGGGTTTAAATAGAAAAAAGATGCCTAATTAAACATTGTATAAACTGCAAACAGAATACTTTACTTTTTTTTTTGCAGAGATCAACCACAGAAGATGTGTTTATTTATTTACAATGACAGCTTAGTGGATACCTAAAAAAATCTGAAAGCCCAAAAGCAAGATAACAGGGATATAGACTGTACTGATAAATCACAACATTTCAGTTAATAGCGATACTGTTTTCCAGATATGAGTGAATTAAAGTAATCCAAATACTGTGTGTAACTTTTTAGTTCAGAATGGACAGAAACAGAGCTACTTCTGTCCTTGTCATATTTTAGCATTTATATAGTGCTTACTAGGTACAAAACTCTCTTCATTACACCCTCTGAAGTGGGTAGGTGATTTTCTACAAATGAACAGTATAGGGTCCATATATTTTAGACCTTGAAATCTGCTAGGAGTTTGAATTTTGATGCAAGTTTATATCAGCATATAAAGGGCAGACCATACACTTCAATACAAAAAATCTGCTCTTACAAGACCTGCTTTCTTTTTTAAGGAACAAATGTACAGACTTTCATTCTGAACACTTGAATAGCATCATGTCTCTTTGATAATGGAATCTAGTCAGATGTCATTTTTACAGAATTAATGTGTTGACTACTATACAGAACAATTTTGTAAAGGTTCATACAGAATAGAGCTGTAATTTACAAAGATTATGGCAGATTTCGCTTTTATTTTATTTATTTATTTATTTATTGTGGAAAAGAGATTACATATGGAAAGAGGAAACTTGTCTTTCTTGTCTCCACTCTCCTTGGTTGACAGCCTTTCCCTCCAGCAATCAGTTGACAGCAATCAGATTGAGGATTATTTCTGGAAGAAAAAGGTTTACAGCTTTACTTCAACAGTAAGATTAAAAAGAAGGTAGCTGTTATCTTTTTCCTTGGCTTAACTAGTTAAAATTATAGCCATAAAAATGGCTATACTCAACTGAGCTGTTCTCTTCATTTTATACAGTAAGCAGACCTTATTGAATGAAAGGCAGTCAAGCCATGCAAACAGCAGTTTGTTAGACAAAAATACAAAAAAATTAAATTTGGACTCAAACTTCAGAGATCGTTATTTATTGTTTCTAGGTTGTGGGTGTTTTTTTTAATAAGCCTTACACAGATATTGTAGTGAAACATTTTATCTTGTGACCTTGTCATATATGAAGAAAGCATAGATAATTCTCAGGATAAAAAAAGTTCATGTCTTGTAACAGCCAGATTCTTGAGCATCTTCCTGACTTGCCTCACAGTAATTCCCACACGGCTGTGTTTCCCGTTGTGCAATTTATAAAGGAATGTACTGTCAAGTTTAAGATGGAAAATCATTTACAATTGTCAAATTTGACACTTTTTAGTGATAGATTTCTAAGATGCAGTACGAAAACAAGCACTTAAGACTTTCTTTATTTTTTCTAGGTTGCAGGAGGTGGTCATCTTTTAGATCTAATCCCCAAAAGTTAGGTTCTGTCAGTCTCAGAATGATCTGATTTTGCTTCCTTTGTACCACATGCTACCTTTAGTTTATTCTGTAAATAAATAGCTCAATTTAGTTTGACGGTGTTTTATTGTTGTTCGGGGTTTTTTTTGATCTGTTTACTTAATGTACAGAATTTGATTTTACAGCTTTAGTTTTGTTCTATAATATTGAATGTTGGGTCTTCCAGTATTTTTAGTAACCTGTGCATCACTGATTTTCTGGCTGTGATACTTTTCCCTTGCCTTACAAATAGCCTTTCAAAGTGTAGACCTTTTTGTGCTTCTAGGGTTTTCTAAATTCAAAATCTGACATGTGCACTGGAGAATAAAGAAAAAGAAAAAGAAAAGGCTTGTTATTTTTATACTCTACTGCATTCTTCTGTTTGCTCCAACTTTCTGGATCCTAAAGTAAGATTTGTGCCTGCACACTGCAAAAAATCCTGAGAGATTAGGCCTCTTTAGCAGGTTAAAGAGCTTAATGCTTTTGATTTTTCCACCTTTTTTTTAATATCCCCTCAGCAAAATCATGGAAGTTTAAGATGTTAATTTGAATGTTTGGTGGCTGGCTTTTTATGCTTGTACCGTATCTCTTCTATTCTGATAGCATAAATAGTGCCAGTGATAGAAAACTGACATTTTAAAACTAAATTAATCTTGAAAAGAGTACTGTAATGATAACTACATATGGAGTTTTAGAAAATGGAAATAATATAAATCTTCACTAAACAGTAGTTCCTCAAAGTCAGGTTATAAGATATTCAGAAAAGAGCATTGTATATCTTTTGTTTTGAATCCTTGTGTGCTGAAATGCGCAGAATATTGTGCTTTAATACTCCAAGGAATTGTTCTACTTTGCTTCTGTAATGAAGCAGTTTCCTTTAATCAAACAGAAGCCAATAGAAATACCCAGCATTGAACATAGCTGTATATTGCCCACTGGGAGATATTTAAATTTGTGCTAGCTTGCACTAGCAGGAAATGCTGTTAAAGCGTTTTGGTTTGGTTTGTCTTGTTTCTGTAAACACTCTATATACTCAGTGTGTAAAATTTCCATTTAAAGAAAAATACAATATCATATAAAGTGATTAAGGCAATTAACTTTTTAGCCAATTGGAGAATAATACTATGCAAGTTTCACCATGCTATTCCTATTCAAGCTGATTATATTACTTTATATCATAGATAAAAAAATATGGGCTGCTCTGCTGTTTCTAATTTACTTTTTGAGATCCTAGGGTATTCTCATTTATTAAAAGGAAATAATATCTTGTGGATATATATGTGTATGAGGAAGGAAATAACTGTCTAGGTTTAAATTGCAAGTGTTTGTTTTGATGGAGATGATTTTGTGTTTCTCTCTTACAGATTCCTTGCCGAAAAGGTTCAGAGAAAGATTAGGATCACAGAGCAATTTTTTAAAATTCTGAATCCAACAATATCAATTTTCTCTGTATATAACTTATTACATGTGCATTAGTATTTAGACACAGTCTCTGCCTGTGCAGTCATGTGCTGTTGATCCTGATCCCATGAAATTTGTTCACTGTGCACTGTTAATAACAGTAACAGATACATTACATTTTCATGTGTAGAGTTTAATGAGGATAGTAAGATTATTATGAGGTTTATTTTTATCATCTTATTATAATTTTATTTTTTAAACAGATGGAGCAACCAAAGCATACACAGTTATATGAGTTGTTATATAGGAAGCTTTGGGAAAGACTCAGAAGTAAGTTTTGGTTTTATACCTATTGAAGGAGAAACATTCAATATGGGTCTTCACTGAACAGTATGCTTCATGTACAGTAGTTTAAATCTACTGCAGTGTGTAATTGAGGTGAGCTTGTTTTACCAGTTAAAGCTGCACTAACGAAAGGCTTGAAGGAATTTTAGGTATTAGTGTAGAGTTGGTCAGAGACTTTTGGAGGGAATGTCATTTGTTGACAGACTACTCAGCTTAGTATTTCTTGAGGAAATATTAATTCAGTCTAATAGAATTACTTTCTTTCCTACTTTAAGGGAACTACAGTTCCCAGGAATCCCAGCTGTAAGGCAGAGTTTACCATGCTGGCAGCAGGAAATCTGTATAGCTACGGGAGTTCGTTTCACCTAAATGAATGGAAAATATCTTTCTTTTAACAAATAGCTTGAGAAAAACTTCTGTCCCCTTCTCCAAATTATCTAAAAAATGTTGCTTCTGAAGTGGAACAATTTATTGTGCTACTGAAACTTCAGAATTTCTCAGAACATTAAATCTACCTTCCAGTTAGTTAAGTATACAAGAATAACATACCTCTATCTTTACCTCTTAATGTCTAACTGATTCTAATTTTGATGCTGAGTAAACACCTACTTAGCTTTAATACATTCCAGTATAATATGAGATAGCTCTGAAAAGTTAATAATAAATATTGCAGTGTAATTTGTAAGGTCATAAGGAAAACATTTTGCCTGTTTGAAATTTTGGTCCCATTTTATCTGATGTTAAGGGAATGAGTTTAGGAAGGCTGCACAAGATAGAAAGGACTATAAGTAGTTTTCCCCAAAAATAACTAGACAATCCTTTCTAAGGCCTATTCAGTGTCACGCAGACAAGTACAGCAAAACAAGGTCACATCCTCCTCTTTGCTGGTGATAAAGTTATTATTTCTTACATTAATATATAATGCAGCTATTTTTTTAGAGAATTATTTATTCTGTGTTGAAGAGGAAGGAACATGCAATGTAATTTAGTGATGTTTTCTTTTGGATTACAGTTTAGTAGTTTAGTTTCTTGCTCATTTGTCTGTTTCCTGTTGTCTGTTGTTAAGCATAATCCATATCTAGTGCAGACTTCATTTTATGCGGTTTGGTTTTTTTCCCTTAAGTCTGTGATTCTCTTGACCCGTAGTTATGCTTTAGTTTTCTAGTTTCTCTGGGCATTTTTGGTAGGGTTTTTTTGTTTGTTTGTTTGCTGTTTTTTTGTGTGGTTTGTTTGTTTGTTTTAGTTTTATTTATTTATTTTCCTCACACTTGCTTTTCAGTTCTGTTTTTACTTTCTGTTTGTCATTCTTCAGCATCTTCCAGTCTCCCGGATTTGGTTTTATGAGTTCTGAAACGAAACCTCAAACCCTGTTGAAATGCAGTTTTTGATTAGTGCTGCTAGGGATGGAATTTTCTTCTGAAATGTTTCTCTGTAGATGACACCAGTTTGTCAAAACTCTACCTGCTCCCCTCTATTTTGACAAAATCAATAATTCAGTGGCTTGGGTGCTCGAAACCTGGTATTTGGATTGCAGTAAATTGGGTAGAGTAGGGGTTTTGCTTGACACATTTTGCTTATACGTTGCACTGGGTAATTTTTAATATTTTTTTTTCCTATTTAATGTTGAGAAACTTGTCTTTATTATGATGCAGCAGAAACTGTCTGTAGAGGATAACACTGTATTTCTTGGTGAACAGATCTTTGGCTGACTAGCTTTAGATGCAAATTAACTTTGGATCTGGGACATTTTTATCACTTCTTAAAGTAAAAAAAAATAAATTGGAAGTAACGGGTTGCCAAAACATGTAGATGCATGTAGTCCATTTTTTCTGAAGGGATCTTCAGTATATTGTAATTCACTTCTGTGTTGTAGCTACTGGCTATGACAGTGAGTATGTAATTTAGTACCACAGCATATGCGAGCATAGGACTCACTCAGGATTTGAAACCTGGGTTGTTTCCTGCATGTTTTTGAGTCCATGACTTCTGCCTGCTGGGACAGTGTCCACATTGTTAATTGATAGAACATTTTGTTGCAGAGTGTTGGATTTGGATCTTTACAGTGTAGCTGTTTTATTATTTTAAATGTTAATGAGGTGGAGGGTAGAGCCATAGTACTCATATCCCTCCCCTGAAGAAGTGGATTGCACTTCCGATCTCCCTGTCTTTAAGGGCAGTTGCCTCAGATACAATTTCACCTTTCATCTTGGGTGAGTTAATAGTGCCTGCGAAGTGAAATAGTTTCACACAATGAGTGAGGACTAGACCTTGTTTTCCTGATTTTCCTCCAGCACCTGGAAATGGATGGGCTGGTGTAGTGGAAGGTTTATGTTCAGATCCTTCCAGGCAATATAATTGTTCTTGGTTTCCTGTTGTCTCCTGAATACATTCTTTGACAGTTGGAGAAGAATGGTGACAGTGGTATTACCCAAAAAGCAAGGAGAGCTGTGCTAATGTGAGGCCAAAAGCATCCCAGAGTGAAGGCTGTGTTGTGTCTAGTTCTCTGAGTTCCCTGGATAAATGGTGTTGCAACAGGAGAGCTGGAAACTATCTGATTTGCCATGGTGCACTATTAGGGGAGAAGACCCAGGAAGTATTTAGATGGCAATAAAACTATCTATTTAGTCAAGTACACTTGAGTGAAGTAAAGAAGCAGAGATTTAAATCTGCAGTAGTGCTTCTGCCAGCACAGTGTCAGAACTGGCTGGTGATTTTGGATGCTCTTAGTTTTGTGTTACCAAATGTTACATTTAAAAAAAAATATAAAATGCACAGAAAACTGATATTTAATGTTTCTCAAAGTTAGACTGACCTTGAAGGAGTCAATTTTTCAAATTCTATATTCACTCTTAAAGAAACTATTCCTACGTATTCATGTACTTCAATATATGTTCATGGTGCTTTTTTTCATAAGCTTGCTTACAAGTAAATAGAATAAACTATTTAAAGATGTTTTTCCTCTTGTTTTTCACTGAAAGCAGGTTATAGACCTTCTTAAAATCAGTAATTGAAACAGAGTGGTTTTTCATGGTCATATTTCACCAGACATTTTAGCATGAGGACTTGCAAACATAACATTAATTCTGCTGAAATCCATAGAGGTGTATGTGGTTGAAATTACAGTTGCTTAAATTGAGCATGCATTGAATCCTTTTTAGAGGAATGTTTCTTTAATATTGGAATACACTCCATATATTCAATTAATACTTAAACAAGTAAAACATTTTTTTTTAAAGCCCATGGCATATCAAATTTTGAAAAGGACTGCAGCAGAGGAAAAGCAATATTTGAAATTTAATTTTGCAGATTAAGAAGGTTTTAGCGAGCTGGCATAGGGAAACCAAATTACTTTTAGGTGATATCTGTATTGTGGTATTAAAAGAAAGGCTTCCAGTTTTTCAACTTATGCTGAATTGAGAGAAACCATACAGTCACATTTCTTACAAATTAACTTAGATTAAGTATCCAGGCTAATAAGTGTCAGATGTAGTTAAATACAGATATGTAATATTACTCTGAAGCAAGATTAAACTGGAGGGTATCTACTGGCTAGAAAAATCTCAGAGCATGCTGAGCAGCAGAGGGATAGAAGGACCTGTTAGAAGAATGCCTGGTGTATAAAGCACTATTTAAGTACAGCTGTACTGTATATAGGGAAAAAAAAAATTAAAAACCTAGTTGTATACACAAATAGCTTGAAGTCATAGAAGTTTGTGAAGTCTTATATACATGGGAGCATTCTAAGTTAAAGCGAACTAAACATTTTTGTTTACATCACGTGAAGTCAATAGATAAATAACACTTCTTTCTTTTCTCCATTTGTTGTATTTCACTGAACGACCATTTTATTTCTTAAGAAATATGTGTACACATGGATCAATGTATTTTAGATTTCATTTGGTTTAATATTTCTGAACTTTCTTATAGTGATGTGACCTCAGAGCCTATATGGCAAATTAAGGTGAACTGTGTGCCTTTGTCTGAGAATAGTTACTTTGTGTGCTCGAGTCATAGATTCACATTATCTCCCAGTGAAAACACAGGATAGAAATACTTTATTGATGAATCAAAAACATGGGGCTGTCAGTGAAAAAGCTGAGCTTTCTGCTGTGCATAATCAACAATTGGCCAGCAGCTGTGTGTGGAAGGGCTTAACTGTAGAGCCTTGTTGTGGAAAGCTAATGTTTTATCATCCATATAATTGGTGTCTGAAATCCATCTGCAGCCATGTGTCAGCAGATAGCTGAGGTTAGAAATTAACAGTTTCTAGCAGTGATAGCCACTTCCTGAAGAAAAACACAGATGCTGTAAGAATGTCATATTGCTACAGTGTTGATGTTGAACCAGCATTAGAAGTCAGGAAAGGGACTGAGCTTAAGCCAAAGTTTTAGTCCCACAACCCCGGCCCAATTCTAGTTTAAATGTATGCTGCCTGTCTACCCTGACTATCTTTGAGGATGGTGTAGGATGAAGAAAAGAAGTTGTAAAATGTCCATGGTGCAAAGGAGCAATTCAAATTGTGGCCTTATAAAAACTGAGACACTCAAAATAAACCTTGTGAAGTTAATCTTGCATGCTGCTCATACTGAGTTCTTCAACATTAGAAAATGAGGGGGTTTGGCTGTGGCAGACACTCACCTTACATTTCTGAGGCTAGTATAAGGAAATAACATCTGTTCAGCTGGAAATTCTTGCTATTTGCTTTAATGTAAAGTAGCCAGTTCCCTTTTGTCCCTCTCTCTGTTTTTGTGGAGTTTTGTTTGTTTGGTTGTTTTTTTTGTTTGTGGGGTTTTTTTTTGTGTTGTGTTTTTTTTTTCTTTCTCAAGCATGGTGAATGTGTTTTTGTGGAAGACAGCCTGCATGCCCTAAACATCACCCTGCCATTCTAATTCTTAAATTGAAACCTTTATTTTTAGGGTTTTATATATAATTTCTGCATATATACTGTCTTTCATGTTTGTCGGAAAGATTAAAGTGAGAGTAAACTATTAGTGTAGTACAACAGAGGATTATATTAGGTATTACTTGACTCTCTGGAAAGGACCTCTATTCGGTTATTGTATGTATTCTTTGATTTTGTTGACAGTAAGACTGTGATCTTACTAAAGGAAAAAATATCTCTTTGGAAAGCTATCAAAGGAAAAATTCCATGTAACAGAAGTGTCATAGAAGAGTGATCATAGTTTTCATTATTTGCAACTTTAGAGTAAAAAGCAGAAACTGTTCCAGTCATTTAGTGTGATTCTTGAACACAATCATAGTAGTTGAGAGTAGTTGTGTAAGTGGACAAAGAGGAAAATAGTAAAAGCATGTCAGCATTTAAGGGTATATTAAGTTTGAATTATTTCCTGAAGAAACGTGGGGTCACTATTTTTCACACTAAGGCAGGATTACAGAATAATTTAAACTCCATTTCTAACAGTGTTGACTGAAGTTGGTGAGCCACAGTTTTTCACTTAAGAAGTACCAAAACAAAAATAGTCACTCAATAAGATAACACTACATGTAGCTGAGGGGTTTTGCTGAATAATTCTTAGGAGAAATGAGGAAATGATACAATGGTGAAAATGAGCCAAATCCTCACTTCCTTGCTTAAAGCACTACTTGAAAGTGAATCCAGGCACTGCTTTGTAAGAGCTCTTTAGATGGAATGGTAAATGAAAGTGAGTAGTAAGGAACAAAAAACAATTGCCTGCTTGTGTTTTGTTGTGCTAAGAAAAGTGGAAGTTAAACACTGTGTAAATAAGTAGGAGTGCATCATACACCAAGTTCCAAAATCTTTGCTTTTTCTTCCTTAATCTATTCTTCAGAAAAATGAGCAACACTAAAGGTGTTCCAAACACATTAGAGGATTCTGAGCTGCTTCACTTAGCAAACTGTGATATGATATATATACAAAGGCAACAGTTTATAACTTCTGGCAAGTAACTGATTTTGAATAGAAACTTCGCTGCTAAAGTGATTTAGTATTATCGGCAGTGGTAAAGAACAGTGCTTATTGTTTCAAGAAACAATGCTACCTTCTAGATACTCCATAATAATTTTTTATTTAAATATATCTTCACTTACCAACTACCAAATTAAAATACAGTTTATTAAGTTTGATGAATTTCATCACTTTTACTACAGAATGAATTATTTTGCAATGGCTTTGTGCAGGGCTAGATAGAACATTACCAGTTTGAGACATGAAATTATACCAAGCAGGCTTTATTTTCACATGCTTCAATCCCAGAGTTCAAGTTTTCTTTTTTGTTTTGTTTCCTCCTGTCTATGGTAACCTGCACAGATAGTACTGTGGCACAACAATGTTATTGTGCAGATGTGGTGCTTAGGGACATGGTTTTGTGACGGACTTGGCAGATTGTGCTAGGTTAATGGTTGGACTTCATTATCTTAAAGGTCTTTTCCAACTGAAACAATTCTATGATTCTGTGATTATAGATTCTCCAAAGTAAAGTGAGTCAATATTTTTAATAGCATCCTAACGCACACCTGTAAGATTTGTTGGGAATTTTGAAGCCCTGAAAATGCCACAAATTAGATTATAAATTATAGTCATTTTTATGGGAGTTATCCATACTGTACATTGTTAGAATTATGGATTACTATACTTCTAATTAGTCAGATGTGAAGGTTTTTCAGCTGTTCTTTGAAACTTCTGGTGTTTTTTACCATTTCTCCTAACTTTGATCCCTGATTAAAATTAAATAATACTAGCAGTTGTTTTCTGAAATTCTTGCTGCTTTATAATTGTTTCTAAGAGCATCAAAGACTAGAAGTAAATTGATATTCTTATAACTTCATTAAAATATTGTTTTAATCAAGAATACAAAGCATAACCTTCATGATCAGACTGCGTATGAAACAGTTCATTATTAGACTGCAAAAAAAGAATCTACACACATTTAAATACAAATACGAGATTCAAGCCAGACTTAACTTCACACTTTAATTTACATCTTCTTTCCTTAAGCTTATCTGTTTGCTCAAATGTCTTGACATTTGATGAATTTTCCATGCTGTATTCACAAATGGGTCAGTTTTCAGGGCAAATATTCACAGTATCCGTGGACAGCCACACTTCATTTCATCCTCAGCTGAGGTCATATCAAGTAAATCCCTGTGTACTAACATAGGCCACAGAAGTCCTTAAGCTTTGTATATAGATTAAGGTATAAATGGTTCGCTTCCTCAAGGGAGGAGAAGACTTCCTGTGCTTGCACTCATGAATTCACACAGGTGTAGTAGCTCTAATGTAAAACGCATTGATTTTGTTGATGCACTTTGCAGTCTGATGTGAGCACACATGGCAACTTCATGTATATCTGCTAATGTAGCTACAATTGTAGCTCTTATATTAGCTCCCAGGGGGCTGTTTTGTTTATAAACTATATCTTACGCTAGTAAATGTCAGCTTTCAGCAAGCCCAGATGTAGACTGGAAGTGTAACCCCATGATCTCTCCAGAAATAACAGTGAGAGCTATAGAAAAACACCTCTTGAATAACTGAAAATGAAGAATTTGATTTATATATTTTTTTAGATTTTGGATTTAATCTTATGGGGTTTAAATAATCTAAACTTCTTAAAGCTTCCTGTTCTACTTTTTTCAGGGAAAACTTAGGGAATGAGAAGGTGATGCTTTGATATATTTCTTGTTTTTTGTGGGTTTTGGTGGGGGGGGGGTTGTGGGTTTTGGGAAGGCTTTTTGTTTGGTTTTGTGTTTGGTTTTTTTTTTTACTATGTTCCTGCAGCCATCTGTTCTTTTTAGATTTTTTTCTGTACCAGAAAGTTCTTACTCAGGGTGAAACTATCTGTATGCAAAACATTATCTACTTCTTACAGCCTCATAAAAAGGTGTTGGATTTTTGCACAGGGATCACATTCCTTTGAGCAAGTCTCAAGCAGAAAAAAAAAAGTTAAATTTAACTGGTGGCTTTTCTGTAACCTTTTTTATTGATAGACTTTTTAAAAAACATGGCTAGTAATATATTGATGTTTAAAAAGTGGCAGTTGATGTTGCAAGGAACTCAGAGACTTTTTGTTCTTTGTGCTCTGATGAAGAATTTCCTGTGTAAGGCTGCTGGTGGACAGCACTGCTTACTCTAGCATTTCCTGTGCTACTTTTGTCTGTGGTGCTGAGTGGATCTTTAGATATCTCAGTGGGATGTGGCCAGAATACTTTGGTTTGTGGGCATTAACTTTTTCTACTTTTTGTTTTTGCATCATTTTATGTTTACCTGTATCAACATATGTTTCAGCGAAGTCAACAAAGTATGCTGATTTAAGAAGTACTCACTGGAAACCTAAAATTTGGCATAAAGTTAGATAAATAATTCTTGGAGAGAAAATAGCATTGTTATAATTGTTCATGACATTTGATCCTGATTAATCATCTTTCACTTCAGAAACTAATTAACTGACTGTATGTGACATGATGCTCTACGTGTCATATATATAACTGAACAGGAATCACCGTTTACTAGAAACTCTTGTTATTTGAACTTTACCATTTATTACAAATGTTCACTAAAAATACAAATATAAATACAGCAAGTTGATAAGGGCTTAATGACAGTGAGAGCAGCCACGATTAAAACCCAAGAGGAGTGAAGCTGATACCACTCTGTTTTTGCAGTTTGCTCCTTTCCTCTCACATATCCTGGCAGAGAAACTCACTGTTTTAAATGCATGGAGACAATATGTTTGTTTGCTTTACCTTCATCTCTTGATAATCATTATGGAATCCCCAGATCACTAGAGGAGGAAATGCTTAATGGGAGAAGGGGAGATGAATGATACATGTCTTAAAGGCACCCTGGTTCTGTTCTTATCTGGCCAGATAAAATTGTACTGATTTCTGAGAGCTAGGCTACAGAGTAAGGAAAATCCCAGAGATTTCTGTAAGCTGTTGCTTTTACTGTGATGTTCAGTGGGTTTAATATGAGTCTTACTTCAACAGAGAGGAAGAAATTTTGTGAAGATGAGTTTCAGGCTTTTAGCACCAATTTGTATCAGAAGGATTCTGAAAAGTAGTCCTCCTCAAGAAGGCCGCTTAAAGGACCATTTAGCCTCTTACAGTTTATTTGAATTTGATTTCTTTAGTCTTAAACGACAATTTCCTGAATTTCCAAACCAAACATTTATTTCTCTGCTCTTGGTTCCCTATGAGGTGGCAAATTTTTAGGGAATAGGAGTAGCAAGGCAACTTGTCTGTGAATGTTTCCAGTCCTTTTACCTGCAGGCAGGTGAAAGCTTGAAGACTGACTCTCAGCACAGGCAATTATTTAGAGCATGCTGCAAGTGTTCCACAGCAGAAACTATTTTACTATAGATGCAGCCAAAATCCATCAAGATGTGTATTTTAAAGCATAAATAACAATGGAATGATAAGGCATTAAAAAAAACAACAAAAAAAAATTATAGCAGAAAGGTGCAAAAAAATTATCAGAACCAGAGGGAGCTCTTAGTACAGCTTCATCAAATTGAAATTTAAAGGCTTTCTAACTCTTCCAAAGACTTTAATAAAAAATTTTGGTAGGTTTCTTTTTTAATGTATTTTTAACTGTGCCAGGATTTTGATTCTTTATTTAATTCTACTGTGTGTGCCTCCAAACAGCTTAGTAGCTCAACCACATTTACTATTAAGGAACTTAAAAAAAAAAATAAAAAAAAAAATAGCTGAAGGGCAGGGAAAGAATACTAGTCTTTAAACGAAATCTTATAGAATTTTTAATTGAAATATTTTTATTCTTTTACCTATCCAGGGGATCTTTACTTTGTCACTAATGGAAAAAAAATTATTTAGGCCTCAAAATTAAATCTGTGCAGCTTTTAAAGTATTATTTTCTTCAAAATCAGTTTTACAATAACACTATCAAATATTTTTCCCAGCAGAAGTATATTACAGAACTTATGCTGAGCAGAGCAGACATTAATAGCACTAGCCAGTGTCTAGGCAGGAGTGCTACCTCATCACTCTCAATATCCAAACTGAAGTCAAGACTGTTTATAGTGGAAAGAGGTGTATCACAGCTACTTCTTAAAAACAGTTTGTTGTTGTGGATTGAGGTCTGCTCTGCATGCACGGACTTGTCACCCAGTAACACCCTCCTTTTGGAACATGACTCATTGTTGCCAATAAAAGCACTGGATCCTTTTATTTCTTTACTAAGATACATAAGGCAACTCAGGAGTTGGTAGAAGCTTAATATTTCAGGTCTAATCTCTATTACCAGAAATTTGGGAAAGTAATCTACTTTTCAGATTTCTAAAACACTAGACTTTTAAAGCCTTTTAATGCCAATTGCCTTTCCAACCATTATCTTCTATTGCATTTTTGTCCTGAAAATTGCAAAAGGTACTTTATTTATTTTTTTACAATTATGTCAAATGTCCCTTTTTAGAGATGGTGACTAGAAGGCATGGATGGACAAGAATTTAAAAGTTGCAACCACAAAGTAGATACAAATTAATTTTTATTTTATTTAAAGAATTTGAGCATGGCTTGTAAATGGTCAAAAACATGCTTGGATGTGTACAGTTCCTTGTGGAGTGAGTTTTTGCTCTGAGTGGTAAAAGGCCTTTCAGTCATCTTTGATAGTTCTAATACCTTTGCCATCTGAAGATTTCTCTCAAAAAAATTGACTTTCACTGATGTATTCTAGTTCATTACCTATTCAGATTAAACAACCTGTTCTTAATTAGTAGTAAGACTTGGTTACCAGCCACTCCAGTGTCCTCCCTGCACAGAAGGAGCTTAACAAAATAGAGAAATCTCTACTGTGGGAGGAAAACTAGTGGGGTTTTTTTTGTTTTCTGTATGACAGTGTGTCTTGAAATTCAAGTCTGGGACCACTGAGACTGTACAAATACCAAAGACGTCTGCTTACTGGAGTTTATACTCTAAGCATGGGCTAAGAGACAACAGATGGATACCAGCCAAAAGGGGGAGGAATATGAGGAAAAAATGAGATGCTAGAAAGCAATTGTTCAGGAAAGGAGCAACTGGGCTTTTGAAGGCCAAAAAAGCAAAGAATTTAAAATAGGGAAATGAAGTAGCTTTCCTGACACTTTCTATGATATTTTGTGTGCAGGAGAGCGCCACAATTGAAAACTCTGCAATACTTTTGCGAATAAAAGGAATGGACAACAGAAATAAGGTACAGGTGGATGATGATAAAGGAAAAATGGTGACAAGGGTAGATTATGAAGCACTGAAGAAAATGAGGAGAAGTATTAGATATTACAGATTTTTTTTACCTATATTGTGATAGCTTCAAATCCTTTTAACTTTTCTTTTAAAGAATTCTCTTGTAGAACATAAAACTTAAACATCCATCCTACATACAGTATGTTATAGTCTGTCAGAAAAGTTGCAATTTGATCTGGCATACTATTTTCTATTATCTTTAAGTTGCAGTAACTACAGAATCCAAATGATATAAAGATCGAAGTCTTCTGAGAATACATCTGAGTTTTTCCTTTTGTGTGTCAGGTTGTTGAAAATTTCACCCTGAATGGCTGCTGCCATGCTTAATTAGCAAGCAGATCATAAGGGAAACAGCTTCCTCTCCAACTGTGACCAGCAGGTATTGACAACAAAGCCACATAAACTCTACAAATTACTGCTGGTGTGCTTAAAACAGCAGAAAAATATGTTCACTTCAATGTCCCTGGGGCATTTAGCTTTGTATATTAGACAGCAGCCTTTACGGGAAATGTAAGCACAGGGCTTGTGAACCTGCAAAAATCTATAGTTAATGTGCCAGCTGTTTGAAAAAGCCGACACACACTTGTTGGTAGAATATTGTTGATATCTAACTCAGCAAGTTCAAAACTTTTTTCTAGGGGATATAAAACAACAAAAAAAAGATTGTTCATTTTTCCACTTCTCAAAATAATTTCTGGACTATTTTTAAGGCCTTAAAGCAGTCCTTTTCCCATAACAGCCAGGTCTTCCTTTCTCTACCACCATGAAAAATTTAATTTGCCTGGTAAAATCATTCTCATAAAGCAGAGGGGAAAAAAAAAAAGTGTAGAAACCAGTCTGTATTAAATTCTGGAAAGGACTGATGCCTTTACAAATAAAATCCTCTGGTTTGCTATGCTGTTAGTAGAGAATTAATTCTACATCTTGACTAGAAGCAACTGGGATTCCCAAGTCATGTATGCAAATAAACTGCTATATTGACCCTTTGTGCAAGTCAGGTGAAGACAAGTGTCAAGAGCTGGCTGGCTGGATAATAGGATCCTCATTTGTGAAAACGCTAATTTATTTATTGTTAGATCCTTTGGCTTCAACAAATGTAGAACCCCCTGGGAGTACTTTGTATTATAAATCTGCATTAAACCAAAGCCTACACATAAGGGATGGGTGTATATAAATATATATGTGTACATGGAAGCATCTCAATCCTTCTGTTTTAAAATAATATGAAAGTAAGATGTAATTCATGCAGGACACAAATTATACAGTACTGGAGAGTGCAGTGTATTTGTGCTTTGATTAATTATGAAGTCTTGTCTAACTTACTAATTTAAGAGCACTCATGATCAGTGACACAGAATTTCTCCTTTTATAAACTTGAAAACCAACATACGGTTTGTATGCCTTGTCACAAAGGTATCTGTGCATTATTATCTGTATGAATTCGAGAGTGCCATATTGTGCATTAAAACTGGCAAAGAATTAATCTTGGAGGTCAGTGTCAGTAAGAACTTTTTGCTACACTGAATAGTAGGAGCAAATTTTAACCATATATGTGTAGATTGCCTAAGGAAGCTGTGGAATTTCTATCACTGGAAATTTTTTAACATCAAGTTATACAAACACCTGACGAGAATCGTTTCAATATAGTTGATCCTGTCTTGGGGCAGAGAGGCAGACAAAGGGACCTCTTGAGGTTCCTTCCACCTCAGTTTTCTGTGATTCTGTGGCATTTTGATGCCACATACTGTATACTGTAGAAATGTATACAGAACTTCCTCAGCTGTAAAAGTTTATTTGTATACTTTCTCCCACTCCTATTTCTTAAGCTTGGGGGATTCACATGTATAAGTAGGAAGGAAAGTGGAATGTTTCCTAATTAATTATGGAAACTTGAAATACCATTTAATTGGATGCTGCATTTTAAGATCTACCTTGAGACTGAGAAAGAACAGAGAGAAAGGAGGAGATAAAAGCAAAGCAGCAGATCAAGACTTGAAAGTTTGCTAAATCAACCTGTCTCATTAAAATGTTTTATAGCGAATGCATCCATAAAGACAGGACAAAGTACTCATATCAGAAATTTATGAAGAGGAAAGACTGGCATGGCTTGAGAGGAGACTCAAATGTTAGAGGTGACAGTGAAGAGGTGAGTTTAGTGTTAAGTCCCAACCAGGCACGTTCCTGAGGATTCACAATTCCTGTTAAGTTCAGCGTGATCTCAGGGAATGTAAAAGACTTGCAATGACCAGTACTGCTTTACACAGTCTTGTGCCAGAGGTTTTTACATTTGTGCATTAATAACTGTGGATGAAAGAGCTAGAAAACAAAAGGTAGACTGCTTCAAGCAAGCAATATTTATTGAAGAACATTGCTTTTATTTCATCCTGACAATGATGGTATGTTGCGGAGTTAGCCTTCACCTGTTGGTGATATAAATAACATGCTTGTTCAGACTGTTCTTCTGGGAAGTTCATTAACACTTATGTTTCCAGCCTCTTATTGTGTGCCTTGTCCTGTTGATGGAATGAGTGATCTTTAGGACTCCTCAGAACTAGACGTGGCAGCAGATGGCAGCAGCAATGTCCACGTTTATGCAGCTCTGCCTGCAATTTATCATCAGCTTCCTAAGCTCAAAAACTGAAAACCCAAGGGAGGTGGTAATTAAACTGGAATTTTAAAAGTACGCTGTTCTGCAAGACATTTCTTTTGTTGATAAAAGGATGGGAAAGCTGGCAGATAAGGAGGAGAAAACACAAGCATTCCTGAAGTGGTGTGGTAAATTAATGGAAATTCAGTTCTCAATCAGACAAATCAGGTACTTGACTGCTCTCCCAGAGCCCACATTAGTATCCTAACAGGGGCCCATCAAATATATTTTCATGAAATACTATTTCTGTTAAACAATTGAATGTTTCAGTTTCGGTTTTCTGCAGAAAAACATCAATTTGAAAACCTTGGAATTTATACAGCTTTGCAGTCATGATCTCCAGTATATCTTGTAACTTCAGTTAATAGAACTTAGTTGGTGTGAGAAACACATTGTGGCTTCTGTCACCCAAACTAGGGTAAGCTTGCTCAAATTAACTGAAATTAAACCTCTAATGAAAGTACAGCCATAGTTTTACTGATATAACAGAACTCTGGTATCTTGACTTTAAGTGTGCCTTAGAACCTTGAGTCTTCTTTCAAGCCAGTAACAATTTTTACATGTGCACACACGTCAGTGTTTGTTGCTTTTGGTCAATTGAAGACATTTATCATTCTGCACGATGGGACTTCCCATGAATATTACTGAGTTCTGATTTGTTAATATTATTTGATATTATTTAAAATTTATGTCGTTGAAATACATGTCTACTATTAAACACTAGTTGTTGAGAATACTCTTTAAATACTACTGTATAATAATGGACTGAAAGTATTTAAGTTTTTGCAACTGACCCATTTTTAGAAATTTCTGCAACATTTGCAGATTTAGAATAAAAACAGCTACTCCACTTACAGAACACTCATTAATAATGAAGTAGCAATTTAGTATAGGAATGGTTAAGAGGTCAATGAAAGTCCCTGCAGTATGGAGCTAAAGCATTTTCTTATATTTGTTATACTACATACCATTTTCCATCAGTAAGATTAAAAACTTGTAACATGTAGGTAACTAGCTGGTTGTTACCTCAGTTCTACATGCATGATTCAATTTCTTATTCCAAGTAGAAGTATTGAAGTAATAAATGCTGATAATGGTAAGCACGTAAGCAAGTATTCATTTTCAAATAAAATAATACGAGAAAATATTTTCAGTTGCCTATAAAAATATTTAATATCCCTTTTTAAAAGCGCTTATTAATTTTATACACCTCTGTTCTTAGCTGTTTGGTGTAGTTATTATCAGGTGATATGTTCCTGACTCTTATTGTTAGCACGGGCTGTACTTATAGAAGTCTTGCACTTGTGAAAACTTGGACTTCAATATTAAAGATTATCTATTTAGAACAGAAACATTAAAATATATTAGTAATTTCTGAAAAAAGTTTCCTTATGTTTCTATCTCTATGGAATCTTGAAATATTGTTGTGTGTATATTTCTGAATCTAGTTTTTATAGAATGTGACTAGTTTGAACCTTTTTGGTTCTAGGTGTTCGTTTGTCACAGTTAATCAAGTATTTAAGAATATATGAGCGATTCAAATGGATTTTGAAAGTAAGATATTAATAGGAGCCTAAAGGTTTATACTTTCTGAAGTGAGGTCCAAGTGCTAGGTACAACAATCTAGTTAAAATATTCCAGGACTTGTTGTGAAGATATGTAAAATGAAAAAGATGTTGCTGAAATTGCCACATGATATGGAAACAATTACATATATATTTTGCTTTGTTAGAGGATGAAATCTGTGGTAACAGAGGAATGTAAGCAAAGACTTCCACACTTAAGTGCTGCTTTTTTACCTCCAGGAATTGCAATGTGTGTTTAAATTCGAGATCATGGCTAAAAGCTTTCTTGGATAGTTCTCTTCAGTCACCTCTGGAATAGCAAGAAAATGTGAAATTCTAATTCTAGAAGTTATTTGAGATAGTGACAACTAATCTTCAATAAATAAGTTGTGAATTACCAGATGGTCTTCTGTGAAGTGTGCTTCAAATGTGTATTACATTAGACACTTTTATTACTTACATTCTGAAGAACCTTGAACCTGTAGGCATTAATTTACTTAAATTTTATATGCGATCATTTAAAGTAATCTTCACCTACAACCATATTTCACTGATTTCATAGAATCATAGAATCATCCTGGTTGGAAGGGACCTTGAAGATCATCAAGTCCAACCATAACCTAAATCTTCCTACCATAACCTAAATCTTCCTACCATAACCTAAATCTTCCTACCATAACCTAATTTACCAGTTCAGGCTTAAATCATGCCTCTAAGCACTATATCAACATTTCTTTTAAGTACTTCCAAGGATGGTGACTCTGTCACCTCCCTGGGCACCCTGTTCCTCTATCCAACAACTCTTTCAGTAAAGAAATTCTTTCTAATATCCAGTCTAAACCTCCCCTGGCACAGCTTCAGGCCATTTCCTCTCTTCCTGTCATTATTCACTTGAGAGAAGAGGCCCACTCCCACCTCCCTACAACCTCCTTTCAGGTAGCTGTAAGAGGGCAATGAGGTCTCCCCTCACCGTCCTCTTCTTCAAGCTAAACAATCCCAGTTCCTTCTCCTCATAGGGCTTATTCTCCAGACCTTTCACCAGGTTGGTAGCTCTCCTCTGGACATGGACTATTAGTCCTTTTGCTTTTTTTTCAGTTCTTCTGTTGTGCTTAGTAGTTCTTGTTTCATGCATATTGGGGTTATTTTTGTGGAGCTTTAAATACAATACAGCCACAAAGCTGGCTGTCTAAAATATAACCACAATGCCATATATGATGGAGACAAACAGTGGAAGTAGAGGAAAAAAAGCTCAGGATGACAAAAATAAATTCAGTATAAAGACATCTTATCATTGTTTTAATAATGCTTCTAAATAGCAACACATCAGTCACTATTTAGAATGCAAAATTCAAAAGTTCACACATTACTACAGGTTTTCCAACAGCTTGTGTGTGGGGACATTCTGTGTGCAGTAATTTTGGATGTATATATGAATTATTAGTCATGCTGTGATGAGTGTTTTCTTCATGCACAGCATAGGAAGCTGTTCATTCAGGATTTGGAGACATAAGTGGACTGGTGAAGGTAGTAGATTAACTCCAAGGCCTATAGAAAACTCAGAAAAGTCATCAAGCGAGGTGTTAGCATGGCCAGGTCTATGAACATTTATTTGCAAGGGTTTGTCCTATAGAGGAAGCTAGCAGTGGTGCCTGTATTTCATACTGCACATAAATAGCATCATATTGTCAGTTTATCATAATGCCCTAACAGTCAGCTATTAGAGGAAACTAGCTCAAGCTGAATGTTTCTCAAAATTAACCTTTTTCAAGTATATCTAAGGATTGCTTAAAAATAAAATGGGGAAAAATATGTCTTAAAACTATAAAGTTTGAAATCTCTGTTAGTTGTAGAAAAGGTTTCCCTCTTTCCGGTTCACTTTTTGGAGCCTGTAGGGAATCGGCTGTTAGTTGCCACACATACCTGAGGCTCCAGCTCCTCTTTGGTCCTGGTAGTATTGAAACACATCTCGTCTTCCATTCCAAGTGTCTCATCCATTTCTGTCTATTCCTTTTGGCTTCTTCTATGCTCAGAGCTTCTGTGCTCCTTCACGCCACATCATGTATCATGGCACTGCACTTGAGTGTGGCTGCTGCGGCACAGCCTAGGTGCTAGGCCTGGAGCACTGAGCCCAGGAGAGGGGTTTCCTCTCCTGGAAGAAGAGGTATAGTTGGGCAGGTTTGGGTTAAAAAAGCTGTGGGAAGCTGGAGTGGGCTGTGTGTAAGTGGTGATTCAAACCGTTTTGGCAAGCAGGTTTCAAAAAGTGTGGCGTGTGTGTGTATAATTTATTATTTTTAATAAAGAAATTAATAGAAACACTGTAACTTGGCCAACTTTGAGGGCAATTTTCATGGGCTCGGTAAAGTGCTGGCAATTCTTTGTCATATTACAAAGCTCTAGTTAAAAAAAACAACAAGGGTGAAGCTTTTCCAAGAGCTAGTTACTATATTATGTTTTTTAATAACCTGAACAAAACAACATGAATTTCTCCAGCTTCATTCTTGGAAGCAGCTCAGCTCAGTAAGTTGCCAATTTCAAGAAAAACAAATCACCTTGGGCAGGAATCCAGTGTGGAGAATTTCAGCTGGCAGTTTTTTGGTAAATTGGCATGCAACACAAAATTGGATTTGCTTGTAAACCACGTTGAGCAGCATTGGATTTAGTCATTCTAACAGTAATTAAAATGGGAAAGGTAGGTGGGATTTTGGGGTGAGGGAGAGAACTGAGAAAGAAGGGAATAATAAAGTGGAGGAAAAAAAGAAGTAAGGTGAAGTCAGGAAGGCAAATGCTGAGAGTGCAGGGCAGTTTAAATAGGAAATAAAAAGATCATGGAAAGTATACAATAGTTGGATAAAGGTAGATGATGATGTAAACAGATGTTTGCTGTTGTGTTTTGGAATGAGCAGTGCACAGAGTTAGAACTTGAGTTCAGAGAAATTGAATAGTCTTAATCAAATAATAAAGTATTCAGAGAGACATTTTGGATTTATGAACATTATTTAACCCATTTTTATGAACTGTTCCAAAGCTATTAAATTCAGTGCAAATAATTCTTACTGACAGGTGGGATTTGTATCATATACTTATTGTAGAGGATGTTGACTGCAAAAACATCATCAAATCTCCATAAATTACCTACAGAATACTTTCATCTAGATCACTTCCAAAGCAGTGAATTAGCATCTTGAACCATCTGCTTGGTTTTGGACTTGAAGTACCAAATTTAAATTCTCTGGAATGCAAAAAGGCTCCATTCAAATTATTTTGACTATATTTTACATTACTTTATTCAGCTAATTTTGATGTATCTCTAATAAGCTTCTGTTTAGTCTGTTCTAAAATTCAGATTTTGCCTAAATCTCCTTACAAGGAGGTATGAGTTCATAAGAAATAAAGACATTCCTGTTACTCCATTATTCAAGGATAATAGAAACATTGAAACCACAAAGAGAACATAAAAACACAATAAGGTAGACTTAAAAAAGCTTACAAAACTATTTCTGAAAGACCTAAGACTAGCATTATTTCAAATGTACCAGGAGCAGCAAGCCTGTCTTTATACATCAAAATTTGTAGGTGATATTATGTTATTCAGAATAGGAGAAATGAAATTCAGCTGCAGAAAAACACCTCAGTGATACTGAGTGATGATCTGACAAGTGAAATTCATCATAAATAAATTTAAAGTACTTCTCAAATGGAAAAATAAATAAATAAATAGACAAAGCCTTGTGTCCAAGAATGGACTTCAAACTGATAATTGTTGTTGAAGAACTTCACTGTGAGATAGTATAGTCACAGAAACGAGTATTCACAGAGGGCTATAAAATTAGTATCAGTCAAATCAAAGTAAATTTACTATTAGGAATTTTTAGAAAGAAATGGAACAAAGCAGGGAGCATCATGGTTACAAGCAGTGTCACAGTGGTGCCACATAGATTTGAAAAGTAATAAGACTGGTTACTGCTGTTATCCATTAAGAACTCTCCATGGCTCTCTGAGACAATTATTAAAGTCAGACTTGATGGAGGCTGGGAAAGTATGTTTGGAAAAATCATGATGTTTGCCTTGATTTTGTACACTCCCTTACGTGTCTATGATAGGCCACTGCCTGAGAGGGATACAGGACCAGTGAGATTCTGGGTCTGACCAATTACAGCCGTTCTTAGATTAAGCCTAAATTAAAGCTGCTGCCAAGATGCAAGCGTGCTTCAGTTTGCATGTAGCTTAAGAGATGCAGAGCTGTCTTTGTTTCTTTGGTGTGTTAATTTTAATTTGACTCAATCTGAAATTAACACTTACATTGAGATGTCTGAGCATTACTAGATCTGTGTTGTTATTGTTACATGAAAGTGTGTTCCTCTATCATGGCTAATTATATTTTAATTTGCTCACTGCATATATTAATATCTTTTTTTCTCCAGTTAATCACCTATCAACTGTTGCCTTGCATTTAATTCCTATACTTTCTTTTTAATACATCTTGAATGAGAGTTGTACTGTGGAGTTCAGTGTGTATTGGCAGTTAGCTACCTTGGACTACACAATTTTTAAGCCTAAGAAAAGCAGTATTCAATATCTTTTATTAATGACATGGATGGTGGAGGAGACATAGGTGACACAAAGCGAGGAAGGTGCAGGTACACTGGATGACATGGCTGGGTATCAAAATGTTGTTGCTATGTTCAATAAATTGTTTGAATAGAATAGGCTGCAGTTTAATAGAGAGACGTAGAGATAAACAGAAATGTTTAATGTACGAATTCCAGGTGCAGGATTATTGACTAGGTAAGAGTGCTACACAGAAGAATTTCATGTGTGCTGATGGATTAGGAACTGCCCAAGAATTAATGCCATTCAAGCAAAAACACAGGAAGAATATAAAGATTATTCACATGGGCCATAGTCTGGAAGCCAAGTGGGGTGGTTGTTCTCTGTGTTGGTGAGGTCTTATCTGAGGAAAGAGGCCTAGGATTTGGTGTCAAGATCAACGTGGATGAAGCAATAGAGTCTGGTGAGAATGGTCAGAAGTCTAAAAAACATGTCTCACAAGCTGAAATTAAATTAACTGTGACTGATACTATGTACCCTCTTGGGTTTTTCTTTGTACAGTATTCATTTTCAAATTCATTAAAAGCTGTTGTAAGACAACTGTTTAGGATTTATCACTTAATCGTGTTTCTTTGTGCTCTGGGAACTATAATATGTAGAAGGATCTGAGTTCCTAACTTTCTCTCTTAGCTTGCTTCATTTTTATTTTATTTTTTTACAGTCTCTTCTCCTTTGGCATGTGACTCTATCATGCTGCTGTCCTTTTTCTTGTCTTGTGTAAGTCATCCAACTTTGCTTATACTTTCAACATCATTGTCACACTGTGTGCTCTAATTGTATCCTTCCTGGCCTTCACCAAAGTTAGGGAAACATGGGAAGTGCTTTGAGCTATGACAGCAGGAACTGTGGTTCTTTCCTCAAAACTCAATGAAGCAAACAAATAATCCAAATATTTTAAAAATTATTTAGTTTTTATTTATATGTAATGTATTTGAAAAATGTTTAAGTTGTTACATATTTCATGTGATCTAGTCCCTAATTATTGTGATCCCAGGAGTGCAGATTTCTCAAACTGATTTGTTTCCCCTTGAGCTCTTTTAAATTTATTTTTTATTAGATTGCTTATTTAAGACACTAAGTACTGTATTTTGAAATAAAGCTTAAAATGTCCTTTTTAAAAAAATTATTTACTTTACACAGATCTTCAGTAATATTTAGTGACAGTGACACTCCTAGATTAATTGTGCATTGTTTGGAGTGTATAATTTTGTCAGTTTTAATTTTGTTGCCTTTTTGTTCCACTGAAACAGTTTTCCTGAACTTGCAAGGGAATAAGCTGGTCTTACCTCTAGTTCATTTATCTAATGTAGCAGTCAAAGTATAAACTCCCAAGAAAGTAAAAAGATTTTTCTGTGTCCTTATATGAGCAAATTATTTATGCTTGCAATCATCTGTTGACAGCCTCCTCAGAAGTCTCTCTTTCTTTTGAGAGAGGTTGACCAGAATGAAACACAATGTTCTTAGTCACTCTGAACTATTATTTTACCAATGTACATTAAAATCATACTGACATTTCTCTCACTGCTTTTGCATACTAATTGTGTGCCTGCCTTTGTCCACAACTGTGCATCAAGCTGAAGTTTTCATTGAGATTTTTTGAGTGTTTCACAAAGAATCCTAAGGGTAGGGCTTCCCAGGAAGTCGGAGAGCTCTGGGTGTCCACTTCTAATTTGAAATTCAAATTTCAAATGAATTAGTAACTGAAGCTCCCTAAGGCTCCTTTGAAAATTCTCAGCCTGTATTTTTCCCTGTGGTGATGCATGGTTCAAGGTTCTGAATTAAATCGGATTCTGAAGATTTCTTGCACATTCCCATACTTTGGTTTCTGAGCTATTTCTTTAATCCACGTTGAATCTTTGCTTTTTTTACCTGGAAACTTATAGTGAGGTAATAGTCAAGTAAACTATGTCAACCTGTTCTTTTCCCTGTGCTGTTTAGCTGGTATGGTCAATGGAATCTAAGAGCCATGTAAAAATTTTGCTTAGCAAAAAGTAGTAAGTGCTAGATTATATGGGAAGGGGGATGTAATCTAAATAAATTGATTTAATTTTAGCATATTGCGGTTCCCTTCGGTTTTTAAATTTTTTTCTATGTAATTTTTTCCAATTATATCACTGATAATGACTTTTTTTTAGTATTTTTCATAGCTTTAAAATTGTTATTTTTCAATATAGGGGCTAATGCTGCTTGATAGTTTGTCAACTCAGTAATTTAATACCCCAACAGAACACCCTGATATATTTCTAAATATGCACTGTAAATTTCCTCCACTGTTCAGCTGTGGCAATGCAACTCACCATTACAGTCTTGAGGAATCTGTTTCATGGTTGCCTCCACTGTTGATCATCTGGACATTCAAGGTATTTTTATTATCTTTGTAATATCACTGCAAGGTGAAAAACACAATTCTGAAGAGCATGAGCTTTCGAAAAATTTCACCCTCAAGGTTTGTCTTCAAGGGGAAATTACTGTAAGAAAGCTGAGGTGTAATTTTAAAACGTATTAGCTGTTGAGCTCTAATCCCTCATGTGAACAATCGGAGTTGAGGAGGTTGCTCCACTTGGAGAGCATGTAATCAACTGTAAATTCAAACTCCATCTCACTTTGTTATGGCATCACTGACCAAGGTATCTTTGCTCCACCCCTCACAGGAAAATGTGGAAATTGAACTCATTTGGTTTCCACTCCAGTCATAACCACGGTACCATCCTTGGCACTTTTGCCTTCCTACATACCTGCACTATAGTAGAATATAAATATTCCTAAGGTTTGATATGTTGTAACAGATCTAAATTCTTCTTTGTTTGTACAGCTGTTCATGTTTCCAGTTTATAGGCATTCATCTGTTTGCAATAAACTTTTATAATCTACATTTATCAGGTTCAGCTGCATTGCTCATGAAACAAAGTAAATTCTTCAGTATGACTCCATTATTTTCTTATTATGGCCTGTTTTATTTCTGTGTGTATTTGCACAAATATAGGGCATAACTCTGGTCTGTAAAATCATTAATACCATGGTTCTGCCTACAGGTGCTTACTTTTTTTATTTTTGTATCTTCCATTGCTTTCTCCACTCCTTTCCTCTTTCACTACCAGCATTGTGATGCTTTAAGTAGAAGCTGATTTTATGTTATAATTTAAAATGCTTCACATCCAATTTCTCTAGCATACTTAAGAGCACAGCAGATCCATAATGTTTTATGAAATAGGTCAGACTTCATCATTTATTTCTCCTGCTGCTTTTAAACTTCACTGAAATTTTGTTTCTGAAACATTCTCAGAATGTGAATCACAATTATATCAGTCTGTTTTTTTAAAATATCAGGAGAAAGAGCTTCATTTTATCAATGTTTTTAACGTGCTACTCCCTAATTTCTTGTATTGTTTTGGTAAGCTACATGTGTAGGCATTGACACTCTTTCACATTCAATAATTGAACCTCTTATTTCTCAAACACTGACACTTTAATGTTGTTTGATTGTAACATTTTGATTCTGATCTCAAAAACTTGCTCTGAACTCTTAATTATCTATAAACTCAGAGTAAGTGACTTTTTCTTTTGACTATAATTTCTTTTAAGGCATCAATAGGTGTGACAGCTTTCCAAATACATCCGTGTCAGACTTTTCCCCCCTGGACAGAAAGGTTCTGGAAGAAATTTAACCTGCTCTTAATATTAGGTTCTTTCTGTTTGAAATGTATTTAAATTGATAGATGCTGTAAAGAGTAAGTGGGACATGAGTGTGGAAATATTTTAGCTAAGAAATGTCAAACTACAAATCTAAGATGAAAATTCATCATTAAAAATATAAAATAATATACACGATTTATAGTTTCTAGAAAAAATACTGTCCTCCCTTGTGAGGAAAAGCTGTTGCTGTGGTTTTAAAACAGAGCTGACATCAGTAACCGGTAGCTTATACTGCTGGCTTGCATTACCTAATTTAGCATGCTATAAACAGAAGTAACTGTTCCGTGGTTTATAGTTACAAATTAAATCTAAAATACAGATTTATTTTCCCCTGTGGGCACATATTTAAGGTAAGAGGACTGAACATTCATAGTCAGAATGAATAAAAAATCCTTTATAGCTACAAAATTAAATATGAAGTTGCTTTAAATAGCACTACACATTTTTTCAAATGGGACTGGGGGGAAATAGTGTTATGACTATGATCTGCAAGCCGCTTTATGTTTCAATGACCAAACAATGAGACACTAAAACCTGAGAATAGGAGGATGGATGGGCTGTGATAAGTAATTCAGCAGAAATCCTCTTTCCCTAACTAAATTTCCCGTTAATATTTCAGAATTACTGTGTGTTTATGAGGGTTTTTTCAATTAAAAGTTTTTCTGAAATGGTGTAAGGTTTGGTCACATCATCAGCTGCAAATAAATAGTCTGTAAATGCCTGCCAGAGAATTGTTACACACACTGAAGTTTGTTTCTTCAGCTTTCTGAGCTGGAAAATGGTTTTATCAGTGTTTGAGAACAGGTGACCTTCAATGGAGTTCTCAGCCATCCTAGAGATACAAAATCTTCAGATGGTCAACATCTTTGAAGATTACACCACCATTTACGTAGGGACTTAAGATTCTCTAGTCTTCTATTCAGCACTATCCAGCTCCATTTTATTAATGAAGTACTATTCACTGTCAGTAAGTGTAACAGAGTATCTTTCTGATTGCATGTGCTTTCAGGCAGTCTGATTCGGAAGTGTTGGTTTGGTGCTTTGCTTTCTGTATTTTCTATTAATCCCACTGGACTTGGAAATTAACTGATTTTCAGATGTTGGCATTTGTTCTTCAAAAGGTTTAAAGCAACTACTAACTAACCTGCTAACGAAGATGCCACAGGATGCTGAAAATTTTTCTGTTAATGCTCTGGAAAAACTCGGAATACATTGAAAAAAATAATGTACTCAGAAGTAAAATGTACAGTGAGGTAATTCTTTTAAATTGCACCATGCATAGGAGTTGCTGAGTGTGCTTATGGGGCAAGAAAAACATTGATCAGCATGCACAAGATGTGTATTTTATGTTTTAAACTATCACATATGAGCTCCTACATCCTTTCTTTATATGACAGTGTTTTAGTGGTAATGGAGAACAGGTAAAAGAGAAATGAGGACTGACACTCAACTTTTCTTTTTTAAATTTCCTGAAAAATTAAATGGACTGAAACAGCACGGAATGTGTGGGTTGTTATGCTATATAGTAGGAAAAAAAATAATTTTGTCTAGACAATGGCAATGATAGTTCACAAAATCAATTGCCTCCTCACCTCCTTGGTCTGGAACTGAAGGAACAAAATTGTGTTCTTTGTTTTTTTGTCTCCTTTATTCAGGAGTGAAGGAGACTGAGAGGGAGAATGCAAGATAATGGAAGTACTTTTTGCTTTTACGCCATGTTAAAGTATTGATCCTTGGGAAAATGTCCAGTTGTTATGGCAATATAAGATCAATCTGCTGTCATGTTATCTTTTTGTAGTAGCTGAAATCAGGGTTTACAATCAATTAAAGAACATGTGTTGTACAGTCTACAGAGAGAATGTTTTTAAACATTCTAACCCTTTATTGTTCTAATTAGTATGCAGTTAATTATGATAATATATCAGAGCCTCTCCCTACCTCTACCTCCTTCTCCTCTGCTAGAGGAGCTTCTAGCACCTTGTCAACTATTGGAATACTGAGAACACCATTCAGACCTAAGGAGAGAAGTAGTAAAAGGTCATTATAAGATACCTAGGTGCAAGAGATGCTCTCCAAGTTGATACTATAATTTCAAATTAAAAAGTACTAATCATAGCCAGCAAATACAATATTTGAATCTGGAAGGGGATCTTACCATGCTCTGATGCAATCTCTGGCTACATCTGTAGTGGCTCCTAGTCAAAGTTTCTAATGTGACAAACCCTCAACATTAGTCACAAGTCTCACAAATTTGAAGTCTTAAAGTCCAGATCCTGAATGTATGTGATGGCTCCTAAAAATAATTTTATCTTAAAGACTTAGGTGAAAATTGACAGACAGAACTTAAAGGCTCCAAAGGATTGCTATAGGCACTCTCAGCCATCAAAGAAGCTGCAATTGATTTGAAGTGAAGCAACATTGAATTAATAGTGCAAAAGGCTTATTTGGGTGCCAAGTAGCTCTGAGCTACAGGGGAGAAATGGTGCTTCATGGCAGGGAACATGTTCTGCTTGAATTAACGGTGCTGTTTGATGCAGTGGTACTGCAGGTATTTTTCCCCTGGCTTTTCAGGTTTAGAGCACATCCACAGAAAGTGTTTTTGTGGAGAACCCTTAAACTCGTAGATGCAGAGATTGTTTTTGCACAAGAAAGTTGTCATGATAATACGCTGATTAGGAGAAAGAGGAAATGTAGTTGCTTCGTTTTACACTGAAATTTAAGAGGTTTTGACAAGTGTTTGTATATTTTTTTAAAATACTTTGGCTTTGGACTACAGACATGCATAAAGGTTCAGGCTGTACATGGAAGGTTGAAATATTTGGACTGTGGAGAAGCTTTTCTAAGTTCTGTCTTTCCTAAGTATGAAGTGTAAAGCATGGTCAGATAGAACTCTGACTACATCTCAGAAATCCTGGAGATAAGCTTAAGTGTTTGGTATTAGCTACCTGCCAGTGCTAAAGAGGCAAGAGTTTGGCTCACTGCTCTATTTTTTGCATGGTACTCAGGTTATTCAGGATTTTAAAATGTTTCCTCAGTTGCTTTCAATCCTGTGCTTCTGCAGCTGCCTGCTGGGTTGAACGTGCACAGAACTTGATACCAGATACGTGTTGAAGACATTAATTCAGTGGTTATTCAAGAAGAGTAGTACCTACTTGTTTCTTTTCCAATGTGTTTGCCTGTTCTGTATTATGGTATTATATTTACTTTCTTTGTTAGCAAGGATTTGCTTAACAGAGTAAGACAGTTTTGTCTTTTTTACTACTTTTTGTATTAGTCAGTTTTATGACTTGTGAGGCAGTTGCTTTCTGTGGTGTCTGACTTCAAGAGCTGCTTGTTTATTTACTTTGCAAAAAAGGAAGAGTATGAGGTGCACTTGTTTGGGTTTTTTGTAATTTTGGATTCTTTGATGCTGAAAGTCTCCCAGTGTACCTACATTCAATATGGACTAGATGTGTTTCTTAGTTTTTGCAAATCTTATTATTTCATTAAACATTCATACTCAGATCTCTTGTCCCTGATCCTTGACTTAATCTAGTCTCTTTTCAGGGCCTACAAGTCCCAAAAATTGCAAAATTAGACTTTCAACCTTAAATCACTTGTCTAGACGAGTTATATTTTCAGCTTCTTTATATTTCCTCATTTCCTCTGTTTTTTCATCACCTAAAAAAACCAACAACAACAACAACAAACCAAAACACAAGAAACAAACAAAAACCTGCTCCTGAGCTGTTTATTTTTCTCTGCAGTATTTTTCACAATCCTGAGTTACCTAAAAAGTATTAAAAATATCAAGTACTAAAGAAATAGCTGTAGTCAGAAAAAGAAATATGTCTTTTTGGTTGCACACAGTAATTAAGTACTTCTTAAAATTTGTTCAGTCATCCTTTATAAGGCCATTATTTCAACTCAGATGAGCCTTTCAGCTGCTTTGTTTTGTGGGTGAATTCTCAGCTCACTTTACACCTGTGCTTTTCAGTATATTCCTGAGTGAAGAATTTTGCTCCTTCTCTTACTGTCTGAATTTGACATTACAAGGTCTCCAATCTACTGATTGTTGGATAGTAGGACTTAATACCAGGAGAAGGAGCACTTCATTTTGTGCCTTGTGTAATGGGGATATGCAGCACTTATACAGGACCCAATACAATTCTTATGATTTGGCATCATTTAACTACTTCCCACAGGCTAATGCCAGAGCCTTGGAAAAGTTCTCCAAAATTGTATTATAAACAGAGGGTGAGATACTGACCTTGGCTTAGACTTTACTGAAGTGTTTAACTGTGGGAGAGCATTCAAGGTGGGGACAAAGGAATCTCATTGCCTGCAAGACTTTGTGCCTTCTCTGGCTGCCTTAGGCAGCTCCCCATGCAGCTGCCAGTGTCTGATGAGCTCTGCCTGGAGTGCTCTCACCCTGCACTGGGGCAGTGCTGAAAACATAAGGCAGAATATTGTCAAGGGCTGCCCAGAAAAATTCCCCTGTGAGTCTTCCCTTTTTGGAGTCCTTGAAGTTGTGATGCTTTTGAATCCCCACCAGTTCAGATTAGCAGGGATTTACGGTTTTGCTCATTTGTCACTGTTGTTTTTTTTTAATGTCAGGAAGATGTACTCTTCATAAAACAGTGTAACAGGTTCTAGAGTTGCCTGTTTGCCATGGATGTCCCGTAGGGATTTGCTGTTTTGTACAATAGGGAACTAACCTATCCTCATCTCTATCAAATGCTTCTATTACCATTTCTGACCCTCTAAGGTATCTTTTCCTTTTAAGTTCTTTCATAAAACCTCTGCAGCCAATTTAATTCCCAAATATCAGTGAGTATTAAATATTTCTTTGTGACAATGAGTGTGGGCAGTTATACCAGAGGTAGAGACATTGAAGTTTTACCTTAGTAAACTCTGTAAAAAATAAACACAAAACCTAGTTATCATCAGCCACACATTGTTACATCTTGTACCTATATAATTACACAGTTACTGCTTATTTGGCTCCAGACCTGGTATGGCATCTTTGTTACTTCAGTTTATATTAGTCCTGACACATAATTAACAATTAGAGGTGTAAATTTAATTCAACAAAACCATAATGTGATTCCATTTGAAATATGCCAATGTGATACATAGAGTGATTAGACATACAAAATTGGCCTTGTCACCTGTATTAATCTGATTGCTAGCTATGCTTTACACCTTAATAGGAACAGATTTTTTTTTAATGTCTATCTAGGCAGGCTTAGACTGTACCTGGCTTTATGGACTAAATAGATTAAGGCCCTTTATGAAATTGTCATTCCTTAACTTTGATGTGGATGGTTTGAGTATGATATTTTTCAAAAAGACCATAAAACATAACCTGTAGGCTACAGCTGTAGAAAGTTTATTTAGCTCAGAAATATATTACTGTATTTAACTGCATATATTACCGTATATAAGGCACTGTTATATATATATCTGCAGTCATATTATCATCAGGCAATTTTCTATCTTGAGTTATCAGAAAAAGGAATTAGAAAATATAATGCTGGCCTTAGGAAACCAAACTTTTTGTGAAACTACTGTCTGCTAATATCACCTGCCAATGATTTAATGTGTTTATGGATTATGCTAACCTTTCTTAGCTTTTCTTTTTACTCATTATAGTCTGTGTACCTGGTAGAAGGGAAGCCTGCAGCCAACTGCCATTACTTTGCAGCTCCTATCTTGACTCCCCAAATAGCTATTTTCTTTTTTTTATTCCTGTAGGGTAGGAATTGTTGGCTGTTATAAAACTGCAATCTCATTAGAAAAGATTCATCCAAATAAATTCACTGCTGATATTAGGACTTAAAATGTTAATGTCTTGGTCTGTCTTTGGGATAGTGTATGTTTTTTTGTATTGATGCTTAAAGAGACACCTTTAGACTCTTTCATTTCCAGAAGAATTATTACTGCAGCAAGACAGCATTTTGGGACAGCCTGTGGGATCATGTTTTTCTAGGTAGTGCTTAATTTAAGAATTCTCAGTACATCTTCCTGTTACAAATATGTCCATAGTTTGAGTAAAAGACAAGTGAACAAAATTCTGAAGCATACAAGAATGCTAACATTTTTCACCAGCAAGATGAACTGCTGTGATGTTTGTTTGACTCTGGGATCTGTGCTCCTTTTTGTACTTAGTCCTCTACTCCTTGTATAACCAGAGACCAGAAGAGCTTAACCTGAAGCTCTTTTAAAAACCTCCAATGTTGTATTTTATTCACACTCAATCTTTCTTGCTTTCTCCAGTTTGCATCAGACATTTTTCCACAATTGGAGGTGAGAGGTATTCTTCATGTCCAATCTGTGCATATTCATAGAAACGGACTAACATCTTCTCACAGATTTTGGTAAAGGCCAGTACTGGCATCATGGGAATGTTACCTAGTCATTACACTTAATCTGTCTACAGAGTATAGGGTAAACGTATAGCAGAATATTTCATGTCCTATCTGAAGAGAAAGGGTTATCCATGTGCAGGGGCACAGGGTCCTTTCACACACAGTGTTCAATTTCATGGAACAGGTAACTTGGGATTCTGAATCAGATCTCACTGAAACTTATAGGACACAGCTCTAAACATATTCAATTGCACCGATTTCTAATTGATCTTGTTCTAACATAACCCTGAAGTAATTGCACTGCTTGGCATAAAAGTAAGATCTACTCACAGCTGGTTTTATGTAGGAAACTTTTTCAAAATTCTAAATATTTTTTTTCACTTTTGGAAATGTGCTGCCGTTTTCTCCTGAACTCAGTCTAGGCAAATCTGACTGTGTGGACAGAAGCAGCTGAATTTTGTTTATTTCCGTTCATAATAAAGAAGATACTTTTTTTGTTCAGCCATTAGACATGTGCCAAGTATTTTTAAATGTACTTTATTTCACAAATGAGTCTATAAAGAAGAATTAAGGTATTATGAAGGTGGCTTTTGGCAGTTGTATTACTTCTAACATTTAATGCTTAGAATTAATAGAATTAGTCATTGAGTTACTGGCTTTGAATAAATTGATATTGGCTTATATTAAGTGATGTATGACATATCCACTGGATTCTTCATTTGCCTGTTTTTCAAAAATGTATAAGACATACTGAGAGCAGATTTGCTTTCATTATGTTAAGTATCTAGCCTTTATTTAATCGATTTCTTAATTTCAGAAACTTGAAAACTTTTAGAGTTGTGTTAGTGTTGTTGTTATTTAGAATGATGTATTACATAAAGCCAGTCTGTATATGGATACTTTACACTTTACTTTTTCACAGTATGATTTTCTTTTTTAAAAAATCCTGAAACTGTTCACCTTGTATGACCTTTGGCTGCGAATACAGGTAGGCTGCTATAGTGTTTTTTATCTTGTCAGAGATGTTTTTAATTATAGACACATAATTGAGGTGTTATAAATGTGTGTCTGTAAGACTTAAAATGTTTTTACTCTTTGCAGTGTCTGATCTCTGTGTTGGGAGGAGCTGGTATCTGATAGAAATACACAGGAAAAGCAGTACACGTTTAAAAACCCAAATATATTTTTTTTAAAAAACAACCCAAACATAAATTGGTGCTTTATTATCCTTGTTCTGAACACCACCCCTTGTAGTTTTCGGTAGCAAACAGGGTATTTCTGCACAAACAGCTTGAAACAAGAAGATCCTGAGTTTGTACTTTGTTTCAATTTGGGGGTAGGGGGTAGGAAGTAAGTGCTGTATTCCACAAAATACTTAAATCTTGTGCTGAGGGAATCTCTTCGTTTTTCAGTTCAGCATGTAACCCAAGTACAAGTTACCATTACAGATATGAATGCCTGCCATCAAATGGCACAAAGTTGGAATTAGAAAGGGAATTGGAAGCCCTGGGTTTTTTTTTCTTGGTTGGACTATAAACCTGTTATATGAACTTGAGCAGATCACATTAACCCTGATTTTCCAAAGCGTTTGCACTCGTGAACTGCATTTATAGGTTGGTCAGTTGCAATTTCCTGTAAGGTGAGAATGGAGCCTTAATAGGGTGCAGACAGTTCATTAACAGAAAGTGTTGTGAAATTCTACAGTGAGAAGCACTACAGCCAGTGGAAAGTATTATTAGCAATTAATATTATAAATTAGTAATAATAATATAGTTAGGTTTACCTTACCCTGAAGTGAGATAAACATAAGTTACTTAGAAGTATTTTTTACAATAGACTGCAGCAGTTAAGGGTCTTTAGAATGTTGCTACAATATTAAAATGATTTTTCAGCCAGGATATTTGCTCCTTTAGTCTAGTCTAAGGTTTTAGAAAAGTAAAACAAACAAAATCCCAAGGTATTATTTACTTACCTAGTCCTTTCTGCAGCATGCATTTATTTCTGAACTTCATTCCTGCTTATTAAATATAATATCTGTTTATGTTCCTTATGTTACTAAGCAACACTAACACTACTAAATAATAGGAAAAAAAAGTGTAATAAACCACTATAATTCTTATCATGTATCATGGGGTTAATTTATGAGGAATAGTCTGAGACTCAAAGAGTGTGCAGTGCAGCAATGTAAAACATATTGTTTTCATAATTAAAAGCAGTTCATATATTCTCAAAATGTGCATTTAAATGCGTGAAGGCAGAAAAGCAACATACAAATTATTCAAATTACATTCCAATTACATTTGATAAATCATCTTTAAAACCTTTATATTTATATAGCAATTATAACCTAACCGCAGGATCTAATGTCTTAGAGCTTCACCAAAATCAATCAAATATCTTAGGCTGAAGCTTGAATATTGTTCTGAAGGCATTGCTCCCAAAGACGGTTTTGATCTATTTAGGCACCAGTTTTACAGCACATTCTAAAATCCATTATTTCTGGTCTTATTTCCTGGGTAAGGCTTTGTTCTAGCAATGACTGTAAGAAATTTTCACTATAGAAAACAACTAATTAATTGCAAACTGATTAAACTTAACAATTGTTTTCAAAAGTGTTGCTAATACCTTGGTCCATAGAAAATGCAGAATTTCTTCTGTTACTTGCTTTCTAATTGTGTTTTATAGAGAGATACTGATCTCAGGTGGTATGTTAGACTCACACATGTGAACCTGAGGATATTTTGAAAGACCAATCTTTCCTTAGTTCTAGGTGTGAGCTTCACATTCAGCTTGCAGGCTTCTTTGCGAATGAATATTGTAAATGAGAACAGTATTTTTTCCAGTCTCTGATTACAAAGCAAATTTGTACTTGGGCATTTCCAGAATCTAGCAAGTGTTTGCTTACACACTTTACCTGATTGAAGCTGTGGTCTTTTGGAAGAAGCAGTTGGCTTTCAGGTCTTGCTTGGACGTAACAGAGAACGTTTTCCACAGATTTACTCACTAAAGGTCATAGTTTATTTTTTCAAATGGCAATTTTAGGGTTAGTATTTGCTATCTGTCTGTGAGTTTAGAGCTCATTCAGGCTAACAAGAGTAATTCCCTAGATATCCAAGAAGCTGAAATAGGTTTTAATAAGATTTAGAAAATAGATTAAAAGAATCTGCTACATTGGCTAGACCATTATTATAAAAAATGTTCTTACGTGAAATGTGTAAGTTTGTAAAGTAAGTCTCAAAGTAAACAATTTTAAAATAGAAATACTGAGTGCTCCCCAGAGCCATGACAAATGGGAACTTGCTGTGTTTTCTAAGGTTGTTTCTAAGAGGAAAAGTACTGTGACCAATATATTCAGAAAAAGAAAGAAACTGACAGTGAAACTAAATAGAAGGAGCTAAAGTTGTAGTATTTCTGAGACTACTTCAAGATATGAGACATAATTCAAAAATATTCCAAAACCAGTTACTGCTTTTAAAATGACTGCAGCTTGTTACTATGCTCTATATTAAAAGGAAAACAAAGATGTAGATCTGTAACTCTTAAAATGTTGTAATTGCTCAGAAATGGGATGAAGTCCAACAGTCCTGTGAGATTTTCACACAGAAACAGGCAATCCAAGCATAGTGGTTCCAGTACACGTGGTTGCATTGATCTGATTTTGCTGATCACTGCACTTGTGATGTCAGATCACTAGCAATCTGTTTCAAATACATACAAGAGTTACCCAAAGGTAACGTCAGTTACAGTGACATTTTCTTTGACTTACACGTGGCACCTGTCTAAACCTGCAAGCATGAAGCTTTTTTTTTTTTTCAGTTTTTATGAGTTTTAACATACTCCACTTTCTTAAAATTATTGTATGCTACATGGATTACAAAACTAGAAAGTGTCCAGCTCAAACCAGACTTGCTTCCCTGCAAAAGATTTTAGGTGCTCAGAGAACATCTAGGTACCTTTTATAGGGAGCTTTGGAGGAACTGCAGAATATTATCTGAAGATCTGATTTTGCCAAGATTTTTCTCAACATTTAAGTGACTATGTTTCACAGTACTTGGATAATTGCAAAGAATCCACCTAATTTCTTTTTTTCTATGCTGGCCCAACTGAGACACTTCACCCTTGCTTTGTCACAGTATTAGTTTTCTGTTCTAAAGAGTTCAGATTCCAATTTTTTGCCAATATCTGTACTTTGTCTTCTGTGTTTAGTCAACAGAACTTTTGTGTATGATCCACAGCTCACTGGAAATGAAATGGATGCACCCCCATCCAGTGACATTATTTAGATTAAGATATACTATTCCAGAAGGGAATTTGGGGAAAGACATTGACATAAAAGAAATGCTCTGTAATTATTATTAGTATTATATTGGGTACAGTACATAAGGCAGGAGAACTATTTGGTATATTTGGAAGAAGACTAGGGAAATCAAAGCAAGCAAATAATGGTCAGAAATATAAAATCAGGTGAATCAGAGGAAATACAAGCTATTGAAGGGTTAGTATCTCTCATTGGTCACCTAAGGAAAAAAACCCAAAACAACCCACATGGTATTTTTTTGTTCTGAAAGAAATTTGAGGGAAACACTTTCAGTATAGATTTTCTGTTGTGATCACAGATTTTGTGAATTGAATTACGAGTTGAATTTCAAACTGGTGATGGGCTTAGAAATACTGATTTGTCTTATTTTATTTTGTAGATGCTCCAGAAACTTGCTGTGTGTTTACCACGGGTTCTGCCAGCCAGCTTGGGAGGGCACTTACCTATTCTTTCATTAGTGAAGTACACCATTATCTTGAACTAATTATTCCTCTCCACATGGCCTTTCTACTAGTGTCAGCTTATCTCCTGCTGGCTCATGCTCAGGGTGCTCCTGATGAGAACGGGGCACTGTTGGAAACACTGAAGTCACAAGTAGGATTATTCAGCAATAAAAGTGAACACTATTCAGCACAGGTGAGACCTCCTGGCACAAGCCGACAAATACCTCAGACAATCATCATAGGAGTTCGTAAAGGAGGAACAAGGGCTTTGCTGGAAATGTTGGATATTCATCCTAATATTGTGGTAGCAGCTACAGAAGTCCACTTCTTTGACTGGGATGAAAATTATGTGAAAGGAATAGACTGGTATAGAAGTCTGATGCCGTTTTCTTATGGAAATCAAATTACAATTGAGAAAACACCAGGCTATTTTACATCACCAGAGGCTCCAGAAAGAATTCATGACATGAATAGCTCCATTAAACTGCTCCTCATTCTGAGAGATCCCACGGAGAGAGTTATATCTGACTATACCCAAGTATATTACAACAGAGTAGAAAGCCACAAGCCTGTTCAGCTCTTTGAAGATATTGTTATTAAGAATGGAGCACTTAATACCAAATACAAAGCTATTCAGAGAAGCCTATATGATGTTCATATGGAAAAGTGGCTTAAGCATTTCAGTTTGGATCAGATTCACATAGTGGATGGCAATACTTTGATCAAGGACCCTCTTCCTGAGTTACAAAAAGTTGAAAGATTTCTAAATCTTCCTTCCAGAATTATGTCTTCGAATTTTTATTTTAACCAAACCAAGGGATTCTACTGCATTAGAAGTGATGGAAGGGAGAGATGTTTACATGAATCCAAAGGGCGTCCCCATCCTCTTGTTAACAACACTGTTTTAGAGCAACTGTATTCTTATTTCAGAGAGCACAATGCAAAATTTTACAGAATGGTTAACCATTCCTTTGACTGGCATTAATGCATTTGGAATCAATGTTTCTTTTAAAGGGCCTGAATCAAACTCTTTTAAACATATGTTTCTAAACTGTAGAGATTCGTATTACAAGAACTTAACATACTGGTTACATGCTTCAATGGAATAGCACATCTTTTTGAAATGGTACCCTTTTCTTTGGGAAAAATAAGTATAATACATTTGTATAATTACTGTGAGTCATATTCTGATCTTTTCTCATCATGCAAATACATAAACTTCAGCAGACTTAATTCAAATACGTATCTGTTACAGGATTTGTGCTCTTTTGGCAAAGTGACTGCTTCTAACAGTGTAAAAAATGTAAATATTTGAAATGGTATTATTCTAACTGTTCTGTATTTTTTGTTGTGTTTTTTATATCACACACAATAATAGTGGCATTGATTTCTATGATTTTTTCATACAAGAACTTAAATTGTATGTTAAAACAGGGACATATGTAGTAGCTCAAATAAGTATTTAATCCTCTGTTAATATGCCAAAGTTCTTAATTAATAATAAAAGGAATCTATTTCACCTGTGATTTTAAATGGGAGAACTAGAAGGTCCCTGTCTATATACCATTAGCATTAAACCACACTCTTACTATCTTGGGTTTGCAAAACAAACAGACAAACATATAATCTCCAAAGTGAAAATATGAACAGCTTGAAGAAGATTTAAGTGAGAGTTCTGAATTTAAAGAAATTAAAATATCCACGGCAACCTCAGTTTACACTATTACTCTAGACACTAAAAAATATTAATGCAAAAAATATTAATATAATCAAATATTTGTACAGCTGCTGGTATAATTTACATCTCTTTGCTCTTGAGTGGGAAAGCTCTTCATTAGAACTGCCATATTATTAATGTTTGTATTCTGTGACTAGTTATTCTCTTGCTCTCCTGATGTTAGTTTACATATCTCCAATGGCACACTGATTCTTGTTAAAAGAAAAAAAAATTATTTGCTTGCTCTCCAAAGCATGGAGGATTTTTGTCATTTCTAATGCACACAATGGGATGTTCTCAAAGTTACAATTACATCTTGCTGTACTGTATAACTCAGATACACTGTTCAATATGCCAAGTATGAAATAGTCAGATTCTACATAAACCCACCCCCATCTATACCCCTGCATTAGGAATTTTGTTTTGTTTTGTTTGATAGTGTTGTGCTGGTCTGTTCTCCTTTTTCATGTACACATCTTATTTTATATCAAAACCAAAGAAGAAAATCAAGTTGAAATGTTAAATATGGTGCCAGATAGAACTACAAATGCAAATGTTCTTGTCTGACGTACCTTACAATCCAGAAAAAGCGTTCATTACGTGCATTCCTCTTCAAGCTTCTCAGGACACTTCATAGTGTGGGCCCACTCCGAGCATTGCAGAATCAAACTTCACCTGTCCCTGGAGAGGATCTTGAATCTGTTTCCTTCTGTTTAAACCATGGTAAAGCTTCAGGACTGTACGTTCCTAACATGGGATTCAATCTTCCATTTCACAGACTAAAACGTATGTATTGCAGTGCTAATTTTTAGGCTACCAAGAAGGGACTACTTAGATGTTAGGCAGGTAGCAGTAGTCCACTGAAGCTGGACAGAATTAGATCCAGCCAGATTATGTGAAAATAGCTTTCATCAAATGTTCCCTCAATAAAGGTAAAAATTTTTTAAAAAGAACAATTAAAAAATCTTATTTTTTATCTCTTCTGCTACTTGTATGTGTATATATGAGAGAAAATTACATTTGTCATTACATTAGCATATAATTAACTTCTGAAATTATCTTTCTGAAGTATGATAATTTATTTCAGCTCTGATTTCTACAGGGGAACCAAATTGTTATTTACTTCTTCCGCCTTTTCTGAGATTGTGGCTTCTTAGTCATTAATATGATCATATCTGGGTACTACTCAGGAGTACAAAAATTTATGTTAATCAGGTGCGGAAATATTAATGTATTTCTTTCAAATCAGCCAAACAGGATGTTTATGTGGGTATTACACCATCTCTACAAGGACATTGTACAGGCAAACTGTGATAATACATTGTGTAGTCTATAGTACCTTTTTTAACCCAAAAAATTTCTGAACCCTCAATCCGCAGAGTGATTTTATATTGGATCAACACTTTGTATTTGATGGGCACAGCATTTTTATCTAATAAGAGAAGCCCCAAATCCAGAATCCCTATAATGTTTAACATAACCTGTCCTTTCTGACCAATGCAATTTCAGTGATTGAAACTCTTTCCAGTCCCTTAATTTCAGAAATGCAGTATTGAAGGTAGCAGAACAACAGCAGTTTATATCATAGATTGTAGGTTTTCTTCAGCATTGTTTTCTGTTTCTTATACATTCCAAAACTTCCCGTATTCTCATTTTGCTCTTTTCAATACTGATTTAATTCAGTAGCATTGAATAAGGTTGGTGGGGTTTTTGTGTGTGTGTGTGTTTTTTGTTTTGTTTGTCTGTTTGTTTGGTTTGTTTTGTGGTTTTTTTTGGTTTGTTTTGGTTTTTGTTTGTGTGTTTGTTTGTTTTGCAAGAAGGTAACTTGAAAACCATGTATGCTTTAACAAAGGGTTTGGGTAGTTGCCAGTAACTGAAGAGTTCACTTGTCTTATGTGTCACAAAATACAAAATTTCTAATGTCTGTCTTTATTTATGCTTGCAGGCATCAAGTCTGTCTCTTCTCTGAAGTTTACAGCTAATCTTTAAATGAGTTGAGTGCTGGAACACCAGTTGGCAGAAGCTGCATGCATCTTTGACAATGCAGGTCCCTTTCCGGAATTTACATTTCAAGGAGAACTGCTCTGTATGGATTAGTGATGCATACATCTACTTGATTTGTTAACACTCTTCAGTCGTGCTGAGCATTTTTGGGAAGGACAGAGTTGATGTTCAATGATCATTTTAGAATGTATCAAAATAAATATTTTATGCATAGTATAATTTGGAAGAGGGATTAGTTATTTTGGTTTTTACATAAATCAAAATTCTAATCTGAAGTTTTGTTTTGGTAAGTGGTCTACAGAGATGCAATTTAACCTCTGCATAACAGAATTCAATAAATATAGGAGACTATAATTTAACATTACAAACTATTTCACTCAGTTTCTCATTTTGTGGTGCTGAAAATATTATCTCATGCATTTCTGACCTTCTCCATTCTTATTAGCTTCAAAAGATTACCCTTATTCCCTTATCCTCAGAAGGTGGATCAGATAAACTTAATAGAAGATGCACTGAACCATACTTTAGTAATACCGAAATAAAAAGTCCTCAGTTTTTGGCACTTGGAATTCAAAACTAGTCAAATTTTGGAAATAACTGGAGGCTCACAATCAGCTTAAAGATGTTATTAGCAAGACGGTTCTCAATTTAAGAAATTATAACTATCTCTTCTAAATTTCCACAATAGGTAGTAAACCATAAATCGTTCTTCTCCAAATTGGTCATCAAAGGACTTTCACCTCATCTGGTACTCAAGAGGTGTTCACAAAAATAAATTACATGTGGGAATGTTTCTCAAAGAGATCATGCAGTTGTTTTCAAGGTTGTTGGGAACATTTGAAACAATTGATACAGTCACATCTGTAAGACTACTGCAGAATTTATGATGATTCGAGGAGCTCTTTGATGTTGTTTTGTATTCAACGAATATTAAGCTTTCCTTTTAAATACTGTTCCTTTTTTATTAAAAAAATGACCTAATATCACTGAAAATTAGCAGTATCAAGCAACTTTAACTGTGACTGGATCAATTTAGCCTTTGCCACAATAAACAGTACACTCACATCTAATACCTAGGTGAGTCTAATATTAGATTTGGGCTTTTTTTATATGGGCTGTATATATCATCTATAGTACATAAAGAAAAACCATTAGGAAATTTAAGAGCTAGGGCTTTGCCCCTGAAAGCTGCTAGTACTTAAGTAATGGGAATAAAACAAAGAGGTTCCTCTATTGCACTCACCCCCGTTATTTTACCAGGAAGAGGATTGAGTTTTTGCATTGTGTCCTCTGTATCTTGATGCTTAAAGGCCTTGGGATGACTTCTTTTCTTTCATTTCAGAGCTTAGTCTGGATAGAGCATTTACAGTTCCTCTTCAATACCTGTTAAAGCAGAGACATTTTTGGAATATCCGTAGGACAACTTATGGAGAACTTTACAGAGGACGTACGGTCAGTACACACTATTGTACATTGCTACACAACATTGACACTTCAGTATCCTTTTGATACAAAGCCAATAGATAATCCTATGAAAAGCATCAAAGAAAAATTAGACTGACTGCTGTAGGGAAGTGCATCCACATAGAGAGTTTTCAGTCTTCATGCACATTCCAAGAGTGCATCAAAAAGAACTTTAAAAATGTGGTTACTTCCAGCAGGTTTGACTGCTTATTAACTTTGTCAATTCAGATGCTTTCTTAAATTGGACAAAAATGTTAGTACTATCATAATCCCTATAATTTCTTTTTTAATTTAGTTGGCTAAAACCAAAAATATTAGTTACTCCTTTGCTTTATTGGAGAACAGTTAAAAAAAGAAAAAGAGCGAGACACACTCCCCAGTACCTTGATTCTTAGTAAAAGTTTCTTAGTTTCACAATAACAATACTAAACGTAACATGTCCTTGCAGAGAAGAGAACATTTAAATTGTTCAGATAAAGATTGTATTCCTGTAGATATCTTTTTTTCTATACTTGTGGATTTGATCCTTCAATCCCTTTAAAAGCTTGAATTTTATTGTAGAAGTGAAGAGACACATTGAAATTAAAATTTGTAATAATTTGCCTAGAACATTAGTCATTACCAGCAGTTAATGGTCAATATTTTGTTACTGGCCACATAATTTCCACTTTGATTATTTCAAGCTTCAGTGACTTACTGAATTATTTTGCTATTTTATAAAACACATTCTGTGATTACAGAGGCATTGTCATGTCTTAAAGGTTAACTAACGGTAACATGAACTTACCAAAATTCCTGGAAAATTTTCTGAAGCCAAGGTACTAATGGAACTGCCAAGTATAAATTAGTACTCGAAGTTGAATTTGCTACTTTGGGAAAATACAACAACATAAATCAATTTCCTGGTAAAATAGATGTGATATATTAGCCCGCATAATAAATACTATGAAGTCTGCTTTCTGATGCAAAATTGTCTTACACTTTTACATTGTACGTTATTTTAGTTCCATTGCAAAAACATCTCAGTAAGTGATTAAAGAAAACCATCTTAATGGAAACTCTTTACCAGTGGTACAGTTTCTCTGTCAAAGGACATTTCTCAGGTTTTGTATTGTCTCTTCTGAGATAAGAAGGTGGTTTGAGTCACACTGCCAATAAATGCAAAGAATTATCATACCAGAATTCAGACTGTGAAGTGAATTTTTATATATAGACGGATAAGAGTTTAACAATCTCTTTGTATTTTTCCTCTCGTCATTACATACTACAGCTATGTCACAGTTTTGCTTATTCTGAAGAATTTTTAAACTCTTACATTGTTACTCTAAAGCACTGACTTACAGATGTAAATCAGATGGCAGTAATAAAAGTGAAGCAAAGGTAATTCAGAATCCATTCCCTTTGCCACTTGGACTGGCTAACGTGTTTTTATTTTTTAACTATTTGGATGTGACCATTCAGTCCATTGTAAACTTTCTAATATGAATATTCAGCCAAACTTGCAATAGGAAAAAATAAGACCAACTAGAGTGCAATAAAACGTGAGCTGAAGGCCCTCTTCTGCTAAATGTTTGTTGACATAATATGGCACAGTTACAAATTAATATTATGAATGGCCTGATAAGACAATGCACAGGACTAAGTGACATGCTATTCCAGGGATTTATCTAGGTATTCTAAATGCCTAAATTAATTTTATGGTCAATTAGGTTATTAGGGACTTACATTAATGTACATTTTCAAAACACTGTATTATTTCATCTTATTAGGGAATACTACAATACTGTAACGTCCAAGTACAGGTTGAATATATCATGTTTATCCCTGGGTGAAGAGCTGCAGTACTACTAAGGCAAATTGGATGGGAAGTAACAATTCTCTACAGTAAGTTTTGGGCATTTTAAATACCTTCTGGAAAGTTATAGCACAAGGTGCGATTGTTTTGTTGTTGATTTGACAAGGACTGTGAGCCTAGAAAAATACTGTGTAACTGTCATGAGAAGACTGAAGATACCTTTTCTATACTCTGCCACAATACAAATCTACAACTCAAGACGAGTGACACTGACAGAAAACTAACTGCACGGGGTGCATCGTTGCCTTGAGTGAAGAAAGATTAAAGGCTCATAAACAGCATATGCTATACTTAAACATGCACACATGCATCATACACAGCTTGCAAAATATACTCAGATTAAAACAAATCCAAAATCTACAGCTGTGAATTAAAGTGATCCTGCTGATGGCACACTAAACCAGAGCCAACTGTTGCAGTATGAGCTGTCTGCAACTTATGATTTCTTGTTGTAATAAACTAAAGTCTGTTTAGGTCACGCACTAGACATCTTCTTGAGCTACCACCATATACTGCTCTTAATACTTTCACCTTGCAGACAATGAGTATTTCATTCTCAAAGTAAGCTATATCCATTATGTGTTTTCCAGACAACCCATGTTCATGTGATCGAGGTTCTTTGTCAAGTGTACATACAACAAAATGAATACAAAGTTTCACAGATGATCTGGAAAAAAAAAAATACTAATAGGTCATATACTTACGGACTGTTTATGTTCAATGAGCAAGAAGAACAGGATTTAAGTAAACTGCTTTTCATACTTTTCACAAATAAAATTGGGTGTTTTCATTTCCTTTAATTTCCGTAAATCTCCTCTATATTGTTCAATAACAAAATTGGAATTTTTCAATTAAAAGTCTGAGAAGACAAAAAACTTTTTGTTTTGGTGTCTTAAATAAGAAATTATCATACAAATGTTACTACCTTTTATTAGCTTTATAAAACTGTTTACTGTATTTTTAGTTCTCGCATGCCTTGTGTCGCGCCCTCCCACGTCTCTCTTGAAAGAATAATTTTGTAGCAAATACCCTTTTGGCCAGCTGATTTCAATGTTACGTCAGCAGAGTTCACAATCAAAAAGACAAAGATTAGGTGGGGTAGTAGCCAAGACACATTTTCACAACTGGAAAAAATGGCATATGAAATAAAGCTATAATGATTAAAAATGATACCTGTTGAATCATACTGAGTAATGTGTGCTCCAGATTATATAGAGCCAAGGCTGCTTCAGCCATTCAGATGACTGCTTTCTCCTCAGTTTATCTGCCAGACCAATTTTTGCCAAGTTGCAGTCTGTATTCCATTGGTAACAGCAAGCTAACTTTGGAAGCTTCATGTAATTGCCTTTTGCTAAGTGCTGGGTCCTCCATTATTTTTGTTCCAACATGCAGCTGTCACAAATGGTGATTATTCTAGCAAAATAGAGCCATGCAGAAAAGTATTAATAAATGACACTAATCCAGCTTTCTGTAGCTACTGGATACAATGAGCCAGAAATACAGAAGCTTGTTGTCTTGTTACAGTCCTTTTTCTGTGACTCCTTTTCATCAAGTAAGTATTGGGTACAGTAATATATGCTTGTATGACTCCCTAATCTGATCATCTGTTAATTACAATCAGAAGGAACAGGATTATGTTACCTCACTTTAATACTAAGGCCCAGGATGTTAATTTCACATAAACACAAGTTCACTGCCAGTCACCCACTATCTTTGATTCTTTTCTCCATCTATGGATTCTTCTCTACTTTTTTTTAATATATTTTTTTTTTTTCCATTTATTAATGAATTCTGGCTTTTCTCTTTCCTGGAATAAATAGTTTTAATCTCAGATTGCGCTTTCCTGATCTTAGAAAAGTAAAAGCTGAAACATACTATGCTTTCAAAAAAAAAAAAAAAACAATACATTTTGTCTCTGCTGTTTTAGTATGTTCAGGAAACCAGATTACAGACTTGCAAGCAATTAAGACAAAATAGCTAATCCTAACATGCAAAACAAACGTAACAAATCAGGTTATTTTTTGGAGGACTGGAAAAAAAATCACCTTCTATTTTAAAAAATGCGTATTTATTTTATGTTTAGCAGAAGTATTTGGATTCATGCACTTCACTAATGTAAGGTGGCACTTATTTCAGTTAGCTGTAGTAACTATGAAAACTATTCTAATTCAAACTAAGGATCTAGCCCAAAATTTATAGATGTAGAGAATGCTACTTCAGTCTGAGGTGTCTGATAAGCCAAATGAAATAACTGTACTTTCTGAAACATAAATACTCTTATAACTTAATACACAAATTATACATTTGATAGTAATGTTAACGTAGAAGCTGTTTCTCTCTTCAATTTTATTTTTCTGTAGAAATTCTAGTCAGGGTATTAGTCAATAACAAGCAATAAACTGCAAGAAGAGAGAGTGGAAAAATTCCTGTATTTGCATCGCTGGCCTCATTCTGTCAACATATCACCCAGGTTGCTGGATACACACAGAGATGAGTCCTGGCAATGCTAGGAAGGGGCCTGCACTTCCTGCTGACTATTTCAACTTATTAGTAATAGGATGATGCTTCTGGCATATCTAAAATAAGTTAATATTGGATTAATTAAATTTTTAAAGGTTTTGGGAAGACACACTGAAGATTCATTCATCACAAACTCGAGACCAATATGCTTAAAAAAATTGTACCATAGTAATTATGTTTACATGTGTAATTGCCTAAAGCTGATCCAAATGATAGAATATATTCTAACACTTTCCAACATACCTTCAGTGCTTATTAAGCCACCAGTTCATGTAAGAAATATAAATACAGTATTTTCAACACTAACAGCAATGCAAATAAATACTTTTGGTTTACTTTAGAAAGCATTTTATCCAAACTACCAAAAGATTTTTTTATTGCTGCTGATTCAAAGTTGTACTCACTGACCATTTCTTTGTTGTTAACTGATGATCATTTAGGTCTTTCTGAATATCAAGAGGTGGCAGTTGTCACAGTTTGGCTCAGGATCAGAAATTAAACCAATGACAACAATTCTCTCCATCGCCTCCCCCTCCCATTCCGGTAAGGAAAGGAGAGAGAGAACAAGGAGAGAGACTTTCCAAACTGAAAACTAAACTAGACAGTTTTAATTAAATACCAATGATTAAAGAAAATATGTATAAATATATATAAGTATGTGCAGGAATGTGCAAAACCCTACTACCTTTCCCCACCCCCAGCAATTCCCATGGCACTCACCTAAGCTGTGAGCAGTTTCGAAATGTCCTGGAGACAGCAGCAGAGCAAAACAGGGATTCTGTTTTAGCTAATCTTGTGTTTCTATAACATAGTTCAGTCACATAAATGGAAAATAATTCCAAGTCTTCTTTCATTGCAACTGGAGATTAGATTATGCTAATGATAATTTGGGCCATTTTGCTCTTAAATTCTCAATAAACCAGATTGCACTTTACACATAAGTTTAGGAAGAAACTAAACCCTTGTGAGAGACAATGCCAGGTAAAAGATAACTAGGTTCAAAAATATGCTGGCATCATCTGCCGTCCCAGGTGGCTTAGAAAAATAAGCCAGTCCCAAAGGAACGCAAGACTAAAAGAAAAAGCACAGGTTTCTTTATAATCTTCAGCTTGATTTTACCTTTCTTTTTAAGCCTTAATTTGTTCCAGTGTTATATATCCCTGCTTTTCTTCTCTACAACCAAAAAAACATAGGCATTTCCTTCAATTAAAAAATAATGACAAGATACTTACACAAAATTCCAATAGTTGAAACTTTTTGGGAAAAAAGAGCAATTGCCTTGACACTTGAACTTCGAACATGGAAACTGACGAAGTTGGAGAGAGGTTCATCACAGACTTCCTATTCCCAACTAATTAGCTGGAAAACTATCTGAATCTGCAGTATCAAGAGGAGGTCATGTAAAAAGGTGGTGAGGTAAACAGTTAGAGGGGCCAACCTCTGCTCATCAGATCCTCATTTAATTTTGTGCTAAATGGTGTAATTCAAAGGTAAATCTTGTGCTAATTTAATCTCAGTTTGGCTCATGGTAGAAATTTGTAACATTTATATAGAACTCTATTAACACTCACTTTTTTAACTAGGGGATGTATTATTCTGCTGATAATAGTCAGTGATACATAATCTTTACATTCTTCTTTTTCTCATAATGAGACGTGATACTTTGAAAATATTTGTGCAATATGCTTTAAACAGAAACTCTAAGCTTTCGGTCTCTGCCCTGTAGTGTTCTTTAGATTACTTAGATCATCAACATTTCATGTGGGATTTGCTATTACTCAGTCATGAAGCTTTCCTATATGTTTATGCAAGAACATTTAAACCAGATTAGAGCTATATTCATTCTCTAATACTGTCCAGCATTCTGTTTATGAGAATGAGGTATAAATTACATAATATAATACATTTGTGGTTTGATAGTTAACATACTTTTGTTTTCTTGATGAATTATACCTAGAAGTTCGTTACTCTGTTATGGATGGGAATGGCATCAAGTTTGCATTTATAAACCTATTAACAACTGAAAGATTATTTTTTTTTTAAGTGCTTGGAAGCAACAATTTCACAATAGTCTTGTAGTTTATCCTCAACTAAATACTTTCACTCTGGCACTCAGAGAAAACTACAACGTGAAAATTTTCTTCTAGTCTTTGGAAGCCAACTGTGTACCTCTCCTTCAACCAATTCATACCTATTTCAGCTTATCCGTACTGTGACCAAATAACTGAAGAGACCTAGCTCGTTTCAAAGCTTTTAGTAAAGAGGAAGGAGCAGTTTTCTCTTCAAAGCCACCAGGCTTACCACCAGCTGTTAATTTTCTGTGACTTCCTTCAGGAGCAGTCAAATAGGATGCACATTTAATCAGGGAAAATGTTGCAAAAAGGAAAAGCAAGTGCTGTTGGGACAATTTATTTACATGATGCTATAGAATTTTAAATAAAAGAGCCACATTCCAGACAATGCCTCTATTGATGCAAACTTCATCTAGCATCCTTTACATACATAATTCTGCACCAATTAATGCGCAGTCACAAAGACTGTAGTAGTATTCCCTAAGCAGCTCCTTGAACTATCCAGACAGAACACAGCCATACTGTGCCTGTACTTCTGCTACAGGCAGCGTGTTGTCTGTAGTGATGGTTTATCAGTCTGATCTACTGATAACCTTAATAAAGAAAAATGGAAGAGAAAATAAATTATTTTCCAAATTTCTTAAATACAATGCATCATGTCTTTCAGTAATAGGAGGGAGTGGTGGGGAAATCAAACTACTTGGAACTTCTGAGAAGGGAGAGAGAAAAAGATATGGCTTTATTTACACCAAAAGTAGATATTCAGAGCTTCTGTACTGAAAGAAATTTCAAACCCTACAGTGTAAGTTAACATTAAAAGCATACCTGTCCTACATGGGGCCTACAAAACAATGACTATATTTCGTGTGTAAAAAATTGAAATGTATTATGATAAGATGCAGGTTTACTTAAGTGGTCCTGGGGCGTATCAACAAATGCTAAATGGATCTTTATTTAAAAGAGAAAAGAAGTAGACTCAAAGTGTATAGAAAAATTGGATGTACCATATAGGAGAACATTAGATAAAATGAAGAGAGGTATTGTTTCTCATATATTTATGTCATATTTTTAGATCTCTGTTGACTTTTTCTTCTCAAAATTACTCCATGTTGTTTGAATACTCACTGCAGTGTAAAGAGAATACTGATGGCTTTAGAAATATTCCGTATTATAAGAATTCTTTCTCAATTACTCTTATATAATGTGCTTCTAATGATAGAAAATGAAGATGTGAAGAAGCCAATAAGAACATTTCTCATATAAACTTAAGCCAAGGTGGCTCTTTTTGCATTTTAAAGATACATCTTAACTGTGAAAGTTTCATCCAGTTAATTAGAATGACTAGCAGTCTGTGCTGACAGATATAAGTACTTTTTCCTTCCACAGCAATATTTTCTTATTTTTTCTACATAGTTGTTTGTATTTCTTGTGGGAAAGCCAAAGAGAACAAAAACAACACTTCAAAATTAGCCTTCCTTGAATAAGTTCTACCTAACCATTTCATTTTGGCTAAAGTTAAGTTTTAATAACAAATATCTAAGTTGTTTATTTTTGCATCCGTATATGTATTAGCTTTACTCATCAGTGTCAAACAGGCATGCAGGATTTTCTGGGTAGCCAAAAAGATTATTTCCCTAAATATGGAATATTTTTTTTAGTACATGCAAGAGTCCAATATGTATTTCTAAATAAGGATGTTTAAATTTGGTATTTCTGTGTAAGTACAAGAAGTGGTACTGGTGATAGGCTCATTAGATTTTTCAGACGTATCTGTTTAAAATTCAAATATGTGTATATGTGAATATCAGGGTCTATAAAAAGCCTCTTTAAATGTTCAAATCCCTACTTACTTTTTCAAAAGATTCCTGGGGATTCTTTCACTCAGATCACCTTTCAATTTTTAATTTAATTTATTAAAATATCCATAAATCATCATATTGCCAACTTCTCTATCTAGAATTCATTAACATATCAGAAGATAATTTATGTCACATCTCATATATTGTTTCTGATACATCAATTTGTCATTTATCTGCTTTCATTCTCCTTTGTACAAACTAAAAAGTTTTATCTCATTTCAATTTTCTATTCAACAAGGGCATAAATTTTAGCTGTTTAAAGTCATCTAAGTGCTTACATTAGCTAAGTTTACATATGTCAATTTAAAAATTTATTTATTTATTTTGCTTGATAGATGAAGAATATTCTAATAGTTTAGAGAAGCATAAATTTAAGATTCATGAATGCTGGGAAAATCTTTCAATAACTGCCTACACATAACTCAGAACCATTTAGCTCTAACAGTACTAATAGTGTTGAGATAGCAAGCTTTCTCTTTTCTGTGCAGTCTTGGACAAGTCACTTAAGCCTCCCTGAATCCCAGAACATTTAGGACATAAATCAGAAGAATGGAATAGTGCCCTAGGTATACACTGTCCTTCCGACATACATAAGACACTATGAAACAACTACACGTTGCCCTCACTTAGAAAAAAAGTGATCCTATTATGTGGAACTGTAGTGAAGTTTAATCATTCAAGATGATAAGGCAATCAGGCACACATAAAACCTAGAGCAGACAGATAAGTAACCATGCATGTTTGAACTAATACAATCAAAATTATACTAAAAATGCTTTTGGTAGCTGGCCATCTGCCTCCATTAGAAGCCAGGTTCTCATCTGGTTTTATATTCAGGTGAAATACATAGTATCAAATTGCATCTACACCTTTTCTTTCTCTTGATGGCTAGGGTGACAGAAAAGAGCTACTGCATAAATGAGTTTCAATCTTGAAACACCAGATATTTTCTGCAGGAACAAAGATATATTTTACAAAATACAGTTATAATATGCAGACTATCATTAGACTGATGAAAACTCCATGTGAATTAGCAGCAACTGGAAAGTCACAAAGATTTTATGTCAGGTAAACACATTATTGTCTGAATTTTTAAAAACACAAAAAAGCCAACTTTTGTACACAATGGTGTTAGCAGGTTCAAAACAGTCCTATTTTAAAACTTGGTAGTATAAACAGAGGACCAATCATTAATATCTGCAGAAATACATTACCGAGGATAGTAAAAGTTAAATTATTTTGTTATAGAACTGCTGCAGGAGTGAATATGGAGAACTTACGGAATGGAGACACCAAGTAGAAGCAGAAGAGACTGTAAATAATCTCTCAATATTTTGCAAGACTGCAAATATAAAAGACAGTTGTGAGCAATCAAACAATGATCTGTATGAGAATGATCTCACCTAACTTTAGATGCTTACACTTTAGCTACCTGCATGTAAGTTTATTGTCTAGATTTGCTCAATAAGAAGTAATATACAACAGGGGAAGTAGTATTCACTTCTAGAACACAGTTAATCTGACATATTTTAGACTTCTGTGCAAGATAATACAAATAATGTCATATAAGTATCAATTTCCATTCACCGAATTTTTCAAAAGAGGTAACATAGGCTAATACTTACACTAGAAATATTCAAGTTTAACAAATAAATCTTATCCAAACTGCTGTCAATCAGAATAGTAATAAAAAGGTTTTATCTATAAGCTTGGATGAAATCAACTATATTCTTGCCCCAGAAAAGCTGTTGTGGTCATAAATAATTGTGGGAATTCAAGTAGAGGTATTCTCTTTAAGTTGTATACCTCCTGTTTTTTCTGTGTCATTATGTACTAGATCTCAATTTTTGAACCTGTATCCAATTTATTCAGTAGTGTTCTGCAAAGTACTCACAGGAAAAATTTTCTACTAATTGTTATTCATGAACCTTTAAAAAGTGGCTACAACCAGCTCCTGATTTGTCTCACTGACCTCCTGAAACAGCAAAGGCCCATGAATTATTATACTCCAGAAAAAAGAAGAAGTCCCTTTGTACTTTAATTTTACTTTATCTCCTTCATACTTTGAGATAGAGCTAAAAAGAAGACAGTAGTCATATCTTACTAATCTTCTCACCTCAATCAAATCCCTATTATTCACCTTATTCAGACTGAACTATCCTGGTTCCTTTCAGTCTCTCTTTGTTCCCATAGAAGTACTACTATACCTTTAATCACTTTCTTGACATCTATCTGGACATTTTCAGTCTCAGCTTTATCTTTCTCAGGCAGCTGTCAGAGAAGGCATTGAGATCACAAACACACAGAAATACAAACAACAGTTTGTTACTGGGGGTTTCTCAGATTACCAGGTGGCCTGTGCACTTGCTTATTTATCCCTTTTACTTAAAAAACAAAATGTTCTTGCATCAGTTTATAGACAGTAAATTATCTTCTAGATTACACAATAATACAAGGTGGAACTTGTTAAAGTTTAGAACCACAACACAAACTTGTAATCTCTTGTAAATATAATCTAATCATGAAAATGAAGTGACAGTCTGCCAAAGCAAGTATTTTACAACTCTCAAGGAGTACTGTGGGGAAATATTGTGAATTGTATTATAGAAAATACAAACTTAACATTCACAGAATCAAGAACAAGTATAAAGAACAGCATGACTTAAGAGAAAAGAACAAGTCAGGAAACTTAAAAACCAGCAGAAAATTAGTTGATCCAGGGAATCTGCTTAGGTGGAAGGAGAATGACTGGTAAAAGAAAGATATTCAGTAGGGGTTATTTTAATCTGGTGAAAGTGTCAGAGAAAATTATTTCCCTAAAAGCCCATATAAAATTTTGCTCTGAATACTATCAAGTTGCTGTAAGAGACAGGCATCCTTTCCACCCTCTCCCCTCCCTGCCAAAGAAATGCACAATGAGACATTTTACTCCTTTACATCAAGTTGGATGCCAAGGAGAAAACATTAAAGAACAACTTTTCCTAGACAAAAATTTAACTGTCTTTAAAGTTTTATTGTTGGTCATAAAAAAAGGAAAAAGGTGGCATAGCACAGCTGAATGATCTCAGAAGCAAAACCATCACTCAAAACTCCAGAAAGATTTCCTACACATTTTTTCATATGACATGGACATAGTATTTGGGCCAATTCAACATCAGTCTAGTTACATGAGGGATAAGTGAATCACATTTTATTGGAAAATTTGCAGCTATTTCAAGTGACTTCAAGAGAAGGAAAGAATAAGATATTAAGCACTCTGTCAGAAAGTTTCTTAAAGAGATTCTGCATGACCGTGGAGGGGGAAGGAAGAATAATTAAAAAAAAAATGCTTGCAGAAAAATGAAAACAAAATTTTAGGACTACAGATGAGACAAGTTCACTGAAAATATTAGTCTTTGAATAAAAGGGTTTTTAATGTTTTTTTTAAGACAAATTTTGTAGCACCAGGATGACATCAAGTGGCTACTCAAGCCAATTACTCCATACTTGCTGCAGACAGTTATGATGACACCTCCTTAACGAAGTGTTCCTTCTGTGTATTACCAACTGTGTATTACTAACTGCTGTATTACCAACTGCCTCTATTTTAAATTCAGTTTTGCATGTCTTAATTTCAAGTCCTTCATGCTTTCCTCAAGCCTCTCTCCAGACAAAATAAACCTAGAAATATTCCAACTCATGAAATAAATCTTTTGCATCTAATACGTTTTGATTCAGGAAAACAGAAATATAAATCTCTTTGGTTTAAACAGTTTTATTAAACTTTGTAAAAACTGGAATAATTAGGCTTACCTAGTCCTACTTTCTTCTTTGTATGTAAGGCAGATTATTAATAACTGAAAGAAGTTTCACAGCTTAATACACTGAGAACTATCATTCACTGGAACAACCTCCCCAGTGACCCGTTAGAGTCTCTGTTGCTGGAGGTTTTCAATATGTGATTGCAAAGGGTGCTAGAAAATCTCATCTAGGCTACCATTCTCATTTAAGGCTGGACCAGATGACCTTTCAAGATCCCTTCCAAGCTGGGCTGTTCTGTGATTCTATGTTCTAGACAAATTACAGCAGTAGCTTCTGATAAACTTGCATTAAACCTAAAAAAGTATGATAACCAGTTTATAACTAGTTAATGGATAAACATTTCAAGCACCTTTTGGATTTAGTAATAATATGATTTGCTACAGTTTGTATTTCTTAAAATATTATTCTAAGAAATGTCCATCTTCAAACATGGCAGTAAGGATTATAGTCAATACTGAATCGGCAATCACGTATCTAAGAGTGTTTATAAGATGTCTTTCCAACATGAAGAATGTAATCTTAAAAGTTTGTTTGCTTCCCAGCTGTTGCACAGAATTGAAGAAAATCTTCTCAAAGAGAAAAAAATAAATACAAAAAAATCATAAATAGCAGTAATAATGGAACCTTCTTATGAATTTTTATCCTTTGATCCCTCTACCAAGATTACTTGCCACAAGAACTTCATCCTTGTTCCAAAGAACCAGGTGTATTCTGCCTGCATTTCCTTTAGTGGGACATTGTTTTTATAAATGTTCTGCAACTAAGTACCAGTTTCCACAGATCTCATAGGAATTTAATTCTATTTATTTGCTTGAAAGTAGCTATCATTTCAAACATTATGGGTGCAATGACCAGATGGAGAGAAACAGAGACAACATTATCAAGTAAGCCTTGTTTCCTCAAGGAGTTGGTAAAAAAAAATAAAAATCCCAGCTCCCTGACTAACTATTGCCCTAAATAGATATTAATTTTCTGATTTCATTAATTGTCTTGCTTTCCCAGTGTCCTATATGAATTTATTGATGGCTAAAAGCCTTTCACATTCCTTTTATTACTTCTTTTCCCCCCAGTCTAAGTGTACTTCAGAAGATTACCTGCTATGGAGACGCCCTGCAAGTATACCTGCAGGAGCTTTGTCCAAACCTTGATTTAGCAACAGTGTTTACCCTGCTTGCATGACAACTAATATCTTAAATTACACCAAGCTGTTGAGTTCTGCCAAGAGTTCTTCTAAATTATGTTGTCATGTTTTTCTTTAAAAGCTCTGACTGACTCTTGGAAATACGTTTTTATCTGCTATGAAGCCCACAGTAAGCAGACCTGTGCTAATTCCTAGAAATGCAGACCTTAAGGAAGCTGCTAGTCTAGAAGAGCTAAGCAGCCTTTCAGAGTCAGAGAATTACCCAAACATCCTCAGGGATTTTCTTACAAGACAGTCACCTTGTCTTGTCTGAGCCCTGGGGCTGTAGTGCTGGACCTGATGAGTAATGACAGCACTTAGTCATAGAAAACTCTGGAACTAATACACTTATTTCAGATGACAGACAGACAACCTGCTGCATTTAATCTGTGATTTTTATGGTACTGGGTAGAATACACATTTTTTTAAGAATTTGTCTTCTGAACATTTGTCTATATTTTTGCTCCAATAATTTAGTCATCTTGAAAATAGTTTTAGAAGAATATAAGCACCAGAGTTGTAGGCATTATCAGGATTAATTTAACCAGTGTTACAGTACTACCAATTTAGTAATCTCGAGAGGCAATATAAATGCTTGATTCTGTTTTCACTGAAAGTCACAGCAAAATGCACGAGTTTTAACAGGAATATGCTTGTGGTCCAATCATTTTCAATACATCTATTTTTCATTTTAAAAATATTTCACTCTAGTAAAACACTGCAAATTCAAGCATATGTACCATTAAGCCATTATCCCTTTGAAGACTTCAAATTATTGCTAACATCATAGTCTTACAAACAACTGGCCAATTCCTTAGCTGAAGCAGTTCAGTTGCCTTTTTCTAGTGATATTCCCTTTTTGTGTCCACCTATGGTAGCTCTACCAATGAATTTTCTTTCCCTCACTGCAAAATCAAAAGGATTTTCATTTATTACTTTGCTTTTCTTTGTCCAGAATGTTTTTGGCCTTTCACATTTAGGACAAACTAGAGAGTGAACTGTGAGCTTTGAATGTATATTAGATTGTCATGAAGCACAGATAAGAAATCATGCCCTTATTTCAGCCACAGACTGAAAATAAAGAATACAGAATTAAGCACTAACCAGCTGACATCATTAAGTCATTGTCTGTAGAACACTGTAGAAGAGTGGAAACATCGGGCACTCATCTAAAGCATTTTATAGACATTATTTCAAATAGTATTTCATAAATAGCCATATGCCCTCTTTATGCATTAAGACATCATCGTTGACTATCTAGTGTTGGCAATATTCTGGGGTTTTGAGCAGGAGGTTTGAGCAGGTTGGACTAGATGACCCTCAAAGGTCTCTTCCAAGCAGTATTTCTATGATTCAGTTAATATTTATTTTCACTAAGTGTTGAGTTCTAAACCAATTTTAATATTACATTAAAAACAATACATATAAAAACTGGGGTTTAGTGAAATTGACTCCTCAGAATGCAGTCAATATTTGCTTTGGAAACCACAGAAGACCACTCCCACTTAGTGATCTAAGGTTGTTTTATGAGAAAAAAAAAAAAAGAAAACAAAAAAAAAACATTAAAAATTTTGTGCTAATGTCAAACTATCATTACTTAAATTAAAATATGTTCTTTGAAGAACTATTACTGTGCTGGTTGTTAGCATCTTAAGAAAGATAAATATGACAATTTTAGGCCTGAACTCCTGATTATTGGCTGGTATAATCTGATGATACACATAGATTTTTTTATAGTTATAAAAACAAGCAAAAACTTGCTTTGTATTTTCTATAAAGCCATATGGGAAAGCAATCGATGAAGTAACTATATTTTACCATGAAGAGTTAAGTTTCCTACTGCTTTACATTTCATCACAATAATTTACACCTTTTCAATGGAAATGAAATTTGTTACCAAACTAGACTGGTTTCATTTAACACCTAATTTCACTCTGCATATGTGCAAATTAATACACAAGGTGCAAACCAGTGGAGAATTAGGATTCAAGGCAGAAAGTTATTTTCTGATGATTAAAAATTAATAATACACTTACAGAATTAAAGTTAATCTGAGGCAATTCCTAGGAGCACAGTTAAGTACATAGGGAGATACTTGAAACAGTTCTGTCATCTGGCAAGAGGACAGAGGTTTGGGTTAGTCCAAGGATGTAAACTAGATATGAGTTATTCCCCAGTGAGTGTCCAGAAACAGCTGCTCCCAGCTGTCTCCAACACTGCGACGTCCTAGGCAAACTAGGCAGCAAAACCAAGATGTAGCAGAACTTATCAGCCCAAAGTTTCCTTGTGGACTTCGCTTCTAAATCTGAAGAAATTAAATACTGTCACAGGTAAAGCAGTCAGCACCCAGGGAATTTATTTTTACTTAATTTAATGTACTACAGAATTAACACAAACTTCTAACAACTGATTCATCTATTGGGAAAAATAGAAGATAAGTAAACAAATACTTAGGGAAACATCTTTCTTCCCTCCCTGGCTCAGCTCAAGCCAAACTCCTACCCTCTCCCGTTTGCAAGTCTCAACTAACTTTATTTTCACCAAGGGTTATGTTTCTGTCCATCCCAATTCCCTTACTGATGTGACAGGCAGTGGAGGAGGCTGGCATCAATTGTGTAGCAACCCATTTCCTGGGCCCAGAAAATGAGATACACAAACAATGAATGAACATAACAGCAAATAATTTGTGTTACAGGAACATCCGGTTACCAGTATGGGAAGGGAATAAGGAAGCTTTCTCCTGGGAAGTCTAAATTAGCACAAGGCTTTTCAATATTTTGTTTGTTTGTTTTAAAGTACTGAAAGAAAAGGTAAAGTCCCTAGAAAAAATAGTTGTTATGTGAATTTTCTGCAAGCACAATATGAGCCCCAGCAGGAAGATTCCAAGGTAGTAGGTTGGTAAAGGACTTGACTTCAAACTTGAAAGCTATAGGAACCTGTAGGATGCTGAACCAGAGCTAAAAGGCTATCCTGCAGCTAGAATGATTTAAAGAAATGCCAACCTCAAAAAAGGTGAGTTTCTATAAAGGGAAATAACATTTTACATATTCTAGAAGATGATGTAAAGAAACAGAAGAGATAATAAATATCTTGTGTGTGTAATCATCAGGCCAGAAAACATAGGCAGTCATAAAATTAATTTGTAGTTTTCCCTTTAAAAGGAGTGATTCAATGCTCTAACATAAAACACATAATTCAGGCACCTAAACTAAGAAACTAAGTTTCTGTGAAGAAACACAGAACATTCCTGGGCTGTAACACCCAAGAATTAATTTTCTTTGCACTCCTTGGCAAAGAAAACACAGAGCTTTTGCCCTTATGTCTGATTCAAAAGACATGCACCTGATGTCACTTTATTCTTTCTCACTAAAAAAGTACATCATTATTTAGCAGCAACACCCTGACCAGCAGTGACCTCCAGGAATTTTTGCTATTGATTTCTTCATTGCCAGAATTTCACTAATTCACTAATTCCTGGCAGAATAACATGAAAAATTTCATTTGTTGTTTCTACATGAGGAGAGTCAGCCTACATGAAAGAATGCAAGGTTGTGCTGATCTATCCATGCTAACTCTAGTTCTAAATGGAACAGATATTATTTACTGCATTGTTGTCCCCTGGGCAGCTTAGTCTGCTTTAGCAGCAAAGCAACTAGCTTAAGAAAACATTGATCTTGTAAAGCTATTGTGCTTTTGATATCTAAGCAAGTACACAGTAATGCACTGTGCCATGTCAACACTTGCCAAGAGTTGAATTTATGCGAAAATACAGAGGTCAGCCTTCTAGGCTGATTTATCTGGGTTGGACCAAAATGTGAGAAATCATTGGTTGAACGCATGCCAGAAATGTCTGAGAAGAACAGGAAAAATAATTGGAGTATTATGACAATTAATATCTCAGTTTAGTTATTGTATCTATGCCTATGAATGGCTGCACCTGAGTGCCAACAGGTGGGGAGATTTTACAGTCTCTCTGCTACTTTCTCATCATTTGCTACAAATTGTATGCTGTACAGGACTGAGCTAGGAGAAAGACTGTACAGACTAATTTTATGCAAATAAAACTTAAATTTCCAATTACAATTGGCGTTTGTCTTTTGTTTGTCTTTTATATGACTGTAAAAGCTGTGACTGTATCCAGAAAATGCCTCTGGAGGAAGGGTTCTCAAATTCAGCACTCAGACAATCTCATGTATTGTGAACCTTGAAGTTCATTGCTACACGATTTTGGGTCTTTAAGAAATGCAAAAAACATGTAATCAGGGGATGTAAAAAGTAAAGTCTCAGCAAAAAAATTTTCTTCTGACTGAATGCTGGGTACTGATTTTGTCTACTGCTTTAGGCTCATGAGCCAGTGCTTATAGTAAAACAATGTTTTGGTTTTTCTAATTAATACAGTACAAAAGAAACATCTAGTATGAAGATGTTAAAAGATACTCCAAAAGAGACTTCTTCCTCTCTAGACAGTATACACTGACAGTGTAACATTGTCCATCTCGGGCAAATACAATTTCATAACATGAGTAGGTCGACGACTAGAACCACTCGTGTAGTGTTGACAGTGAAAATATTAATGAAAATATGCCATGTCATCATCTTTTCTACATCTTCTCTGGAACTAATGCACATCTAAACTGATAGTTTTGGCATAAGAGGTAGTGCAGACTATCTTCATCTTACTAATTACAGTATCAGACCCATGCCAGTGGGGAACTCATCAGTTGACTGAATAGTGCAAAATTCTTCATATCATTGTCATGGGAAAGGAAAAGACAGTGCAACATAGAAGTCAAATACGGGTAGACATGAAACAGACCATTCATCTTTAAGTGTGAACCTTAAAATCTACAACAAAGATTGTGGTAAAGAGCAAAAGAAATAAAGACCCTATGGTGACAGATGCATGACAAGATTATAACATTTAAACATAAAACCAGTTCATAATATTTAAATATAAACAAAATCATCTCCTCAAAGAATATTTCAGTGTCAATGCAAATCAGAATTACAGTATAGGTTCTGAGTCTTAGACATCTAATTTCTTGTGTAAAAGACAGGGCTTTTCAAACATTTTAAGTATAAAAACCGAATTCAACTCTCCCTCTAGTCTGTTTTTTATACTCAGTAATCTCTTGCTATTCTAATTTATAGGACCTCAAGCTAACCTAAATTTGTTCTATTTTATTCATTGTTCTAAGTAAGTTAACCTTATAAGAGCAAAAGGAATAGCAAAAACTCTTTTTAAGCAAACCAACCTAGGAGTCTGCTGAGCTGGCAGGTCTTCCTGAACTCTCAGAGCTTTAACATTGAAAGGCTAATCAAGTTGCATTTTGAAACTCCATGAAATGTTATTTCCTGCTGCTAGATTCAGTGGTGGTAACAACACTTTTTTTTATTACTATTATTATTATTTTTTTATTATACAAGGGGAGGGATATCTGTGTAGAGCCTTCTTACCTAAACTTGGCAGAATGCCTTCTACTATTAAAAGTCCACTCAGAGGCTTACTTTTCTGTACTTTCATTTTTGTCAAGGTCATTGTGCTCCTGTGTCAGCAGGTTCATTGCCTGAGTTCAGCTCTTCTCAAGAAGTTCAGCTTGGATGTGGGAATGTACATAAAGCAGACGTCTAACAAGAGACTTATTTAAAAAGAGCCTAATTTTCTGAAGACCCTACTATATACAGAAAAACTTGGTATTCTATAACACTAATGTGAAGCACATTTAAGGAGCAAAATCCAGTTATGCTCTCTTCTGAGTCACAATATTTCAATATTTAAATGTGACAGCTACTCACGTGGTCTAAATAAATTGATTCCTCTGCAAGGCAGGGAGCATGTGTTCTTTGACTTTTGCGTCCATAACAATCTTTAACTATGGACTCAAACCACAACAGATCTACCTGGTTTTATTATAAAATTCTCTGAATGAGAACAAATGAACTGATGAATGTAATTATAAACAGTTATTGCATCCCCCCATTCAAGCAAAAAAAATAGCAGAAAAATCTGAAATTTAGTTTAATGTCAGTAGGACATTTTCCAGCAGCACTAGTTAGCATATTTCTGACTTCTTTTTAGAAGAAGGTAGATATTTTCAGCTCTCTGTATGTTGAAAAGCCCAGAATTTAGCTTTCTTGATTCTAGGTTTGCTTGGTGCTGAATCTCAGCCATGTCCCATTGGATCTTATTTATCTGTTTCTGGTGCAATCACTGGAGGCAGCAAGTGAATCATCCTTTTAAGTTCAAGGGCTGATTTTACTACCTGTCCTCAGACCGATTAATTCTTTTCCAATTGTTGCTTGTGGAAGAAAGCAGTATTCAGATACAAGCAAGTGAGACAACAGCTGAGTCTTACCTAATGTCTAACACAATGAAAGTATATATGAAAAGAGTCATGGTAATATTATTTCATCCATCACACACAGAGAGAAACTGTACTAAGCACCTGAGATCTGGGGAGAATGCTATGTCAGTGATAACTCACTGTGAATAATACAAAAAGCGAGCACACAGGATCTATTCTTTAGGAGATTGGAAATGAAGAGTTTAAACCAAGCATTTGCTTTAAAAATTATCCAGTCTGTAGGCTATCCAATTAAAAGTTTGTTAGAAATCAGGATGTCAGTTTAGATTCAGTATCTTCTTAGCTGCCTCAGAACAGTTAAAATAGTCTACCCTTTTTTTTTTTTTTTTTTTTCCCCCCCCTCCAAATAAAATATGTAGCTTTTCTGTTTTCTTGTACAGGCGATATCGTCTCTATTCATTGGAAGAAAAATTAGTGCAGTGGACAAGGTAGAAAAGATAAGGAAAACTATGGCTGGGGGGCGGGGGGGTGGGATGGGTGGGGTGGTCCATAAGCAAGAAGAAGAGAGCAGAAGAGATCAAGGAACATTAGAAAAGAGACCCATTCATGTATGGGATAGCATTTAACATACTGAAAATTGGAAACAAATACACAAACTAAGTATGGCGGGTTTTAAACAGTATTAATTTTATGTTCCAATAGCTACAGAACTATTTAATGTACCCTGCTTTAGGACATAATCTGCTATTCACCTTATTGCCATAGCGTGGCAGTGTGCCTTCTCTCACCTTGTTCTGTTCCGTGTTCATAAACCTGCACCTAGCTGGTTAATATGAGGTTTTAAGGTGATTTAGGGTGGAAAGCTTTTCAGGTCTCTAGACCAACCTTGGGTATAAGGCAAGGTCAGCTTTGAACAGCTGAGGTTGTCAGACCAGGTTACTCAGGACTTTATCCAGGTGGACTCTTAAAACTTCCAAGGAGGAAGCTATACAATCTAACAATGCCTGATAGTCCTCATGTTTGAAAGTTTTTCCTTATATCAAGTCAGAACTGGTCTTCTTTCAGTTTTCTTGTTTTAAGCTTATTTGAATCCTGCAAGTGGATACCATTTTAGATGTTTCAATTTACATATCATACAGCAAGATTCTGAAACAGCATCTTCTTCCTGCTTATAACATTTTATATTCACTAGTTAATTTCCTGTTTTCTGGGCTCTGAGTCTTACTACATCAGAAACAGCCACTTTGGACACTGGACATCTAATTTCCTGGCCTTTTACACCAACCAGATAGAACAATTTTAAGCTTCTAATAAGATCCTCAAAGCCCTTGAAAGCATTACAACTGGCCTTTCATAGTATCTTATGTCCTGTTAACAGACCTCTAAATCATCATATTTTATATCTGCCCTGGATTTGGACACAGCAGAATGTCACGCCTGACATTTATATGTTGCCTGGGGAGGTTGTGGAAGCCCCCTCCCTGGAGGTGTTTAAGGCCATGTTGGATGTGGCTCTGTGCAACCTCATCTAGTGTGAGGTGTCCCTGCTCATAGCAAGGAGGTTGGAACCTGATAATCTTTAAGGTTCCTTCCAATCTTAACCATTCTATGATTCAATATGTAAATTTGATATTAAGAGACTAAATTCAAATTAAAATCCTAAGATGCTTTTGTTTCACTTGGCCATTACTGCCATCTAGTGATATAGTTTACAATCTTCAAAACATGAAATTTAGAAATCATATTGCCTCAGATATATTTGGAAAGGTGGAGGATATATTCTAAAATCTATGCTCCATTTGCTTGCTATATTTACTTGCTAATGCAATCCCCCCTGCTGCTATGCAATTATGTATGTATTCAGTTTGGAAAGTTAATGTTTTCTGTCTTCCCTGTAAGCATGCACTTAAAGACCCAAACATTTGCTGAAGAAGAAAACAGTTCACTGTCATAGTAGTAGTTTGCAATGTATTCAGCTCCTTCTCTTCTAGCAAATTTCCTTTGAATAAACTGTATTATTTATGACTGCAGTGATTGTTAGTAAATTATTCATAATGATTAATAAGAAAATAAATCATGGAAATAACTATGGTCAAGTAAAGGGAGCTAATATCTTCCTTTTTTTCAGTGAGCAGGAAGTGTCCCATCATTCTTTTAAAGCAATTGCTTCCCAAATCTCCTACCTACCTAATATAAGACCATGAAGGGAGAAAACACTTAAGAGTAAAAACTGATTCCTAGGATATTACTGGAGGCTGAAGTTAAAATGAGAATAAGGCACATAATCTTAATCATAAAAGTAAATTGCCCATTAGAAACATTTATTATTTGTCTGTGATTTGGTATCTTTAAATCAAGATTAATCTTTTTAATTAATTTGCTAGAGCTCAAATTGACAATTCATATAAAAACATGGGAGTTTATAATAATCTGATTTGACTGCCTAGGTAACAAACCACTTAATGACTTTCTATAGTTATGTGCATTTAATATATATAGATCTTTTTTAGGTTATTTCACTTTCCTGCATGGTAATCCTATTCATAGTGCTCCTGAGTTTAAATCAATTTATGTATTGAACATAAAAAGATATAAACTAAATAAAACAAAAACTGTATCTAAGAATCTCAGACTTGACATTTTGCAGTCAATTCTATTCAAATTTTGTTTCAGTTGTTAATTAAACTGCACATGAAAAGCCTTCCCACACAATTCTACCAGGGGTAGTTCAGACTTCCACAATAGTTTATCACAGGTGCTTGAATTGCAGACCGAACACTGAAGGTTCAGTCACAGTGAGTTCTATTGATTTTTTTTTCCACAGGTTGATTTTTATGTTTCTCCAAGTACTGCTAAAGGCCTCCAGGGCAAGTTTTTATAGTAATTTTCATGTCTCTGCTTGGTATCTCCCCTAGCTCTGTCACAGAAAAACCTTTCTACAAGTCTGTCTTCAGTTCAGCTGAACAAACTCTGTGCGATCTGCTTCAAAGCCTGTGATATGGAGAGATGGATAACAAGGCCACAGAACAGATTATATATGCACTATCTTGAAGAACCTGTTTCCTGCAGCATCAATTTAGGAGAGGATTTAGCCTACATATGTTAAGCACAGTCTATAGAATGCTGACATTCTTTAAGAAATGTTTGGGTCCTTTATTCTAGGAGAAACTTGTATGATAAGCACTTTGACTATCATCATAATTGCGAGCTGATTAATTTTCTGTTTGAATATTTCCAAATACCAAATGTCTTCCTGTATTTTTCTGTTCTCAATGTTAAAAAAACCAAACCATGTACATTTAATTGGACTTAACTCCCTGTACAAAATAAAACCTGATATTTTAGCACAAAGGTAATCCTATTGTAGGATAGGATATAGAGGCAACTTAATCAGGTCCAAAATCCCAAACAGCTTCACTCTAAGATTTTCAGATTTTTGGTCCAAGATAAACCTCACTGTAACTATACAATCTAGCAAATCCACTTCTAATGATATTAACTATGTAAATTGGAAAGAAGAAAATGCAAGTCAGACATCATACATCATCTGTACGTGAATGTTCATTCTTCCGGGAATCCCTTCAGATTCAGATACTATTAATAAATATACATTGTACTGTGTTAGCCAGACATTCGAAATACATATTTCCAACTACATGAGTAGAATGGAAAAAAAATCAGAGAGGATTTGGCATTGTTAATTAAATACATAGATTATGCTGTTCAACTCATCTATGACTTCCTGCATTCACTGGGTCATTGTCAAAGTAAATAAGTTGGTGGAACACTAGCAGTTCTAAGTTGTGCTATTTCATGAGCCACTGAGTTAAACATCATAACTAAAGCAAGAGATGTCTTCAAGTGATAGAAAAGCAAGCATTTTGAATTATCTTTTTAAGAAGCCATCTGCTAGTGCAAGGATAGAAAGCAGAAAACATGCTCATACTGAGACTTCCTATTATTAAATTCTGTAACTTGACAGAGCTAACAAAGGGGATCAGACAGATGCTTTCAAATCTGTGTTACCTAGAACTGATCCAGGAAAAAGGAACATTCAGTATTAAACTTTGACATGAAATAAAGGTAATAACTACAATTTTTAAATTTTTTTTTAAATGAAAACAACTGTTGGCCTGCTGCAAAAAATACATTAGACATTAGATCTTTAATTGATCTACTGTTTGTCACTACCAAAAGGTGGAGATCTTGTTCCTCCTGCTTCTGACTGTGTACACTATTCTTTCTCCTTCTTTCAGATTCTGCTTGCTCTGGCTCTCTCACACATCATACCCTGCACTGAGTCAATTAAACTTGCTTAAGCAGAAGAAAACTAACCTGACAAAAAATGAGAGTGAATAGCCTGTCAAAGATTTAAAGACTTGAATCAATTTGTCACACAGTCAGTTAAGTGCTAGAGCTGGTGTGAGGGAAAAGGTAGGAAAACGCAGCTAGGAACAATTGAGGAAGAATTCACCTTTTCTCATAAGAACAAGCTGTTAGATCACATCAGCCATGAAGTGAACTTCATCCTCCAACTGTGCGTCTAAATCATGCTTATTGTTGAAATTTATCTCCACTCCAAAACCATCTATAAAATCTTGCTCCGTCCTATGCCCCAGTTCCAGTGTTCATCCAGCCAGTGTACTGTCATGAGTAAAATACATTCTGCTTTTCATGGTCACTGACATACTTTACTGGGTTAGTGTGCTTACAAAAAACAAACAAACAAACAAACAAACAAAAAAATCAAGTCAAACAAGTCATATTGAAACTGAAATAGCAAAAGAGTAGGAATGTTTAATCAAAGCACTTGGAGAAGCCGGATAGTCCACAGAAATCATACCAGCTTAGTTTGCCACTAAACTGCAGTCTCTCTCAAACTTAGGAAATGCTTCCCCCCTCCCAAAAGTAACAAAAAGCACTTCTGTTCATTATTCTCACTTTTAATTTGATTTCACTTTCATTAATGTTTTGACTATGTCAATCCTTCCTGAATTAAGGACAGATCACTGTATGATAGCAGAACAAGACCACTGAAAGATAGAACTGGGGCACAGTTTGGTAGAGGGACAATTAGAAGGTAAGTGGGGAGTGTTAAGCCAGAATTTAGCCCACCTGACTCCCAGTTCTTGCTGCAACTCAGAAAGTTATCTGAGGCTTACACTTCTAACTTCTCAATCGCAAACTTCAACAGCAAATACAATTATTTCATTCTAATGATACTTGAACTTAGATGAAAAATACTACCATATTGTGATTATTTGAAAAAAACATGACTGAACTAAATGTGAAGTTTCAAAGTAGCATAATCTTATTAAACTGATTCATTATTTGCTGTATTAAAGGCAAATCTATTATAACTAAGGCTTTGTAAAGATAATACACCAAAAATTATAAAATAGCCACGTATGAGATTACAGAATTCAGAAATAATGTATCCACTATAATCACAGTCTTTATAACCTCTGATAAAAACTCACCCACGATAACAATTATACCTTATTCCCAGTTGTCTATTTATCTTCATATATTATAAAAACTAATAACACAAGGTAATTTATTTTTTTAATTGTTTTTGTTTGTTTGTTTGTTTTTAAGCAAATCTGTGCATAAAAAATTGTAAAAAGACAAAGGATTAAGTGTTGTGGCTTTTGTTCTGGTTTGGCAGTAATGTGCTCAAAAATAAAAGACAGGGCAAGTCACCCTTGCTTTTTAATTTCGTGACGTAATATTTGGGAAAAGTTTTGAGCTGGCAACAGCAGTTTGACTGTTCTGCTACAAAGTTCAAGACATGCTGTTGAACTAGCCCACGGAAACCCATCAGCTCTGCAGTGACCATCTCTAGGTCAATTCACAATTCACTCTCCTTCAAGGTCTTACAATTTATTCCTGGCTTATCGAAAATTATTAGACTAACTCAGGTGTGATTGTTGTGGTGGAACAATCTGAAGATGCACCCCTTTTTTGCTGCAGATCTCGCTGTGTCACAGCCCTGCTACATAAAACTGTTCAACTAACATCAGTCCCACAAAGATCAGCTTTCAGGTGAAATGTAAGGAGATGACTAGGTATACCTTCCTCCTCAAAGCAGGGGCAGCTTCGATAGTAAATGAAATTCCTTGGGACTTTATCCATTTAGGTGTTGAAAACCTCTAAAAACAGGGACTGCCCAGCTTCACTGGGCAGCCTGCTCTAATGTTACTGCAAATCTGTCCTGAAACAAGATGATTAAACTATTTCTTTTGTAAAGTCAGACACTATTGGGCAGTAACAACACTAGAGGACTATGTTGAATTTTGATGTAGAAAAGATCCTAAATTTTCATTGCTGACAAAAGCAAAAATGAAATATTTTGGACAGTTTATATACGTTCAGCAGAGCAGCCTCTTCCTCTCTTACAGTGGCCATGAGAAAGCACACCCTTGAAAATACTGATCACTTCTTTGCCTTTCTCCCTCAGAGCCAGATTATCCAAAAAGCTTTTCTTTGTGAGTTGCTTTTTTGGTATGTGGTTTGTTGTTTTTTTTTTCTGACCTACTCCTTTTTTTTATGAGAAGTGAATTAAATAAAACAGGGTTGAAAACAGCAGGTCTTAGTTACTTAATTCAGCAATGTCACCAGGCTGATTGCATCTGAAAAAAATTATTAAATGAGCTGGTAGATTCAAAATTGGTTTGATCTTAGAACACACTCAACTGAATAATGAAATAGCTACCTTTGTATTTACTTAAACATAAATGCTCCTTGTCAACGCTGGAAACCATCTTAAGGCCCAAACAAAAATCAGGACCAAGGCACTCAGAGAATACTAATTTTATGTTTAAATAATTTCCTCTCTAAACAATAATTTTAAAAGAGCAAATTGTGTCTATACATTGTCATCTTCCATAATTGTCTATTTCATTCTCTTGGGCAGTAGTTAAAATAAAAGAACATTCAGAATTAATTCCTTAATATTTTTCTTAATTATCACCATAAAAAGACAATATAACTTGTAATTAAATAGGGTTAAATACTGAACTCCTTGTGCTTTAAACAAAAAGCAATATACTGTGAAAAGAGAAAAAAACATTTTATGCTGAAAAGTGTGAGAGTAAATACTGATACTGGTTTGCATTTCTAACTTGCAACTATCAGTAAGCAACCGGAATGCTTATTTTTTTGCTCTCAGCTGCAGAGGAGCTGTTTGGGCTTCAGTCCTCACAGAGAGGTACAAAGTATCTTTATGAAGAGAAAATATTAGATAATAGGGAATGATCTAATACCTAAGGAATAGCCTAACAAGAACCAATAATGAGAAGCTGAAAAAAGAGAAATGTAAATAAAAATCTTAAATGTGATTAATGGGATAAGGTAAGGAGGGGGCAGGCAGGGAATTACTAGATAGTGGAATTACTAAGAAAAATAAGGGTCCCATCTCTTGATGTTTCAGTCAAAATTAGGTAATCTTTTGAAAGAAAAACTATGGTAAAACAAAATTACTAGACTCAACAGCAGATGTGACTGGGTAAATCTTAATAGCCCTGTTAAGTGAACACCTCGTATTAAACCTTCTAAGATTTCTCATCACCTTAAGTTCCATGAATTCCAGCTCACTGGGAATGTTTTGCATGAAAACAAAATAATACATTATAAGTTTCAAAGTACCTTCTAATTACTAATTACAACAGGGGAGAGGGAATCAAACCAGAATTAAACCTGATCTTAACTCAAGGAGAAAAGCAAAATAATCCCAAGAGGTTTTACTTTTTTAAGGCTTTAACATCTTCAGAGAGAGTTCTTATTCTAACAAGAAGTTACAAACCTTTTCACTACCTTGTCTGATAAAATGCATTTACTGGCTATGAAGTGGAAAATGAAAATGTTGATATTTCCCTGCAGAAGAGTAATTTTTTTAGGCAGATTTCTGTTCATTTTTATGTAGTCCTGCATTTCACCTGCGTATTTCTGTGTCTGATTTGAGAAGTGTTTTGCAATAGTTTGAGAGCAAGAGTATAACATAAATGGCTTCTGATATTATTAAGATTCCTTACAAGACACACTTCAAAACTTGGCATAAAGAGTTCAGATTTGGGGGGGGGGGGGGGGGAATAAATATTGGAGTCAATACTTGCTGCACAAAAGGGAAATAATTTTCATTTTGCTGTTTATCAGTCTCTCTCTCAAAAAAAAAAAAAATGGTTGGTGTAGATGCTTAGAGAAATTCTTAGCCACAGATAGTGTTAGATGTGAATTACATTTGTTCACAGACTCAAATAGTTTAGTTTTTTCTCTTTCTCTTTTTGAGAACTTACAACTCACCCATGAAGGGGAAGAAGTCTATCACAATTCAGTGAATGATGGAAGTGTAGATCTGCACTGGATTAATCTTTTGGGACAGATGAGCCACTAACTAGTACTACTTATAGCAATTCCTCAAAGTAAAAGAAAAAATTGTCTGTATAACTAGAGAAGTGTCAGGAAACCCTTAGGTTCAGAAGAGCATGAAAGACAGTAAAAACAGATTCATGTGGATATATGTGGCAAAATCCTGGCCTTATTATACCTATTAGAAGATTTTTTTAATTACACATGTCGATTTTCGTGCTCTTAAATATTAGATCTCATTAAGACAATTCTGCATTAAGACTGTTTCAAAAGGAGCAGCTGCAGAGGAGACACTTAAAGTCACTAGCAACTTCTTAGTACCTTGGCATTGGTTATTATTAGGTTTGTTGTAGGTCCCAAAATTGCTTATATCTAATTATGTTACAGACTGCAATCTTGTAAGATTCTGGTGTCAGCTACTTTTACAGTTATGTTACTGATGAATAACATGCTGAAAGTTAGTGTTGACTCAGTTTGTAATGGAAGAAACCTGCATGGTGAGAAAGGCTGAAATTTTAATGATATTTTTCTTCAACTTTTCAATAAAGTGTGAATTTCACCTTTTACCAAATTCATGCTTTTCTTTAACTGTTAGCAATTATCCTAGAATTTTCTACACCAAACTTTGGCAAGGATGTACCCCCTAAAAAAATAAACTGAAATACAAAAGAAAGCAGATAGCTATATTTCTAAGAACATAAGAAAGGACTTAACTTTTCAGTAGCAGAGATCTGTTCAATTGGTTCAGCAGTCTCAAAGAAGCACACCTGAAGGATGCTGTTCCATGAGTATGAAATGTTCTAAATTTCCAAATGTTGTGTTGTTCAGGCAATTAAACTGACAAAACCAAATACTTCTCATTGAAGAATTTTCCGTTCATTAACAAAAGACAAAAAAGCTGCTGCTAGAGTGGGCAACTACTCAGTTTCTTTTTCTGATAGAGAAGGTAACTTTCAAAATAACTACTTTGAAAACATTTTTGTCTCTAGAGAAAGAAATCTTGGGGGAAAGCAGTTTGTGTCATCTTGTCTCCAGGTAGTTATGCCTCTACTTCTCACCATGAAGTTGGAAACTGATGTAACAGGCACTGTTATTTCCATTCTTCACATAAATTAGCAGATTGATTCTACCCTAATGTTTACCTCAATAATTTACCTCAAACCATTACACTTTAAGGAAGATACAGATAATAAAAGTCTATATAAGAATATTATGCATTAGTTACTATGAAATAATCATCATATGAAAAGAATATTTTTTCTTAATAAAAGCTATTTAAATGGCCACATTTAGTTCACATCTGGTTAGCACTTGTCAAAATTCTCTAGTTGGAAAGCAGAATGCAGTGCTTCACAGCAATTTTAGTTTTTCTTTTAGTATGACAATTATCCCATAATACTATATATCCTTTATCCCATAACCATATTTAAACTAAGATCTGAAAATATATAATGAATGCACTAAAAATATACCCCAGGACACACTTTATATGAAGGAAGAGAAATTTAAAATAATTAAGGTGTTCTTAAAAAATAGACTAGAAGACAGTTTATCACAACTGCCAAATACAAGCAGTCTACAGCAACTATGATCAAGTTCCTATGTCCTACTGACCTAAATATTAACAAAATGTACTGAAATATAAATTCCAATCACAACATATGGAATGAGTGGTTGACATTTTCAGCAAGTTGCTACAAGTAGAAAAAAGATCCTCAAACATACCAAACAAGTCTGAATTTTATTCTTACTCTACTTAATTGTTTAATCTTATGGACTATGCGAAGTGGGAGCCCGAGGCAGGAGCAAGAATTTTAAGTGTGACTAAGACTGGGGTGTCATGTTTTTGACATGTTCAAATAAGACATGTGAAAGAAACTTGCTTTTAAGAAGGGAGATGAACAATATTATAATTTAACAAATCCTTCAATCAGGCTATGGAAAATTAAAAGATACTGTAATTCGCACTCAGAAATCTTAGCACAAATAGGTCGGTAAAATTACTTTTAAAATGCAGTAAATAAAATGTAATGGGCCCAAATCAGTTCAGAACTGTTGACCTCTTCATATCCATAACTTTAACATTGTGTCATACTGTTTTCACAAGAATGCTCTCCAAACAGTATTCAAGGTTAATTTTGCTGTTACTCCCTCTGGCAGGGTAAGAAGATAATTCTGTCTTGCTAATTTCTTTCCCAGCATGTTTGATATCAGTAACTTGTACCAGTGTTAAGTGAAGTTTTCATCTTTTGTCAAGGACACCGTTTGAATTTGTCTGTCGGTTGTATTTCTAAAGGTAATATTTTTACTTCAAAGGATATTAAAATAAAACACACAACAAAACATAGGCTGCTTCTTGTTAGTGAGATTGCTGAGAATGTTGTATACTTTCAGTGACAACTTTGTAGGGCAAGCTGCTGTATTTTTCCATTTCTGTTCCTGAGTCATTAAAATTAAAGAGGATTTGCTTGAATCTGACCAAAAGCATTTACCCCTGTGGCTGTATAACAGAATGGGGAAAAAATAATTAAAAAATTAAATCTGTTACTCACAATGTCAAACATTCAGATATAAAATAACTATATAAGACTTAAAGTTTTACTTTTCAGATCATATCCACAAAAAAAAGTATTTCGTTTCTCATACTACTCACATTAGTAACTCTACTGAAATAAGACTATTCTTCTAAGTATATGCAAGCATATTTATTTTTTTTAATTTGGCATGTCTGTGATGCTTCTAGACAGGGGCAGCTTAGCTGTTGGCCAAAGTAACAGATTCAAACTTAAACTAAGGACTACATATAGCAACAGTACTATACTATTAATGTGTATCTTTCAAGTTTGAACAAGCTCCTAAATGCTAAAACATGAACTTTTTTTCAATGTACAGCACAAAAACCTTTTGGCCTGCTGCTGTGAATCAACATATTTCAGCACAAAAATCTTTATTCATTTACACCAGTAGAGGATCAATTCTGCAGAAGGTATATTACATTGCATGTGAGGCTAACAGATTGTTCAGATGAACTATCACCATTTTCTAATCACTTTGGAAAGTGCTTGAAGTACATATTTACACATATTTACAGGTGAAAGAACTACTCACAATTTATTAACACATATGTATTTTTCCACACTCATCTGAAATACCCGAAATAAGAGCTTAGGCAAACAAACGACAATTAAGTTGATCCACACTTGCTAATATATTAAGAAAAGACCTTTGGCTAACAGACTGATAAAGAGCTACAACAATAGAGAAATAAAATACTAAAAAAGGTTTTGTTTCACTATGCTGTATAGCATACATTAACTACTCAATTTCTTATTGAAATAGAGAAAAACCCCACTCTATGTGGATTGCACATAGCTTCCAGTTTCATTATCCCTGGACAAGACACAGAAAAATAACAGTTATTCTGGCTCTTTACACTTTCTTCAGGGGTGGTTCTGCAGTCAGGATAGCTGATCTTTCTTTTACTAAAATGAGAAGTCCTTATTTTCCCTTCTTTTTCCCTGCAATTTGCTGAATTGGCTGAAAGTCTAATATTTTGTTAAATTAATATTTTGTTGAAAACTGACTAGTGAACTGAGCTGGCTTATGGAGTACACCAAATGCCAGAAACAGCACAGAATAAGCAGCAGAAGCACAAGGTTGGTGTTCAGAGAAAAAGCAGAGGTAGCAGTAAACTGGTGAACCTGTGAACAGTGAACTTGTCTCAGCTGTTGTCAAGAAACTGAATTTTTAGGAAGATTTATAACTGACCAAATTAAGGATTTGCTTCCACCAATATCTTCTTCTAGATCTCCACAAAATCAAGTGTTGTTTAACTTTGAACATCCTGAATTCCTCAGTATTATACTGAATTAATTAGTACTTCAATTAGTGTATGAATGAAGCACAACGAATGAAGACAGCAAAGTCACCTGCAAACAATGACAAATTGAGAAGAATTTTAAGAACTGTTCACATGTGCTCCTTTCTAATGAAACAGAAGATGCCAGGGATTCAAATACTTCTATTAGTGCTCAGCTTTAAACATCCTTGAAGTAGAATTGTGAAAATTACTTAAGAATATACCTACATTGCTGAATTTATTTGAGTGATCCACTCAGGTCATACAGGAAGATGTGGATTAGATATGAGAAGCTAGTAATGCAAAGCTATTTTGTAGTGTGTTCATCCCACTGTACATACTTGGTAGAGAGAGAGACCTGGGGCAGCTTTATTCCCCTTAGTCATAAGCTTACAATAAGCTGAACAATATTTTCCAGGGAACTGTGGAACAGGGTTTTGTCCTGCTGAGGACACAAGGGAATTTCCAGCTACAGACCTGTTCAGCATTTTTTCTCTGATGCTCTGGGGAAGATACCTGCATGCAAAAGCATTTTGCAACCTTTATCATAATGCTTAAGATGAATCATTTAACATACCCATATTTTACTTCAGCGATACCTCTTGCAAAGGTGAAAGTGGCCAGCATCAACACTTTAGCAACAGTTAAAATTTCGCTGCCCTAGTGAGTAAAATTGAAACAATTTTTTTTAATGTAACCTTTAAGAAATCTAGACTGATACCCTGATAGCTGTGAGCAATCTGCAGTGTAACACAGCTCTGCACCACATAAGTGAAAGTACTACTAGGTATTTTCAAGTTCTACCAGTCGATCACTCATGCAAACATGAGTTAACAGTACTGAGGGGAAAAAAATGTAAAAGCCACACTTGCACGGAAAAAAGTATTACCTCAAATAAAGTATTGAAAGGAATGAAAGCCTTTCTTCCTTAAAAAGAGCAGCAGGGGGCAACTGAGGGGTAGCAAAACTTTTCTTTTTGTAGGTTCAAAAAATGCTTTTATTGAGTAATGCACATATCCAGTGGAACTTAAAAATAATCAGATTGAAAACCTTAGTTAAAAAAAAACTAAGTAATTCTATTCATTGTGCAGAATTTCTAATACATCTGTAGGGTTAAACTGTGTTTCAGCTTTGATTTTTAAAACATTGACACTTCAGGTTACTCAGACAAAACAGTAAAAAAAACATAGATTTTTGAGGCTCCTCTGAAGTCTGGGAATCTTTCACTGACTTCAGTAAACACTGAACCACATATCTGAATATGAGTTTGTTCCAGTTTATTTTCATAAACTGTTTCCTGCAGTTTGCATACAATCAACTTTGTTCATCCTGCTTTCCCCAGAAAAACAGTTTGAAGGCCAGCTACTGTATCTTACATTCTTTTTGTAGTTAAGAAGCTTGCCAACTTCAGTCTTTCAGACACAAAATATGCAAGCTTTCTTTCCAACATCTTTGACCATTACCATTCATGTCTATAGTACATTTTTAATATTTATGCTTCAACTATCTGAGCACAGTTTTTGTATCTTCATTTTAAGGAAATTTCATTTTAAAAAAAACAAAACACCAGAATAATGGGAAAATGCACCTAAGTTACACAACTTAGAACTTTGTATTTGCAAACAGGAATGCTCATTTTCCTTTGCTTATATAATAATTATATACATGGATTTTATGCAAATCAATTTTTTTTTTTTTTATTTCAGGGATCACTCACCAACTACTTTTATGCATTTTATATATTTTCCTGGAAAAAATTGCACAGGTCCTACTTCTAGCTAAGCATCCAGGACTTTAGGCACTGAACAGTGAAATAATTTACAATCATTTAAAAAAATTAACCTGGGCAGAATGTCACTATATGAAACTTCCAAAGCAGCCTAACATTACATATGAATACCATGAACACGCTCAGTATTTTTTAGTTATACTTTGCACTATAAAGTTTACCTCAAATATTAGAAATAATGGTTTAATTACATTTTTGTCCAGGTAAGTATGTTATGTTTCAGAATTAAATTAAATACTTATAACCTGACTGAGTCATAATTTAAATTCAGAAGTTTTGTCTGCAAAGCCTTTGACAGTTCTCCTGACCATCTGTTACAAGGCTGCATGTTGATTTTTGTTTGATGAAATGCACAGGGCAATGTAGATCTCTAGTTTCATTTAAAGGAGTCCATCATTAGAGAGAAAGACCCTGACTGTATTCTATTAAGAACGTTACAGAATGAAAAAATGTAATTCTTGTTCCATACAGCTAAGCACAAAACAGAAGACAGAAACTCGGTGAAAACAATGAGACAATTAGTCCTAAAAAAAACCTAACTTAGGCCACCCTAAACCAAAGTAATTTTAGAATATAGCAATAATAATACTTCAGAATGTTTTTAAAGCTATCTTCACAATGTGCATTTTAATTATACTAATTCTTAGCTGCTTAGCATAAAGACATAAATCAAATGAAATCTCATAATATATAACTCACGTATATACCTATACAAACATACATGCACCAACCATACATTTATCAAGAATGTTGAATTCCTTGTGGATACTAAGCATCCTTACATATCAACTGTCTGAAAACATACCTATGACCATCGTGTTGCTAATCAGAAAAGGTCCACTGGTGCAAGAAAATAAACTTTTAAAAAAGGATGGAACTAAAGATAAAGAAGAAACAATATATGCAAGTGTGCATATGTATGTTCAGTTCTGAAAGCCACTACTGCAGACTGCCAGATCTCATTCCAGTTAACATTTGTCTTCAGTTCATACTTAGAATATAAAGAGTAACACACAAAAAAAGTTTTAATTTCTGATCTTCCTCCTGTTGGACATTACACAGAAAGAACATTCCAGCTTTAATTCAGGTTCTATTGTAGAAGGTCTAACAAGTAATTTCTACATTCAAATTTTATAAGAAATATAATAGAAATTTAGAAATAGAAATTTATAAGAAATAATAGAAAATGTTCGTAACTGTCATACCCAAAGTTTTTGTGAAATACTATTAAAAAAATCTGGGCTTCTAAAACTTCTAAAAACTATGCCTCCACCTAGTTATACTTTTCCAAGGTGTCATACAGGTCCTACAAACTGCATTCCAACATACTTTGTTTCAGAGCTACAATTCAAGCATTATAAGCCATGTGTCTGGTAGAAGACAAATCCAGGGCTGTCTCTCACTTCTGTGAGTCACAGCCCAGTTAACTTCTCCTTCTGAATGCACCTACTCTGTAACAATCATTAATGGAAGGGGCAGGTTACAGGTGTTTGCTTTAGGTGAGCAATCTAGAATAGCTTTTAACATTAGAAAGGGGCTGTTCAAACAGAGCACTCAAAGACTGGCAGCTACATACAATTAAGAATGTTCTTTACTTAGGCCATTAGATTTAAATACCAGTTTTAAAATGCAAGACTTTCCTCTTCCCCAAGGCAATGATCAATAAATTAAAGACATCAAGAACACTAGAATGACTTTTTTCATATTAACCAATTCAGATGAATTATCAAAGCCTTGACAAATACATATATGTATCTTTATGTTCCACAACCATAAGAACACCAGCATTCTTTGAAAACCTCACTTTCAGTGATGAAAATTGATTGTTCTTTCTACTTAAAACCCACAAAATTACTGAGATTTAAATAGAAAAAGCACATGGATTTATCCAGGCTATTTTTCAGTCAACACAGGATTCAGTTTGGACTTGTTTGTCTAACATACGCACGCTGACTCTAAAGGGAAGTTGATCACTGACTTTCATGAGAGTACTCTTAATCCTTTCTAGGAAGCTGGATATTGACAGGGCAGAATTCACATACATAGAATGCATAAGCTAAATGTTCTAGTAGCCCCACTGTTCTGGAATATAGAACACATCCTATTAGTTGCTCAGTGTAAAAGCAAATCTCTGCAAGGTGTTTTCTGCCTGCTTGGTGCCATGTATCCTACCATTTTACTTTTAAAAGGCCACAGAATATGAAAGTAGGGACTATGAGAATGAAGTACTCCTCACTGTAGGAGAAAAACAAGTTCATGATCATCTAGGGAACCTGAAGGTGCACAGATCTACGGGACCTGATGGAGTCCATCCACAGGTCCTGAGGGAGCTGGCAGATGCAGTTGCTAACCTTTTGTCCATCATGTTTGAGAGGTCATGGCAGTCTGGTGAGGTTCCTGCTGATTGGAAAAAAAGGTAACACAGCCCCTATTTTTAAAAAGGGTAAAAAGGAAGACCCAGGGAACTACAGACCAGTCAGTTTCACCTCTGTGCCCAGAAAGATAATGGAACAGATAGTCCTAGAAAATCTGTTAAGGCACACGGAAAATAAGGAGGTGATTGGTGACAGCCAACATGCCTGACCAATTTGGTGGCCTTCTACAACAAGGCTACAGATATGGTGGATAGTGGCAGAGCAACTGACATTATCTACCTGGATTTTTGCAAGGCATTTGACGCTGTCCCACACAACATCCTGATCTCCAAACTGACAAAACCTGGATTTGACAGATGGACAACTTGGTGGGTAAGTAATTGACTGGATGGCTGCACCCAGACATGTGTGGTCAATGGTTCAGTGTCCAAGCAGAGACAAGTGATGAGGGGTGTTGCCCAGGGGTCAGTACTGGGACCAGTGCTGTTTAACACCTTTGTTGGAGAGTAAGAGAGTGGGATTGAGTGTATCCTCAGCAAGTCTGCTGATGATACAAAGCTGTGTGGTGTCACTGACACCCTAGAGGGAACAGAGGCCATCCAGAGGGATCTTCGCAGGCTTGACAGGTGGGCCAATGTCAACCTCGTGAAGCTCAACAAGGCCAAGTGGAAGGTTCTGCACCTGGGTTGGTGCAACCCCAGGCACAAATAAAGGCTAGGGGGAGAATGGGTAAAGAGCAGTCCCGAGGAAAGGGACTTGGGGGTGGTTGGGGGTTGTAGTAGATGTGAAGCTCGACATGAGCCACCAGTGTACACTGGAGCTCAGAGGGCCAACCACATCCTGGGCTGCATCAAGACAAGAACGGCCATCAGGGCAAGGGAGGTGATTCTCCCCCTCTACTCTGTTCTGGTGAGACCCTATCCAGAGTACTGTGTAGAGCTCTGGAGCTCTCAGCACAGGAAAGACATGAAACTGTTGAAGAGGGTCCAGAGGAGGGCCATGAAGATGATCAACAGGCTGGAACACCTCTGCAATAAAGACAGGCTGAGAGAGTTGAGGCTGTTCAGCCTGGAGGAGAGAAGGCTCCAGGGAGATATTATAGCAGCCTTCCAGTACCTGAAGGGCCTACTGGAAAGCTGGGGAGGGGCTTTTCACCAGAGATGTGGTGATAGGACAAGGGGTAAAGGTTTTAAACTGAAAGAGGGTAGATTTAGGTTAGACATCAGGAAAAAATTATTCGCCATGAGGGTAGTAAGGTGCTGGAATAGGGTGCCTAGGAAGGTTGTGGAAGCCTCCTCCCTGGAAGTGTTAAAGGTCGGGTTGGATGAGACCCTGTGCAGCCTGTTCTAATATGAGGTGTCCCTGCTCAGAGCAGGGAGGTTGGAACCTGATAATCTTTAAGGTTCCTTCCAACCTTAACTAATGAAAATTAACATGAAGGAAATTTTCATGACATTTTCTTCATCCCACACTTTGATGCTCCACTGAGTTTATAGTGGAAAACAGAAACTCATGCCAATCCTCAGCTTTAACAAGGTATTGTACCTCCAAATATCTATATTAGAAGTTATAAATGGTCATAATAATAGAGTACTTCCTCATTTTATGAGACTATTAAAGCCAAACAACTCTATAACCCTGCAGGCAGTCCTAATCAATATAAAATTTTTCATTGAAAAAAATGCAGATTCAGTAATATTCAATAAAAGTTTGCAACCAAACCCCCCTGAACCAGCTGTGAACATCCATTATTCTTAGGGGAAGCACTCATGCAGTGTTTTAAGTAAGACTTTTTCCAATACCCTTCAACCTCCCTCCCACATATTAGATGCTTTAACTTGGTCTGCCCTCAGTTGGTTAGGCATTTGGACTAGATGATCACTGGAAGTCCCTTCCAGCTGATAGTCTGTTGTATTCTGAATTTCCCACAAAGCCAGACACATTGAAAAAGAACATTCTATACAAAGCTGTATGTGTCATAATAAATAAACAAACAAATAAATAAATACCACACACACAAACAACCAAAATCAAAAAACATTCTGAAAGCAAAAAACAACTTGAGGTTCATAAATAAATCCTTGCAAAATGCACATACACACAGCTATCCACAAATTAAATTAAAAGTCTCTTTCATGCTCTTTTAAGACACTAGCTAAGAGAGAGCTCTGGCATAAGCTGATGAAAAATGTGTTCCAGAGCTTCACCAGCACTGTAACCTGCCCTAATGAATATACATTACAAGTGATTCTGTAATAGCTGGGATTTCTAGTCCCACTAATTTTAACAACTCAGAAATGGTTGAAACAATAAATATTCCCTGAGGTACATCAGTGCTACATAAATTAATTTGACTGTGGGGTTTTTTTAATTGTTGTGGTTTTTTTTTAAACACCAGTTAACAGCCACCATCCACAGATCTACACATATGCATGAAGTGACATTTGCAGGGATCTTTTCCTAGGAAAAGGTTGCTAAAATAAACATACATCATACCAAATTATGCATAGAGCACATAAAATATTGCAGACATCAATCCTTGCATGCACTAAAATTTCAGGCTATTTATTTTACCCTAGCTACCAAATTTATGTGGCTTTCAGAGGTATGCCTGAATGGCATACATTTCAGAAATCATGCCTTGAGGTTAAAAGACATCAGATCACCTCGTTGCATTCAACATCAAAGGAAAAGATTGAGTAGTGTGTTCATTTCATTATTTTTGTTCTAAAATTTCAAAGTTGCTTGCTCTATATTTCTGAATAAACCACGTAATTTAATAAAAGTTTAATTTTGTAGTTCAAATCAAAACCAGCTTTGATTGTGTTCTTAAGAGAGACTGATAAACTACAAATGAGCTGTTCCAGGTATTTTACCAATTATTTACAAATAAGTAATCCTAATTATAAACCACAAAAATCAAGAGACTGCTCCTTCACACAGAAGTAAGTAATCTGACTACTCTTAGTGAGAATGCTTATCTGAATAGCCACTTCTGCTCACAAAGATGGAAGCTTCAGACCCCATTCCCAATTTCATTAAGGTCTTCTGTGCATATAGCTCTTAACCAAAGGTTCACACACTATCTAACATCAAAACACAACATTCTCAAGTTTGGTGATATTTTCACCCTGAATTAGATGGTCTCTCTAGGACTCAAGACTAAAGCATAAACAGTGCCTATATTCCAGATGCTAATCCAGCAATTTTGTGTTCCATTTCCTAGGAAAAACAAACCAAACAAACAAAAAACAACAAACAAACAAACAAACAAACACCACCTCTTTCTCTTTTTTGATATATATATTTTTCAGAAGAGCACATACTAAAACAAAAAATGACAATTCCTCTAGCAGGTCTGGTACATGAGAACCTGTCTGGTACATGAACCAGCACTGCTCTGAACAGCGTCTGTTTCTGTGTGGGACAGGTTTTCTCTTTCCAGGTGACATAACTCTGACTGAAGGCAGAAATCCAACAGAGCTAAAGTAAGCAGTACCTATGATAAATCAGAAAATGCACAATACTTGCTTCAGAACACAACTAGGATGGCTTCAGGTCAGAAGCACTGAATCTGTTTAAAGAAAAACTGAAAGAATCAGTGGTGTCTTCTCTAAAAATCTAAGCAAAGATTAATCCCAAACCAAAAACAGAAATCTTTTTATTTCAAGGCACTCTACAAAAGTCAGAATGCACTATCTATTCACTATGACAAGAAGGAAAAAACTGAACCTGAGGTCACAAAATGAAAATTAGGAAATTATAGAAACTTGAATAAATCTTCTAACACTGAAAGAGCACACAGTGAGTTTCAGGAGTGCCCAAACTTATGAAAAAATAACAGCATGTAACAATTAGTATTGTGGCTACTTATGACACTAGTTGTCTGAACTAATTTGAACCACTTGTAAAGAATTTTAGTGGATCACTCCAGACTGCAAAATAGATCACCTTTACATAGGAGATCAAGCATTAGATTGTAATAAAGATCCTAAAAGAAAGACAGTAACTTGAAAACAAATGGTTAAGTTTGTTAGCAAAAGGGTGAAAGATGTTTCCCAGCCTTGGCATCCAGGAGGGAGCTTCACTGGTGCCTGGATAAGCAGAGTGAAGCCTTGTACACAGACCTTGATATCTCCCCAGTAAAGTCGTATTTGTAGTGAAGGACACTGATAGAGATTCTCAAAAAACTGCTGGGGAAAGGGGGGTTAGGCACAAAGCACAGCATCAGCTTTGAGAACAAGAAGTCCTCTCTCAGATTTACATTATCCAAACACCATTGACGTCTGTGAAAGAAAACAGACAATAAATTCTCATTCTCAGTGCACATTTCAAGCCTTCATTTTAATTATTCCTATCAGTTATGTTGTCCATTGCACTCCCATTTTTACCTCCCCCAATACATGACTGATACTTTCTGTGTTTTCAGCAGTTTTACAAAGCAGCAGTTTTGGTTCACCCGATCTGCAGGTGCAGCAAAGACCTTGGCAAGGGGCAAACCGATTATCACTTATGAAAACAGTTACACTGTATTGTTCATACTTCTTCAAGGTCTTGAGCAGAGCATAAATTCTCATGAAAACGAAGTTATTGCAATTCAAGCATCAGACAGCTTACCAGGTAAGTCTTACAGCTGCTTGTAGAGATGATTTTTCGGTACTTTGTACTTTATAAACTTTTCCTCTCTCCTGCATTTTTTAAGTAATTCAACTAAGTATTTTTGCAACTTCTAAATTAAAAAGCCTCAGATATTGTGCAGTAGTGCAATATACTGAAAACAGGCTATTGTTACTGACTTGTAATTCATCTTCAGGTCAGTTCTACAGGGATTACTTCATTTTTTCTAAGAACTATACTTTTACATATTTCAAAAAATGAGATTGTACTGATGAATTTGTAACATACTAAATACTGTTAAGTCTCTGCTGGCAATAGTGTTGGTTGTCTCATACTTTAACCTCAGTTCTAGCCTGCACAAGTCTTTAACAACCTTATAGTTCAAAAGAAAAGGCACTGTGTAAAGAATATATTTTATTTTGTATTCTCCTTAATCTATACATTTATATTCCAGGTTTACTCTTGTCTCAAGTGGAGCTGATCATGATCTGGCTCGTTGTTCCTTTTTCCTATGCATATACTTCTTTGAGAATTTAATCTAAAGAGGCATAGGGCATGGGAAAATGGGGCGACTGAGGTACTTCACCAGTCATTTCAAATAGCATCACCAAGGTGACTGTAGAAATTTATAGAGAAAATAGATGCATGAAGAAATGAAAGGTTACTTCATGAAACTCAGTTAACTATAAAAAAAATGAATAAAAACATATTGGTGTTCTTTACTCTGATGTAATGGTCAAATGTTGGTTTCATCTTAAAAAACTGATTTATCACAAGAATACTATTTTAGGTGTTTATCCAACTACAGTATTTAATACCCTGTTTGGTTTAATGTTCCATCTAAAATATATGCATTGCTAGGAAGCTACTTCCTTAGCTCTTATTCCCATTAATCTCCAATTGAAAATAACTGGAATACAGTTGAACAGATTGCAAAAATGCAACTCTTTGGACCTAGCTCAGAGTTGCTCGGAGTCAGTCTCCATGGAATTCAGTTAGTGCTGACACAAGTGTGTGAGGCCCAGACGTGCAAGTTCTATTCAACTGGGCTGTCTTCAACATACTATTTATTCTTAGGACTTGGTGCTTTAACATCCTAAGTACCTTTTACATGAATTACAAATTAATACCTTGTAAAAATAAGACATTTTATAGTAAACCAAATAATAAATAAACCACCTAATTTTTTTTTTGTCTTTCATCCACAGGTATCTGGGAAGAAGTGTAGAAGTTGTCTTGGCTTTTTTCATTCAGTAGAAGAAAAGTCACAAAACATGTTTTTGTCCAATTATTTTTATTTAGTCTAAATAACAATGTATCACAAATGGCGGGAAGGGGGGGAGGAATTACTCTTTTGAAGCAATGTAACTCTACATACGTCAAATAAAATCCTGTGCTTCAGTCACAAATAAAAAGTGCATCAAAAACTAACAAAACTTGAAAGCTATTTTCAAAGTTACGTTTCATTAGTTTGTAACATAATTGTGTTAGAAGGCTATTCTATTTAAATGTCACTTATTGTCTTAAACTAAAAGGCAATAAAAAGCTGTATCCACAACTGTATCTTTATTCACTAATTCCATATCAAAGCTTATGGTAAAGAGGATGGAAGCGCATGAACAATACATTACTTAATTCACTTGTGAGAGAATGGAAGGGGTTTTTGAACTAAAGACCATTAAATCTAATAACTGTTACTAAAAAAATAGAGAGCGACCTCCAGAATTACTGCACATAAGGGTGAAAAAAAGTAATACAAAACAAACAAAAAACATAAATAGGCAAGAGAAACCCCCCCACAAAACCTATAGTTTCTCAATTCAATTCTCAAATCAAGAGACTTCATATTAATTTAAAATTTAACAATACAATCGTATCACAATCATGTATTTTTTACCTTTAATACATCATTTGTATAATTTAGTCCACAACAATACCCAGAGCCTTATGTAACAAGATAACTGAGGCACCTTTTTTACCTTATTTTTCTTAAGACACGATGTACATAGTTTAAATTGAAATCTGATATGAAAAATAATGTCACCTCACCTATTACCAAAAAATGAAGAAAACAAAATGCTTTCAGGTTGGAGTGGGATGATGGGAATAATTTCAGCTCATTTACAAAAGCTTGGGGTGGGGGGAGGATGGGGGGTGTATATAAACTGATGAACAAACACCTCATGGATATTTTTTTTTTCATGTTCTTGGATTGCGTTTTTAAAATCCTTTGAGGAGAGTGAAACTGATTTTCACTCTTCTTAAGTATCACTGTTTACTAATCCCAGTTTTCATTACTAAAGTCAAGCCTTTACAAACCATAACATACCTCTAAATGTTATCAAATTCCACATTTTATTTTATTAACTCCAAGACACCAGTCTTTGCAAGCATATATAAAGTGATGAAACAACAGGGCACAAATTATAAAACTCAGGACATATATTGAGCACAGAGCTCTCAAATCCGGAGAAGGGATAGAACAACAATGCAATAGTGACACAGATTATTTCAAGGCTTTTCCACCTCTATCTAGTTTGTGATTACTGTCGAACACAAACCACAACCCTATGCTTAAATGCCTTTATGGACAAGACTGAAAGGAGAATAAAACATGGTTAAAGTGCAGGTGTCTCTCCTTTCCCTTTTTTTTGGTGACACAGTGTAAGATCCAAACTAATTGCCATAGAAAATAATTATTTTAAGTGGGAGCAGTGAAGTTGGGAGGCAAGGACAGGAGGATTCCATCCTGTAAGGTTTAAATAGAAAGGCAGAACCCTAGCTATAAATCTCCTTTTGACCTCCTGAAAACATCAGGTTAAGAAGAACTGACAAAACAGTATAATGAAAATAGCATACAGAGGTATCTGCCATATAATTGAATAGTAAATACTCAGTGGAGTAAAAGGAAGGGCTGGAAAAATGTAAAAAAACCCTATTGCAATACAAATAAAAATAATTATTAAGGATTTTACTGTTCAACAACTTTGTTGCAGTTTGCAGCACTGCCTGCCTAAGTTAAATGGGCAGCGAAAGCTTTAACAAAATTCCTTTGCACAAATTTAGTCATACTGATAATTCTGTTTGTCATTTCTCATAACTGTTGGGAAACAGGAAAAAAAATAGGACACAGAAGAGTGTAAAGTATGAATTTACCTCTATCTGCAGATAAAAGTATAAAATGTCCTTTACAAAATAGAAGTTGAATCAGGTATGAATCAAGACAGTGAGGAACACTGACACTATACCAGTTGTACAAAGAGGGAAGCACCAATTTGGAAAGGACATTTTATTATTTATTGTCCTAAGTCATTGCAAATCTACCTGTAATACAATAAGTACTCTAGAAAAATTACTAGCTTATGGTTTGAAAGTAATTTCATTGTAAATTTTTCTCCATAAAGATATATAAGAATTCCTAGTCATTATGGCGCTGCATTTTATAAACACTTAGATCTTACAGGCAGTGAAAAGGATAAAAGCGGTGACATCTCAAGCCCCTTCTTCCTGCCCTGATAGTCTGTTCCTGAATTTGTACTGCTTACGGCAGTTTTCAAATAATTCTGTTTTACTTTGGCTTAGTAATGCAGAAGTTAAAAAAACAAGACAAACCCAAACAAAAAAACAACCCTACAAACCACAAACAACACACAATCAAAAACAGTTTTATGTTATGATAGTGGGTTACACACAAATCAAACATCCTCTAACAGATTAACCCAACAAGTGTAAATCATTGCAAAAGTTAAGTGAGCAATCAGAAGCTGAAAGGGTAAGTTTCAATTACATCTGAAGCATTTTAAAACATCAAAAACAATCCAGCAAAAGTTCCCTCAGAAGTCAGGCTAAATTAAGTTCATTGCAAAGCTTTCCATTATCACTGCATGTAGTAGTCTTACAAGACAGATGGAACAATGTTGTTTTTCAGAAATTGTGCCCTCTCATTTAGTAACAATGTGCATTACATGACCAGTGTCCTCCAGTTTCCATGACTCCCTATTCCTACATTTACCCCTCTGTATCTGTGTTTTAAACTAGATCAGAGAATCAACCTGCCTAAGTGGATAAAAAAATTCTCCTTTCAACCCCCCATTCCCTCCCAGTGGAATTAGTTGCATGATCTGATTAATTTTGTATCTGCAAAACCAGCTGCATCAATATAATGAAGGAAGTGAAGCAGAAGTTGCTTAGAGGGACACTTAAGAATATCTTTGGAATTGTGTTTTGAGGAAAGAGAGAGGGTTTGTATTTTCTCTGTCCTCACTTTCTCTAACATAGGAATACCCATGACACATTTGCCCTAGGGAAAAGAGCCAAGACTTAGCTAGAGGGAAACATACTCATCTTAGCCTTTTTCAAAAACTCACTGATGTGTAAATTCAATTCATCTGTAACACTACCTGTCAGCACTGGCATAAGTGACAGTGGGAAAGCAATAAGGAATTGTAGTCTGTACATCCAAATACAGAATTTTGTTAAAAAAACAAAAACAAACCCAAAACACAGCACCAACATACTATACTATGAACATTTAAATAAATTTTTAACTGAAACTAAAACGAAGTCTTCAAATCCATGTTCCAGCATCTACTTTTTTTAAGATGTTAAGAGGTCGGTTTCATTATTACATATAAACAACACAGGGTATGGCTCTATATGAAGAACCGAGCAGATTAAACAGCTCACTGAAACTGTAAAGGAATAGTCCCTTATACCTTCCTCCTACTGCTCACTTTGCAGCAATTCAGGCTAGCTTTCTGGCCTTCAGTTAACTCTTATCAAAACAAACAAACAAACAAAAAACCAAAACCAAACACCAAACAAACCTCACAAAAACTTTTGTTAACTTTTTGGGGTTTTTTACTGAACAACTTTTTTTTTCTCTTACACTGGACACTTTTAAGCCTCAGCTTGGCAAGGTGCTCAGCCATCTCATCTAGGCTGTGTTCCTACCTAGAAAGTTGAACCAGATGATCCTTGAGGACACTTCCAACCTAGCATTCTGATTCTGTGAACTGCAGTTTAACAACAATTTACACACCACGAATGTATGCAGGGTGGTGGTGGTGAAGCCTGACTAAATACCCGACCTAAAATAGCTCAGGTTGGGACTACTCTGTGTTTTTTTGTTTTGTTTTTTTGTTTATTTGGTTGGGTTGGGTTTTTTTGTTTGTTTTTTGTTTGTTTGTTTTTCTATATCAAACAAGTGCTACAGCAATTTCCTTAATGATCCCTAATTCTTTCAACTTTCTATACTTGGACTAGGCTCACAGCATAGAAGTACTAGGTGTTAATCTGTTCTTCATGAAAACTGTTCCAACTTTTAACAAGCCCTAGGTGTACTCTCCAAAAAAAGCCAAGTCAAACCAATTAGATTTCACACAGATTCCAGAGACGACCTGCTGAGATACAGCGTTCTCCAAAAGCTTTCCCTCTGCTGTGGTGTGCTGCAGCTCGGCGCTGCCAAGAGCTGTGCAGCGCCGTCCGTAGGGCTGCGCCCCAGCCAGGACCAGGCGCTCCTGCGCTCTCGGCGCTCCCCCTGCTGGCACCTCCTCGGCAAACACGAAGGGAAGGAAGCAGGTGCACTGAGATGGTGGGAATGACATCAGATATGGCATGTCAAATCAAAGGAGACTGGGCTTTCAAAGGCAGAGATGAAGAAAAGAAAGGACTGGATGCTTATGAAGCATATGGGGAGACAAGAGCTATTGCTGGGAGGAAAGAATTGTGGGCCTTCAGGGTTTTTTTCCCTTTCTGCAAGCCACCTGTTTCTATAGAACAAACCCCTTCAGAATTTGGGATTTTAATGCTTTAATGCTTATTCCCATCAGAAAAAAAAAAATGTATCTTTTACCATTTTTGATAGTGAGCTTTGATACACATCCACAGTGTGGATTTATTTTTTTTTTCCTAGAAAAATAAATCTTTGCAAATATTAAGCAATCTACTAGGAGCTGAAAAGTTAAGACATTCTGAAATTACTCATACAGTCTTAATTCTACTTCATAAAACATGCACTACAATGCGATCTGAACTCAATCCCCTCAGTCCTATAAATTATTACTTCCCCCCATGGGACTCCTCCTCCACTCTGCAGGATCAAAGCTTTATCTGCTATAGATATGGGAAGCTGTAGGTCAAGTGAGGAAGGGAACACAGAATGAGAAAAGGAAAAAATCTTACACCACTGAAAGGTTAATGACATATGAAATTACCTCTGTCTGGGAGAGATTTCTTGTGAAATGGGTCAACTTGTGTTTTTTTAAAACAAATATTTTTAATTTCTTCTTAACTGTTGTATTTTGTAATATGTTAAGGGGTTTAATTAAGATCAACTACTATTAAAATTCTAAAAAAAATATTGGTTTGTATTAAATTTTTTGTTTTGCATTACCATATGATCTATTTTAAGAAAGAAAAGCATTACCTACTATCAGAGGAAGCCTGAATGCAACAACATACTACCCTTTATTGGAGCAAAATACACTATTAAAATTAAGCTTATTAAGCCCATTAACAGATTATACTTTTGAGTACTGCAAAGCGCCACTAGGTGATGTAATTCAGCACCATTGTAAGAGGCCTGGCACCAGTTAAAGCAAGCAACATTCAATTCAATAAATCACTGAAGCAAGCAGCAGAGGACATACAAAAGGGTCAAACTAGTCTAATCAGAACATCTAGAAAATATTACAGTGAAGCAGCCATGAAAGTAAAAGCCATATTCAAAAATATTATTTAGTTTATCAGTGAATTACAAACATGTTTTTACATCTCTCCAATGAAACACAGTCACTGTAGATTTTAAAAGATCAAATCATGCAGTAGTGCTATTTCCTCTTGGCTCACTAGAGTGTTGATAAAGAAAAGCAATCTGTATCTACACCATTGCAACAGACAGGTTGTACTTTAGAGTAACTGAAAAGTTTAAACATTTCCTTCAAAACACTACATTTAAAACAATAAGGATTATAGATCCACAATAAAGTTATGCAATTCACAAAAATATGGTATATATTTTTGTTCAAGTTCTCTTTTCCTAAATAGTCCATAATACTTTTGTTTGCTTTTCTGACCATACCTAAATATGCATGTAAGGTTTCAGAGAATTGCCCTAAACGATTCACAAAACTTGTAACATGTGTTGTGGCAGAGGTTAGTTGACTCAATGGTTATCTGCCAGCAAAAGCAGACTAAATCTCCTTTCCCTACCCTTACATTCCCTGAAGTATTAGTCTTTTGCCAGCTTTGTACCCTGAATTGGCACAACATAAGAAGAACAACTATAGCGCATGGGAAGCTACTGGAGTGAGATGGAAAGAACCATCTTTCACCATCCACTGGCATTTAGATAAGCTTAGTTTAATTAACAAATTAAATGCTAACAGTTAATGAAGAGTGATGTGTCTAAACAGTTTGGTTTTGTGTCCATTTAGGAAACACTTCATTATAATTTGTATTGAATTACGTCTACAATTTTATCACCCAGTATCAGAATCTTTCTGTGGGAACATGCATATAGATATTAAATACATATCAAGGTCATTTGTGAGTGTGTTTCTATTTTACTTGAATTTCTACTGTAATTCAACTCCAAATATTACCACAGTGATTGTAACCAAAGTTTTTATAGGTCTTATCTTAGTCTCTCTAGAGAAAGGGAGTAATTATACTGACCCACTGACTGCCAACACACCTGCATTTATTTATATAAAGCAACTAAACTACTCACTACTAAAAAGAGCCTTCCATGGTCCAAGCAATCCTCTGTGCAAGTCACAGAATTCATACAGCTTTCAGTTATTCGGTTCAGCACAGGGTTCCTAGCTGTTAAAAAAGCCTTTTGCTTTTCTTCCCCACCCCCATTTGTTTTCTGCTAGTTTAGAAATCTCAATAGACTTCCTGATAGATCAGAGGGTTACCTAAACTCAGATGAAGCGGGGATAAAGTCCAGAAAAAGGAAGAGCTAAACAAGTCCCTTCAACAGCTGAGAGCTATTCTATCTACATCTTGTTTAGCTGGGTTTTTCCTTTGCATGAGGTAGAAAAGAATGCGGTACAAAACATTTTTATCTGATGAATGCCCTTAGAATTTATTTAAACGACTGAATCAATCGGTCTCCAATGTTACTCATTGCTTAGATACTTTAACTGCTAGTATACTGACAAATCGTAGTACAGCTTCTATGCATTAATATTTTCCATATTCAAACCAACATCAAGAAAATAATTTATGCTTTGTAGGAAATTATCTTCACAACTGATGCAATGACTAAAAATGTATGTATTACCATGACACAGTCAATGAAGTTATTTCAAAACATGACATAAATAAACAATAAACATAGCTGTAAGTCCTACCATTGAGATCTCGATCAAGGAAGGTTGGTTGTCATTAAATGGCAGCAGTGCAACTTGAGTCTGTAACACCTTCACTACACTTCTCTAGATTTCTATTTATACTGAAAGCTGTTGGTGATCATCTTTTTTGTAGTCATATATCATAGAAAGTGCTAATAATCAATGGAAAATGGGATAAATGTTTCATCACAGGATCTGCCAATTGTTAATTGCTAAACAGAAACACGCGGCAATTACCCTTGCATTGTAATTACCCTCATGTGATCTTCGCTTATGGCATTACAATCACTCCATCAAAGTCCTTTGAATTGGGGCTTTGCCTCAAGCCGTGTCCTGTATCTTAGGTAAATCCTCACAATACTACTCAAGGCATGAACATTAGCATTTGAAAAAAGTGTAATTCACTTCAAGGGTGTATTTTCTTGTGTTTATCGTCTTCATAGCTACTGACACTCCACCTTGTAGTTTATCGAACTCCATGTTTAGTTTTGTTGTAACATTGCAAAGACAAAAGGTCTGGCAAAAATTAAAGTTATTATGAACCAGAACCCCCAAAGCCCCAAGCCACTAAAGTTTAAATATCAACTAAATGAAACATGACAGAAAGATCTCACACGGGAAAACAAACAAACAAACAAACAAAAACCAAACAAAAAAAAAACCCAAAACCAAACCAAACCAAAAACACCAACCTGGTTAAGTAACACTAAAAGCCTTAGAAACACAACATACTTTTTTAAAATAGGAGAGCACTTATAAATGATAGTGCCGTCATACACCAACACAGAAAAGTTTAGTCATTATTTAACTTACTTCTGGTTACAATAAATGAGCCAGTATTTAAAACATGGGCAGCTACCAGCACCACTTTTGTTTTATGTCTGCATATGGTTTTCTGGTAACAGTTACACTGATACCAAACTATTGTTGCAAATACATTTTATTTTACCTAAGAAACACCAACGGTCCTTGATGGTATGTATAACTGTGTTGTTTACAATTAAGCATTAAAACTATTAGTTTCGCTTTTAAAACGACTGCATCAAATGCAAGAAATATCCTCAGTACTAAGAATCCTCAGAGCAAATCTGACAAATTTATAAGTTTTTCTCACTAGCAGACAAAGCAGATTCCCTACAGCCAGCTTTTAAAAAGATAATTGAGTTTCAAAATATCTGGGCAATGGGGAAATTTCTACTCCGCCTCTCCTAAGTACAATTTCGAGTTTAATTAACATTAAAATACAAATTTCAAAACTGACATCACAGTGGCGATCCTTTTGTTGCTTAAAAACATTGTTCATCAAAGAAGCATAGTAAGAATTAGCAACTAGAAACAGGAATAAAGGAGTTATGTCTTTCAGTACTTCTGATTAGAAGATACCAGTAACACTAAGTATATTACAGCTATTCACTTCAGAAGCTGCCTATGACTTTATCATTTTCCAGACCAAACATTTTCTTTGTGAGACTAAGCTACAGGTTTGTAGGATTAGAAACCAAACTAACTAAAAGTCCATTTAATGTGCCATTTCAGACAAACGATCCTGAACACTGAGCTATTTCCCAGTACTTTTTCCATAACATTACATTAAGGATTCAAGAACTATACCCCTTGATTGTCTTTAAAGCAGACTACTAAGCAACAGTCTCCTGTTTTTTTGGGTCCTGGTAGTTTTTGGGGTTTTTTTGTTGGTTTGTGGGGTTTCCTTGGAGTGTTGTTTTTTGTTGTGGGTTTTGTTTTTTTGTTGTTTTGTTTTTAACACTGATTTTATCTGATAAACGCAGAAAAAGAATCTGCAAATGTCTCTGCTTTTTTCATTTTGGTTTTTTTGGGTTTGTCTGGGGGGGTTTGGAGGGTTGTTTTTTCTTTTTCATTAAAAAGAAAAATTGTAACTTCTAACTTGCATCTTGATTATTTTTTTTAAATTGTGGATTGCTGTGGGTGGCATTACAAGCATATGAAGACAATGCGACCACCATCCCTGTTAGTTTAGTCACATAAACTTTCAGTAAAACCTAAGTGTCAACTATGCAAAGTGATTTCTTTACTTCAAGATGTATGTAGTGACCTCCTAGAATTTTCTTGCTGATAAAAAACCAGACAGCCCAGATTAATGTTCTAGAGACTTTTCCTAGTTATTACAAGAAGAACAAAAGATTTGCAGGTGTATGGTGTATGTACAAAGAATATTCAAAGTCAGTGTCTAAACATTTCTTACTTAAGTCATGCTTCAGCACGCTTGAAAAAAGAGCATGTAAATCCCCTTACATTTTAAGGGGAAGAGTAGTACTTTTGCCCGGGAACATACAGATAAACCCTAGAGGTGAAACGAAACATAGAAAGGTTTTATTGCATTATCTGACTTTTCCCATCTTACTATAAACACGTTACCATTCATAGAAGGTGACATGGAGTTCTTTGAAGTCTAAGAATTAACATCTTGTCTCAAACATGTTGAGCTCTGCGTGAAAGCTAGTTCATTATCTCCGACTGTATAAACTCGGGCAGTAGTGACTGTTTACTGAAACAATCTGTAAATGTGTTAGCCTGTGTTTGCAGAGGATAAGGACTGTGCCATCCCAGGCCCACTTCAGACCGTAAAAGTGGTTCTTTTCTCACCCTTATCTGAATCATCCTTGAACAGACTGCCTCTGAACAGAGTTTACACTCCTCTTCTTTGATCTTCTTTATAAGAACATCAGAATTGTTTACTTTGAAATGCACACTTTTCTTTCTTTGGGTGCAGGGGAAGGAGATGGTGTTTTAAGACATAAACAGATAAATTCAAGGTAAACTAGTAATTTTCTCAGTGTTTTTCGTCCTGTCCAATATCCTGAGACATAACTGATCATTGCTTAATCTTATTCTTTCATAAATTCATAAGAATTACTCATTCTACTATCTCTTAGATAAATCAAAACTTCCCACACTAAGTCTACAATTGACCTAAAAAATTTGCCAAGCTAACACCACTGTGGTCTAGTTTCAGACCTTCTCTCACTAAGGAAGGACTTTTAAAAATCTCTGATACTACACAAATCGCAGCTGTACCTCACACTTCAGAGGAAGTCCTAATTGCAGCACTCTGCCTCATGGACAGCAATGAACAATATTAACCCTGTGTTCCAACTAACTCCTAGCTTTAGCAACACCTACCCACCCTGAACTGATAAAGAGCAGCATGTTACTCATAGTCATGTTGAGAAGATACTATTATCAGGATTTCTTAGTATTTTTTACCTGTTTGAAATCTTGACGTCTACTTGCTCCAACCTCGAATCACTCTCCTGTACTGGTAGAAAGGCATTAAGATTCTTCCAAGCATTGCATCAAACTGGAAAGAAGGGCTTCAAATTTGGGTTTACCTCTCATTAAAGGGGCCTCCCTGTCTCTCTTTGTTAGCAGTCCCTTCTGTCTTTCGTACCAGAAGATAAAGACTGAAAATCACGGCGGGGTTCAAGAGGCGAGGCCAGCTTGGGCAGTATAAAAAGCGCTGGCCATAATGCAATTATCAGCAGCTACGTGGTCGGGAGACGACTCAGAGCTGAACTTGGCGCCAGGTCAGGTAGCCTTGAGTTCTTCTAACTACTGCGCTCAGAGATTAGGCGGATGTAACAATCACCTGAAAGGGGAGATTAAAGCGCCTCTCAATAGAGTCCTTTGTTCTCTGCCTCATTTGATGCTTTGCGGCCTTTTCAAACCACGTAGTGTAAGGCGCTTTAAATGTTTGCCCCTAAAGCCGGGGCGGCCTCAGAGAGCGGGGAGCGCAGACAGCGATGGAGAAGGGGCCCTTCTCGGTGGAGTGGCTGGCCCAGAGCAGCTGCGGCGGAGCCCAGCCCGCGGCCGCAGCCAGCCGGCCGGGCTCCCCCTCCGGAGACACCGGCAGCCGAGCGAGCGCGGCGGGAGGCGGTGAGTCCCGTCTCTCCTCACGGGCCGGTGGGGCGGCCCGACCGCTGGGGGAGACCGTTAGCCTAACGGCCGCCGCACGTGCAGCCGCTGCCTACGTCACCACCCGCGCGGCCCTGCGTCCGTCCCCCCCTAACCCCCCCGTCCTGCGCCCGCAGCCGCGCCCTGGGACCGCAGCAGCCCCGGGCACGACGCGGAGGCGGGAGGCGGCGGCGCCGTGTCCGGGCGGCCCCGCACCAAGTTCTCGGCAGCGCAGCTGCAGGAGCTGGAGCGGAGCTTTCGCGAGCAGCGCTACATCGGCGCCAGCGAGAAGCGGCGCCTGGCCGCCGAGCTGAACCTCTCTCAGAGCCAGGTGAGCGCTGCCCTCCGCCGGAGGGAGGAGACGGGCCCCACCCCGCCCCGATCCTCACACCCCTCCTAAAAACTGCGGGAGGGGAGAGGAGCCCTCCGCCCGTGCTGGCGCTGGGAGGCACCTCGTGGCCAGCGGGGGGCCGGAGCCAGCTCCCGCAGGTGCGGCTGGGCCGGCTGTCAGCTTTGTCCCTGTGGCAGTGAGGCTAAGCCAGCTAACGTCCTGCTTCAGCCGGCCTCAGCTCTGCAGTCCGACGCGGTTTTCTCTTAAACCAGAGACAGTAAGCAGACAGAACACAGTGAATGCAAATGTAAACGGTAAAACCTCATCGGAGTTAAGAATGCTTGCACAATCACCGGAACTTCCACTTTCAGGTTAATTCTTTAAAATACGTATATACTTGGTAGTAGTTCAGGATTTCTCTCTGAACAGAGCCAGCCTTACCCAGCCCTTTTAATCCCGTTGAAGCAGTCTTGGATTATATTCCTGGTCCAAATCTGATCTATGAGTAATTGTCTTGTCATGCATCGTGGAGCTGTTACAGTTTCCTGCTCATGCCTACACAATTGCTCTGCTCTGAATATAGGTCAATAGGCCCTAAATCTTTTAAATGTTATTATATTCTGTGATTCTGATAATAAGTCTGGCTTCAGGATGTATCACTATATGGAAGAGAGACAACTGTGTTGGTTTTTTACTCTTTTTTTCCTTTATCCTCAGATAAAAACCTGGTTTCAGAATCGTCGTATGAAGTTTAAACGTCAGACTCAAGATGCTAGGGTGGAAGCTCTCTTCTCAGGTTTATTTTTGCCCTATCATTACTGCCCAGATATTGCTACCTCCACCTATTCTCATGGAATGGACATTAATCTCTCTTCTACCTGTGCTGTTTCCCTTCACCCAGCTATTCCAAGCCCTGCCTTGTTGTTGCCTTCTGTTCCAGCTCAGCCCCTTCAGCCCATTTTGCCAAGTCCAGCTTTACTGATGCCTCCCAGCCCAGGATTATCTTGTTACTCTTCTGCAGTTCCAGCAATGACTCTGACAGATGTCCATGAAAGACTGATGTTCCAGCCATATCTTCCTTCCTGTTAGAAATGCCAAAGATGACCTGTAATCAAAATGAGAACTCCCAAACAGCTCTAAGAGTAATTATTTAACTTATTTTGTTACATCAAATTGATTATTCAATTTTATTTTTTTAATCAAATTTTATGTTTTATGTTAAAGGAGAAAATAACTTGTCTGTATTAGAGAAGTAATACTGAGAGTGGAAGTGGAGGACTTGAAACTTCCCTTTATTCCTGCAGTCTTCACTATGCTGTATTGAAACTTTTACATGAATTTTCCTATCCAAAAGTTTGCTTTCAGAAAACAGCCTATAATCATGCGGTGAACTCCACTGAAAAAGTGGAATACTGATTATACTTCAATTAACATAGTAAGTATGTAACATAATAGACAACAGTATTAAAATTTTGACCTTCTACTTCCATGCAGGATTTTAAGGGAAGATTTGTAAACTACAGGAAATGCATTGAAATTAAAAATATACCAAAGGTGGCAGCCCTAGGAACAAAGCAGAACAAATTGTCCAGTACTGTCTTTTATCTCTATATTGTGCACCATTCCTAAAGTGGTCCCCCCTATTTGTTGATCTATATACTCCATTTATGTGTTTAAAGAGAGGTGAGGCTAAGGAATTAATTGACAACCAGAATCATGCCAATGTCAAACATGCTTGTAATTTAAAACTGCTGATGAAAACCTAGGAATCGGTCACAAGTTCAGGTCTCCTGGGACGTTAAGAATTAAAATGCTTCAGCTTTTATTTCTTAAGTTTTGGCTGTAGCTTGGCAGCCTTGCTAATTTTAAATTGTAGGATCCTTATAGGCTTGCTATCCTAAAAATCCCAAAGCAAGCTTTATGCAAAGTGGCAAAGCCAAACCTTTAGGAAATCAGGAGAAACAAGAGATCTTGCATTAGCATAAAGCAGCTGCAGCAGGTGTGATTACATCTTCCCTGCCCCCAACCATCCTTGCCTTCCAGACAGGTGAGTTAGACTACTTTGCAATTATCAAGAGAGAAAGAACAATCAAAAACATCCCAAAACAACGACTCACAAAAAAACATTTCTTCCTTGTTGAGATTGCTCATAAGAAAAAAATTAAAAAGCTGGTAAATTGTGCCTCCAACAGCCTTCCCCTCTCTCTCATCTCCTTAACAGTTGTGTTGGGGGGCTAAGGAGAGCAAAGCTGAAATCAGTCTTTTGTAGACAGCAGGGATATTGAGGTACAGGAGAAGACAAACTTCCATCCAGAGTCCTGCTTCCTGTTGCTCGTCTCCTCTCTGTTTGTAACCTCTGGATAAAATTAAATTGCTAAGCATGCCATTTCATAGTAAGGTTGCCTCTGAACCTGCACTCAAGCATCCCTCACTTTCCTACCCATGGGGAGGGTGGGAGACACTTGAAGGAATTTCCCCCCCTACCAACATATGCCTTTCAGTGCCACTCCAGGACAGCAGCACCCTGAGGCTGCAGTTAGGAAGCTGAAGGGACAACACGTGCATTTATTTCTCAGTCACTGTGAACACAGACTGTACAATACAGGGAAGATCACAGAATCAAGGTTAGAAAAGGCCTTCAAGATCATCAGGTTCAACCATCCACCTTATAACCCCTAACCACTAAACCATCTCCCGAATGCAGCACTATTATGAACAGTCAACCTGTAATTCCACACCTTGCTTTCCTCAACAACCAGCAAGTGCCTCAAACACATCAGCCTGGATCCTCTTTGAATTAAGACTGCATCTGGTTTGGAAAAGCATGATTGGAGAAAATTCCCTTTTCCCCTTCCAAGTCATCCTTTCACGAGTGAGAAGCCCCTAGGGTCTTTATGGCTCACTGAATTGGAGGGGAGAAATCCAGGCTACAATGCAGCAGTCAACTTATTTTCCAGTGCATTTATAAGACCTTTGAGGTGAATCAAGAAAACTTTAAAGTCTAAAAGATCATGAAATAAGTGTTAAACAAGATCTTTCAGAAGAAGAGTCAAAACTGATACCAGGAAGAATTAAACAACCAGCAACCTTTCACAATTGCTGAAGCTAAAACTTGATCTACTCCCTTTAAATGTTTCTTCTAAAGGGCTTCATTTACTAAAAAAGATATAAATGCAATTATGATGGGCATTTAGTGATGAATCAAAGGCCCAAATTGCAGAAAATTCCATTTGTTATATGGTTATGAATTTAACATAATTGTGCACTTTTTTTTTTTACGAAGCATTTGTTTCAGTAATTGTAACCCTTTAAAATTTGTTGCTGAATGTTTAAACTGTTTAATTCCTGTTTAAAGACAATTAATATTTGTTATTAACACAGCTGATGCTTTCAGGTGGAAGACAAGACTGGAAATGCAAAGCAATAAATTTATTAATGTTCAGAAGATAAAACTCACCAGCTGTTTATCCTTCTTCCTGAAGGATGCACTTAGCCAAAAGCACAGTCCAGTGCAACTGTTAAGATCCAGGCTCCCAAACACACTGAACACACATAACATATCTTGGCATGAGTGTAGAAAAGTCAGGTAAGATGTATTAAAACATCTAAATCCTTCCCCATTACCCAAAACCAGAGTTCAGGTGACCATGGTCATTCACACTATGCAAGTGCAACCTTTGTAGAGTTGGCATACAACTCTGTTCAGATTTTATCTATATGTATGTATGGAAACTGGGGATGTGCAATGAAAATCAGTTTCTTAACAAGCCCATTTAAAAATAAACTTAATAAAATCAATAGCCTATTAAAAAAAGTCGTGTCATCAAATCCAACAAATTTTAATATTAATTCTTACAAATATAAAATTCCTTTTCACATTTAACTTAAAATAATAAAATCTCTTCTCAGAGAAGATTTTGGGATCAAAAAATCACATTACAGCATACAACATTTTCTCCCTTGCCTGCCCTGTTTTTTCTCCCACTATAACGCATATACAGGGTGGCAATTATTGTCCATTTTGTTCTGAGTAACTGAATGGAAAGGAGGACGAGGAAGAAGGCGTTGATGGTAGTATGGCAGCTCGTTTGCCATAAAGTGGTAGGTGCTTTGTGATGAGTCGTATCTGGGGAAGGAGAAGCCGAACTGCACAGCAGGCAGCGGGGTAAAAGGCAGGAGTCTCTGGTGCTGTGAAGCAAACGGGTAGTGGAGCCCGTCCTGAAACAGGGCTGGTAGGGTCCCTGGGGGGTAGCTGTAGAGTGGAGCAGGAGGCGCTAGGCTGTGCTGCTGGTCCTGTATCTGCCTCTTCAGTTTCATCCTCCGATTCTGAAACCAGGTCTTGATCTGAGGAACAAAAAGAACGGGGTGGGGAGGGGGAGAGACAACTCAGGGACTTTCCTTTAAAATAAAGTGCAAACTGTATACTACTGTACATTGGCTGTTCTTGACATTTTTGCTCCACTTGAGTTTGCAGAGTTAGACTGCTGCTTTGGCTCTAGTTAACAGAGGCCAAAGGATCTCGGAGCATGCAGAGTTTCTGAAAATATGCCCGTGTTCAGCGACTTTAGATTATTCATTTTGAGTCTTTAGGACCATATATAAACTTTATAAAGTCTACGCAGACCGCTGTACATCAAGAACAAGCAGTTTACTTAATCAAGAAATAAAGGAACCTAGATACCTCCCCGGTGGAAATTCCCCCCAGATTCCCCGTGTTAACTCGTTAATATCCGAAGGATCCCACAGCCCTTACCACAACCCCTGCTAGAGGCTACTGAAGGCCGCTACAGCTGCCTAGAGCAGGGAAGGTCGACGCCAGACCGCCGAACCTGCCTGCCCCTACCCGACGGGGGATGGAAGGATCTGCTTCCTCTAGAACCCACCTGGATCTCCGAGAGTTGCAAGGCAGCCGCCAACTTTCTCCGCTCCGAGGCCCCCAGGTACTTCTGGCGCTGGAAGGTCTTCTCCATCCGGCAGACCTGCTCAGAGGTGAAGGCCGTCCGCGCCCTCCGCTGCCGCCCGCGGGTTCCCCCCGCCGCCGCAGCGCGATCTCCTCCCGCGCTCTCGCTCTCGTAGCCCGAGGATTCGTCGGCGCTCAGCCAGCCGCCGTCGGAGGCTGCAAAGGAGGAGGGAAGGGGCTGCGATGAGGCCTTTTTCCCCGGCTGGAGGGGTGTCTCCGCCTTGCCTCGCGCTGGCGGGTCGTTGCAGAGACAGGAGTCGAAGTTCCGTGTGTGTGAGTGTGTGTGTCCCGCCCGCTCCCCTCCTGTCCCTCCCTATCCCCTTCTCACCCACCTGGCTCCGGCGGGTACGAGTCGCAGTGCTCCCGAGGACTGGCTCGGTCCCGCTCCGCCGAGCAGGGCTCGCTGTCCGCGGGCTGGCTCGGCCGCGGGACCCGCCGTCGGGGCTCGGCTCTGACCGGGAGGGCGGTGCTGCCGAGCGAGGTAGGGGCACGGGGAGGAGGCGCGCAGCAAATATGAGGCTTAGCCCCGTGGGGCTTGGTCTCTGCCAAAAGGAGTTCGGCCTGACTCATGGCTGAGAGGAGCTGGGGGACCGTCGGCCTCGTCCCGCTCTTATATGGGCACTCCGGTCCTCGGCGCGCTCGTTTGCAAGTGTGAACCCACATCAAAGTGGGAATCGAGTAGAGATAACAGATGCCAGCGAGGAGGAAATTTCACACGTCTGGCAAATGTCTACAGCCCCTGGCTCCAGCGTGTCTGAGGGGCCGGGTGGGACCCCCTTGAAGTGCAAACCTGCACCTCTCCCCCGGAGGGCAGGGCACGGGCAGGCCCAGCCCCGCATAGGGGCGTTTAAAGATACCGCCGGTGCCGATAACAGCGCGGTTTTCCCCACTGCCTTTACAGCTGCGGGGTCACGCATTGCGCCGGTATCCGAAACCAGGGATGAAGGATGGGGGATAACGTAACGGCGGCAGGGCCTGCCAGCCCCGCAGTCGGGCACTTCGCCTCGGGGGAGATGTGGACACCGGCTTCCCTGGGAAAAGCCATGGGGGGCTGCTAGCAAGAAGTCCCTATCCCCGAGGCCGGCTCTTGGGGTTAGCAGGGCCGCTGGCCCTCTCAGCTTGAACTTGGCGCCGTTTGTCTCGCCAGAAAACGCAACCGGCCTCCCGAAGAGTTCAGCGATCAAAGCACTAAGTGAGCAGCGAAACTCGCACCTCATCAACTTTAAACTATCCCCAATCCACACATCGCTTCCCAAGGCGGACTATGCTCTTGTAATGCAGGGTGAATGCTAAGACACCCTCACCCCTCAGAAAAGCTTGGGGAAATAGGCATCTCGGCAGCTCAGCCCTTCTCCGGGCTTTTGTCTCCGATTTACACCCAGCTTTTAGCCACCCCAGAGAAAGAGATGTCACCGACCACGACCCCACTGGCAATAGTACTACTTGAATAGCGTATATCCTAACTCTCGATCCTTCTTAAAGCAGAGGAAGGGATCACCATCCATGTCACTGCGTATATGCACTGACAGAACCTCAATTTTCACGGAACTCCGCAGGGTTCTGTCTAGGATGCACGGCTGAAAGGAGTGGGTTTCATGAACCTGCGTCTAATGGGAGGGCAAAGGGGCAGGACGCAAAGGCCTGATTCTTTATAAGAACAGAGCCGCAATCTCTGTTCCCATACATAAGAGTAGATAAGACGGGTTTTTCAGAAAAAAAAACCACCACAAAAAAACCCAAAACACCAACAAAAACAAAACAACAACAAAACAAACCACAAACCAATCCAAAACAAAAAAATAAAAAACAACCAAAACAAACAAACAAAAGGTTAAAATTTAAAAATAAGCTAAACACCCCAATGAAACCAACTCTCCTCAAAACTCCACAATTTATGAGGAGAGATCAAGGGTGAAAATAATATTAATCCATTGTTTCAAGTGTTCCTGTAGCTCAATGGCCACCAGAATAGACACTAGGTGCTGGATTATCTACCCCTGTTGCTCCCAAGGGCCACATCGGCCTATCCCAGCTCTGGCCCCAGGGGAAGGTTAAAGCCCGGGCACCAGAGCAATGCAAACTCCTTACCAAGCCCACAGAGCTGAGGAACTGGATTCCTCCTAGAGTTTTGCTTGCAACACCAGCCCTGAAGGGTAGGGATGGGAGAGACTGTACTCACCTCAGCACAGCCCTGATAGAGAGATCGGCCTGATCATTATGGAGATTCAGTTACCACTGGCAGAATAATGTAATTTTGGCTGATACACACAAGCCAGTGCAAAAGCCCAAGCAGCAAAGGAGAGCAAAAGCCCAAGGAGATGGAGACTAGACTCCCTCCCTGAGTCAGAAATGCATAACAGTGAGTGCCATTTACCCAACCAAAACCACCATAGCAGGGGAGTGTTTAAACCTATCCGTATTTCCTAGACACATTTAAGTCCAACAGGGATAGGTGACTCCCTGCTGCCCCAAAGAGCTAAGTGCTTGCACATGAATTCTAAGAACTTCTGGATTTCATAACTATTCTTGAACTATCCACCTTTGTATGGTCCCTCTTATTTTTTCCTGGAGCAAATGCACCACCATATTCGCAATCTCACATCTTATTTCTGAATAACCCCGTGTGTGGGCAAATCCACACAGAGAACACCATATATAAATTCATCCACAGCAAGCCGTTCCTTGCATAATACGTGAAGAGCCTGACTACTTTGCCAAAACCAAGTTTGGAGGTTGTACCTGAAAGCCGCTGAGATTCAGGAGATCCTAAACTTGACACACACCAGCCCAACAAATAGCATGCTCCCCACCAGAAGATGAAACCTATTTCAAGGCAGGCAGTCCTGGTTTCTCTGTGCTCTGTAATCCCCCCAATCCAGACACACAGAGACTACCATCTAGGGAGAGATATTTCATCCCTACTGCCAAAATTAAACCAGGCCTGAGATGACTATTCAGTGCTGTGCCCAAACTGACCAGCATGCACATTTGCATTTATATATTATATGCCTTATATAAAATAATTGTTAGTACCCCATAATAGCTGCTGCCATTTCCCCAGCCATTTGACTCAGGATGTAGTGAAGCAGCTGACCTGTCCCACTGTTTGCTGAAAGTCAAGGAAAGCTGATGTTTCCCCCCCCACTCCAAATTAGAATGCAATCCGAATTGCCAGTTGCATAAGATATTTATACTCAACCCCAGGATGCCCTCCCCAGATGAACGTAACTGCATCTGTGGACCACAAAACCCTGGAACAGATGGGGAAGGAGTGGAATGTGTTATGTGGCTGTTGTAACTCCCATCCATAAGAAGTGGCAGCTTGAGAAACTTGAAAACTTTGATCACCCCTGGTGGACAGAGGCTCTGCAGCTGCATTTAAATCCTCCCCCCACAACTTGCAAAAATATGGTGCTTAAAGGAGACACAAACTTACTTCCACTCAATTATTTTGTATCATTTGAAGCTTTTTGTAACATTCAGTCAATAGATAACCATTATAAAAATGAAATCTAAATGTTTAGGGAAACTGATGTGTCTTTATTTAGATTTCTGTATACCTAGAACTTGGGCATACTGTAGAATCTTGGAAAATGCATGTATTTGTCTTATACCACCTATATTAAGAACATAGTGGACCCATTTCTCTAAATCAAATTTCAAAATATTTATTGTTCTGCATTTGCATCTAAGCCTTACAGCCATAAGAAATATGCTTGCTTCAAGAAATTTACTAATAACTTGTGTCATAACACACCCTGAAATTTTGGTGCATTACTTAATGCCAGGATGTGAGAATTATAGCTAAGGTCCTGAGAAAGTAGTGCGCTTTCTTTTTTTTTTCTTCATGTGAACTCCACAAGACTTCTAGGGACAAACGGTAGGTTTACGTCACCGGTACACGATGGGAGTATTTCTTTTGAGCCTTTGTGCAAACACACAAAGTATAAGCCCATGAGAACCGGCAGGAGTGCAGCAACTCCACACACATAAAGATATTGTTGGGAAGAAAGTTCAGGCGATTTTCTAGGCTGTAGCACTTCTTGCACCAGTTATGAGATGCTCACCCTTTACTAGGCGATTAAATACCTGAACTCCCCAAGAAGCTGGTGTGCCAAGTCCTTCAACATACTTTAACACCTGCTTTTGTGTGACAGCATAAGAAAAAATGGTCAGAAATTGTAAGACAGGATTTAAAAAATAGTTTCTAACATAATTGGGAAATCTTCAGGTTCCAAACTTTTCTTCTACTAGCCATGTTTGTAAGAAGTAGTCCATGAAAAAATGCTATACTGAGCAACCAGTCATAGCATTTATCATAGGTTAAGATCTGATGTACTACATCACTAGACCTGGGACCTGCTGGGATGCTGAGTTAGTGGCTTCATCATAGGCAAATCTCATTTATCCTTCTGAAAAGCGCAGAGATTTCAGAGTTTTCCTAGCAAAACTGGAGAAGCAGCGATAATAGAGGATGCAGCAAGATCAACTGCAATGCCACCCCACTTCTCCGGAGAGGGGGAACAACAAATCCAATTCTCCTACCCTCCCCTCCATGTTTAGCTGCACAAACCAGGCAGCAGTTTTTTAGCAGTCTGTGGCAGGCGGTCGGAGGTAAACAAGCTAACTCACTGCACGGAACGCTGCTAACATTGCTGGAAGTGCAGGCAATACAGTATTTTGCCCTTCTCCAATTTAGGCCACAGAAAAGCCAGGGCTGTATGCGACAGCAGAGCCTGAGCTGAGCCCTGGCCTCGGGAGCCGCCGGGCTGCAGGGGCAGCCCCAGCCCTCGCATGGGGGACAGCTGATCACTGTTTGTACCCTTCAATGCTCCCCTTTGGAAATGTTAACTAGGTTATTCAGCGCCTCCTTTGATGTCCTGATAGGTGCTATTAGATAGTCAATTAGGCATCAACGAGATCGATTGTTTCGGAATAGACGCTTTTCTGTTTGAAGTACCCGTGAACACTAACAGGGCCATCACCCGGTCGCTCCTTTGCCCACGGGAACAATGCGGGCTAACACTCCATAAATAACAAATGCTACTGACTCACTCGGCAGCGCTGCACCCTCTTCCCTCCCGGCTCGCAAGCTGCAAACTCAGATCTTCGTATTCAGTAACTGTGGGAGCAAACACGCGCTTTGCATTAAAAACGATTTATCGGGGAAATCTCATTCCGTTCTTTTGCGCAACTAATGAACAAAGCGCATAGATAAGTTAAGTATAGGTTACCTCGAAACAAAATAGTACTCGAATTCCCATGCACGCCATCGCCACGCTGCCTGAGGATTTGTGATACATCCACAGTTGTTCAGAATTGCCCAGGCAGAATAACTATGCACTAAAACAAGAATTAAAACTCTTAACCTACCTGAATAAAAAAGAGCTGTCAGGACTAGTTCCCTACTAAATACCATTAGAAAATAACACTAGATTGAGATCTAGGAGTTTCAGAAGCTGTTACAAAGGAAAAGTAGCAAAGTCTGCCCAATGAAAGAGCCGAAATCCAGAAAGCTCTCCTCTTTCTTCCTGTCCCCGCTTCGGTGGGATTTATCAAGTTAATTGTTATCTAATTGCGTATCAAAGAAAGAGATAATGGGCAGCAATTAGATGTTAATGGCTTGCCAGTGCGAGATCTCTCCCGATTAGCACACAACGCCGAACAGCTTCACCTGGTTTGTAAAGAGGTCCCTGGAATGGCTCCATCGTGTCTGGGAGCTGCAGGGGGGGGATACGCCGACCCTATTCCCAGTCCCCTGTTGGCTGCTCTAGCCAAATTGGGGCAGGCGTTAACGAGCGTGGGCCGCAGACAGCTCCCTGCCATTACCGCTGGGCTAATTCAATCATGTTTCTCCCCCTCCGTGCACACACTGCAGGGGAGAAGGGCTTTGAAGCTAGTGCTTTGGCAATTTTCCCCTCCTACCCGCGTTTCCTCCCCAGGGAGCCCAGTTTCCAGGTTATACAGCCTCCTCGAGAGCCGTCAGGCAGGGAGCTCCAACAGTTTCACCGCACAGGCATTAAACTGCTCCTCCCCAGCTAATCGGCTCAGTTTTTCCATTTGTATCTGACTTGTAGACAATGCTTTGTCTTGCCGGAGATCATTCTGGTACTGATGGTTATTGTGATGCTATTAAAGACACAAAAGGGAGCACTAGAAACGAAGTGGGCTCTCAGCCGCTCTGGGGGATGGCCCGGCTGCTGATCAGAGAAGCGGCCGGTGCCCGCCCTAGGGTGTGAGGTGGGTGAGATGCCAGAACAAGATCACTTTGCTCTCCGGCGAGGGACTGCCAGGGGACATGGGTCCTGCGCTGACTCTAATGCACCTTAATTGCTGCCAGGGGTAAAACACAGCGGATGAGAAAATCAAACGAGCAGGAATAAAACTTCTTCCAGATCAAAGGAAAAACTTGCAGCCACGTTTTAATAATAGAATTCGACTGCTTTAGCAAAAATGAAACAATTTCACATACAATTTTCTAGACCACTGGAATGTAGTAGTTACCTTCTATGGAAAGCAGATTTTTGCACGTAGAAGAAGAATTATAATGTAGATATTCAAAGGAATCTGCTACCATCAGGGACACAACCAAGGGAGCATCACCCCTCGCGTTCTTTTGAGTAATTGTGGGCAACGGGACAATATTTGCAAGCTAGCGCTGCCAGAACACTGTCAAACATTTCGTGTGCTTGTTGAGTACGTATGTGGCCAAGGAGTCATTATGTTAAGTGATCATTAGCACCTTTTCAAGCAGGACTCGGCTTGTCCCTCTCCCGCTGCTCTGCAGTTCACACCCCCAAAGACAGGACACCCCCTTACGCCTCTCACCAGCCCGCGCCACTGGCACGGAACCTGCCTGCCTTAGCAAGACTACAGGGATCCTCTTACACACCCCGTGAGCAAAGCCTCCGTTCCCATGATTGTCCCCATGGCCGGTGGCGCTCGGCCCCGCAGCCCTGTTTGTCCCAAGCGTGGTCCCCACAACCCCCGTGGGCTTAAATCGTGGCAAAGGTTGCAACATTGCGTATTGCCCCGGCAGCAACCAATTGCCTCTGGCTTGCCCTAAACCTTTGCACGAAGGTGGAACTGCTACACACTCTCCTTCGAGCACGGCTGGCCTCAGCCAAGCTGTCCTCGGGAGCGGGCAGGTGCAGCGTCAGGTCAGCTCGGTTCTGCCCTCCCATAGCCCGGGCAGGCCCGGTGGCTGCGGGAACTCGATGCAGCCGCGACTCCGGCTCCGGGTTACCAGCCCCGGGAACGGAGAGGGGAGATCCGGGTAAGTAACCCCCTCTAGGGCTAAGCCAGCTCTGCCCCTGGAGAGAGCTCTCCACGGGACATTTGGAGATCCCGGTAAGGTGTGCTCCTGCCTGTCTCCTAGGAGAGAGTGCGGGGGAGCTCTGTCTCCACACAAAGCCTGTTCCCATCGAAGCAGATCACCTCCACGAGTGGGAGCATTTGGTTCTCCTGCTCTCCTCCTGAGCCCTTTCATCTCTCCCTTCTTCACTACCAGCAGCCCAGCCCCTTCCCTTCCCCATTTGGTCCGGGTTTGGAGGGCTCCAGCAGGGCTGTGGGCAGCCACGGGCCCCATCGGTTCCCATGGAGGGTGCTTACCCCTAGCCCACAGCCCCGGTACGGCTGAGTCTGGCTTCTAGTAGCACGAAGGACTGTTACTCTTCTTTTTGAATGGGGTGAGCAAGGCACCTGGAGCAGAGTCATTATGTCCTTCTCTGTGGCCATACATACAAAATTATATAGGTGATCACCTACCCGTCTACCACTATCCCCTTGGAAACGGGATAGTCAAATCCAGTCTTATGCTTGAGACCTTTTTTTTTAAAAGATAAATCGTATATTTATTGACCTTGATTGTTTTGCTGTTAAAAAAATGTCACTGCTTTAGAGCAGAAAGAATATTCACCATTGTAGAGCTCTTTCTAGAAACATCCCAGTTCCCCAATGACATTTGAAAGAGTCAGAGAGAATTGCAAATTTATTTTTTTCTTCTATCAATATAATAATTTAATAACACCTGACTTTGAAAAATAAGCCCACATTCAATGGGAATTTTTACCTCTTGACAAATTTCCTTAATCCCAAACTGCATCATGCTCCAGAAGAGATGTCATAAAGATTGGTAGCACCTGAGCCCTTATAATTTTCTGAAAATCTTGCATTAGAACGACATTAATTGTGCAATTGCAAACAAATACTAAGTTCTCAAAACGCTAGAGAAATGCAGTAAAGATTACCAAATAATGAAGCAGAGTTCCAAATACAACAGCCACTCAGAAAATAAAAGGCTACAGCCTCCGGCAGCACATAACGTTGCTTTTTACCAAGCCAGCATATTCAAGTGGCAGATTGGCCCCTGTATAGAAAAGAAAATAGGTGTGTTCAGGGATGAGTGACAAGAAAACCTTCAGACCATCAATTATATGAGCCCAGATTACAAGTGTGCCGGATGTTCTCAAATAACCCCAGAGACCAGCTCTAAAGCAATGGAAATTTTTATTGCTCTTTTCATGTTAGTTGACAATTGACTTTGAAAGATTTATGGCAATTTACATCAGTCCAGGATAATTTCTCAGAGTCCTTTCTCTAGCCTGAAATTAGGCCATTTTGATCTTAAGTTTTTGAGAGCATTATTCAGATTTTTAAAAGTGCATAGCAAAAGTTACAAACTTTACTGCCATTTAGGGAAAACCAGCTTCACAATGTTTCGTTTCTTTTGATAATCACTCCTCGTGGGAAGAATTCACAGGAAAGCTGGAAAACGTTTAGGTTTATTAAAAGATTGTCCCACTGTGCCTCTATTTTACACGGTTCCCTATAAATGCAGGGGCCTTAAATCCAGGATCCAGATTGTCCAGTGTGTCTCTGTAAAACATTTTGCCCAGTGCTGCGTCATAACTCCACCAGGCAGTTACAGACAAGGGCAGCCCAGACAGCTGTCAGTAGTGCAAATCCTTAGTCATAGTCTATATCAGAAGGTCAGACACCCAGCAAGAAGGCCCTGGGATCACTGTACCCTACAAAGTAGGGTGCTGCCCAAAAGCCCACAGGATGTGCTCTGCAAGCGCTCCTGATGTCTAGGGTGGGTGCTGGCAGCGCCGCCAAGGTGAAGCCCCCAGAGGCAGCGCCTTGCTGGGGCAGAGGTGGTGGCCGGGCCACGTATGTGAGCGACAGGGGCACAACGCCGCTCTGAGGTCCATAAGGGAGAGGGGGGCTGCAGAAAGGCTCCGACCTCAGCTCCTGCAGCTGCCGCTTGAGCTTCATCCGGCGGTTCTGAAACCAGGTCTTGATCTGGCGGAAAGAGGAGGAGAGGAATGAGGAGAGACGGGGTCACAGCGGTACCCAGCCCAAGCCCATGCCCATGCCCCGGCTCCAGCAGCGGCCCGTGCCCTCTGCCACGCTCACCTGCACCTCGGAGAGCCGCATCCTGCCCGCCAGCTTGCGGCGCTCGGCGGCCCCCAGGTACTGCTGCCGCTGGAAGGAGCTCTCCAGGGTGCTGAGCTGCTCGGCGCTGAAGGCCGTGCGGAGCCGCCGCCCGCCCCTGCCTCCGGCCTCCTCAGGGCCCGAGCCCCCGGGACCACCCTCCGGCGGGGGCTGCGAGTCTGCCCAGGGCCGCTCGGCTGCTCCTGGGACAGGGGAGAGGGAGAAATGGGTCAGCCAGGCGCGGCAACCGTGGCGGTGGCCCCCCCTCCCCGCCTCCTTCGCCTCTGGCAGTCATCGCATAGTTGGTCCTTATCGGGGTTTTGCGGGGGAGACAGGGCCCGTCCGCCCTCCTCCTCCCGGCGAGGGAGCACCAGTATGCCCCGACGGCCGCGGAGAACGCGGTTACCTGCAGCGGCCGGGGCCGCCAAGTGCTCCCTGCTCCTGCCACCTCTCCCTGCCTGGCGGCTGGCGGACTGGTCCTCGCTCTGCTCGCTCAACCCAGGGCTAGAGACGGACTGGTGGCCTGCAGACGACGCTCGGTGCGGAGAGCCGTCGGTGGGGCTTTTGAGGTCCTGGCTGCTCTGGGACAGCCACTCCACAGAAAAAGGGGCCTTGGTCATCCTGCCTTGTTTCGGAGACGCCGGGAAGGAGGGTGTCAGGGAGCATGGCTCCTCCTTTATACCGTAAGTCCCGGAGGAAAGCGTTGTTTGTGTAAATACACATCAAAGGGCCAGATAAGTATCATCTAATTGCCATCAGTCCGACCCCCAACAAAAGATACAGTTCACACGTTGCCACGGCTCGCAGAGGCTCGGCTCCGCCGTGTCTGCCCCTGGAGTTCATTCCGCCGTCAGTGATTTACAGCTCTTGTTACATCCTATCCCGATGCAAATGGCATTTATAGAGCTGAGCGGCCTCAAACTGTTCTGGGGAATGCATCCCCGGGGGAGCGCACAGGGTCCAGCACCCCTGGACACTGGAGCTGCTGCTCCCGATCCCCCTTGTTTTGTTGGCTTTTCACTTACTTTTCAAGTAGATCCACCGTTTAAAGGGGCCTCCTCGAGCCCGCTCCTCTGGCACCGTGTTCCCGAGAAGGATCGAGACGGGAAAGTGGATAAACTCATTCATTGCATTCACTTGGGACTGCAGCCTCAGGTTATAAGTACCAGGCACAGGGTTTCAAAGAGAAGGTTGTGAAACAGAAAAAGCAAAGGTCAAGGCTGTTGGGTTGTACGAATCGACTGACTTCTGGTTGCTTACATAAAGCATGTTTTCTGGACTGAAAACTCAGGAACAAACAACCAAACAAAACCAAACAAAACACAAACAAAAAAAACCCCACAAACAAAACCTCCCAAACAGTTATTGCCTTAGAATAAATATTTTGCTGAGATTATAGAATTAATGTCATATCTTCCCTCCCAGATCTTTTGCAGCTGTGCAGGTCAGACAGGTTTCTCTTCTTCTCTTACTCTTCCTGTCTTTCTGCTTATTACCTTGTGCATGTCTTTCAGAAGTGTTCCCATCCATCTTTGTGGGGTTTTTTTGAGCGCACCAGGAAATCTTGGCTGCTGCAGTAACGCCTCTGTAGCATATTGGCAAAGGTTCCTGGTACTTTACGGCAGTTTTTCACTGCGTGGTAACCGTGAATTCCGCCCCCCCCTCCATGCCTCCCCGCCCCGTGCAAGGGCAGGGACTACGGCACCATTGATAACTCCTGTCGCACCCCAGCTTGGTACCATGTCTGATTTGTCTGTCCTTGCTCCTGCTTTCTGCTTTACATTCACCTCTACCACACTACACAAACTCGGTACTCTACTGTCCATGTACCCTGTGCCTTGCCCTGTTACTCTGCCACTCCTGCTGGATTTCTCAGCATTCACTTTCTCTGCAATGACAGACAATGTAACCATGCTTCTATCTACTTCTTAGACTATCACTGAGGTAAAGGCTTGAATACTGAACCACTCCTACTTAGCTTATGTCCAAATCTTTCAATGTATTAAATTTTAATCTTATAAACATTTTTTATTAATCCAATTAAAAGTTTTATTCAAACCCTCTTTATCTTTTCCTAAAAGAAATTTTCATCTTCCTGTCTGCTCAATATGGTTGTTATATCCCTCCACCACAAAATCCTACCATTTTCTGCTTACTAGAAAATTGTTGCATTGAACCATGTAGAAATTTGACTTGAGAGCCCCTTCTAAGCTCTGTCTCTACTTGCTTGTTCATTCTCATAGTGCACTCTTAGTCTTCCTCTGCTCTACCAGTGATGTCACCGTTCGAGAGTTCAATTGTCTCTAACCAATAAAAATAAAAACACCATTGTCATCTTTATTTAAAAGTGTCTAATATGTGATCTAGAACCACAAACATCCACGAACAGGGCTCTCCTGGAGCCCTTTGTTTCTGGCCTGTGTAGGTAAGGACTGACATTGCAGCCTTTAGTGCAGCAATAGCCTGAGCCCACTAAACAAGCTTCCTGGAGGTAACTAAGGGAACTGGTGTAAAAAAATCTAAACAAACATTTAAGCATTATGCATCCTGTACATTTGTTACCTATCTAAAAAAGACCACAAACATCTATAACATGGGTAAAGCCCTGTGGGACATGTATATTTGGGTTTTTTTTTCACTGCATGAAAGTGTTTGATATCTAACTACCTGAAACCTCATCTATTTATCCTTTCCAAGCATTTTCTGATTAACAACTGAAAGTTTAGAAAGTTTACTTGACCAAACCATACAAGATTAGTTTTAAACTTTGTCTATTTATTAAAATAAATAAATAAATAAATCCCACCCACCACTTTCCCCACCCCACCTAAAAAATTCCAAGAACAGGCTGGAAAATAACTATTCTTTTAATTAGGTACAAGTGAAGACTACCCCCACCACAAACCTGAGGAAATCCTTTACAAAACCCAGACTTCTGAGCATTAGCCAATTTGGGTGGCATCATACTCCACAGAGTGGACCAAGCAGGAGATGGAGAGTAGACATACAGGAATCTGCTTTGCTAACTGAGCTACTAAATGACAAGTCCCTTGAGTCACCTGTATTTAACATGTGGCCTGCCAGCAGCCTCTCCAGTCAGAACTAGGAATACCAGTGCCATTGTCTGCCTGAAGAATCTTGACAAGCCTCTTTGCAGTCAGGCAAAATGCTGTTCTCAAGAACCAAATTCTCATGTACATGAAAAAAAAAAGAAGTGTAACTTCTGTGCAAGCTACCTTCTCAATTTAAATATCTCTTAGTACTTTAACAGCATTCTGCATCACAGATGAGGCAAGATCCCATCCCAAGAAGATAAATATATCCCTCATGCCCAGAATTATTTACATTCTTAGTCCCTACACAATATTATATATATAAATATATAAATAATATACTTATATGCTACTTACATACTTGTATAATAATATATACATATTTTTAAAAAAGTATAAAATGTCTATCTCTATCACATAATTTTCCAAGCTTTCATTTATTTCAGTGGATAAAGGCTCTTGCAAGCTGTTGGATAGGACAAAAACAATATATGACATATAATGGTGCTTTAAAAATGAGAAAATCTCAAGTTTTAGCATCCACTGATACATCTGTCACCTAGTATCTTTACAGATATTAAGACATTTTCACCATCTGAGCTGCAAATTACATCTTTATACACTGCTGGTTTATTAATTGCATTTTATTGAGGCAAATGTCACTGTTGAAAGATGGTGTAAAATGTTGAGCTCTCAGAGACACAAATTGATCACATTGTGACTTGGTTAAACCAAATCTTATTTCCATTATACATAAAATGTGTAAGTATCCTGGATAGATGGCAGATGACTTCTGGATGTAATGACTGCTACAATATTTAACAGCTGCTAGTTTAATTTTATCTAAAATTCTTAAGCTGCCTTCTTTATGTTTCTATGCATTATTCATTAGCTGTTTGTTTGAAAACCTCCTGCTAAACCCTGATTCAGAACTACCATGTTTAAAATCAATGAAGCTGCCAATAGGATGAAAACCTGCTCATGCTAAAGTCCTTGGGAATTTGTCAAAGTAGAGCAGGAACAGATAGGACCTTTCACTCTGTTGCTGCAAGGAGGAAGAAACAAAGAGCTCAGTCATTCCAACAGGACAGACACTAGCAGGAGTTTGAAGATCCATTTTCTGATGATAATGAGAATACTTTATGCAGATGTTGGTACAATACACAGTTGCCTTCTCTAGGGAGTCAGCGCCCTCCCTGTGAAAATAAGGATGATCAGCTTCCTGAAGACCAAAGCAGAGTGAGGATCATAAATGCCAACCCAGGCCATTCACCATGGGAGTTGATGTAAAAGAGAACATTTAGCATGCAGAATTAAAACCAGTTAAGGTTTGCTACTTGACACTGACCCCTATATTTCTTGTGAGCAGCAGCTGCATTCAAAGAGGTCAAGAAGTGGCTTTTTAGATGTATGAGACAGGTGAGATGGAATCAAGACAATGGTGCTTGTATGCAAAGCAGTTCTGCAGGAATACACGCACACAACACTGGTCTCAGGCTGAGGAAGTCCTGCAGATCTGGCTAGTTCTGCTTGGATCCCTACTAGGCACTTAATAACAGATATATTTTGGGATAACAGACCAGCCTTTGAGAATTGATTGCTGCTCTGCATCTTCCAGCTCAAAGGCCAACTCTGCCCTAGGAAGCCACCTCAAAGCTTGCAAAGGCACAGGATCGTGCTCTGAGACACCCCCTTCTTTGAAGGAATAGAAGAGAGTAGCTGGGGGCTGCCAAGGACCCTGGGTTCCTCACAGGTACTTAATAAAAATGCCACCACTTGGCCTTGCTGCAGTGGGGGTACACATGACCAAAGGAAGTGACTGTCATTTTGTAACAGGAGGTGACCCTTGTAACAGTGGAAAGTTCCCTAATACTAGAGTGAACATGTGGTCCCTGGGAGTAGCGAGGTAGTGATGCAATTCAAAGAGTAAAAAAGGGAGCCTGCGACAAAACAGGATGCATGTTTGTCTGTGGACATGCAGATTTCCTGTGAAGGTCTGCCCAGTGAAGCAAGGGCTGCTGGCATCTGGTCTTTGCCCTAGTGCATTTATCCAACCATTGTAGTTCCTGAAAAATCACTCTTTAGGACTTTAAAGCATTACATGTGGCCTCTAACGAACATATTTATTATAAATTATTATAATCTTACCTCTTTGACAGAATAACAGCTACTTTTCCATGAGGAATGAAAAGACCATATGTGCAGAAATACCAGGAGGGCCTGGAATAAACAGAGTGACAACGCAGAGACAATGCCTGGAGTTGATCTAAATCAACACAGCACTCAAAATGCCAAGAACTCCCATGGCTTCTTACCAGAAGGCTGTTACAAGCAGCTAAGCAAAATCGGTGAAATGTTTTTAAAAGATACAGTATCTTTCTGCAGAATATCTAAAAGTATTAAGAAAGAAAATGTAATTTTTAACAGTTGCCTAGGCAAATTTAAGCTTATTAAAAAAAAAAGTCAGAGTCAATATGAATTAGGATCACATTTAAAACACATTCTGCTGTTGTTAGAGAAGAAGGGTTTACCAGCAGATTACTTTAAAATTTATTTTAAAATTTTTATTACACACACTATCACACAGTTGGAAAACCAGTCAGGTTTCAGGAGTGTAAATCCTTCTTCAGCACTCATTGCTCTCACACTGTCATTGAGAGAGATGCCTATGGATGCTGCTCAAACAAAACTGCTCAGAAGTCTGTAGATGGCTTAATTCTATCTAGACTAGAAATGAGACTTTTAAAACTACTAGTTGAAAGGAATCAGCATGAAAAGTAGCTTAAAAATGGTTTTATTTTCCAAAGTAGATAGGGATTAATTGTTAGGTGCATAAATACATTTTAGGATCTTGGTTGTGTTGAAATATTAATTATCCAGGGATATGAGATGGACCTACAGAGGATAATGTGCATATGGAAATTCACATTAACCCCACTGGCTTTAGCAATTGTTCAGATAATTTGGACTAATAATCTGATCAAGACTACAAAACAGCACACTTAGACACACTGAAATCTTTTCAAAACCTAACAGAGAGGCTTACTTCACATTTTAGATCAAGGCCTTTTTCTTTGTCAATCTTTGCTTAAGGATAAATTACTTCTAAAGGTACATTTAACAACCTATTAAATATAACACAAAGAATGCATTAAATCAGGAATGTTCCATTATTTTTAATTTTGTTTCCCATAGTACTTTCTGAAGAAATTTAGCTATACTATAACTAAAACATTTATCATACTTGAAAGCAACTTTTCACTTTCAGGTATTAAAGAATGAATTATTTTTTTCCTTGATTTTAGAGTTAGCATTTGAGCCTGATGAGTCAGCAGGAGAATGAGCTATCACAGCTGGCAGCCCTGGGTCATCTATCACCCTCTGTGCCCATCCTGGTCTATGCCATACAATGCTGCTTTGAAATGCATTGGTCACAGCAGTGGAAATATTTTACTGATTTTTCATTCCCTTATCTTACACCTAATATACATCAGATCTTTGTACTGCTCCAAACCCATTCTATTCAAATTAAATGGGAAGTAAATGTTACCTTTTTTTTTTTTTCCCCTCTGATTTCAAGGCTTCAGCTTTGTTCTCATGTTTCTAGTTATTTCTGCCCCTCCTCTGTATTCTTCACTGTTTCTTCCTATTTTCTTTCTTCCAGCCACTTCCATCAAATATCCTGCAAATGCTACAACCAGCTGAGGAAGAGAATAACTTTGGCAGGATGCAGAACTGTAGCAACAGAGTACAAACCATGCTGTCCACCTGTCTTCACTGCATCCCAGAACAGGGAGCACAGGCATGTCCTAACATCCCCTCAGTTTACTGCTAAGGGAAAAAATGGGTTAGAGTAGGTGAGGACAGGAATGTAGTTAGGTAAGCTGCTTAACGTTGCCCCTGTAGCATGTAATTCAATGTCTGTGTTTCCTCCAAGCAACGCAGTGTACACCCTTTGACAGGTTTTACTCAAATGAGTGCATTACACATGGATATAAGATAACTAAGATTTAAAACTATGAAGTTGTGTGTGCATGCATGGATTTCTCTGAAAGATTAAAAGAAGCAGCTGAATGTAAATACATGTTCATTTAAAAAATGGATATAAATAGTCTCTGCCATTTCGTGTTTGCCTGTTTCTAACGGGCAGGTTTTAGACAGACACCTGGAAGGTCAATCGTTTCTCACGATACCTTTGCTCATAGTGCGGCTTGTATATGTAAAAGTCCTCAAGGCCCTCTTGTGCCATCTCCTGGTTACAGTAACACTTCGCATCCAGAAAACCACTACACAGAGGTTGCCTAAGTTTAGCTGAGGCAGTGATAGAATAATTGAATTATTTTTGTTGGAAAAGACCTTTAAGATTATCGAGTTCAACTGTAAACCTGACACTGCCAAGTCCACCACTAAACCACGTTCCTACATGCCACATCTACATGTCCTTTAAATGGATGGTTACTCAGCTCTTGGCAACTAAGACGACGGGCAAGACTTGCTTTCCACCTTCCCCCAGCACAGGGATGTGCAAGGCTGGCTTTTACCCCTCTGCTGCTTTTATACCGAAGTCATTTTTCCATGGCATTAGAGTATGTATACAACGGAAATTCAGTACCCCTCTATAACATCTATTGTAGAATATAAAATTATTTAAGAACCTATTGTTATGATTTTGCTTTTCCCTTACTGGTAAGAGTATTTTGTCTGTCCGTTCCTGTTCCTAACCTGCTGTGCTGTTCTTTTATATTTGTTCTTGCCAATGCAGACTACTTCTTCCTACTTTTTTTTTGCTTTTCCGTTTTTTTCAGGTCATTCATGAGCCCCTACTGCAGCCAAACTCTATCAGTTTCCTCTCCTTTGCATGAAGATAGACTGTTGTTACACTCACAGAAGCTATTAAGTCTCAGCAATGCTTATGAAACCGACTGAAGGTAGAAAGCCATAAAAGCAGTTCAGAAGTGGTTGAAAAATTTCCAAGAAACAAAATCTGTCAGAATCACAAATCAGTGTTGATGAATATTTTCCAGCTTCTTGGTTTGGGATTCTATGGAATAGTTCACAGGATCCAGCTGGTTCATGCCTGTTTCCTGCCAGGCCTCTGGAGGTACTGGAGCTGGAAACCTGCTTTCAAATGTAGCTAGTATAACTAGGACACAGTTCCCTGCTCTCTAGCGGGAGACCTGAAAATCCCAGGGACCCTGGGGACAGACACCTGCAAAGGGACACAGAAATACACAGAGCAACTGGAAAGGCTCCCAAAGGAGCAGACTTAACTTCAGAAACTCCATGGGTCACTGTTTGGAAAAAAAAACCAAACAAACCAACAACAAAAAAACAAACATAAAAATGAGATGAGGGAAGTATTGAAAAAAAGAAGTAGGACAGCTGGTGGGAATTCTGGCCTAAAAAACAAACTCAATTTTTTTCCAAACATTCTAATTTGGCATTGAAATGGAAACATGGGGCCAGCCTGCATAGTCCATCATTCATGCAATTCAATTATTGATGCCAATAATTTTTTGCCAACTAGATAGAACTGAACTTACTTCTTTGATATATTTTGTCCTGTGTTTTCTTTTAAAAGGATAGTCCCCAAAGAGAAAGGAAAGGTTAGCTGAATGCTTCCTGCTTGTTTATCATAAAAGAGGTAGAGTTACATGCTAAACATAACTTTATTCTGAAATCTGTGTCACATAAGATGTGCATACATCAGTGTTCATGGACAAAATCAAACCACTTTCCTTGTAAGCGAGTGTTTTTGTTTTGGTTTGGTTTTTTAATAGCTATTTCAGTTCTTCGTGGCTTTGGGGTTGTGTCTGAATACAAAATCTTAATGTATCTGATTGATGAAAACACCCTAAAGTAGTACCATAACTCAGTACTATGCCTTTATAGTAATATAAGGTCTAACACACTAAACCATTATACAGAAGACTGGAGATGATTTTTAAATTCTTGTAAAGTACCAGTTATTATTATGGAATAAACACAGTATTTTCTAGATATTGTAGTTGCTTTAAATCCCGATAAAACCTGTAAGAAATATATGAGGTAATTATGACGAGTGCAAAATTTAAATGCAAAATAAACCCACAAAAGCAACTTCAACAGTCTGACCGGCAGTTATATAAAATGCATTTATTAAGTTCATGTGATTAGCAAGTTTTGTGGAGTTCTTTACATTAGTAAAGCTTATGCTGCCTTTCAAAGGCAAGGTGTGGCTTTAAGTGAAAAGTAAACTTTAACTGAGAAAAACCAAGTAACTACTAATAAAAACAATTATTTAAAATGAATGCATCTAGATCAAATATATGTATTGTATGTCTGATTATAAAGTTATCACTAACACTCTTAAATGACTATTATATAAAGATAGGAGGTAAAGATTAAATGTTTTAATAGTTGGCAATTTTTAGAGAAATAGCAACATTTTTCTCTTTATTAAAGGGTAAGTAAAAATACTACAATTAACAACATGCTAAACCTACATATGGTCAATAACAAAATAAATCATCTTAAAAGTAAAACAAATGCAAGAAATCCCTGTTAAGGACTGAGTTATCCAGTGTTTAAACCAGTAAGAGCACAAATATTACTCTGGTATTAATATTTTAGCATGAAAAAACAGAGGTATTTAATGATTCTATGATAATGGAAAGTACAGACATACCTTGTGTTTGAGAAGATGAGAAGCAGGTGGCCTGTGATGTATATATTGCAACTATTGACAAGAGAAAAGTAGCAGCTTTCCTCTTAAACATTGAAAATGATACAATTCAAGATGTGCACATGCATTTCTGTCAAATACAAGAGTACAATTTGCAAAACACTAGAGATGTGCACATTCCCATTTCTTACATCATTATCTTTCACCATCACCAAACAGGCCAAGGAAGTTCACACCTGTTCTCCACATCTCTCAAAATACTTTTTTTTTTTTCATTTTTAAAAACACAGTTCTAGCAAATCACTTCCCAGACAGATCATTTCAGCTTTTTCTTGCCCTTCCTCACTTCTCCTCCAATACTACCATTGTTCCCTCTGGCAGAAATACCTGTACATGTGACTAATTGTGACTTGTGACTTAACATTTTGGCCTTTCATAAACCTGGGTAGCTGACCACACTTTGTAGCAACAGCATCACATTTCACTGCCATTCAGAAGGTCTTGTAAGTACAAGCTCCATAAATAGGTTAGCATCAAAGTTGTACAAGATGCAGATCTAAATTTCACACAGTTATCTTCTATTTAATTCTGCTGGAGCACTGCAATCTATGAAAGCAACCTCAGGAGCAAAAGGTATAATAAATGTGCACACAGATACATGTACACAAATTTAACGCGAAGTTATTCTTCTGCCCAATACAGAAAAATGAAGCAATTTAGCATTTACTGTTTTCACAAGGCCATGAAAGCAGAAGCAGAGTAACCAAGTAGTAATATTTAGATTCAGATCTTACTTTAATTTGGAAACAGGTTAGTTCAATGACATTAAAACAAAACAAAAACCAGCATGGTACTCCTCTCCTTTTTAGCATTCTTGAAGAAAAAGACAGTCAATTATTAAAGTCAATTATAGCTTTCATAATACACAACACAAAAGCAAGACACACCAAAAGTCAAAGGATAGCACAGGATCTGTGTTCCTGAATTATATGCATGCCGTGACAGGATACAAGTGTACTGTTTATATAAAAATACATTCAGCATTTATTGAACTATATTCTGAACTCTGCTAGGCCAGTTTTGCAACAGAAGCTGTAATTTTACCTTATTTCCACAGTATTTTTTAGATATTTATCTGTGGACTAATTATTTTTTCTAGGCTTGGCAGCTGAACAGGACAAAATTAATCATCCTCTTCAACTCTGCTATCTCTTTACTTTTAATATTTTCATCTGTCATCTGGTTGCCAGGGAATCAAATATCATTAGTCAACATTTTATAATTCCATTTTAAGAAATACAATACTTTTGTCTTGAGACAGCATTTTACGTCACTAAAGTATTTTCTTGGAAATTGTCCCAGGAGATAAAGTCAATTTCATCCAGTCTTACAATCTACACTTGAAATAGAACAGATTAAATGTAAATAACTACTGAAATGTTGCCTTCATTCTGCGCAGTGTGTCCTGAATTTTTCGAGAATGTTTTTCTGCTGGTATCTGATGGAAGTTGGCACAGTTGTCAGCTGCCAAGGCAGAAATGTCTGCATCTTTAAAACAAGTTATTCTTTGTCTGAGGTAAGACTGCAGCTTGAAGTCTGGAGTAAATGCATAAGGATTCTCTTGAAAGGCATGAACTTGGCTCACAACTTTTGCAATATTTCTTGAAAGAGAATATGGTAAAAAAGATTAGTTTGTTTTGCTGATGATAAAAAAACCCACAACAAAAAACATCCCAAAAACCAGACTTTAAAGGAAAGTCAAAATATTGAGCATTCTTTTCTATAGTATATGTTCCTTTAGTTAGATGTCTAAAAGGTTGAAACTATTTACAGTGCTAGCTGTGAAATGCTGTCTTACGTCTCATTACCCCATGAGACAGTATTCTATTTTAAAAAGTTCAGTGACATATACACATAGTTAAACAATTACCTAAGTTTAGTCCACTTGTGAGCTCCATTTGTCATTGTGAATCCTCCAGTTTCAAGTTGCTGGACATGCATAGCCAAAACATGGGCCGATGGAATTGTTGGAAGTGTTTTGAATCTTTCTCCTTTCATCAAGCACAAGCTGTCACTTTTTAAAAACACCTAGTTTAAAAATGCACACAGATAAATCTTACATTAAATATTGGTGCAGGTTTTACAAGAAGTTTTCCATTTCATGTGTTTAGCACTACATACTTATTTGTAATGAATTTTAAGTTTTGATACTGAAGACACTACTGTCAATTAATCTGATGGTAAACTGTAATTATAAAGTACAGATATAAAGTAAGTAACTTTAATAAAAAGATAATTTATACATAATTTTTAATGGTTTTAAATCATAGCCAAAATTAAATTTTAGAACTTCAATCTATGATTAAAAAATTAAGAGATCAAGAAGATAGTGTCTGTGATACAAGAAATATTTAAAGTTTTTCAAAACAGACTACAGGCACAAAGCTCCTGCAGAAGGGTGTATCTAACATCCTAGCTTGCTCTGAAATTACTTTCTTAGTTGTTAGTCACACAGTCACATTTTTGAGAAATACTGAGATGATAATTCATGTAAGATCTCAGATTAAGAGTCAACAGTTTTAAATCAAATAAAAATCTCCTTCATAATATAATAATTATGGCTTCTATCCTGCAGAGGCACCCATTTAAGTAGATCTTGCATCTTATCTAACCCAAAAAGTATTTCTACATTGAAGACTTTATACTGTACCTCAACAGCCTTGAGTTCCTCCATTATTTCAGCTATTTTTGCAGGTAACATTTTCCAGGCCTTACAATAAAACAAAATATATTTTTGTTTTTCACATTAATTTCCATATTGGAACAGGATTACATTAAGCAAAATAATTACAGAACAGAGTCCCAAACTTACTGGTAACTGCCGTACAATAAGATTTTCCAAGCCTGCTAGGATTTGCATTGCAGTAGCAAAATTTCTTTGTTCATAGCAGCATTTTGCTATAAGAAGAAATTTTGATAACAAGCTCACCTGCAGCTAAAAAAAAAATATATATTAGGATATACTGTTTATATAAAAAAATAAGATATACTAAATATATATAGTGAACTTACATAATAGAATTAAATGAGAAGGAAGAAAGAGAGATGCATTTACTTTTTTTGAATTTGATATAAAAATTGTTGACTGTAGTAACACTTCACTCCAACACAAAGTTTTCTGTTTTCTGTCACTGAGGTGTCCTTGTTGAAGTCTGACATTTATCCTCCTCAGACAACCCATTTTTTACATTCTATTAGGTTTTGACACCTGCTACTACAAAACATCCAAGACCCTCCTTGTGATCACAAACTAAACTGTTAACTGCCCACTCACAGGTATGTTTCAAAATACTTCTTGCAACTTTGCTTCGTAGTGACTTGTATGCAATAACAAACAAATAACCATTTAATAATTAATAATAAGATAGAACAATGACAAACCTTAGATGTGTGACATGTTACAATTTCAGCAGCAATCCAGGTGCTGATACTGTTTGCATTTCTTAGTAATTGTAGAAGGTACTGGTCATGTGTGCACTTCGACAGAAAAAGATTACAGACTTTAAGTGAAACTGTCTCAGTAGATACAGCTCTATGGAGAGAATGGAAAACAGGCACAAATAATTCATGCTGACTCTGGATTTTCAAAGAAAATCTTGGTTGTTAAGATGTCAACTTCTAACCATTTAAAAATTTTTTGCAGTGCTCGCAGTCTTTTTGAAGTACGCAGTGAATGATGTTACTTTTTCTTCCTTATAATTGCAATATAACTACATGAGATTACAAGACACTCCTATGCAGTATACAATTCTGTACATAGAGACACTTTCCCAACTTGCTATTGAATAAAACAAGCCACCCAATCTGATGGAAACCAACAGCCAGAAATTCAAACTCATCCAAACTGCAGCCACTTAAGAATTCAACCCTGATACCTAGTGGCACCACACAATTTGTTTCCCATGTCTGAAGCCCAACTCAGTAATCAAACAGCTTATTTAGCCTCCTGCCATATAGGAACCTGTCAAAGATGAGCTGCTTTAGGTGTTCATTCCCTATCCTTAGACAGAAAAGCCTACTACAGGTAGTACAATTAAGAACTACTAATTAGAAGCTAGCTAAATCTACTGAGTATGTAAGTAGACCATAATAAAATACAATGAGGTCCACATGGCTGGATGAAAACATTCATTACTGTTGAGCAAGTAATTTAAATAGGTTGGTAACCACTCTAACAACTATAGGAAAATTCTTACTTATCTGTGAATACTGATGCTTCATCTGCCTAACAGTACAAAATGCACACTGCTCAGAGAGGTTATGGTATTGATCCATGTTCAGAACCAAACTGCACATGAACCCGGGCAACCTGCTCTAGCTGACCTTGTTCAAGGTAGGGTGGGGTTGGGCTACACTATATTGAGAGGTCTTTTCCAACCTCATCTATTCTGTAATGGTAATTGAGATTTTATACGCATACAGACTGACATTATCAAGTAGCCTTTTTCAGAAACCATTACAGTTTTTTCTGACAAAAAGAGAACCTCTGAAGCAACCCCCCCAAATAAACGTCTACAGAAGTATTTTGGCCCAGCCCACTTTAGATTTTAAAGAAATCACCTTGCAAATGTGATCTACCACATACACATATGTGCATGGCTACCTATACACACACATGTATAAAATATACTGAAAATAATTTTTAAAAAAGTAAACAGACTATTTAGTCTAGGGCAGTTAAAATAAGCAACTTACTTCTGGACAGCAACACATTTGTCTTTAACACCAAGTGCTCTTGAATTTAGAAAGTGTACTGGATGACATTTATGAAATACTTCCTAAACAAAAAGAACAAGATATATCTGTTGTTAGATCTAGCAGTTCTGCCAAAATGCTCTGGGATGAAAAAAATGACAAGAGGCTCCCCCCGTCTACCTTCAGCAAATTTACCAAAGAGATCACAGCGTAAGGACAGAATTAGCCATTCTGATTTTTTTGCTGTAGAGATTTAAAGAGAAAACCAGATTATTTTAATTCAAAGTTTTTTGAAGTAGTATGAAATAAGCTTCAAATAGGGTTTAGAAATGGTAGAGAAAGGAGGTTGACTATAAAGTACAATGATAGATATTATTTGTATTTCCAAGTAAACCTAGTCCTTTGTACCTGTTGCAGTAATGTCAGCTGACAACAAAGCTGTTGCGCACTGTATTCAATTAAGAGATATGGTCCCACTTCTTCTGCTTTAGCAAAGGAGACTGGAAGTTCTTCTGTAAAACTGTTATAGCATGGCTTTGGCAAAACTGATGGAAGTGTGTACAGTTGCTCTCTCTGATGTTGTGCAACTGGTCCCATACCTTTGGTAAGTTTCCAGTTGAAGTTCTGTAGAAAAAAAAAGTACGTAAAGCTACAACTTCTCTAAAGCAAACATCATGTATCCCCTTGATTTAACTTTCTGAAATGTTTTGTTAGAGAAACATCTTTGTGGATGCAAAGCTCTTCAGCTCTTCAAGGTTAGCCCAGACACTAATTGGTTTATTCAACATTGCTATTTTAAGCTAATGTAATACACCCAGTTGATGAGTCTGAGCAGGAGGTTATCAGATCTCAATCAACAATCAAAAATCCTGCATGTTCAAGTTTGCTGCCATAAAATAGTTTATATTCTGAAGTTTCATATTTCATGTTTTACTTCTTACTGTCTCTTACTATTTCTTGTACCCTTTTTGCTTAGAATCAAACAGCCTTTTCTGAGTAAATATTTGTTTTCTTTCCATTCTTTTCCCTTTTTCAACATCCAGTATCATTACAGTGCAATGAAAATACAACAAGTCCATGTTTTCTCTGTTCTGCTTGCCCTTTATTGTTTCAATCCCCATAAGACTCTATGGAATTCTACACCTTTATTAAGAGGCTGATTCTAAATTCAGTTTGCATATTATCAATACATTTGACTTCCACATGTCATTTTCGTCACTCTGTAGAGAGAACTTTTTTCAGGAAAAGCCTACAGTTTGCTCCAGCTTCTGGGGTTGCTTTTCACTAGCACACTATATGAACCAGTAAATACAGGCAAAAGTTCAGAAAAGTTTTTGCAGCTAGTTTTGAAATTCTAGCAGGAATCATCCCCCACTGTTTTCAGATATTTATAGACTTAAAAATATATAAGCCTAATAAAAAAGTACTAATGTTTGACAAGGGGGAACTAGAAAATATGTTACATCCTAGTAACTATGAGTCACATGTTAGTATAATGGATGAAGAGTCCAACTCCTCTCAAAATTTTAATTATCTCATCTAATATTACTGAAACAGTTGACGGGGTAAAATTAAGGCTTAAGATGACTTCCATAATTATAGAACTGTTTAGGCTTTAATACCTACAAAAGAAAATTTTTAATGCAGCTACATAAATTTTACTAAATCAGGGTGTACACGCTAAGCTGGCTTCTCTAGTTTTTGTCTGAAAATAATATATGGAAATGTGCTCCATATACTGTAATCTGAAGAAAAGACATGCCTTTCTGGAATCATCTTCTGAGAGCTTTTTACATAAAGAATGTAATGTTTTTCTGTCCTCCTCGCCCTCATCTTCACATTTATCCATGCTGGAGCACTGATGAACACTGCCACTTCCCCTGGCAGAAGCATCCTCAAGCAATGACATCAAACTCTCACCATAGCCACTTAACAGAGCAACCTGTCAATGCAGAACAGGTCAAGAGAATATTGAACTCAGTTTTCCATAAATGATAAGCAATACACAATAGAATTGTAAGATTCATGTCTGTCCACAACCAGACAGATCGAACATAGATGTCAAATACAGCATTATTTTTCTTTTACTTTAATTGTAATTAGGACAGTTTTTTGTAATAACAATCTTACATATTCCATAACTGACTTCAGCATTATTTTTTTTTTTTCTTAAAGCTTCTGCTGAAATTCTGACTCACCTTGGAAGAAATGAATTCTTTGAGGGTACACAAAAGATCAGTATTTGTTGCAAAGTCTACACTGTAGCAGTCTTCAATCCAAGCCTGAAGGATGTAGAAACTGCGGTTACATATTTTGGTAAGTGATGTGGAAGGATCCAGGCTTGCACTGGTGAGAAGAAAAAGGCATTTCTTTCACCAAAATTGACATCCAATTCCAATTTAAAAATAAGTGTTGAAAACACCACAAGTACTATTTGGTATTGACCGTACAATCTTAAATTATTACATTTTATGTCTCTAGAGTCCATGGTGCTACGGAAACAAAGCTGTGGGTGTACTTAAAATCCATCACTGAATGACTGGAAAAAGACTCAAGATTCAGAGGGAAAAAAAAAAAAAAGTAAAAAAAAAAAAGTAAGCACTTGCTCTAGTTTCACTCTTATTTGTCAAGAGAGTCTTACAAAAACAAGCATCAAAAATCAATTTAATTAAGTAGTTCTTTTCAGAAACAGCTATTTGCCATTCGGGGGAAAAGTCAATTGTGCTTTGACAATATTTTTCACAGGAAATTACTGTACCTGGTTAAAGTGCTGCTGATTCTATCAAGAAGAAACTTCAGAAATTCTTCTTGTGTGCAGAAATAGCGAAATGTGTAAAGAAACTGCTGTAAATAACCTTCTAGAAATGCATTTCTGTGAAAGACAAGAAAAACTTCAGACAAGCAAGAACACAATTTCTTACTGTGTTAGATTACAGCAAGAGCAAAACCACCCTCAAAATATCAAGAATTAGTAGAGACTTTGAATTCTCCAGCTCCACATAAAATCTTGGTTCCTTTTTATTTTATTTTTGCACATCAAATGCTGTGATTGCCAACACTGAGAGCATAATTTGTTAAAAAAAAATAAATTCCCTCCTTGCAATTGTATGAGGAACCACTTTGACAGCTCCATTATTATCAGAAATTAAATTCTAAACAGTATGGAAGAACACAATTATTATTTTTTTTCTGTTCTCCCACATGATGTTGCTTTAGGAGATTTTTACTATAATAACAGCATAAGAACTAGATACTTTAAGCAAGAAAATATTTCCTGTAGCTTTAGCTAGAGCAGTAGTTGCTTTAACAACAGGATATACTTATACACATATAAAAGATAAATGTTTCATTTTTTCAGCTATATACACACACATTCTCAAGGTGTTAACACAGGCTAATTGTCATGTCTCTCTGATGGCTTAACGGCTAAACATGAAAGATTGGGTCTGATGAATGTGAAAGCTCTGATTCCAAAACAATTTGTGCACTTTGTGCAAAAATATTAACTACCAGGAAAAGCAGCACTAAGGATGAACAACTGGGTCTCAGAGTCATGATGAGCTGGGCAAAGCAGCCAGGAGGAAGTTGCTTCCTCTACAGTGGCACAAGTCTGATGGTCTTTCTCAGGTACCTTAAAACAACACTGTACTCACCCTAGCTGAAGATTAAAGAACATCTTTGTCCCCATTTAAGCCCTGAGGTAAGCCAGCATCTTGATCACTCCCCAAGAACTGGGGCAATAAACCCATAAAACAGAATCTATGTGTTTTCACATCCAGATCCTATTAATTAAGAATTACCAAATCACACATTCTAAAGAATTGTTATACTGCTAGCAGTAACATAAAGCCTTGGTTCCATGGTAATTATCAGAGCAAAACCTCAAATAAATAATGGATAAAAAAGTTTAAAGTTATTAGTTTTTTATTTATTATAAAATGCTTTGAGTTTTAATCAAATCCAAAGTTAGTGGTTTGGCTTATTTCTTATCAGACTGTCTTTTGCCATTTCCATGTCCATTTCTGTAAGTTAGTGTTCACAGTAATAACATTAAACCTGATACAAGAAAGGAGAATGTATGCAATGATGAGTAACAAGGATTTATCACAGAGATTACTTTTTCCTGAATTAGCAACTATACCTCAACCCACTCTTAATTAAGGATGTGGAAAATATACTATACCTAGAATATAAATAAGCCATTAAACCAAGTGGTGTACCAGCCTGCAGAACTCTTATTCCATTTTGATTATGACATGGGTGTTTCTCCGTCTTATAGTAAAGAAGCAACGATGACTCATCTGTAGATGCCACATCCACAGTGTCAGTATTCCTGTTGTGAATGACTGTTGGCAGCACACAGGATTCCACACCCCACTGCTCTGCACACATGATCTGCTCAAAGATGCAAAGCCATGAAAAAATAAAGTGTAGGAAAATAAAGAGGAAAATTCACACAAAATGCAGTAGATTTAAAGGCAAATTGCATTTCAGACAACTGCTTTTTAACAATACTAGTAGCAATTACCCTATTTGAATAATTCTTTTAGATCCCACTTGATTTGGCACTTTGACTCAAAACATTTCACATTTCATGAAATTACTTGAGCAGCCAACTAGACAGATGTAGCAATGAAATGACAAATGAAACACAAGTAAAATAAAGTCTGACTTGCCTGCATGTATTTCTTCACCAGTTCAAGAAACTGCACTTTTGATTTCATCTCCTGTAGCTGTCCCCTCAATTTGGGCAACATAGATTTAGTTTCAAGACCTTTAGATTTAAAACATAAAGCATGAGAACATCAATTATTTTGATTCACGGGAAAAAAAAAAATCCTTAAAAGTGCTAGGCACCTTTTTAATTACTGGCAAATTCCTGTAATCTTACCTTTGATGCTTCTTTCTTTCTGCAATAGTTTCTGGTAAAACTTTATAGTCTTTCTGTAATTTTTTGTCTCCATCATTAGTAATTGTTCTAATTCCTGTTTAAAGATAAAAAAGGATTCTGATCCAAACAGTAAATGCAAGCTTCTAGTAGGAAACTAAGTTTTAGATGAGAATTATTTTATATTAAAAAAAGAACATCCAAACAGACAGGAATATATTACTTGGATAGGAAAGTATTACTATGGTAATATAATTACTATATTACTAGGAAAAACTACCTTACACAGCTGTGCTTACAGGCAAGTTACAGAGGCATCACCTGTGCCCAGAAAAGCATTAGTTATGCCACAGTTCAGCAGCTGCTTTGCGTATTATGAAACCCCACTGATTCCGTTTATATAAATATGCCTTTAATTATAGTTGCACTTAACTAGTTGTTTTCAAGAACATTTTTTTAAAGTTACACTCAGAGGTAATCCAGTATTAAAAATTATGGGGTTCGAAATCAGTGCAGACCCCAGAAATGCTCTGCTAAGCAGCTGGACCTATATTTGCAGCAAGAACTGGATGTTTGACTGAAAGCAACGGTTTCCAAACAAGTGTCATTACATTATATTAAACAGCCAAGTCAGAAGGCAGACAGCAGAGCTGCTCTATAAATAAAGGACATATTAATGTTGAAGTTCAGCTTACATATTTTATATTTATGAATTTTATATATTCAAAAAATAAACTAAACATGTATAGAATTACCTAACTTAACCAATGTATAAAAACAAAAGTATATTTTTCTTCTCACAATAATATCAAATTAAATTTAAACATTTATACTTGTTTGCATACCAAAGGTTTTGTTATTTTACCAACCAATGAAAATGGGCATCCACTTTGGGTTCAGCTTCTTATTATGAAACATGATGTGTGTTGTTTTATAAAGTGGTGGCTTTTGCACTTGGGTCCTAACCTAACTACCAGTGACCCAGTTACATGAAGCAGCATTTTAAATGAAGGAAGTTCACTGAATGCAGCCGACAGAACTCCCACAAGCACAGCAATCTGAAAACACACAGCTCAGAGCTAACAAATCAAACAACAGATTGGTAAATAGGTTACATTTAATGGGATGGATTTACTATAAATTACTTTGAATTTTGCAAAAACCTGTCGCTGTTTTTCTGAAAAGCTCAAAAGGTTTAACAACACAGTTCATTAGCAACAAGAGTCACAGAAGCCCTGTGGATTTTTTAAATTTGTACCACTACACTGGTGTCACATAGGGAACAGTGAAAGCACAGAAAAGCTCTTACCCAGATTCTGAATTGAAAACTGCTTGTTTTTATTTAAAAAATTGGTTTTGTTTCATCACTTAAAGTGAAACCAGGTTGATTAAGAGATTATGACCACAGAAAGGGATTCAGAAAGAGCGGTCATTTACTGATGTTTGGAATCTGATGGACAGAAGTGGGTTGTCCACTGAATAACTTCAGGTGAGTAACAATTAGCAAATCCCATTCTATTCCACATCTTTAATTTTAGGTAGGTCCAGAATATAAACATTTTTTATGAAACTATTCAATTGCTCTGCTCCCTCTGAAGTACACTTAATCTCTCAGGACACTTTTCTATAGACCGTACCTTAGTCTAAGAAACAAAGTAATGATAGAGTGACTTTGCTTACTTGGGAAAATTGCAAATTCCAATCTGTCCTTGAAGCGTAAGTTTTTTCAGTGCTGAAGGGTGGCTCCACCAAAGGATGCAGAATATTGACAGAAGGGAAAGGAAAAGATAAAAGGAACAGAAAAGGGAAAACAGTGGCGAGAATATGTAAAACTTGTGCTAGAAACTTTCTGGTCACAGCTTGTGTGCACTGAACTTTGGTGGAGACTCTTACAAGTAAGTATCTTATGAAATCTGGAGGATAACTGAAACCTACTATGGGCAAAAAGGACATTGACCTGGAGAAATGACAGCCCTGGCAGCTGCCTTTCCCTGTTCTTACCAAGGTGCAAGGACTTGGCTTGGTTTGCCTGGATGTGCTCTGTGTCAGGGTGTAAAATCAGCAGCTCCTGGACTTGAGGTGATGTGAGGCAGGGGACATATACTTGATTGACTAAGGAATAACTTTTCCAAATGTAGATTAACCTTTGTGAACCTTAAAACCTGCAATTAACTATCTGATAGGAACCTACACAGCAAATCGTTAATGATGACATTTGAAAGTGTCACCTTTATCCATAAATATCTTAATTTTTATGCTATTTCAAAACACAGCTAATAGCTAGATCAATCCTACTGTTGATATTTTAAATCACATAACAAGCATTTTACTTTTTGTACCTTATTAAATCACAACCTATCTAAGGTTACCCAATATTTACAGGTTCCAGTAGAAAAATAGTAAAGTTATTAATTTTTATGGCAGAATATACATTCTGGCACTCAGAGCTTCTCAGAACTTGCATGTTCTCAAATTTACTTATAAATTTATAAATACAGAATTTAAAAAAATTTAAATGCATTTAGTTTCAGAAGGTGAAAAAAGAAACATTTGAAACATACAAGTATTTTCACTGGAAAGACAGGCGTATTAATGAGATGTACGTCTGCAAAACACAAACTTGTTCTGTGGTTAGACTCATTCAGAACTCAGTTCCAGTTGCAGATTATACTCAAACTGACCAAGCAGACTTATCTCTATGAAAGGAGTGTTAGGACAAATGTAGTCAAGCTATCTTCACTCCTTGAAACAGCAGCTCCTAAACACTGCTTTAGCACACTTTTACCTCAATGCTGTACAATCAATGCAATCTTATTGCTGCCTTAAAAAAAACACGTCAGACCTGGGGCAAAAAGTAGGTTGATATAATCCTTGCCAGACACCGAAAATTAGACTACAGCTAATGAAAGAACTCATTTCTGAAATAAAACTGGTTTACAGGAGATTTCAATAAGGAAGGATAGGGTGGAGACAAACAGCTCTACCTTGCAAGAGAGACAGAACTTTCCTCTGGCAACTCAAACCAACATCCTGCTTGAAACAGCCACTTCCAAGCCTTCCATTGGAATTTCTAGTCTGCTTGGAGTGGATATGGGATGTGTGTTTTCTCCACTAGATTTTACAATGTGAAGTTGGCTAACTTTTAACTGTTTTGAGCTTCTACTCATGCTAATTTTTACATTGAGACTATTGTATTTTCTCAATATTTTGGTTCAGACAGTGCATCTTTCCTTTGACATTTCCACAGCTCATTCATTATTTATACATAACAGTGTTAACACTTAATATATGCCAGCAATAAACAACTACAGTTATTTTCTAAACAACATGTACTCCAAGTATAATATATATAAACATTCATATTATAAACTAAAACTAGCTGAAAACAGTTTGCTATACAAATACAGCTGTTAGCTATGCTAAGGTACAATACACAAGGACTTCTAAATGTTAAATGCTACCCCTATCGACAGTACCAGCAACATCTCTATTGTTCAAAATGAGATCTGAACTAGTCTTTGCCAGCTGCTGGTATGGGGATTAAAATAATGCTATACATTTTCACAGCTGATTTGTAGTGCTTGGTTTAATGAATAGGGCAGCAAAGAGACAGCAGAGAGAAGCCGGGTAGAGCAGCTCATCACCTACATGTTGGTAATTGATTGTCTTACAGCTAAGGATCATTGTCCACTGACTGCTACAACAGCAGAAAAACAGATTTCAGTTTCATATTATTCCTTGTATTTCTTATATATTTTGGCCAGTTAAAACTCATCTCATTTAAACAATACTACTAATTGTTTCTTTCAGAAATTGTAAAAACTGATGGAGTTGGGAAAAAAGCAGGATTTTAGAAAGGTTTTCTTTAACGTTCAAAATTGCTGCAGTCAAAGCATTATGATTCTGTAACTTTTTATTTTCAACACATTTGGAAAAAGCTGGGTCTCACGAAATGACTTTCTGTTGTGGTAACACCAGCAGAAAGATTAAAGTTGTTGATGCGATGGTAGGGCAAAAATAGAAATAAAAATAATAATGAGACAAAAACATAACTGGTATTTTCAACTATCGTCTGTTGAATTTGTACTTACAAGACACTTAAAAAGTATTTTTAATAAAAACTATGAAGTAACATTTAGTACAATATTATTAAAAATATTTTTAAGGTTATATACCTGAATATTCTAATATATCAAGACTTCTTTATATAAACAGTACAAGAGAGAATATATGCACCTGTACATACATGTTTTTTTGTGAAAATTAACTTTTCTTTTCAATGTATTCAAAACAGTTCTGTGCTATAAAAGGGTATGTAATCTATAAACTGAGTTTGACTTCATGATTGAAGATGACACTTCATACTTGTATTCCTTATAACTTGGACACACAGGGACCTCACAAATTAGGAAGACTATTTATATAAGATACCAAGCTTCTGTTGTCTGCAAATAATTATTTTATTCTTGTTTGTGAACCTGGCCCCATATGTGGTCCAGAACACAGACATTATTTCTGCATTTCTAAAGCAGAATAAGATTAGATTCTCATTTTTGTCCCAGTATTAAGATTTCACACTAATTCCAGGTAACATAAAAAAGATTAGTTCACCTATCCTCATAGTAGCAGCCATCTTTTTCAGTTCTTGGAATTCATGTTCTCTTGTGCTCTAAATTGATTTTTACTAACTTGAACTAATTGCATTTTGTATCCATAATAATCTTCCTGCAGTGGAATGTACTGGGTAGGAACACAATATAATTTTCTACAGAGGCACCTCATGACTATATTCCTTCTAGCCTCTTGTATGATTGTTGGGTTAGCCAAGTTTATAGGCTTTAATGTAAACAGTAGTAATGTATAATGTATAATGCATTCATTTCATAAGCAAATTCCAAAGCAGACTGTAAGCTCCACAGTGCTTCTTGCTTCATTTTTGTTGTATGACTGTTGAATAGGGAAAGCAATTGCCAAATGCTTAGAAGATAGCTTGATTCAAAATAATTAAATTGCTGAGTCATCTGTAAACATCTCAAAGCAAAAAAGACTGTTGAAACAGAAAAATCTATTTAGATGATTATGAAAACTCCTTACTCCTGAAAATCTGTTCTTCAGTCAATTAGTTCTTCAAGTAAGGCAGATTACACAATCCCATTTTCCTCTACCTGGCTGCTTACACAGGATTAAACAGACCTTTAGGATTAGAAACAGGCATTTTTGAGTAGATATAAATTTTTGAGTGTTCAAAAAACTTCTTTTTAAATTTTATTTTTTTTTATTTTTTAGAAAAACCCAACAGTAGCTGAAGTTTCTCATGCCATTTTCTCCTATAGACTTCCACCTGAACATTAAGGAACTAAAAAACAAAAAGAAAATCCTCAATGATTTAGGCTTTAACTTGCATAATAACATAAAAATAGTTATGATTTTAATGAAAACTGAAGTGAGGTCACAGTGTTTCATAAAAAAATATATATATAAACAGATCCACTGAGATTTAAACTGGCTATCTGAAATAAATAAAGTCTATAATGTGTTCTCAGTTGTTCAGTTCTATTTTGCAACGCTCACTTTAAAATAAAGCAACAAATTCAACTAATTGCCCATAGTAAGGAAATCCGTAAGGGAAGTGAAACTCCTGCTTCATCTTTATTAAACATACATCTGGCAGAAACAATAAGGATACACAAACTAGACAACTAACCATTCTCAGGGACCCAAAAGAATTCCAGGTATCCCTGCGCTAGTAGGTCTTGCAGTGTTAATAACTCATGTACTTCAATTTTTCCATTTTCTTGCCACGAATCCAGCTTCGACTATACAGATTTCTACAGTTTCATGTATCATCCTTACCCTGTGCCTTTTAAATTGAAATATTTACAAATATATTTTCAAACTGAAGCTTGCAGAGCCAGATGCACAAACGTAAAAATTAAGTACATGTGATCAATATGATTTTTAAGGCAATGGGAGACCTTGCTAATCTAAAGTAACTCACCCCCTTATCCATGCTTGCCTCATACCCCCAAGCTGCTTAAAAGGCACAAGGCTGCACTCATCACAATGATGAGCCACCTCCAAGGGAAGATGTGAGCAAATAACTATAATTTTGCTGGCAAACCGTGAGAAACTATCAGGGAATTCACCATGATGAAGAAAAAGGGCTCAGAGCACATGACAGGGAGGAGGACCTCTTGAGATTCTGCAATACACACAAGTCATAGCCATTCTTAGCTCTTTTCTGTATTACCACCATGGCGTTGGTGCATATGGCAGATGGTACTTATTGAGTCAACTTCAGCAAAAGCTTTAGTTCAGTGGTTATCAATTTCATGTCAGTGCTCTTTATTTTGGATTTCCACCCTTACTCTGTTGTGCTGATAAGACATCATGCATTTTGAGGAATTTAAAACAACTAATAATCCATATTTATAAAAAGAAAGGTTTCACTCACTAAAACACAATAAATATCATACTTTTAACAAGCAAGTAAAGAGGTTTTTTAATGATTTTAAATCAATGTACTCACCACTTTTTTAGCATCTATATTTTGTGACTCACTTGATTTCTGCTTTCCAAGGTTTTTCATGTAACTATGAACTTCTGAATCAAAACATTCAGCTCCATAAAATGCACTGCTCCAACCAGGACTACAGCTATGGAAGTCAGGTAGATTGGGAGACACAAGGTAGCTGTTTCGAGCTATCTTTATTATGGTCTCTTCCTGTGGCTCTATATTTTCTTCTGCAAAGCCTGGACCAACACAACAGTTGTTGCTTTGTAAATGTTGCCCTTTTTTTTCTACAGAGATATCATTCTGCAGCCTCCATTCTTCTTGGAAAGTATCTGAAGGTGACTCATCAAAATCCATTTCTGCTAATGATGTATTTATCATAGGTTCAGCCTTCACATCAGAGGTTGCTTCTCCTTCTGCTGAAGAGAGTGTACAAGGGAGAAAAAAATAATGGTCATGTGCTGTGACACATGCTTTGTTGAACTTACACATTAAACATACAAAATACAGTTATGAGACTACCTATGCCCTCTAACAGTAGTGTTATACACATATTTTGGCTCTGTGCTTTCTTTTTCTCAGTGACACATTGTAAAATGATAAAGGTTAAAAACATTTTGGAACTATTAAGCTTTGGTCAAGACATTTCCAAAAATTGCAAAAAATTGTTCTGTGCATACACAAAAAGCATTTAACCAAAGCACAGTACAGAAGCTTCGAAACAAAAGTTAAATATGTCAGACCTGTGCATGCATTATAAAAAAGCTTACTTCTTGAGGTTTTTTCCATCCATAAGTCTTGAAGCTTTTATTCTATACCTAGAGGGCTAGAAGACTTGATACAGCCAAAGGGGACACAGATGTTAAATTTTCTACTCCTACAGAACTCACTCACTTGAGCTATGATGGGATTTCTTTGGAGTTGTAACAGCTACTACCGACCTTGAGGGACTGAAGCGACATTCAAAGGTTAGGATGATGCTGACAGGAGCTTTTACACCTGCCACAAGTCTCCTTTTCACTTGAGCAACCCTCCAGGGCTCAGACATGCCACCTTGGAGTCAAATGGACCTAAATTACTGGTGTAGAGATCCCACATTATCCATGGGAAAGTCTAGCTGTAATCATTCTGAGTCAAAATGGAATACTCTAACACAGAATGACAGTAGCCAAGTGCAAACCTATGAATGTATGTTTTGCCAGAAAAGTTAACAATGTAGGGGTATAAGCTGTTGTATAAAGAAAACACAGTTTAGCTCTGCTCAAAACAAAGTAACTAGGTTTAAATGCTGAAACTTTGGTGAACTATCTTGAAAAAAAGAAGAAATACTGATACACCACCAAATACAACTTGTTCATGAAACCTTCAATCACAAAGTATTCCAGGAAAAATGCAAAACCCACATGAAAGAAGCACAAATAAACAATCCACTAATATGACTTCAGTGACTGTCCTGAAATGGTGTCCTATAACAAAGTTTGTGATCAAAAGGCAAAACAGTTTTGATTATCAAATCATTTGACCCACTGTTCATTTTACGATCTATCTTTAAAAAGGTACTTCAGTGGATAAAATAGGGAACAAGAGGAACTCCTGGGAGAGAGGTAAAGATTATTATTTTTTATCTGTTTGTGAAAACCCTTTTGATGAATAGTTAAATCTAAAACCAATTCAATTTCAATATTTCTGTACAATTCCCTTCCTCAGAATTCATAAATAATTTTATTGACAATACATTTATTTTAATACATTTTATTTTACTGCCTAGTTTTGTTTCATTTCCAACAAATGAACAACAAAGGACCACATTTGTTGCAGTCATCACTCAATCAATCCTCAGCTTCTTCAGTAACACCTAAGCAGTCATAAGCATTTTCTAAAGTTCACCTCTTTGCCTAGGTAAGCTTGCTATGTTGCCTGGAGCTGACTCAGTAAGACTGTCCCGTTTCCCTTCCCTTCCCCTACTTTAAAGCATCCCACTAGAACATCTCCTGGATGAACACAAGAAAACCAAAGATAGCAGTTAGAATTTGGGGAGTTTTTTGACAGACACATCTGTGTACATAAAAGTAAGTAAATGATACAGGCATCCCTCTCACTGACATCTGGCCATATATAAGCTTCATATAAAAAACAACAGGTCCCCAGGGCATTGGTAATGTTCAGATTTACTGATAATGTTCAGAAGTGCTAAGGTGTTTTCCTGAAGAGACACACTCAAAATGCTAATCTCTCAAAATTTGTGTCACTGATAGATTCCAAGCACACACAAAGATCTAGAAACGTGAATTCCCTTCTCACCCTCTGTCTGATCACTGCTTGCCAAAAAGCAATCAGGTTTCTTCAGATCTTGGCATGTCAAACCACACTTTGAATCCTCTGTCTCAGTTATGCTGGAAATACAAGATGATAAGGGAAAAATAATGTTACAAATACTTTTATATTACATTAGTAAAATGACATCTTATAAATTACTCTACCATGTTTGTAAAGGGCTTCAGAGCATTTATCTACCTCTTGAAGTTTGCATGTTCAGCTTCAGTAGTTATTTTGCAATGGAAAAAAAACTTTTAAATGGACAGTAAAGCACACTGAGGCAGATTTTACTTTACAGAACCTGGCAAAATTCCAACAGAAGTATCAGAACAGATACTAACAGAAGGCACAACTCAGACTGCACACTACTGTGATGGGTTTCGCACTCAGGATTCAACCTCTGGCTAACAGTCTGACTTTAAGTCATCCCTAACAAGGATAATTTTAAGTCAAAGAAGGTAACAATTAAAACCTGCTATATTCTTTAGCAATTAATAAAGAATGTTAAGTAAGCAGTATCTCAGAAATACTCTGAAGCAGTTCCTGTGTGTGATCTGAAAGTTAGAATTCTATTATTATACTGGAAAATAAAAGATTATTTCCTTCCACTCCTGCTTTCAAAACCTTTACTTTGTACGAAAAATTAATATAAAGCTTGACCTCTTCATACATGCCAGTAATTCAGCTGCAACAGCTCAAGTTTCTCCTACCATAAGATTCAATTCTGGGGAATTAAGACCCTAACCTCCAACTAGTTCTCAATAGCTCTTTAAAAATCCCAACCCAAACAGGAAACAGGCCAGCATGTCAGAGTCTGATATCTGGAGGTCTGTTCTCTTGGAAACTTGCTGTAGGGATTATACATCTTCTAACACTGAAGATTTCTAGACTATATCTGCCAAGCTTCTTTGCTAAAACTTCCAATTTGTGGTTCCAGACTGTGACAGACAAAAAAAGCCATACATAACTTCCACACATAAATTGATTACTGTTTACAACAGCCTTCAGTAAAAAGCTTTTATGAGTATGCTACATTTGGAAGCTGCAATAAAACAAAATGCTTTTTATTACTTTTCAGGTAGGTGAGTTATTGAAGATGAAATAGTAAAAATGTGGAAACAAGCTGGTGTTTTCTCACTTTACAGGCTACTTATAAAAGACTGCCTGGAGGAACACTCAAACTAAACCAGTTAAGTAAAACATTTCTAGCAAAGCTAAATTAATGTCCTTGTTCTTAGGTGTGAATAGAACAAAAGGATGTATAAGAACTAGACTCAAACAGAATATGTAAACTGAACAGTAAAAGAACAATATATTTCACTTCTGATTTAACAGTCTCTTTCTAACAAGACTATGAAGCTCTCCGTCAATGGTTGGAAACAATATTGATCAGAATTCAGTCTCCATTATTCAGCTATACTAAGATGGAGTTACAGAGAAACTTAACAGAAAATATTTTCTGATAAGCCATTAAGCACTGTTTGCTATGGTGAAGGTCTTGAAGTATGTAATAGACTGGGAAATTAACAGTTGGCAGGAAACAAGTAAAGATACCTAAAGTTAAGCTGCATATCCTCTCCTGCTTCTAGAAGGTAGGGAGAAAAGCATTAAATTGATATACAAGAAGGAAAAAGTTCAAAAACACCTACCATAAATGTGAAGGTCTTTCTCCATTTACTACCTGATAGAGATTCTCCAGCAATTTTTCATCCCAATACAGGTCACAAAACTTCTCACAAATTGTAGCAGAGAACACACCAAACTTAATCTCCTTTAAGCTTAAAATGAAGTTCCCTTGTTTAAAAAAAGAAACAAACAAAAAAGAAAACAAAACAAACAGACATTACTAAGAATATGTTACACATCAATGATAATACTATACAGAAGAAAATGTACATACCCATATATAAAACTTCAACTCCATTCTCTAGATAGCCATCAAATGCAAACTCCTCTTGTATAAGATGAACCACTTTCTGCAGTAAAGTGTCACTTGTGCTGTTCTGCTGGGGCAGGACTTCAACTTCAAAGAGAAGAGAATTGTCTTGATTTCCTGAGGTGTTTTCTTCTTCAGTGAAAGTACTGTCTACAGTGGCAGCACACTCAACTTCCTGGCAGTTGGTTTTAATAACCGGGTTATTTATATCAAAATTTTTCAGTGTATTAGTAGTCTCACAGCTTTGCACTTTGCAAAGGGAGGCATCATTTTCTGCTTGCATGCTCATTTTATAACTTGCAATAGTACTTGAAAGTAGCACTGGCAAACTATGATAGCAATCATAAGCAATGCTTGAACTAAGAGGTTTATTTGGTATTTGCTCTGATACAGCTAAATGCACTGGCACAAATGTCAAAACTCTCTTCTCTGAGTCCTGTTTGAGAATTATGTTATTTATATGAAGAAAATTAGGAGATCTAGGGCAAGCTAAGGAGTTTGAAGGAACTTCAGATAAAATGCTCTTTTCCTGTAGAATATGTGAGGAATCGGAAGATGATGGTAATGTAACTATAGAACTAAATGCATTGCTTGACTTTTTCTCTTCTGAAGATACTTCGGATGAGTGGCCTGGAACTAGTATATCACACTCAGGTATTTCAGGTGCAGGTTCAACGACATCTGTGTCCTCAGTATCATAGATTTTAGAGTCTTCTCTGTATCCTGATTTGTTGTGGTCAATATGATCTTCTTCTCTTGTTTCTTTCTTGAATTGGTCAGAAACTGGTGTAGGAACCTCTCTGAAAAGGAACAAAGAAGTTTTTTAGGGCAATTTCAGTAGATTTAACCAGTATTAAGTTCAAATTATTTTGCTTTAGGATATACTAACTTTGTTATATTTGCATTTTGTTGCAGAATAATAGGCTTAAAGTGAGTTGCAGGAGAAGTGAATGCAAAAGGTAATGTAGCTTTCTCACAATTTAGAGAAATCTGACATGGTACTGGTCCTTTAACTGCTACAAGTTTACTTTCACTGTTAATAGGCACAAATCCTAGAAACAAAACAAAACAGAGAAATGAACAATATATAAAATATAAATGGAAGGTAAAGAACACTCAATTTAGGTAGAAAAAACAATTGTGTACCTGACCGAGAAAAATCTTACATGGAGAACTGATCTACAGAATATTAAAACAAAGGAAACATGTAAAGAGTCTGACTGCTTACCTAGACTTGATTCTGAGGAGTCCACTTCATGGCTTTCATTTTTAAATTCAAAAGCAACATGATCTTGAGAAGAGATTACTTCTTCCTCAACAGTCTAATAATAAAAAACAAAGTTCAAACTAAATTTATTAGCATTTCTGTTTTAAAATTCTGCTCAGCACATTATTTGAAAAAACAAACAAACAAACCAACAAACCCCATGTAAACCTATAGTTTCAGGATTTTCAATTTCTGTAATCTGCAAAGTAGCAACCCAGTCATGCTACTTTAAGGACTGGTAGAACTGTTTGGAAACCTTGATAACCCTCTGTTTCAAATCAGAACTTTCAGGTAATCAAAGTTTTGAACAAAGTTATTTCTATGGATTGACTCAACGCTGCGTCACTTTTATTTTAATGTCTTCTGTTCTGCAAAGAGGGGAGACAAATTAAAGTGATTATAAACTAAGTCACTAGTTTTTATTTCTGAGCTCTCACCCATGCAGACTGTGGAGCCAGGGCACCAAAATCTGGGGAGTGATGACTCCAACAGCAAAAACCAGAAAGAGCAATTCTTAAAGACCACTTGAAAATTAAATCAAACAAACAAACAAAAAATCATTAAGAGAACAAATCTGATTATACTTGCAGGGATCAAAAATCTTACTGGAATACAATTTACAGAATTAACTGAAAAAAACTTAAGAGGATTAAAAAAGGTGACTGTCTTACCTTAAAGACAGATTTATTCAACAATGCCAAAGTATTTTTGCTGTTTATACCTTGTTCAAGTAAGTAATGATTGCATGTCTATAAAAAAATAAAAATTTATAATTTTCAGTCAGTAAAGAAATTTTCAATCAACTGAGGTATTCTTGGATAAGGACAAAGTTGAGCTAGTTAATTAGAAGTAATCTAAGTTTAGGAAGTTTAACAAACCTATTCCAAGTACCTTACTGACAATTTTAATATAAATTAAACCCACATCCCTCTAAGTCCCTAGGGAAGTAATTTTAAAAACAAACCCCAAAGTGAGTGGTGATAATTTAATTAGATATAGGTCTATTGCCAAAACTAAAATAATATTTTGATATTCAAATCACTAAAATGAGACTCTAGACACAACTAAATTTCACATAAAATTGCTTAGATCAAGTAACCTTAATTGCATCAGCTAGAGAAGGTCTTTCTTCAGGGTTTTTTCTTGCCATATCCAGAAGAAGTTTTTTAAACTTTCTTGGCAATGCTAGTTTCTGACTTGCTGGAACACTGTATTTTGCAGCCATCCACAGAACTGCAGCCACACTATAAATGCAGACCTGTTATTATAAGAGACAGGTAAGATGTAAATAGACTAAACACAGCTTCCACTTACAACCAATTCCAGAAAATTATTCAAAAATTCCCCTCATTCTCTGCAAACAAATAATGACTAGAGCTTCTAAAGCACAGATCACAGCTGGCTTTTGAAGATGCTGGTGAAAATCCCAGCCCATTAAAAAAAACAGCTGTTATGCACACAGGGCCAGTAACAGTAGATAATTTTCTACTGTTGGAACAGACAGGATTAGTCTTATCCTCTGTCTAGGAGAATTGCTCAGGAAAAAGGTGATTTTAGAATCATTTTGAAGAACTCCTTTCTCATCTAAAAACTTAGATTGTTGCAAGCCTTAAGAGTTCTACCATAAAACCTGGCCAGCTGCAATTTACTTAAAACAGGTCATGATAATTCAGCAAGTAAATGGCACACATTAATTACAAGCTAGCCAGCACGAGTTATATTTTAGAGAGACTACACCAACCAGAAGAATGACATATTGTATATTTATTTTAGCAATTATTGTGCCACCTGCAGCTAGAAGAACTGAAGCTGCGATGATGAGGGACCTTGAAAAGTACTTGATCTTCACAAGCTTTCTGGTTTTATTTCACGAATTACAATTTCCAGCCAGAGCCAGATTTAGTCTACTTAGTGCTTGTACTACAAATGTAATTTTGCCAAAGTTAAAGCACCATTCTTCTTCACATTGCCTCTGAAAGACATTTAAAAGGGTCAAGGGACAGAAAACTAAGCACAGTACTAAATTATGTGGTTCCATAAAACAATGTTTTCTAGCACTCTTTTGAGCAAAATGAACAGCAATGAACACAATGTAACAAGGAAGTTCTGTGAACCATTTTAACTGTTGAATGAAAGCTACTAATCGGTACCAAAATATTTGAAATAGAAGAAAGTAGTTCCAGCAAAAGAAAAAAAAATAAAATCTTCCCCTTAGGCTTGGAATTCCAAGAGGCCAACGGGATGACAATTTTAACCTAAATTTATTTATTTAGGAACAACTTGCCATCCAATCCAGCAAACTCTTAAAAAAGATTCCTTTTACTGAGGTAGTTCAATTATTGTGACTAACACTACACAGTCTTGATTCTTATACCATAATTTTAATTAAATGATCATAACAACCAAAAAGTTACACATATAGCAGAAAAAAAGCCAAAGAAACAGGTCAGCTTATTCTATATATAATGTTGTAGAAAAACATGGAAAAAAGATTTTCACTGCAGATTTTCTAAAGAAAAAAAAAAAGCATAAAGATTTTAGGATTATTAATATATATTGTATGGTTAAACTGCTGTATTACATTTCAGGGTTAGTTTAAGCGTCTGAAGCCTTTCAAAACCTGAATGCAGAATCAAGGCAGTCAAAGAAAAAAGACCGACTTTAAAAAAGACACAAACATTTTCTTCTTTCAGATATGTTTACAGAAAGTCAAACTCTGTCTTTATTAGATTTTTACTGAGGGTTGTTTGTTTTTTCTGATCCATGACTGTTACGTCTAATTTCAAAGAACTTATGGGGTACAAGGTACACATTAACTCATTTATTTTTATGTTATAGGAAGGTACTAAAAATTCTCTTCTCCCAACTCCTAAGACACTGTGGTACAGTCTGCATTTCAGATGCAGCTGCAGTGGAGTCAAATACTCACCTACTATTTATTAACATTTTATCATCTCTGGTATGAATGCTCCTCATGGCTTATACCTATAGCAAAAGCTCTTGGAAAACTCTACTGGTAAGACAGTTTCATAATTCATAGCATTTTCATAGCAAAAATATGCCGATAATGATATTTTTATCCAGTCTTTCAAATGAGATTGATGTTTGGGCTTTAACCTAGACAGTCTAAAATACCAATCTTAGTGTGACCTCCAGAACTTGAAAACATGACTTCAGAGTCTGTCTTATTGCTAACAAACATAAAAAAAATATAAAGTTTTATGGAAAACTATTAAGTAATATATTTTTAGCAGTTCAAACTTGTTTTTCTAAGAAGCAACTCATTTTGTGGGAGATAAATATATAAGGAAACAGAGGTAAACAATACAAAATGGGAGAAATGAGAAACATTATCAGAATCTTAGAAGATTTTAGCTTTCTTCTTGTAGAAGCAGAGGGACATGCTGTTCTTTGATAAAATGTATAGCAACCTGCATAATCTACCACATTACCTTCTCAGTATCCACATCCTCCTCTTCAATTTCAGGAGCTAAATAAAATATATCACAAGATTCTAAATGACAAAAGAAACCAGAAACAAAAGATAAGGTATTTGCTTTCTTCTCTACTCCCCCCATAAAAGACATAAAAGGAGAGCACACAGTGTATTATTCTACCTTCAGCTTTTGGAGCCACAAAGAGGATATTTCCATGGCAGTCAATCAGCACAGAGTCCAAACATAAGACCACTGCAAAACAAGCCACAAAAGGGCAAGGCATAATAAATATCTGTTTTTTTAACTTTTTGACACTAATAAAATTAAATAATTTTTAAAACATCAGCAACATCAGCAATTACCCTATGATAAATGATGCTTTAAGTAACACCAATGCTAGAAACACCACGCAATAGATGTGTAATCACTGAAGGCATTCCTGCAGAACAAAGACAAGGAAGTAAAACAAAATGGGATCACAAAAAAATAAAAGGGCTTAGAATACAGGAAGTTTTTTCCCTTTATATTCAGCATTGAAAAGGAAGGCCAAGAAAGGAACAAAACAGAAAAAGAAATACGAACAGCTAGATGTACTCTACTCTTCTCACAAGGTACCAATAAAAGTAAATTCATTCTCAGTGTTTAATCGCTCCTCTCTTCCCACCTCCAATCCCAACAAAATACAAGGCTCATTATCCAGAGACAGTAGAGACATATGTAACCAGATCCAAAACTCCTCTAGGAGGGATAAGATATGGAGTCCGGGTTTGCACATTATAAGCACACACAGTCTCTCACTGAAGAAATACTATGTAGATTGGTATTTACAAGATAAGGCTCTGAAATTTTCCATGGTTAGGAAAGAAATAACTGACTTTTGAAACTATTTTAAATGACCAGAGGTCTTCAGAAACTTAACATTAATGTAGTGAGATCATGTTACTTGAATTCAATGATGAAAAATCTGTGGTAAGACTGTGTCTATCTGCTTGATATCTTCCAACCACACTGTAATTTAACATGTTTCAATATAATAAGCCAATTGGCTAGCAATGTAGTCCTGCCTTTGGAGACTACCAAAGCTCTTTTCTTTATAAAAGCAGATTACTAGGAGAACAGATTCTTACATGAAATTAAATAAGAGGATAAAACATTAAAATTATTAAATAAAATATTAAAGTGGTATTAAACAAATATTAATGTATTATTAAATGATAAATTAAAAAAGTTCTAAGAAAAACTTACCTGTGCAATATACATCTAAAGCCATTAAATTGTTCACTATGCTTAATGTAAATAAAGGTTTGCCTACTACCTTCAGTAATATTTAAGCTGAACCTAAACTGCCTGTCTTGAAAAGCAAAGCTTTCCTGGACTAGATAGAACTTTTGCTGCTTATTTCTGCAGAGGCAGCTTCCTTGAGAACTCCTCATGCTCACTAACTTTGCTTCTCAAGATTTAACATCTCTGGCCCTGAATCTGCAACACAATACAACATGAAAATTCTCACCTGGGTTCTCTAAAGCATTCCAGAACATGTAAGCAACATCCTCTGGTAGGAGGGCAGGAAACAAGTAAAAACTCAACAGAGAGTAGAAGCACTTTTGCAGCAAGATTGAATTAAAAATTACTGTGAAGAAGATAGCTTTTGGGTATGTTTTCTTACACAGATAATTCCTGCTTAGGGTAATGAAAAAACTGTAACCAAGGAAGAATTTAGAGGAAAGGCTGTTTAAGTGAATAAATAATAAATAAACCAGCTTGTTTCGCATTTCATATATTTAACTATGACTCATCAGCTACCATTCTTATTCAAGTGTCAAGGCAAAGGCTATTTTAACAAACACTTTATATGCTATCAGCTTCACCTTTAATCAGCTAATATTGTTCAAAAGGAATGCTGAAAGAACTTTATGTGTGTGTGTGTGGACACAGAAGTAATAACACCATGGTAAGTCATTCCACAATGCACAATTACTCTCAGAACAGGCAGAGAAGCCTCTGGCAAAAATATTCTAAATCTAAAAACAATACTTAACTTCAAGGTAGATTTTTTTGGTCAAACACAGCAATTTAAGTAAGGTGCCTTCCATTTAGTGGTTTATATCATTATGTTCACTTTTACAGCCTACATAAGGCTCAGATCACAACTCAGTCTTTTGAAGAATTAGGCATTCTGTGTGCATGTAAGTACAATAACAGAGGCTGGCTAGGCACATTAAATTAGAATCTGAGCCCCTCTGTGGAGTTACTTGAAACCTTCACAAACAGTAGGAATATACTATAAGGCTGCAATAATCCTGGTGTAAGGTATACAAAATACTTAATTTAAGGGTAACATTGCTCAAAGTGCTTAGAAATCTCAATTTACGACCAATTTCCTTTTTAACAGTTTTATATTATAAAAGATAAAATAGCTGAAGTTGCAAACAAAAAAAATACAGTAGGTTTCCTGTACCTTACTATGAAATTGTTTATATTCACTTACAGACTTCAAATTCATCCCTGCCCAAACCCTCAAAAGCAGGCTTTTTAATTCAAGAAAAGGCAGGGTGGTGGTGATGGAAACTTCTGCTGTTTATCAGAACTGCTACAAATTTATTAGTAGTAAAAGCTAAATCAACATTAAGAACGCCTATGAAAATTTAGGATGGTCTTCTCCCGAGTCACCTAGAACATATTCCAATTCTGCTAAAAGATACTTCCACATTCCTCTCACAGAAGTTGACTTCTGATAGTTCTTCTATAAACTGAAGCATATGGAATGTGTAAGGAGTAATGTCACGACAAGACCCTGGCTGCCTTAAAATGACAAAACCCTGTATTGTCAAAACTACGTCAGGATTCATTTGTCACAAACAAATCCAGACAAGAGAGGAAATATTAAGTTTATATATATAAAAAACTTACATCCTCCTGCTTTCAAGATACAGGTCCCTAATGCTTTTCTTGAAAGTCACAGTACAGTTTTTTCATCCCCAAAATGCCTAAACACAAATTTTGTTTCACTGCTTGAAGTAATAAAGATTTGTTTCCCACACAAAAGCCACCAAAACTCAGAAAAAGAGAAAAGAAGACATTCTTCTGTATGTGGAAGGAAATCCCAAATCGAGTAAAAATTCTAAGTCATAATTTATGTGAGTGAAGTTAGAAATATTGGGGATTGTTTCTTTTGTATACAAAGTGAAAATTGAGACATTTTGCATCAACTGAATAAAGAAAACATGAATACAATTAACAGAAATACATAACGATTTTAAGATAATTAAGGCCATACCTGGATAATCTATGTAAGTCTGCAGAGTACATAAACACTCGTGACATAATGCCCAGAGTTCATAGTCTTTCAGAGGTTTACCATACCAGGACAACAGGAATTTTAGAGAGATCCACTGGAAAAAAGAGTGAAGATGTAGAAAGTTATTAAGAGTTATCACAAAGAAAACAGGTTTACTGATGCAATGAAAAAGTAAATTCTAATATAAAACGCACACACCTAAAAGCATTAAGGTATTTATTGCACTTGCCAGTAGTGAACTAATAATACTTTTTATTGAAAAAGCATTGCACAGTTAGCTGTATAGATGAACCAGTAGTTTCTTAATTGCATAACAAAATCGTAACTCAAGTGAGATTTCAGCAAGAATAGAAGTGTTGCAGGATAAGTGAGCTGTTTGGAAGCTCTTTCTTATCATACTAAGGAAAGACTCTTTCTGAATGTCAAAGATGACACATAATTATAGGGGCACTGCATAAACTCAGATACATAAAAATCTAAATGATCACCACCAACAAAAACAATCCCACATTCAAATCTTGATTTACCCTGACAGTTGCATTACAAGTCTTACCTTAGAGATTTCATCAACATTTCTTGTTCTTCTGTGAAAGATGTTAACAATAGTGAAAGAATTAATGACAGTTTTATTTGAAGTCCTGGCATGTTTTTCTGTTTTTAACTCCTGGCTGCTGAATTTGTAGTAGCAGCATTTGTTTTTCTGGCTACAAATTTAGCTTTTGATATCTGGCATAATGTCTTAATGTGACAAAGATACTGCTCCATGGAAACTGACTGTTCTTCAGAGAATCTGCGTTTTATATTTTGTGTTGGTTTTTGATTTTTTTTTTATAGGGAGCTGAATAGAAGAACTTATTGATAGTACTGCATATGATCAAGCTGTGCTAAGATCTTATCATTACTATTGGCTCTTGACATCAGCTGGACCTTATGATCACCATTCAACTACCACAGGAATAGTAACAAATTCAGAGGTTTCTGGGTTAGAGCAGACCCATCCAACTATTTTAAAAAAGAGCACAGCATATTTTCTGTTGCACATGCAGCCCAAAATAGTTTACTATCTCTAAATGTCAACCTTAGGCCACATTGGTAAAAAGAAGTACCAGAAGCAACTCAGGATTAACTCAGAGACAGAAACAAAAATTCAAACCTCCAAACTGTTCCCGTAGTCTTCACAGACACATTTATAACCCTATCAGTGTTTGTAAAATCTAAATAGATTAAGAGTCTCTCTAACACACAATAGTGGTACATCATCATGTTTGACAAATCAGTCTCCACCACCATTTTTCATGATCCTGGCTATGAAACATGCTTTGCTGAGGCACTATTTGGGTTTTATCATAAAATATGCAATGAACAGAGTATTGCATTAACTTTCATCAAGATCAACAAACAGAAATAACTTCCCTGCATTCTACTGGGAGAAGAAAAAGAACCACATTGATTTCTGTAGCTGAAACTGTGTTGATAACTTATTTTTTATCAGAAGACCTTCTCAAAGAATGCAGTATTTTGGGGTCATACTGTTTAAATATTCTGTGAAGCTGAACCAGATAAACTACCAATTTTTAACAAGATAGGCCAGGAAACACACCTTTTGATTTACTTACAACGTTTTATGTTTTGCCTACCTCCAGCATATGTAAAAATTATTTTGGTGCTTTTATTCTCCTATTCTCCATTGTGGCACATTGCAAAAATTTTTAGCATAGACAGATTTGAAGCCAGGTTATAACGTTAAGCTTCAAATTTTCACTCAAATTTTGCTATTATCAACATCCTGGAGCTTTACATTTTTGCATCAATGTATTCCTTCATTATATCTAGAAAAGTAAGCTCTTGAACTGTCTGATTAAAAAAAAATAAAATAATTACATATCAGGAAGGAAGAGGTCAGATAGTCAAACGAGTGTATGAGTCTAGAGAACATCACACTGTTGATTGATCAGTGCTACATTCCCCCCTCCATGACATCCCAATTCTCACACGCCTCAAATGTCTCTGCTCACAGACACTTCACAGCAGCCAAATCTTCAAGTTCACTCTGCACAGATAACATGAATGGAGAGAAATGGAAAGAAGAATTCCACAGACTGACTAGAAGTACATTAGGAAGGTTTTGGGACTTGGGAATAGTTTTGTAATAAGTACAAACTACTGACACATGCTTCTCTGTAAGAAAATCCCTTCTCTTCAAGTTTATGTCCCTAGAGGTTCTAAAAGCTGCAGCAGAGAAAGATGGACTTCCTCTATTGAATATACAAATCACCTCTCACTTCAGAAGGTGATGAATGGCTAGCAAGGGAAAGAAGAATCTCTCATTAAACTGGAGATTGAAGTTAGTTGTACAGCAGAAAGATGAAAGGTATTTTTCATCACTTTTGGGATAGCCAAGCTTTCTGGAAGAAGACAGAAATGATAGAAAGAGGTTTAAGCAACGCAGGAAAACAAGAATTAACCCTAAAAACAGCAGCAAAAGTTTCTGGTAAGAAAAAAATAAAGTGTAAATGACAGATAACAAAAATGAGGATGAAAAGATAACAGAAAATGAAATTCAGTTTCAGAAGAAAAAAGGATGTAGGAAAAGAAGTGAGACTCACTGCCATCCACATGATGGCCAAATTAACCTGCATCAGGAAAAAAAGGATGCAGTCTGGTTACAAATTGGAGAACTCTCTCTAGCAAGCATGCTAAATAAACATTAGATACCAATATTGTTAGCTAGTGTTCATATGCTTGCTGTTCTCCTGTGATACTGATAACTTACTGCATTGCTATTGTCTCTCCCTGTAACTCAAGCCTCTCCCCACCCTGAATATATAAAATTATTTTTCATCCTGAAAAAAATACCTGAGGCAGTCACTCTTCTAGTGTCCTAATTATTGCAACTGCTCACTTTCCTACCCCAGAAAGTGAAAATTCTGGAAGATGTAATCTGAAGACTGAGGTTTCAGACCTGCTGGTGACTTGTCCATCTAACATCTTGTAAAAGTTATCTGATACAGTCAAGACACCTAAGACGTGTTCCAATCACACATTTACATCTATGATGAAAAACAAATGTAGTCCAGTTAAAACAGTTTCCAAAGAAAAGCAAAGCAGTCCTCAACCTAACATTATAAGGCAATTTTTATTTAAGCCTCTAAGCAGGTATTGAACACAATGTGCATTCAAATTCCACCAAACCTGTTTGTGTTTTGGTAAATGTTTCTAGGGATAAAACTCCCTTGTTTAAGCATCTGTCTCAGGTTTGATTGTTTTAACATGCAAGTCCCTGGCTCATAACTATTTCCTACACCTTCAAAAAAATCTCACTCAACCATCAAGAAAACAAAATCTTAAGTGCTAGAAACGTTAAAAATTTGTGTCAAAATGCCTGTAACATGGAATGTTTCTTAACTATCTGTTCAGACATTTTAGCAAAGCAAGCTCAAGACATCTGGTCAGCGTCCACAAGACCGTAAGTCCACTTCATTTAAAGCAGTATTTTAATACTGATATAAACAATTTCTTTTTACCAGCAAAATTGCACCAGAGTGCAAAAAGTATACCCCACTACAACCTCCTGACATTTTTACTTGTTCTAAACCAGACCTTTTCATAACACAAATTACATAACTTAGCTTTTAAAATAAGAAAGTGTTTCACACAGCACAGAAATTTTGACAGAAAATATGAAAAAGCCACATGACTGAGTATTGCCTATAGCTACATGCTGGTGACATTTAATTTTGTGCCAAAAAGATTGCATTTTAAACCTCAATTGTTGAAAGAGTGAGGGGTTTTTTCTTCAGTGCTGCAAAGATCATTTAACAGATCTTTTACTTCATTGTTGGCACCAGAATTGCAGAACCATGGTTTTCAAAGCATTCAGACTATGCCAATATATGACATTTAATGAAAGTAATACTGGCATATTTTAAACAGCCTAGGCCAGCAATATTTTAATTATTCTTTTTTTTTAATAGGTACTATTCTGGGAGTAGACAACTTTTCTTTCCTTCAGTTGTTATTTCCTTAGTGTTCAAGTGTAATTCGCCAGCTACATGGCTTTTCACTTCTCTCATGCTTGACTGGGTATGAATAACAAACAGAAAACAAACGTGTTACATCTCAGGTTCCTGTTAACCCTTCCCATGGGTGATAGCATTGGAATCACAAGTTAATGTTTATAAGCATTAGAGATGACACACCTGATTGGAATGAAACTGGTTAGAGAAATAAAAGATCCTCACTCAAACTTGAAGTGAAAAATATTTATTTATAGCATGCAAAACTATAAAAATTACTAGGAAAACCCTCACAAGTTACATTGCAGTAGCCAGACAAAAGCAAGCAAGTATTTTTAGTAATGCTTACTAGCAGTAAAGCACATAACATTAAGAAGCAGTGTTGGGGCATTAGAAAAATATTGTCCACTGGAGAAGTATTGACAGGTAAGAAAAACTGTTCTCCAGAGTAGACAAGGTTGATCTTCAGGTGGATGGGACTGGTATAGCACTTTCTCTAAAGAAAAACATATGTAAAGAAATGTTAGAGATACTACTCCTATAGCTCTACTTGCTGCAATTATGCTTATCTGTTACAGAAAACTAGTGAAGGAGCAGTGCTGTAAATCTGAGGTGTATTCCACTTAGCCCAGAAGATAGAAGTCATTAGGTAGGGCTTCACACTTTTTGTGCCTTTGCAGTAAGTCAACAAACTCTCTGACTCATGTTTTAGCTTCTTAAAACACAACAAATCAAAGCTTTTTATGTATTCAGTAGAATTCTGGCATAGAGACATGAAAGGGAACTTGAAAGTGTACCAAGACAGTGGTAACTTTTTTACATAAGGTATAGCACAATATGGCTTTATTTTGCAATTGTCAGGAGGCAAGACCAAGGCAGAAACTGCCTGAGGAACAAAACCTGTTTTCCAGAAGATGAAAAAGAAGCTGAAAACAAACAAAAAAACACCCCAAAACCAACAAAACCCTTATCTAAGAAGACTTATAATGGTGTCTGCCATACAGCCAAATAACTACTGAAAATGAATTAACCTCTTTCAGAAAACAAAGATCACCAGGCTAGAAGTTCAGCATTTCAAGGAACCATGAGTTATTTCAGAAACCTAGGTGTTGCTCGCAATCTTGGTACATTTAAATGCTTTTTTTTCCTCTCTATAGCAGTTAAATAATCAAAGTGGTTTGTGTTGTTGATACTGTTTTGAAGACCAGCTTAGGATTTTAACAAGCTTTAAAGAGCATAATATTTTTATCTGGCAGAACCTGAACATTTGCTAGAAGTGATTATTAAAAAAGAATATAGAGTAGAAGTCTATAAAACCTTTCTTCTGAAAACACAGCTATAAAAACTCTGGTTTCATAGACAACCATCCTGCTGTGTTCCTTTTAGATCACATGTGTTACAACACAGCTTATTAGGATAGCTGGAGTAAGAGTCACTTTTTCCAATTTATTGTGATTGTCCTGTGAAGTCAGTGGGAGCAGGATAACCTAACTTTTACTACGAGCCTACTTATCTGAAAGAATGAAATGCTGTCCAGGCTGAAATAATATTTTATTTAAACTGATGATGAAATATTTGAAGAAAAAGAGGCTTTCAGAAAAATTGCAGAATAACCGGAGAACATAGTTTGATTTACCTTTTCTGTCTGCCATTCTCAAGGGCTGTTGCAGGAAAAGCAACTGGAACTTTCATTACAGCTTTTAAATTTTGCAAGAATTTTGGGAAACTGTAATTCTGAGGAAGATTTTTTTGTTTTCTTGGAAGTATTTTCATGTACTCAGACTTAAACACTTGTCTGATAATTCAGAAAGGACAAAATACACATCTTATTTCAACTTTTTGTTTTACTATACAGAAGAACCTCTACCAATATACTCAATTTATGTTCTTAAGTGACGGAAGCTTATTCACCACACCTCTCTAGTTAACACAGAGGCAAGTGATTAAGTGTGGTACCTTTATTTCTTGGAATGAAAAAAACAAAATCCAAACAAAACAAAACACCAGGGGGAGTGGTTTTATAAGGACCCGATTGCCTTATCTTAGCCATCCTCTCCATTACACATACTATGCAAATTAATTCCTAGGTTTATACGGTTTAGCATAAAAATATAAAATCTCTATTCAGCAAAGAGATTTACACATAAGATGAAAGATTTGTTTTTGTTTCTTGAATCATAAGACATTTGGATTTCTGCATAGTAACAAGCTCTCTCACAAGAAGTCAGTGACTGAAATTGTGATGATCCTTGTTAGAAATACCAGCACATCTATCAAATAAAGCAGTTTCATGTAAATCCAGAGTAACAAATGAACTAGCAAAAGCAGAAGCTTTTGGAACTATCATTACTCTGCACGCCCTTCTGAGTATGCAAGGTTGCATAGTCCAAAGTAGGAGGGAGAGAAAAAAAAAAAAAAGGATGTGTCTACAATACAATCCCTTCCCAGAGTCTGGAGAATGAACCTGTAAGATTTAAAAACTAAATAAATAACTTAATATGCATGCAATGAGTAACTCCCCCAGAGAGCAAAACCATGACACATGATGCTTATCCATATATACTATCCTCCTGCAACATGAATTTAATAAGTGCACGTTATTAAGGGAAAAAGAGACAAGGAAGGGGAAAAAAGCAGTTAGAACAGAATCTTCAATGCTGCATTCATTTTTTGAACTATGATGAACCAAAGGATCTTCACACATTTGACAGTCCTAGGTTATTACTCCAGTAATTTTGGTGTTTGGGCAAGGTGAAAAGAGGGATAGATGCAGACTGAAAATAACCCTAGATGTCACTGCACAGGATGACTGGAAGACTGGCTATTAAGGAAGGAAGACAAGACTGGGTTGTCCATAGACAGGTAAGCTAAAAACCCCAACATCTTCACCTAAGCACAATTTCTGGAAATGAAACGTGTGAAGTCTGTGCTGCTTATTTTTTGTCAAGTCGCAGCAAGGCTGGAAAAGCATCAGCCATCCTGCATTTTTAGCCAGCAGCTCTATCATGGATTGTTTACATCACATTGAGCGTGGCACAAGAGAAAAAACCATCTGGTCAGAGACCAAACTTGTCCACCCTGAAAATAAGCAATTTGAGCAGAGACCATACTACATACTATGTACTACTACTATCAGTTCTCTCTTCTTATTTGGCTATTTATAAAGACAAAAGGCTTGAGACAACATATCAATGATATTGTGCACGTATTTGAATTCTATCATGAAATATACATAACAAACACAGAAGTTGTAATTTAAGAACACAGAACAGATACAGCATATGTACAATTTTTGTAAACTTAAATGTACACTTAGATGAAAAAAAAAAAAGGAGGGGAGTCTTTTCACCTCTCGAAGCAGATGGGATATTGCCATGGATTTCAATGAGGTCAGGTTTACAATGAGGAAATTTTCTGGAATTTTCACAAGCACTCAGAAGGCCCACTGCAAGGTAGTTAATTTTATGCATTGGCAGTGATGTAAAGACTTAAAAATCTACATATGCTTTGGTAATGTTCTTTTACAAATGTAATAAACTATTGAGTATGCTGCTCTAACTCTAGCAAGAATATTCTGTTTTTAAAAAAAATTAATTTAAATTTCAGGTTGCTTTTGCAATAGCATAAATTTCACTGTAGCACTTTACCTTCTAAAAAGGAAAAAGGGATAACCATGTTTCCAATATTAACTCTTGCAGAATGTAGACTATCAAAATTCCAGTAGGCTAGAGGGAGCAAGGGGGGAAGCAATCATACTGCATTTAAGTCATTTCATCTCCACATAAGTGACTACAGCAACTATATAATGAAGACTTTATTTTTACTACCTGCTCATTACTTTTGATTTCTGACCCTCTGCCTCCACAAAGATTATCTTCATTATTGTTTGCGCTCAATGCATCGTTGCTTAACTCTGGAGACCTAATTACGTTTGATCCATATCTGTTCCCACTGGGTTTTGATGTTAACACTGAAGCCATCTTGTTAAAACGTGGCAAAGCACTTTCATTTGACCCTTGAAAAGTTTCAGAAGAGTCTTCCAACGCCATGTAATTGTCTAGCATTTTTGCTCCGGCAATAGATCCATTTGGACCTGTTAGCATACTAGCTGTATTTGGCATCTCAGAGGTAGCATCAGAACAGTCTTCTTTGTAATCAGATGAAGCAAAACTTATATTTTTACCATTAATAAGTGACATATGTTCTTCTAGATTCATGCCAGACACCTGTGTGCATACACATGGAGCTTCTAAGTGAAGATCATTAACCTGGTGAGTCTTTGGTTCTGTTTTTGGCGGACTACCAATAGCAAATGTATTAAGATTTCCCTTTGAAAAACCAACCTCATTATTATTGTCTAGAGGTACTGACTCTTGTGCTAGCAAGTAATTTTTCCTAACTAGCGGTCCACTGTTGGTTACAGAAGTAAAAAAGTTATTTGTATCTGTGGGTTCAAGTGGTAGCTTTGGAAAGGTTTTAATTTTTCTCAAAGAACCTTTCTTAAAAATGCCATCTCTCTCCAGGTCAATAACACATGATCTTATATCCAAAGCAACACTAGCAAAATCGTCTGCATACACTGCATGCTTGTCGTCTTCTTTGCTCTTTGTAGCTTGAGTTGCAAGTTGAGAATGTTGAGTTTCCTCATTATCCAGATCAATTTGAATTTCCTTCAAACCACTTTCTCTGCTAGTCACCATAGTAAATACAGAAGAGTCTTTATGACAGGTAGCTGTCACATCCTGCACTGCAGACGAGTCACCTGCTATGCTGTTCTTCTCATTTGAATATAATTTAGATCCCAGACTTCTCTGACACATTCTTCCCTTCCACATGTTATCACAGACATCTAGATACAAAAAACAGATGCTTGTATTAAATATGCATTAAAACCCTCTAATCTTTCCTAGTAAATCTTTCTATTGCTTTTGCTGCTACTGATGTCATGTATCTTCACTAAGTTACACAAATGTACTATTTCTGGACCAGTAACTTTCCATAATAAAGGACACTAAATATGATAATCATGTTCATTAGGAGTTGCACGTCCCCTGCTCCCCACCCCCAATACAGAAATATTTAATAATGAATTGCCGATATCTGGAAAGGAATGTATAACAGGAAAGAACACAAACACAGTATTTAAAAAATCATTAGATGTGTGAGGCAATCTAAAAATTCTAGCCTCAATACATTTTAAGGTTACCTTGTGAAGCACCAAATGATTCAATTGAAAGAACCCTTCTTCCAACAGCAGACAGGCTTCGACAAATATTACTTGATGAAGCAATCTTCAATTTTTCTTCACACAATGACAAAATGCTCTACAGAAAAGAGTGTTAAATACTTATTTAATAATTAATAGATTAGTGAATTTTGACTAAAGCGAATCATGTGAACTCACACAGTACATCTGAATTTATATGATGCTAAACTGGAGGTCTTTGTTGCACTGTTCGTTATACTGTATATTTCTATTATGTGGATAAATTAATTTCTTATTTTTACCATGGGCTATCATGAAATTATTTAATACAGTTCAAGTTCTAGCCTACAGTTAGACAGCTAAGAACAACTGATATAAAATAATAATCTTAAATGTTATCTTTATGAATAACTTACTGAAAATATAAAAAGCTAGAGTGTGGATTATTTTTTAAACAGCCAGTGATTCCCTGGAATTGAGTGACACAGGCAGGATGATGAATGTTTTTATTACAAAAGTTACATTAAAAGTAAATCCTGGATCTTTTAAAAACAAAATGCCAGCATCTAGAAAGCACTATTCTCAATTAGAGAAAGCACTCATTATCAGATCACAAGTAGAAACACTTAGATAAATTTTTAATCTGTAGCCTGAGCATGAGCACTCACACACAATTAATTATAGACATTTACACATTAAAAAACCTGTCACTATGGGCAGGAAGTAAAAGAGAGCTGCCTCTCCAAGTGCAACCCACTGTTTCCTCAGTAACTGTTCCTAGATAAACATTGATGAGACTTCATGCAGCTCCAAGGAGCTGCTCTTACTTCCCCATTACCCTGCTCAACTGCTCTTTGGCTGTTGTGACAGGAAGGAAGAAAATAGCTCTGTTGGTTCACATATCAAATGGAAGACAGAGAGGAAAAGTGAGACAGGTATCCAGCTGTGCTGCAGTCTAGTGAAAAGCCTAGAAAAGCCTACAGGTTTTTCCTCCATCTAGCTCACACCACTCCCTTCCACCCAGGGAAGGGCTTAGTAGGAAATGGAATGGAAAAGAGAACAGATAGTCACAAAACAACCTTCCTTGACACACTCTCTTTTTGGGCTAATGTAAGTAGTCAGCAATAGCTTCCAGGGACTACAGGACAACTGGAGATGTTAGGGAGCACTAAACAATCCCTTTCCTTACTGTGCTCTAAAGCAGGCAAATAGAAATACAGAAATGAATTCAGTAGGCTCTATGTCAGGAACAGTCTCCTACCTGAGCAGTCCTTGACCGGGGAGCCAGTATTATTTGCTTTATAAAAATTCATTCTTCTGTTGCAGCATTCTTTCTGCAAAGTATTGCTTTTAGGTGCTATATGATTTAGAACATATACTACCAACTCAGGAAAAAAGAAAATAATAGAAAAGCTGATAGCACTATTCTGTAGTAGAGGAACTGTATCCAAGAAAAGTCACATTTGGACAATCATTCTTTTCTAGCTACGGTTCAAAAATCTGCAAAAACAATGCATTAAAGCCAAACTTTCACACATCAATGTCAAATAACACTATATTAGGTAACGTTTTTCTTTGAAAACATCTTGAAAAAGCCATCATATCTTCAAATTCTTTCTAAAAATTAAAAGTAAAATGAGAGTCTAAATGGAATAAAATACAAAACCAACAAAGATCACTAGCAAGATACTACTAAGCATTTATGTGTTTACATCAATGGTTTGAACAACATTGCTTTGAACATGACAAGGAACAGGGACATGCTCAGGGACATGGTTTGGTGGTGGACTCAGCAGTGTGCGAAGTTAATGATTGAACTTGATAATCTTAAAAGGTCTTTTCCAACCAAAACGATTCAGTGATTCTATGGCTCCCTCCATCCCCTTCTTAAATGCAATCCAAACAAGATTTGAGGCACCACACAAATTCCATAGCATAATGCCAGAAATTCTTCAATTAAAGCAGGAAGAAGAATTTCTGTTGAGACCAGGAAATCCTCAGCTTTATATGTAATATCCTCAGATTTTGCAATAAAGACTAATAATGAGCACTTACAGAAATATTTTTTGTCACTTTTTTAAAAACAGAAAATTATGTAGGGCTGTTGTACCTCAATATCTGGCCTATTTTCAGGATTCTCTTCTTGCATTTGTTCCAGTAGCATACGCAGATCTTGCCCAAACTCCGATTCTGCCTCAGGTTCCACTATATATTCTATTGCTTCTTTCAGTGTTGCACCCAAAGAATAGATGTGTGCCTGTATGAAGTTTAAAAAAAAGGCATTGAACATCCTCACAATTTTTCCCCTCTCCTGCCCAAAAAGCTCCAAGATCAAAAGGGATCAGCTTACATTGTCTTCCTTTTTAACTTACAAGTTAACAGTTTACTGGAAAGGCGGTTTCATTTAAACAGGAGGAATGTTAACGGGCTTCAGTCCAACTTTGGGGGATACGCTTGTTGCAAACAAAAGATCTCTGTGGGGTCCAGCTAGAATCATCTTTTTCCACACCAATCATAATTAAAATTGTTCATTGACTACTGTTAGATGTAAAAAACTCAGCCCTGTGCGTGTGCAAATAATATTTAATTTAGATGTTTGCTGGGAGATCGAAGGGGCTTTATTCTTAGCAGGGGAAGAAATACTACTTTGACAAAAAATTGTATATATAGCAGTATTTTATATGTGCTATCAAGCACAAGGAAAACCAGCAGAAACAATAAAACATAATATCACTTGTCTCTTAAGACACTTAAGAAACAATTTTAATAAATATTCAATGTTTGCCCCCTCTGCTCCTCTTAAAGTCCACAACCTTGTGATGAGCTCAAATAAAAATGGAATCAAGCCAACAACTTTCTTAAATCTAGTGCTAACGCATTAGATTTGCAATACAACACAGCTACCTCTGAATTTTAAAATTTTTCTGCTTCTTAAACAAAAAAGACCCTTTCAGATCTGCTTTAGTGGCAATGGTAATTTATCTATGATGGTTTGTATTTTATTTATGTTTCATGCAGAGAACACAAATCAGTAGAATTTATAACCAAGATTATAAGCACACATCTGTGGGAAGACTTCATTGGTGATGCAGTACAGCCAAGAATTCAACTGTACTGAACATTGCCCTCTTGGGTTTACAAATACATACATAAAAAATGATCAGATTTGTATATGAAACCTGGTTGTACTAATGCATCTGATATATGTTTTACAATTTTTCACCCTACAAAGATGACTGACTTGAAGGTCAAAAATAATTTCCTCCCTCTCTTCCCCCTCCCTCTTCTACCCATCCCTATTTTCTCATTAAAGTATTATTGTCTCTAAACTGTAGGAAGAGGAGATGATTTGTTCTGTAGGCAGGGCACCTCCACGAAGGGGAGTGCAACACTACCTCATTGGGAAGCTGTGTGAGTGTGTAGCTTGGACAGTTTCACTTCATCCTCCTCAATGCCCTCCCCCAAAGAAAGCATGTGCTTTCTGCTGACTTCAGTGCTGACTGCTAGATCTAGAGTGTTAATTTACCCTTGGGACATATGAAGATTAGGACAAAGGTCATAAAACCAAACCTGATATAAAAAGAAAAGATCTAAAAGGTTTTTTGCAAGGCAGTAACTTCAGTCTCAAATTCTACATTATTATACAGCTTCACTAGTAAGCAGAAGAGATAACTGAAGACTTCCGTTTTGCTTTTAAGAATCTCAGAGGAATTCAGACAGGAATTGTTACAATTTTTATTTTGATTTAGCAGAATAAATGGTGTTAAACTACTTCAAAAGTAAGGGTTACTCCCCCCTCCTTCACCTCATTAAGCTACTATAACCCACATACTAGCAGCAGCTCAACTACATTGTTTGCAGGCTGCCATCATTTTTGTGTGTGTAAAATAAACCAGACTACACTGGCAGAAGGATATGAAACTACAAAAGGTGAGCAAATAACCCACTAACAAAGTGATGGGAAGACCATTATTTCTTCCTACTTCCTGAAGTTACTGCTACTCCCACCCACACTTAGTTCAGCTACAGAAAATGAACTTCACCTTGGATCAACAGAGCTACTCACAAAGGAAGCACAACTCCTATTAATAAATGTTTAGAGGACAATGGTCTTAAATTCTGTGGAAGTTAACTTCCTATAAAACTAACTTGGTATAAATTAACACCTTTCTAAGCCTGCCCAAGACTGAAGGCCAGTAATCACCTGAAAAAAACCAATACATTTAGACTCATACTTCAGTAAATTCCAGTTTGTGGGGGGAAAAAAAAAAAAAAAAAAAAATCAACCAAAATTCCTTCCCTGACATACAAGAATGTATGAAGATATTTTTAAGGTTGTTTTGTTCTGGTTTTTTTTCTGCAGATTGTTTCATAATCTTTTGATCAGTGAAGAGGAAATGAAGAGGGTAGAACTTACTGCTTTACTCTGATACTAAATACTCTGTTTCAGTAAGACAGGTCACTGCATTTTTCAAAGGTCAATATAGCAGAAAAAGTTAAAAAAAAAAGAACAAAGGAACAAAAACTCTGAAAAATGTAATGCAGTTCTATTTAAATAACTTTTGGTATAAATGTAACATTGTACTGTGGTATTTTAATATACTCATTATTAAGTTATTCCATATATTTTATAAGATTTGCAACAATTCTACAAATTGATTCCTCAGCATCTGATTTCATGTACAGTGTCTACTTCAAATACACCATGAATAGGAATAAACAAGAGTTCATCAGTCCTCTCTCAGAAAGAAATGTATTTCTTACAATACTGAATAAGAAAGCAGATTTGAACGTAAACTCATTGTACGAAACTCAGATACCAACTCCAAAAGCAGGACAGAAAGATGAGGAACTTTACTTTGACGGAACAAAAAAACTTGCCTCCAATGAATTTTTTTCATCCAGATAAGGATGGATGTGGACATTATAGGACACAGGAACAGGAAGGGCATAGCAATGTTTTAACTTACCCCACTTTTTCCAGTTAATGATTTCTGCTCACTGTGGGGTATAACTCATGCCCTCTAGTTTGCCTTTAAAAGAAGAAGTCCTTGAGACGCAGGCAGACAGGCTTCCACTCCCTCCATTTTGCTGTTCTGTTCATTGCATCTTTTTGTGTGCAAGAGAAAGTCCAGTCTCATACTGAATAAAGAAGTCTTTTTTTGACCCTGTACAGAAATCTGTTTTCTTGGAACACTCCTCTTTCTCTGACACTCAAGAAATCTGGTTTTGAAAATGACCATTTCAATCATCATAGCTTGTAATTACTTTCTTATGTGAAAACACTTACTGAGAACTTCAGCATCTTTTGCAGCTTGAAACTTTCTTTAATGTAAATCCCCTTTTTAACTTTCCTCTCTCCCAGCTACCTAAACACCACCACTGCCATCCTCACAAGAAAAAGGGGAAAGAAAATCCAGCTATTTAATTCATTTCCTGCATTGGCAGTAAACATGGTTAATATCTAAGGTATTCCAACATAACCTTAAGTCTCTGGTCAGAACTGGAGAAATGAGAAAATGAGTTTGTGGTAATCCACTAGGTGGGGCGTTTCCCAAGTTTATGCTGCTTCTACTCACCACACTGTTTAGGCTTAGGAAGAAAATTTCACTTTCTGGGAAAGGAGAGCAAGATGGTAAATGTAATAAATAAATTCTTAAGTATAACATATCTAATGCTCACTAGAAGGGACTTCTCTTACAATTAAGCTAAGGTGGGTTTTTTTAGTATGTTATAAGGAGGGTAACAAACACAAGGAAGGGCAGCAAACAAGTTATTCTGCAAGACAAACAAAAATTGATACTGTATTGGCAGTTAGGAATTTTCTTAAAGAATTTAGAAAGTTTTTTTCCCTGGTTTCTGAAAAACTCTACTTGTTTTACATCTAGCTAAGGAGATTACTTCTTGAATTATAGGAACTTTGATATATATGATAATAATATTAATAGCCAATTAAAAAGTATACATTTGAAGACAGATTCAAAAGAAAACAAAACAAAAACAAAACACAGCCCAAAACCACCTTTTCACAATTACTAAAGAGATTTATGTTAAAATAAACATAACTTGTTACAAAAAAATACACAGACCATGCTGGCAACACTTCATAAAAGTATCAGCTTTAAAGAGAATGGGAGAAAAGAGAGGAAAATCACGTTAGGAAACCAGCTCTCCAGAGTACATCTACCCTTAGCCCAAAGTCAGCAAATGTAACAAGAATCATAGGAAAAATCATAATTGTTTGCATCACTGAAAGGGTAATCATGGAAATAACAGGTCTTTTAAAAATCAAAATGGTAACATAAAAATGTTTGAGAAGAGTCACAAGTATGATTTGAGGTCCTGAAAGTCTCCCTTTCAGCAACAGGCTATAGAAGCTCATGAATTTCAGAGAAAAATTTGAAGGTTGTAATATTTGAAAAAAATAAAAATTGAAGTAGTGTCAAATCAAGATAAATTCTAATACTAGAGTGGTTTCTAGACAGAGGCATAACAAGACTCAAATGTAAAAAAAAAAAAGAAAAAAAAGAAAAAAAAAATTTCCAAAGTTGATGATACTACATATTTTAAAAATGTTCAGATTAAGTACTGGAAGAACCTACCAATGGACAAGACAGGTTCTGCCATCATATTAGAATTTTATATCGTGAGTGAAATATATTCAAAAAGGCTTCTGTCAGTTGCAATCAAAAGTTACTTGGCATGCTGCATGCCATTTTATGACCATTTAACACTATAAGAAGTTTTAAAATCTGTAAATCAAAAGATCAGCAGAGGAAGTAAAAGCTGCAAGCCTACAGAATATGACAGAGGCTCTGTTGTATGACTGCCTGACAGGGCTAAAGAACTAAGCTCCTATAGGAAACTCATACTTGCAGACATACGCCAAATAAAAAAAGCTGACAAAAGAGCTTTTGAATAGTGACTGTATAAGCATCTAGCACATTACAATTATGAATAATGACCATTTACATTTTGTATTGAGATTTCACTGAGTTCAGAAATGTAGGTCTTCAGCAAAACTGAAAGAAACCTAATAGACCTAGTACTTCCTGTAAAATATTTCTGACTGAATTATATGTTATGGGAATGGCTTAAGTCAATTCTTGGTTTTGACATTCTTAGCTGAACCTCATTTTATCTTTTTTTTTTTTTGAGATTGCTGCACATATATAGATGTTTCCACCCTTTCACAATTCAAAGCGTTTAAAGGATCAGTAAACAAAAGCTTCGGTGTTGTTATAAACCACAAAGTTTTATAAACAAATTAAAGCTAATGCTTGAAAAATTACTACTAGGAGAAAACACTTAATGGCTACCCATGTCTTTTTTCAAAGTTCTCACTGTAAAATGTGCTACTTCTATGCAACAGCAAGTGAGATAGGAACATTTTTCAGCAACAAAATGAAAGCAAAATAGGCCTATTATTTTAATACTTTTTTTCAATACAAAGGGACTAAATGATTTTCTGCATAACTGTAATTACTGGAAGGTGCTCTATTAAATATTAGCTTTTTATTAATTTGTCCCTTTGGATGCGTAGATAATTAGGAGAATGTGCCAGAAGTGCTAAACCACTGTAGACTATTCACAAAACATACTCTAGTTTGAATTGGTAGAAAATGCTGGAAAACCAGCAAGCTATACTTGCAATTTCTTGTAACTACAAGTTACTACTTAGCTTTGTCTGAAAAAAATAATCCCGAAAAGATTTATTAAAAAAATGGGCACAAAATGCAGCTACAGGTCAGATTTTCTCAATCTACTCACAGCTGAAATTTGCAGATATTTTAACTCTCAAATTGCCTTTTAATTTACCTAACAACTAAGTGAAAGCTTTAAAGTTTTAATATGTTCTTAGGTAAATATGATCAGCTAACATCATAAAAGAAGCAAGACTTCATAGAGACAATTTAAAAAGCAGTGCTGCAGCAACAGAAGGAGAAAAAACCCAAGTAAAATCCAAATGCTCTTGGAAAGAAAGCGCATATATCCCATATATGTCTGAATGTTGTCTTGTTTGTATGTTTTTCTGTGTTTTAGTTTCTTATGACCTCTATTTCTATCATTGTTTGATCTGAGGAACTCTGCCTAGAACATCACTCTAATCTCACTGCTTTGTGGTTGCGGGCTTCTTGTCTGTAATGGATCATGACAACTGTTTTATCTCCATCAATTTGTCTAATCTCTATCCACATGCAAACTTTTTGCATCTATATTTTGTGCACAAATTTCCACAGTTTACTGCATAACAAAGCAGAATGCCCTCTTGTTTGAGTCCACCCGTGTTCATCTCATTGTTGCCACCTACTTCTTTATTTATGAGGGCTAGCAAATACTCAGTCTATGGCTGCTGATTTCTAGCATAACTTCTCCCTCAGGGCATGCTCTTCCCGGCTAAAGAATATTACTCTAGGTAATTACTTCTTTTATGAATGCTGTTTCACCATCTGGTCCTGGAAGTGTATTTTACTGCTAATTTCATCAACTTGGTCACTACTCTATTCTGACAATTTTATTTGAGCCAATTTTTTAATTATTATTCCCCATAAAGAAAAGTTGCAATGCAAGAACCTCCTGAAGGGCTTACAAGACAAAAAAGGGTTAAAAAAAAAAAAAAAGAGCCAGGAATGTGTACTTACAGTCCAGAAAACTAACCATATCCTGAGCTATATGGAAAAGAAGCAACAACAGCAGGTCAAGAGAGGTGTTTCTCTCTCTCTGTTCTGCTCTTGTGCGACTCCGCCTGGAGTACTGGAATCCACAACATAAGGATGTGGAGGTGTTGGAGCAAGTCCAGCGGAAGGCCTCAAAGACAGAAGGGCTGGAGCTCCTCTCCTGTAAGACAGGCTGAGAGTTGGGGTTGTTCAGCTTGGAGAAGAGAAGGCTCCAGGGAGACTTTATAGCAACTTTCTAGTATCTGAAGGAGGCCTACAGGAAAGCTGGGGAGGGCCTTTTTTGTAAGGGCATGTAGTGAGAGGACAACAGGTAATGGTTTCAGACTGGAAGAGGATAGATTTAGGTTAGCCATTAGGAAGAAATTCTTTACTCTGAGGGTGGTGAGACACTGGAACAGGTTGCCCAGAGAAGCTTTGGATGCCCCATCTGTAGCAGTGTTCAAGGCCAGGTTGGATGGGACTTGGAGCAACCTGGTCTAGCGGGAAGTGTCCCTGCCTGTGGCAGATGGGGTTGCAACTAGATGATCTTTAAGGCCTCTTCCAAGCCAAAGCATTCTATGATTTCTGTGTTTATACTTATTTGGAAAAAATATTGCTAGTTTTCCAGACTTGTGTAAGTGTTTTGCATACTTTTTTACTTATTCCTAATCACCTCCTTAGGCTGTTGTATAAAAAAATTTATCTTCAGGGTTGTGTTTTTTTTTTTTGACAGAAGGTACATATTTGTTTAAAAAACCCAAACAACAGGCTTACAGCAGTCTCCATGCTACCTGCAAACACTTGAACAGCCACAAGTTTTGTCGGTCTGTGAAAAGTTGTGCTTCAGATTTAGAGGCAAAACTGTAAAAATACCAGCAATACGATCAAAAAGCCAGCTGGAAAAGACCAATATGACAACTTTGCAAGTGCAATTTCAGAACTAAGCAACACACTGTAGGTTTTTGAGGTAATCAAATTACAAACTTCAACATATTCTATACATTAAAAAGAAAAAAGACTACCGTAAAAAAACCCCACTGGCCTCATATTCTTCCTTTGATCAGCACTTTGTGTAACGAAAGAAAAGGGGGATATTTGCGCAGTACTAAGTTCCTGAATGGAACCTCAATTGGACCGATGATGCAAAAGCAAGATCAGGAGGATTCCATTTCCTCTTCTATAGCACAGTAGAGGCATAAGTAACCAAATAGAAGTAAATTATTTTTATCACTGAAGGAAAAAACAGCTTTAAATAACATTCAGAAGACAGAATGGTTTAGACTACAGAGGATATAAGTTACCATTTGCTGATGACAAGCTTTGCTGCTGTTAGATAGCATTAGTCTCAAGAGGAGACTACATGAAATTAAGGGAAACAGAGCTGAAGAAAAAAGGCACTAGGTGTTTCAAAAGACTTATTTTCCCACATCAGAAAAAAACAAACCCAAAAATCCCTCTAGGAGAACATGTAAGAAGTTTTCTTTCTTCCTCCTGCACTGAGAGCTAAAGAAAGAACAGAAGAGTAGAGACAGTCTAACAGCATTCAAAGCTTCTGCTTTAAGAGATCAGAGAAGTGGCAAAGGCAAGACTTCCTTTATACCTTCTGCAGTTTTGATTTGGGAAAAAGATGAATGCTTTAATATTTAGAGAAAGACCAACAGCTGAGACCTAGCTCAGTAATGATCAACTATTGAGAAATAGTGCAGCACCAAACTGTCAGCTCAGTTTTCTTCAGTAGGACTAACACACACATATATATACATACACACATGCCCTGAACCTTTATCTTCTTTATCTGTTCTCTAAAACAGCAGGTTTCATTTGACATGTCAACCCATGCATTTATATGCATATAAAGGATTAGTATGTATATGGTATATATCAAAATGACTGCTTTGTCACATTTAATCAGAATAAGACATGAATCTTAACTATTCAGTTTTCAAAAAAGTAATACATTTTAGCTTGTCTAGTTATGCCACTTTGCGTAGAATTGTTTATTTTTAAGGTTGTTGGACTTTATTTTATAATATAAATTAACTATAACCCACTGACAGCTGCAAGTCAACAACTACAACATTCTAGCAATGACAGGCAGTGTTCAGCCTTCCTTGGTTCTGATTTTCTCCCAGGTGAGAGATCAGCATATCCCATGATAGCAAAAAGCAGGAACAAGTTCTAGATAATAAAACAAAGAAGTGTGAACTTCACTTTCTTCCCATTCTCTATCCTAAATTTTCCACTTCTCTTCAAAGCAGAATTCAGTTCTGTATCGTTTTTTCAGTTCTTTCATTTTTGAGGTTTTAATCCTGCTGCTTTCTGAGGTTTCTGAAACTGCATTTTATCACCTCTAAGTAAGCCAGTAAGTCACTGAAGCATTATCCAGTCTGCTTTTGATTAAAAAAATAAATAGGCAAACAAGATTGAAAATTCACTGATTACTGTCACAAAGATTCACTAGAACAAGCAGAATTGAATAGCCACATTATTAAAAGATTATAAATACAAGTTCACACATGGCAGACATCGGTCCTTCATCCCACTGAAAGCTCATATCTTAGAAATGTGGAGTTCTACATCAATGAACCTCTGTGTCAGAGTCAATGGCAGTTTTGTGATGTAGACAAATCGCTATTTGAAACTGGTTTGAGACGGCCAATGCTTTTAACCTGAGGCAAACTTGAATTGTAGTGTTAGAAATAAGGCTATTAAAGAACTCACTAACATTTAACTATTCCTGTTGGTCCTCTCATCAGCCAGATTTCACAAGTCTAGCACTGTACTGCCCAGGGCAAGAAAGTGAAATAGGAACTATTTTCATTAGGAAAAGGTTAAAACTCTTCGTATTTAGAGAAGGGAATCAAGACTCAGTATTAAGTTTATACTGAAGATGAATTGTTTGACAATCCCAGTATACAGTCAAATAAGCAAATTTTTAGTTTGTATTTTTGCATCTCACGTCTCTATGTTTATCTAGAACACAAAAATTCACATTCTATACTGCTCTCTACTGTAACATTCTAGCAAAACATTATAAAAATAGACTAGTCTTTATACTCAAGCTGTTTCTAGCTGAGTTCTAGCTCAAGATTCAGTAAGAACAAAAAAGAGTGGTCAGTACTTATAGCAAGTACAGACATGCCTTCCAGATTAGAGAAGCAGAAAGTGACATCTTTCCATCAATGCAGGCAAGTAACAGCTTCAGTCAACAGAAAGGACAATAGGCTGACCATGAGCCAACAATGTGCCCTTGCAGCCAAGGGGTGCATTAAGAAGACTAAAGTCAGTAGGTCAATGGAGGTTCTCTTCCCTCTCTATTCTGCCCTAGTGAGGTCACATCTGGAGTACTGCATTCAATTCTGGGCTCCCCAGTTCATAAAGGATAAGGAACTACTGGAAGGAGTCCAGAGAAGGGCCACAAAGATGATTAGAGGAATGGAGCATCTTCCCTAAGAGGAAAGGCTGAGGGAGCTGGATCTGTTCAGCCTGGAGAAGAGGAGCCAGCAGGAGGGGTCTCATTAATGCTTTTAAGTATCTAAAGGGCAGGTGCCAGGAGGATGGGACTGGTCTCTTTTCTGACATGCCCAATGAGAGGACAAGGGGCAACGAGCACAAGCTGAAGCATAGGAAGTTCAAGTTAAACATAAGGAAAAACTTATTGACTGTGAGAGTAACAGAGCACTGGAACAGGCTGCCCAGAGTGGTTGTGGAGTCTCCTCTGGAGACATACAAAACCCATCTGGACACGTTCCTGTGTGATGTACTGTAGGTGATCCTCCTTTAGCAGGAAGGTTGGACTAGATGATCTTCAGAGGTCCCTTCCAACCCCAATGACTGTGAAAGCTATTAGTGAACACAGCCACATCACATAACATATGTGTTAAAAGTGAACATAATAATAAGTGTACTGTATAAAAATTCACCTTTTCTTTGGAGTTACAGTATGGATCAAAACTCTAAAGTTTCTCTCCTGTTTCCCTCTCTCTGCAGCACCAATCCTTAACAATGCAGTTACTAGAGCATAAAGGTAAAATAAGTCTGTAAAGAGATTGCAAAGTTACAGGAAAACAAAATACAAAAAGACACCCAGGAGATTCTCTATTTTAGTCCAACGCTATCCTAGATACCAACAGTACCTGCTTGGCTTGCACTCTGACAGTGCTTACATCACCAAGAGGAGGACGTAACAGAACTACCCTGTTAAATGCTTCCCCAACCACCTAGCAACACAGTAATTTCAAGGTATCTTGAGACCCTCAAACTGCAGTCCTTCCTCCAACCCCACAAACTGGAACTGCGGCAGCACTAAAGAAATCACCATTTGGAAAGCTCAGCCACACTTCACTGTTGCTACCAAAAGCCCTTTTGACAGATATTTCCTTCTTAACATCTTTCTCTCCGAATCATCTATTCTAATACCTGACACTGAAGCTGACAATCACTCAAGTGCTAGTTTTTACCTTCGTACTCTCAACAGTAACTGAAGTTGGTGTTATTATTCCTATTTACAAATGAAGATCAGGTCAGGAAGCATGGCACAAGTTTAAAACAAATCACATTAAATCAATTACTTTTCACATTGTCATTTGGATGGAGTTTTTTATCTCTTGCTATTTGAAATTCCAACTAGAAACTGAAATTTTTAATAGTGTTGTTTCAGACACCAAGACAGAAATGCATTTCAATTTGTTTCCTGTGTCTATTATGCTTGTGAGTGCCAGCTAAGTTTAGTAACTAATTAGACTGGAGTCACAATTCCATTAGAGGTCTGGATCAGTAATTCACTGTGCCAGAAACAAAACATCTCTTGTTGAAGTAATTGTAGCTTTATTCAAAGGATTTTTTAAAAAAGAGTTTAAAGAGGAAGAAGTCATCCAGGAGCTAGACAAACCTCATTGTGTGCTTCCATTTTAGAAGCCACAAAGTCAGTCACATTCAAGCAAAACCTCTGCCTCACAGAAGTATCTTAAATCAGCTGAGCTCTGACACTGAAGTATCAGCTATCAAAGATCATCCTGAACATAATTAGTAGTTCTAATACTATTTTTAAAATTTATATTGAAATTGGATAGCTTCAATACAACACTACTTTCCATTGTTCTCAACGAAGCATACTAAGCAGCTGCAAAAACACTCCTTCAACAAAGAACAACTAAGGTCATTACCAAGGAAGGAACAAGTAGTAACATGAAATTTGACACTCCTGTAAAAAGAGCAGCTTACTGGTATAGTACAAAAAAAATTTTTGAATACTGAGAAAGCACAAAGGCTCAGAGTTTCCTCAGAGAGACACTTACAAACAAGTGCTATTCTATCGTTGCATAGTAGGAGGTTACAAACAGGGGTGAGGAAATAGACGAACATATCAATACCTTGAATATAAGAGGAAAAGCTGAAGCATTAGCTCCAAGAAGAAAACAGCTAGCTTGAAAATATTACAATACTATAAAAACCTTGTAACAAGTGTATAAAGATTAACTCACTGTAGGTCTTAGAAACCACAAAAGCAAGCAGAGGTCAGGATGGGATCTCCAGTAGAATCTGATCTGGAACTAAAGTACTTAAAATTCAACCAAACTACAAGCAGTAGGAGGCAAAGCTTTCAAAGTTCCATGAATACTCAGAATCCCATAGCTGTCTGAGAAAATCCACACCAATCCAAATATACCTCTACCTCAATGAAGGGGAAAGCCCTAGCTTTCCAGTCTTGTGTGCTGCCCTTAGGATGGTGAATGAGAAACTGCTGATGGAACAGGACACTGTTGCAGCACAGCTCTCCCTGCTTTGCAAGACTCACCAACTTGCTAGATAAAAAAATAGGAACAATTGACACAAATCAGTGCACCCAGCCCTTTCTCCACAACAGAGAAGGTAGAAGGTGTCAACTTCCTTCCACACAAATGTGTACCTTCATGTATCTTTGCTAACATTTGCAAAAAAGTAAAAGGGTCAATGTTCAGAGCAACTTCTGACTCAAGCAGCTTGCACTAACTGCACAATGGTTCCTTGTGCTGTGCTTGGTATTGGGATTCACTGGGGCTTTACAGGCTTGTAAGTACTGACAAAAGGGAAAAGTTAAATAATAAACCTTTACACTGACAAATGGTACCCAAGGGAGACACAATCCTCTTGTCTGTCAGAATTAAAATTTCAGGTTACTTAGCATTCCCACTCATTTCCCAAAACCCCATTTCCACTTTGTCCCATCCCCTTGGTCTCTGAACTTCCTTCAGTGAGGTCTGACCCTCAGGTCTTTACTATATACACATAAGAGTTCAGTAGCTCCTAGAGGAGGAGAAGGGGTCTGGGAGAAATGCAAGTTTGCCAGAGGAGCAGATAATCAAATCTGTGTTTCTGTGCCAAGTCTTGGAGCTTGTTAAAGGACTAGGGATGGAAATAATATTTAAGTAAAATCCTAAGTCCAGCTTCAGAAGTACAACAAAAAGAAACAAAACAGCCACTTTTGAGTGACTTTGGGACTTGCTTTCCTCAACCACATCTGAATATAAGGATAACTAGAGTTGCCCAGTTTAGAGGCAGTATTGGTCACCTCCTAACCATCCCCCACCATCCCCCACACGCATTGGCCCCCAAGACAGCCTGGGGACAAAGGAGAAGAGCAAGCACAAAGTCATTAGAGTTCAACTGGCCTATATAACTACACTATCAAAGGATAACAACTGGGAAAAACATTGCATCTCTAACTTTCAAAGGCTCTACTACTTCATACTTTAATACTTCTCTTCCTGCCTTAACATTCTCATCTTATTTGTAGTACTACACACTTTCAGGGTTCACTTATCCTTCCCCCTGTGCCTCCACCAAGGAAATACAGAGCACTATAAACATGACTCTAAAGGCTATAATTATGAAAAGTAAAGGGTATTTCTATTGAACTATAAAAACCCAATATTTTTTATACCTTGAAAAGAACACATTGCTAATTAAAGCATTTAAATTATCTAAGAATACATGACAAAAAATACTGTATTAAAAAAAGGACATTAAGCAAGCAAGCACTCCTGCAGCATGCAATGAAATGGTTGACTTGGGAGGCTAATGAATTAGTATAAACAATTTAAATCTAATTTAATTTAACAATGTAGAGCATTTGTGCATTGCAAAGCAACAGATAGTAATTTGTTTCTTCACTAAATCAAAGATAAAATTGCTGATTACCCTTCCATGAATTATTTTATTGAAGAGGATGGCAAACAAATTTTATATTTAGTCATAAAAGTTCATGGCTAGTCCCCAAACAAGCAAATGTAACTACTGAAGGATACCAGTGCACATAATACAGTCCAGCTGTGGTTCAGGGCTACACATCATTCAGCCAAAGTAGATTCTCACATTTTAAAAGTTAGTGAATAAATGTTTATCCAGAAAAACTAATATAGCATTTTTAACTATACTTTTTATTTCCACAAAACATATCTGAACAGCACAAATTAATAGTAATAGTCTTTAAATGTATCAAAATTCTATGTTGAGAATGATGAGCATTTGGTACTACCAGAAGTACTAAAATGATTAATGCACCTCTATCTTACAGATAAACTTACAAACTTACCTCGAAAGTGTTACCAGTGATATCAAATTCTGGTGGAACAAAGGCACCCTCTGGATCATCTTTGAAAGCAAAAGCAAAGATGTTGGATGATAAATCAGTACTCTTGCTTGTTTCAAAAACAAACCAATGTTAAGATACAAATTTCACAATACATTCACTGATACCAAATGAACTACATATCTAGCAGTATTTTGGTTCTCCAACATCTGTTGTACAAAGAACTTACTATCCCCATTTCTAGTATTGTAAGCAAAATGAAGTGTTATTTTCAAGTTTTCTGCAAGGAGATAATAGTTTCCTAGTAGGAAGCAAAGCAGACAAAACACCACCAAAGAAATACATTCACCATGCCTGACGACACTCCCCACCCATGTGCTGCTTAGCAGAGAACTGAGTTACTGCAGCAGCCAGTTCTAAGTGACGAGATGGAAGGAAGAAAGGACCACCTTGAGAGACCAATGTTGCTGCTGCATGCAAGCATGCACATGGTATCACATGAACCCAGGGGATTAAAAAAAGCCCCCAATTGAAATCTACTCTTTCTGTACACACTCAGTGCACCTACTTCATCTTTCTGTGAAGCCAAAGAATGACTGAGACAATTTGCAAGCAAAGATTAAGTTTCTCTTCTCAACAGGGAGGAAAAAAAAAAATGCTCACAGGCATAGCATATTCAGAGCTTCAGCTCTAATAAATTCTTGTGCCTGTATTTTAGAAGTGAAATGCAAAGCTCCTTTCTTGTGAAGATAGAAAACCGTATGGTAGAAAGGGCTAGAGAGGACTTGCATAATTATGTATTTCAGCTGCTCAGCACAGCTGATTATCCAGATGCCACTAACTGATTCACAGTTCTTTATCACGTTCCCAAGTCTACTTTCCCACTGAAAAAGAGGGGTATGCAACTAATTCTGCATTCCCCTACATCGTATTTTTTCCTGTTATCTGGGGGGAAAGACAAGGAAGGGAACTAATGGACAAAAAATGTTTCGTCTTCCTTCCTCCCCTCACACCCAGACTACTGCTCCTTCTTTTCATCTCCCCACTACCTTTTCCTTTTCTTTGGATAGAACACTTTAAAGGCTGTACAAACATATTTTTTATCACTGGTAAAGCTCACTATATTCTTTTACTATAATGTTTAAAATGGAAATTTGTCTGATTTGAAGAGACACAAAGATGTAAGAGCCCTTGGCAGATCATCCTATTGAATGTTTGTCACTTTAGCACCACAGAACCTGCAGGAAGCAGAGCTCACTGCTAAAGTGGAAGCGACAGGCTGTTCATTTTCTTTCCCTGGCAAGCAAATCCAAAGGTTGTAATTTTCTTCTGGAAGAATAAATCCATAGGCATCAAATATAGGGAAGAAAAAAGGACAGCCTCCTCAAGTGCCTATCTAACAAGCTCTATTTTAACCAAAATGTAAGATCTGAGGGAAAGGGGAAGAAAAAGAGCCAACAACATAGTGGAAGGTGTGTGGAAGAAATAGAACTTTTTGCATTCCTAGGAGAAACACTACTTACTTTAAAGAGAACTAATGAAAAGCCTCTTCCTCAGAGATTAAAGTGACTTCAGGAAACAAAATGCTTTGCACAGGAGTTTGTTATGCCACATTTTAAGCCCTTGAATATGGCAAATTCCTGGATCAATTTTTTGCCAGCTGTTCAATTACAATAAAAAAATTAAGAAAATACTGAATTTTTTCTTTCCCAACTGCAAGCAAAGATGTTATTTGTGGGGCATTTTTCATCCACTAGATTTATTATCTTCAACATGTCTTTCATAGAACCTTAAGAATACAAAGCCCTTTTAAAAATTATGAATATATATTTTCATCTTAATTACATTTTATGTTACCTGCTTATTTGAATCTTTAATTCTAAAGAAGGTAACAAATGCTCATTTGTTGCAAAGTTACCTTACCCCATTTTTTTCTAAATACTGTGAAGTAGATTTCAACTAAAAGAATAAACACTTACTTACTCTAATTTTAAGATCAAGTTGGTTACAGAAAATGTTACAAAATTCTGAATAGTAAGAACTAGAATAGACTAGAACAGTTCTTTCAGTTACAACTTGACATAGTTTTAAAAGGACTACAGAATAAAAGCTGGTTTGTTTTTTTGTTTTGTTTTGTAACATCCCTAACAGGGACTAAGATACTTGAGGTGAGTCTTGCAAACACGAACAGAAACTATAACATGCTTTTCTGTCTATGCTGAAATCAGAAGTAATTTTTCATTACTTTAATCTTATATGCTACTATATACTGTTTTTTAGCATATAAAAATCAGTCACCACAGTTGCTGAGTCTAAAAATAATGACTTTAAAAGAAAAATAATCCTTTCTTCAAGAGAGACCTTTCCTTTCTAACAGTAATTATGCACTAGAATTGCCTCATTCTCTACAGCCACGATCATCAAGAACCATCGAATGTCAGATTTCTCTAGGAATAGAGCATATCCATGAAATGAGAACTGGAAGAGATCAAGAATGTGCTTTACGACAGTGCACACAGATACACATAACCCACCCACTTATACTCACCCATTCCTAAACAATGTTTTGTTTTCTCTTTATTTTAATCACAAGTCTTAAGAATAGAATACATGCCACTACGAGTTTCCATAGTTCTAAAACAAATGGCCTGGAAACATAAATACTTACCACTGAGCTGTTCCATGAAGCATACATTGCCATTGGTGTTAAAAGCCAAAGTGTCAGGAGTGATGCAGAGTGTCTGGAAGATTGCAGAATGGGCAATGCTCTTCAGAGAATGGCAGCACTCCAGGCAAATTGCCCAAATATCTTGCTCAGTAAGACAACTATCCCGCAGTGACAAAATATCAGCAAGGGACACATTCTCCTGCCAAGATACGAATTCACAAATTACTCTGGATTTCACAACACTACTATGTGCATTATAGATGACATTTGACACAACTGGCAACATGAAATGTTTCCAGCAAGTTCTCAGACCTTCTAGGACACTGATTAACACCCCAAGAAACATCAAGTGCAGGGCTTTGCCTTAACACAGAGAGTCTCTTCAGAAGCAAAGGTATCACAGGATGCTAACATCAAAAAAAGGCCTACTATGAGAGCTAGCTAAGTTACATAAACATTGCATCAAAGTTAGGGAAACAGACTGTTTGGAGGTAAAAGCAGAGAGACCAAGTGAAAACGTTTTGCTTAACCCATGTCTCCCTTAAGCTCTGCTAGGTGCCTTCGGATAAGCTACTTAAAAATTCTCTTCACAGCAGCTTTCCCTACCATCTGTGATCTGGGAAAAAGAACCCTCTATATTAGCCCGTCTTATGAACAATGCTGTTGTGAAGTTTAGTGGTGGAGACCACTTAATAAACACTCAAAAGCGAAAGAAGCCATAGGAAAAGTGTTCTTATGCTTTGACGTAAAGCCAAGAAAAGTGAGTTCTGTGACCAAAGTAAGGAACCAGTAACTAAATTTAACTCTCCTAGGATCAGCTAGGTGACATGATGGCATTTGCCAAAACCACACAAAAAAATGTTTTGCTAATCAAGATGCAAAATTTTGAGTTGCATCTCTGTATGTGGACAAGAAAAGCTCAATTTAGAGATTATCTGAAATAAATAAAATCTGCAACCTTTAAAACCGCCTCAATATAAAATTCCAGTCACAATCACAACCTGATAGAATTACTTTTGAGTCAAGTTTTGAGGCTGAGCTCTACAGCAAATATTATAAGTAGAGATATCAAGTTTAATACTACAAAACCATCTTTCTCTCGTGGTTATTGGGGAGTAAATGAAGTATCTTTCCTAGTGATATGGAAAGTTAGGTAGTACAGAAAGAAAAACAAAGGAAAAAGAAAAAAACCAAAATATGACAAAACAAGCCTATGAACGTTCAATGGCTTCCATCAGAAATGGATGGCTAAGCAAAGAAAAAAAAAAACAAGCAAAGCACCACAACCATACAGCAAGCCTTCCTCTTTCCAATGCTCTATGACATTAAGTTGTTTACTTCACAGAAACCATTTATTTCACAAATGACCACATCACCTTGACCTTAGTTATTAAAGCAAGACTTTTGTAGAGAACCAAGCATCGCAAACACGGAGACATGCATTTGATTAGTTTGCATCTGCAAAGCAATACAGAAATAAAGTTCTCATTGTGGGGGGAAAAAAAAAAAAAAAATCCTTCTAAGACTCTTACACAGGAGTTTCTGGCAAACTGAAACTTCCATCAAGCCACAGCTTCAGCATTTAGGACCACTGAAAGCTGGTTCACTTGAAGTACAGGAAAACTAGTAGGTCTTACATAACAGAGATGCTGATGTCAGTTCCCTTGTCTCATTATCAGCAAAAATCACTGCTGGAAAGAGTCCAGCGCAGAGCTACTAAGATGATTAAGGGAGTGGAACATCTCCCTTATGAGGAAAGGTTGAGGGAACTGGGTCTCTTTAGCTTGGAGAAGAGGAGGCTGAGGGGTGACCTCATCAATGTTTACAAATGTATAAGGGGTGAGTGTCAGGGAGATGGAGTTAGGCTCTTCTCAGTGATGACCAGTGATAGGACAAGGGGTAATGGGTGGAAATTGGAGCATAGGAGGTTCAAGGTGAATATCCGAAAAAAATTTTTTACTGTAAGAGTGACAGAGCACTGGAACAGGCTGCCCAGGGAGGTTGTGGAGTCTCCTTCACTGGAGACATTCAAAACCCACCTGGATGTGTTCCTATGTGATGTACTCTAGGTGACCCTGCTCTGGCAGGGGGGGTTGGACTAGATGATCTTTCGAGGTCCCTTCCAACCCCTAGGATTCTATGATTCTATGAAAAATACACTTACAAAAGCAATTACTGATCAATAACTATGGAAAGTGAGCTGGTCCGACAGCCATACTTAAATTATTCACTTTAGACCTCAATTCACCATTATACCTTCTTCAGAGAGTATAAACCAGCTCAGAACCACATATAATCAAGTAGAGGAGGAGCAAGTAAGATGATTTGCCACACACAGCTTCTTAAAACATTTGAAATTAAATATTATGGAGTGCAAGACAAAGAAAGTCCTAGTAAAGAATCTGAAATAAACCCTCAGTATTTCCTACTTATCAGCACCAGTAGCTTCTTGCTTCACATACTGGCTTTTGTAAATCACATGCATCAGCCAATAATCTCATTCCTTAAACTATGTGAAGTGATGAGAAGCACAGGCTCCACTAAATGACTAAGCAGCTGGGAGTTAGGTTCATCAGCATTCACAGCTCTCTGGCACCTCAGTCTTTTTCCCAAGCTAATTCACACAAACTTCAAAACAATCTATTCCAGAATCACGGAAAATGTGGCAAACACCATTCATTAAATTCACTGCATTTGAAGGAAAACACTTGGTTGCCTGGGTAAGCTCACTAAGTACCCTTCAAAGCAACCCTTTTTAAATAACTTCTTTAATCACTAGGTGATAGGTCGTGCTTATTCTCTCAAGAAGAATATTGAAAATATTCCTGTGCCTGGAAAAAATAAATAGGAGGGACTAGTAGGAATCCACAATTAAAGCAAATATTGAGCAGGTGAGAAAAATGGGATCTTCCTCACACAGAAGAGTTGACCCTCAGCCTTCTCCCATCCTGAAGAAAAACCAATTTAAGCTAACGTGTAAAATGGAGGCCAGTACCAACTTCCTTCTCTATTTTGCATAGGCCAGTCTGAGAGGACTTACTACGCTGAATGCTACAGGTGGTGTGAGGAAAAGCCAAACTGCTGAGCCATCAGATGGCTTATGAAAGCTAAAAACAACTTCTCAAACACACTTCTAAATCCTGATTCAACCTGGATTCTTGACATAGCAAATAAGAAGGCTTGCAAGATCTGGTTTGGGGAACAAGTGACTCTTTACTTGAAGAAAAAACCCAAACATTTTGCCCAGACATTGTCTAGGGGATAAGGAACATCCTTCACGTGGAAGGATGCAAAGAAAGATACGCAAGAGCAATAAAAAGCAAGTGCAAAAACAAGTACAAATCCAGCCAAATATGACAACAGAACCAAGGCTTAGCTACAGGTTTTTTGGTGTAACAACTGAACAAACAGATTTAAAAGTTTGTTGGTTTGTGTTTCTTTTTTGTTATTTTCCAGTTACAAGGCCATTTAACACAGAGCATTAAGAAATGGCTGCAGAAAAATGTGTTTGATGGAAAACATATTTCCCAGGTAAAACTGTCTGGTGCGACAAGGACCTGTACTTCCTGACTGCAGCATTAAACCACAGCTGTGACAGGAGGTACCAGACACCCCATACTTGAGGACCGTGACTTTGCTGTTGTGTGGAGAAGATACACGGGGACAGAGTAAGCCAAACTTGGCAGCTCGGATCACCGGCCAAGAGAAAGCGAGGAACCGGCGGTGAACACACAGAACGCGAACGCTTATGTTGACGCGGCGTGGCCGCTCCCGCCGGGGCGGTGCAGCCCCCGGGCTCCGGTACCTCGGGGCCCTCGCAGCGCGGCAGCAAGAGGCGGCGGGCAGGGGCGGGCGCGGGCCGCCTGTGAGGCCGCCTCCCTGCAGGTGAGCGCAAGGGCGGCGGCGGCTCCATCCCCGCACTCACCTCATCCTCCAGCAGCATCGGCAGAGGCTCGAAGTCGTAACAGTTCACCTCCTCCTCCTCCTCATAAAACACGTCCTCTGGAGCACCCACTGCATCCATTCCGCCCGGCGAGGGAGCAGAGGCTTCACCTCCGCAGCCTCCCTACGCGCCCCGAGCACGGCCCTCCGCCCCCGCCGCGGCTCATACCCCTACCAGTCCGCTGGCTGCCCCCGGCCGCGACCCTCACGGCACCGGGCCTGCACACCCGCCCCGCTTTAACCCCCTCCCCTCCGGCGGGGCCGCCGCGGGGCGCCCTCTGCCCCTCCCCGCCGCCCGCTCAAGCCCTGGGCTGGGGCAGCGCTGCCATGGCAACGCGGCCCGCCGCCGACTCGCCCGAGCGGCGCGGCCTCACTGCGGCGGCGCCCGCCCTCCTGCGGCGGCGCTCGCCTTCGCCTCGCCCCCCGCTCCGCTGCGGCCCGGGGCGGCCCGCAGAGTCACCCGGGGCTGATCGCGAGTTGTGACGTGTGCCCCGCGTCCCCGCTTCCCCGTGAACTCCCGGCAAGAGGGAGGTGGCGGGGCAGTGGGCCCTGAGGGGCGCGGCCGCCGCAGTGCCAGCTGCAGCCGCCGGGGCCCCGCGGGCGCCGGGGCTCGTCCCCGGCTGGGCTGCGCTCACGGGGCGAACGGAGGCTGCGGGAGGGAGGGCTGGTGCCGGGCGAGAGGCCGCGGCGGCGTTGCCTGGCGCCCGAGGTGCTGGCAGTGGGTTTGGCCCGAGAGCTGCTCCCGCTGCGGAGCCCTTTCCTTCGGTGAGGGACACCTCGGGAGGGCTTAAACCCCTACCCTGCCTGCTGCAGTGCCCCGACCTTGTTTTATTGTTACCGACTCTCCAAATCACTGGATTTACTGGAAAACCCCGGCGTTTAAACGTAAGCAGGTGACCAAATGTTGCATGATCATGGCCATAACTCCTAATGCAGTTTAAACCGTAACAAGCAGAAACAAACCCAAGATTATCGACTGTCTTTTCGTTAGCCCTAGACCACTTCTGCTATCCACAGGGGTTAGAGTCTCTGAAATAATTACATTAAGACTCCCTTTGAAATTGAAGGTTCAAGATCAAGGATTCATTTAAAAGTACCACCTGCATATACACATGGTTGGTTAAAGCAAACCCCAATGGAAACCGTAAACTTGTGTAAACGGGATGTTGATGTTCCCCTTTCTGCCTGGGGAGGGGAATGGCCATTCGGCCGTGCACAGGTAACAGCGTGTGCTGCAGGAACCCTGGGCGGGTGTCTCTGGATTGAGCTGCTGCATGCTTGTGCAGCCACGTCGGAGTCTTACATCTCCCTTGTAACCAGTGTGGTGAATGGAGATAATAGATTGCTTTTCTCTGTAATTAAATTTTGCAACTACAGGTACTTGGAAAACAGTAATGCCATTTTCATTATTCTTCTTTCCTGTATTCCTATAACTGTGTCAAAATGGAGTATGTTAATGAATTAATCTATGCACAGTAGTACATCAAGCAAAGCAAGAGGTTTATATTCTATTTTGTATGTAGTACTCTGGGAAAGATTAATACTCTATTAAAAAATACATTAACAAACACCGGGAAGCAAACAAAGATACTTTGATTAACTGCCCCATAAAAGTCTTTCTGCAGCAGTCATAAGATTTCTCCCAATTAAAGGTTACTAGGGTACATTCCACAGCTAGAGCATGCTACTGAGAAAAAGACAAACCCAGGCAGATTGAAATATTTTGTTTATATGCTGTCTGCTTACTAATATGTTTGAACTAAATTGATGTGAATAAAATATTTTTCATTATTACTCAGGCTTTTAATTGTGAACAAACATTAAAGAATAGAAAAAAGTGAGTGCCTGGTGCTTCTGGATATAAAGCCCAATGTGACTCTAGTAACAGCACTATTTAACTTATAAAATGTTTCTTATAATGTATTTTATCAGCATATTTGGCAAAATGTTTTCCTCACACAGCATGATCTACCCAAGAAGAATCCTAAATTCTGGACCCTCTTGTGCTGCATTGTACAGAAAAGAAAAGAGAAAAATTTATTTGGAGTTTAAACTCAGTCCAAGATCTACACTCATCCATAAATATGTCTTAGATAGATACTCCATTGCAATCACTACTTTAGCATCATAAACATTTATGTAAAATTATAGGTTAAATCAAACCTATGGGTGTTGCATGGAAATTCACATGCTAGTTTTGAAAGCCCTAATATTTCATGTTGCATGAGACAAATTCAAGCAACTAGTAATTGAGTGATAGGGCATATCCCTGTAAAGTTAACAGACTGGTTCAGACACCTACCTTCCACTATTTGGACCTTGAATCTAGGCTTGGATGGATTTTGCTAGAGGAACTGACTGTATCCAAGTGATTTGAGATGCTTGAGATATCTCTCTTGGTTGCTCTGGTTAACTCACTTGCACTACTGAATAACTATTTATAGTAAGTGGACTATGTGAAATAAACTTAGAGGGAGCAAAAGAAACTGCATTCCAGGTTATAAAATTCAGCAGCACAGGATTCCTCTGTAAACAAAAACTTTTAGAGGACTTCACCTCATCACAAATGCTTTGATGGGCAGGACAGAACAGTCACTTGGAACTGTTATGGTTTGGTAGGGCTTTTTTCCAGAGAAATTGCTCTAAGTCTCTGCTCCGTAGTTCTGTTGTATTGTTTTCCTTGTTGGTCTCATGGTTGCAATAACTGTCAAAAAAGGCATTGTAATTAATTTGATATAGTCATATAACAATTCTCACACTGGATTATTAGTTTTTATTAACATCTGCAATTAATCATGGCCTGTGGGAATTGCTGGAGGACATGCAACACTACACAATTCAGCATTAGAAAAAGCCCCACCATTATAGATGAAGTTGACCATTCCTTTGCAGTTCTATTTTCTGTTCTTTCTTTTCCACAGTATTGCTTAAGAAAGTTTGAGTTCTTAAGAGGTCATTATAGAGTTTTGGTTGGCATTTTTGAAAGACATTTTGATTGATACATGAGTGTCTGTGGAAATTATCTTCTGAGTCTGAGGCTGTCTGAACGTGCAAGTGAATATCATTTCAAAACCATAAATAGACAGAACAGCAATCAGGTTCTCAAAGGTGAGGATTGTCAAAAGGCAGAAATAAAATAATTATTTTGCACTAATAATACTATACACCCTGAAAAGAAATAAGGGATGTTAGCATAGATTAAAGTAAAATACTGTGGCTAAAATTGTTTTGGTAAAGGATAAGAAAACCAGGTTTCACTATGGAAGTACCAGAGAGAGATGTCAATTCCCTGTGTTAAGATTCTGAATATGAGCTGAGAGCTCTTTAGTAACAATCACATCAGGAATCACAATGATTAGAAATTTTGACTTCTTAATTGTAGATTAGAGATGAAAAATTACTAAACAAGGGTAAGCTCCAGGTATAGTGTAGATACTACAAATAAGAAGCCTCTTGACCAAAAAGTCATCTAATGAACATGGAGTTTTATGTCTTAGACTTGGTGCATGATCACAGACAATACAGAGGGACTGAATCAAATATATCTGATTTCAGTCCTCACGGTTTTAACATGCTCTCCTTAAGCTGTATCTAATTTGTAGTAAATGAACTAGATTTAGAGCAGTTTGTAATTTTCAGATAATGCAGAATAGCTGACTTGATTTTTGACTCTGCCAGCAGCCAATAGCAGATGTCTAGAGAAGCATGTAGGAACAAGGTAGCTCTTCCAGGACAGTCTCGCAGTCTCCAAAGAGTCACAGTTCAGATACTCCCTAAGGCAGTGGTAGTGTCTATTGGTTTAAAAGACACTGGAATATTTTCCTTTTATGAATTTGTCCATTCACTTCTTTGGGTCTGAATAGTTTTACTATCCACCATGTCCAATTGCAGAGCTCCTTAGCTGACCCGTACATTGCAAAAAGTAAATTCTTTATTTCAAATGAGACGCTCATTTCTTATATTTGAAAAGGTGGTGGGTAGATTCCCTTTTAATAATCTTTCTATAATTTATGATACTATAGAGTTGCCATATCTACCCTACTTCATCTTTTCAGTTTGAGTGGTCTAGTTGCTCTTTCGCAGAACAGAAATTATTCCGTTACTTGGGTCAGACTGTAGCACTTCACAGTAGTTTTTCTAATTGTCTTTCTAATTTTGAAAGAGAAAGTTGGAACCTGAATGAACGAATGAACAAATGAAAGAAAGAAGCGGTAGACTCTCCAGAGATTTTTGAACATAATATATTAAGGACCTGCAAACTTGAATGAAGTCCTTTTCTTAACTGTGATGTACTGATTTAGTTATGACCCTCATGCCTTTTATTTCCAGATATCTGAATTCATGGAATATTGGAACAAAAATAATTCAGTGGGCGCTACCAACAGAGAATACATTCATGGGAATTCAGGGAGTGACTGCCAGCACCTCTGTCTGTGCAACATAATCTAAATACAAGCTACAGGAAAAGGAAATTGGATAGGGTATGCCACTTTGTGCCACTGGAGATGTCTTTCATTTCTTTTGTAGGTTTTTCCTTTTCATTATAGCACTTTGGTGATTCTTTTTAATAGGTTATATAATCATAATGGACTATTAAAATTTTGGAATATCAGCCTTGTAGATGAAAGGTACACATTTGTTACACTATAATTTGTTTGTACATTCTCCTTTTAAGAGTTTTTGTTTAATAGCAGTTTGCCTGAAGGGTCTAATTTTAATTCAGGTTAGGTAAAACTGAGGGAAGTGAAGGATTGCAGTATAAAGAATTGGGTTTTGTGTATGTATGATTTATCTCCTTTTCAGTTGTTTGGGTTTTATTAATCAGAGATTGCTTTAATGCCACCGGCTTTAAAACTTTTACAGTCTATGAAGCTTCTGCTCTTCCTTTAGCAGTTATATGTATTTCAAGACAGAGAAAAGCTTCCTGCCAGTTGCCAACTGCTGCTGCCTTTGTGAGAGCAGTGAGAAAGCACTGTACTAAAAAGCAAATTGTGTGTTGCTGCTATTGAAAAACCTGAAAGAATTCAAAGGTAAAGACACTGCAGTTATTAAACCAGCCCCATTGCTGCTACAAATTGTGTATAAATTTGCCTGAAGTGACAGGTTAGTTTGTATTCCAGGTACTGCAGAATCTTACAAAGGCAATAGGGGTGTATTAGCTTTGCATTTCTGAAGGAGATCAGAAAATTATATGCATAGACTGCTTACTGTATGGGAAAAGCTATATATAGGCATTCCTTTGTCATGGGATTCAATGGTAGAAATATAAACTTCAGAATTGTCAAGCAGAGTCTTTGGTCATTTTAGGCACCGATCACATCATTATTTTTCATAGAAATACCAAACTCCACCTGTTCCTGCATGTTTGGAATCTTCTGATTTCCAGCCTTTGCCTATGCACATTCACTTTTACCCAATGTTGTCTTTTATCTTTTAATCTTAATTCCTGTTTCTTTACTGGTTACCATATAATGACTACATATGTTCTGTCACCTTTGACTTTGTTTTCATCTTTTCTAACAGTGCATTTTCTTAAACTTGTGTTCTAGCCATGATTGTATTTCTACTACACTATACTTTTATGATCTTTGTAATACTGATAAAACATAATTTCATAATTTCCTCAGGTGCTTAGGAGATCTGATCTTTTCAAGAGTCTTCTTCTATCAGCCTCTTAGTGGATTTCTTTATGGAGGCTTGAGCCTTATTTTCATCTTCATAATTTTCTCACATGTCCACTGTCTAAAGAGTTTTATTTCATTGCATCTTCTTTGAATAAGAGTTTAATTTGTCCTCATATGAAAGACTGTGAAGGATTTTTCACCATTCTCCTCAGGACATCTTTCAATCTTCTAATATATTTTAATCTCAGTTGCAGCTGCATCCCCAAGTCCTGTACTGTATTCTTTCTATAGGTACTCTACTAGGTGGCACTCCAGGCATAGATAGCTCCCATCAGGAGCTACTATAGGCTAATCTCCTCTGCATTTAGGCATCTCCACTTTTTTTTGTAATTCTTTAAATCTCCTAGGCTGTTGCAGTTGGATATTGCCTTTGTCTACCAGCTGCAGTGCAGGGAAAAACAGCAGAAGTAAACAGATATAATTTGAAGTCAATAGCGAAACTGTCGTGGCATAATTTTCTTTGAAGAGAACTCACTGAGATGCAAGATCAAAGATTGGAATTGGTTTTAGTTGTATACAAATGGGAAAATAACCTATTAACGATCCAATATGCAAACACATGGCTTTCTTTTCACCACTGGAAACTTTGACTAGAGGATATATGACTCCAAAATCAATTCAATACTAAGTCTGATATTTGGCAATTTCTGAGTAATTGTCTCATTAATTCAATTAGATTATTAGATTTGTCATAGGCAGTATCTATCCAGAAATACACGTGTATGTATTCATACATTTCTACATAGAGAGAAACTGGTAATGGGTTTCTTTCTATTGTTATCACCCTGGCGTGTTATATGATATGACTTTCTTAATCTCAGTGTCTTAATTCATCCCAGGTATTCCCATATTAGGCTTGTATTGCAAGATGGAGACTGCTTTGCTTTCACCTGGCAAAGTGAGGTGCTATGAAAATAAACCAACTCCAACATTACTCAGGAGGCTCATACCAACTGGAAATTTAAGCTGTAAACCTGGAGAGCCAAATTTATGCTATAATTGCAAAACATCCTCCAATTGATTCTGAACTGCTCTAGTTTTGACATTTTAACATAGTCTTCATAACACAATATTGCCTTTATAGCACCTATTGGTCCCCTTGCTATTTTAATTCATTTTAGTGGTGCTCGTTTGAAAACACTAGAAAAAGTTGCACAGAAGATATTTTAAAAGATAATGTGCATAATAAAGTCTAATAACCTGCAGAGTAGTACTAGCTATCCTTCAGAGAAACACCTCATAATAATTAACTAAATCTTAAATTCATATTAAGGAAACATAAAAATTAACTATGTACAGGCAGAATTCTGAGCTTGAGATTGCTATTTCTGACATTTGGCTATTTCCTTAAGCTTTCCTCAACAGAGATTTATGAGATCATTATGAGCTGCTCATAACGGAAAGGAAAACACCGACAAGACAAAGTATTCTCCCATCCATGGGGCACTGAGTAAATCTGCATTGTTTAAAACCTTCTTGAAGTTAATGAAACAGCAGGGAAAGTCCATTCTGAAGAACTAGTGTCTCCAAAACAATCACCTGATGTCCCCAAAGGCTGACATCTCCCCAGAGGCTGACATATCCCCAAATCCACAAGCATATTTGTTATTCTATTCCTTTCCCCAGAGCTATGACCATGGTTATCCTGGGAACCTTCGTCAGTAAAACACAAGCTACAACATACATGACACAATCTACTAGCAACAGAGGTAATATACAATATTTTCAATTTAGTCTTTTTTATTCACTGTGACTATTTGTCTCCAATGAGGATTTAGCTACTGTCCTTCATGCTTGGGTCACTGCAGTTTTTTATGTCTTGACACTGAATTGGAAAGTCATTCAAAAATTCCACCTGTGCAAGACAAACCAGCCCAAATCTCCAGGGAGTATACCAGGTGCTGTTCTACATATTCCTTACAGGCCCTCCAAAATAGAAACATTGCTAATCCAGCAACCGGTCCTCCATTCTTACCCTAGGAAAACAATTGCACTCCATGGAAGTCCAAGGACTGCAGTACTCTGCTGTAAGCTCTAAGGAGCTGAGATCAGCCTGTTCTTGGCAGAGGACCCTACGTTATGTTACTTCGTGCCAGAGCTGATTAGAATGAGTCTGATCACAATCAATTTCAGATCACAATGCTGAACTCAATCTTTCTGCCAAGCCCTTCAATCAGGAACAAAGATAGCTGAAACAACTTTCAGAGGTACAGATCATCCAGTAAAGTCACTTCACCTCACAAGGGTTGAAGAGCAGAGGTTTTTTTACATACAAACTGAGGCAAATCTCATATAGGGTATCAGAAATGTTTGTTGAAAAACACAGCAGGAACCATACTGAAGCTATTAAAATGCAGATTTAATTTCCAAAATAGTTCCAGAGAGCTTTTTATTTTTCACGAGACTGTCACAACCATAGAGGAAAAGGGCACCTGCTAAGGTTGACCTCTGCTATGATGGCTTGAAAATGCTGTGAGTGAGCTGCACTCCTGGCAGATGGAAGTAGTCATCCTTTATGCAGGCAGACTTTGAGTTTGAATCCGGGTGTCACACACAGGTGAGTAGCCTTTTTGCATTTTGATAAAAAAGCCCAACACTTGTATTTCTAGTTACCCTAAAATAAGACTCTTTTCTAACTTCTCAATTCAGCTACTGCACTGAAATAATCAATAATTTGCACTACCCGAGTCTCAATTTTGTAATTGCTGCCTAGATAATTTGCTGATGGATGCATTAGTAATATCTATGTATTGTTTCACTGGGGACTCCTTTATAGGAGGAGAAGCAGTCAGCGCCCAGAATCTAGCCATAAAACTTGTAAATACAACCAGAAAACACAGCTGAATGCTTAGTACTTAATCTTGTACTATGCACATGCAGATTAGCAGGAGGAGAGAAACTCTTACCAAAAGAGCTCCTCTTATCAAGAGAGCTCATCAGAAGAAGGGAGAAAATAGCCCCTCATCCTTCACATGATACAGGGCTTGAAGAATTGAGCTGCAGCCTGGCTTACAGGGCTGTAGACTTTTAGACTTGTCTCTCTTTTTTAGAACTAATTTAGAGGCAGAGGTGACAGATTTGCAAAGACTCCTAAAGGTATGATCATTAGCTGTGTGTTAGTGGAGCTCAAAATGGTGTTTAATGAGCCAGGAAGAAAGATAAATTGCTGAGTTCAGCTCAAAGTCTATAGTAGCTACAGCAAGTATGTGTTTGAAACATTTGTCATTAATTAGACATCGTCAGTTACCTCCTGGATGAAGCCAAAACCATCTTGGGCATAATAAAATCCATGAATTGTGGTATATGTCTCCAGAATTTGATAATCCAAACCAAACAACTGTCTTCCAATCTATTAGAACTATTGATTAATCTGGATCTATAACATGTTATTAAATTTTCATTCTTAGTAAAGACAGTTGATTTATATCAAGGAAAAAAAGAGGGATGAGTGTGTGTATCAGGCAGTTAGGTACATAAATATCCCATAAAGAAACTCTCAGCACACCAAGAGAAGCAGGAAGAGTGCAAGGTAGTACCAATGCCTCCATCCAGTATTGCAAAGGATTCCACTGATTTATTGAAACTTGTGATCTCTGTCTTGGTGTCTCCATGAACACCCCTTTCAAGAGGCAAGAAAGTCAGATACTTGTGTCTCAGGGGCAATAGAACACAATTTTAATCTGCCTCACGAGGATAGATACATTATTTCAGTTCTGCTTTTTGAAATAAATCACTATTACTTGTAGGAATATAGCCAGGAAAAATAGCTAAAACGAAAAAACCAAAACATCTGCATGCAAGTTTCCCTAGTTAGACTTCCCTAATCCTGGCCATTCCTTACTACAGCATGAAATAAAGGGGGAACTCTTCCTTTCATGACTTGTCTTTTAATGCCCCCATAAGTCCTCTTCTGCTTGGGACCTAAAAATACAAGACTAGGTTAATTTCTATATTCAACGTAACAACCTTCAGTTGTCCTAATGCACCTGATGTCTTCTGTGATCCCCAGATGTAAGTAGCTGTCAGGGTGGCACAGGACTGGCTTTTATTCCTACCTTGTGCAAAAGGCCATCTGGGCATGACCAGAGGACATGGCCTCCAGGAATGTCCTTCTGAAGCCAGAACCTTCCTGGGTCTGCTCTGACCAGTGTGAAGCCAAACTACTGGATATTTTGTTTGGTATGAAGGAGAGTCTTCAGGTGCTACAGGACCAACAAATGAACATCCAGCCCATCAAGTGTTCATACAGCTTACTCTGCCCTAGGCTTGAGGCAGAACAAAGTAAAGCCTAGCAGCACTCTGGTGTGCCAGTTCCCCTCAGCCATGCCAGCCATACCTCAGCTGCAGCCAACAACCTGGCACTGAGGCTCAATTAATCAAGAGAGGTTATATAACAAGCACAGAACTGAAGCCAGAAAAAAATCAAATGTATCTGCACACAAAACCCTCATTGTCCAATCCAGTCACTTCTGTTCTGCACCAGCTGTTTCTGTGAACAATTTTTCAGCTTATCCTCAAACAGTATCTGTCCTTGATCATTTAATCAGCATTTAAAGCTGCGTCTGTGATGTTATTGATCCCCCTTGTGCCTCCAGCACGTCTTTCTGATGGAAAATCCAGCACAGGGGGAAAGTGCAGACAGTTTTTCAGTATTCGCAAGAAGAAAAAGATGCATTTTTCTCCTTTCTGATTTTATGGTTTGTTGTATAATAGCAATAATCTCTATTGCTTTCATATACTTGCAATAAATGGCTTTTGAGATCGATGAAATGTCTGAGCTTCACATTGGCTATTAATCATTCTCAGTAGCCATTTATTGCTTTATGTATTACAAGTAACAGAAGTTATTCCTTAAACCTACCCAGATAGCTGAGGACCACAAATTTCAAACCTAACTCTGAGAGACAGATTCACTGATGGCAATTCCTGTGTTGTCTTTTATAACAGTAAGTAATAATAGCAGTGTGCCTTCCACCTGCAGATTTCAAAACCTACTATACAATACATTGAGGAAAAATGAACCTTGCTTCTGTAGTTTAAGAAGGGAAGAAAGTGAGGACATAGGTAAGAAATGTCTGTGAATGTCCCTCACAATTTTCTTTCACATTATCTGAGAAAGCCATATTGTAACCCAACAGAATTTGTAATGCCTTCTCTTGGTGCCATCCTGCTTGCAAAGCTCCTTGGGAGTCAACCCTCTGGCTGCAGCTAGAACAGGCATTGACTGCCCTGGGAGGGAGACTGCCTTGCTTTTCCTGGTCAACATCAGTGAGACTGGTGTTGTACAAATGTTCACTCAACAAACTTGCTGCTAATGCAACCACTCTTCAGTTCCTCTTTTTGCTCCCTACCCTCCTTCTGCCTAGAGTCTAATCATGTTTTTTGGGTAATCACAACATAAAAATGGGCAGTGGCACCAAAGATGAGAAGTTCCCTGTAAGTCTGGCTTGAGAAAGCATGTTCTAATTCTGAGAATAGAGTGTGGGACCTTCACAAAGAATGAACGACCATAAACTTGAGCATAGTGTGCTATTTTCTTGTATTAGAGGCTTTTGCTTTGACATATGTCTGTCTCCTGGATGCCTCTGCTTTGATCATCCATCATCCTTTATTCCAATAAAAATATGGAGCCTATTTCTCAGTTCAGTGGAATTCCATATTTGTTTATTCAAAAGATGACATTGGTATAATTTCTTTGCCTACACAAGGGATTTGTAAAGTCTGGTAAGAAACCATCATAGTAGTTATGACCACTTTGAGTAGTCAGTTGTTAAGGAGCAAGCAGTGTGTTCTCCTGACATGGCACAAACATCTTACAGTCACTATCTGCAGCCTGTGAAGCTGTGTGAGGTCAAGCAGTACATGAATCCTGGTGTCTGGGAATAGATTTTGTTGGGAGCTCAGAAAATGAACCCCAGATGTCTTTGCCATACGAGTTACATTACATCAGGGTAAGGCCAGATGGTGAACAAGTCAGAATGCCAGGTCCACTAGCAACACCGGCAGTACGTACATACTGGGCTGTGTACCATAGTATCAGTTTGACAGCTCTGCAAATATATACACCTCGTTATCCTAATGATTTGCAGTCAGATACTATGAAAATGGAATGCTCTTTCACCTACTTTTCTGCAAGAATCAGAAAGTAAAAATGAAACTGAGCTGGGATATCACAAGTTCTGTTTGGGCCTCAGCCAGTGTGAAGAAACAGAGGGGAAAAGCAGCTTTAATGGTTGTGACAGCATTTTGATAACATGCTCTGTGACTGGCTGTCTTATATTTTTTTTTAATAATCTGAAGGACAGGAGTAATTTTCTTCTCCCAGGTCTAGTCTAGGTACTCTATTCTCCAATGTTACATTATCATTAAACTTGCCTCATGGTTTAAAAACTCTATCCAGATTAGCCACCTCAATTACCAGAGTTTATTTTAAAATGTTTTCAGCAATTTAATTCTGATCAATCCTGCTGAGTCTACTTCTGCATGTAAAATATGTCTATACTAATAACGACAACAATTCTGTTATTGTTGCACACAATTGCAACTGAGACTGTGTGAGAAGAGCAGCTGAAAATGTCTGCATTAAAACTTCTCTGATTTTCAGCAAAATCTTGGCTATGTTATGTTTCCATTAGGCTTACCTAAGACATTGTGCCACCCTGCAAAGTACCTATGTCTTAACAGTGCCACCTTATTCAATGGATGACTTTCCTTTGAATATTTGGAACCATATTTTACTAATGGAAGTAGAGATGATTTGGTCTTTACTCTCTCCAGCTCAACAGAAGAAGATCAGAAAGGGGAGATTTTTTTTGTGTTCCTTACGCATCACTGGCTGAATTGTTTCCACATTTCCAGTCTAATCTAAATTATGTTTTTGTAACTCTAGAGTATGACTGAAGAGATGCAGAACTGAAACTGAGAGAGCTCTTATAAATTGCTCTTGGAAGTCTCAAAAAGTATTACTGACCTTCCTCTCGCCCACATTTGTTAGGGATGTCTGAGGTGGTTGTTCATACAGCTCCACAAGGTTTTGCCAGCCTTCTTCAGAACTGGGTGACGAGCAGATTCTCCATACATCTGAAGAATGCATATCAATCACATTAATAAATTAATATTTTACCTGTAGCTACCTGTGGAGAAATATAAACTTTCTTGCCAGAATATAAAAATCAACATACTGCGTCAAACCAGAATGCAATTAGTTAGGCTAGTTATGCTGTCTCTGCTACTGGCCAATATATGCTTAAGTGAGATTCTAAGAACGCAGCATGTATAGAATGATTCTTCCCCACTTTTAGAAATGAGCATTTTACTGTGATTATAAGAAGACCCTTATTAACTAGTGAAAAGAGCACAGGAGTCTGGAAAGATGAGTTCTCTAAATAACTCTTTCTTTCAATTGGTTTGTACCCATAGACAGTCCACAAAGGTTGTGATTCTTTTACCAAGTTAGTATGAAAATATTTGTTAGGCTTTGCAAGTTGGTAGGGACTGGATGGCCTTATAAAGCCATGTGTCACTGCATCAGAGCTTGTGACACAATAGCCATAAGATCTGCTACTGCCAATAAGGGGAAAAGTGTGCCATGAAAAGTGACTTAAAAATGCTCTCACATCTTGAAAACCAAAAAGAGAAATGAGGTTGTGAGTTTATGATTCAGGGAATTTTGTACAGAGTAGAAATGGCAAAGACAAGTTAGAAATATGGGGTGTATTAAAGTAATTTTTTGTGGTTTAAATTTTAATAAAAGTAATGAAGAGTTGATGAGCAAAGAACAATAGCATAAGTTGCATAGTACAATAGCATAAGCACCTATCAAACAAATGTTCAATGAAAGTCAGCACTAACATTATCTTGCCAAAACAGAGACATGGAAAATGGATTTGTATGGATTTGTAACACAAAGGTTTTCCTAAGACTTGTTATGTCCAAAATTCTCTACAGTATATAAGGGAAGTATTCTGTAAATTCTTTCTTCTTATGGAAATTATAACATTGATGAGTTTTTCTTTATCTGAAAATTTCAGAAACCTCTAAGGTATTCCACAGTTATGTTCTGGAGACATAATTTTTAATATTTCTATTTTGAAGATGCTATTCTGTATCCATCAGTGTGACCTCTTGTTTCACAGTTGTCTCCCAACATATTTGTATCTTGGTTTTACATAATTACATCAGTGACCAATTTTCAAAATCTAGAAAACAGAAATGTAACTCTACAGGCAAAAAACTACTTCATGTTATGTCTCTTAATTTCTATTTATTCTTCCATCTAATAGAAAAAATAATAAAAAAATAAAGAAAACTAATTTACTCAGTGAATTGTAAATATAAGTGGAAAAATATGCATGAGTTTCTTTGCTATATTCCAACAAATTGCATATTATCCAGCAATAATATTACCCAGTCATGTGGAATATTAAATAATAGGTTGGATGCTTTCCATTAATTTCATCAAATATTCCTTTTATATTTAAAAAAGTCTTACAACTTAAATGAGAAAAAGGTCAGTCAGGAAAGTCCAATCATATTCTTCACTGTGGCAGAGATTTTAGATGTCTGACATAATGGAGTTCTGTCCTGCTTCATATGATAGGTTGTACTCTTCTGTATTAGCTGCTACTTGATGTGGTGATAAATTTTCCTCTAAAAACCTCCAAGCATCTTCCAGGCTATGAAAAATGTATTTTGTTCTTTACAAAACTATAATTTATCTACTGACAAATTGTCACACAAACCTTAATACCTGTGTAGACTAGTATTTTTCTCTAGTTCTTTAGAGTATCAAAGATTAAATCAAAAGGATTTAATAATCAAAGGTTAAGTCCTCTGCATTCAGTTTTGCTCAGAAGATGCAAGAATGGTAAAAATTTAATTTTTTAAAAGGATCCCCTTTAACATCACCTGCAATTAAAAGATATATGCAAGGTTTTTTTAAAAAAACTTTTTTTGATCAGCATCAAGGAAATTGCTTTCTATTGAAGTCCAAATGTTGCTGTGTTCTCATCAGATGGGCTTGCCTGTGCAGAAAAGCTGTCCATAATCGTTCTTTTTCAACAGGTGTTTTTCTAAAAGAGCTATTTTCCAAAGTAATTGTTTACTTTTTGAGTGCAGGAATGATGTGTCAGAGGAAATGCATTCCACTCAATTTTGTTGCATCAAAATCTCTGCAAAGAACTGGCGATGCTCTTTGACTCAGTCTTTTAAGTGCAGCATGAAAGCTATTCAATAACATGGACTGTGATCACACACCTTGTGACATGTGATGTGCCTCCATCCGCAGTAAATCACTAAGTCATCATATTGCATATTCATAACATATACTTCCCGGAATATTCTCTCTTCGAATGAATGGACTCATATGGCTTCAGTTATGTGTTATGCACTAGGGAATTCCACCTACAAATCCATTCCTCGAAGTATAATTCAATTATGATTTGCTTTGTGCAAGGAAAACATTAGCAGGCAAGTTAAAGAGAAGGAAACTCAGTTCTTACAGTTGTCAAGAAAGTGGTACAGACCATGAGTAACCAAACTCAAAAGAAATTCTGTCATATCAGCCAAATTATTCTCTTACTGGGACTCTAGCAGCCTGAAAGTAAAAAAACGATATGGCAGAGGAATGCTCTGACATAATATCAGCATAACTGAAGAAAATCTAGAAGGTTGTAGCAAGAAGGCACAACATATTATAACTGTATAATCTCAGAGTGGTTGTCAGCTCTTTTATGCCAAAGTCTGTACTGACAGTTGGCTATCACTGCCATTATTGAAAAAAACAAACAACAAACCACCACCACCAAACAAGTCGAGATTAATTCCTAAATTGTATTTAATGGACTCAAACCTATCTTCCCAAAGCTATGAATTTACCCAGAGTGGGAATAGACCTAGGCAACTGGAAAGATTTTGATGGAGAGGACACTTTCCTAATTTACGATTACGCTAACATCTATCCCTCTTTGTTCCAGTTTGTGGAAAGGGATTACGAATGCCTACTCATTATTCTAACTGCACTCTGAGGTACCTCTCCAACTGAGAGGTACAAAAGCCAAATAAGTAATTTCGAATAATGTTTGAAAACACTAATTTTCTTGTGTATCACTGAACCATCATGTGTGTGACCGTTCATCTGCAGGGGTCTGTGTATTCAGGAAACTGAACATTATGGGACAAGAGAGACACCCTTTGGATGAGTTATGTCATAAGGTGCTATATTATATATTGCATTTCTCTGTACCATGGCTAGTGGCCAACAGTATTGAAAAATTGCTGTCATTAACATCTAATTAGATGAACTGCTGTGGTTCATATCCTCTGCTGTCATGGGTTGTATAATCGTACTGTGGTCAGTGAATGTAAGTTGAGTTATTCAGCAGAAAATCAGAGCTACCAACCTCCTTGGATACCCAGTGGATTACTTGAAACCAGAGTTGAGCTTCTTGATACTGCTCAGGTGTTTTAAAAAGCAAAATGAATACAATAGTGTTTTTATCAAGGAACAGTGTGTGCTGTAGATTAACTGTCTCCTTAATCTTCATGAATCAACCATATCAGTCACTGTCACAAACTTCTGTAATGGACCAAGCTGCCCCTCGAGGCACAAGGTTTTGTCAGCCTTTTTACTTCTTAAGATAAAGCATATTCCCATTAATAGGTAAAATGTTACCTTTAAAGTAAGTTTTTGCTGTTGTTGAGAACATCACAAGTGAGGAATTGCAGGATAATAGAACAGAATTTGCAAGAAAAACCTTCCATAGTCAATCCTTTTCAAAAGGAAAAATGTAAGATTTCAGCCCTGAAGAAGCAAAAATCCTGGATAGCATCCAGCACCCAAACCCGAGCAAAAAGCTGCAGTCCAATATCCTCACTTAAAGGGAGGGAGCTTTTCAACTCCAGTCTGCCTTCCTCCGAGGTTAACCCAGCACAAGCGCGTTATCTCCATTCCTGCAGCAGAGGACACTATTTTACACATCATCACCTCCCTGGCCAGGATGTGGTAACGCAGCCCCCCGCTTTCATCCAGCCCTGTCTGTTCTTCAAATACAAACGCAAGGTTGCATGAAATTGTGGATGAAGCGCCATGACGCCAAGGATTAAATACTATCAAGACCTAATTAAGTAATTTAAACCATCACAAGAGGATCAAATAGAATTTGTGTGTTAAAGGTGTATGAATTTATTGCTTGACCTGAGTTTTGTTGAGCATGAGCACCCTGAAACTCCCATCCTGTTCTTTCTCCTAGCATTTACCTGCCCATGACAGCTGGAACCTGGGATAATAAGGAAGCTCAATCCTCATCAAATCCCTTAGTTCAGTCATCTGTACGTTCTGAACCCAGAATGCATGTCTGTGCTCTGAATTTCCTGGAACTTAACCAGATGATTCTGAGTACAAGCAAGAAATAGACAGATACATGAAAATCTGGGGGAAAGATGCATTTATAAAGGTCGTTACATGATTTATGTCACCCTAGTTGTTCCAGTGCTTAACTTAGCGAATCTAGGGAGCTATTTAATTGAGTTTTCCTTGAAAGATCTCAACTCTTAGCTTGTTATAACAGCATTGGGAAATATAACTATATTCTCAGTGGAGACTTTAATATAAATATGTAGTATTTACCTGGCTGCCTCCAAGTAAGACACTGAGGAATAAATTTATAATTGTCTTTACAAAAAAAGCCATCAGGATAAAAGTTCTGGAGAACTAGAATTAAGATTTTTTTAAAAAAACCTTTTTGTTCTCATGACCCACTTTTGAACTAGTCAGTCATTATGTAGAGCCATCATACAAATTTAATCAGGAAACATCAATTACATTATACCTTCGGTGCTATCATGTTAATTTATTTCAAACGGTCAGAAAGCCACATTTTCTGGAATGGGAAAATAATTAAATCCCATAGCAAAATTTGGGATTCTTCCCTTCCAGGTCACATTCTGCAAACACCAAAGGTTCTCCTTCATCAGTTTTCTTTAAAATAATGGTAATGAACATTTTCTACTTTATCTCAGCCTCTTTTGTTTTCACTTCTCTTCGAATTTATCTGTGCCTGTTCACAAAGTTACTGCTCAAACAAAACAGTCGGCAGACCTCACGTTCACAGGCAAAACTTGCAATGAAAGACCATGGTATTATTTACTTGTACTATCTTATGTAAAAACCACAAGTACTTGTGCAAGCAAAAGTACAAATGCATCAGGAAAAAAAATGTCTAGTTGCATAGGCTTCAGTCAAATTACATGACCACTAAATTACTTCCCTATGTTACTAACACTTTTTGTTTAACTCAAATTAGGTTTATGAATTAAAGTTGCTAGTTATTTTGTCCTGTTGCAATGATAAACATGTGCCACAGGTATCAATTTTAAAGAGAAGAAGGGGGTCTCTGAATGGTCTATAGCCTCACAAAATTTTAGGATAATTTAGATTGGAAGGAACTTCACAAGGTATCTGGATCCATCCTCGTGCTCCAATTAGAGTAATCATTGAATTCAGACCAGGTTTCCCAGGGCTTTATCCAAAGATATCTTGAAATCTTCCAAGGATGGAGACTCCACAGACTCCCTCAATCCTGCTCCCATGATAATTATCCTTATACAGAACATTTTTACTGAATATCTATTCAGAAGCTCCCATTTCAATTTGTAGCCATTGCCCCTCAGTTTCTTACCGTAAAGACCGTGTATCTGTCTTGGTAACTTCCTCATAGGCATTGAAAGGCTATCAGTTTTTGTTTGTTTTTTTTTTGCTATGCCTTCTTTTCTGCAGTCTAAACAAGACCAATTCTTCTCATCTGATGTGTGATATAATGTGCTCCTGCTGCCTGGCCACTATGCTGACTCTTCACCAGCCTGGCTCTTATTTTTTTTTTTTTGTCTGTCTCTCTAGTGTTGGGGCTAAAGGAAGGCAGATTATCTGCACCTAGTCTAGAAAAGAATGTAACATGCTTTTATCACTGTGTTACAATTAGCTGCAAAATTAAAAAATACCTTTCATGTCATGGCCATCAACTGGAACCTTATAAGCAAGTGACCATCTCTAGGCAGCCATAAAGAGCTACTAATTTGATCACATCTTGACAGTTCTGAGTTGAGCAGCACTCACCTAAGGCTTTGGTCAGCATGACATCAAACTGTCTTCATTGTGTTAGCATCCAGGTTGCCTTAGAGAAATCTTCCCTGCTCACCATAAATATGGCAATCTTCCCTATCCATCTGGTGAAGCTAAAGGAATAAGTTATTCCATTCTGAAAGCTGAAGAAAAAAAAAAAGTTCATGAGGTTGAAAAGAACCATTCCATTAGAGTATATCCCTTATCACCCTTAACCTTAACCAGCCAATTTATATTACACAGGTAGCAGCTGTCTATCTCTCTTTATATGACTACCCAAAGGCTGGGAATTATAGGATGTAAATAATCTATTAATATCCATACACAATACATATAAATACAATTATTGATAATATAAAGATTTACATGGACTAGGTTATATATACACTATCTGCTAGCTCAGTTCTATAAAAATTCAAAGGCTGGCCTTGATTTGTCCATTTCTGATCTGATGGAGAATGTATGTGTCACATGTGCAGCTGTTTCATCCCTTAGGAATGAGTCCAGTGAGACAATAATTTGGGGGAGGTGTGGTTTACCAGAGACTTGTTTCTACAGTAGTCCAAAGGTCTATTACCAAATACATAGAAAAAATTCAGCTTTTAAAGCATAATCCTCATTCCAGAGGGACAATAAAGCAGACAACTATATAGTGCTGTAATTCAAGGCATGCAGCTCCTTGAAGACACGAAGTGTTCCTTTTCTAGGTACCATTAGCAGAATTAGAGTAATAAAATGGCCTTATTTTAGAATATGACCCATTTGGCCCACCTTTGTTAATTAGTAAGAATTCTACTTAATAAAATAAGACTCCCAGTTTTCTTCAAGGAAGGCCTTGCTAAGATCTGAAAATCAGGATTTTACAGGTTCTCTTATGGTTAGGACATGTTAGAGAAAAGATGCACAATGCATCTGAATCATTAATTACATCTCTTTAGATAAGAAATGGGATACAAGTTTTAAAGAGGTGCGAGGAGAATGTGGGAGGAGAACTCGTTCATGGTTCTTGTGTAAAAAAATCTGAAGTGGTCTTTCTGAGGAAAAAAAAATGATGAAAACCAGCTTTCCATGAAAAAACAAGCTTATGGAAATAATTTATTCAGTTCTTTAAGTAACTCAAAGAAGCTGCAGGTAGCGTTTATAGAATTACTAGAACTCTGGTTGTTATTTCTTGTTTCTGAAGGGGTTATACCTCAAAGGAATAAGGAAGATTGCCTCCCTGCATATACAAAAGGCATAGCTGTGTATTTCACACAAAAAAATACATTAAGGCACAAGAGAAGTATCCTTTGTTTTGTCTTGCAATGCACCAGGCATATCCCAGGCATGTAACAAATTATAAATAAAATAACAGTGTAAGTGTGGCTGAGATTAGAATACTATTACCATACTCTGGAGTCTCTGTCATGCTCTTTCATCTCACTCTTGGCAACCCACTTGCCAGTTCACATCATAGTTTGAAAAAGAACTGCCAGGATATCAGCTACATATGAAAAAAAGAAACCCAGGATATATTTTTTATTAGCTTGCTCTCTGCATGGGTGTATCTCAACAAGACCTTTGAACATAGCTTGTGAATACTGGCCAGTACAGAAAGAAAGTGCAATTTCTAACATTTCTTTCCAATGAATTCTTAATCTGTCTTCTGGAGAAAATGGCTGATCTCAAGGCAAAATACATAACCTTGAGGTTTGGTTTTTTCCCTTCCTTTGCTCTGCTCTAATACTTTGCTTGAGTTTTACTATATCGCATATATTAGAACAGTCTGGTGAGGTCTGTCACTAGTAACAATTATCTAGGTTGCAGCAATTTGGTACATACAGAAGATGAATGTGCACTGCTTAGTAAATCCTGAAACTCACCCTGGGCTTGGCACCAATGGAGTTAAACACAGCCCCAAGCCCTGTGATTGCTCCACCTTTATATTTTATCTGACAGTTCTCTTTCTCTCCCTGGATTGTCATGTAGCCCTTTTGCTCTGTCTGTTCACATTACACAGTAGCTCCTCTGGTGTCTCTTTCAATTTTTTCCATATAAATGCATTCCCCACCATACATTAGAATTTGTGCACAGAAGACTTCCTTTGGCTCATTGTTGCTTTGGCACACCTACCTTTATGCATAAAGAATTAATAATATAGATGAATAAATAAATGCCTGGCTAAAATATCAGGAGCATCTACTAAAGTTAATTTTCACAACATAAGACTTAATAGACTGCCAGCATAAAAATTCCCTTGTGGAGGACTTCCAAATTCTCCCATGGCATCACTGGTTTCAGTACTTATATCAGCAAGTGAAGGAACTTCTGGTAACATAAACAGATGGTGACAAAGGCTTTGATAAGGAACAAGATTCAGATCTCTGAGAAGAGGCCATACCTCAGGCAGGGGCAGACAAAGAGAAAAATACAGCATATGGCCCCCAGTGCTACAGGTTATATTACTACATAAATAAGGACTTAATTGATGTTTTAGTTCTAAAGGAAAATTGGCAGGTAACATCCAACATGAGGATGTTCAAGTTTCACAACTGAGAAGTTAACATCTCCTTAAATAACTCTTTAGTGCTCCTTCTCTTTCCCCAGATGACTCTAGATGTGATTTGAGGTGACACCCACAGTTGTGTTTGTATAGCTCTATTCAGTGCTAGGTTATAGTTTACATGTCAACTTCCCAGACCTAAAACCCATGAAACTCTTGATTATATTTGTCAGCCCATCTTGAGTTTTTACTTCATTACGAAATTTATTGAAAAAGAAGTATTGAGCACTTGATTTCCCTCTTTTGATATCTTAAAAATGTTATAGGAAAAACTTACTGAATAATATAAATTCCCTCCAAAGGATTTGTCTCTCTCTGTGTCAGTAATAGCTTATAAAACAGAAAAGTCTACTTAAAGCTTGGCACAACTAAGTTCTCTTGTTAATATATAGCTTTGGCCTCTTTGATCTTAAAATAGATAAATCCAATATCAATGAAACACATATAAGAAGACTTATATGATCTACATACTTCCATGGAAAATTTAAACATTTAAAATGAATGAATTCTGAAAGAAACAGCTTTGAGTTGTATTGACTGAAAAAGCAGATGGTGCAAGGATACATTAGTGTCAGAGAGCATTACCTTCATCTTTAGAAGAAGAGATGGCATCTCAGTGATGCATTGGGCTTTTTTCATTGCTTTCTAGGTGGTTCAAGTCATAAAACTTAGAAACCCCCTGTTTCATACTGAGGTTATGCACCAAAGGAATTAATTTATCTCTGATTTACTCTTTGCATATAGATTGCTTCTCTAAGGAAAAAAAATAAGCTTAAAGCTGGTAAGTCTTTTAAATCTCACCTACAACCTTAAAATAGAGTCTAAGTATGACTTAAATTATGCACGAGCCTTGAGTTAGCCTTTACAGAAGTGTAAACTCAGTTTCCTTAAGCCTTACACATTAAATTTAAACCATTTTCAATTATAAGGAGGATGCAGGTTTGGCACATGGAGACACTTGTCTTTTCAACTTACTCTCTTTCCAGAGGCTGAAATATTTTTTCCATTGCAGAGCCATGTGAAACATGCTTGTAAAAATGAGTCCAGAATTTTCTAATAACAATATTAACAATTATCTCAATCCTACCATAACATGGTAACCTGTGCCAGTCCCAGTAATGCATTCTGTAATGGTCTCAGTGCCTGCCCCCAGGCTCTGCCATGCTTCCAGAGGTTCTCTTACACAGAGAACAGCAGCTGGCCTGAAGCATGGAAGCAACTGCCTTCTCTCCCACCCAGTTAAGTTTTTTACTAGAAAAACAAACCAATAAAAGGGGTCCTATTCATCACAGAAATATTATTCTCAATTCACTTTAGAACAGTCCCGTGACAAGATATTTTGCTAGAGTGACTGCAGAAATATTAAATACTACCTTCTGAGATCACCCTTGCCTCTTACACCATTACCCATCTTCTCAAATAGCCAGGAATGGACAAGACTGGTCAGGGCCTCACTGTGACAGACCCAGGAAGTGTTCTCACTCCAGTATGACATTTTAATCTACATTAATTTTCTCCTACTTTAGGGAAGACTCCTCTGGATGGAAGTTCAACATTCAAAGTCCATGTAAGCATTCCCTGAGGTTTTCTGTTCAGTCAGATATTGAGCATATCTCTGGATGACACTTCATAGAGAAGAGATGTCACAAGGAAGAAAGAGCCAGATGACCTCCCAGGTCTTTTGCTGGTCTAACTGCTGCTTCTTGATCAAGGTTAAAAAAATTTATACTAAACTGCCATCTGAGGCTGGGCCTTGATCCAAGCTTTCACACCAGTCCACACTACCCTTTTGCTAAAGAAGATGCTGAGAGTGCAAGGACTTGCCCTCAATACAGAGATATAATTCATGCTCTTGGCTACCTCTACATTTCTCATACCTTTCAGAACAGAAGGTGGCATGACAATGTGCCTGTGGCAGTACAACTGCCTTTGGAACTGGGATGCAGTCAGGAGCCTCCTAATGAGACCTCAAAAGGACAAACAGCACAGGTATCTCTTTCTAAGACATGGCGAGGGGAGATTCTGGAGACCTCTCCAGACTGCCTAGCCACGGACTCATAGAATGCCAGGTTGGAAGGGACCTCAAGGATCATCTGGTCCAACCTTTCCAGGTATTACTATAGTTTATATGAGATGGCTCAGCACCCTATCAAGCTGAGACTTAAGACTGTCCAATGTGGGGGAATCTACCACTTCCATGCTCTGCCTTTCACTATTACCTTCCTGTGCCAATTAGGTATCATTCACAAAGGGACTTCCACAAAACCATGGAGAAGAGTTACTTGTTCTTGTGTAACTATATAATACCTGTCTTTTGTATCACAACTGTGGGAATGTACAGGAACGTTATGCAAAATAACTTCCATTTAGGAATTGACTTAAAAAAAATAATTCATTTCCTGTAGCTCCAGGGTTATGTTAATCTATTATTTATAAAAAAGATAGAAAGACTTTTTAATGATGAGCTGACTGAAGCAAAATTGGTGAGGAACTGTAAAGTGAAATTAGCCACCAGAGAGAGCTCATTTGTTTCAAATGGTCAGTGGTTTAATTTATTTTGGCAAAAATACTGAATAATTGTGGAAGTTTACAGGCTTCAAACATGCTGTTTTTTATATATTACTATGCATTTACAGGAAGGTGGCAGGGAGGATTTATCTGCTTGCCTCAAAAAGTTTAAGTTGACAGGACAGAAAAAAAAAGATCAAACGAGAAAGCATTCCTACAACAACTTAACTAGTGAGTGCAAGATGATTCTGACTTGATGCAAAGGGTCCATGTGACAATAAACAACTATATCAATGTATATGCATAAGAGCATTACAGGCAGCCACAGTAAGTACATTTGGATACTCTTCTCACTATTGTTCTAATGAATGGAACCAAAACAATCCCCTTGAAGCTGCAAACATGCATGCTTGGAATAATCCATTCAGCCCTAGTCAAACTTGCAGGTGGGGATTTGGAGTCTGTAAACACAGGCTGAAAAAACAACAGCTTCTTTATTTCCTATCAAAATGAGAGGAGACAAGAAGTGAAAATGAGGTTCCAGATACCCATTTTTGATGGTCCCAATTATGACTCTGAAGTTGTGAGTTGCCAGTAAAAAAGTGAAAAGTTGGGGAAGTGGCTTTTGAACTGACAACTCTCAGAGTATCTGGTAAGCAGACCTCAGGCGTGGACCTCAGGTTGGCATGGCCTGGTTAAAGGTTGGATTCATCTCATCTACTTCAGCCTTCTGGAAGTTAGGCATGAGTCACAAAGCATATGGTATGAACCACTTGCTATGTTGTCTTCATAGCCAGTGGAGAGAAAAAGGCTCGCAGAGAAAGTGATTAGACCTGTCTATCTCAGGAAGACATAAGGTTTTTAATGTAAAGTGCTCATCTTTTGCCTGTAAGGTCAGCTGTTGTCTCTCTGTAGGTGATAAGCTTGATTTAGGTATCTAACATTTAAATAGCTATAATTAGTAGACATTACTCCTTTAAATGCTCCAACTGCTTAATAAAATATAGGTTCTTTCTCTTTCTAAAAGCCAGATTTTTCAGTGAAAGCACATGCTACAGGTTTCAGCTGATGGTGAAACGAACGCCAACACCACACACTGCCTGTCCATTGTGACTCCCACCTCAGTCACAAGGTCTGTTGAGTTTCAAAATGTTGGTAAGTGGTGGCATTCTGACTCCTGCTGTATTGGTCAGTCCTGGAGGTAAGGCTGTGTCACAAGGAACTCTCATGTATTAAAAAAAAAGAAAAAAATAAGAAAAAAATAAGCACTTAACATTGAATATTTATTAATCTAACATTTCTGGTTTGGGTGGGTTTATTTTGGTTGGTTTTGTTGTTGTTTTTTTTCTCCCCTAGTGACAACTTAGACAAAGTCAAAATAGGCTGGTTACTTGAGCAGAAATTAAATGAATCACAGTGAGAAGTGGCAGTTTTCCTCTACTGTGTGGGTTAATGAGACTCTGTAGGATGGCAAGAGGGTGGTCTTAGCTGTTCTGATTTGCTTGATCTAAAAGCCACTTCATGATTCACACACAGAAAATATAATTTAAAACTATCAAATTGATGATCAAATACAGACTGGTTAACAACAGAGGTTTTAAAATACCCTCTTCACAGCATCTTCTCCTTCCAACCTCATGCCAGGTTTTACTGAATATAATGTCCTGGGCTGTGAACAATTCCCACCAGAAATCTTGTATGTTTTAACACATAGAATACATTTTCAGCACTCTTTCAAGTGACATCTTGTGACATCAAGTGACACTGGATATAAATTCAGGACGACACCTCCCCCTTTCTTATCCCTTCTTCCTGACCTCCAACGAAGTAGTCTCTTTGAGGGTGCCCTATGCTTAGCTTGCTGTTGAAATCTGGGAAGGAGCTTGCTGGAAGCCTTCACTGCCTGGGAGTGCACTGCTGGATGTCAGCTTTGGGAAAGAAATTCTAGAAATCTGCTGGGAATTCTCTTGTTATAGATAACACTGTCCATGCTGGATTCTTCACCCATTGCTAGCTATTTTTGTTGGGGGTGCAACTTCGTTACTGATGGGGAACTACTGGTGTTTTAATCAGGGTCATCTCATGCTAATCTAACTGCTGGTGAAAAGGGAAAAAAAAGGAGGTATTTGATCTATCCTTCTAGCAAGGCAGAATTCTTCCTGTTGAATACTACAGAGCCAGAGAGGTAAGACGCTTCAGATGATTAGAGGGAAGGTTTTAAACCTAAACTGCAGGTTCTGCTGGAAAGAGAGCAACAGGTTGGACAAATGAGAGAAATATGCAAGAGATACATGTAATGTAAATAAGCACAGTAAAGGACTCCCTTTGTATGTGTTAGAAATATATTTGGACAAGGAACATCAAACAGGCATAGGAATCAGTTCTTTTTTAAATTTTTATTTATTTTTATTTTTTTTTCCCCATTAGTACATAGCCTGAAGTCTTTTCTAAGCCAGAAAAAATACATCTCCTTAATGTGATCATTGTCCTATAGAAATTAATAGAGATCATAAAATAATTCATTCTGCTGAAGGCCATTTCCAATCTATCTCATTAGCACAATGTTCAATCCAGTTGAAGCTGGGTCAGACTAAAGTGAGCAACTAATGGACTGAAACACTGCATTTTTTTAATATAAAAGTTCCTGAACTCAAAAATATACTACCTCAGATACAAGATTAAATGCTAGATTGTAGTGTTTTCTTAAGAAGGAGTTTAAAAGTAGATTATAATGTATCCATGCCCGATTTCTTCTGGGAGAAAAAATGTTATAAAGGGATTATAATGACAAAATACAACAAAGACTAAGTTGAATCCCATTATAACTTAGAAAAAAGGAATAGCTTTTTGTGTGTGCCTGAATATCATGAAAATAGTGATAAAAGGGGTAACCCCACCAAATACCATCCAGGTCATATCTAAATTTGAAAGCAACTAGAAATAACCTATGATCTATGAGGATTTTAAAACAATACTGTCTCTGGCACATATTCCTACAAAGCCAAGCTTACCAGCATATGACTGGTGAGATTTGTATATATTGACTTGTAATACTTACTTGTGTAAGGTATGTTCTATATTCACGTGGGCAAAACAGGCACACAGTCTCCTATTTCAGCCTGGATGTGATCCCTACAGTGCACTCCTGAACTCCTGGCTACTAATATCTATATTAGTGTCACAAACAAGTGATCAGAGTTCTGCAGGGGTCCCAGGACATGTTTAGCACACAGCTACACACTCAGTTACAGGCGGACATTGGGTTGCTCTGCCAAGCCAGTGGGAGGCAAATGAAATCTCTCCAGACAAGCTGGCAATTTGCTTTGCCTGAGGTAACAGACTGTGCTATTCGCTCTGTGGACTTACGCAGGGCGGACATATGCATGACCATGTAATTTCTCATTTCAGAACTGTTGCTTAAATTAAATAGCTTTTACAAGGGGGGGAGGGGGGGGAACCTCATCCTGTGCTGTTCTCCTTAAAATTGTCCTGAAAATTGGCTGAAATGGACCTTAAAAATACAAGTTAATTAGTGAAAAGAAGTGTGTGGGTTTTTTTGATCCAATAACAGCAGTATGAAAGAGATACAAGCTACTGTACAGTCCTCATGACCAACATAAAAAATACGCTAAGAAACTGCAAAACTAGAATTGCAATAATGATGATAGAACTGTAGGAAATACCAAATGATTTAGCAAAAAAAAAATATTGCCTAGCTTATCTATAAGTACTTTAAAAGTTTGAATTTTAATATGTTTCCTTCTGAAATGGGGAAATCCTGTTTTCTAAACTAAGAAAAGTTGCACCTCACTTTTTCCATAAAATATATTTAGAGCTTCACATAATAAAAGGCAGTGAGAGAGCTGGATTTTCGGAGATATTTGTCATGATGTTTCTCATCAGAGTTGTTCTTAATGTAAAGTTGCAAACTTTATACACAGCTGTAATATGTCAAATTTGGGGCCTTCCTAAGATCTTTGAAAATATGAAGCCATCAGTATACCTGGGTTCTAATTATGCATTAACTTCTTAGTGCAAGAGAACCTTCATGTTCCCAAAAGCTAATTTTATTGTCATATGTTTTATTCTGCAGCTACAAGAAAATATCTTGTCCTTGAAAAACTTACAATGAAAATTTGCTTCCCAATATAAGGTGATTTTTTGCACTCATTTATAACAAAAGAAGTTGAATATTTTCCAGATTTCATTTGCCCACAGTATTTGTTGGAAAAAATGGCTATTTTGTTTAAAATTTGATATTGTGAAAAGGAATCCTGTGAGAAAAGGAAACCTTTGAGAAGCTCTAATCATAATAGCAATGTTCATAGCTAATTTTAATGTTTTTTAGGGGTGGTGGTGAGGATTTTGTTTTGTTTTATTTTGAGGGAGAAATAGCCTTTCTTTATCTTGAATAACAACAAAGTCATTTGTCTCACTATTCAGATTGTATTGGCTGACATTTCAGCAGGAATGACTTACAGTTCAGAGACATTAATGTTATGATCATCACAAGCCTTCTTTTTTGTGTGTGAAATAAACACATTTCTCAGTTCTTCCTCTCACCTGCCACCTCTGACAATGAAAGGTATGCTGACAACTGTCAGGACTATTAATGTGCACTGGGGGAAGACAAGGGAAAGCATATAGCAAAGAGCTCTTTGCACTTGCTGGAAAATTTCTTAAACCAGTAACAAAATCCAACAGATGAGAACCCCAATTTTCACAGGTACAGGAATTCTATAATTCAGATCAAATTTGTGCAGTTTGCCTTTGTTCTGAAATCTATCAAGATCAAGTGTAAAACAACAACAAACAAAAAACAAACCACAAACCTGATACTGTTCAGTAATGAGGTTTTCCCTGTGCACAGTGGAGTTTCTTGCCATGCAGTAAAGTTAATGAAATTCAAGTAACTTTTTGAATGACCCATCCTCCTGGTTTCTACACCTGTCCCTGTCAACAAACTCCAAAAAGACACGGTGCTGGAACCTCTTGTTCAAATTTCATGCTTCCTTTTTATTGCCATCAATGTGACTTTTTGGTATCTGACAACAGACTAACTGGCCTTTAGTGGACTAATATTGCAACATCTGTAGGTTTAACTGTGCCTGGACATTGGTGGACAGTTACATTACTCTTTATACAGAGAAGATGCCCAGTTTTGCTCTTGTTAGTTCTGCAGCACTGTTCTCTTTAATATTAACAACTTACACCCACCCCATGTTGCCAGGAAAAAGGAATGAAAGCAAAAATGATATTTCTATGCCTGCAAGACAGACAGCCCAGTCAAAAAGACACTCTGTTGGTGACAGATGGAAAAAACCTTGGTGAAATAATGTAAGGCACAAAAAAAGCCAGTGTTCACCCTTCGCTATCACAAAACAGGTACATATATTTTCCCATACTCTGTTCATCACATTGCTTACCTTAGTTCTTTGTTCTCGATAGCAGTTACAACTGGTGTCAGTAAATTCTGAACTCTGCCATATAATAGGACCAAGGGGCTTTTGTAATTCCATAACAGGTCAGGTATCTGAGGGCAGAAAATAAAGGTCAATTGTCTCTGCATCATTCCTGTAAACCACAGTATTATTACAGTGGTCTAGGTAGTTTAAACCAACCACAAGGAGAGATACTGCCAGAACACTTCTGCAGTTCTGAATTCAGCTCCAGGAAACAAATAAATGCAAAAAAATCTGCATGTCAGGGGCAACATACACACACAAAAAGCATCTCTCTCATAGTAACAGCCCATTAAACTAGACATCAGATAAGAAAGGAAAAGAAAGGACAGAAAAAGAAAAAGAAGTTCCATCCATTATTGTGTCTTCCTTTTTCTAAATTCAGGTCTGCATTAACAAAATACAATTGAGCTCATCATTACTAAGAACCTTTAAAACACATCATTTTGTTCCCCTGCAGTTTCCATGAAACAGATGCATGTGCATATTAAGTTATATTTTACAATTCATCTGGGGCAACTCAGCTTAGACGCATTTTTTGCTGCAAGAACAGCCTGGATTGAAATTTTTTGTCAAATAAATTCTTAGTGAATGACAGAGTAGTCTTTAGCTCCCAAAGTTGCAAAATTATTTATTGTACTGCATGACAAGCCACAGGAATGCATAGCCAAGTTCTCATAAGCTATTGGGGTACAACCTTCAAGTCACACACCCTGACTCCATTTAATACATTAACAGAAAACAGTCCCATAGTATGGAGCAAAATAGGTTCAGCTGTGGGATGGCAGCTTTAACTGACAGTTTGCAGGTGGCTCTCCATGGATTTTAGCTTCTCTCTAGCACTAAATCACTAACATATTTTTGAAGCCTTCCCAATGTGTCTGAATGCTTCACTCCTTCAAGGTGATGCTGAGAGCACCCAGACAGCTGTAGCTGATGCATTTTACCCTGGGTTTCAGCAGTGAGGTGATGGCTAGAATAAAAGTATTGAGGAGCTTCTGGGGTGATGGGCCACAGCATGCTGCAAGGTCATCAGTTCTGATCACTGCACAGGGAACACCTGACACTAAAAATGTGACATTGTTTTTAGTGAAAACAGAAGGTATTAGGTTGCCTTATATAACAAAGAAGTTACATTTAGATAAAGCACAGCCAGCTGAGTACCAGGAAAGAGCTGGCTGAAGTTGCTTAAGTTGTTTTTGCCATCTCCAGCATGTGCTTAAGAGTCTTGAATAGCAGATATTCCACTCCATTACATTATACACCTGTAACGCAGAAAGTTCTGCAAGCAGGTTTCTAATAGATGAGTTATTAAGGTTTACGGTTATCTAAAAAGGAAATAGGTTCATAGACCCTGTCATATAGTGGAAGCTATTATTTTTTTTTTTGTATTTTTATTCATGTAACAAGTCCCAGGATGCTTCATGAAGCTTGAAGGCTTTTGTACTTGATGTTTGAAATTCTGTGCATACAGTCATATTAATTTCATTTCTGTTTTTTACAGATTGCCAGATAGCTGTGCCACACTAGCTCAGCTTTCATGGAAAATTACTGACATACTTCTAGGGCCAAAGCTACCTTTAGTAACAATAACAAGATAACTCTGAGAGGTCCACTGCAGACAGAACCACTAAAACCAGTGAGAATCACATCTGTTTCTCTCCCATAGATTTAACTTTGAAGAGAAATAACAGCAATTAACTAATATCTTTCTTTTACAATTATTTTCTCAGAGACATTACAGCAATAAATGTATCCATTTTAACTCCATTTTATTATATGACTATGAGAGTACATATCTATCTAACCAAATGCCTTTTTTTTAGCTCTCAATAACATATTGTATCTCCATAGTAACATCATATATATAAAAGACCATTTAATTTGGGAAATTCTATTTTTAATTAAAAAAATATTTCTTATTTTCCATTTTTCTTCTAAACTCATTCAAAAATATATATAAAAATAAATTTGTGCCAAGACTTTTGTGCCAAGAGTATATATTGAGCTACAATCCAAATAACTGACAAGATCCTTAAGATCGGGGAGTAATGAAATGAAACCACCTCACATCCAAGTTGGAAATCACTCTTTTCTGTGAAGTATGCAAAATTTCCGGATAAAATATCTCAATTGTTATTCAGTGCCAAGAGTCAAAATCACCTCATGTCTCCTGTATGCCAGGGTCACCTAAAGTGACCATCTCAATTATCCAATCACAATTTTACATCTTCATTGTGTTCTTTGCCTTGGTGTCTCTGAGAAATTAAATCTTCCAGTGATTAAGGATCTTTTATCCTTTTACTAGCACAGGTCCAGTTGTTTTTATGCCAATGTTACCATTTATGCTTCAGTAATTCTTTTCTTTCCCTTGTGTTACTACTTCCTCCAGCCTTGATTTTCTTTAAACAAGCCAAGATAATTTTTCATCAGACTTTATTCTGTCTTCAAATGTTGTTCCATATTGTCCATTTGTACTCTTCAACTGAAATAACAGAAGAGTTCTGCCATCAATCTGGTTATCAGAATACTTTTTTTTTTTTTTAAATACAGGTTATCAGAACTATTTATTGTCGTGCAGATAAATTTCAGATAGTTTATGATTTTTTTAGTTTGCCTTATATACCTGAACACAGTTTTTACTTCTTCGCTTTCCTGTTACATGAGTGACTGACAGATGTGACTGTCAAGTTTTCAAATGTTTAACTCCAAATACATAACTATTGCTTTCCTTCCTAAATTCACAGCTTTGTTATACCTCCTTTGTTCAGTGAAAAAAAAAATCTTTTATTTACCATGTCTAGATATTCCTTCATTCTGCAATTATTAGTTGTATTTGTTCTAAAGCCTATTTCTGGAAGGTCAAAATCTCCCATAAAGACAGTACATCTTCTCTAATGCTAAAATTTCTCTTTCTAATAACATTATGGAGATCTTTATCCAGTGAAAATTAAACTCTAGGGGGCTAAAGCAGACATTCAACATTATCCAGACCTTTTAATGATTCTTCCCTAAAATGTTTTTTACTCAAACTTAACCATTTTATCATGTTACCCCATTTATTTTTTTTTAGCTTAGCATACTATGAATATGTAATAGTCTTTCACTATCCCACCTTTTATTTCTAGCTTGCCTGAACAATGTGTACTCTTACTATTTATGTTGTACCCTATTATTATTATTCTGCCTCAGCTGAGTTACCCTAATTATATCTGGCTTGACACCTGGCACCATAATTCAGTTTCCTCTCTTTTGTTGTCCAGATTATTTTAGTTCCTATACTAATATTCCTATTGCTTCTCAGTAGTCCCGTATGATTTCCTAGCTAGATCAGGAATATTTCATTCATGGCACTGCTCACCTGACTACTGCTGTCACCATTTCTTCCTCAAACTCCTCAACTGACTCTTTGCTTGCAGTGTCTCCACTGACCTGTCCCACTGCCAGGGGTGGAATGAAATAAAGTGGAAAGCAAATATCTAGTCCCTTCCCATGTGGGAGGTCCGTTGATGTGAAAGAACCTGAATAAAAGAGGACAAGAAAAAAAATATATGGAAATTCAAATTTGGTAATTTCAAAAGGGGTTCACTTCTCCAGTGAGGAGAGACCTGATGGCCTCCCCACCCAGGTAATTGACCTGCTGAGGGTTTTCACGGTCTCAGGAATTGGTCTCCCTTCATCTCTCACTGTATAGGAGCTGTGTTTTTAGGATAATGTAGGTTTGGCAGCACATTGGCTTTGATGTTAGGAACAGCAGAGACTCAGGTGTTGCCCCAAATTTCCTTCAAACAACAGTCAAACATTGATCAGTTGATAATGGCATCTCTGGGAATATCAGGCTTTCAGAATTGAAACCGATGCCTATGCTGCTGTAAAATTTCATCCTAATGTGCTATTTTAAATTGTTGTCTGTAAGCAAAATTTTGCACTGGCAGGAAAGTGGCAACATATGCAACCTAGCATCCATATTTTCGTTTGATGATATGAGAAAGTTGTTATATTATTTAGAGATGCTGCATTGGCTACAGAGTTGGGTCGTTTGTTGTTGTTTTGTTGTTTGGTTGTGATTTTTTTTTTAGATTTTTTTTTTTATTCTGTAGAGCTCTGTGACAAAAATACCTTGAAATTCATATGAAGAAATAAATTCTAAAAAAATCCAAAAATCTGACACTGGAGTAGAATCTAAGATTTTGGGGAAGAGGGATTTCTTAAAGAACTTGCAGCCCAGATGAAAAAAAAGAGGAATGAAGGCAAATAGAGAAGTCATAGCTGAAAGTGAAGATAAAAATGGTAGGATTTACTCTTTGTGTAAACAGTCAAGAAAGAAACATTGTTTTGGTAGGAAATTAATTGGAAAAATCTGACCTTCGTTATTCCAGCTCTGACCTATTAACTAGGGCAAGTACTGAAATAAGGATTAAAGCCATTTTTGCTGCCACTGGAGCAGCAAAAAACAGTGTTAGTGGGAACTGAGATCCAGCTGTAGGACTCTGTTAATTAAAATAGCCACTGCTAAGATATTTACTGTCTCTAATTATCAGAGCTATGCAATTTGTACTACTGAGTAAACAAATCATGCTGTAAAGTTCCCAATTGGCCATTACAGTCTAGTCTGTCAACTGTCATTTAGTTGCAAAACCAATTTTCCATGTAGTTTATTTGCATAAACATTTTTTCATAGAGTTTCATGGATAAAGAAATCACATTAAACAAAATTAAAATTAGGTTAAAGTAATGTTAATAATTTGACAAGCTCCCCAAAGCCAAACTAGTAAAAGATTTTTTTTTAATTTCATGCTGACTTTTTGATGTTTTCACCTCTGTAGGCGGACTTAAGCTGTGTTAAAAGAATGATCATTACTGCTTCTTGAATCCTGTTAATTATGCATGTGTAGGGTTATTTGTAGTTGGTCCTTCTCCAGATATTCTCTCGTCTCTCTGTTTTAATGAAAACTCTAAAAATGTCCATGTCAGAATCACAGAATATTAGAGGTTGGAAGGGACCTCTGGAGATCAAGTCCAACCCTGCTGCTAGAGCAGAACCACCTAGGGTGGATCACACAGAAAAATATCCAAACAGGTCTTGAAAATCTCCAGAGGAGGCTCCACAACCTCTCTGGGCAGCCTGTTCCATCACCCTCTCAGTAAAAAAGCTTTTCCTCATTTTGAGGTGGAACATTTGTGTTCCAGCTTGCATCCAATATCTTTTAATGTGTACCAACTGCCCTGCAGAACCTGAAAGTGTTGTTAAGAAGTAAATTTTAGATAATACCTGATCTCTTCTATAAAATTTGTATGGCTCTACAATCCCTCATGAGCTTGTAACTCTTACATTTATAATGTCAGATGAGGTTTACTGACAAAAGGAAAATACTGAAGCTGCTGATTAAATAACTGTAGTTAGATGCCCATGCACCTTTCTCCTGATGACACTGATGCAATAAAAATTTGTCAGCAAAGATGGCGTTTGCCGTTGTGTAGCAGAGCTGCAATGAACTAGAAAGGTCTTAAACTGCCATGAAGGGCTTTACCTTTGGGGAAAGAGAGACTTCTGTTTTTTTACAGGGTATTATTTTTTCACATGTCATTCAGCATATGCTTATGCAACCAAGACTGGTCTTGTTATTTATATTTCACAATATTTCAGGCCAGCATTTTCTTTTCTTCCCCAGAGCTTTAGCTGAGCTGCTCTTGCTTGACTGCCTCTGAGCCTGCATCTGATTCCTGAGTGAATGTGCCTTCATACTGCTCAGATAAAGGGCTCTCACTGCAGTCGTGGCTTGCATGGGGCTGGCTATTATACCTTTCTTACGTCTAGACCTACAGAGATGACGACATGCTGATTCATCCATGAATAATCAAAGTGAACTCTCACACAGTGTCAAAAATAGACTTCTCTGCTGACTTCTATTAACCCCACGATCCCTGAACAATACTGAGATGTGGGAGAAAAGAAGTATTATAATCTGTGCTGAGTAGGGATGTACATATGTGCTGTAAATATGCTGAGACATAAGAATAGGGAGGGAAATAAGGTTTAACTAAAGCCTGCATTCAAAAACTGGAGTGTACAAGTCTTTTATTAAGGACACAGCCAGTTATGGCTTTCAGCTGAACAGATCGTCCTTTTGATTCTCATCATCTTTGTTTCTGCTGCTGTTTTGATCCACAACTCACCACTGAAGCACATGAATTCAATTTTGTAGTATCAATTTCTCACTTAGACTACTTCACATGCATTAAAAATGTAACAGTATTTTCTTTTTTTTTTTTTTTTAAACCTTCTTCATTAAAGTCTACCATTTTCCTTGAATAAATATTTCTTTACTAAAATCAGATGCTTGAGCATTGGCCAGTGAGGGCAAAAGGACACTGGGCACTTCTAGCTTTTATAGGGTAGTAGCTTATGGAAGGACACAGTAGCTGGGCAGCTTGGAAAGAGCTACAAATCTTTTTCCCCCTCTCAGACTACTGTCCCAATAGAATGAGATGAGTTTGAATTAAAAGACATTTATTTCTGCAATGTTTTCATTTCAGCATCAACAACAGGGGACAAACTTTCACAGTTTGTCTGGGAGACTGATTTGTGTATTTTGCCTAAACGTGCCTGAAGACATTTTTTCCCCTGTAAATTCCAAGTAAAATCTCTACAGATCGATGTGCATCCTTAGTTTTATAGAAAAAAAAAAAGTCATATCAAACAGCATCTGGAATTCACTCTTTACAAACTGGAATATTTTTCACTATTTGATAAAAAAAAATGTTAGAAATTTGAGCTGTCACGCTACTTTAATTTTGTTATTACTTTTCAGATGTCTTATCTCATATTTCTCTAATGGTCTGCTAAAATGATTATTGTGTTTTGTTTACTGATGGTTACAATTAGTTTTAGAGTTTAGAAAAATATCTTTTGTCCAGTACCCTTTTAAATGAAATATTAGAACTAATGTATTCTAAAGAACTTTGAAATAAGCAACTGGCCTCTATTTAAAATAGATGTTTCTGTGAGGCCTTTTGCATTGCTGATATTTTTGTTTATTTTACAGTTTACAGACACTGAAGTAAGGTGACCTTCCATCACATAGACTGCAATGAAGCTTAGGGGTGGCCTTGGGCACTGATATCAGCTGCACCTCCATTTAGTGATCTTATTGTCTCTCTCAAAATTAGGTCATCTGAGAGCAAAGTCCCAGTTCTTGCCTGTGAGGATATTACATACCATATATTTTTACACAAAGATTTAAATGGAAACTCTTCATGCAATATTTGAACAATAGACTCAGGTTAACAGAAATAAGTTTTTCTGCAAATGCCAAGGAAGTTCATTACTACTTTTAGTGAAATAATATTTTTTCTGGTTTATGCTGAGATTCCATGCAGTGCCTGGGTATCACCCTTGTGGACATGAGAAAAATACAAAATTATATGCTGACCCTCAGCTTTGTGTTTAAGCACCATGTGACATAAGCAGTGAAAACTAGCATGTGTAAAGGATCATGTTCTTATATACAGCTGTTAAAGACCTAGAAAGCAAACAATGTGCTACTGACATACAAATAATCCCTTCTGTGCACAGTTAAACATTGGTGCCATTTTTGCCAGATTTTAAGTGCTTTCAAGGCCAACTGGAACAGCTGAAATAGAACATTTAAAAAAATGTTTTGATGCTGGGGCACAGATGGTGGTAGCCCAATGTGTCAAAATAAATGTTTCATTTTGGGTATAATGTGGGAAAAATAGACCTTGTCAATTACTCTAATAATCACAGGTGCAATAAAGACAGTCTGTAGCTAAGAAGCACTATTTCAGATGGGCATTCAGAGCAATTCTATGTATCCTACTTCCAACAGCCTGAAAAGATAAATTACCTTAGGCCAATGACTTACTGCCTTTGAAAGGGCTCTAACAGCTGCAATCAAGCCTGAAGCTTTAATCCTTTATTTGGCACCTGAATTTCACAAAGACAGGATTGCTCCTTCAGAGAGACAGTCTGAGAAGGTGCTGTAGACAATGGATTCATTAACATTAAATCAATGACATAGGCAAGTTTAGGAAATTTAGAATGGCTCAACAGACTTCAGTGCTTAATTGTTTGTCCAGCTTTTTCCAGAAAGCTTTGATGGCAAAGCAGAATAAACAGAAGAGTCAATGAAAATCAGGCAAATTTTTTTTTTCACTGCTAACATCTGCCCAAACCTTGCATGTCACTGACACTGAAGAGTCACAACAAACTAGGTGCATCCATCAGTTTCTGCAGCAGCTGAGGAACAACCATCAGCCTCCTGACTGTTGTGTTTGTAACTAAGGGGACAAAATCTACTTGCTGAGAAGGGGCAGCTCACCAAGGCCAGAGTCACCTCGTGAAAACATTCAAGTACTCTGAGGAGAAACTTCAAACAACCCACAGATAACACAGTGGGGGAGAAGATACGAGCTATGTAGGGGACAAGATTTTAAAATGGCTTCAGCTGCCAATACTCTGCTCTGCTTGGTTACAACTACAATGCAGGGCTTTGTCTGTAAGATGGAGCAAAGCAACAACGAGTGAATGATAATCCTTATGCTACAGCACAACGGTAAAATTATTCACATTCTCTTACCCAATATTTTACTTCCCATGTGAAATTTAATTCTGCTCCAGCTGGCACAGTAGTAGTTCTCACAGTCTGCATGGCCAGTGAGGGGGTGGGAGGAAGGAAAGCACAGCAAAGCAAAGCAGGCTTACAACTGAATCTGGAAGGCACCCCTCATTTTCCCAAGACTCTGCCCTTCCAGGCAGCTCTACAGCTTGCTGTTGCAGAACTGTGGCTTTGTCCTTTGTCACCTGCAGTGAGATTGCTGCATATCTGCTGAAGAGACAGGATTGTCATTTTTCCCTAGGCACTGCAGCACAGGAGGCAATGTATATTTTTTGGCTATAAGGAACCTGCAAGGATTGAAAAGCTTGAAAAAGCCTGTGAATACTATTGCAATATTCATTGTCTGAAACTAAACAACCTAATTTCTTTTTTCCCTTTTTTTTTTAATTCAGCTCACAATGCTCCATGTACCTCAAAAAATTACTTTTCTTAAAAAAAATATATTAAAATTGGACTAAAATAACTTATTTTTAAATTATCTCTAGGGCTGAGTCTCTGCTTGAGGGTGAAATGCTCCATATGGGTTTTACATGGGTGACCCAAGAGAGAGGAGGAAGAAGGGGAATATGGTGCACACAAGAGGTAAAGAACAAAATCATGAACCTGTAATCTTTTAGACTTCTAAAATGTTTTTCAAGAACAGAAAACCAGGATGCTAACTAAAACTCTGACCCACAAAGGGATTTCAAGGAAAGCTATGGACATGTAAGAAGGCCTGTGAATTTTACTTTCTACATTCAAAGGACGAACATGAGGAGGGATAGAAAACAGTAATAGTAGGCACTCCAATCCCTTATGTTTGTGAGGATATTCTCCAGAGGGGCCAGAAATAACAAAATTCTTCAGCTTAAGATTGTTGTGCTAGCTGGCATGCAACTGCAGCCACAGATTCTGTCTGCATTCTGCTTTAATATCAGATGGACGAATTAGGGTCAACAAGAAGTGAAGCAGTAGACGATGACTGGTAAATGACCCAAATAAACTAGGCCAACCAGATTTCTAAAGAGAGAGATGCTAGAGCCACAGAACTTGCTAGAGGCACAGATAAGTTGTAGAGCGAGTTAATTGTCAGCATCCCTCATGTTATTATAGATAATTCTAAAGTTAAGGTTGAGCAATTCAACCTCTCATGTATGAGAAACATAACACTTACTTAAGAAAATTACAGCACTTATTCTGAGAACAGAATTCAATTTCCAAGGATTAATAAGTAAACACCTTAATTAATGTATGACTTTAAAATAATTAAAGTCCTTTAAGAGATTTAACATTGTTTTCAGTCTTTTGTCCTGAATGATCTTCAGAATAATAATTATGTTTCATATTTGCAATCTTATACACCAGCCACAGTCAAAAGAGTGGTTATAATTAAATTAAATTATTCATTATCTCTGCCTCTAATTCTTATGACTATGTAGACCGTGGTCTGACTCATTTAACTCTTAAGTGGAGGAACTCATCAATATCTTATTGTTTATGGGAACATTTCCATTTGTAAACTATATGCATCTGAAACAATTTTGATTCGAATCATGTAGCTTCAATTTTCTAGAAATATCATATGGTGGTATTTTTTGCTTATAAATAAAAACATTTCCATGGAAGATAAATTTGTTAAAAGGAATTTAAAGTTGCTAATGCATATCAGGAATATATAAGTTGTCTAATTTTGTACAACCTTGGCAAAATTATGTTAAGAAAATATCACTATTAGGAATCTTGTGCTTCTCTCAGACTAATTTTTACAAGTGGAAACTTCCCATATCTCTGGGGAGATATTACAAGTGAAAGAGCAACTGCGGCCACTGGAAAAGCTTCTGAGATTTTAAATTATTCTTTCCTTGTATGCAGAGGTGGAATAACTGGAACACTTAGAAAGTTCCATTAAAAACCAGTAGGACATACTGCAAATACTGGTAATACTTCATATTAGAAGACATACTCTGAAAGCATGGGCTCCTTGCTCAGAACAGAGGGAGGCAATAACAAGCACTATGTTGATATGTCTCGAGTATCCTCCACATCTCATTTGTATGTGTGTGTATATATTTCCACACACAGATGATACACATATGTATATGCACATATGTATGGTTTAGAGCTACATAACTCCTAAGTGCCAATGAAAGTAAAAATAACCTCACTGTTTGGCACAGTCTTTTCAGGTCATCTTTGTCCTCTGGTGAGTGACAACAGTGAAGCTCTTTCCAGAAAGGGCTCACTTCAGGAGAGACCATCTGGATGCTGTCTGAGCTACACAGACTGAAATGTGAGAGGGAGAATAAAAACCAAGAAATAGCAAGAAACTTTAGGGGCAACACAGAAGTGGAAAATTAAGAATGTCTTAAAAGAGAAATTATGCTTCCTGGTAGACTTGCACAACACAGGGGCTTTTGGGGAATGTCATCAGAGGACATTCCTAAATTGGCTGTGATGTCTATGTTTCAGCATAAAGAGAACAAAGAGCATTTCAGATCACAGCCATGACACTACCTGTCAGCACAAGACCTAGGGCTGTCAGGTAAGCTAAGGTCAGCACTGAACCTGTGCTGCCTTTCCAGAGGACATGAAAAAGAGTGGAATAACAGCAACATGATGAAGTGCACAGAGTCAGAAAATGAAAAACAGGAGGATATGAAAAGAACCACTCTGCATGAGGCTCTTTCCTTAAAGAGAAATAATAAAAACAAAAGGAAGATCTCCCAACACAGCCCAAGAACAGTTTCATCCTGTTCATCACAGCTTGAGAACTATGTACAAATAGTAGGTGCAAAATCAGGACTCTCCTTACCTAGGAAATGCCAGTCTCTGTGCAGTGCGTCAGCATCCTAACATATGGTTGCTTTACCTTTGTTCCCAACAGATTAAAGGCTCAATCATTTTACATCAAGATCAAGTAGTCATATTAAATAAGGAAGATGAAACTTTAGACCTAGAAGCTGGAATGAGGTTTTGGGAAACTTGTGAGACCCTCAGTTTTTCTACTGCTGGAAATGTGCAATCTGGAACTGTTTTACCAGTTTTACTGGAAAGGCAGAAAAATTGGTGGATTATGAAGAATGTATTCTAGTATAGGCAACACTGGGAAATTTGCAAGAAAGGGATTCAATTAGAAACATCTAATTCTTAATGCAGCTCAAAGTTTGGCTATTAGGTGCTAGAGAAAAATTTGATTTAATGCAGAAAATTACAGGAGGTACTGATAACATCTAGTTAGGCAAGCATATTTTGGCTTTAGTCAGAGGTTAAGGGAGTTCTTAATTTAAAGCCATATCTAAGAGCTTTATTATGTGGCAGAATATAAAGTTTTTCCATTCAAATATACAGTTTGAAAGCAACCTAGAATAATAACCATTAAGAAGGCACTTAAACTGAACAGTGGCACAAAGGCCACAGTCAAGGGTGTTGGAGTGCAGCACAATTTCCTACATTCTCCATAGGCAGGTTGAGACATTGTCTTTTCTATTCTACCTCACCTCTACAATACCTATCTGAAAGTAGGATACTTCTGAGGCTAACTCTAGTGAACATCAAATATAACGTAAACTGCCTGGAAAATTTTACCCTGTAGTTCTAATAGTACCAAGGTCAAAAATTTGTGTTTGAAGTGAAATATATTGCTGAAAGATATCCTCCCTTGAGTTAAAAATTTCATCTTACCATATCACTAAGGAATTGTTATGAAGTTAATTACTTTTGCAGATGAAAAGACAAGTCCTACTTTCAGCTCCTAATCACTGGATCTTTTCATACCTTTACTACAAGATTAAAGAGCCTTCTGTATGGTAGTTTCTGCCCATATAGGTACCTCTGGACAGTGATCGAATCACATATATTTTTTTCCCTTTCTCTCTCCCCACAACCTGAACACATTACATGCCTTTAACTTGAAGTATATTTCCAGTTTTCAGCTCCTCCTCAAGGCTATTGTTCAAACCTTATCCAACATTTTAGCACCCTCCGAAAGAGCATCGTGACAGGACGAGGCTCACCTGTGCAGTCATGCTTAACACATCATCCAGGGCTTGTGGTCACTCTTGTGCTCATTTGACTATCCATCACAACACCCTCTTCCCCTTTATGCCCCTTTTCTCTTTCATTTCCACGCACTGCTTTTCCAGGTCCCCCCCACTGCGGATGCGTGCCAGGATGTGCGACCCAAGTCTACAATGGAAAGCCTCCCTTTCATGAGGTTTGCAGCTTAGTGTTCAGACTAGGTTCTAAACCATACACTGTTCCTTTTCTGTTCACTGTGTATTCAACATAGGACCTATAGAAACCGATGGAAAAGTTCCTGCCTTTAGTTTCAACTCTACAGCTTATTGCTCTACAGTGAAAAAAGTTTGACAAAAGACTGCATAAATTAAACATTTCTTTGCATCTAGCAGTGGTTACACAAGGAAGGAAAGCCTGTGCTGAGCTGTTAAAAATGCTGCTTTGTCAGTTTCTTTCATCGTTCCACTGATTGAAATTCAAACCTCCTTATATCCTACATAAGATATTTTATTCTTATTTTGTCTAAGTAAAAGGACTTGCTACATTTCTTTTTTTTGTCCCACAGCTCCAGGGCCTTTGAAAACATATCTTGTATGTTTTGTGTCTATCAGCAGTTTCCCTGCATCAATCTACAATGAACTACCTAAGCCCCTTATGCCAGAGATTGTTTAAGTCTTTCTGAATTTGATTGGCATATTCTGATCTCCCTGGTTTTATTAAGCAAGTTGAACCTTAATGAACGGGCTAATGAAGCAGATTACAGTGTCTGGAATAATTTTCTTACAGGTGAAGTTCTGAACCCCTGACAGCATGAGGATTTTTTTCCCATTTTCCATAGTTACTTTTTGTTCTTGGTGCAGTGCTCGGTTAGGCAGCTGTCTGGCTCTGTGTTAGCTACATACTGAAGAAAAATAACATCTCAGTGTAATACTGATGATTAGCTTTTTGTGTAATTAAAAAAATAAAAAAAAAGCAACTTTCCCTCTTTTCACTTCAGTATTGTAAAAGCATTTTAAGTGCATGTCCACACTAAATGAATCCTTAAACATTCCACCAGTCTACCAAAGGATGCAGAAAGCACTCACTTCCACAGTACATCTGCATACAGCTTATTTTTACCCAGGGGAAAAGCACTGTGGGTGAAATGTAGTTACTTTCAGTGCACTATAGCCCCTGACTATATGTCACGTTGCTTGTACTGTGCTGTCAGGTGGAATATAACATTGCTATTATGCTAGAATAAAGGCTTCTTCACTAACTCGGAATGACTGAGTTGGTTTTGGTTTTTTGTAGCACTTAAACTATTCTCCTTACATCCATCCCTGCTTTTTTTTCCTCACATCCAAATGCAGAGAAAGTTTTGATAGGTTTTACAAAAGATAGGAACCAGCCTTCCATGTTGATGTTATCTTCTCACACCATCTTGTCAAGAGGACTGGTGCTTCACAAGCTTCCAGCTTGGGCAATTGGCTGGGTTAGCTGGGTTAGCAATGAAGTGTGAGTTTTTAAAGGGAAAGTCTTTCCTGGAGCTTACAGAAGAATGACCTTTGTATAATGACAGGGGCTAGACCTCACATGTGCATTGAAACTCCCTCCCGGTGCATAAAGTTAGCCAGCTGTTGGCTTGAGCAGGCCATCATGCAGTGCCAGAGACAAAAGTACATCAATCCCTCATCAGTCAAAACTGGCGCACCTCCCAGTTTGAAGGGACTGGGTATGTGAAGCCCTTCTCAGCAGTCCCAGGTAACTTCCCTATGGAGAAAAGGCTCCATTGCAGGGGAACATGGAATTTACAGGCAGCCTATACATCAACATGAGTTAAAGCACAGGCTTCCTACAGGCTGTAATACAGCTGCACAGAGCCAGAGCAGGGACTTCTTGGTTTCAGCTTGCTCCTTCTCCTAATGCATCTGTGTTCTCATAGGGCTGACAACACTTAGAACAATTTTACAGCTACTTAAATACTTTGGAATCCAAAGTAATGGGGAAGTTCAAAAGGAAAGCCTTCAAAGCCACTTCTTCCTTTCTAGCACTCAGCACAGGGAAGAGTGGAAAAGCAGGGTCTGCACTGTTAGAAGCTTCAACATCAAAATTTTCCTGAGAAGACTTTTTTCTTAGGAAAGGCTTAGAGAGCTGGGTCTCTTCAGCCTGGAGACGAGGAGCGTGAAAGGGGATCCAAAGTGTGCTTATAAATATCTAAAGGGCAGGTGTCAGGAGGATGGGACCAGTCTCTTTTCTGCAGTGCCCAATAACAGGACAAGGGGCAATGGGCACGAGATGGAGCATAGGAGGTTCAAGTTAAACTTCTTTACTGTGAAAGTGACAGAGCACTGGAACAGGCTGTCCAGAGAGGTTATGGAGTCTCCTCTGGAGACATTCAAAACCCATCTGGACATGTTTCTGTGTGGCTTGCCCTAAGTGATTATGCTCTAGCAGAGGGGGTTGGACTACATGATCTTCAGAGATTACTTCCAACCCTGACAGCTCTGCAACTCTACAAGCTCCAGAAAAAGCATGGAAAAAAGATGAAAAAGAAAGCTTGCAGTGAAATGACCAACTTAACCCTACATGTACACAAAGTCACACACCTGAAGAACTCTAAATGTCCAGTACCAAAGACAAGGTGTTAGAAAGCAACATGCACTCAAATAGTTAAAAACTAACATGAAAAGACAACCTAGAGCTGTGAATAGATGTTTCAAATGCACCCTTAATTGTAAAAGTGCCTCAATTTTAACTCGGCTGCCCTAGAACTGTTTCAAATCAGTTGTCTTTTTTTTTGTAATGGTTCCTAGATTTTGAAAGAGGACATTAAAAATACAGAAATTCTATCAAGTAGCACATGAAATATCTGGTTAATCAACAGCTTTAAGCATGTGTGATTCATACACAGGTTTCTGACACTTAGGTTAATGGAATAGCTGACAGCTCTAATACACTATCCTTTTCTACAAGAATCAACATTATAAGCAAAAAACCAACTTGTTAGTAGGTTTGCAGATATTTACTGGCTACAGAGGAATCACAAAGCTCAGCTTACATGTCCAACCTAGAAACACCCATGGACAGAATTGTTTCACCCTACTCTCCCTCCCTCCATCATAAATTTGGTCCCAGTTTCTTCCCAGTCTCTGAGACCCTCTTTTCAATTTTGTGATTCTCCTTTCCCTCCCAGCTTCAAATCAACCCCCAAGACAGCTTGTAGCACCTCCCCACTCCTACCAACCTCTCTCCTTCTGGTCAGCTTAGTCCATCTAACTCAATCCACTGCTAAAAGCAAAATATCTTTTTTGTTTCCTCTAGCCCTGCATTTGTTTCTCATCATGCAAATTAGATAATTCCCTCCTCCATTCCACCATAGCACCTACGAGGGGCAGGCAAGCTAGAGTTTGGTAAAGAACATGAGAAAAGCTTCCTGCTTTCCCTCCTAACCTTAGGTGAGGGCAGCTGAACTCAGTCATTTATGGGGCAGGTCTTTCACAGCAGCATGTGATTAGTGAATGTAGCCCCAGTCAAGGCATACATGTCCTAAGAAGGGAGGCTTTTCTGAGTAGCATAGTGGGATATTTTTAGTGGCTAAGTGGCATGTGTGTTGAACTGTTTTTTAGAGAAACAGCAAAACTTGCCCTTATATTTTTCTAGAATAGCCATCTCTCCCCACATTTTCTAATACTGGGCCTTGAAGACAGAACTATTGAAAAATTACTGAAAGGTGTTATTGTGAACAAACAAACTTTCCTCAAGCTTCTTGCTGAAAAGGTTGCAGTAATTTTGGCTGAACTCTTTAAAATCATCTGAGTGTAGTAACTGCTGAGGGTATATATCAAGCTAAATGGTTAATTTCAGCTATGTTCTAGTTAGTAGAGAACAAGGTCTTACTATGGAAATAATCGGGGAATAAGTGACTGTAACAGCCTACAGCTCAGTAACAAATGGGCTAACAAAAGAAAATACTGTGAGAGGAATACAAATAAAGTGTACACCCAATCAGGTTTTATCACTTACTATTCTCCCAGAGTATCTCCCTAACCCCAAAATAAGCTCCTTCTGCTGCCTTCCTCTGGTGTTACTGATTATGTAGGAAAAAAACAAAGGACTTAATAAAAACACTGACTATGCTGAACAACCTCCTATGACAGTGCACTGCAGGATGAGAGGAAGAGCTGGAGTCACAGCCTGATAGGAACAGTCAGCCATTATGCAAGGCACTACAGAATTCAAACTGATCAAAATACAAAGAGACAGTAGCACCTATGGGGTATACAGACACCACGTTTACAAAAAACCTCCTTACCTCTCAGGCATGGTCAGCTGCACAACCTTAAGGCAGGATATTTGTCTGAGGCTGAACTCCTTGAGAGCTTGCAAACCAAATGTCAGCCCTCCTTGCAGAGAAATGAGCCCTGTAACACTGTCCTGAATTCACTAATGCTTGCTTGTGTGGCTTCTGAAAAACTCAGGTAATAGGCTGGTAGGATAAGGGAACAGGGATTCACTTACACCTTCATAGACCTAGTGACAGGGAACAAAAATCTGTGGTTTATATAGTCAAGGCAATTTGTAGAAAAAATTTTCTTCTTACCAATTCAATTGCTAATTAAAAAATGGTCATCTGGGCACAGCAAAAGAAAACAAACAACCAAACCAAAAGCTCCCGTCTCTGTAGTGGTAACTAAGCAAGTAAAAGCTGCCTAGAGCACCAAGTTGCTACAGAAATTGCTTGACTGAAGTCAGCCAGCCAGTCTTTTTAGCCACTTGGTGGAACTTGATTCATCCAGCTGCCTCCTACACCTTTCTGAACTTGAGGATGCTGGTACAGGAACTTGGATTTATGCTATGGTAAGGAAAGTGCTGAGCTGCTAATGTTTTCATAGGCGACATTTCTTGTCACAGGCAACAAAATCTCAGTGAGAATACAGGTGGTCTCCTTAACAGAGAACCATACTCACCTCCCTTTCTTCTGTGTCAATGCAAAGATTCTTTGTTAAAAAGGTTACTGACCTGTGCTCAATGACAGCTATTTTTTTCCCAAATAGCCAAGTGCACAAGCATCCTATGTCAGACACTCTCTTCATTGTAAAAAGGCATATAATTTACAGAGGAAGCTACCCCCAAACTTGTGGAGTCATAGTTAGCTTAGTAAGCCTTAATAGTGTCTGCACAAGAGCAATTTTAGATCTTCGGGGCATCCAGGATGCTTAGACCCATATGCCCTCACATGATGAACCTAAGGCAGCTTTGTGACAGAGCGTCCAAAAAGGTTTCCTCCAACTCTGCCTCTTCTCATCATTAACTCCATTGAGCTGGTTCACTCTCATTTCAGACAACCAGGAATTTTAGGTAAGCTGAATAACTTTGTTGGGATTTCTCTGGATCTGGCAGATGTCTGTAGACAGCAGAATTCAAACGCTGGTAGTTTAGGCAGAGACTTGGACAAGGGAGGAGTTACACTGCTTAAAGACATTTCTATTAGGTTTGTCTGCTTCCAGCCCTTAGTGTTCAAGTGGAGTTTACTGTGTTATCTTTCAAAGGTGGCCTTGACTTTGCTTTAAGCACAGACTTTGGATTAGACAACAAGAATGCTATAGAGCTGCAGTGAAGGCTCCCTTGGTGGGTTAACATCTGGATTGGGTGCCCAAGGGGTAGCTGGGAGGAAGCTGTGTGGTGAAGGAGAGCGTGTGTTTATGGCCACTGACAGCAACTGCTCAGTCATATTAGTGCAGATACAAACAACAGACTTCTCAGGAACAACACATATGATCAGGCACAATGTGCAAAAATGTATGCTTTATTTTAACACCAAAATTCTTCATTTGAGGCTGAGTAGGAATTCTTCTTGTAAACAGCCTATGTGAGTTAAAATGAAATCACTTAGATGATCTGTAAACTGGGAGTTTCTATCTGCAGAGACGAACACTGCAGCATCAGAGTGTATTTTTCTCCTGGTAATACTGTAATAATAACCCTTCAGATTTCTGTTGATTGCATCATTCTCCAAAAATTTCTCTTGCTTGATATCAGACAGAAAGTGAACAGTAAAATTCTGTTCAGTCATTTTTATGTCATGAATGATTCACCAAAACTGATGCTGACTTTGAAGCCTGTTCCATGTGTGTGTCCCTGAGGAATTTACTGGGACAATATATCTCTTAAACTCCAGGTATTCCATTGGCTTGATGTTTACAGGAAAGAAAATCAGGTAAAGTAGTAATGATTCACTGACTATAATTGACAAAAAACCCACAATAAAACAAAACCAGACTTCCAAAGCATTGAAATTATCTCATTTATCTTAATGAAAAAAAAAGTCAAAAGCACAAAAAGCATTTTGGTCAAATTTGATGTTACAAAACATTTTTGTATTTATTTAAGATCATGTTCTACTCTGTAGTTATACTGTATGTTTTCTGAAAAAATAATATGCAAACAGATTATTGCATAACACATCTCTTCAAAGTTAGCCCAGAAATATTCACTAAATTATTTTTTTAACACAATAAGAAAAGTGTTTTAATATCTTACGTTTAAATTCCAGAGAGTTTTATCACATGAGATATTCTGTGGAAAGCAGCACCTATTTACCTCTCTGTAAGCCATTATGAAGATGGAACTAGCCTCTCAGACAAAACAACAGAGGTGATTAAAACACAAGCTGAATAAAGCAGGTCACCGAGTGGGTTCTTGCAGAGTGAGTATTTCACTTGGCTGTGTGTGTGGAATATTTTGCATAATGGTCTAGAGACCTCCTAGGATTTTGCTATTACAGAATATACATATACATAGTGCTAAGACACAGAGAAGTGGTATTTCACATTATGCCTATGCCTGTTTAGGGCTCACTGTCTATGTAGCACGAGCAAAAAGTAACATTAAAATAAAATAATTATTAAACAGAAAATATTTCATTATGCAAACAAAGAAAAATAGTATATTTTAGTTTAGAGACAGTTCAAGCATATACAGCATATACATAATAAAGCTCAGGCGTTTCTTTTTTTTGTATTAGCTAAAGAAGCAGTCATGAAACTGTTGTATATTGGCTTAAAACTTTACAACCACCTAGTGCATTCTCCTTGATCACCTTTTAAAAATACACATCTGAGATGGATACATTGCACTGCTGAAGTTTACAATATATATTTCAAATTTACAAAAATACAGAAAAACAAGATTTCTTACACTCAGATACTGAGCATTAACCCTTTGAGTACTAATTCCCACCTGCAACACTGCAGAACACATTCATCTGACTTACATGTTTTTATAACATTCTAACATTATAATTGTCATCTTTATGTACACTATTAGGAAATGTATTCCTATGTATTACAAAAAAAAAAAAAAGGTAGAGACTAATAAACAGCTAATAATAGAAAAATAATGGGTTGAAGTATGTGAAGATTTCTGCAACATATACACAGAGAATCACACACTGATGATCTCTCCAGTGAATTTTCTATTTCCTCTCTGCAGCAATGTAGCAATTACACACACCTGTGTTAAAACACAACAGCAATCTTTCTCATGTGGCCATACAGAATTGTGCTTTTTCTCTAATTTATGGATGCACTGCTCACTTTCCACTGTAGAAATTTTTCTCTCAGCTCTATTCGCCTATTCACTTCCTGTGATCCGTTATTACTCTACACCCCTCCTATTTGAAGGAAACGGTTTAATTTCACATAGGGATAATTATGATGCAGTTCTGTACTGTGAGTTGATGCTTTGTGTTCAGATGTTCATAGAAACATGAAAAAAATTCTTGCCGAGAGCCTTTTTAATAGAGAATGGTACTGACCCTGGAAAGCCCTTCCATTCAGCAGAAATCATGAACATAAAGAACTTCTCTGAAGGTCAAATTTGCATTAAAGGATGAAGAGAATCTGAAATTTGCTAGGGAAGGAAATGGGTTTTCAGAAAGCAAGTGGTGAAATGACTAGATGAACTCTAAGAAGGTGTGATTCTGGAAAATGACTGAGCTTTCTCTTTCCTGACAAATCTGGACTACATTGATCATGTAACTAAACAGACAATATCACATATACAGTGTCTCTGAACTAGAATAAGCTATTTTAAGAAAATAATTGTAGTCCTCAAAGAGTTAATGACAAAACTGCTCTACCTTAACAGATGTGGAAAAGCTATTGTGAAACAGCTTACAGATTTGGTCAAAAGGCATAGTTTACAAAGAAGTGTGAAACTTGTTGAGACATTTGCTATTACACTGCACAATGTCACATACAATGAGTAGTGCATGCTCTGTAAAGATATTAGAGTGGACCCTTATCAAAGCTATCATATAACCTTATACAAAGGATTGTGCCACTTAAACTAGTGCAGAGTGATTTTTTTTTTCTGTAGATTTATAATGCTCTAGATTAATATCAATAGGGTTTTCACAGCCTTGTACAACACTTTTTTTGTTCTTTTTTTTTAACACATGTAATACTAGAAAACAGCAAATGATATATCCTGACCTATGTCATGCAAAATACAACCAATACAGCACCACAGATGTAACAGAGACATTACTTAGCACTTCTCTCCAACAAGAAAAAGGACAGACAGAGACTGTACATTACACAACTTTACAGGCCATATGCTACAGGAGATCTTTAGAGGCAGTATCACTTTTGTAGAGCTAAAAAGCTGTAATTTTATAAAATCCTGTTTACCATTTCTACCATATTATCTTCTGATTAAAATCCATGGCACAGTAATAATATTTTGCTACAAAAATAAATAAGTAAATGTTTAAGATGCTGATATGTTTATAAAAAGTGTCTGAAGCCACTACAGAACAAAAGTGAAAACAATGAATGAAAATGATGAATTTCTAAAGAAATGTTTTGTGTAACAAAAGGATATTGCCTCTCATATTCAATTGTCTAGACTTCATTTTCTAATTATCTTTCAGGATAATGTTATATAGCTTTCTTTTAAAAATAACTTCACTTTAAAACTGTCACTATCTCTCTCTTTTAGACTCTTATTGAGAAAATGGCAAAAAAGATGGGAAAGCTGTACAATTTACTGCTGAGCTACACAAATACATCATCATATTTAGTTTGGAATAAAAACAAAATAACAATGGTTTAGGGGGAAAAAACACACTCTGATGGCCCATGAACTACACAGTAGTTTCATTTTTCCAAGGGCCAGTTTTGATATTTCCTGTACTATCTGAGCTGTATATCATGGCTTCATGCACATTTCCCTTGAGAATTCCGTTGTGATTTGTCGTATTAAACGGCAATGACTGTGTCCGTGGGTGCATTTCAAAATGAGCTGGATGGTGCACAGTGTCACTTTCTGGCATTTTAGCACAACTATATATGACAGTACTTGCATCGCTACTTTCGGGCTGGTTGACAGTAGGATATGGATCACTTTTTGAGCAGCAGGCCCGTCTGTGACCTGACTGGCTATCATGTGTACTGTGGGGACTGTCTGTATGTGAGCTGTGGATGCTGCCATCAATACTTGAAGGAATGTGATAGGCATATTCTCTTTCACCTGCAGACCTATGCCGACTGAAATAACGTGGCTTAGTTCTGCTTTTGAGACATCTATGAATGTGCATGTTGGGCCTGAAGGTTCCCTCATTGTGGACGTGAATGTGAGCTTCATCATCAAGTAGGTGATCACAGTGCATTTTTGCACAACACGGTGTCACAGGTGAAAGACAGTTAACGTGGTTTTGAACCGCTTGTAGGTTAGTGAGTTTGCAGTGGCTAGCTGCTGGATGGTTAAACACAGCTGTTTTGTTGGGACATGGTGATTCCTGAAGACAAGGTGCATGGACTTGAGTGTCACCATTGACATTAACCTTTGGGCGCACATTAACTTGAACAGAATAGGTGTTTCTTCTAGATGGGCAACAGGACCACCAGCAATGCCACACATCATCTCGCTTTGCACAGTGATGGATCAGGATGAAAAGCCCCAAGGTCACACAGAAGGCTCCATAAAGACAACTAAATATCATATCCAAGAAATGACCTTGAGATACTGCAAGTGCTCCAAAGGTCCAAGTGGCAGTAAACAGGAACAAAGTGAATGCTGCGGCTCGAAGCTGAGCCTTAAATGAATGCTCATTTTCCAATAAGGAAGAAGAAATCATGGAGCAGGTTGCCTGGGGAACGGACACAGAGTCTGTAATATGACCATGGCCCACCTCAGTACTCGGCATTCTCTGTGGATCTTCTGTCTTTTCCTTTAACTCATATTTGCGTTCAGGATGGCGCTTCAGCTGCACGTATGTGCAGAGAAAGTAAACACAGGTGACTAGCACAATGAATGCCACTGGCCCATAAAAAGCACCGAGACTAGGCTCCCATGCCATCCAGCAACTGAAAACAACAAAAAAAAGAGAGTCAAGAACATTTTGTGGCCCACACAAGGTGTGATGGACAACTAATGGATGTGAAACTGGCCTTTCTGACTAACCAGTGTGACCCAGAAGTTCCTCAGAACTGTATGCCTCAGAACTTCAGATATATTCATTGCAGAGAAAGCATTTCTCTCTAATATTGATGAAACTGAGACATCACGTTCATTTTTTTTAATCTAAAAAAAATTCTAGTATAATTTACAGCATATTTAAGCTGAAAATTTCCAAGAAATGTAGGTCAGTTTAGAACCTAGAGTTGCAGCAAAATATAAGACCACTTATATCAACCCTTTTTTCTACTATTAAAAACGTCAGCACTACTACTTTGATTAAAAAGCAAATGAGGCATAGTTTATACATCTGTGTGAGCAATAGAAATGTTTCTGTCAATGAACACTGGTACAAACTCCAAAGTGTGAAGATTACTCTTACGGAATTTTCCTATTGCCAAAGTGGAGAACAGCCTGAGTAATAAGGGAGGCTGAAAAAAGACTTCCAGTTGAACAGTCACTGCTTTCTGCAGTGAGCAGACCCAAAAGATATATGCCATTTCTGAATTCTCCACTGTTTCTGAAATTCCAGGGAGCTCATTTACTTTTATTTGAATGCCCTCAGAAAAATTAAGGAAATTGATGGTCTCCTTGTGATACACTTCTAGCATAATATTATTGTAGCATGGATTATTATTTGCTAGGCTTTAAATAATATAAACATAACAGTTTTAAACCTGCTTAAAGTAGTTCAGAGGCCAATATAAGCTCAATAAGCCTCAGTTAGCTGCATTATTTAGTAGCAGTCTAACAGGACTGTCCTGAGGATGAATGATCTAATCAAATAAACATGGGAGAAGAAAACACCTCTGGCTAATGAAATCCCAGATGGAAACTGGGAGAACCTGGGACAGGGAGAGAATTAATACTTGCCTAGTTTTCACTCTTCTCTATGATCTGCTTTTATCTACAGCTACAATCAGGCTATTGAGCTAGTGGTATAAGCTAATACAGCTTTTATTAAGTTCTAATACTCTAAATATTGCATGGACTTCTGGAAATAAGAAGAAGTTATTTTCCCTATCTGTTGGACTAGGACAAGAAATAATGGGCTTAAACTGTAGCAAGAAAGATTTAAATTAGATTTTTCAAAAAGTTGTTTAGCTGTTAGGATAATTACAATAATAACCTGTTGGAATAAAGGGTAGTGTATCCATTATTGGAACGGTTAAAGCACCTCAGATAAATAACTGTCAGGAATGGTTTGTATATAGCTAACTTCCCACTGGGTCACAAAGACAGAGCAGATGATCTGTCATGATTCATTCCAGCTCTAAAAGTGACATTGTGTGACACTTCATACTCCTTTAGGCATGTGTTATTGGTTGCAATCCTTCCAATACAGCAAGGAGCCTTCTGATATCACATTCTTGTCAAGCCAGGAATCATCTACCACTAACTATAAAAAGGGCAGCATGAGTTTTTCTCCCAGACTGAGAACCTCTCAGGTAAAAAGAGGGAGTCCCATTGGGTATTCATCACAAGCAACTGCAGCGTAACTACTTCATTTTTTTTTGAACCTTAAACAAAAACATACGTACATTTATTAATAGACTTAGAAACACTACATGGAATATGTATTTTGCTGTCAGACATGCATATGAAAAGATTTCCTGAAAGATAACTGAAAAGATATGTAAGTTACCACCTATGTTTAATTGGATAAGCAGAGAGCACAAAGCTATGTGAATACCTGAAGTACATTTGAATGCTGAATATTTGATGCAAAGTGGAGAATGGAATGCTTCCCAGAGGAACAATCTCTTGGGATGCTCTTACTTCAAGTGGAACCTCAGTGTGGATCACTTAAAAAATCAGTTCTGTAAAATAAGTTCAATATTGTGCATCTACATTTGCTGTACTATACTATTAAAAATGAATAAGGCACGTAACTCACTAATGCTGTTGTTGAGCTGGCTTTTTACTCAGTCATAACCATCTCTCACCTGTGCCTTGTTTTCTGTACAGGCTCTGGTACCAGGTATCAACTGGCTATGATTAATAGGATTAAAGAAGCATAACCTCCGTAAGTGTGCCAAAATGAAAAATGTCTCACATTTATGAACATAAATGAGTCTTTTAATATACTGTTGATTATAAATAAGTGTCTAATTGGGTAAGTTTGAATAAATATATGAATGTGTGTTGGGCTCTAGGCAGGGCAACATCACTCACAGTATATACTAATTTATTACCAGAATTTAAATTTCAGTTACATTAAATAAATGCCTTTAAGGAACAAAATGCTCACTTACAAACCTCCTTTGTTTCCACTTTTCTTACCCAGAACATAACTAGTTTCAAATGTAATACAATAGCTGCTCAAAGTAGTAACTAAGAGTGATGTCCTCCTCAGTACTAGGGCTGTCAGAGTACGAATATCTCCATTAGTGTGCCAGTCATTGCCATGCTGTTGGATCATTTGCACAGAATGTACACACTTTGCAGTGTGATTCACTTTCTCCTACACTTCTACGGCAAGATCTATTGTACTTTATTGACATCTCATGTTTCATGCCAAGAATATGATAATAACCATGTGATGCCTGGACAGCTTGTGGAGGTACACTGACCACTAACACACTAGTACACTGGAGGGCTATGTCAGTATTGCAAGACATTGTAACTGGAACATTTCCAGGTCGTGAAAATCCAAATAATTGTTTTTTAAGGAAGAGATGGGGGTGGAGGAGAGGAAGGTGGGATTTTCACTTGTCCTTTATTCACATACTTATTTCTAAATTACTTTAAATACCTCACCTGAAGGATATCAATTCAAGGTAGATAATTAATTGAATGTATTTAATTAATTACTAGCTCCATTAAATATGCTATCCATTAGGTATTTTTAATATTCTTTCACATATTCAGATGTAAATGAGGCCTAATTCTGTAAATGAAACATGTTTTTATTGACTGTAATGGAGACAAATTGATAGAGGTGAAGCAGCAAGTCCCAGATTAACACATTGCTCTTTCTTAACTATTATTTAACAAAATTTCATAATAAATGTCATCCTAAGTGGCATGTCTGTACCCCTTATGAAATCAGTTACATTTACCAGCGTAAGAAAAATGTATTTTCCTTAAAAGTTTTATGATAATAGTTTATACTTACTATGGTGCATTGCCTTCAATCCCATAATTATTGATATTGGTTGCTGCTGTAATCCCACATATAATAAAAGGAACTCCGCCACTAATCAGGTAAAATCTATTGAGAGATAATAACCAATATTTTAATTTGCCTGAGTTGTAGTCAAATGTTACTTTTAAAATAGTTGTACCATGTAGTATCTCGAGTATAAAATATTGCTGAAACATTAAACATGTGCCTAAAATCAGAAAAGCAAAGAATGAAGTACTGTCACAATAAACACAGTCCTTTATGAAGCAGACAGAAGAAAGCTTAATACTTAATATTCATAGGGACCCACTTTTAACAATCTCTTGACTTATGTTTTTAGTAAATGTAATTACTATTGCAGTCATATGAACAGAACTTTGTCTAATGAAAAAAACCTACACCCCAAATAAAATCATTCAACTCACCTAGATATTTATATTTAATAGTTATTAAATATGAAAGCATTATAAATTAAAAATATTCAGACAAAGCAGCTGTATTTACTTTAACCTGAAAATGTTCCCAGGGAAATTGACTTAAAAAACAGAAACATTTTCCTTATTTCTGGATGACAAAAGAAATGGACAAAGTTAGACAAAGGCAAGAGGGGCAGTTCACTTGCAAAAATGTATTTTGTTTTGTTTTCTGCACAGAGAAATAATCTGCAGAAATGAGGAGGATTAAATATCCCTTTACATATACCACCCTTTGCTTCACTAATTCAATACTCAGCCTTGCAAATGCATGAAATTTGAGGGCTTCAGCAAGATCTCATAAATATCCAAGAAGAGTTTTAACCTAAGCATTAATCTTTCTGTAAAGACTTGTATTCCAAGACTGAAAGCACATAGTTTCTCACCCCTTTAACTGGGCAAAAGCCACTGAACTACTTGGAAGTAACAGTCATTCCAATGTATGATCATTAGGCTACATCCAAGTCCTAGGGGATGTCTCACTGAAGTAGGCAAATTTGTCCAAATTCAGCAAATTAAACAATAATCACATTTTCTGTTTATATAAGCAAACCACAAAGATTATGCACACACATGGCACTTCCACTGCTGTGGTCTCTGAGTTGGAGAGCACTGGCCCAGGTGCATGTGAGGCTACAGCTGGAAGCAATGCTGCTCAGCAGCAAAAGGGAAAATGTTCCACCACACCTAGAAGTTCAGCTGGTTTTCTGAGCATCCTGACTCATTTTCTGGTTTAACCAATGCTCTTCTGTCAGTAGACAAAATTATTTCTTCCCAAGTCTGGTGCTCGAAACAGTATGTAAGGATACAGACACTTCCCAATCACTGCTATTATGCTGTCCATCAGGATTAAGGAACCTGATAACACATGGGATACATGCTGACCAGAATCTGGCTGCTAGTTTCTTATAATGTGTTAGAAAGTTTCACAATCATTGCAAGGCAGGATTTTTACATAAAGAGAAATAGTAAGATTAAATAAATTAGCATATAAAGCAGACCCAAAATTACTGTTAGAATTTCTTAAACTCTTTCCCCCAGCTCCTTGTGAAGCAACATTAGAGGCCAGGCCTCACAAAATTTCATGTTAACATATACAGTCCATCTTTGTCCAAATGGTCTAAGCTGTAAACAGAACTGAGAAAATAATCCTCCACAATCATCAAAAAGCCCTTCGAATTTGATAGCTTCAAAGTCATTACATATATTTTTTTCTTCAAACTTGGCTTCTTCTGTAGAACTCAACAAATTCCAATGAACAAGCTGCCTCCTTACAAAAATTCATTCATTCATTGCAGTTTAATGATTGTACATGTCTTTTGACTTGAGCATATTGAATAAGCTAGCTTAATAGCTTATTATTATTTTTAACAAAGCAAGTTCAATGACATTTTTGAAATTCAGGAAATGACTAGGGTAAGCAATGAAGCATAGAAAAGTTAATCCAAATTTATGTAAGAAATAGCAAGGAGCAGAAAAATAGGAATACAGAAGCAAGTATAGGAAACTGCCCTTCAAACTCTTCTGAAGTGATTACACCATAGAATTAACCTACAATGCAACCTATAATTTCATTTTTTTGCAGTGCCACCACTTATTCCAGATTGGATACATACATTGAAATAATATCCTTATCTAAAATCTCATACAAACCAGTATTTGGATGTTAGACAGTTTACTTCATATTTCACACTTTCAGCAGGCTGCCCAAACACTACAACAGTAGCATCAGGTGTTCTGGAAGCACTAAGCTACACAGTGCTTTAGAAATGTGGCAAAATCTTTCCAAATTCTTGTCCTGGGTCATTGCAAAGAGAAAGAAAATACGTTCTAGAAATAACATAAGGTGAAGTCAAATCGTTTCCATGTACCAGTGTACCTAGCACAGCACACTACCTGTCCTGCCTCTTTGGGGGAAAAAAAAAAAAGTAAAATAGCAAATAGAAATGATAGTGTATACAGATTATTCTTTACAGGTGGATTCAAATTTTCAAAGGATGAAGGGAAAAAAAAATCTGCCAAATGGAAGAAATGGAAAAGTCAGCAAGAGAGGAATGGGATTAAAATAGAATCAACAGAAAATATAATCAAAGAAATAGAAGTTAAATTGCAAGAATAGGAGTGCATACTCTTTCCCATTTGTATGAGCAAAGGGATCTTACACAGTGTATAGAGGAGAAAAGACAACACTGGAAAGTCAGGAAGAGAGAAGAAACATTGTTCAATATGATCCATATATATGTTAGTTGTGAGAAAGTACACTTAAAGTTAAGAAATTTAAAGCAGTACTTCCAAACATTAGTTTCTATGCCATCATTAGTTTTACAAATTTCTTCTTTTTAACCAGATTATCAGGACACATAATTTTGAGGAAAAAGCTGAAGTAGAATTAATAAGGCATGAACAAAAAGTGAAGAAAAGGCAGATAATAAATAGCTATGCTTTGTATTTCCAGTAAACCTTTTAGCTAAGAGAATCAGTGTTCGATAATGTCAATTAATTTAGTCTTAGAGCCCCCTGTGTGGTCGATAAACATTGTTATCCCTCTTGTACAGAAGAGAAAACAAGCAAGGAGAGATTAAGTGTTCAAGGTTATGCAAAAAATCTGTTTCATAAGAGGACTTCTTAATTTCCACCCTCTTTAAATATAAGTTGCCCCTACTACTGTAAATTAGGGGACTGGGCAAATCATGGCATACAGAAGTTTGTCTCCAAGCCCAACAAACATGATTGTCTCTCTGTCAGTTCAAGCAAGAGCAAGAAGAATGTAACCTTATCTGAAAGATCCCTGGTTAGGGTGGTTCCCTCATGGTATTCATTAACCTTTGTCAATGACTGTCTGCCATTACTCCCTACAACACTTGACTTGTGGAGGAAGAGCCTGCTTGTGCTATTCCCTGTGCAGCCCTAATACTAACATTCACTGGCATTTTATATAGCACTGCTTGGGCATGTACACAGAACACATTTTCCAGACCAGTTAAAATGGTCTGAGTGTAAGGGTTATCACTGGAGAGATTCTGGCTTCTGCTGTTTTGCTGCTGCAGCCAACTTCTGGTGTCCTTCAGCCACACAAGTGCAAAAGTAGGACGTAATGCTCCTGTCCAGTAATTCTGTTTCACAGAACAATATAGAGTACCATAAGGATGAACCTTGTAGACTGAATAAGTACATGCTTTTCAACCATCCTTTTTTCCCCCCAAATACACTTTCTTATTTTGAAAGTAACAATCAAACTTTTTCCTTTGGTGTGTGCCTGACTCTCACTTGACTACTCCCTCTTTTGGTTTTAAAGCTTTAAAGGTCTATATCCTTTGGTTCAGTAACCAGCTTTTTTCTTCCAATTATTTTCTAATTTTTCTCTTTAGGTTGGCTGTTTTCTCTTCACAAAAGAACATGCAGTAACTCAGGACAAAAGCCAATTTTCTCTACTTGTGATACTCTCTACCACTCAAGAATGCAAAAAGGTCATACTCAGGCTACTGGTAATGAAGCTCTGTAAGCAGCAGTAAGAAGACAGAGGAACCCTGCTGTGACAGATGTGACTGTTATGATGGAGCCAGCTAACACAGAGGGTTTGACTGGTTGAAATAGCCATGCAGGTAAATGTTTAAAGACTGGGAAAGCAGACGGAAGAAACAGGAATATATTGGAATAGGTTGCCTAGGGAGGTTGCGGGTGCCCCCTCCCTGGAGGTGTTTAAGGTCAGGTTGGATGAGGCTTTGTGCAGCCTGGTCCAGTGGTAGGTGTCCCTGCTTATAGCAGGGAGGTTGCAACATGACAATCTTTAAGGTCGCTTCCAACCTTAACCATTCAATGATTAAAAAAAAAAAATAAAATAGATGAAATTTGCTAAGCAGTTAATTTATATAATTTTAAAATTGTTTGATGGAGAAAACTGTAAACCATCTGTGGTAAAATTGGGGGATTTGAAGTAATTTGCAAGCTGTTGCTTCTATAGCCCTTAGGAAGAGTTTCTAAAATGTGTATGTTGTTGCTGCTGGCTACCCAGAGATGTTTTAATGATCCCTAGTAGGCTTTTACATCACCATACGTTTATTTTCTGAAACGCATTCTATCACATCTCCACTAATATTGTTATCTAAACTAATTAGATTAAAGGTAGCCTGGTAGGCCGCAGCACGCTGCAGTCATGCCTCTTAGCTGTAGTGTAGGCAACACCTATAGCCTGAAAACCAAGCTATGCAGACACACTCAAATGATGTGCAGTAATTTGTGGGGGGAGGAATCATACTCATTGATCATTAGAGGGAACCCCTAAGTTCCTGCCACAGCTGCCAGAGACTAGAAAGTACAATTTACTGACATAAACACTAAAAACCCCTAGCAGAGCAGCAGACACTGCTTGAGGTGATGTCCCTCTGTTGACACCAGAGCTTACATTTCCCAGCTTCTTTCAGCAAGTGTTCCACTTGTAAGGCAAACCCTACCACAAAATACTGATGTGACACTGAACTACACAGGCAATCTGACAGAAACAGGATAATGTCAGCAAGAATGATTGCAATAGCCTGCAGGCAGCATCTATTCTGCTAACTTAACATACAGTATATTCTTCTAAGTTTATTTCCATAAATATTACTCAGTAAGTCAGCAAGTAAAGGAGCCTTCCAACCAGTGATTAATTTCTTGCTTGAACGTCTGGCTATTCTCTAGCCAAAATTGTTTCCAGATTAAGAGCTTTGACTCTGGAATTAATCCTTCCAGAAAGGACCAGACCTTGGCTTTGTGGGTGCAATGCAAGACTTTTGAAAAGTTGGGATTTTTTCTGCAGAGGTTGGCAGAATGGGAAAATATCAGGAAGTGATTCAATAGCTTCTAATAGTCTTTACTGCAGACATTACTTGATTAAAATGTATATTTAAAAGTAATCCTCTCTGCATGCTCAGCTCTACAAAGGTACATGTTAGATTTATAAATACAACAGTGAAACATTAATTTCTTTCCCTTTCCCCACTGCAAAAAAAGATTAATCGCTTTAGCTCTACTGACTTCTAGGGCACAGTTCATAAAGGAAGAGATGTCAATCTATTAGCCACTTGGAAAATAAACATGAGGATAAAAGAGGAGTCAGAGCAAAATGACTTTCCCCTTTATTTTGCCTTGAGTGGGGCTTTGATTTTAACACACTTGTGAAAATAATACATATAGAAAATGGTCATTAACTCCTGAGCTAACCAGATGCCACAGTTGAAGCACCCGGCAGGCAGGCAGATGGACAAGTAGCTCTGTAGAAAGCTGAATTTATGAGCCTGATTTTCAAATTATTCTTCCTGAATTTTTTATGCTTCACATAATTTTATGGTCCTTTTTCCTGGGAATTTTGATCAAGTAAAAGGATAACTTTGTAGAAATTATGGGATTTTGAAAATGTACTTTACATTTAAGAAAAAAACCTTGTCATTTTAAATCCAGCTCGCAAATGGTCCAGACTTTTAAACGTATTTACAGATACCATTTTAGTTTTGCTTCCTGGCCTTGCTGAAGAGAAATAATCTACATTTCTTAAGTGCTTTTTTCCTTTCTGCAATGTAGAATATAAACATAGAGAATACACTAAAAATTAATAAAATTACAAGGCAAACTCTAAAAGGTAAATAATAGCAGAGTTAAGACTTGTGTGAAAACTCTGTTTAGCATCCCTTATGTGGCAACATTGTTATTCTTTTTAGCTGCCTGTTTGCAGTAAGTTTTTTTTTTCCATGAGACAGTTCAATTGTCACAGAAGGAACAATGATCCTCAAACAGGAAGTTAGTAATTTTTATATGTATCCCCTCTTTCGAGCTTCGCAAACATTAATTAGTTAATTTTCATAGTGTCCTTATGAGAACATGTATAATCTTCTTGAGTTAGAGGCAGAGACTAAAGCACAGAGAGATGAATGACAAACCATTAAGAAAACTCTCTGCAGATTTGTTTGCTTGACACTTAAGATGTCTAGGCCTCCATTTGATAAAATCAGGCTCAAAAAATTACAAGTATTTCTTAAAGAATCTATATTTTAAAATGTTTAGAAAGAGCATGGAATTCATAGAGAGAAAGCTGTTAATGCTTGAGTAGAAATAATAGGAGGAGAATAATACTTATACTTTGAGTATTTTCTATTTGCACAATCATTTTATCCCTAGGGAACACAACAGGCCTTTTGATTTTGTTTCCACAGTTAATCTCTACTAGTAAAATGGTTGATAATCTTGTTCTGAACAATTCAGTGCTACCTCATTTTTCCAGGCATTTGACTACTCTGGCGTAGAGTTGTTAGCTGAAATTATTTTCCAGTTCCAGCCTACTGAATCAAACACAACTGCTTCACCGAGCATTGCAGTACACCTTTAGAAACTAAATTACCATCAAGATGTCCTTCTGCCTTTCGAAGAGGAGAAAAGAACCATTAACCTATCAACTCTCATCAAGACAAGAAATTCTGATTACAGCCTATATATGACAATGCCATGTTGTATAATATGAAAGTGAAATGAAAACTAAAGCATGCAGATAGTGATAATAAGTGCTGTACCCTTATATTGAAATATATTTAACACTTGATTCATGTTATATTAGTATCACTGTTTTACGACTCTCAGTGGAATCACCTTGAATTTTAAGTAGAAAATATGGGGTTTAAAATTTTTGTTTTACTTGATGTAATATTTCATTAAGCCTGCCAAAGGAACCAAATGAAATTACTAGCATGAGAAAATACATTTAATTTAGATCATCTGTGAAAGTCACTGACAGGTCATTCTGGTTTATGCTCTCCTCTGACTAAATTTGGAAATCATGTTTTTTAAAAGGAATTTATGTCAATTCCATATTTTATTATGGCAGCCACCAGCACAACTCACTGAATCCTCCTGTTTCATGCGTTATTGAGTTTGACAGTTACTTGCTTCTTCTTTACTTACTGTTTCTGAGGATTTTACCTATAAGATAATAAAGACCCCACCTTTAAAATATTGTTAAGGATTAGGTGCTACATCACCAGAATTAAACAGAGTTAGTGTTTCAGGCTTATGCACCTCTGTTTTTACAATTATGTGCTAATTATAATTTACTTCTACCTTCCATCTATTTAGGTAATTGGGTTTATTTTCAACTGCATGTATCTAAAATCTAATCACACTGCTAGAGCAAGATCTAACCTCAGGCAAAGTGAGAGAACAAAAAGCCTTGTTTAAGACATGAAAAAAAACCACACACTAAATAAAAATAAAATAATTTTGATTATTAAATCTGCTTGGTCTATGAGAAGTAGTCAGTCACAAACCCAGAGGGCCATTTGAAAAACAAAACAAAACAAAACAAAGCATTTATGCAGAGGATCCATGGAAACCACAAAACCCTTGCTGTTGAATCTTTCCAGCTACCAGGCCTTTGTCATTGACAAATTAAACCCACATTTTTAGAGAAAAGATGAAGCAGATTCCTGAAAGGAGTTATGAAAAGCATACAAACAGGTTTTGAATTCCTCTAAAGTCCATATTCAGTGCACAGTAAAAGGACTCTGCTTTATGTTGGCTCCCATTTTAAAAATTTTCAATTAAGTATTCAAATAATCCTAATATTTTTAGGGTTTTCCACAGGTTGTGAGTTAAGGAGGAGGCATCCCTGAAAGTTAAGAAAAATTAGTACCTCAGGCATGGAAGAATTATTCTTATTCATACAGAATACTGCTTTCAATCATACAGAAAGCCATGCTGAATCATTTTCAAGTGAAGTCAGTGCAAGGCACAAATGTTAACACCCCAAAATAGACCCTAGATGATTTGACATATTAATTCTGAAGGTAATATAGGCATTATTGTTATTATTGTTGTTATTGTTGTTGTTATTATTGTTGTTATTAGTATCATCATTATTATTTCTACTTGTATATTGTCTTTGTTCATGGATACTTTCTGAAAAAAACCAAAAAATCTCAGTACTTAAACAGAGCCCCAGAACAGAGGAGAGTGCCTGCTTCAAGAATTGCACTACACAAAGACTAGAGTTACTGAAAATTGATGCATCAGAAATTTGGTATGGGAAGCTGCAAAATATATCTCAAGTAAAAACCCAACTATCAAGATGAAGCATCTCAATTTTTTCCAACCAGAAGTTCTTCTGAATATCTATTAGCTGATCACTTCTAAATATTGACTTTGATTTCCTTTTCCAAATAAGAAGACATATCAAAATTGTTGGTGTCTCCCATGAATGATAATTCAGTTTTACAGATGGCCCCATTTGGAACACGTATATGCAATATATGCAACTTCTACTTACACCTCAATGGACTCAAATAGAAAGAAAACAATAAAAATCCAAACCCTATTAATTTGATTAATTGTGAATAACTGCTCTCCTTGACTTGGTAATTAGATAGTATTCCAACATAGTTTAAAACACATTTTAATGTTTCCTGTCATTTTCCACTTAGGAATTCTTAGTAATGACATCTTCATTTTCATGTATTTCAGCATTGTACTATATACCTCAATTTTGCTATTTGAAAGGAAGACGCATTTCCTTTTCTTCACAGCTATTAGCTGGATTAAATAATTTTAAACCCAAGTAACAGTGATTGTTTTTTGATATTCTTCTTCTCTGAATACATCATATTTTTATTAGCACATAAAAAATTCATTGTCTTCTTAATGCTACATGCACTGACTGGTCAGTGTGCACTGACCACAGTGAACAAAAAACTACTATTCTTAAGAATATGCCCCCGAGGGAGGAAACAATTTAAAATTTACTTCAGTACCATGACCTATTATACCAAGTTCTACTTTAAGTGATAGTGAGATAATACTATCTGTGAATACTCCATAGTCAGGTGCCCAGACTCTCTTCTATGAAGGTGAAGACAGGGTCTCTTTGCTCCAGGAGCAGCTTAAGGGTTAGCCATCACAACCTGAGTGCTCTGAGCACTGGATATTTGGTATTCTGCTATTAGCATGAATGGTGCTAATTTTGTTATAATGCAGAGATACTTTCAGTTTTACGGTTGGAAATAATTTTCATCACATTCTTATTTTATTCTGATTTCTGCAGGTTTTTAGAAACTTGTTAGAATTCTGGAAAGGCTGAAAGTCAGTACTAGAGAATCAGAGTCCTTATGGACTATGGCAGAATGAGGTGGTCAGCCCATTGTGAGTTTCTTTTTCTATCCCTTCTGTTTGGTCATTAATAGTTTAGATATATTATGTGCAATTTGATGAGAACTACTTGTGCTTATCAACATGATATTTATATATTTTACATATTGTAGCTATGAATTTTAACTTTGCATTATATAGCTGTGATTTTTAAGGATGCTCTGTTAAACTCATGGGTTTTTTTCATTATATGAAGAGTGATTTTTTTTGGTGCTTTATTTCAGACTAGGTTACAACGCTCACATTTCATGTTAGTGGTCCACTCAAGATGAAAGCCAAAAGGAAATAGAACTAGGATGGGAGGAAGAGATAAGGTCCTTGGAGATTTTCAAAACTTGACTGGGCCCTGAGTTAGCTTTAAAATTGGATCCGCTTCGAGTAGAGAGTTAAACTAGATGACTTAGAGATGTTTCTTCCAAATGTATTATTTTTATTATTCTATGATCAACTTCTTATTCATGGTTATATTTTTCATCCTACGGGGGTCCTTCTATACCAGCTGTCCATGCTGAGAGAAGGGCTTTTTAGACCTACTGCTCTTTTTAGTTTATATCTGTAAACTGAAACATACACACTGCTCAGAGTAGAGTGATTCACAGGTGAGTGAGCATAGCTTGAAAATTCCTGTAATTAGAAGGCTGTGTGCCTAGAGCCAGACAGAGTTCTTCAGAAGAACACAAGGCATTATGGAAAGGTAACTGAGATAGGACAGGATTGAAGTCAGGAGAAGACCCCACTTACATCCCATCAACAATGCCTTCAGCTGTGACTGTAACCAAGAGTAGTTGAAACAAGAATTTATGCTATGTATAAAATGTATTATTGTATCAGATAAGTAGAGCATCCATTACTTACATAAATGTTCCCACTGACTTTGGTCAAGCTCCATATGAGTAAGACGCAGACTTGCACGATTTTTTACTACAGAGTTGCATTCTTCTTTTGCAGAAACTGATCTACCCTCTAAAGAATCTTAGCAAAGTTTCATCATTACATTTTGCAAAAAGGAAAAATCTTACTTTTCCATGTTTGTTTCCATGGATAAAATCTTATATTAGAGTTTATGCAATGTTATCCTCTTCTACAGCTTTCCAATTTATCTTGACAGATAACCAAGTAGTCAAGAACTTAAAATCTTACCAAGTAGGAATTATTAAATGTAACATGCAGCAGTGAAGCGTTAGAGCATGATGGAAATAACTTTCTCTCATGGTTTCAGACTTTTGGCTTCTCTCTGTAACTTTCCCCTTCATATCCCATAAGATGTAATTCAATCTGCTAATCTAGAGGCATCAAAAAGCATTCCCTTTTAATGCTATGCATAAAAGAATGATCACGGATTACCTTGCTATTAAATCATAGACAAACAGTATTGAATTAATTACTTGACTCCACAAACCCATGGAAATTTAAATTTATTGGTAAAAACTCAGGTTGGCATTTTTGTCCTGAATTCACTGAATTCATTGAAAGTAAGAAATGAAGGTACAATTGCAGCAGTTCATGAGTGTCAACCCAAATTTTTAGCTTTAATGTTGAGGTTTTTTGCTGTTGTCAGTTTTAGTCTTACTAAGTTGAGCTATGGGAAATATATATATGATGATGGCATCAACATTTACTTTTTCCCGTTGTTTAAAAAAACTGACATACAAAGAAATTTATTTTTGGTGATTCCTATCCCAGATTTTAACCAGAAGCAAAAACAAAGCTTTTCCATCATATATAAAAAGGTCAAAGGGTAAGTCTCTAAAAAATTACAGGGTTTCTTAGAGCACTCAGCCAGAAATTATCATGAAAATTTGAAAGGAAAGGATGAGCAGAGATAGAGGAGTTACCTTTATAAAGAAATGATAATTGAGAAGTATTAGTTAAAAGCTAGAAATTACAGGTAATTTCCAGAATGTTACTGTGGTAATAATGCAGAAAAAGAGATCTGAAAAGGAACAAAGAGCAGTCATTGCCATCTTCACAAAACTGTAAGAACACCTCATTGCTCAACTTTCCAGGTCATGAGGCTGCCTATCTTTGCTAGGTAAGATGATTGTTAGCAGATTTGGCAATGCCAGAAGCTCAGAAAGGAGTAGAGAGTTCTCTCCAGTTGGAAAACACTCTTAAATGCCAGAAGAGGGAATATAGCTGACTGGTTGCTTCTTCACTGTCACTAATGGAAGACTAAGAGTCTATGAGCTGACAAATTTACTGTCAGTCTTATATGAGCCAACAACAAAATTATCATATGCCTTATTAAATACTCCAAAATGCCTTACATATGATTTATAGCCAGCATGGGGTAGCTATTCTGAAAATAGCAGTAGTAGTAATTTACCTTTGATTCCTGCTCCTTATCTTTGATTCATAAGCATGAGTTTTACTGACATCAGTAATCCAAGAAATCAAATTCCAAAGTGGTACATTTCTTGGAAATGAACTCTGACTGTATAGGTTGTTTTTTTTCTGAAGATATCTGTAGATTCATCTAATATGAAGAAGCAGAAAGATCCTATGACTGACCACTCATGACTAATATGGTTAGCAAATTCCACAAATTAAAGGACCCTCCATAATCAATCTATAAAATATTTATTGTAAAAGTAAAATATTGGGAGATAAAGCAATAATTATATCTGAAGAAAGGAATATTTATGTCTGAAGAAATTGTTATCTGCTCAGAGATTTACCAGTATAAATTTGTGGATAATATTACTGGTGGATTATCTAGATCTACAACGTAACTACTTGGATCAGTCAAGGCACAGTGGAAGAGGGAAATCCTTACATTTCATACTTTTTCTACAAAAATAATATAGAATATTTGAAGGCAATTCTCCAAAATCTCCAGTTTCTTGGAATTACTCAAAAACATTGAAAAACAAAAAAAAATTATCTTCAGTAATCATAGTTCTCCTACATCCTAATCAATAGTAAATAGGTATCTCTCATAATTAATAGATAAATAAGTCAGGTATATTATGGGCTCAGGCTTTCTTTCACAGAAAACCTCAGCCAATGTTCACTTTCAGATAAACTATTAAAATCTTGAATGATCCCCTGAGTATCAACTGTAATCCAAAAATGATAAAGACATCACCCCTTTTTCTGAATACTAAATCCATATATGCTGAAAGCTTAAACTGGACTTTTATTTTCCTAAGAGATATTAAATATTATATATTTACCTTCTTTTAATCTGTAAAACTAAAATACCAGGAAATGTATCGGATTTTATTTCTAAGTAGCAGTAAGGAATAATTTACAGCTATGGTCTAAAATCTCCCTGTGATTATATATGTGTAACTCCCAGTGATTAGCTGAAAATCCATTGTGAGTGTGGACTTTTCAGAGCAGAAGCTGGACTAATTTTTTTTATGTTTTATATAGTAACATGGTACCTGAATAGAAATAACTGACAGATCAGCAGCCAGTTTCTACAAGACTCATAACATTTGCAAACATGAAGGTACATTTGGAAGACATTAGTTTCAAAGACTCTTCTGTCAGAATTTGCTTGCAAAATAAAATAAAATTTTTTAAGAGATGAACAAGGCTGTAGAAATTCACCAGTAAATAAAGGTTTGAAAAAGAATACTGTTAGGAAAAATGCTTGTTTTAAGAATAACAGAATTGTAGGGCAGGAATGAACATCAGGAGGTCATTCAAAAGCTCTGAGGCTGCATCACATTAAAGATTTATCATGCCTGCCTGGAGTTTACTTAATCTATGTTAACAAATTGCTTATGACAGTTTTCACAACCTCCCAGGTTACCTGTTTTATTTGAAAACTATTCTTATAATTTAAAATATTTTTCTAATATCAACCTATTTACCCTTTACTGCAACTTCAGGTTACTATTTATTCTCCTGTCTACAGTAATTTCAGAATTTTTTATTAAAATATTTTAAACCTCTTATCAAAGTTGTTGTTAGTAACACTCATAACTAGCAGTGAGGGTCAACAACTTTCAAGTGATTTGAGTTCATCTATCCCTTCTTTATTCATGTGTACAAGTATCATTCCAAATAAGGAGTTAGAAGCTTTCTTTAAAAAGTCTCGGATGAGAGTTTCAAACAAAATCACGAGTCCACAAAGTCAAGCTCTAAACAGAATAAGAAATATCATTATTTTTCTGATAGTACTGCACAGATATTATTTTTTTCCTTTTCTGCCTTTCAACTGTGGAACTTCTCAAGGGGTATGTGTCACCAACAAAGGGGTAATTTACTATTTCATTAAGAAGGATCAGCAATAGGGTTTAAACACAAATTACAGAATATAGATAATAATAGATATGGACTTTTAAGCTACATGATAAATTTTTTACCTTACTTGAATTTACTGCAGACCAGCTTTTTCCATTTTAATTTCCTTTATTAATATTATCACCATCTTGGATGTCATCATGACTTCTTTCTTGTGTTAGAGTCTGATTGATCTCTGAGACTTTCTACACTTCTCCCAAGGTCTGTACATTGGTCTTCTGCCTTTTAATCTAAAGTATGAGGGCTCTATCTACTCTGGAGGTGATTCCAAGTATGTACCTTAAGCTTTACTCAGAATACTAAAATTACAGAAGTTACATAGGAGAAGGTTAATTTTCGAGACTGCACTAACCTAACCACTGTGATTTATTTTTCTGTTTATGCTAAAAGGAAAAGTGATGATAAAAGCAAAAGGCAAAACTCTGCACCAGCTTTGAACAATGAGCTCTTTCACTCTAAAACATATACACCTTGTTCCTCAATACTTGTTCACTACTTAGAACCTTAGCAGTTGAAGGACAACTAAAATTGGTCCAAAGTCTGCTCAAAGTTCTAAACTATACTTTTATAGAGTTTTGAAAACAATATTTTTTTCTTGCAACATTGCTGTTATCATTACAGCTGGATGTATACAGACATTCACTTGTAAGAGATGTGTACCGTAACAAGTTTTAAGTTCCATCTTTATCACATGACAATTTTCATAAGAAAGAATTTGTAAGAAATGTGACTCTGGCTTTGCTTAAATAAAATGATTAATTTTTAAATTTTCTTAACAATAAATAACTACAGTCATCCACAATTAAAAGTCAGATAGCCTTTTCTGTAACTGCAGTGAACATTAATACATGCAGATAGGAACACTTAGTTCTTTGTCCATACTATGGCAACAAACACATTAGAAATTATCTTATTCATTTCTCTTTACAGCTTTTTGTATAATAAAAGTTTAATCTATATGACAGCAGAGAATCATCTGAGAAAATACTTAGCCTTTTCAAGTCTGATAGTTTGCTACAAAGCCCCCATTGGAGTTTGAATATATTTATCTTCAAGGATTTTCAGAACTTGCAAAATTTCCAATCAGCATTTCACATTTTGCCTGGAGCACCAAATCAAAGCATGGAGCATTTTATCAAGCTCCTACCTTCTAGCTTATCCTCTACAATTATGTATATGACTAGCTTGAATTCTAGAAAGTGTGGCAAGGAATAGCGTGACTAGAATTCTGAATTTCCAGGAAATACCTAGATGTGAACTCATGATAAAAACAGCTGGAAAATTCAACTAATACAGTTCTGCAGATCAGCAGTTACAGCTTTTCAAATCTGAAAATATCACAGGAATCGTAAGTTTCCCTGAAGCTCACAACTTCGCAAGCTGGCAAATGATAGAAATGGTTAACAAGTCCCAAGACCATAGTTCCCTCATTAAATGACCAGACATCACTCAAATGCTGTAGTTTTCTTTTTTGGCTGTATTTGTCAATAGCTTTGCAACTGGGAAGAGTTTCAATTCAAAGTCTCAACATGTCACATGCTATGCTGCTTAATGCTGTGTAATACGTTGACATACATTTCTTTTGCAATAACCATCAACCATTTCTATTTGTCTATGCTAAGTGACTCAGACATAGTTCTTTAAACAAAGAAGCTAAAACTTCACCTTCTATCTTGACATTTCTTAAAGATTTGGTATGGCCTGATTTCTGCTCTGGAAAGTGTTGACATTGTCTGTATCTTGCCTATACCTTAGGTAATTAGTTACGGCATTAACAAATCCTTTTTCTACTTTGATTGTAATATACTCTTGAAATCAAATCAAAACAAAGAGGAACCTCTGTTCCAGGCATCATTCAATTATAGCATTTGATAGTGCATTCAGATCAGACTTAAAGAATAATTTTTCCAACTGGAAACTGAGAACAAACTGGAAATACTTCCAGTTTGAGGCTTGATTCACAAGCTAGATGAAGTGAAAATAAAAGTAAAGCAGGTGCTCTGCTACCATTTTGTTGTAAATAACAACAATTCAGCCACTCCCCTTGAAGGTGGAGAAACCAAAATTCTAATCACTTCTTGTTTGATTCAGAGTAGGCTGAAAAGTACCTCCACAATATGACACCATTCTCTGGCAATCCAGTGCTGCTTGCAATGAATATTTACATGGCCCACACAAAGCGCAGCTTCTTTCTCAGTGTACCCCTGACAATATATTGCTACTGTGAATCTCATTAATATTTTAACATTTTGTTTTTACTGAAAATGTTCTTGTGTGGAACAATTAATTCAAAGCTGAATTAAACATTTTCTTTGACCTAAGATAATTTTTCTCCATATGATGTAAATGCATTTAGCTTCAGGCTGTAATGGAATAAGAAGAATTCATGGAAATGTTTCCCTTGTTACTATTTTATACCTTTTTCCACTCCAGAAATTTCAGTTACATTAAGCTAGCAATAAAATGGCTCTGGCTATAATCCATTACTTCAACTGACCATATATCTGCCTTTTAAGTGTGATCATATTAAACAGCTTGTAATATCAACAGCTTTTATACCTCAGGTGGCACAAAACTTGAGAACATTCCTAAATTGGTGGGTTGATAAGACACAGTAAGGTCCGACTGATAAGACAAGCATTTCTGGTGACACTGTTGTATCATTAGCTGTGTCATCTTTGAAAGCCAGAATTACTAAAATTGTCTTCAGAATACAGCATTGTTCAAAAGATTAGCTCAATAATTAAAACATACTAAAATTTTGAAATGGCTCTTATCCCCAGATTATTTTCATATCCAATATAATAATATACTAGCTATTTTAATGTTAAGCATAAACCATACTTTGGTGGATAAAACTAAAACAATAGCTAGAAAGCATGCCTTCTCTTGCATTCAATTTTTATTGAATGCATAAATTTTTAAAATGGTATTTCATCATATTGAAACAAGAAATATGGGAATAGAGATTTGCAGATAATATGTATGAAGGCAGCTGCTACATACTATGTTCTTTTTAGGTACTTATGGTATTGAGGCTACAAACAGTCCTGTCAACATAGGAGGATTGCAAAAACTTCTCTTGTTCAATACTGAATCAAAGTAATTACAGCACAATTTCAAAATTATCTAAAAATATACAGTGGAAAATACAACTTTCTAGTCTTAATTTCCAATAACTAAAAGAAGAAGCCTTGATGATAATGCCAGATAAAACTTCCTGATAACTGACTCTGCCTACATAAAAATATTCTGTCCTCTAAGCAAAGGGTGCAATTGAGTATTTAAATTATAGCCAACTCCCTTGGGCACTGTATAGCAGATTTTCAGTGAGAGTGTTGGCCTACTGTACCGTGGTTCATCTAACTGGTAAAAAATTTACTCACAAGAAGACATCACTTTTACTTACTCTGCAACAACAGAACTATATCTATGCTAACAGCAGAGACTGAACTAGAGAGGTCTCCTCAGGGCTTCCAAGAATTCTGCCCTTGTGGCAGAATTTCCCATTTATTTTAACATATATAAACTATAGAGTGTTGTTCTGGAAAAGGCAGTTAACCCCTTGGAAAAATCAGCCCTAAACTTCAATTTATAGAGGAGTTTAGTATGTTCAGTGCGGGAAGGAAAAATGGTCTTCCATGGATGAAGATCAGAGAAAATAATATTTAAGGGCATACCAAAAAGGAGAAAACATTGGACTGTGATCAGTGCTTTTCATGTGACCTCTTTCTCTCTCATTCTCTCTCAATTATTATTTGATACAAGACATGGATTCATGACAGCCAGTGCTAATGAAAAATGCATTAGAACTTAACTGCATTTCAGAGCTGCTGGTGTCAAGGGGACAAGTAATGTCTGTGTCTTTCAAAATGTAAATTAAGTCACTTCACATGATTCACACTCAAGAACATGGCCAAGAAAATTACATATTTGGCAAACTTCACATTTAATAGAGAATTTGTTACCTTGGTCAAATTTTGATCCCCCATTACACTGCTAATTATGCTGTGACAAATTATAGGTAACTTGTTTTAACTGAGAGATGAAATTTTCTAGACCCTGAGAGTAACAAATACAGTATTCAACCTCAGGAATATTAGAAACCATTAGGTTTTTGTAGACTAGGTTTTTCTCTGGTAAAGAACATAATCACTCTTTCAAAAACTAAATATAAGAAGACTTATGTCATCATAATGTGCCAAATTTAAATGACATCGTGATTATTGTGTGCAACTCAAATTTAGGAAATAGCCTGCTTTATTCATAATCTATTCAATTAAAATTACCACATCATCAATTTGTGATGGAAATCACAACACTTTGGACCAGGCTCTCTTGGGACCTACAGTTAGGCAAATGCAATGGTATATAGCAGCAAATCCAGTTGTGCCCATGAGTGGTTTTCCAGCCTGTTAGAATTCAACTCAAGCATCTATATGTTCATCCTGAGACAAGTAGGGTTAACACTATGGGCAAAGCATTAAGCAGATGCCATGACCCCTGTAGCATCATGCAAGTCTGTAAAATCTCCTCAGTTAGAGGGAAGAGGCTCATCACAGGATTTGCCTACACAAACTGAAGGAGAGAGTTTTCCGGAATGTGAAAGTTTAGCACAGTTTCTTCTTTTTTCCGTGAAAGAATCTAACATAATTCAACATTCCAAAGATACTTAGGCATTATTCAGCTGGATACTATAGATTAATGTCCGAGTAGCTGAGAGAAATAATGAGCCACGGAGCAACTGTGGAGAGGTGCTGCCGCATTCACAGGAGAGGGGGAGGATGCAAGTGAAGCACTATCACATCTTGCACATGCATGTGATCAGGGTGTAGGTTGTTAGTCATCGCTACACCATAAACGCAGCCCATAAGGAAGATCCCATCCCTGTTGTTGCTCCTTCTAAGACATCCCTCAATATTCTATAAGTGTATGGATAATGCACTCAGCCATATACGAACTGATACAGAGCAGCAGATAAAGTGGGACACGTATGCAGGTGCACATCCATTAGCAGATATTACAGTTCAACTGAACTGTTTCTAACCTACTGTTTCTAGCTGTGCTCTGTGTGCAAGTTAAAAGACAGTTTTTAAATAACATTTGAGACTACAAAATATATGAAATATGCAAACAGCTTTTTCATTCTAAAAAATATTCTTTACTTTTAAAATTATTTGAAGTTAAAAACAATAAGAAAATGGAATTGAAACCAGCTATATTGACTGTAGATGCCCTGAGTGTGTTGCTAAAAACTGATCTAATTTGCCTGAGTTATGATCTTCCTGAATTCTCTATGATAATTTTTAATAGCCATAGTACTAAGCCTTGAATAAAAAGGGAAGGACACACAATCCATTCCTAAATTGCTAATACAGCTAGATACACAGTTTTTCTAAGGCACTGTATGAGGTACTTTACCTACAAGTGCCACAATTTTAGTAAGAACCTTTTTAAAAGCTTATCAAGATACATTACATAATAAATAAGATGAAGTTTACCAGAGGCAGTGACATCAACAGTTATCCGTTTTGCAGTTGATTCTATACTGTATTTATACATATTGGATATTTTTTCATGACAGATATAAGATATTGGACTCACTGTTAGACTGAAGTTTGCCATATTCGTTACCTTGCAAGATGCTCATTGAGCAAAAGAGGATGGAGGAAGTCAGGAGACATATCTGTACCTCACCCTGAGATGAAAGATAATTTAATTACCTGTCTCCTCAACACCAATCTTTGGCCCAGTTGGCAGTTTATTTATTATTTATTTTAAATGTTTATAGTGCAATCATGCTCAGTAGGGATCATATTAAAAATGAAAGTAGACTGATTTTTTTTCCCCCTCTTTTAGAAAAGGAATCATAGAATCATAGAATCATAGGGGTTGGAAGGGACCTCAAAAGATCATCCAGCCCAACCCCCCCGCCAGAGCAGGGTCACTTAGAGTACATCACACAGGAAGGCGTCCAGGCGGGTTTTGAATGTCTCCAGAGAAGGAGACTCCACAACCTCTCTGGGCAGCCTGTTCCAGTGCTCTGTCACTCTCACAATAAAAATTTTTTTACTGATATTCACCTTAAACCTCCTATGCTCCAATTTGTATCCATTAGTCCTTGTCCTATCACTGGTCATCACTGAAAAAAGCTTAACTCCATCTTCTTGACACTCACCCTTTACGTATTTGTAAACATTGATGAGGTCACCCCTCAGTCTCCTTTTCTCCAAGCTAAAGAGACCCAGCTCCCTCAGCCTTTCCTCATAAGGGAGATGTTCCACTCCCTTCATCATCTTTGTGGCTCTGCGCTGGACTCTTTCAAGCACTTCCCTGTCCTTCTTGAACTGAGGGACCCAGAAGTGGACACAATACTCCAGATGCAACCTCACCAATGCAGAATAGAGGGGGAGGAGAACCTCTCTTGACCTACTAACCACACCCTTTCTAATACACCCCAGGATGCCATTGGCCTTCTTAGCCACAAGGGCACATTGCTGGCTCATGGTCATCCTCCTGTCTACCAGGACCCCCAGATCCCTTTCACCCACACTGCGCTCCAGCAGGTCAGCCGCCAACCTGTACTGGTGCATGACATTTTTCTTCCCCAAATGCAAAACTCTACACTTGCCCTTGTTAAACTTCATCAGGTTTTTCCCCGCCCAAGTCTCCAGCTTGTCTAAGTCTCTCTGAATGGCAGCACAGCCTTCTGGTGTGTCAGCCACTCCTCCCAGCTTGGTGTCATCAGCAAACTTGCTGAGGGTACATTCTGTACCCTCATCCAGGTCGTTGATGAAGGAATCATTTTAACAGAATATCTTTCAGAAGTATTTTCTGCCTGGTCTGTACTCCCGAACACTCTATGTGCTCCCAGCATCACATGAAAAATTCATGCACATATCAGGTATAAAATCTAATACTACCTGTGCCTCAGCTTAGGCTGATAGGAAGTTTTGTACATTTAAAGTAAGGGCTGAATCTTGCATGCTTCTTTGTCTTTGCTGGCAAAATCTGAGCCAGAAACCCAGACTCTGCCAGGTTTAACAAATGCCCACAGAGGATGAACAGATAGAATTATTTATTTCTATTACGAATGCCAGAGAGTATATTTTACAGGAAGTAATTTCATTATCTGTTGAAGCGCTAGGGTTCAGCATTTCAATACACAAAATTCAATGATGCATTAATTAGATCCACCTCATTAGCATCCAGGCACATTTAGTAAAAAATATCAGAATTGTTCCAGTTGGTTTCAGCCATCAAAGTGATAGGCCCCAAGAGCTTTAACTCTATGATGAATAGATTATATAAATCACATATAATATATATATAAATATATGCATTGTGTATCATGTATAATGTGTCATATAAGATTAATGTATAAAAAGAGGCAATAATCAACATCATATTGCCATGAAGAACAAGTTTCAATAAAATTACACTGCAAAAAGATTTCAAGTTTGTTCACTTTATCTACAAATAGAGAAAACAAATAGAGAATCATAATTTTACATAACAGGATACATCTTGCCACAGCTCGAGGAGAACTAGGAGGAAGAGATCAAGTGTACCTCATTTGTCTTACTTCTGCCAACGACTATGCAAATAGCAGGCAGAGAAACAAGCAACTGTTACAAACAAACTCCTTCTTCCATTACTAGGCTAGGTCTCCTTTTAGATATTTTGGTATTTATTTTCACTACTTCAGCTAATTTTTAGAGTGGATCAAGCTCCTCGAAAAAAATGTGGCGAGATAATTTTTAAAATTTCTTGGTAAATTCCATGTCAGAGATTTATGTATTGATTTTTAGCAGTAGTCTCCAATTACTGACTCACAAAAGCTATCCTTATGTCTCATATAGAAAGTACATATAGAAGAAATACAAAACCACTCATTTGTGAACTGGAAAACCAGTCTATCGTATACATACATAACCGGAAAAGATGGCAGAAGAATAGCAAAGTGTACAATTATTGCCTGACACATGCATGGATTTGTGTTCAACAAAACCTGAACACAAGTCAAAGTAGGGCTACAGAAAGGAATTACTGACAAACTACCTCTTGTTTGAAACTGTCTTTCAAACTGCATTATGTGCTTCCTAACACTGATGATATTGACATACAAAAAGGCTTAACTCAACCTCCATCTGAACGAACTATATTGTTCAGCTATCTACTGGAGATAAAAATTAAGACTCCTTCACTCAAACCCAGAAAAACAGACATGTTCTCTCTTATGTACCTGAGGCACAACATGTATAAAGGTTGACATCATCTTACAGATACAAGAACACTGTCTAGTTAAAACATTTCTTATAGATGACTACACTGAAATATAAACATCTTAAATAGACTTTATGGAAATATAATGATACAGAATACTTCCGATTAAAAATTTACTTAAACCAGGAAAGTTAAAATGCATATAAAAATTATCATTATCATTCTAAAAGAACAACAATTACTAATTATGAGTTTGGCTTTTTCTTGTTTAAAGTGATTTTTAATTTTCCATATACTATGCCCATTTTCTACATGAAATTAAATCGATTCTTATTACTTTGAATCTAGTACTAACCATTATGAAATCATATTAGACATTTCAGTGCCTGTGTGCCTAGGCCCTGACTGAGAAAAACGACTTAGAATCATCTCACATAACTACTAAACAATTATACTTATGATCTCTTGCAGCTAAAAAAAGGTTTGCAATTTCTATTGCTAAACTTAAATTTTTTACTATTTGTTTACACTGTCTCAGAACCTCAACATGACTGGTACCACAAAAATTCTAATTAGAGTAATCTTTTCCATCACTTGATTATCTAAGATTCAAGATTTGAATTTGCAGAAAACACACTATGCTGAGTCTATATAACCGGTACCAATTTTCTACCTTAATAGCCATGCTCCAGCATTTGAAAATTGCCAATTATTCGCTTGGCCACGAGCTATTAACTGAGAGTGAAATTCTCATCTGTGAAGAGTGTTGTAGTAAATAATGGATTAGCAAAGTCAGGCACTCTTGGTGAAAGGATGTAGTCTTCCTTATCCCTGACAAAGCTAATGCTCAAAATGGCTCTTCACTATACAAATTTTATGTTAACTTTAATCAATTTTATCTCTAGAAAGAAAATGTTTTAAAAAGCAGAAAACTAAGCATGTTAATAAAGATTTCACTTAGCAGAGTCAGACAACAAAACACAATTCATCTTCATATAGAATTCTAACAAGCTGTGACAACCTCACACATCCATCTATAAATGGTACTTTATAAATATTTTGTGTCCAAAATGAAATCTTCTCATGCCTTTAATCAGAAATCCTAGCTTGTTTACCGCATTACACCTGCCATGCTGTCAGAGACACGTTAGTTAGTCTGCTGCATCTAGAAAGCTGATAGAGAGTCCAGACTTTCAGTCGCTCCTGTAATAGTATTCCATCTCTGGCATGGAATGAGAAAGGTTGCTCTCAGGTTACTAAACAATCAATACAAGTGTGGGCAAGATTTACAGCAAAATAGATAAGGGTATAGGGAAAGTCATTATAGAGTAGTTTCTGATGATTAAATAGTGCCTTAACCCAGAACCAAAACAGGTGTGTTGTGTTTGTTTTCCTGCTTAAGAAACGAACAGGAACATTTGAATTGTTCCTTTTCAAACAGAGGTTTCCAAACCTAACCAACACCAGTTCTGCATATTTCCATCTCCTGAATTATCTACTAGCATACAATAAATATTCAGATTTTTATATACCAGCAAGCGACTCAATTCTATTTATAGTCTGTAAAAAGCAAAGAATACAGAAATGGAAGTGTTTTAAAATTTCTATTTTAGCAATAAATAACAACAGCAACAAAAAAGGATAGCTAATATTCCATACCTGAGCAGTGGCTGCTTTGGATAAGAAGGTTGGTCACTGTTTTGGCAAAGCTGAGGTTTTTTTGTAACTTGCTTATAAATATTCCTGGCAGTTACTCCAATCCATAGCATAGTAGACAGTGTAGAATAATGTAGTACTATGCCAACCTAAAAAAAGAGTAGACAGTTAAACAACTCAGTAAATGGATGAGTAGAACAGTTTTAGAATAATCTTACTGCATATGTGTACAAGCGAACATATTTTTTAAACTGAATTTGTAAGTGCATCAGTGTTTTTTTTTTTCTCCCAGGTTATTTCTAAACAGAGAAAACACTTTAAAAAAGCAGACGGAATCTGTTATTTAGTCTATTATAGGTAATATCAGTGATACCAGATGGTATGTTATGAAACCAAGACTGTAAAGACATTTGTTTCCTAAGAATCTGATTAAGTACAACTTTTTACACCCGGATTTAAAGCGATGCAAATCTCTGTTTGTGATGTAAGCTTTGTTAGCTTATCTTGAAAATGCAATTCAAAAATTAAAGAGAGATCAGAATTTTTTGCTTGCTATTGTGCTTTCTTTTTTCAGGAATATTCTGCTGTAATTCTCTCTCAGCTGCATATATCCAAGGTTGACATCAAGTAATGGGATCAGTGCTATTTGCCTGAAACCATGTTATTTCCAGACATATTTTAAGGAACTTATAAACTAGGCTACACAATTTTTAAAATTAAATTACAGATCTTGGCATCCTCCCTTAAAAAGAAATACAAATTCCAATAGTGTTCTTATAATTTTGTCTCCAAAAAATATCTATCATTGAAAGTAAAATAAAGCACAAAACACCTCTAAAATACTAACATCTTTGTTATGTTAGTAATTGTCATTCATTACTATGGAAACAGTAATTGGAATTTTATCCAATCTTCAATGCTTTATTACATCAGCTAAGTCTCCATCTGATTATATAAAATGAGGTTACCTTTGAAGCAATAACCTGACATTTTGCAGTGACAAGTAAAATATTGCTATAATTGGAAAGCACATAAATGTTTAAGGAATACAGAGAATTGCTGAATAAATCTAACACAAATCTATTATAATGATTCATTTGAACCAGTGTTCATTTTTGCTCAACTTAAAACAAAATAGTTGATCGGTAAAGAATCACAGAATACGTTAATTTTGTTTGTTTAATAATACAGCACAAAACTTGAAGATAGCAGGAAATATCATCAACAGAAAACCTTTTGTAATTTTCTCTGGGACTTGTCTGACACATTAGGTAAGGGAGTATAAAGCCTTCATAGCCATTGTCACTTGAGGTAAAAGAAGGAGAAATAAGAGAACAAGACAACTTTGTCCTACCAGCTGGCTGACATTGCCAGTTCAGTGGCTAGTGTGGTCTGAACTTAGTTCATGTGCTCCTTACAGCACTTCTGTAGAGACACAGTGAGTATGACTATGAGCTGGGGAAGGGGGAGAAGGAGTAAGGCAGGAGGAGTAGGGGGGGAGGTGGGAACTATGAGAAAACTGGAAAAATTCTAGAGATTTGTTTCCTAACCTCTTTCTCATTTCAGCATAGCACTGCTACTACATATTCTGTAATTATTCTACACAACTATGACAAGAATATGTAAGAATATTAACAGCAGGGCTAAATTGCTTGTGAGAAGGCACCTACACATGAAATTTTGACAACACATATGGCCATATATAAAAAAAACGATCAGCCACTTGAGTGAAAGAGATTCCTAAATATAGTACAATAGAACAATTTTATTGAACTTTCAAGAAGGCAACTGAACTAAAAACATTATTGCAATACAACCCTTTCGTCACATTACTTTTCTTTACTGTGTTCTCATATTTCAGTAACTTAGTTCCTTCTGATACATGGACAAATCAAACAAACATAGACAGGAGACAGAAATTATAAAATCTTCTGGATTAACTCTTTAATAAAATGCCTCTTTCTCTCTAAAAAAATATAAATCCATTTGCATTTCTTGCTTAAAGAGAACATATATATCCTGATGACAAAGGACTTCCTCATGACTGACAGATTAGAAGGACAATGGTGACAAAACATATATGACACAACAAAAATGTGGACTTTGGAAAGGTGCATTGGGCTTTTATACTAAATCCCAAAGGAAAGGGCACCCTTTCTCTGTGTGGTGATGATTTTGTTTCTGCTTCCCATCAAAAAATATGCTTTCTGGACTAGAATTTTTGCTCTTACTCATCCACTAATAAAAATTGGTAAAGAAATGCTTCTCATGCCTTATCTTGAAAATCTGGTATTTCAAAGTGTTGGTCTTTGTTGGTCTTCTGTCTCTTCCTGCCCCATGTTTCCACATTGACATCAGTCATGCCCCAGAGATGCATTTTCCTCACTGTTGCACCTGGGGGCTGTGGCTGCATACTCTGTTGTCCCCCCTTCAGTGGGACCACCTCTTTCTAGCTCTCAAGCTAGGAGGACATCTGAGTCCTATGCTAGAAAAATGAGATACCAGCTCATGATGTGGAAGGGGAAGACAAAGCTCAACAGAAAGGGGAACAGGACAGAGATAGTTTTGTTCTGTAAACTCTGAATTAGCTCTATTAACGTAAATGTAAACCTTAGGTTTATGCACTAAAGGTCCAGGTTACAAATTTATCTTATTACTTATTTGTGCCTCTGTAAATCTGAAGAGGTCAATAAATAGATACAAATTAAATTCTCAAGTGTTTACTTAAAACTATTTTCACTATAAGTAGAACTTTTGTATTTCATAGAAACTTGTATAGGCAGGGTCAAGTTTTCCACACAAAACAAAGGATTATGATTGGCTATATTAAAGTGATGACCTTTATTCATAAAAGGGTTTTCTGAGAGGCCAAATGGTACAAAAAGATCTGTCAGGACATATGCATTGAAGACAACATTGGACCTAAATGTATTTAATAACTGCAACTATATGGTGAAAATTTTCTTCTTGTCTTTGAGTAATTTTTTCCATAACCTGTGTTCTTAGAACCCTTATCTTTGGAAATAAGAACCAGCCTATTGAATGGAGGATTATGCTTTTCTGCAGTAAGAAGATGCTGTCTCTATGTGCTCCTTCAATACATTTCAGTACCTTAGAGGTAACTTAAGTTCCATGCCATGCAGTTATCTTGGTAATGACCAGAATACATATTTATGCAAAGCATTTGGGCACAAAAAGTTCTCTTAATCAGTTTGAACTCGCACACAAATTTCTGTTTCCCCAAGTTTTTAGTTTTTGGGGTTTTTGGGGGCTTTTTTGTGTGTTTGTTTGTTTGCTTTTAAATGTCATCATATTTCAGATAAGATTGTCCTTCTTCAGCCAGTTCTACTTGAAGGAGGATATGGATGTGCACTGGAATTCCATTTAAACTATTAAACCCACACTGAAAGTGATTATTTTCAGAGGGATTCAGGAATTTCTCTGTGGGACATAACACCACTGGTTGCAAATATTTAATTATCTTTAAACATTTAGCTTTAGAACAATCCCTTGCTCCCTCCACAGGTAAAAAATTTAAAGCAAGAAGTTGAGACCCACAAATCAGGTGCATAAGACCAGGAAGGGCAATTGTCAGCACAGGATGCATGTCATATGTTGCTGCTAGTAAAGCTTCCAGTCACCTAAAGTTTTGCTTGTGCGTATGACTAGCTCTCTTCCTGTCTCAGCAGAGCTGAACAATGCTGCATCTTTCTCACCAAAGACCACCAAGAGCTCTTAAATACCATTCCCCACTTTAGACATCCTAACTGGCAAACTTGATCACAGTACACTGTTTTTAAGCTCATTCTCCGAGAAAAATGAAAAATATAGCTAGACCAGAAAGAACAGCTCTTTTTCTCAACTTTCTAGAATAGCTTTTTATCTACCGCTCCCCACCTGAGATGTGATGCATAACTTTAGAACCTCCTCAGTTTAACAGAAGTCTAATCTACGTTTCAAACTTCCAAGGGTCGTATTCTAACTTCCAGAGTACTGGCTAGTATGGAATAGGCTTCACCTTTCTTGATGAAGATTTACTGCCCTACAGAAAGCAATTCACAAGCAGTTTCACATGACATTCATAATTTAGGAGGAACACCTGAACCTTGCCAAAGTTTACATGGAAGCTTTTATCTGATATAAGAGATTCTTGGAGATGTCTTGATTGAGATGTCTTGATATCTTGATTTCAGTAAAGCATTTGACACCGTCTCCCACAGCATCCTTGTAGATAAGTTGATCAAGTATGGGTTTGATGATCAGGCAGTGAGGTGGATCTAGAACTGGTTGAAAGGAAAAAGTCAGAGAGTTGTAGTCAATGGGGCAGAATCTAGTTGGAGGCCTGTGACTAGCGGAGTCCCTCAGGGGTCGGTACTGGGACCGGTGTTGTTCAACATCTTCATCAACGACCTGGATGAGGGTACAGAATGTACCCTCAGCAAGTTTGCTGATGACACCAAGCTGGGAGGAGTGGCTGACACACCAGAAGGCTGTGCTGCCATTCAGAGAGACTTAGACAAGCTGGAGACTTGGGCGGGGAAAAACCTGATGAAGTTTAACAAGGGCAAGTGTAGAGTTTTGCATTTGGGGAAGAAAAATGTCATGCACCAGTACAGGTTGGTGGCTGACCTGCTGGAGAGCAGTGTGGGTGAAAGGGATCTGGGGGTCCTGGTAGACAGGAGGATGACCATGAGCCAGCAATGTGCCCTTGTGGCTAAGAAGGCCAATGGCATCCTGGGGTGTATTAGAAAGGGTGTGGTTAGTAGGTCAAGAGAGGTTCTCCTCCCCCTCTATTCTGCATTGGTGAGGTTGCATCTGGAGTATTGTGTCCACTTCTGGGTCCCTCAGTTCAAGAAGGACAGGGAAGTGCTTGAAAGAGTCCAGCGCAGAGCCACAAAGATGATGAAGGGAGTGGAACATCTCCCTTATGAGGAAAGGCTGAGGGAGCTGGGTCTCTTTAGCTTGGAGAAAAGGAGACTGAGGGGGGACCTCATCAATGTTTACAAATACGTAAAGGGTGAGTGTCAAGAAGATGGAGTTAAGCTTTTTTCAGTGATGACCAGTGATAGGACAAGGACTAATGGATACAAATTGGAGCATAGGAGGTTTAAGGTGAATATCAGAAAATTTTTTTTTACTGTGAGAGTGACAGAGCACTGGAACAGGCTGCCCAGAGAGGTTGTGGAGTCTCCTTCTCTGGAGACATTCAAAACCCGCCTGGACACCTTCCTGTGTGATGTACTCTAAGTGACCCTGCTCTGGCAGGGGGGTTGGACTAGATTATCTTTCGAGGTCCCTTCCAACCCCTAGGATTCTATGATTCTATGATTTTATGTGATTGAAGTGATCATGCACTCAATGACTGGCCACTAGGATAACAAATTTTCATTCTGTCTCCCTCCTTGACTTCTCTGTCTCCTGAATCTTGTGTCCCTAAGACTATTCTTCATGCTTCAAACAGTTGAATCAATTATTTCGTTCCCTAGCATGCATAGACTCATGGCTGTCATGTTTTCCTGGAAAGAAGGTGCCATAAGACTGAAATCTCTCAGACTGAGGGTACAGAAACAATGCCTCCCACATATGGGGAGTGATCCAGCTACCACTGTGTCTCCTTCAGTCTCATTCCTTTACATGGACTGAATAAGAATCTTTCTGCCCTTTGAAGGAAAGTAATCTGAGACCCTAACTCTGGAAGATGGAGGAGGATGACTACATCATCCACTGGCTGGCTCAAGCACTTTTTGGGCTAGTATATTGGCTCTGATTAATACCTAACACATCCTTTGCCTTGAAGGAAAGATTTTACCATAAGCTCAAGACTCTGGACTCTCCATTGACAGCCATAATTCAGTGACACCAGGAATCAGATTCATGGGTAATCTAAATAGTCGGTAGGTATAAATTCATTCACAAAGGAAATCTGTGAAAAAGAGATCTGCTCTTCCAGATCAGCACTCTAACATAAGTTTTCTTTATAAATGATGAACACTGCATAGCACATACGCAAGTGAGACTGTCTATGCAAAATGCTCTCTGAAACAGGTATGCAGGTTTAAAAGTGAGTTTTAGATTTTCAGATTCCAGATAAAAAGAAATACTTTACCATCTCTGAAAACACTTCTATTTTGGTGTGTAGTTACTTTGTCTTCAAGGGGATATGAAGGTTCTTTCAGCTATCACAGATTGGGTCCATTTCCATAGCATTAATTCCTGCTGCTTAAAATTAGCCTGGGACACCTCATTTGGAGGGAGAAGGTGATCCAACTGAAGATATTTTAAAACATCGTCTTTGCTTAATTATGAAGGATAAAAATTAACTCTATTATTTCACTTGGGTAAGGATGTTGCAGTGAAATTTGTGTGGAAGTTTTAGGGATAATTATAATAAGAAAGGTGGAGGATCACTGGCTTTGACACCACATTTCAGTGATTAGGCCAGGAAGTGCTTGCACTTTGAACCTTCCCTTTTGCACTCAAGAAACAAAAGGTGCAAATTACATTGCTGCAGTGTGTTTTGAATTCCAAAAGATGGAAAGATAACAGCTGTCACTGATAATGCATTCTATGAACATACTCTTGTAGTTAATGTATTAGTCATAACAGATTCTTAGTAACTCATTTATCTCAATCAATTTTTCATTGTCACTGTTAATACTGCATTGTTACTATGCAATCTGTAAAGGAAATAGCCAGACAATTATTATAACAACAGATGGTCATTTGTGGTCATGTAATTACATGGATAAGGCTGCCCTACAAACTAATCTTCTATCCTCACTTGCAAACTGCAGATAAAGACAATGGTAAATGATATTTCAAATTTTTAGAACTCACAGATGAATTATGGCACAATACAGATAAATATTGTGTGATATTTATCTCAGAATAATCTAGTGGACAACTGTGTCACTTCAATGAATAACTTGCAATGTACATAGGTAGACGGCATGTTGGATATTACAGGTGTTTACAGATCTAAATATCCTGTTTATTCTGTGCACAAGTATACAAAAAGCTTCCAAAGCACCTCACTGAAAATTAGTGATAACTCTTTAAACTTTATTCAAGCTTTGCAGTGACTCTACTGTTGGCTGGAGACTCTTCCTGTTTAAACCCATTCAAGCCAATCAAATGAACCAGATTAGGGTCAGGCAATATATCTTGGAGAATGCTGGCTTAATAAAGTGCTTTAATACAGTTAAATACCAACAACATTAATGCGATCTGGAGCACTTCTGCAACATCTGAGAGGAAGAAATATTTACATCAAACAAATTGCTACAAGCCCTTGTCAGGCATTACAGAATATGACTGAAATTACTCTCTTTATGCACTGTACAAACTCAGACTCTGCATTAAGGACAGCTGAAGTCCTGCCTGCTCTGTGCATTTCAGGGCACTATATCCCCAGAAAGGACATGAAATAATCGAGCAGTGCAAAGTCCATAAATCACAAGTGTACTCGTCTGCTTTGTCTCCTTAGTTTAAGTTGTAATTAAAAGACATAATAATTCTATATACATGAAGCTGTCCAAGTATATATTTAGGGATCACTCAGTGAAACCAGGGTGACCCTCAGGCAAATGGTACATAAGAGCAGCAGTAACTTTAATTCCACACATTCAATCCAAATATCAGAAAGGACATTAAAAATACTTGGGAATCAAGCAACTACCACATAGAAGAGAGAAATATGATTTTAAGAATTTTTTTTTTTTTTTTTTTAAATAGGAAATATGAGCTGCAGAGAAGTTAATGCATTGGTTGGCCTTACAGAGACTCAGGTGACAACCAAGCACTGAACATTTCCAGTGGTGTCCTTTAAAAGATATGCTTATAAATATGACTTATTCTGAAGAACTTAAGATCCAGAAACAATATAGGAAAAGAAAAAGTAATATCAATATAATGTTAAAATATACAATTTTAGGTTTTATTCTAATAGTAATAATTACTTACAGCTTGACATATAACTGGATATTTGATGCGGTTGATTCCACCAGCAAAAACAGCAAACGTGAGAGCAGTATGGAAACAAAAGTTGAGAAGCATGTGCCATCCTTTTCTACTTATTCGGATTGTGCTGTTGAAAAATCACATTTTAAAATTAAAAATCAATGTATCTATTATGGAAATTATGCTTTGGAAAAAATGCTTAATATGATAGAATAAAATTATCTGATTTTTAAATACCTACCCAGGAATATACCTATAGGACAGAGCCTGCTTTATACAGCATTAAAATAAATGGCAAAAAGGTAACATCAATGGTAAAAATTGTAAAAAGTCTACTGACAAGTGTCTACTAAAAAGTTTCCTCCATCAAACTGAGCATTTAAGTAGAGTAATAAAAGCAAAAGGCTTATTGCATAGCTTCAGATATGCAGAACTTTAACAAGACTTCTCTAAAGGATTAAATGGAAGCTGTAGATCAGAAGTCATTGCATTAAGTTCACTTAATTAATATTTAGTAGCTTCTACAGCACAATACATTCCTACTCTTTTAAATTGCTAATGGTCTTTAACAGAAGTATGTAGTTAAGACAGCATTTATATAAATCTTTCATATAAAGAAAAACACAAGTTTTCTAATCCCAAGAACATTTAGAGGTCAAAGAAAGTTTGTGAGGGTTTTTGTTTTGTTTTGAATCCAGTGATCATTACCAAGTATTTCAAACAAACCTGGTCTTAGAAGCCAATACTGCCAGTGCAGCTGACCGAAGAGCTGCTCTCTGAATGGAAATAGCTAGACAGCAATTTGATACTTCTCATGGTTTTACACTAAATTGTCAAGTTAGAAATCTTAGGAACAACGTGTGGACCATTTAGAATTACATCTCAGAAACGATACAGCTTGCCAACAACTTCAGAAAGGTTTACATAACCTTTTTTTTTATTTCTCTGGTGTAAGTTATATTGCTGATACTACTGTCTGACAGTAATTCAGATAATTTTAATTTATCTTTTCAATGAGCGTTAGAAAAAATTGAAGTACCTCAGCATAATGCTGACCATTTCACACAAGTGCTTAAAATTTAATTCTTACCTGTGATGGACAATGTAGGTGATAATGGAAGCAAACAGGCACAACAACATTACTGCAGTACATGCATATACCACAGGGTGCAGAAACTCCCCTGGGTACTGGGGGAAAGACAGCACTGTCTTAAAATCCTATAGAGAAAGCAAAATGATTTAACATTGTTAGGCATGTGTGAAACTCTGAGACTTCATTTCAATATGTCCTGTCATTTCTAGCTGTTCCCTTTCAAGAGCAGAAAAATTAGATTACAAACTTTTAACGTAGATATAGTTAATGAATTTACAATAACATTGGACTGCTCTTTCCTCATCTGCATACACTTTGCAAGACAGAAATTAACCTTTTTGTACAAGCAGACATATGCTAATTAAAAAAAGGTCTGAAAAGATACACAGAATATTACCATTTCTTGGCATTAGCAATATCTGTTCCTTGTGATATCATGAACTTTATGTGTGTATTTTACTAGGATATTAAGTACAAAATATCAAATTACCATAAAGGTCTCTAAATGGCATACACATGGCTTCAGAACCACACAAAGAAACAAAAGCCATGAGAATACACAAAAAATATTGACGGAGTCACTCTTATATTAAAATATATTTCTCAGTTGAGACCTTCTCTGACCCAGTGACCTTCAAACTTAGTTGCAAATAATCTACTACCTATATAAATTCAAAAGCAGCTTGACAGCTATATTAACAGCAGAGTAAAGATCAATGCATTCCTTTGGACCTGCTAGTGCCTAGTGACATAATTCTTCATGAAAAACAACGAAAAACTATTAATATATTTGTAAAATTAACCACATCAAATGTTCATTCTAAATTACTGGAACTCACAAGGAGGAAATATTGAGAGAGCTAAATCTGCAGGTGTGATGGAGGGAAAGCAAAAGAAGCCCATTACAGAAAACAATGTCTTCAGACTACCTAATTTTAACCAAGCATTAGAGATACACTGTAATACATTAAGCTACATCTGTTTGTGGAACTAGATTTCTTCAAATGAGTACTACAGATTAGACACAGGAACTATCATCTGAGTGTAGTCTACATGCCAGATTCTATGTGTAGTGGCACTAACTGCATGCAAAAATGAGTAGAGATCCTAGCATAGTAAAAGATAAATTCTGAAGAAGTTCTGAATATGACAATCCAGCAAACTCTAACGTGGAGAATACTGGCATGAATTTAAAAGACTTTTTTCTTATCTGTCAGTTTTAGGTTCCCCTGGAAGATGATTCAGTACATTATTTTCCTGAGGTGAACTCTTTCCTTAGGAGATGGAGCTGTAATATTAATACATTGTTTTTTTAATCACATTTGCATGCAGAGACCTAATTTCTAGCATCATTATTTATGTATATGAACTTGTCCATGTACAAGCAGTTAATGTTTGTGAGTATATGCAATTATTAAATCAGGGGGAAAGGTACTGTTCCATTTACCTTCCAGAAAGGTCCTTACACGTAACAGATGCTCTAGTAATCATTACCTTTTTTTTCATACTAGCTTTAAAGTTCCTATAATTGATTGTACCAGTTTCTTTCTCCAGATGCATACTAATGTCAGCTCAAAAACAGAGCAGCTTACCACATACACAAAAAATGACCATCAAAATGAACTTGAGGAAGAGTGGCTGGAATGCTGCCTAGCAGAAGAGGACCTGGGGGTGCTGCTTGACAGCCAGCTAACAAGAATGAGCAGTGTGCCCAGGTGGAGAAGAAAGGCAATGGCTTTCTGCATCAGAAATAGCATGTCCAGCAGGACTAGGGAAGAGATTGTACCCCTGTATTCACCACTGGTGAGGCCACACCTCAAATCCGGTGTTCAGTTTTGGGTCCTCACTACAAGAAGGACATTGAGGTGCTGGAGCATGTCCTGAGAAGGGCAATGAAGCTGGTGAAGGGTCTAGAGCATAAATCTTATGAGAAGCATCTCAGGGAATTGGATTGTTTAGTCTGAAAAAGAAGAGGCTGAGGGGAGATCTCATCGCCCTCTGCAACTAACTGAAAGGAGGTTGCAGTGAGGCAGGTGTTGGTCTCTTCTCCCAAGTAACTGGCGATAGGATGAGAGGAAGTGGTCTCAGGTTGGGTCAGGGGAGGCTTAGACTGGATATTAGGAAAAATGCCTCTACTGAAGAATGTTCAAGCATTGGAATAGGCTGTCCATGGAAGTGGTGGAGTCACCATCCCTGAAGGTGTTAAAAACCATGTAGACATAGCACTTCAGAACATGGTTTAGCTGGCATGATGCTGTTGGGTTGACAGTTGGACTTCATCTTAGAGGCCTTCTCCAACCATAATGACTCCATGAACAAATAATGTATGAATAAGATGGCAAATATATGTAATCACATGCCATTTCCCTTCAAGTATTTACTCAGCTGGCATGTGTACCACAGGTAAAGCTGTTCAGTCACCACTTGTCCCATACAGAAGTCCTCTCTCAGCCCTGCCAAGTTCACCAAACCTCAAAGTCAGTGGTGGAGTCACTTGTCACAGAGGTGCTCTTATGCTGTCTCCTAACATCTCTTGTGACTCTTCCCTCAACCACAAGAGGGATAGAAGAGACAAAAACCCTGCTTTTTGATGTGGTATATTTTTAATGTGAAAACCTATGCTCTTTGGGCCTTCTCTTAATTTTGTTTTTTGCTTTTTTTAAGCATGCACTGAATTAACACATTTCAAATAATTATTTAAAAGTCTAATGGCTCAGAATTGCCATTGAATCTCCACTCAAACACCCCGTTTTTGAGCATCTTTTCTTCCATGTTTTTATTTGTATCATCCCCCCATTAATTCTTTTACAGAGTGAACATTTTGACACAGACTATTATTTACCAGAAATGTTCAGTACAATTTTGTCTCACATTGCTGGAGTAGGAATGTAAATACTAGATAATTTAAATAGAAATATTCTTCTGAAAATGATAATATATTTAATTCTAGCTCTTATTGATGTACTAATATTTTGGTATACCAAGAGTACACTTTGTCCTAATTTTATGTATACAATTACTTTAGTTCTGTGCATTAAGAAAAGTGTTATTTTAACTAATATAATAGTAGTAGTGCAGTTATTGAAAAAAATAAATATCCTTGATATTTCTGGATAATAAACTCTGAAAAAGTTAACAAAGTTGTGAAAAAGGAAACACAGTGAAGCTACACATTTATGTAGCAACAAACAAAAGTGGTTTTACTTGAGGTGGCACCATTCAGTGTACTAAAGAACTAGCTTTTAACACTGCAAATGCCAGTATCAACCAATCCCTTTGTTCAAACATCAGTATAAAAGCAAATGTCAAATGTCCTACAGGAATAAAACCATTTTGCCCACAAAAGATTCAAGAAGAATCAGTGTCTTAAAGCTAATTTCATTTAAAAATATTTAATTTTTATTATAATATCCTTCTTAATCTTGTACAGTAAATAAGTGGTAAAACTTTTGAGCATCATAATGCTTTATTGCCAATGTAGGATATTCTTTTTAAAGAGTTTTGTATATTGAAAACTGATTTCATTATAGATATGAAACAAATTTATCTTGTCTACTTTCTGATATTAATTAAACCTTATTGATCTGTCAGCCTCTCCTGAATAATCCTCTCAGGAAGCATGAGGAGTATGGAGGGTTGTGTTTTAGTTTTTTTCATGCTGTACACAAAGTAAAATGTTTTCTTACAAGAAATTGTCATTCATTCATTCATTCATTCATTCATTCATTCATTCATTCATTCATTCATTCTCCCTTATAAGAAGGTGTTAAACCAGCTTCTTTCAGCTGTAAATACCACTAGTCTATAAAGTACAATAGAAATTAGTTATGGAAATTAGTGGCAGAAAAAACATTTTATCTGCTATTTCATCGGACAATCAGAATTATAAAAAAATCAGAGTGCAAATGGGACTAGTTGACTTTTATTTGAGACTTCATTCCAAAAATCAACAGAAACAAACATCTGTATTGATCAGTTAGAACTCAATATGAAAGTTTAAAGAGATATAGAAAATCTACATACCAAAGGCAGCCCTGAGATGTTTAATAGCAGATGCTAAGAAAGCTGAAAGATAGAGTGAACTAATTCTGAATACCTGGTACTTTCACAAAATCACAGCTGCTAAAAACAATCTAGTTGGTGGTGTAGGTTTTTGTGACCCATCTACTTATATTGGCAAATAAACATTTATTTTAAGATATTGCTTGTATTAGTATGACTTTAGAAAGCATAGTCTAACTGCAGTTGTGTTCCCCAAGGACCACAGAGACTCAGAAACACAAGTGCATTTGAACAATCAGTTATATTAAGATTTAGATTCCTATTTGCATTTAGACTCCTCCTACTTGAAAAAAGCAAAACATAAAACTTAGTTGCCAAATATTAGGATGTTTAGGAGCAACAGAATATGACAATTATCTATAGAGTTGGTGTCTCTATGGAAAGCTGAAAACACTGCAATGCACATTTGAGGAGTGCACTTGCAGTGCTGGAGGGGAGAACTACCTTTTGGCAAGATCTCAACAGGCTGGAGGAATGGATTACAGGAACCTCATGAAGTTCTATGAAGAGAAATAAAAAGTTTCCTGTTCATGGGACAGAGTAACTCCAACAGCAGTACAGGCTGATGGACAACTGATTGGAAGGAAGCATTTCAGAAAGGGTTAGAGGAACCTGGTGGTCAAAAAACGGAAAGCAAGCCAGTGGTGAGCCCTTACGACAGGTAAAGTGAACCATATATTGGGCTGTATTAGCAAGAGTGCAAGCTAAGGGAAGTGAATGTTCCCTTTCTATTCACCACTTGTGAAATCAAATCTGGTTTCTGGACTACTGTGTCCAGTTTGGGGCAATTCAGTACAAGAAAGACATTGACAAATTGGAAAGAGTCCAGTAGAAGTCACCAAGAAAATAAGCTCTAGACTGTAGGACTTTAACTGACATCTCTTATCCCCCAAGAGCTGGCCTATTTTGCCAAGATCCTTTATAGTCTGGATCCTTCTACCATCTGGTTGAAGCAATACCACCAAGAATGCAAAATCCATTAAATGAACCAAAAGCAAGAGCAAACAGAAAGAAGGAGGTTGAACCAGAGGCCTGCTTTTTTATCAAGTTAATGAATTTGAAGGAGACAAGTGTAGATTTTTGTCCCCAGTACCAAGACAGTTTATGCATTTTAAAGAGCATATTGAACATGTTATTAGGTATAACATAATAAAAAGTAGATGCAATCTAAGGAGAAAGGAATAAAAGCTAGATCTTGCTCTTATAAATACTCTAGCTCCAAGGTTTTATGCAAAAGATTCAGGAATATTCCGAAAAAGCAGCCTTTTTAGGGAAGCTAGTCTCACTACTGTCCCTATGGGCTAACCATTCTCTTTCAGGTGAGCAGTACATTCCAGCTGAGGACTTAGGTGAAGAGTATGTGCCTCTTTGCCAGGCAAAAACTTTCTTTTTTGAAAGACAACAAAGCTTAGAAATCAAGCTCTTGACACTGGGAAGCATCTATGCACATGCAGAAGAATCTAATTCCAGGGAATTCTGCAGTTCCCACTATACCTAATGTTAATTTTGCAGATAGCAGGTAAACTTTCTGGATAATTTTCGTAGTCTTTGATGCTTAAATTCTGCTAAGGTCTGTGGGTGTAAAAGTAGGTGTTTAGACACAGAAAAATTTGAAAAGTTAATTGGTATACCTCTCCTTATAAGCAGTCTGATTTTTCAAAGTACTGAACCATGCTTCCACAGCCTGTTATGAGAAAATCCTGTGTTTTCTATGGGGAAAATGTCAAATACTGCAATTATGTCAACCTTCTAAATGACATCTCTGTAATACTTCCCTAACTCATGAATTATTTTCTCAAAGGACTTAAGCTAATTTGGAGACGACCTGAAACATGGAAGTTTAGAAGGCTTGTTTCAGAGCTGAAGCTCATGAATAGGCCTAAGAAATTCTGCCATTGTCTCCAGTCACACTGGAAATATTGAAAATGTAGCTTTTGTGGTAATGTTATCCTACCAAGCTGGAGAGACTGAAAGATTCAGGGAATGCTTGCCAAACAACAGGAAAAAAATTCTATTAACTCTTAGCATGATCCGTGTGTAGTACCTTGCCCCTCCTCAGTTTCTCATTGCCACAGTTTTCCAAGGTTTGCTTCCAGAACAGTTTCACATTTGCTCTGTTTTTGTCAGCTCAGTCATCTCAGCCCTAATTATCTCAATAGCTATCCACTGAATGTCTGTTACTTTTGCAAATGACGACTCCTTACACTCACAAAGAAAAAAAGAGATGCATCGTGAGAAAACAGAAAAGGAATTGTTTGTGATTTTATGTTCATTTAACCTATCTCCAGGATTACAATTAAAAATGCTAATGATATTTATTAATCCATTTTATGTTAATTAAGAAGTAGCATACTTAGTTTTAAGAATTTTACTAGTGTTTATTTGGCAGATTTGAGGAAATTACTATTGACTAAGCAGTCTGAGGGGGAAAATAAAATGTTAAATGCAATTACAGTAATATCCATCACTATTGAATTGCTATTCTGTTGTAAGAAAAATGACAGGAAGAACAAAGGACAATGTATGTCATATATATTCAGCAAATTTTGAAATTCAGTGTTGCTGTTGGATATTTTTGTTAACTCCTGAAAAGTTTTTACTCAGATATACTACAGCTACAGGGCACCAGATGGTCAGAACATACACAATCTTTAAAAATTAAAATATTGATATATAGCTCAGTTCACAAAAGAGCACTTATACAAAGTACTTATAGAACAAATATTTATAATCAGATATAGAAAAGCTTCAGAATATGTAAGTTCATGATTCTACTCTAAAAGAGAAAATCATATTGCAGAGATGTACAGTTCAAGATCCTAGAGGGCTTTGGCCACCTTCAAAAGAAATTAGAGTGTGACTGTCTCTCTTCCTCCTGCAGATAACAGAAGACAAAATAGGGGACTGGTCTAAACACACAGTATATGAAGGGAAAGACAGGAATATAACTTGCGAGTTCATTTCACAGTATTTTACTCTCACCCCTAGGACACACCATTGAAAAGCTGATCAGAAAAAGAGAATGCTGTATTATGTCTGAAACTGCTGTTTTTTGTTGTTTTTTTTCCATCCACAGGCCAAACCCTGAGCAGAGTGAAAGTGTGAGAGCGGTGTGAGGGAAGGAGCTTGTACTCCCTTTCCAACCCAAGATCCAAACTGTTGTCTCCCTCTCTCATTGATATCACTTGAACAACCATCACAGAGAAAAAACAAATGTCCCTGCACGAATCCTCTCACTGGAAGTATGCTCATGCTTACTAATTATCAGTCGTAGTTGACAAATCCTTGATTACCGCCATTCTAGAAAAGGACTCTACAAAACCTTTTCTTTAATCCTTTTACAGTTCATATGCAGAAACAACTTTTATAAAAGCAGTTCAGAGAACACTGTCATACTATTTAAAAAGATGGCAAAAAATCTGAATATGTGTTGTACTAGCTATAAAATGGACAGTTGGATGAACTGAGGCTTCTACTTCAACTTGTTCCACAGCAGGATATGCATCCTTTTGATGGTAATATAAACCTTCATCACTATTGCTTTATTGCTGCTCTTCAGTTTACAGATGCTACTTTTGTTTTCTGCGATTACCCCAAAACATAATAATCCCTTATGAATTTGCATGGGTTAATAGATTAGAGAATTATAGATTGATAACCTGTATCCTGATGTTGTAGCTAATTTTATTGGCTGCATGTCATATGCTAGCTATTCTGAATTTGCTGTCAGTTTGTCAGTATTTTAAAATTTATTAGGCAGTCAGGTGTCAATTAAGAAGACACACATAGGCACTTTCTATTGTTCATATTACAAGTTTATAGCTAAGTAGAACAATAGAATATTTTTCATTTATGGTATGAAAATTGAACTGCCCAGAAAAGTGTACTCTTAATCAAATAAAAGAATCCCTGACTTTACAACACAAAACACTAATTAAGAAACAACACTTGAAAGAAAATGATTGCATATAATGAAGCTACAAAAGTTTTCTAATAGCTGTTTAGATAGGCAGCTGTCGGAAGACATACCTGAGTGTATGTGGGTATATAGATACTAAAATTACTTAAAGTCAGGCATGTCTTTTCTTAAAAGTGACAGCAAAACATAAGCCAAAGAACATATCTCCTTTGCTACCATATCAACTGTAAAGCAAAAGTAAGTCTAAGATTCAATTTGGTCATCTTGCACAGATAATGTAAGATGCATAGGGAAAAAAAACAAAGTTGAATTACCATAACAGAACACAAGACCTAAACCAGAGTTATATATTAGATGCAAAAGCTTCAGTAAAAAGGTGCCTTGGTTGCCTTTATGGTTGTAGAAAAACTAATCTGCTACATCTTATCAGAGATAAATGTGCATTTAGCTTTACAAACCAAAAATTAATTGTAGCCCTTCAGCGAACAAAATGAAACCCTGAAATCAGTTGTTTGCAAGCAATTAGCTAACATGTAATAACTACAGAAAGTTTAAGAAGAACAGGCTGAACCCAAGGAGTTGAAGGAGGAGGAAGCCATTTTGGGTGTGGCATCTGCAAAGTCAACAGGTGCTTTCTTTAATTAATTTAGAAAGACATCCTGAAATCAAAATTATGTTTCACATCCAGGGGAAAAAGTGGCTGGTGGGAAAAAAGGGAACTCATAGAATCTGCAGAAAATTATGTGTACTTGATGTCGTCAAATCTTAGGAACAGCTCTTAAATTCTGAGCAATTCTGGGAAGAGTGAAAAAAAATTAGTCAAGTAACTCTGAGGAAAATCAATTCCTACAAAGTGAACAATAATATCTACATTTAACTCGTGGGTGCCACAGTCTTGTGCTATGATTGGCTGCCATCTGGGCTCCATCTGACAGCAGCAGATTGGTATTCTCTGCACACGTCCTCGCAGTTCCTGTCGCCTATGTTTGCTGTCCCTTAGACATGCACACAATACATTATTTACTCAACTATAAACATTTCTGTAATGTACACATGCAACATCTAGAGTGCAATAATGCACCAGCATTCAGGATCAACCTGGTATTAATAGTACACATTAGGCTAATCTTTTTACAACTGGTTAAATATTTTTAATGGTACAAACATTTTCTCACCTATGTATGTTAGAAACCTTTCCTTTTTTGTTTGCTTGTCTTTGTTCCCTGAATAATAGCAGGTCACTATTGCATGCAAAATATTTTTCTCTTATGAAGGTAACTTTCTGTTAAGCAGGATAGTTGATTAACTGGAATTGGAACTGTGACTGAGAACAGACGAAAGCAGGCTGATGTGCTAGCACTGCACAGAAATATTTTTCTTCATGAACAGCAATTTCAGCATTGGTACAAACTAAAATTCCTACAGCATCAAGAAGGATGGTACTGTCCTTACTTATAAAAGAATGGAAGATGTTATTCCTCTCCATTTATTAAATGATTCAACATTGCGGTATGTCTGCAACTAATTAGTATGATCAACACAGTGCAGGGCAGGAACAAAAGCAGACCAGCCTCTGAGATGTGCTGATGTAAAGCACACAGGAGTATACGTTTTTAAACCATGTCCTATAATTTATAACCATTACATACTAATTGTTCTTTGATGGAACATTCATTTGTAAAGCGGAATTTGATGCCATTTCTGATCATATCTGTCTCTGAATATTCAAACTGACCAGAACGTTTATTCACTTACTAGCAGTTAAATAACTTACTTTCTTTAAGACTGTCTTATACTAAACATTGTAGAAAACAGAAGGTCAGTTACTGACAAGAATGATACAGATACATGTAAAAAGAACACAAGACAAATGGCAAAACAGAGAGAAGTACAGGTATATTTGCTAAGTCATATACTTACCATTAGCACTGCAAAGTTACTGAAGTGTGTACTCTGAATGGTGGTAATATTGCCTGCAGAACTAATTATGTGGCACCCTTCTCCCCACCAGCCTCCATGTCCATCTAGAAGGTCAAAATCCCAGAAGGCTGCAATGGGGTCTAGACCCCGTGCGAAGTGCCTCAAGCCTATAGTAAGAGGGCTGGTGAGGTTTCCAAAACTGCACCCATCTGCAAAAGCAACAAACGGAATCAGAGAGATGGAGTGGATGATGAATGCTGTGTAAAGAGATCAGATACACTAAACTATGGGGAAAAAAGTAACAGACACATTCTTAATGGTCAAAATCAAAGGTAAAGCTCGCATTTGGAAAAGTTTGCAACAGTATAAATAAATGTGTACATTTCAGTCCCATAATGTGTCCAAATGATCTAATTATCCTTCACAAAGAAGATTTTTTTTGTTTCCGATTCTTCTGTTAAAGCCTGGTGTTACACTATTGCCCATGTAACTGCAGAAATGGCTCAGTTTTGTGGTATGATTAATAGCTGAGACAATTCTGCACTTTAAAAGTCACATTTAAGCATTTAAATTTTTTTTAATAGAAATGTGAACACTATTCAGTATGAAATAAAATTAGTAAAATTGCCTGGGTGAATAATTAATCAAAATAATTATTCACTAGCACATACGATGTATGACATTTTGACAAAATCCTTTAACAACACTTGGTTTACATCCATTGTATCAGAAAGTATACTGGTGAGTACTGAAACATGCAACAGGGCACTACTCCCACTCCTAAAGCCTTATTTTCACCAGTGTCTAGGATGTTAAAATTGCAGTTTTCATTGTAGAGTAAAACAAGGTTCTTTCCTATAGAAACATGCTTTAAGAAATAAGCATCTGTAACAACACTATCAACAAACAGTAGTCTAAAATTTGCATTCTTGTCATACAGCAAGTGCATTTCTTTATTTACAGGATAATTTTAATAAAATCATGCCACTAGGAACAATTGTAAACATTAGTATTAAAGAAGGAGCCTTTCAGCACACTGTATACTCCTCTATTCTTTTCATAATCAAGTATACTGTAGCTTTTGGATTAAAGGAAATAATGCATAACAGCTCCTCACCTATTTTAGCAAAAACAGCTGGCGTGGCAACCGTCCTACGTTTCCCATCATCTGCAAGATTCGATGAGTTTCCTGTGCTAGGAAAGAGTTTTCCATTCCGAAAGACAATAAACTGTAGCTTGCAAGTGGAGTTATCAACAGATTGCCAGGCTGAAGACTGAGAGAAGACAGACTGTGGCAAATGAACTGAAGCTACTGCTACAGCATTCTGTACAATGAGAAAAAAAGAGAAAGATTTAAAATGCAAATCACAACAGGGTTGCTTTCATGATGTTTTAAACTCCTGTAGAAGAAATGTATGCTGCCTTCCTTTTCCAACAGACTGGAAGCAACCAAAGAAGCACGAGCTGTAACCATGGGAATAGGATGGGTACAGTGCATATTAAAAGGGAAAGCGTTTTGATTGAATGTGAGAGTCTATATGGTCAAGCTCCCTGCTGCAGAGGTGAGAATGGTTCTTACCGTGCCTGCTAGAGGGTCCATCAACACTGCAGATCTGATTTAAAGAGACAACCTCTACCAGGTTTTCTCCTTCACTTAAAACAGAATCAGACAACTTGCATTAAAACATTTCTCCAAAAGGGTACTTCAAGAGTATAAAAATAATTGTATTAATATAAAAAATTACATCAGCAGAGAACTGCAAGTGCAGTAAACAATACATTTTATGAATATGCTTTTTTTGCTTCATATAAGGAAAATCAGTTAGCTCTGTGGTTTAATAATGCAGGATTTAAAAATATTACAAGCACTAATGCAACAGAAGAAAACAAGACGGCGCTAGGAGAAAATGAATGAATGCTGTCAGATCACTATAATGGCTTTGAGATGTGTGTTATACACCCTTTCACAAGCAGATGATTCCCTTACAGCAGAGCTATGAAATGCATGAAACATTACGCTCTGAGGACTTCACTCATCAAGCATTTTTTTCCTACTAAAGTAGCAAGTTAATCATTAAAGACTGAGACATTTACAAGAAAAAAAAAAAAGGAAAAAAAGATGAGTAATTGGAAAATAAAGAGGGAGTCTGTCCTGAGCCTTGAAGTGAAAAGTGTATGTATTTAAAAACAAACAAACTACAAAATGTTCTAATTTGCATTTTCCCCAAGGGCAAAGTATAGCTTCTGTGCACATAATTTACATAGATTATCACACAGTTTACTCATAGTACATGTGCGCTACCTCTTTGAGAAGTAAAACAATAATCTTCACAATCATATAAACAAATGTGACATTAATATATGTCCATGTGCTGGGAGAAATACACATCATAAATAAAATGTAGAAAAGAGATCAGTGAATTAAAATGAATATGAGAAGTATTTAGTGACCTCAGGATAAATTTGGGAGAAAAGCATGAGTTGTCTGTCATGTCATTGGGATGCTTAAATAAGGAGACAAATGCTTCTGTACATTTTCTCTTTATTACCATTTATATTTTGGAAAGGTTTTGCAATTTTAGCAATAAAAAACCCCCACAAAAATAATTTTTTTTAAAAAAAGTATTCTATCTAGGTGATGCCACTTAACAAAAATATGCTGGACAAACAGAGGTCACTGCCTAATTCACCAAAGTGGTCATAATTGCTTTATCTTACACTTCTGAAAAAGTTATATTTTACTCTATGATATCCCAAACTATCTGTATATCCTGAACCTCTGATGATGCCTTTTTGGTGATAAAATTGTTATCAATAAGTACATGCAGAAATTTTTAGAAGTGTCATTTGTCAAACTCCAGATCACTCTTAAGGACTTATCTGAAGATACACAGAAGTGTAAGAGAAGTTACAGTGCGATATTTATATTTGCTTACTATTCTGTGTTGGAAAAAGGAACAACAATGACATATTCAATTACAGTAATTACTTATTATACACAAAAAGAGAAAGCTAGAAGCATCTGAAGAAGCTTATGATAATGAAACCAACAGCTGAAGGCACTGGGATAAGCAACCACGTGTTATGAATTGACAAAAGCAGTCCTACACAGGACAGAGAAAACAACAGGTTTACACCACTTCTGCTATGAGGGGAAACTCTAATTCATTGTGGTTTTCTAATTTCTTCTCCATTGGGACTACCTTATACCAATGGGAAATAGTGTAGCCAGAGCTTGGTTGTAAGAGTGGGGAGCTGCAGAGAAAAGGCTGCACACATCTGAAGCACAGAGGGCTGGCATGCAGGCATGATAGCAGGGCAGAGCTGGGGAAAGACCAAGGTGATGCCCATGCCTCATCTCCTCACTATTGCCCTGTCTCTTGCACACAAAAACTCTCAACTACATAGTATAAAGGAAAGTAACCTCATCACAGTGTCCCATGTTTTACCCACAGACTACAGCTTCCCCTGAGAAAGGCAAAGTCAAATGCAGTGAAGAAAAGCTGTACACAGGCTCCAAATGGATTTAGTATGGACTGGTCACACTCCTTGAGCTGAGTAAATCTCACACGTGCAGCAACATCAAATCACTTACACGATAAAAAAAACACACATTTAGAGAAAATTATTTCCACATTAGAATTCAGAAGAGTGTTTTTCTCTACTGATCTCCTCAAAATATACCAAGAATATGCCCATAGCATTAACTAGTTAATAATCTTTGCTAAATAACATCTAAAATCACTTCCTGGAATATAATTTAATTGTGAATACTGCCCTGTGCATACCTGTTATTTCCAGGAATTTGTTTTGAGTGCAGGCAGTCTTGTGGAGCAATGGGAAAAGGGACAGTGCTGTTCCTTGACTGGACAAATGTACACAAAGTCAAACTATTTGCTGCTTATCAAATATTTACTTTATGTAGAAATTCCTCAGAATTAAACAGCATGCCTGCCAACAAGCTTCTGTGCTAGGCTATTAATGAAAAATGCACACATTGAGAGTGCCCACACATTCACAGTGTTATTTAAAAATATGAATAAATATTTGTGAACAATTTTTACACCTAAGATATGTGAGAATCTTCTTTTCAATACCATTAGTCTTTATTCACAGAAGAGGGATAATCTGAGCGCTCAGGCAATCCCTTTTATTGTAGTAGAGGATGAGTGGATCCTGACTGGAGGCCCAGTCTTGGATTCTTCTAATCTTCTGCATGCTGATGAATTAGTCAGTTCCCCACTCTTGCCTCAGTTTCCCTTCACTTGGTAAAATAAATAAGACGGTATTTCTTTTGCTTTGTAAAAGTTCTCCAGGGTTCAGAGATGAAACACAATATGGGAACAATTACTAAAACCAACAGCTGTAACATCACGTTTTGAGTGAATGTGCTTCAGATGTTTGCAAATCCACATAAACCATCTAATTTTTAAAAAATTTATTTGGACACCGTATCACCAAATCACATAAGAACTGACATTTTTGAGCTTACTTGTGGCAGCAGCTCCACCTCTAAGAGGGGAGAAAGCACTAGAGACAGAATCACCATCAAATGTCCTGCATGGAAGCTGCAGCTTTGTGATGACACAGGTCAGCACCAGCATTTCATATTTTCCCTAGAAAAGTTGAGAGTCTGTGTCAGCAGTTTACTAGTTAGGATTTAGAAGTTCTGTGAGCATTTTCAAAACAGAATGTCAATAATCTTTTCATTACTCCATTTCGTTTTTAGTCCTATTAACTGGATTGGATTGTCATTCATTATAAAAAGCAAATCTTGAACAAACATATTGTAGATTTTTCCAAAGAATATTTTTCTGCTAAAAAATGCCAACATTTTAAAATGAAAGCTATGCATGAGATCCACCCATTTGTGCACAAATATGATAAAAACAATGCAAATTTCATTACCTCCTTGTTATCTTTTATATAATCTGCCCAAGTATTGAAAAATCTGCTGAGTGTCCTGCAACTAAGGAAAGAGGGCTTAGCAGCTCTAAACCAGCTCTGAGGATTTTCTGGGAGGGGTCCTAGAAATCCTGGCTTCCAAGACATTTTGGAACTTGGAAAACATCCCAAAAAGACAAGCAAAATGTTGTTTTGAACACTCAGAATCTGAATTTGGAGAGTTTTGTAAGTAATTTTGAAGTTTTTTGTTGTTTTTTTCATTTCAGAGCTTATTTTTTTTGTGTGTTGAAACTTTCAAAATATCTGAGGAACAGAAACAGCGCAAGTAAATTCAGCTGGATCCCAAAAAGTTGTAAATCTGAAATGGAAAACCTAGTTCTAAAGAGGAAACTGTCCTCAGGATTTAGACAGCATGGACTCTTGACAGTTTTGCAGCTCATTCATGTAGGACCCTTATTAAAACATCTTAAGGGAAAAATGAAAGATTTAAATTGAAGTTTTTCTCCAGGCCATTTTATTCTGGACAGTAGTGTATTCTCTATAACCAATGCTAGCATTTACAAGGAGTTTTTAAGAGTTTAGGCAGCCTCTTGCCTTGGGTGCCTTTGTGATACAGGCACTTCTACTTTTACAGTTCTTTAAAGAGACATGCTTCCATATTCAACATCTCTTCCCCATGACCTTGTTCTACATGTCTAAAATTTAGCATAATATTCCAAACCCATACCTATTACTAGACAGCCATTATCAAGAAATATACTTGGTAACCACTGTGAAAGGATAAAACAAATTACTTTCAGTAGCTCTTCCTTGCATATGCCTTGATACTGGATTGATTTTGCGTTCAAGCACAGTATTTCTGTTTGAGATAAATTAGATTTCATAGAAAGGCCTCCAATTCTGAGCTCTTATAACAGTCATAAGGTATATTTTTTCAGTCCGTAATATCCTTAACTCAAAAACCAGCATCCTAACAAGGGGTCAGAAGAAAACTGGAGGGGGAAAAAAAGCCCCAAACAAAAAACAGAGTAAATGAAGTCACCTGAACACCTGGCAGAGAACTGGAAAAGTATCTCCACTGCTTCCAGGTTTTGAAGTATACAATGAGGTGCTTTATAGATTCAGATGGAAGTACCATGTATATTAAAGATCTAAGGGTGTAGCCAAGGTAGGCACAGGCTATATAAAGTGACAGTAGCAATAAAGAAAAAGCAGAAACTAAGCTCTACAGGTAATAGCCTATATTACTAAATTTCTATTGACTGAGACATTAGTGTGGCCGTTGTAATAACATAAAGAAAATAAAGTATTTATACAGACACAATAGATTTTATTTAGGCCCTCAAACAAGACAGCAGCTCCTTAGAAGCAACAACTGAAGACTTTAGTTTGGAGTTTATGTAAAAGGTTTGGCAGTTAATGTAACAAAAAAGTGCAAAATAGTTTTTTCCAGCTGCCTCTCCTGGTAGATACTTAAAATAACATTCTTTTGGAATTATCTCAGCACATAATGTATGAGGTAAGTACAGGCATTTGGCCCAGCATTGTGAAGCTTTAGGTAGACTGTACATGAGAAGTGTTCTCTTTTTCTAGTATGAAAAGTAGTAACAAAAAAGCCCCAAAATTTAGAGTACTGGGGAAAGTGCCAAATAAATACTTTGTAAAAATAAAGGAAACAATGCCGGTTTGAAGAAACACGGTTATACAAGACACATAATGACAAGCAACATGATAGGACCTGAAAGAGGAATTTTGGGCTTCTGATTTGTCACAGTTTAACTACCCCTTTTTAGAGTGCTGTTTAAATACAGGTCTAGAATGACTCAGAGGTGACTAGCAAATGAAAAGCAAATTTTACATAAATTCCTATGGAGAAATGAAGAAATATCTCCAAAATGCAACATAAAATCACCTGGCTATTGAGACGAATTACTAAGTATGTTAGGATTATTATGTGATAAAGTCATTATGTGCTAATGCTGCAGTCCACATCCATCTCAATATCTGGAAACCTAGGTACAGAGTCTAAGACACCTTTGTTCTAGTTAGGCACAAATGCTGTTTTAATGCACAGTGAAATGCAAATTGCAAGGAAAAAGTACAAAACCATCTTAAAATGTGTTTAAAGTTTTCACTAATTAATAATAAAGGTTTCCTAGACTCATTCTATAGAAATGTTAGATTTAGCAAGTAGTATGGATATTTTGGAAAAGCTATCAGTACAAAATATCCTTGCAAACCTGGTCGTCAGTTAGCCCTCCCTAGTAAAAGTAAAAACTAAGTATAGTCTCTACCTTAGAATGTTGTATGTCAGATTTGAAAACTTGGCAAACTCAGGAAATTAACTGACAAAAGTTAACAGAGTTAACTTACAAGACCAGGAACGGATTAGGAGATCAAAAAAAAGGTCAATGACTATAATCTGAAAGCCTATGAAAAGGAAAAAAGCCAACCGCTGAGCAGCGAAACATAACAGTATTTTAAGTTTCAAGAAATGGATGGATACACTGGTGATCACCAAACATTCTTTACATACAGAGGTAAGTTCTTCAGATCTATATTAAAAAAAATGTTGGGATCAACTATGAGAACAAAAATTAAAAAATTAACACAACTGTCAAAGTACAATTCAGTAAGACCTGAATATTGTTGTACAAATATTTGAAAGAACTGACACATTAAATCAAAGGATGATTATATTTTTTTAGGAATCTATTGAGTTGGTCATAGACCAATGAGGACTGCTCTGTAAAACAATCTATGGTTAGGGTGAATGAGTGAACCAAGTTTGGCACGGAGGTAATGGTATAGAGCTATGCATGAATGAACAACTTTATTGCACAGTTTACAACATTACTCACAGCTTCTGCTGCTGCCATATTTACCCCCATCTGTGTCCAAAGACAGGCTGTTTTTAATGAGTCCAAAAGAGTTGACTCGTAAATTGCATGAAAATGTGTCCTTTAGACATTACTAGATGGATCACTATGTCATTGTTTCTTTTTTCCAGTGAGTCATCGAAGTTTTTTGTTTGTTTTTGACTGTTTTTTGTTTGTTTGTGGGTTTTGTTGTTGCTGTTGGTTGGTTGGATTTTTTGTGTGTGTTTTTTTATGGAAAGGAAAATGTGCAGAATCCTTTAACAACTGAACTGTTAATCCACTATCATGAAGGAAAAAGAGAAAAAAAAAAAAAGTCAATGAAAAAGATAACACAAAGGGAGAGAGGATAGGTTTACCAAAAGTAAATGATGCCAGAGCCATGATTGTCTTCTTTGTTTTTTCTAGACAAGGCAATATAATTCACCTGATTTCTTTGGTCGTCAGTAAAACTTTGCATGTTAGGTAGAAAAACTGCTCACTGAGTGAGATATTGAAAATTTTGATCAACTGGGTTCAGGTAAAATCAGTCCAGAATAGACATAGACAATGGTTAATAAGGTAACATTAGAATGAATAATTTAATTCACAACTGCATGGTGAAAGAGTTTAGATTTGTTACCCTAACAAAATGAAAAAAGAGACTGTGCCTGCTGTCTTTAAAAATACCATATGAATAGCATCTAGGGAGGAAGAAGAGTCATGAGAGCAAACAGCCAGCATAAGCACAAACAAGACATAGGTCAAGAGCAAAAATGCTGACTTAAAAGCATGAAAATGTTTCCTAGCCTTAATAAAAGAGAGGAAAGGATAGCTTTTAAATATTATGGACACACAGAGAAAATTTACCTACTCTTGAGAGAGCATTTGAAAACTTTATGATAGAATTATACAATGTAGTTAGAAGAGTTTTGGTTTATTTCTCTGTTTTACAAGAAGTATCTAAAATTCCTTTTGAAAACTCATGAATTTCCTGAAAAAAGGAGTTTCTGAACCTCCTGCTTCTCACATCTGCAGTGTACATCAATAGAGCTAACAAAAAGTCTCACTAGGAAGAAAAGAGTTGAAAAAACTATATAGTTATGGTAGATTCATGTGACTCAGATCTGCAACAAAAGAACATGCAGCATGGAAATGATATTATAATTTTTTTGAGAAGCAAGAAAAAATACTGCACATATATCAGAGGTGCAGACAGCAAACCTGAAAACTGAGCCATGTATCTAAGGTAGACACCTATTCTAGAAATCTTAAAATAAAAGTCTAAAAATAGAAAAGTTAAACATGGATCTCACATGGAATAATAAAAAATTAAGATAGAAGCGTATTTCTATTTATTATCTTCCTGCTGTTTATCCTTAAAATTGAAGAGAACTTGAGCATTTAAATTACAAGAGCTTCATCTCCTATACTTTGTGACGGTCAAGACAGGAATTCCCATCACAGATAACACTCAGCTACTGACACTCAGATGAACATTCCTTATATAGAATCACATAAAAATTGAATCACTCTAATAACTACACTACTATTCCTAAACAAGAATCTGGGTTTACTCTACCTAAAACAGAATAAAAATGAAAGTATCCTTCATTTGTGATACCATCCACAGTAGCACTAGCGGGCAACCTTATGGCTTCAAAAAAAAGACAAAACCTTTTCTTTACACTGTTGGATCAGCTACGAACCTCCCATACACTCAGGCTGCATCTATAGGTAGGACCATAATACTTAACTCTGATATCATGGTGAATTCAAAGAAAGCCTTTGAAGCAATTTAAATATCAGGTGAAACAGATGATTCTGCAAAAGTCTCAGAAAACACAAAGAATCTGCAGACAGTCTCAAACATTATTGCTCCAGAAGATACAATGTAAGAAAACAAGGATTAAGAATCACATTTGTAAATGATTTACTGCTCATAATTTGTTAGTATACTTTCTGTGTATTCCGAAATTCCACGTCAGCAATGTCATTTTAAAATTTCCAAGTTTTACCCAGTTTTCACCTTTCATGGTAATGTATCTTTTGCCCAAATGTCAACAACGGAAAATATACTGTAAAGCACAATGAAAATCAACAATTAGGGAACAACTTCATATAAATTGAATTCTATATAAGAAACACAACATGATTTTTAAAAAAAGTATTAATGGTTTTTCTATTTAAACTGAATTAAGTTTTTATTTTAAGGATCTTTTTGGATTTTTCAGACAGTGCTACAGGACTGCTTCTATTCAGGATTCCTTATTGAAAGTCAAGCAGAGTCCACAACAGACTTGTTAGAATGCAGAAAGTTATTGCAGAGAATGCAGAAAGGAGGTCTTCCTGGAAGTGTAGGAGTTCTTAAGGTGGCTTATGTTTTCAAGTGGAATGTAGAGGGCTTTTTTTGGGGGGAAGATCCTTGACATTTTAAAGGATTTTGGACACAGCCCAAAATTTATACTGTAACTTTCTGTTGCTTTCCTCTGGACATACAGAGACTCACTGCAGTTTCATTTCTAAAAAGAATGGCTTCTGGCAGTGTGCTCTACAGGAAGCTTCACCCTCTCAGGAGTTTGGTTCACTGGGCCCTTCAGGGATGCATTAGCTCCTAGAAATACTATATTTTCCTCGGAGCAGCCTGGGAGAAAGAAGTATTTTTGCTTTTTCTTTGGAAGATCAGCTCTTCTTTAGGTATTAAATATGTGAGAACTTTCTGCAAAGATGACAGGCATATTCTATTTCATTGTGACATTAATGAGACTGGTCTGAATTGTTGCAGATGCACTCAGGGAATAGGATGGGCATATACTAAATTGCTAGAATTTTAATATGTAAAGTTGCAATAAATAATCTTGTGAGCTGTCTAGGTGGAAACATTCTGCTACATAATTACAAAGCCTTTATCATAGTTCCTAGATAGAGTATAATAATTATACAAAATACCTAGCTAACCAAATACCTTCTACAGCTTATTGACCACTAAATTCAATTACACAACTACTACCACTTCAGAAGAAGGAATGATGTGAATTCTAGCTTCAGGTTCCTGGCCATACATAAGGTTTTTTGCTATGACCACTTTCAATTTATTTTTTGAACTAGGCCTCAAATCAGTCTTTACTTTCTGCATGGTCTATAGTTCAGTAATTATCATACATAAGAAACCATTAAGAATGAGAACCAAGATAATATTTCCAACTACTCGGACATATTTCTAAAGTTGGAAAACACAATGTGATTAAAAAGGATAATAGGTGGTTTACACTCATAAGAAAGATTGCTCTGTACTAAACAAAATTCATATGCATTTTAATAGAGTGCAGTATGTACCATTACAGATTTTATGCTTTTTCTAAAGTCTTAGATAATTTGTGTATATTCATTTATTGAATATGAGTACACAGTGGTGCAACCATTAAGTAATACAGTAATTCAAAATGACTGAATATTGCTACTATTTAATCATACTAATGACAGCATTTCTAATTTCACTGATGTGGTATTCACACTTAGTTAAGCTAGATAAATATAAAGTTCATTGAGTAACGTAAGCAGGAATTTAGTGAAAAAGATTAATTCAGAAAAAAATAATAAATTATTTTGGTATCATTTTCCTGAGGCAAAGAAAGCTTCTACATTGCGTATGCTGTACAGAAGTTCAAGGATTGAGTGTTTTTTCTGATGCTGCCTTTTCATAAAAATGACTGCAATGAAATGCTGACATTGCTGCTTGATGACTACTGAAATACTGCCCCTGTCTGATAAAGGAGGAAAGCTGAAACTGCTGAAAATAATTTTAGCAATCTGGATCCTTTAGGAAGTGAATTTAAAAGTTCCACACCATGAAATGACTCAATATTCTTCAGATCATCTCAGGAACGATCCCTATTGCCTATAGCCATTAAACATTTCAAACCCATCATCACTCTTGAAAGCCATAACTTGGGCAAAGCACACATTTCTAGAAGTGGATGCAAGATCTTCACGTTTTGCTTTGCTGTATAGAGACATCTTTCTGCATGCACAAACACACACTCCTTCACTCTAATAGAAGATACAGCTTCACTATACTCACAATAGTGAAGAAAACACACCTCCTCAAGAGGAACAAATGTAATTTATTTGCTCCTTCTGTTCCGAAACTGTTTGAAAAACAGATGTATTTTAGTCTCCAACTTGCCAAAACAATAATCTGCTTCCTGAATTTCAGTCACTCAGCTTCTATGGTACAGTCAGAAAGCATGTGTTGTATGAAGAAATGTATAAAAAAAGTGAGCAACGTGAGTAAAGCTGCACTGGCAAGAGAGGGGTTCTGTGTCACGGAACTGTCTTCACATGTGGATGAAAGTATGTAAGGTCTCCAGACCCTTGAGTTGTATGATAGTAAAGTGGATGTATATTAATTATGGCAAGTCATAATTTAAGAGAATTCTTAGAATTAAGTATGAAGAGGACATGCTCCAGGAATGCTAGTGCCTGTAGTTATTAGTACCTGCTTCTCCCCAAAGCTCCCATGCAATATCATGTACTCTTCGCTCTGTAACACACATCTTCTGGATTCTGATGCACCCAGTGTGCACACAAAATACAAGATACTGAGCTCAGTATGACAATTAAATGGTAAAGTCAGAGTTTTACCTTTAAAGTTCAGTTCTGGCCAAATGCCATGCTGAACAACTAGTTAGAGCAAAACCAAACTTAGATTTGGAATGTATGTTTGTGCATGAAGTAAAAGACCACAGATATTAAAGGAATTTATCCAAGGCTACATTTATATCAGATAATTATCAGCACTAGTGGGTCTAAAATTGTGCCACAGTAGTGAAGTGAGCCTTTGTTTCTGTCTTACTTTCCTGACAATTGAACAGAAAAAGAATGGAGGAAAAGAGTCCATCTGGAAAGGAAGTTGTTAATTCATTGAGTAGTATCCTTTTCCAAGCCATTCCATTTTTCAGTTATATATATAAAACAAATATGGACTGATGAATAGTATATTCTTCATTCCCTTTTTAAAGAAATAATTAAGGTTGCTCTTGCAAATAATAACTTTGCAGATATGCTTTCACCAGCAAACTGGACAGACTCCTTACCTCAAAACATGTTATAACAAGTGCTTAGGGACAATCTATCTTTTTTCATTCTATTAAGTTTTTCAAAGGGATTTGTCATAGAGTTATGTGAACATCACAAATATTTGCATTCTCTACAGAAAAATCCAATGAGAACCACAAATGAAGTGATGTCAGAGTGAACCTTCTGCCAGACCATGTCTCCACCAATCCCATAGTCACTAGTCCTGTTAGTTGAAGAAGGTTAGAAGCATCCTAACTCTTATTTTTTAATGTTTCACAGATACTAAGAAAGCACCATGTGTGCAAATTTTGCCTTTTTACTGAAAAAAATAGTTGCTTGACACAGTCAATGTTAGGTATTTAATTTCTAAAAGCTGACCTTAAGCCTCTAGTCAAATCAAGTTTTGTAGCTCAGCTGCTACAAAGCACTGATGACCTTCTCCTGCTTAACATTTCAGAATACTAACATACATTATTAGTTCTTGTCATCAATCATCACTGCACGAAAACTCATAGTTTATATTGGGTGAGGATGGTTTTATATTTCTGAACCATACACAATATATTGCTCTCACTCAAGCAAGCACCTTTGAGATGCCAAAGGTCTTCTTGAGACTTCCTACACTGCATGAATCCAACTGAGCTCTGAATGAGCACCAGGAGCGCTCCCTCATTCCCATTCAGTGACTGTTCAGAATGATGATTGTCAATAGAATAGATTTCTAATGTAATTTCTTAAATACCCAGATGGTGAAGTGAGATGGGTGAAACCTGTATAGTAAGAAATTAGTTCTGAAAACTAGGAACTTCCATCAGGCTTCCTTCCCCATTTCTTAGATCAAACAAAAGAAGACAGCAACTGACTTAGTTCTTCCAAGTGCAAAGCTGCTTTCACTTTGTAATATACTACAGGAGTGGATGGGAAAGCACAGCCTTTTTGTTTTGCTTGTGACTTTTGAATTAACACAAGTTTTCAATATTAGTGCTGCAGGGTCTGTATACTGAAAAAGCAACAGCAACATGTTCATTAAAAATAGCAGTCTATTTGCCATGAAGCGTTCACTTTCTAAATCTTGTAAACTAGTTATATAAGCAGTAAATCTGCAACTTAATAAGTAGAAAATGAATTGGGTTTACATTGTTATATGTAAGGATTTGCAATGGTTTGAATATTTTTTGGTCTTCCCCTCTTGCTCTACTGATTTTCTAATCTTTTTCAGTAAAGGTCAGTTCTTCTGGCATTAGTATATTTAATGTGTTCACAAATTTCTACCAAAATCCTTTACTCTAAAGGGCTTCATTTTATCAGTCAGACACATCAAGAGCATATATAATACAGACCTTCTCAAGGGCTTTCACTGTCAAATTTGACTTTTTTTTTTTTTCCAAGTGTGTTATCATTCTTGCTGAATCACTTCCAGATTCCTATTAAATGGATATGCCTTTATTTTAGGCAGTAGCACAGCTCATTTTATAACATAAAAACTTAATATGTTCACCATTTCACTGTAGTCCAGACTTCCCAGATTTGCTTCCTGTATTAAATAGGGTGGGAATACTGTGCTGAATCAATCCTGCACCTGCATTTCTGGACTCTTATTACTGCTACTACTAGATGCTGGTATGAGTACCTGAGAGCATGAATTAATTATGCAGCAGCTAGGATCTGAAAGAAATGTGCTCAAGGAGGGAAAGGGAAAGAAAATCAATAGAGAAAAAAATTGAGTCTCTCATGCCAACTGAAGGACTAACATCATGTACAAAATTAATAACTAACATTATTAGCTGAAAGACAGTGTATTTGAGAAAAACTGGCAGAGTCCCAGATGGTCTATCAGCAGGAAGAGAGACTCAGGCTTTTTTGTAATCAGGAATTCTGAGTCTTGGAAGCTTTATGTATCTACATTGATATGAAAGAGCACAGACTGCTAAAAGCTGTATTCCCATTTTTCTTGGACTATTTTCTAACATAAGGATGAAGTATTTTATAGCAAATATGAAGGCCTAGATAAAAATAGAAAATACTAGTTTAGCAAACTACCAAATAGATTTTTATCCCACTTGTCCAAAAACATTAATGTCTCAGCTTTAACAAAATTAAATACCTTCACTCAATGCCTGTTTTCTTCTGTACATAAACACAACAAAATTTGATTGGCCACTCTTTGCTCTTCTGCCACTCTAAATTTTGATATTCCCACATTTCTTCAATAGTTGTACTCCAAAAACACAGTGACAAATACATTAATAAGAAAACAAAAATGTATTCTCTAGTTATAAACATCTTATAATCTTTCTCTTAATTTTATCACCTTGTTGGGGTTCTTTGAGACATGCAGCAAAACCATAATCTCTGTATAATTTTTAATATTCTCTAGCTTTTTAGATTTTTTTTTCATGTCTCTGTTCATAAGCAATAAGCCAAAAATTATGCGGTCTGCATGTCTGAACATCATTTTCTTGCTTTGTAACCTTGACATAGAGCATGCAAGATACTTGTACTTGCTAAGCCATGGTCTATTCAGCATCATTGTGTTAGCATTACTCACCAAGTGGAATTAAAAACTGCACTACAGTTACCATGACAACCAGCTGTCTCCCACATACAGCATCAGTTTGAATTTGTGCAGACCATTTCTAACAATGACTTAAGTCAACAAATTCAGTATTACCCTAAGGCAAAAATGTGGTTTAAGAAAAAATAAATATTTTTGCTTTAATAATATTACTCAGCTCAATACATTAATTCCAAGTACGACTTGGAAGATTTTCAGAGAGCTGCAGTGACTTTACTCAGTAATTAAAGGTGACTGATAATCTTCTGGTCAATGTACAGTTGAGGACCACGGAAATTCTTGATGCAATGAACAAGTAAGAAGCAATATTCAATAGGGTGTTCTATTATAAACAGTATTTAAAAATTTCTAGTCAGTCATCTTTGTAAAACTGACTCAACATAGTAAGTGATGGAAGATGAACACCACATTCTTACACAGATTTTACACTTTAATTTTGAATTTATGGACTTTAAAATGTGCTGCTAAGAAGCAGCAACATATGATTTGTTGTTCATTGCATATGGAGGACAGAAGGTGTAACATTCATAGAAGAGTTTGTGGGGAAAATGCATTAGAATATTTATTTAATCATTTTTTAAAATTTATATTTGAATGATGCTGTTGATTACCTTGGGTAGTATCACTAACTTCAGTGTGTGCTATACAGATTTTTATTAGAAAATAAAGTGTAATACACACTTATCCAAAAGTATCAGCCACTAATTCTTCATTGGGAAAATAATCTGAAAATCGGAATATAAAGTGTGGGCTGGGGAATTCTAAAATAAGTTCCTTCTCTAGTTAACTTGCAGGGTCTTGTTTTTGTTTTGTTTTTTAATAATAAATTTAAATCCAAAGAGAAGGCCCAGTTGCTTTTGAAACATCTAACCTATAAAGGGAAGAGGGAACAGGAGTATATAAAATTTTTATAATATTTACATTTTCTAGTGAAACATCATACAATTGTACAGGTCATCAGTACGAAACAACCACCTGGCAGTTTTCAGACCCTTTTGATCACCAAGCATGCTTTCAGCAGAGAACGTTTGGTTTGGATTGTCATTGCATAAACACATTACAGCAGTGATGGCCAGGTCTGCTTGCAGAACAGTAGGATGTTTTGTTACGAGGAGAGGGAAAACAAGAACCTTCATAACAACATAAAAATACATATCAATTGTGCGTTTGTATATTGAGCATGAGGAGAGAGGGGAAAGAAAATGCTGAAAAAAAGGACAGTAAAGCTAAACTGTATGGTCAAAGGTAATAAAGTAATAACACACTTTTTAATGTAAGAAAGTCCAATAAAATTCAAAGACAGAAAACTTAAACAGAGACTATATTTACTAAAGAAACCACGTACTGAAGTATGTAACATTAATGATGCATCCTACACCTATCATTTTTCTGGAAGTGTCACAACCGACCATTACCATATTATATGCATCTATTATGTGGTATATACTACTGGTTGCATCATAGAATTTTAAAATATATCATATACTGGACAAATAAGTGTAATGAATTGAAAATTAAAACATCCAGAGGATCTGCTGCTATTCTAAGAAGTTTTAATCTGTGACGGAGAGCTACTGAATTCTAACCCTGAGGAAAATACATAATAGTTAAAAATTTTAGCTTACCTAAAATTCTTCCAGTTTTAAGTAATTTCATTTATGTGGGAATGCTACTCAGAAGACGAAGACAGAAAAATAAATATAATCATAGAATCATATCTAAAAGATTGAGGCAGGAAGTAGCACAGAAATGCATTCAGTCCTGGATCACTGTGGACACATTTGTTATCAGTGACAGGCAATGTGAAATCAAGCACAAACTGAAATCAAACCCTTCTTTAAGGTTACACTAAACTGAACTGACATGAACACTACATGCAAGAAAGAAAGAAATGTTTTTCTATACAGCACTTTGATCTTCAGCAATGGGAGTGTACAATGTTTAAATGCAAAACCAGAACAATTCAAGGCAAAAAAGACTCTACAGACTTGTACCTATTGCATCACACTACTTAATAACAATTCCCATTTTATACAAACTTATGCTTCCTTTCTGTGACTCTAGTCTCTCCTACTTCTCAAGAGTAATCCATACCTGTCTTCTCTTAAGCCTCAAAAGCCAGCTAAAACGGAGCCCTTGCTCTTCCCAGCCATAACCCTCTTCTATTTTATTTTCCTTATTGTCTCATCATTTGGCTTGTAACAGGTAATTTCACCTGTTGTCTCATTAAATGACAACTATCTGAACTGGAATTAAATAGCTCTCCAAACCAAAGGGAATCAAGAAACCTAAAGTGAGATGGAAAGCTGCATTTCTAGACTGTAATCTCTACTAGTACAAATCCTGAAATAGATCTCAAGCAGGCAATCAAAATCTACTGAAAAAGACAGTAAGAGAAAGAAATGCGGAGAAATGTGTGGTTCCCCAAACGGTATAGGGACAGCTGATCTGATTTGCTTGTGAGAATGATTTTATTAGAATATGACATTCTGACACAGTATCTTGTACCTTACATATTTGGTGACTGCCTTACTGAGCTCTTGTTTAAACACTTTTTTCAGAAGAAATTCATCCCACTTTTCTAGCAAATATGCTAGAACTGCTACATTTAGCTTTAGATGGAAGAACTCGGCTGAGGGAAGGGGAAGCAAGCTTGCTACTCTCCACAAGTAACATCATAGTCTGGCTTTAGGACACGTGCAGGATAGCATTTAGAAAGGCCTAGTTAAAAGCTGGAGCAAAACCGCAAAAGCACCGTCATTCTGTTACTTCTGATTTAGATATGCAAAAAAACAACAAAAAGGTCTTTCCCCAGAACACATAGTTCAGTTAGAAGGAATAGCATTCGTTTATTTGAATAAGGAGTGGAGAGATAATGCTTGATACACCAGCAGTTTTTCACCTTGCAGGAATTTTTTTCTGAGGCCCAAACCCAGCAACCCTTGATAATCCAAAAATTGAAAAGACTTGCAATGACCTGAGCTTTTGTCTTCACTCTATTCCCACCAGTATTGTTATAGCACTTTCAGCAAGCAGACATTTGAATAACTCTTATCTACAGAGACTGGCATTTCCTCTTCAAACACAAATATGCTAACAAAAATATATTGCTATTTTCATTCTTGATTAACTGCTAAAGTAGAGTATCTCAATCCTACTGTCAGTTTCACCAGTTAACCTCTTCTCAGCTATGCATAAAGGAATGAATACAATTTCAACTGGCGATTCAACTCATACAGTGAAAATAAGATTTTCTGTTATGGAGATAATCAAATAGGATATTTTTGAGAGTTGGCTGACTGAAGCAATTAAGCCAATTCCAACTTTGTGGTTTAGGTAGGTGAGTACATAATGAACTGAGAGCTCCTGAGACAAGTCCGCAATTATCTAAGGTAGAGAGGTGGACAGTAAAATTGAGTCTGCAGGCAAGAATTGTTGTATGTACCAACTTGAATAGCTAAAGCAAAATTTTTGCATTATCTTTGCTCATTTCACAGATAGTTTAAAACAGGATGTTGTAAGGGGCTACAAAGTATTTTTTAAAGTGTCCTTTTTTTTTTCTTCTTTTCATTCATGATTTTCAGGAAAAAAAGTATCAGAATTTGTCCCCTTTCAAGAGTTAATCTGTTTTTACAATCTAATATTGGACACAGTGCTCTTCTTCTACTTTAAACACTTACTAATACTTTTGCTTTTTATGGTTAGCATAAAATCCCCACCATGATGTAAAACATTTGTTTCTGCACAGCCCAGAGACACTTGCTCCATAGCTTGCTATCTTGCAGCAATCATCTCCAAATAAAGGTGCTGCAACAACTGAAAATCAATGAGGAATTCCATATATTGGTCTTTTTTCTAAAATATATTTTCTCTTTTTTTCCTCTGAAAACAAGGTCTGAAATATCTACAATACTATTGATGTGTACTCATGTTTTCATTTTGAAGTACTAAAACACATTAGAATCTAAGACCTTTACTTTTTATGAATGGAGACAAAGTCTCAAACCAGTAAAAACATATTTTATGAAATTTGGGTCTGATTTTCCAGTGAAGCAAACACCCATCATTGTACTTCTGCAATGACCTGTTGCATGCCAAACATAACACTACCAAGGCAGTGTTCAGGTCTATAGGATTTACAAATCAGTTTGCATCTCATTAATGGAATGACTATATTATGCTCAGTTAACTGTATTTCTTGAAAAATATAAATATTTTCATATTCTAAAGTACATACATGAAAAATATTGTTATATTTCTACTTAGATTGATTTCCATAATAATTTTTGATAAGTGTATTGGTACAATTTATACTAATGCTTATAATTTGTGGTAGTTACTACAATGATTTTGACAGCTACAATAAACTTTATGCATTCTTTTCAGACAGTAATTCTTCCTTAGAAACAATTCAATGAATAAAACAATTGTTTATGAAGTTAACATAGCATTGTTTAGCAATAGATTTTTTAACCTGAAATTTAAAAAAACGTTACATGCAAGTCCTATTCTATCACTTTAGAATGAACATAAGTAAGCATTTGCATAAAATAGCATATTAAACATAAAACTGGAAAGAGTTATTTTTTTAATTGTAAGATAATTTCTTAGAATAGCTGGAAGTGCACTTTTTTTTATACAGTCAACTAAAAAAAGCAACAGAGAAATATCCAGTATATATATATTTGGCATGTGCAACAGACATTTTGCAATAACTTGAGACCCTGCTGAAAATATACCATAAGCTTTAATCAAACAATATAAGTGAATTGGCACCAAGCAAAATCTTCAGCTAGATGTAACTCTGTCAGCTTCTGATTAACAAAAAAGTTTAATTTTGCAGTTTGCTGTATAGAACATAATCCTTCTGTTGAGTGTGGAGAGTTAGCAATTTCACACAGTGAACATTAATTGTCACTTGCCTGAATATACCTTGCAGAAGCAAAATCATCTGACAAAATGAATGGAATGTGGTGCAAAGTAATCCATACCCATTGTTTTAAAGAGACACAAAGTATGTAGTGTTCCTTCAAGAGATACTGATAAATGGCACCTATGTCATACTAACAGTTCAAGAAAGAATGCAGCTGATCATCAGCCACTGAAACATACTTTGCTATCCTAATTTACAGCAGTTAAGGATTTGCTGCAGTCTCTTTTCTGCTTCTCAATGAACATGCAAGAGCTTGTAAAAATATTGCATGATTTCAAATCCAGACTGTGTATTTGCACTTGATGTAATTTTCAGCAACAAGTAGCATTGCTTATCCTAAACACTGAGGGTCATTTCTGCTTAATCAATGAGCAATTTCTACCAGTAATTGAAAGAGGCAGAAGCACTGAGCATAGGCCAAAGTTTCTATAAAGATATATAACATATATTTTTGAAAACTAAATTTCTTTGGGAAAACAGTGATAGAGAGGATGGTTACATGGATTATGACACACTAGAATATAGCTTTATTATATATGTTTCAATACAGTGTACATCCTTTTGGTCATGGTAAATGAACAATTGATTTTCTCATCTCTATTCAGCAGTGAATAACCTCACATACATGGCAAGGTAAGGCAGACATCCAGAAAGTCACCATTTTGTGCAGATGTTTGAGTTCACCTCATAGCAACCAGGTGTCAGTCACACCATGAGCAGTTAAAACAAATCAAGAGTGCAGGATTCCTGTCACTGCTTCAATGACGTACAATATGTCTCTGATATGAAACAAACTTGGCTTTGAAATAGTTTTTCCATAGATGTGAAAAGGTTGTAATTTTCATGTAGATACCTTATATTGTACTTGATATACACATTGGCTCAGCTAGCCTCTATACTGTCATTACATCAATTGACTGCAGATCACACCAATGCATTTCCAGAATTACAGAGGTTCAGCTCATAAGCCCACATCCTTTAACTCCTACAAGTTCTAAAACCCAAATTTGAAAAAAAAAAACAAAACCCTCCCACACACTGAATTTAAGTGCAAAGTTCAAACCCACAATTTTCAAGTCCTTTCTTAAAGGCTACAATCCAGACAACAAATTATACAGCTTACTCGCTTTTTTAGCAACAGATCAGTTAAAAAGGAAAACTACTCCTATACTTCTATATTGTCTCACAATATTCTGATTTTCTGAAAACATGGATTAAAGGATCACCATTCTCCTAGAAATACAAAACAATGAAGCTCAAAATCATGAGGTAGATGCCAGAGAAGGATTTTGTCTACTGCTCTGTTAGAGTATTTAATGTGTTGCATGAAGGATTATATGACAAGAGATAAAAGAGAGGGATCATCTCTATGGAAACTCTGTGGTCTACTTCATCATTAATGGATAGCTCAGAAATAAACTATCCAAATGTTACAAGGCAGTCCAGTAATATGATGATTTGAAACTAGTTCCTACATAACGAAAATAGAACTGTAAAATGATTCACAGAACAGGTTGGATAAGGCCCTGAGCAACCTGGTCTAGTGGGAGGTGTCCCTGCCCATGCAGGGGGGTTGGAACTAGATGATGTTCAGATCTCTTCCAACCCAAACCACTCTATGATTCTGTGATATGACTGTGTGATTTTACCAGCCATAGCCACCACAGAGGTGTTTAAACCTCTGAGTGTTCTTTGGCCATACAGTGCATAAAGCCCTCCACAATTCCTTCCACTATACTATCTATTTCAAGAATTAGAAGTAAACTATCATAGCATAATTTTTGACAGAAGAGTTAAGTTTATACATTTAGTACTGTTTTAGCAACTGACTGGCTAATTTCAGCTTTAAATGATGAGTATTTGAAATGAAATTCCACTCAAAAAAAAGGAGACTATGCTAAAAGGATGTTGTTTTAATCAACAACTTGACTCTTGATCATGTTTATTCAGGATGCAATTTCTTAGTTTGGTGCCAAGGCATTACTTCTGATTTTGTATTTTCATCAGCGCAGATAAAACACAGCAAAAGGCAGAGCAAACTGGCTTCTGGTTCTCTATGTGCATTACCAGACTTATACAGTAGTGTCCAATCAGTTAAAACTACAACTATACCGTTTAAGACAGCAGTGTCAGTTGTGGCTTAATCTGTGCTGTTAAAAAAACAGAGGTTTTCATTTACATATACAAACTCATACTTTAAAGTACTTCAAAACTAGTAATGGCTTAGTCCAAAAAAAGTTTAATCATTGGTACAGCCTCGAAGTGCTGTACAAAACAACATTAACTGGTCCTTATTTTTATAAGCGCTAACATGTCTGAAGATGGGGATGAGTTAAAACAACAGAACTGGAAAAAGAACACCAGAAGACAGAAGCCAGACCAGGAAAATGAGAAATTTTCATAGAGAAAATGAGAGCTATGAATAGACAAAGTATATTAAATTACATTCTTTTACTGAACTAATTTTGGTCTTGTCCCCCATATCTCTTCCATCTGTCTGCTGCACTCAGTGATAGGTTCTGTAACTGATATACTGCATACTGTTTTTACAAGTGCCAGCAAAGATGATGATTATAGTGTGCACAATTATCTTAAATCTCCAACCCAAGGTTTAGCGTGACTAAATTTTACTTTAAATGTTAACTACATCAAACATTTTTACAGGTCTTCAGCTTAGGGATAGTGCTACTTTGTCAAAAAGAACAGTACAAATATTTCTCTTTCTTGTTTTGTTTTTTTGTGTGGTGCATTTAAGGTCTATCAAAGTTATATATTGATAGCTTTAAGTAAAAGCTGTATAGAAGAAAAAATCCTGGCTACACTGAAGTATATATGCATTTTATTTTGACGTCAGTGAGACTAGTGTTTCCTCCATTCTTTTTCTGTTTCTCCAGCTTTAATAATACCATTGCATAGTTAGCTTTCTTCTAATCTGGGTTCAAACGCAAAGACTTCATGTTCCACATTTTTTTATCAGTGAGAAACATGCCTTTGTTGTGTTCAGTGATCCTATGGTATGAAGGTATTAGGAAATAATTCATTTGTATGTGAAATAGAAATATTTTTTTCTGAAGATGTCCAAATGTCTCTGTCTTTATTTAGGGTCTTTTGAAAGGTAACGAGCTATCTCAATCTCAACACTGTTTCAATTTCTTGCACTATATATTAACAAATTACATATCAGTTTTAGGTCTGATATGCACATGAAAAACTGGAACTTTTTATAGCAGTTACAGTGAAGTAGACTGTGTCACGGGGAAACATCCCAGTTGTGCAACAGAAAATTTTCTTTTCAAATTAACAATTTACAGTGTTCTTTTTCTAGGAATTTATAAGGAATTAAAAAAAAAAAAAAAAAAAAAAGCTATGAAACACATAAAATTCCAGATCAGAAAATCAATGGCAGGGTGAAAAATCACATTTGGGTTTTCCATCAAACATAGCAATTAGCCCATGAAATAAATAAGACATTTCTTAAGAAAAATCATAACACAAAAAGTTCATAGTAGAAACCTTCACAAAGAAATATTTTCTATTACACATCTGATCAGTGCTTGGTATTCAAGGACCAGTTACGCTGAATCATAGTTAGAATAGGTATTTGAAGAAATGGAATTGCTCAAATTTAAACTGGTAATTTTTTGACAAAAATTAAACTCCAACCTGTGGTTGTATACCATGTTTACAAGAAAATCTGAACTAATGGGCGATCCACATGTTTTTCTGGTACTTAAAAATTCCACACGCTATTAAATAAAATTCTATTTAAGACCCACAAATACTTTGTAAGCTACAGTCAGACTTGGCATCAGTTTGCCCATCACATTTACAACATACCAAGTTAGTGGGCATAGACTGGATTCAAAGATTTGCAGATAAAAATTTAGACATACATTTAGACTGTGATTTTTAATTTATCCAATTGGCTAGATGAAAAAACAGTAAGTTGTGTTGATAACTCACACTTTATAGGGTACTAAATTGACTACATTCATGTCAAAAAAACACATCTATGTGATTTAATTAGGTCTTTCTGCAGGTGATATCCTTTTCACATTAGTTCCTTTTTGGGGAATACAAAATGAAAGCTGGATGCCATCAAACATTTTTGCTGCTATTTACATGGTTTTTAAAATTTTTGTATAGTTTCTATGTATGTTAACTATTTGGAGCTGGTACATCTATAATCAGTCAATGCACACATTGCCATTTTCATGAAGCATTCATAATTATTTGTCTAAGAGATAATGGTTCTAGCATATACATGTACGTTCAATTGGGCAGGCTACTAAATAGTCTGCTGTGTGCTTGACCAGTTACCCTCTGCCTATACCCATCTTAAGATGGAGGATCTGATTTCTGATTTAATATCCATACCATAGCATACAGTGAAAAACAGAGAAAACTGAGACCATGACTGAAGAAAAGCATGTACCAAGAATAAAATACAAATCAATCATATAACAAGTTTGAACCACCATACTAAGCCAATGTCAATAATAATGAAAAGACACAGAGGGAGCATGGTAGGTACATGTTTTCCTTTGAATATATTCCAGACTTGAACATTGTTTTGAACTTATTAAAAGGTTTTTAACTCAGGACTGCAAACTAGCTTAGACTAACATATGATATAGTTTTGAATCATACATAATCTGTGTGGAATAAAATTACCTCAGTTTAATGTTGATTGTAACACGCCTTTCTCAGCAATTCAATGAAACCCAGTAACCCACTGAAACTCAGTAACTAAGGTGAGAAGACATATTTACAAGTTCAGAGATACGGCTAGAGGAATTCCTTCCTGACTATTTAATGAAATCACAAACTAGATTTTGCAAATGAGTCCTCAAGGTGATAGAATGACACTCTCTGAGAATATGCACAGTTATTAAGTCAGTTATTCTGTAAGCTTCGTAGCAAAGAATATAGTTTTGCCAATTTGTTTGCATATTCTGCTGCATTTTTGCATGGTTAGGTTGGTGCACCCAATTACTCCCACAGAAGCAATAAAAACATGTGCAGCAATTAATGTTATTACAAGAAGTTGTATTAGTATACTACAGATAATACCACAATTGCAGAATTATGCTCTTCAATATGTTAAAAGAGAATAGAAATGGCAGGTGAAACTAAGTGATTTGCTTAGCCAACAGTACTGAACTTTTTCTCTTCATAAAGGGAAAGTCACAAAACAGAATATCAATTTCAAGCTGCAATTTTTGCTATGCTCTCTCCACTAGTGGGAAACAAAGCTAGTTAAATTTTGGAAGTTTTACATGGTGGATACATTAGCATTTTAAAAATTCTTTTGAATTTCCACCATGAGAGTAATACTTCTTACTTAAAGATGACCAAACTAAAGAGTGGCCTAAGCCAGCTACAAATGGTATAAAGATGATAAAGATTCAAGAGAATATGAAGAAAAAGCACTGATGAAATAAATAGTCACTCACAAGAGGAAAAATATGTAATCTTTGGCTCCACATTTGAGCTGTATATTTGTGAAGAGCCAGAAAACCAATCTACATATAGATATTCATAATAGTGGGTTTGGTCCTTCTCCAAATCTGCAGTGCTCTCACTGAGTAGCTGTTAAAGAAATACATTAAGCACTTCATGATGAAATTTCCCAAACAATTCTGAAAGCACACATGGAGAAGACAGAAGTCAGACTTCAGAATTTACATCACCATGTCACTGTGTTCAACATTCTCATTGCTACAAGGGATCAAACTGTCCAGCCTTTTGTGGGGGCAGGAAATTGGAGAAAAAGGAATAATCTCCTAGCAACACTAAAAAACCCCACACTTTTATCACTCCAAGGTAGAATTAAATTAGAATTTTGACAATATACATTGAATTAATGCAGAAGACTTAGCATAACTGAGGTTGATGAGAAAAACACCACTCAACCCCACCCTGAGTTTTACAGATAAATAATGACAATTAAAACCATATATGGTTCCAAAGACATGACATGAGCTTTTCTGGGAACTAGCAGAGATACATATTTTAATACAACAAAGGGAGTTCATGCATTTGATTTGTAGGAGCACTTAATGCAATTTAAGACCCATTTATAAGATATCTGGATAAGCATAACTTAAATCTGACTTCAAGATGCCAGATCTACAGTGCTGTGCAAAAGTAGTTATGAAGCTGGATTTGAGAGTGGATTCAGTCTGCCTACTCCATTTAACTAATTCAAGGATTCTTGGGTCAAACCAAGGAAATGGAAACCCAGTCAAGCTCCTGGGCACCTGGCTAGGCAATATGTTTTAGAAGTCATTTGTGGCAGTGTTTCCTAGCCAGGAGGAAAAGCCCATGAGGACTACCTGCCTCAGCATATTCTGTTTTTCTATTTGCTGACATTATGAAACTGATGTCAAAGACAATGATTCCGGTATTGGCAGAGTAGACATAGCTAGAATAACATTGCTTTTACAAAACATACAATAAGGAAATCTACACCAGAAATCTGTTGACCCTTCAACCAGAAATATCCCCCAAATATGTTGTCTTGATACTCAAGACATAAAAGCACAGGTTCAGAAAAATCCTAAAGAACTGGGAAAACTACATGTTTTGTACAGGATTCAGACTGAGTAGGAGGTTCTTTATTGTATGAATGTGCAGAGAAAATTCTTGACTAAAACATAATAATAATAATAATGTTCTGCTGAGTGAGATGTATATTCTTTCAATACATGTTTTTTTACTGGAGAGAATTTGCAACTTGCAGTATTATATTTAACTTAAGTAATGCAAAGTAATTCACACTCCTATATCTTGCTATATAAAGATAACCACTGGCAACAGTATTCACGCAAAATAAAAATAAAAATAAACAAACCCCAAACCGAAACCAGCCAATTTTAGCCCATGACTAAGTTAATTTAAAGCAGTTCATATGCTCCAAGAACAAGGGTAGCACAAATATAGACAGAAAACATTCCCTCACCTGACAAAAAAGTGATCAAATAGGGATATAAAATTTCTGTTACAGAACTTTTACATACAACAATTTCCCTTTGAACTTTGCCCTTGTCAGAGAGCATAAGTTTATGTCATTATTTGAATTACTGTAGCTGTTCATAGAATCATAAAATCATTAAGGTTGAAAGGGACCTCAAAGATCAAGTTCCAACCCCCCTGCTATAAGCAGGAAACCCTACCACTAAACCAGGTTGCACAAAACCTCGTCCAACCTGGCCTTAAAATCCTACTGGGACGAGGCATCAACAGCCTCTCGGGACAACCTATTCCAGTTCCTCACTACCCTTATAGTGTAGAATTTCATACTAATATCTAACCTAAATCTCCCCTCTCTCAGTTTAAAACCATTATCCCTTGTCCTATCTGTACAGTTCATACAGTAAAGATAAAGAAACTCATATTGTATATTCTGAAGTTCAATTATTTACATAGTTTTACAAAGTTTTCCAAGAATGGCAAGCATGATCTTGTAAACTGCTTTATATAAATATTTAACTGTCATGATTCAACTCAATGACCCAAGGGTCTTTTCCAACCTGAAATCGTTCTGTGAACTCATAGGTTTGTCCAGCTTCACAATTAATCAATTTGCAATCTAATGCAACAAGAACTAAACATTGTAGTAAACTTCAGCAAAACAAAAATGCATTGTTAATAAAAGAACACTTTTCATCCCTATAGTGTATTCTATTCAAACATTATAAAGTGCTTCATTATCATTTTACATAATCATAGAAGGTAGTAATTATTCCTTAATTGCTCAGGTTACAGAACAAAGTCCCAAAGAATTCAGGTGATTTAATCATCACCATGCAGAAAATGGCATGAAGGCAGAAATGCAACCCAGCCAGCCTGTGTGCTAGTCTGAAGTCTTAACAGAAAGACCACATTTGTGTTTATCTTGTGCTAAACTGCAAGTTGAGGTACTAAAAACTATCTAGCCATAAAGATCTCTATAGGTACCATTAGTACTGTTTTACTGTTGCACCGTATCTTCTCCTTGCCCAGTCCCTTAAGCATCTTTGCGACCCATTGCTGAACCAGTATGCCCATATTGTTCTTGTACTGGAGAGCCAAGACCTGGACACCACACACCAGCTGGAGTCTTACTAGTGCTAGTAGATTGTATGATGCAAATAGACTGCAGAACCTGGCTGGGACATGATTTCTCAACACAGTCTGGATAGCGTGTTGAGTATACTAACAATACTTCTATAAGCCTTGTGTTGTTTGAAGAAAAATGTTGAGATATGAGATTACGGTTTTACAATTAAGAAGATGCATAATGAATGAGTGTAAAGAAATACTGGAGTTTTTTAATAATGTATTTTGAATATATGGATATTTGGTGAATGCTGACATACTTTTTCATAATTATCTGTATCAGATGTTTTTCCCAAATAGGTTTAAAAAAACCCCAATCCAAAAATCATTTATTTGAAACTCTAGCCTGCAAGTCTATGCTTTGATTGAAAAAATGTCTCTTTGAATATAGAAATAACTATGAACAATCCTCCTGAAGTCACTAGGTGGTATTGATTTGTATAGAAAATGCAGGATAGCCTCTAATGCAAAAGGAACAACATAAATTTCCCCAGTATTGAAAAATATTATTAATAAACTCCAGTAAATAAAAAACAGGGAGATGTAGAATAGTAGCAATAGGGATTCTCAAGTCTCTCATAAAATCAGAGTGCATGCTCTATATTTACTATATTTAAGAAAAAGACAGAAACCCAGAAAACTATATGGCTTCTTATCTGACAAGCTGTACTACATACTATGTGATGCAGCATGTATGTTGTTATATTTAATAAAACATTTTGTGCAATGAGATTTTCACAGACTAAGTAGCAATGTGAAGTAGTACATGTGTTACTATGTAACAAGCCCCTAAACTCTTATTGTTAAGTAGACCTGTAGTTCTTAGGAAGCACTTCAGGAAAAGGTAATGAAGGCAATAAAAAGTCAGTCTCTTTACCACAGTAAAAACACACATATCTGTTTCAGAGAGATTAAATAAAACCACATATAAACTATAAGAGTCCCTTTATGACCTTATAAAACAGATGTTTACACTTCAAAGAATGCTTGTGGAAAGAAACAACCATTGGTATAACTAAATAAATAATTCTGAATGGTTACAACAAATGTATTGATAGGTACATGGTCAAGTACAAATTTTGAGTTAATTTTCTGTTCATAAGAGAAATTTAATTTTCAAGTTATTTTGAAGTCAACTCCATATAGATAGCCATGCAATCTTGAAATCCAAGTAAATTAGCTCTACATACTGTAGAGTAAAAGGAAAGAGCAAATTCCCCCCCCCTGGGGTTCCTAGCACTAGAGCAGCTGTTCTGCAGTCATTACTGCATTTCATAGGCAGCAGCATCCACAGCTGTTATACATTACCCTAAACAGGCAACTTGGGCAGTAGATTCATGTAATCACAGAGATTACCCTCCCCTCAAACTCATTAGCTCCTCCTCACGGTTACAGGGAGGGGAAAAAACAGAGATTTCCCCAATGTGAACAAGGAATTCAGAATTCCTGGTATGTTTTTGATGGCTTTCTCTTTAGCAAAATGTACTGTCATGTGCATTGCACAGAACAATGGGAATTTGCCTCCTAAGCAGCATCTTTAGTATATAATTTTCCCTTTATTTTTCTAAGAAAATGTTTTTCAACATGTACACTTATTTTTTGATTGTATTCTGGATATGTATTTGAAATACGTCCCCTAATCTATTCAATAAATGGAATAATTAGCCAATACTTACTGCTAACCTGCACGTGCATTTCATACCCAATCAGATTTAATCTTTCAATTGTATTTTTAAATTATTTGCTATAATATTCTCCAATAGTTTTATGCCCCTTGTTAGAATCTTTGTAGTTGATCTTACAATTTCTAAGCAGTATCTCAGTACATTTCCACTTTCCATCCTTTTCTGAGAATTGGTCATGCCTTTAGAAGACTAATGATCTCATTTTCTCATTCAGAATTTTATCTTTTCTTCCTCCTGTCACAGATGCTGCACTCAATACACAGATCACTACATACTTCCCAATTGTTCAGCACAGTTCACCAGATTTCAGTTTATGAGCTCAGACTTTTTCTTTTAAATAAAGGGTAATAGTATTCTATCAGTAAAACACTCCTTAAAAGACGACATACAAGCAAAAAATGGAGGCAGAGATGTACCATAATGGATGGTGATGATGATGGCAAACCAGACTACCCTAACTCTGCTAGGTAAATAATGCTAGAAGATACTGCCTAACAAGTTCCTGGTACTTGCAGAACAAATAAGTAGGTACTGGTAAGGACTGCTGTTAAAATGCCTGTTTATACAGAGAAGCTGGTCATGAGTACAAGACCATGTAGCTTGAGTGAAAGTTACCATAAACAGTCAGAGTTCTCACATACTAGGAAAACAAGGAATTGCCATGGCATATTAAGAACAATGACATTCCAAAACCAGACTTTAACAAACTGCGGAAACAAAAGATAGGATCTCTAGGGCAAACATTCTAAGTTTTGTTTTCATCTGTTTTTTAAAAAATAAGTTCAGGAGAATGGGAAGTTTTAAATAGAACCAGTTCTGGAAGCAGGAAAACAACTTAAACAGGAAGATAAAAGGGAAACACATGAAGAGACTCAAGGGGCTAAATCAGTGATTGACATTTAAAAAAACAATGGTACCAAGAGCTTAAAATATATCACTTATAAAGCAATAGCATCTGTTTCTCAGGGAGGGTGGTGAATTAAGATGCTAAGCAAGTAACTATAGGTAAGGTGCATTAAACCAAACAAGAATATGTTATTACAAAATGCAAGTAGAGGGGAAGCACAAAAGAGAAGCACAGAAAAGGTCAAATCACTGATCACAGAGAAAGCTAAAAAAGTTTGGCCATTTTTGGGGGTCTTAGGAAAGCAGCTAAATGAGATCAAGCACCTGGCATAATTTTAATAAAAGGGACAGCACAGCGGACAAGAAGAAGGGGAAAGAATAAAATAATGAAGTCACCAAAAAGAAAGAATTATGTAGAAGTGATAGCTCTGAGGTCACTTGCCACTTTCTTTTTCTTTCTCTGTAGTTAAGCAGTTTGTTCTTAGCCAATTTTGTTTAAGATTCTGCTTCAGCAAAAAATGAAATAATTTCTCTAGAAGAACTTCTTACTTTCTAAGCCAACAAATGCTATGGTCAACAGACAGGTCAACAGGAAGAAGGAACTAATTATCTAACTTTTGGTTAGAGAAGCCTTCTTAAAAGAAGCATGTAGTACTGCTGATGTCAGAAAGTCTTCCAGCAAGGAGTCCCATACTCTCCTCTCATTGTTCCCTCCTGCTATAGCATCTAGAACTAACACGTAGAGTCACTTAAGCTGAAACAGTAGATGATACACTGAAAAAGCATTAACAAAAGTTAATCCTCCAACTCCAAACTCAATGTCTGGAATTTTGTTGTAAATTGAAAGTTTACAAAGGTACAATCCAATTCAGAGAGATATAAGGTACCTTACCACCTACCCATCAGTCAGCTCAGGCTATTGTTTGTGCAGCCAAAGTATGTTCAGATGATAGAATTAAAAAAATTATTTTAAAGAGCCCACAATGTAGCTGAATATGTATTCAAAGCACACATATTTGTTAAAAAGAAACAAATTAAAAACAACCAGCACTTTGTTGATTCTGACAAACTGTATACTGGGAAATGTATTTATATTGAAAAATATATATTTATTTATACTTGACATGACAAAATAATTCATTAAAGGAAAAAAACTTTAAAGATTAAAATTTTGAATAAAGAACATGCCTGCAATTTAAACAAATGGAACTCCTTTGTCAGCTTTTGTTAAAGTATTTGAAGGTCATCCTGATGTGTTGGATTGAAATATCAAAAAGCCTTTGATTGTATTTAGATTTACTAGTTATTCTGATGACTTCAAGAGATCTCAGCACCTCCACCCAAGCACTCAGATCTTAACTAAAAGTGTTTAATTTAATTTTCTAAAGATAACAAAAATACAATGCAAAATAAACTCAAATTTTCAAACCAGTCTTACTTTTGCATAGCTATCCCTCTACTGCACAAATAAGTGCTGTGCTAACTCCCATGACAAGCTCTTTGCTTTACAGTTCTTACCAGTGAAACTATCTGTATTCTGACCATAAAGACTCCATCATGTCCAAAATAAATTCACTTTATCCCAGCTGCATTGTGGGCGATAATGAATATGTGCCAGCTTGTGCATAGGTCTGCACTGGAATAGAAAAGCTAACATGATCTGAAGAAAAGACTATATATATTACAGATTTTGTTTCAATATTTTAATACATCAGATACAGCTCTTAAGAACATCTTAATGTTTTAAGAGGCATGTTCTAGATCATGGTTGTATTGCCTGCACATGGGAAAATGGTTTATACTGCTTAGTTTCTTCTTCACAAAAACGGGAGTGCTTTCAACACAGACAATTCTAACAAAACCTTTTATTCAGGTCAACTTTATGCATTTCTTTGTTACATTTTATAATCTTACCTGTCCATCTTGAAAATGTTTACTTAACACAGATTAGTTTAGGCCTCTCTTTCTGAGTACACATTACTCAAGGAAGAGGTAACAGGAACAGAAACATGTTATCTATTGGTAATAACACACCAACCAGCCATTTCTTCATAGCTGGTAACTACATTTTATTTTAGAAGCTTTGCAACTTCTTTATTGCAAACCATATATTTATCAAGATCTAAACCACCAGCTTTTAGCTTTTTAGAGCAGTTTATTACATTACATTATTTCATTTTTTAATTCAAGGAAGCAGCATTTTTTTAACATGCAATCCTTTAAGAAAGAATCTTTATCTGTTCTTGGAAATATCTTAATAGGATTAGCTGTGTGCTATCTACATTTTCAGTTCTTGTACAAATTGTTGCTTGGTGTTTGATTAAAAAGGTGGATTTGATTACATTTTAGATACTGATAATCTTCTAAGCATTCTGAGCTGTCCCAAGGCATACTCATGCCTTACTGGCTTGGGATTACATAGCAAAATTATGATTTTTTTTAAAATTGTGTAATCCAGCTGAAAAAGCCCCATATCTTTCCTCCTATTCTTTTCATGTTCATTTTATCTAATATTTATATATGCATTAAAATGCAAACTCTCTGTTTCCATGTATGTATTTCCTTTTAATAATTTAATGGGAGAAGCAGCACAAAATCTTTCTGAAAGCACCTGTGAACAATGCAGAAGACCCAGATATTGCAAAAACAGTCCCTTCTATATCACTTAACAAGCAAGTCTGTGTGATTATAGAGAGCTCCACTGGAGAGACTGCAATTCACATTACCAAAGAAGGCAATGGAATACAGAAATTAGTTACTTAACTTGAGATAACATGCATCAAATCATAATTGGGAAGACTCTTAGCAACATCAACAGGATTTGGCAGTTTGGGTACATTTTAACAAATCTTCAGCTCAAAAGATGTTCCCATCATAGCATATGGATCTCAGAGCTGGAAATTCATCATCAGTGCCAATAGATGTCAAAAAGCTTTCAAAGCAACCGCCTCAGAAAAGATTATATGTATTAACTTAAAACGATTTCTAAACATGCCAATATTTTTCAGAGGTCATCAACCTTTTCTTGTCTCTGTGCTTGCCCTGAAAGACCATGAAAATATTCTGAGGCTCACACGAAGGAAGCCTGGCTGCTTTCTACTGCACGGCAGCAAAATGAAGATGCAATGGGCCAAACAAAATAGAGCCTTTAGAATAGGAAAAAAAATGAAGTGGATTTAGCAACACACAAAAAAAAATCGCAGCAGAACAGTGGAACTTATTTACTAGTACCATAAGCAGTATTTGATTCTGTGGGAAAGACTGAATGGAACAAAAGTGACGCATAAACACTAATGTTATGCCAGGGGAATCTAAAATTTTTCAGCCTTCCCAACAAAACTTTCTGAAGAAGGGTGTATTCAGGGAGAGAAAAGAGACAATTTTTTTTTTTTAAGCTTACACCCAGAAATGTTTCTCTCTGTTGTGTATAAATGTTCCCTCTCTACCATGCCACGCAGACAGAAAACTTTCTGACCAATTTAGTGGCATCAGATAGAAGGAGATGATTTGACACAAAGTGAGATAAGATAAACACCCTCCTTCACCCAGTCTGTTCAGTAAAATGTAATGCTGGCTCACGCTATGAGAAAACAGCAAGTTCTTCTGAAATATTATTAAGTATTTCTAAATACAGTATGTCTCTTCACTGCATAAAACTTGGAGGTAATGTCTGTATTTATTCTATGGCAATATCAAAGCCTGTTTTGAATCTGTTCTTAAAAGAACAAATTATTATTAAATTGTATGGAAGTAAAACATAACATTAAGAGACAGTACCGTGATCACGTGGAACATAACTGAATAAAAATTCTTTGGTATTTCTCTTTAGAATCAGATAGACAGAATGAAAATGTATCTGTTATAACATAATACAATCAAGAAAATATCTGCCTGCACAGTGAATCAACACGTAGGTCATTGCAATGTTTTTATCTTTCCCTTCTTCTGAGAAATGATCCTATTACTTTCTCAAGCAAATGAGATAAACACTAATATTATTAGGGGCCTATTTTTACAACTAACAGAAGTCCTTTATTGTCAGTCTTCTCTATATGGGGCACTTGAGGTTTAAGATACGTCATTACTATTCAGTGGAAGACAACATTATGAATAATTACAGGTTTGCAATATTAAAATCCACATTTCAATCAAATACCTGAAGTACTTATTCATTAAATCATTAATTATATAGAACTAAGCAATTGTGGATTTGGGGGTGGGGGTGTTGCCTTTTAAATGGAATCTAGAATATTCAGAAGATGACAATAAGAGAAGACTAAGAATCAAGTGCTGCATGAAGCAAAATTTCTAGTAACAATTTCTGGGTATTAATTTTATATATTTTTTACTGGAATAGTTACTCTTTCTGGATGCAGGACCACTGTCATGTTACTGTAACTTAATAAATACAACTTATGACCTAGTATAGTGAAATGCAGTGTTTTGTAGTTGCTTGTAAAATGGATTTGTCAAAAGGTATAAAGAAGAGTTTACTCCGTTTTTCTAGAAAAGCAATTGTGTTTTATGATATGTTGAAGCAACCATCTATTTGATACAAAACACGTCAGTTTTGTAAAAGGCAAGCTAAAGAACTTAAAGCATTCTACCTAGAAGTATCAAAAACTTATAAAGGATGATGTTAAAAAAAATATACTGGAGCTTCTGGTCCAAGAGTAATAAAACACAAAGAGAGCTAATTTTGCCTCTTCCCTATCCAAGCCTTCTTCACAGGCAAAATCATGACAACCTAAGTTTCCTTGCTTGGCTAGCTGATGAATTATGTCAGATTTAGGCAACATATTTCAACACATGGACCATGGAGTCCTGAGAATCTCTGGATTAATTTTAAGAGGTCTATAAAAGAAATAAACTCATAGATACACTACACCAATCAATGGAAGAAAAGTTTCTAATTTGCTCTGCACCACCAGTGAAACTATACTAATGTCCCAGGAACCAGAACAGCTGAAAATCAATGGTACTTGAACCTTAAGGACCACATAGCAATGTATACAGGATGCTTCTACATAGCATTAAAATTTTCTGATATAACAAATAGTAATGTAAATACATTCGTCTATGTTTTCCATCTTCTGATCCAGTGAACGAAAGCTCTAGTGCAATCTGGGAGAATCTATAAAATGCCACCCAAATAAAATCACATAGTCAGATTAAGCAAATGAGTAAGACCTCATCTTAGCTGTCATAATGAAATAGCAGTGAAGTAAGTGACAACTTTCACTTAACACAGACCATGACAGAAATATTTCTTAAACCACAAAACTATTCAAGGACGTAATTTTGAATGGTCAAAATTAAGCATAAATTTTTAGACTGTTGCTATTACCATTCTTATATATGCATATTTTTGAGCATGTGTGGGTGTATTTTAATGCCCCCTAAGTCATAATTCTCAAGGAGAGTTATACAAAAGCAAGATAATTTCTACAGAACTCAGGTAACAGTATCACTGAAAGTTCACCATATTTTGTATTAGAGAGTAAGCTTAGTAACTTCAAATCCATTGCAGGTACATGCAGTATTTAAAAGATTATTTTTAGCTACTCATGTTAAGTAACAATTTCTGGAAGCCTACAAGAATTGCACAATTAATTCTAATTTAATTATTAATTTACTGATATTCATTATTAAATTCATTTATCAACACAGGAACACTATAAGCTTTCTTTAGGTCCTGAAATAAGAAAAAGCAAGTATGAGAGGCAGCTCCTTTTACATACTTCTGTCATGATGATTTGCAGGCGGGGCAGTGTCTATCAGAATTTTCAGCCAAATGCATCAGATCACACAAGATACTGAATACCAGATCTTAAGTATACTAATTTGGTAGAATATGCACTATGCAATACTGAAAGTGCTGTAGTTTTCATTAGTAATCATAAGACTTTCAGAATTCTAATTTTCTATTCAGATAAAGTTTCTTAGCTGTCATTTCCTGAAGACAAATGTTATTACAGATTCAGCATCTGACTTTCACTGAAGTCCAGTGCTCTACTGTCTTTTCTAGTGGAGTTGTTCCTAGTACAAAAAGGTACAACAGTATGCCTGATACTCACAGACCAAATCCATGCTTCACCCAAATTTTAAAACATAATTTAACCTAAGTCACAGTTCTGCCTTTTTCTTTAAGAGAGAACTGAGGCTATTTTCATTTCAGGCTGTTCTCACTGTCTGTACTGCCAAGTGCAAAAAAACATGCCCATACCATGGTTGTGACACTTAGGCCAGTCTGTAGTTGACAGGCATCACTAATGTTCATGAATTCAGGAAGGATGCAGATATAAACACTGTATCTGTTAACTAATTTCTGGGGCAAACATGGATATGAAAACCACATGCAAAAAACTGTGATGGAACTAACAGGTAGATTTAATTTTGTGAAGATAATTAATATTGGTATCTTTAGACTATGATATTAGACACAAAACTGTATTTCTGATTTTGTTTTTCCTGACAACCTGTTACTGCATTGATTAGTTTTTCCTTCCCTAGATATAGGGACACAAGTTCCAGTCACTAGTATTTTTGCATGGGTATTTAAAGTCCAGAAAAAAGTTCAAATTCTAGCTACTTTTCAAGTATGTGTATGCCTGCACTTGACTTCCCCAGCATTTGACTTCTGCAGACCTTTCTCTGAAGAATTGATCAGTCTGAACCTTCATGAAGATGGTAAATATAGGATGCATTCGAGTTCTTAACCCTTCACATAACTGACTGAAGGTCAAGCCTAGTAGACTTGCTTCAGCTCACATCAATGATCCTCACCACTGAAGGTGACATAACTGCAATTCCAGCTAATTAAGTCTGTAATATTGAAATAGAGTGCTTAATAAGGCACAACATGGGAGAATCAAGTTAACTTTGTCCATCTTTGTAATAATGCATTTTGTCACATAAATAGTCGAACAGCCTAAGTTTTGTAGATTTGCTTGTCAATGCCCTTTTCTGTTAAGCATAGGCAAAAGTGTTCCTCTTGTGGTAAAACATCCTTCAATGGCATTCAACAGCTTTGCCCTAATTATATCCTAATACTGAAAAAGGTAAAGCTTATTTTACATTCTAGAAAATGTAAATGAGAAAAGCAGAGAAATACACTCCAAGCAGCATCTAGTTAATAACTGTAAACAGAGATGTATCTATCCAGTCATTCCTAGCAATCAGTGTTAATTTTCTCTGTCTTTGAACAGCTGTAGATAATCATATTCCTGTTAATTCACAGTTATGTTCAAATCTTTAATTTAAAACTATTGATATTTTGATTTTAGCACCTGAACAATCACTTGAAAATGTGTGAAGTGGCAGAAGAATACTAGTAAATCTTAGACCTAGGTTTTGTTCAAGGTTAAATATTCACAGTAGAAAAGAAAGGAAAATTCCTAACTAAAAGAACTGTGATGAAACACAGCTCAAATACTAGACTCATGTTTAAAGCATTTCATGTTGTCTATTGTACAGACAGTACAACAGCCATTCAGTTGTAAAACCACAAGGCAACTGGTGATGCTAAGCCACAAAACCAATGTATACGATGGTACCTAGCAGTGAAGCATGATTCTGAACAACTACACCTTTGTAATGAAGCTGAGTTGTACTTGGAATAGCCAAGATGATGTGTTTTGTGGCTCTGTTTTATGAATCCTCTCAATTTTTTAGCAAGAAGTAAAAAGAAGTTTTTTTTTTCCCCTGGTTACTCCCACAAAATTCTGCCCTTCTCACCTTCACCTTTGACATGGGTGAAAGCACATTTCTACCCTGCGAACAAGCAGGCCAACTTTATCTTAACTAAAGAATGACTGCTCATTTGATTTCCTAAGCAGTCAGACTGGCTATTATCTTAACACCAACTGGTACAAGGTATGGGCTGTTAAAATCCTAACACTACCTCCACTTCTGATAAAATAAAAAAGAGATTGTCTCAAACACAAGTATTGAGTATTCCTTGAAACTGTACTCTCTTATATACAGAATAACAGTTTTAGAATTGTGAGTTCACTCCCCTCATCCAGACAAACCACTTCTAAAATCATTAATATTGAAGTATGAAATACAGTTCAGACAGTTGAGTTGATATTTCAGTAGAAAACTTTTAAAAATGAAATATACTTGTTCTGGTGTAGATAAGATTCTAAGTTTAAAAAAGCCCCCACACTATACCATTCTTCAAGGTTCCTGGGTCACCTGAGGTGGGAGAGCCATCACAAAGAACTTCAAGTCTATCATGTGAAAAAATACAAAGATCCTTACAAAGGTTCCCTTACTAAGGTCTGGTATACTTTTGTTCATTTGGAATCTTGTTTGTTCTGAGAATAAACATGTGATCAAAGCAGATGTAATAGTAGTAATGGGAAAATACGGACCTGATGAATAGGTGATGTGACCCGGGGTTCACATTATGTGGTACACTTAATCACATGGTACAATCCCACATTCTAAAAGGAATTAAGATTCCTGTATCCTAGAACAAGAATGCAAGCAAACCACCACAGATCCCTAGACATTTCTGTGATTTATACACTGTTACATAAGGTCTTTCTCTGAGCATTTAAAATAACCCCAACGAAGTAATGATCAATATATGTATTTTCATCTTTCATGTCTATATCAATATTAACCTTCTCAGTTTATGCAGTGATAATGATCCCCATAGTATTATTTTTGTAGTGAACTATTAAGATATTTCTTTAAAATCAATAACAAGATTGACATACAACATATATAATAAAATATCCATAAAAACATATTTAAGATTTCACTCTCTTTCACTGACACATTAAAAGACCACTTTTCTGCCAGAAGAGCAAAAGACATGCAAGTTTATCTGAATGTTTACTAAGTATTCAATTTTTTTACAAGAGATGTGAAAGATAATAGCATTTCTAAATCAGTGTGTGTGCCCAGCAGCTTTACACATTGCTATACAGTTGCTTATATTTTTGTTACATCTTTTGTATTTCTATGCCCTACAGCCATTCTCATCATTCTTTCAAATTTCTGAAGCAGAAATTAAAAAAACAAAAACACCTTCTTCTTGGCCTCAGTATCAGAGACATAGGAGGGAAGGCAAGAAGAATGTCCTCTCTGCTTGAGTATCTCTCGCTTATTTAGTCTTGACTGAAGCACTTGAACTGTTGAATACTTTAGTCAATCCTCTTCATATCAAACAGGCCTCATCTTCTCTATTAAAAAAAACAACCCAAGGATAAATAATACTTATTACCCTCCCAGAGGCATTTTGAGACCAGCTGGTTAACCCTTACATAATGTGTTAATAATTAATGTACCGTTACATGTTCACTTACTATGTATAATCATCACATACATTAGAGGAGGTTTTCCCACTGGCAAAATAGAATTATTTCTGTGTTTAATGGAAGGTTAAATGGAAGCCAGAAAATGCATAAAAAGCTATTTCATTTAAGAGATTATAAAATAACTGATAAAGATCTGGATTGCAACTCGGTGATTCCCCGCAATTATTTAATATTAATCCATTTTAAAGCACATTCTACAAGAAAGGAAGCTCTTACTCTGGTGGGAGGCAAGAGTAAGAGCAGAAATGGAACAGATCCTGGAAACATTAAAATTAATGATGTCTGAGAAATCATTATGATTATAAACCTTGAGCCTGACAGAAACTGAGCCTCACAAAAACTGAGAAACAGTCAAATAAACTGAAGGACCAGATGGTGTCAGCCTTTAGGGAATTCACTACAGACAGATAAAGCGGGAAATAGGAGTCAACAGTCAGAAACTAAAGTTATTCTGAAGTGTTTTGAAGGGTTTAATTTTTGATAAAAAAAAACTGAGATGATTATTTTTCTAGATAAAATAAAAAAATAGTGTTCCTGAAGATTGTTTTTCTAAGAGAGTCTTCAACACTTACATTCAAAAAGGTTCAGATTTGGTATCTCTGCCCTAGTTCAGAACCCTGCAATGAATTATTTTTGTAAGAACAAGCATCAAGACTTGCATTTGCCAAAGGATAACTTCCTTCCTCTTTGGTTGCATTTGCAACTTTAACTTATTTGAGAAATAACTCAGTGAGTGCCAAGTAAGAAGACTGAAACATTGAAATTTATTTAATTAATTTTAGTATATTATTTCATTAAGTTCAGTAGCTACAGTGAAGGAAAAACATGGGAATTGGTTTTAATTACCCTTAATTCTTTACCTGCAAAAAAGGAATTTGTATATTACCTTCCCCTCTCCTATTTACTTTACAGATGGAATTAAAAACAAACAAAAGAAACAAACAAACAAAAAAACAAAACCCAAACCAAAACCAACTAAAAGCCAAAACCATACCAAACCAACAACAAAACAAATCAGGAAAAAAAAAGAAAAAGTGGCATGCCTGCATGAAGGTTTATTTACTTCATAGTTGTGTTCTCACTACAGAAGACAGCCATATTCCACTAAAATTCTTCAGGTTGTATAATGCCATGGAAACTTCAGATTAAGGTAATACAAATCCAGCTTTTTTGGTAAATATGACCGTTATCTTTTGAAAAAATTAAGTTTAATTTTATTTTCAAAAGTATCTGAAAACAATTTGATAAATTATATTTTTTTAATCTGAAAAGGATATTCTGAAAATAATTTGGCCTTGATTTAAATTTTGTATGTCAGTGCACTTGAAGTTTTAAAACACATTATTTCTAGAATCTGTAACTGCAGCTAAGAATCAGACTTTCAGATTGTAGGTAGCTAATCTTGGATATGGCCTCCTTAACAGGGCAGAAAAAATTAGGAAAAGGGACAATTTCATTCAGCATTTGCTTTCTGGAAAAGGAATTACTCAAGAATTCTCTTGTTCATACTGCCAGACCGAATCTAGCTTTAAAACTAGTAGTCTAGCATCTTAATCACCTGGTCTGTTCAATCAATACTTCATATAAAGTTGCTTACATGTTTTCTCACATCTTTTTGTTTAATTCTTGCTGTCAGTTTGTCAACCAAAAAATAAAACATCAAAACTGGCTCTGGCAACCATACTGCCAATCCTCTCAGAAAAAAATTAAGATTAAATAGATGTGAAAAGAGAATTACCATTGCAGTCTTTAGGGGACTCTCTTTAGGTCAAAACTCAAGCATCTTAGTGACTGTGCTGGGAAGCTTGTACTATCTAGGAGCCTGCCTGTGGGATTTGTTTTTTCTTACATATGCAAACAGCTTAACTTTCTAGGACTCAAGTTGTGACAAACATCTCTGCAGTTGAAATGTTGTAACATAAAGCTTAAATTTCAATTTCTAGCACAGATAATGACAGGCAAATTCAATGTCTTTCGAGAATTTAGAATTTGAGAAAATTTTGGGAGACCGGAAAAATTACATTTTCTTGATTAAAAACATAAGAGTGCAATTTAGTTCAGATGTCTAAGACAGGTCACTAATGATTGATAATGAATGCATCAGTGACTCACCAAAAAATCAGCCTTTTTCAGTAAATGACAACTCATCACTAACCTCTGATGATAACAATTATTAGTAATAAAAGTCAACAAGAATATCCACTCAATTTTCCTTCTAAATGATAGACTGAAACAATTTCTTTCTTAATATGTTTTTCTGTCTCTATTAAGAGGCAAACAAAACAATCTGTATATTAGAACCTTAATTGTGTCTTGTGACTTAGAAAAACATGGAAGAAGAGCTAGTTAGTATTAGAGCTAGTATTTTAATTTGTCAATGAGATTCACCAGGAATTGATCAGTATAATAAAACCTGCCATATATGTGATCATATTGTCCAGATTCCTCCCTTGGTATAACTGCTGTATCTATTTATTGTCCAACAGTTCAACAGACAGGGTTGTTTTCTCTTACACAGGGTGAGGTTGTTTCATTTTTGAAAATGCTAACCAACACCTGAAATTTCATAAAATATCATAAGCAAGGAAGATGGCTTTTTGTTAGTGGAATACAGAGTAAGTAAGAGGGATTTTGGGAAGAGATTCACCAGTCCCTCCTCCACACTTTGAGCTAACAGAATGAACAAGAGATAGACAAGAAGTTAGAATTCCTGCTACTTCTGCAGAGTTAGAGAAAAAAGTTGCCTCCTAAATGAAACTATTCTATAGTGTGGTTTGTGACCTAGTACAAGAAATAAGAAGTCAGAAAACAAAATTAAAGCATTGGAAGACTCACCCCAGTGATGGCCTGAGAAGTGTTACACAGGGGTGGCACACAAGCCCAAATGAGTTCACCATCAAGAAAGTTTATCTACACCATTCTGGAAGACAGTAAAGATCAAAATGAAAGTACTCAACTGTTTATTTCAAAACAGGTGAAAAATTTGACCAGTTAGTAAGTAGGATGGATAATACTGAAATTCAAACTTGAAAAGAAGAGAATGGTCAGAGATGACCTGCTAAAGGGTATGCATGACTTTTCCAATAAAACAGTAACCACCAACCAAGACCCCAAACCCTGCAAACAAGATTAAAATTATATTAACTGAAGACAAAATGCAGAAAAACCAAGTTAAGATAAAATTATATTATTTAATTATTTTGGCCAAGTGCAGATGATTCAAAAGATCTAGAGTAGCCCTTCACTATTCTCTGTTTTGTTTTTTTTATTTGTGGGGCTTTTTTAAAGTAATGATATTAATTTACTAGTAAGGCCATCTGTACTGAAAAGGATTGCAGCAGCACTAATGAGGTCACTTAATTTCAGTATTGGCACCACAGCATACAAAACTAAAAAGATTTAATGCAAAATCCTGGAAGAGACTTACCACCAAGAACATCTACATCTCACACATGAACACATACATACATATACATTCTGTAACAAAAATCTGAATTACTCTACAAATGAAATCTTTTTCACTGCTTTCCCCTGTTTACCATGACTGTAGGAAGACAAACACTTTATTCAGTTTCCAATCCCTACATCCTTCATTGCCACTAGTCATGTCTACAAGTCTGTCTCTCCTAGGAGACTAAATGACCTCTCTTTTTCCCCCCCCCACCTGCCAAATAAATACATGGTGCCCTAAAATGCTAACGGAGAAATAAATTGCATGCGCATTCAAGTGTTTAGAAAAAACAGCCTTCAAAATTTATAGATAATTTGTGATTTTCACACCAAATACATACTGATAAAAAGTACTAATTATTTTTCTTTTTCTCAGTGACTTTTAAGACAGAAATTTGACTTGTAATATGTTAAGACAGATAAGTAACTGCTGGCTCCTTCTTCTCTTATCTGAACACGTTTCTCACTTCTTTATGTATGTTAAGAAAAACTGCAATGCCTTAAAAAGTCAATTTGATTCAAGCTTCAAAAAGATATGGAACTAACATAAATGCATGGTAGAATGAGCAGCACTAAAATTTCCTGCTCTATGATATTGTTAGCTGCTCACCAGGTGAAAGTAGGTAGGGCGTATTATAGTTTGTATTATGTCAATATTTCACATCAAACTTATGTGAAATATAACAGTAACAAAATCATTTACATAAAACTTAAGACAAATTTGAATGCTCTTTTGTGTGAATAGACATCAATTTTACTTGCATAATTATTCACCCCTTTCAAAACTAACACTTTTTATGCGTTTATAGGCTAACTACTGTAAGCATACTTTAATACCCTCAACCCCTATTTCTGCTAGTACAGACTAATTTTCTCTAAGTAGTCTTGAAAACAGCCATCTGACATGAGACAGGCCTAAGCCATGTAAGGAGATTTCACAGTAAAAGGCCGACTCACACATGAGTCCAGTGATTCTTAACATGGAAAGGAATGCAGATATTTCCAGAGACAAAAGGCAGTAACAAGTGTGTTGTTACTTGTTATAAAAAGTATCTAAAGCTCATATTTATTTCTCTGATAACAGTAATATTGAGGCTTTAAGAGAGATTATATTTTTCTTTATAACATGATTTTGTCCATCACTTGGCCTTACTGACACTAAATCTCTTTGATCCTGATAAGGCAAGCACATAATGCACTAGCCATACCAATTAAGTAATTCTTTATCTCAACTTCACCATCTAAAGTTGACCTAGTGAACATTTCAGAAAAAGAAGGAAAAGCCAGACCACTTCTAACAAAATGAATGACACAACAGACCTCTATTTTCTACAACCTGTAGTGGTAAGAAAAGCAGAAAACATCAGCTTAGAGTCTTTGCTTCTTCTTCATGCTAATGTCAACAATGCAAACAAACCAAGAGCGGGCACTAGTAAGCACACCTTTCTTAATTGCCATCCTTTCAAGAAAGCAAGATGTGGTTTATAATTTGGTAATACGAGTCATTTTTCCTCACACATTACCAGTAATCAGGAAAATAAATGGTTTAATATTTCTCTGGCTGACTTGCATGAATATCTAACAACTGAAAATTATTAGTCTGATATGAACTAACCTTTGTTAAAGTGGAAAAATATGCAAGGGCTGATTAATATAATTTAGCACAACTGTATTAAATTGTAAATAATAAGAGATCAAAGAACCTGTAGAAGGACTAGTAACTTTAACAAAAATAAGGCTATTATATTTCTTAAATATGTGACTGTGGGAGATCTGACTTGTAGAATGACTGGACAGATGTTTTTCAATACCTATACAATATGTGAATCCTTGTACGCCATTGGTCAATTCTTGTTAGGGACTAGAGAGGGCTTTTATAGATATTTTCTAGTAAAATATGCACAGTAAATGAACTGTGAATGTACACATATTTTACCCTATCTCATTAAAATAACACATTTCTTTTGATTGATTTGTATGTTTAGGACTGAAACATGCTGTGATTAAAATCCTCTGAAACATAACAAGTAAAGTTTTATCCAGCTTCTCTTAACTGACATCAGTGGTAGTAGTGATTGTAATTTAGATATTCATAAAAGTTAATGAAGAATCTGCTGAGCTATTTTTGCATGGTTTATATTGCACATGTTTAAATAATACAAAAACTTTGCTGAGTAAAAATATTCTATAGCAATTAAAAAAAAACACACACACTTTTGGATCAATGTGTAATTTAATTTTCTTTTTTTCCAATCATCTAATCTAATTGTTTTCTAATTATGTATCTAGCTGTTATTGAGATAGTCTCCAAGGAGTCTGTCCAATGATCATTCATTAACTTTCCTTTATTTGAAGAAAAATAATCAGTGCTTTCAAAACACAACTACTAAACATATGAACTGAAGCTTGCTTGGTTAATGTTAATATTACACCTATGTTATGTACAACTAGTTTTTCCAATTTGCTGCAAAGATTTCAATGCATGTGAAAGAATTTACTAAACCTGTGAAGTTTGAAAGTCTTATCTACACATCACTGTTTTGGTTGAACTGTTGGAAGATCATGGAAAAAAGAAAAAGACTAGAGTTTCCCAAAATGGAAACAGAGAGAAGATGTAAAGTGTAAAACTTAACAATAATTTTTACTGAGAAATTTTGATTTCTGTCAAAATTCTTTTTTTTTTCATTGAACATGAAAGCTGAAGTCAATTGCACATACTTCAATGTAATTATTTTTTTAAATTTCCTTTATTACTGAAATATATTTTGCACATGGCTCCTACCTCTCAGATTCTCCCAAAACATCTGAAATGGTACTTTCTATCCATTGAAGTTCTTTCCATGAACTCACAGTACAGTGTATTATTGGTTTACAGCAACAACCATATTTTCCCCTTTTATTCCTATTATGCTAGACATGCATGATTTCTCATAATAATGAGGCCATAGGTCAGTTTTTATATAAAATTACTGGAGCAGTATCAGTAGGTTAAAGTCTTAACTATTTTGCTAGAAGGACATTGTACCATGTCTCTCTCACAGACCTCTTGAATACAACATCACATTTCTCTGAAAATAGAGAATCCTTGCTGTTCATTAGAATCCAGATTTTTACCTGCAAATGTAATTTAAGAAACCTTGTTAAACAGTGATTAACTTTTTGACAGAGCATTATTTGATAATTTAGGCAGCTAATAAAATTTTCTTCCCTTTGACACAATGATGCGTGTTACTTGTCAAAAAAATTAATTTTCACATCAATTACTCCAAGCTCACCATATATTTACCAGAGGTAAGTCTTGAAGTAAGCAAGTTCCCTTGTGTCTTTCAAGTAGCAGTAGTTTTTATCACAGCAATAATCTGTTCCTAAAGCACTTGACAAAACCAGTTCAAATTTACACCTTTATCTATCTTATCCAGTGCACGTACAATTTTAAAAGAATATACATCACTGAGTAGAATACTAATAAAGATATTGCTGTGTTCAGATGTAATTTGATTCTTCTCAGAGGTACAGGTCATTTCTTGTAATACGTGACCTGTACACTTTCAACATTTTAATAACTCTGTCAATGTTATACTGACCTTTGTCCCTATCTTACGTTGGGCTACCTATGAAAAGATTTTGTCACTAAGAATGTGAATTAGGTCTTCATTGTACTATCAAAAAAAAAAAAAAAAAAAAAAATCAATACTAAGTACAACTCAGGCTTCCCTAGTACCTGGTTTTTGAAAATTAAGATCAGAATCACCAGACAGAGAACATTCTGTCACCTGAGAAACTTTTGTTAACTTCTTCAAAGTAAAAGAAAAACATAAGTGTTTGGCCAAAAACCTTCCCCTCAGACCTGTTTGCTAATAGTTTCATCAAGTAGGTACATAAGCTGCTTTTATTTATTTCTGTGACAAATACCTTTGGGAATCTTTGTAAGAAACTCTCTCTACAGTGAGGAATGCAAGCATCACCATCACTCATAAGGGTTTAAAGTTTTAGGTTTTTCTGGATAAAGATAAACAGAGAGAAGTCACATCTGTCAATTATCATTATTAAGAAAGTTCTTCTGAGTTAACTCCGTACTGAACAGTGTTTACAAAGAGCAGTGTCTATACAAAATCACTGTGTCCAAGTACAAAAAGTTTGAGCTTCAGTAAATGTGGAATTAGCTAAGGCAGATACTTTAAATTGCTTTATACAGAGATCTACCTATTCTAAGTAACTTTATTTGGGGAGCTCATGGAAAAGGTTAGGTGACATGAAGAGTCCTCTGCAGAGATTTACACAGAGGCAACTGTGTATTACCTTGTTGCTGTTGCTACCATCCCTTGCTGAGACAAATGCGTCTGTTCAGTTGAGTCTTCATGTTCATAAATGTTTTTTTCCAGAAATGACATTGCTTTATTTTGATTGTGGGCTAAGTAAACACTCAACTCAAGAAAAAACCTAAATGCCTTTTAAATTTTTTTCTCCAGAAACAGCCATCTTTTTAATCTACCAAATACAATCATGATACAAAATCTGCCTACTATTTTGTATAGTATTATATTAGTATTATATTTTGCTCAGAGAATCATAGGAAGAATATTCAAACCACTAAAACTTACTGAAACAAGTTTTTATATTTATCACGTCTAAAATTTCTGCTGGCTTTTTTTTTCTTTAGATTTTACTTGAATTAACCCACATTCAAAAAAATTTTAACCTTGTGCACTCATAACTACTGATTTTTATTGATACTGAAAATATAATTATTTCATCAAAATTTCAGTTTGTATCACAAAAAATATCAGAAAAATGCTACAATGCAGACTTTTCAAATACTTCTCTATCTAAGGGAACCATGCAACACTCAATAGATTACATTTTCTTTCCATGATAATAAAACACCAGTTTCTTGAAAATTTCTGCACTGGAAAAGTGGAAATGTATATTCAGCCTTTACCAGTACAATCTTTATCAGGAGGTTTTCTGTCTATTAGACAATAGTAGTCACGTTATCTGCAGAGCAGGACCACAAGAAGCAGAAGGGCAAGATGTGCCTGACAGCTTCTTTTGCCAAGAGAAATGAAAGGAAAAAATTTAAAATATTAGTTTAAGTGATAAGCAGTGCTTTAGTACATTACTGGAAGAAGAAACAAATTACCTGATTAGTTGCTAATGCATTGTCTTCTAGAGAAAAAAAGAATCAAAAGAAAAATTAATTCAAAAAAAGGACATAAAAAACATCACAGTAAAGGAAAGAGAAATAAAATCTCATAGAATATATCGAAAGGGTGGTGAAAAAGAAATAGGTAAAAACTATTCTGATTGTCTTGATTTGTAGTGATTATTCTAGATTTGCTCAATCAATAAGCAAACTCCTCATTGCCAGGACCTTAGAAGGTCTGATTTAAATTCTAAGGAATTCCTAGGCAGGGAAAAAAAAAACAGCCACAGAATATTTTTTAAAAGACTAATTCTTTAAAATATTTTAAGACATAGTATTTTGAAAAGAAAGAGGATGGCATTGAGAACTGATGTCAGAGCACATGGATTTCATACAGTAGAATCATAAAAATATAGGGGTTGAAAGGAACCTCTGAAGATCATTAAGTCCAACCCCTCCTGCTGCAGCAGGAACAAACAGTAGCTGGTCTTACAATAAATTGTAACTCCTTCATAAAAGATTTTTCTTTTACTGTGCATTGTATCTACTGCTCTGTGAAGTCAATCAGGAAAGATGGCCTGACTATCCTATGGCAATAACCATTGAAACAGGACTTACTAATGTAATGCTCCTGTGCTTTGCCACAGATTGGTTAACAATCTGTATCAGATAAATTCACTATTCCAACTCTTTTCCAATTCTATAAGTGTCACAACTTGTAGGAATACAACAAATTCCAGCAAGTTTGTCTGAATATAGCTAGATGCAATGAATCTGAAAACGCAGACGCTTCTTTCAAATAGTATGAGATTCATGCTTCATTACAGACCATAGCCACACAGGCAGAAAAGCTTTCTATGATTAGGCAGGAAGGAGCAGGAATTACTCCAAGAAATAATAGTCTAACTAATTCAGCTTTAAGTATTCTTCTGGCTGCTTAAAGGTTACAAGGCACCTGTACTAAAAAATAAGTACTTCGAAGCCACTACCACAGGAAAATATAAACAAATACAAGATGACAAAAGCAGCTGGATATCTTGACACGTGCTGTCAGCAGCTTTATGAAAATCCTACATACCTGAGGCTCCTCACTGATAAGTTTTCCTTCATTCAGCTCTGTAGACTTACGTGCTTGTTTACAAAGATAAAATGTGAGGAATTAATATGTATTTTTATCAAATTTTATGCTGTGCTTTGCCTGGGTTGGCCGCACAACCTTGTTATGTGACATAACTCCAGTAAATTTACACTTGTTGCATTTTAATTTTATTGCTGTTTAAAGATAATTTAAAAAAAAACACACCAGAAAAACAAAACCAAAAAAACCCCAAACAACCCTGAATAATTTCTTTTATCCTTTTTAAGTTTTATTTTAAATTTACTGTTCTTTAAGGGTGCAAGGGACTGTAACATTTTTACTGAGAAAGCTACAATTATGTAACAGTGTGAAACTGTTGAAAAAGACATCTGAAAGATGTCATGGCCAAGCCAATCACCCTGAGCATGTGTTTGGACTCTGACACTTTTCTAGCGATTTCTGAACACTGTGTTTTGCAAATGTTCAACTGTAACAGCTTTCTGAGCTATAGCAATGCCACGTGACAAAAATGTTCCGTGTTTTTCAGTATGCAGTTCCACAGGTAAAATTATTTCTTTTTGGGATAAGGTCAGTCAGTCCTCCTGCACAGCTTAACAGATGAAAACACTCAAAATGAACAAGTAATAAGTTCAGTAACAAGGTGAAATGGTGAGAGAGGGAGAGGAAAAAATAACAGTCTCGGTCAAGCCTCCCAATAACTTAAGTCCTGTCATAAGTTTTTTTTATTTATTTTTAAAAAAACAACAACCACCAATCAAATAAACAACTCTCCCATCACCAAATTTCTCCCTCTTCCCACACCCTTCAGTAACACATGGTATTTTCCCCCTTTCCTTTCCCCACACTTTTCTACTTCATTTTCCTTCTGTATTTTTTTTTTTTTATGAGACATTCCCAATGTTCCGAAAATAGATTAAACTCAAATATGTTACAGGCACCATAAACATACAACATTACTTCTCCATGGATGCACTATTCCTTCCAGAATAACTGCTGCTAAGCCCATACACACATAAACCAGGACACCAGTCCTTAAAATCACGGAACTTGCTTAAAAATTCAGTAATAGTTATTTGTATAGGTGCAGGTGTATACACAGATGCACACAAGTTGACCATTCTTCTCATACAGTAGAGAATGCCAAAACTTTACTTTGATTTTTAAAACAAATTTTTTTAAAAATAAATCTCACATCATTATTTCAGCTACGCAATTCTAGTGAGTTTCACTGTATTACATCAACAACTACTTCAATAATTTTCTTTACTTCACAGAATTTTATATCCTCACGTTCTACAAAGAGATAACAGTCAATGAAATTAGGAAACACTGAATACCTTAGCCCCCAAAAGAAACTTGACAGATTTCTGCTAGTACTTTCATGATTTTTTTTAGAAGTAACAAAAATTTCTGGGGTGAATTCCCAGCTAAACTCAAAAAATACAGAAACAGTTCTCTTCCCAGTTAAATAAATTTTTCATAAACAGCAGCAAAAAAAGAAGGCAATACTGGCAGTAATAAACTGAAACTTAATTTCCTGTGTGATGGAGACAGTTCTGTAGCACCCTAGTCTTTTCATGAATCAGCTCACTGGTATAGCAGTCTCTTCATAGTCTCTTCACTTTAAAAGAGATACTCAACATCATCACACCCCTAGGTCTATACGGTGCTTAAAATATAAATGTATCATTCCCAATTTCTGGACTAAAAACTTGCATTTCTTTGCTGCCGTTTCCCTGAGCAGATCAGGTCCTTAAGAGGAGCTCCAGCCAACACTGTCACTTTTGTAATGATATAGACTGTACCTTTCAGTGAGCACCTTTACATCGTATGCAGGGTTTGAATCCTTCAAAAAGAACCTACTCACCTCTGTGCCATTGACCATTTCTCCCTGATTATCATGATTATCACGATTATCACATACAGCTGGAGACTGGAAAGTCAGGAAACAATTAGAGTTTCTAGGAGAAAAGCCCACATCCAGGGGGGGAAAAGAAAAAAAAAAAAAAAAAAGGCATATCACATGCTAATCATCAAAGAAATCTCTTTTAGCGAACTCCTGGTAATCATCAAACTATTTACAGTCTAACACAAGCAACAAGAATCAAACCAACCCAGAAAGAAAAACTTTCAAACACACTTCTACAGTTACTAAAATTATCAGTTTAGATACTGGAAATGCCTTCTGTAACAGCATAAATAAGTAATGATCAATTATATTAAACAAACATGTAATGAAAAAGGTTTTGAGAAACAAAGCAATTATTTACTGAATGTTGAAGTATGTTCTGTTACATAGCATCTGTGTTCCTCAGTGAAAATAAAACAAGCATTAGAAAGAAGAATTTAGAAAACAGTAGTTGAAAATACTCAACTTGATATAAAAGTTCTAAAAAAATATAAAATGTGGATTATTAGTATAGTAAGAAAATTACAGTTTGGGTATATTTTCAAATGTCAACAAAGGACTGGGAATTCCAGCAGGACTCAGTATTCTACTTGTTCATTTTTAACTTTGTACCATTAAACTAACTTAAAATAAATTCAAACAACTAATGTACTGTGTTATTAACTGTTATAGTGTCAATTTGGGTTTGTTACAAGATTTATCTTAATTAGTGTATAATTATTTAACAGCAGAATGCACATGAAGGAGTCTGATAGTTTATAGCAAGGAAACTAATCTTACAATGCCCTTCAGGAAATCCCAAAGAGAACTTTTCTGTAACAAGAGCAATGGTGCAGAAAATCACAAGAAAACAGTCTTTTACCCAACCACTGTGGATGAGAGAGTGACAACATATCTCTCAGATGTATATTGATAGTATACATAAAATCAATATGATTCATGTCTGTCCAGGAACAGAAGCTTGTTTCACAAGAAAGCAAATGTGAATTGAAATAATAGAATTTTATTTTGAACACAAGTTGGTAATTTTCAGTCCTTTGGCCCTTGTATTTATTCTCTTCAAGCTATTCAGATTCCTTTTCACTTCTTAATACATTTACAAGTTAGGAGTGAAAACTGAACACAGAATTAAAGGAAAACCAGTTAAATAACTTTAAGTTTTAAACATAATACATGTCTCTGAAACATCAATACCATAAACAATGACATTCAGAAAATGGTTCCAGGTGGCTGGTATTTGCAGAATAAGCTTTTGATCTGCTAAAAGAGAAGTGGCTGAGGGCATGTTAAAAAAAAGAAGGAACATGAGCTTGTAATTCCACATTTTAAAGTTTGTTCTAAACACCTATGAAACAGAAAATACTGATAAATTTTCCTACTTTAAAAACATTAATATTAATATTTTTGTTTGTTAAAACATATGCTAAACAAACACAAGAACTATAGAAGCCCTTTTGTATACCTGACACAACTGGCATTTCTCACACATGCATGAATAGAACTTTGTCACTGCTTCATTTTCTCAATGTTTAGAAAGATCTGCAGCCAACCATATTATAAAAGACCATGGAAGCATGTGCACAAAAGGTATATTGAACACAGAGTATTGAACTACAAATGTTACCATGATAGAAGGCATAAATACATAAAGACATTGAAAATTAATAGTAGTAAGAGGTGTAAATATATAAATGTGTGATTTCAGCATTCTGGAAGAAGAAAGAAAAGGGCAGTTTGTCTTCTCTGCTTTTCATTCTGAATTTAAACCCATCTAATCAATGGAAAAACAGACCTTTAGGCTTTCTCCATAGGTAGAACTCAGCATACAATCTAAGCACACCTGCAGGAAAATTCATGCCTGCACAGAAAATACCAGTTTATATACGATATTGCTGTAATTCAAAATAAATTGAAATTGTTCCCAGGCCTTTTTTTAGTACTAAATGCTTTTATTTAGTTTAAATTTTATTTTAAAACAATGACTCAATGGCTGTAATAAAAGATACCAACAGCTACTTTTTTATACCTTCCAAACATTATGTTTAAGGTTGAAGAACACAAAAATTTTGCTTGAAATGTAAAAATATAATGCATGTGATTATTTAGAATATTGAATAAGTTGATACTATATGTCTTGACACATGCTAAATCACTTTAAAAACCACTACAAAAATTTAAGATAAAACACCTATATAGAATAAAGGGATGGAGAAGGTAAAATATAATAGACTTTAAAATCCCTACATTACCTAAGCCATCCCTCTGGGATGATACCAACAACCTACCCATGGAGAAAGAAGAAACAGACCTAGAATGGTTACTGTACAATCAATATACAGAATTTACATCCAAGCAAACTTTCCTATAAGTTCACAGAGCAAATTCTCAAACTAATATCAATATCCAATACAAGAAGAGCAAAATGCTTTGGGTACTAAGACACACAAGGAAAAGAATAGGGAAAAGAGAAAAATGGACAATTCTGATGTGTAACATGAATTGTTGGAAAGGCACTTTCATTAAAGGCATATTTTCTGCACCTTCAGATTTTTCCTTTCACATTTCCTCTTTGGCTTTTTAATTCTGTGCTTTATCCTACACCAAATGCCTTGTCACTTGGAGTAAACTCCTGCAGTAAGTTCTTTTTTGCACTCCTGTTAACTTTTACATATGAACTTACTACCATTTATACATTATTTTTACAGTCTGACATTCAAAATCTGTTTTACCATGAAAAATCCTTTTCTTACATACTGATGGCACATTTTCCAGTAAGTATCTGAGACACGATTATTTCTAAAATTGTATAATGTCTCAAAAGTGGTAAAGCAAATAATAACAGCATTTTGTCAAAGCACTTTAGGATTTCTTTTTCATGGTTAGCATGTCTAGTACCAATCATAGTACCCATTTAACTTTTAACATTTTATCACACTGACATCACCTGTAATACAACCTGACAAGTCAAAAGGTCAGCCTGGCTCAGAGCATACAAGAAATAAATAGAATTGAAAAGTTGTATTGAATGCATAGAGAATATTATAAGAAATCCAAATTTCAGAAGTCAGGGATTACATGTAAAAATACAGATCACTGAAACTTTGAAACTTCACTTCCTTTATTAAGTTGAGTGTCAGGAGAACAACTGAAGAGAGGAAATGAGTTTTTTATTTGAGAAGTGTTTTCAGTAAAGCTAAAACTGTAAATTAGGCTAACAAAATGCTTTCCTTACAGTCCAAGCATGAATACTGAACCTGTAGTTCCCTATAAACTACACTTTCTATTATGAAAATACAGGAAGTTAAAAAACTAATTTTACATTGAAGTAATTTTAGTAAGTCAAAGGAAGGGCTAACTCAGTGACTGATTATCTTTGCATACTGGAGATAATTTACCAGGATTAGGCTGGAACAGAGATTAGGTTCAAAATAGAATTCAGGTCTGATATCAGATGGGAATCAGACACTGGATTCACACTGAATGGTACTAAAATTTCATGAGTTATTCTCACATTGTCTGAGTTCAAATGTTACAGCAGCTTTGTTGGTGTGTCACTGTCTTACAGCAGCTTTGTTGGTGTGTCACTGTCATGATATCCTTAGACCACAGCCAGGTCGTGAGACAGAATTGTGCCTTGGGAGCACTCCTGTGACAGTATCTCAGCCTGGAGATTCAGGCTAGGAAGATCCCCTTAAGCCTACTTAAACAGACATGAAAACAGCCACTGGGGCAAAATGCTAGCCACTGTAACAAAAAGTAGGAAGACATCTGAGCCATTTTTTTTTTGTACCCAAGTAGGGTCTACTCAGGCAGGAAAAGCTCCCTACTAACAGCAGAAATGGGACATAAGAGAAGGCATTTAGGCATCTATCAGAGGAAACTTTTGATCTGCAATAGTGTTAAATTATTCTTTTCAACCTTTCGAACTGGTTACTGGCTTAAGAGTCAGAATTAGCTTTAAAGATAAAAATTAGTGTAAAAAACTGTAATAGTATTTCGTTTTAGAATATTTGGAAACACTGCAAGATAGTCTTCAAAAGACCTACTACATATTTGAACCTTAAGAAGATATAAGTGTATTTTAACAGTTAACTTCAGAATTTCTCTGAATGGTGGATCTATTTCAGTGTCTTTTAAATAATTTATTTTTCAAAGTTTATTCTTTTGTAACTGTTGTTGTTTTTTTTTTTCTTATTTATTTACATTTTAAATATTTCTTCCCCTTTGTGGCACTCTCTATCCCATAATAACCAGATCAGGTTAAATTATGTACAGACAACCACTGACCAAATATGTATCAATTTCTTGCCATTGCCAGGAAATGTCACTACGGGTAAACTACTACAGCTTTGATTGTATTATTAAGATAGTTTATGATCATCTATGTCAGTCTTCTCACATCAACTGCTCACAAATTCCTTTGTAATTATTCACTTTTTCAGTTTATTAGTGCAATTGGTTAGCAACAGACAGATGGCATAAACAATTGTTTATGCTTAGTGAGCAGATGATTTACAATTGTATACAGCTGAAGAAGGCTACATATTTTAGCACAAAAGAAGTAAATTCTTTGTGATTAATACTATGCTGAATAGAGGAAGATTCTAAGAATAATCACAGCATCTAAGATGAAGTTTTAAAGAGTCAGATGTAATAATGAGTATTATCTTAAAATATAGGGACTAAACATTGATAATTAAGCAACACCCGCCTCTGTCAAAAATTCTCTGTTTTCCTGAATTTTGCATAGCACAATCAAGTAGGTTTACTGTTTACCCCTGTGGAGGTGATACAGAAAATTTTTTGCTAGTGGATGATGATAAAAGAATCCTACTTTCTGATACCTGTTAACAGTTCATTCTATTAAACAATGAAGAAATGCAACTCATTTCACAATGAAATAAAAGTGTTTACCTTGAAGTTTCAGAGAACAGAAGTTAATGAAAACATCTTGATTTTCAGGATTAAGTTAAAGGAATACATTAAGCCTGTTTAAAACCAGGGTACATTTTAATGTTAACATCTATAGCCATAAAACTAACATTTAGATGAATCTATAATCTTATGTATTGTGCTGTTACACAATATTTATAAATTCATATACACATGCTAACTAGTGATCTACTTCATAAAGTTGCTTCTGCCAGAATATATATCACAAACTTAAAAAAAAATTGCTTTGCATGGTTTACTTTCTTTCTCCTAGCTTCTCTGTGTAGTCAGGAGTTTCCCTTCTGCACATTGCGTAAAGTTCAGCTAGGTTCAGAATACATTTGGAAGTATTTTACTGAGATCTTTACATTGTGATATTTTGCAACATTTTAGAAAGGGGCATAAAAAAATATTCTAACTTACTCTGCACATTTGACACATGCATACTGATAGGAGAGATAAGAATTTTGCGTTTGTGGAAGATTCCCTTATAACAGGAGTGAGACACCAGTGCTTGGACATGAAACTTTCAAGAGATTAATTTAGTAGAAATGTTGGTACTCAGTTTCTGAAGGAATATAAATATATTGGTAGAGCTGATAAAGAAAAGATTCCAATTAATAGAATCCCATTAACAATACTATTCCATACATTCCAGAGAGTGCCAGGGTTGCTTCTTGCAGAAATCTTGTATCTTTTAGATAGCTGACATTTGGGTTTCATATTATGGATGTCTGACTCTTTTCAAAGACAACTTTCTCTTTCCTACAGATAGACATGTTTAACAGTGTCCACAGAAGAAATTAACTGCATTTCAGGAAACAAACTTAACCTGTTCTTCCATTATTGATGATTTCTTTTTAACAGAAGATCCTGAGAGAACAAACTACTGTATCACTGACTGAACAGTCAATACAGAAGATCGAAATGCATCAAAGAGATAATAACTTCAATGAAAATACTTTCAAAGCTCAATAAACTAGTAATATTGTCCAGAAAACTATAATTTTGTCACAGAATTAAAAAAAAAAAGCTCATTAAACTAAGATTCAGCTGAAGGAAAACAAAAATTCAACTCTGCAATACTTAAATTTAATAACACAGTCAGCCAAATGCAAAATTCCATTTCCTGCTAGATCAAAGTTAATAGTTACATTTAATTATTTGATAAACCCAGTGTGTTCTATTAAAAGGCTGTTTTTCTTCAGCTACTACTCAAAACCTCCAGTGTAACACCCTCCCTCTGTATACATTTCACAAGATAGAGAATGTAACAACTTAGTGGAAGTAAAGGTAATTTCCCTAAAAATTACGTTTTTGCAATGTCAAATCCCCTGAAAGCATCTCATTGAAGAAAATATTTCCAAATTACTTTAAAGAGATTGCTTATGCACAGAAATTTGCAGAGCTGGACTGAGAGACAGAAAAAAATAGGACATCTACTAATTTCTATTCACATTCTGCATTCCTGCATTAATTCCATTAATGGAATATCTGTTGGCATATATGTTACACCAAATACACCAGTTTAAGGTCACTTACATGTTGAAATTATTAACCAGTGTACAGCACCAAAAACACATAAAATATATATTTTCTAAATCAGTATTTTGCTTAAAGGTACTGCTGAAAACATACTGAAATAGTTAAGTTATATTCACAATTGTACTCACCCTGGTAGAAGAATTCACCAAGGAACCATAGAGATTGCCAGTGTTGCACTTGAAATTTAAGTGTTGATCAGGATGGTTATTTGCCTCCCCGCTTCCCAAATCACGCGCTACTGACTTGTCAGAACTTGCAGATATTTTCTGGAAGGCAGTGCAAGTCATTCCTGTGAAACTGGATGGCTTGATCATAAAGGCCTCCAGAGCAATATTAGGGGATACCTGTGAAAATATTGAGAAGCAGATATGTTGCTAACTCATTAAGCATAATTACATTATTATATGTGCATTTTTGGATTTACTGTACATATCTTGTAAAGGATTGTGCATGCTCATGGCTTGTATTAGAAATAGTGTGACTAGCAGAAGTAGAGAGGTGATTGTCCCTCTGTACTCAGCAGTGGTGAGGCCACACCTGGAGTATTGTGTCCAGTTTTGGGCACCTCAATTCAAGAGAGATATAGAGGTGCTGGAGGGAGTACAGAGGAGGGCAACAAAGCTGGTGAAGGGCCTAGAGAATAAATCTTATGAAGAACACTCGAAGGAGCTGGGAATGTTTAGTTTGAGGAAGAGGAGGCTGAGGGGAGACCTCATCAGTCTCTACAACTGCCTGAAAGGTCATTGTAGAGACATTGGTGCTGGTCTCTTTTCACAGGTAATTAGCAACAGAACAAGAGGGAATGGCTTCAAGCTGCAACAGGGTAGGTTTAGACTAGATATTAGGACAATTTTTTTCACAGAAAGAGTGGTTAGACACTGGAATAGGCTGCCCAGGGAGGTGATTGAGTCACCATCCCTGGATGTGTTGAAGGGTCATTTGGATGTAGTGTTGGTGGATATGGTTTAGGGGAGAACTTTGTAGAGTAGGGATGATGGTTGGACTCGGAGATCCCAAGAGTCTTTTCCAACCTGAATAGTTCTATGATTCTATGATTCTCATGCTTCCATACATATGTACAGGGTAAGAAAGTAAAACAACCTATTTTAAAAACTGATGTAGAGTTCTATAACAACATAATGGGTTTGTTTGAGCCTTCAGGAATATATCAGTTATTATTATCAGCTTCAACAGAATCAATCCTGATTTAAAACAAAACAGTTATAAAGTTATAAAGTTAATTATCAACAGTAGTAGTAGGAATTATTTAAAAATTAACAATGATGTGCTTTGTACTTCAGAAATTAAGTAGAATTGTTTTTTTACAGATAATTTACCATTAGAATATTGAACATGACTATATGGTTCAATGCAATATCACATTACAGGTCTGTGGCCAACCCTTTAGTGAGGTGATGTGTCTAAACGGAGATTGTAGCACAGTGCAGAGATACATATCTCTACCCCTAACTAGTGCACTTGTTTCAGCACAGTCTTGTATAAGACATAAATAGCTCACTTTGTAATCAGGTTTACTAGCTTAGGCTGGTGCCACACTGATCTGACAATACAGTTTCTGTTTCCAGACACATATTGTTTTGGGATTTGTGAGTATGTATTTTGCACATTGATTGCAATATAAAGATACTTGAGTTAAGCCACAAACTAGTAGTTTTCTCAGAAGGACCAATGTACAAACGTGGCACTTATACATTACTGTACTTTGCTTCTGTTATGCAAGCTAGCAATACATAAGTACCTTAAAGCCACCCAGTAAAAACTGTTGGGAATCCTTCAGAATTTGGGACATCAAAAAAAAAAAAATGCTGATGACAATAAATTACTTCACCAAAGAAATAATAATTAAATTAATCTAAATAATATGTTTTTCATAAAAATATAAGGGCAGGATAGGGGTTAGCCTAACTGTGTAGAAGTCATGGTAACAGAACAAAGTAAAACTTAGCATGAGACACAGTGCATATCTTGCTGGTCATCTTCTGAACTTAAGGAAAAGTTTTTGAATGCGCATTCTTCAATCACTGATGATTCTGCTTATGTCCAAAATGAAAGTGCTAATGTCTCATTAAGCAATTTATTTTAATTTTTGTCAAAATTAAGACAAAATCCAGAAGCTTTCAATAAATTTCAGGGTTTTCTTATATAAAAGCAATATCTATATTACTTTAAAAGTAGAACTAACTTAAACATTCCTTGCAGTTTTTTATATATTCCTTTAACATCCATTAAAAAAATTAAATTTCCACCTCTTCTGTCCTTGCCTGAAGGTGATTTTTTTTTTTACACTTGAATAAAAATGTCAAAGATCACTGAGAATCTGATTAGTTTTGTATTAAAAACCCAGTGGCTTTTTATTGAAAATTTCTAAAATCTAAAGCCATATTATGGCTATCAAGCTATGTGACTCACTTAAAACTCCTATGTGGTAACAGGTTTTATTTAATCTTGGGGAAAATAATTTAATTATTCATAATTTCATGTTTCCTACTGTAGAATGGGCATAATATTAATTCCCTATTTCACATTTGCGAGGTGATGGCGAATAAGATGTTTGCTAGATAATGTTGTAACAAGGATTCAAGTGATTTGACAACAGTGAGCTCTATTGCTTAAATTTTGAATATTAAATTATTTAGATACATGGGCTTTTCCACTCCCAAACCATACCTGTAAATGCCTTACAATGTTCAAACAGTGTGAACATGCCATTCTCAGCATATAGAAACAGATGGCTAAAATGCAAGGTAAAATAGTGTTTATTATGTACAATTGCAAAATTAGCTACAAAATGAATACAGACAAACCCAAGAGCAAAATTATCCATGGAAACAAGCCAGAGTCAGGTACATATTATGAAAAGCCACAAGCTAATCTTGTCTCTAAGCAGTACAGATATAAAAAAATCGTAATTTGATGTCCATTTCCTTAACCTCAGCTAAAGGCATCACTCAGCAGAAGGACCAAAGGGGATTGTTACCTGGGTAAGCTGAGAGCAGCACTGAAGGCTGTAAAGACTGGGAGCACAAACAAAAAGCCACATTGCAATTAGCCTAAAATATTCTAAAGTCTCACCAGGTGGAAAAAAAAACAAAACAACAAACAGAAACTATCCAGAGATCATTTTGAAATCTATTGCACATGCCTGAGACAAGACTATTGAGATAAATTTTATCATCAGCAGGAAGCCTTCCTTTTCAAGCTGCACATCTGACATGCATACACAGAAATAAAATAAAAGCAGGAGCAAAGAAGTGCCCCAGAAAAATAGTGAAGAGAAACTAATTTGGGGGTGCTGAGAGATACAGACCTATCCTGGACACTCTTACTTTCCCAGGGTACCACCTGCCTTTCTGGCTGCCCCAAGGGCCTCTGAGGGGGCTCCTGTCCCCTTCCTTCTGGCCCAGTGTCAAGCTGAGGCTCCTCCAAAGCCTCACCCGAACTCCATTGCAGCTGTGCCACAGATTGGTCACCAGGCCCACCACTGGCCAGATGGTGGCCTCCTCACCATGGCCTGGTGGCAACCAGGTTATGACTGGACCCAGTCACCATCACCAGGCCTGACCCTCAACCTGATCTGCAACCTCGCATTCCCTGCCTGCCCTTCTTACCACCACTAAGGATGTGCCCCTGGCCTGGGGGTCCCCCGGGCCTGTCCCACTCCCTGGCTGGGGGCAGTGGGACGGGGGAGGCCCTTGCAACATCCTGACAACAGCCTTTTGTCTATATGATTTCTCTAAGATTTTAAATACCATACAGCAGAATAACATCTTTGTTTTACTGTTATATGATTATTACATGAAACATTTAAAAATAATATCTTACATATATATGAAATTATCTAGAGTTTGAAATTTGCTACTGGTTATTTTTCCAGCAGCATGTTTTGTATGCCATATGACAGCAAGTGAAAGTTATGGAGATGTAAATTATGGTAACTATCCTGGCATTATTCTGACCTTGGAATTAGTCATTACGCAACCTCATGGAACTGGAAAAACATTTTTATCTTCCAAAAATTATGTACAGTAACAGTCATGGCTTCCAAGTAGCTTTTCAATGTCTAGAGAACACAGTCGTGCATATGCTACACAGCTTACTTAGTAGTGGCTCCTTCTTTTCAGGATTTGTATTAAAAGCTAGCAGCTTCCTAAGCTTTGGGGTTTTTGTTTGCTGTTGTTTAAAATAAAATAAAATAAACAGATGCAATTTCTGCAAGACAATTTGCTGGCTGGCCTCCCAAAGGAACAGAAGTGTTTGCTATTTCATGAGAGGGCACCAAAAAAGTTCCACAGCTTTGTTTATTTACAAATGGTACTCAACAGTAAATTAATTCTCCTACAGAAAACTGTAAGAAGTAAAAAGATAAAGCAGAAAGGCTGGTGACACCAATCTACTTTTGAGTACACAAAATTACTGTTTACAGTAATGTCAACAGTTTCCAGAAGCAGTGACAAGACAAAAAATGACCTTTGGCACTTGGCATTTAGAAGATAGTTAAGCATAAAGGAACAGGGCTGCTGTAGTTGTCAGATTGCAAAATAACTTCTGAGGCACATTATTGTCTCTATGTATTAAATATATAGTTTTTGCAAATGTGATTATTTTATGAAAATGGGAATTAAATAAACTTTATATAGAAAACAATGCAATATATTTTTGTCTTTGTTTGAAAGACTGCTTTTCTAAAAATGTACAGTAAAGGCACTAAGCACTAAGGTCATTATGTCATTTGTCTCAGCCTATAATCCAGATCAGCCTGTAATTCCTTTTTTTTTTTTAGCTTTTACATCTGAGTGCTATAATTAAAACTAGCATCAAACTTACTTTTAAATAGTGTGTTCATGTAAATGCAGTGGACAACTAAGGAAATTATAAAGGATGTTTAAAATCAAGCAAGCAAGCAAACCAGCTCAAGAAGCAATAAGGTTAAAATTCTAAAAAGATAAGTTTCAAGCTTCTGTTTTAGATGCATTTCTGTTATTTAGATGTTGAAATGGCAAAACACCCCCAGTTTCTCAATGTCTAAATGTGAACCCCTTATTATTCAAATAAGAAATTGTGTAGACTGCAGTTCACTTCTAAAAACCTAAAGCTACCCACAAATCAGTAAACTTTATGACATGATACACCTTTTTTGATGATTTTCTAAATGCTTTAAGCAAGTTCTGTCTAGAATCCTCTCTGAAAGGCATGTTAAAATCTTCAAGTAACAATGGAGCAACCTGTCCTCTTATTAAAAATTTAGTCAACTTGGACCTTTCAACATAAACCCATATACTATAGTGGTAAGAACAATAGAAACTGAGTGAATAGTAAGAACACTAGAAAAATAGTGTTGTGAACAGTTTATTCTAAGAATAAATACAATAAATCAAAGTCAATAAGAAATACTTTAATACCTTCAGTAACAGAAAAAAAAAAAAGTTTTGGTCTTTCAAACAGAATCCAGGAGAAGAAAAAAAATATAAAAGACACAGACTGCAGGTATACCCACAAAATAGACTATGCTGGTTTACACCATCTCACTTCTCTATATACTATTTGGTTGTAAAAATTGTGATGAAAAATGACATTTTGAAAAGAAATTCTGACAAAAATATTTCTCATTTTATGAAATACCTTTGATATAACTTGAGTATTGCTGGTTAGTATTTGACTTGCAATGTGTTCCACACATCGTACAATCCTGGTGCAGGCTTTGTCTTCCTTTTGAGCCATCCACAACACATGGTCGTCAACCGACATTATATTGCTGGCAATTTCAATGAGAGCATCCCCAACCTAGAGGAGGAAAAACCCAAAATTGGTAGTCTGGAAACCCCACAAAAACAGGAAAAGAGTACACAAGAGTACAGTTGCAAGCAGGCACCTTATTTCTCTTGGTAACCATCATTCAAAGACAGTCACAATTCTATTAAGAAAATTCAATTGACTGAAAAATAAAACCCAAGAAAAGTAAGGTGAAACTGACTTAGAGGAAAAGCTTTTTTATTTCCAGTTTTAAAGCTTATCTTCAAGATACACCACAAAAAAAAATTGAGTCTCTCATTGGGTGATAAATGGAATAAAGGAAATATCACCACCTTTCTTATACTACTTAAAACTGATCATGTGCCTCTAAAGAACTGCTTTATGTTTAATCTCAGGTCCTTTGAGGGGAGGGGTGGGAAAGAGGGAAGAGATGTTTGAAAGACATTTTTGCTACAGACATAGTGGGATAAATATTACAGAGTTACTGAGGTGTAACTGTTGATACAAACCTGTATCATCTCATCGACTATACAGAAAGTGAACATATAGCTTTGAATGTTTTAGTTCACTTTTGTGGTTAACTCAAAGTGATAAATCTTTGTTTTGCCAGATGATGTTTTGCAGATTTTGGTAAGTATGACCAGGTGTTTCAACTTTGTATTAGTACATTACATTTAGAAAGAATAAATGTAATTGTGAATATTTTTTTATCATTATTATTTCCAATTAAAATGAAAATACCTACTTTTTTAAATTCTAAAACTTCAGTGGGATTTCAAAATTAACATTACCATTATCTTTGAAGGCAAAGGTATGCCAGAAATATACAAGATTGTCACAAAGAAACCTGAATAAAAATTTATACAGAAGAGAAAAAAACACAACTGGAAGTAATATAGATAAAGAGAAGTTCAAGAGGCTAAAAAGTATAACTAATAGAAACAGGAAAATGTGGCAAATTCAGTGGGAAGGAGAAAATGAAATTCAACAACAGTGAAAAATGTTTAAGGAATGACTGATGTTGTGAAGTTAGTTCTGCATTTTCAATAAAAATACATAAATTTGTCATGCATAGCAAGGTACACAGAAGACATGCCACTATATGTGAAATTTTATGTTACTGTTCCTGAAATATTTAATCTGTTTTTTAAGAACATATTTGCTAGCTAATTCTAGACGGCTTTTGACAATGTGACAAACAGATTTATCGATATGAATAATAATAAAACACATTAAGAGACTGGAGTGATTAATGAGAAATTATCAAAGCATAAAACAATCAGCAACTTATTGAGAGCAAAACAATAGTCTATAAATATACAAAAGTAGAGGAACAAGAAGAGAAAGTAATTTATATTCACTTGTGCCCTGTAATAGAGCAAGGGGCAAAGGATTCAAACTCGAGCATAGGAAGTTCCATCTCAACATAAGGAAGAACTTCTTTACTGTGAAGGTTACAGAGCACTGGAACAGGATCCCCAGAGTGGTTGTGGAGTCTCCTTCTCTGGAGACTTTCAAGACCTATCTGGATGTCTTTCTGAGTGATCTGCCCTAGTTGGTGGTTTTTGTTTTTGTTTGTTTGTTTTTGGTTCTGCTTTGGCAGTGGCATTGGATTTTATGATCTTCAGAGGTCCCTTCCAATCCCTAATATTCTGTGATTCTGTGATATTACAATTAAATGCATTAAAGAGAAGCCACAGCATTAAAAATTTCAAAAATTTGGGTAATACATGTACATCGGCCTGGCAAAATGTTGTAGTATAGTGCAAATATGGCCTCATTGTAGCTATTGAAAGTCTCTTGTTTAAGAGGTAAATCACCAGATAGGACAAAGTACCAATAAATTGTACCAAAATTAAAAATCCTGTGCTGATTGGGAGTGACACTCCCTAGAGAGGACATGCAGAAACTGTACTAGTTTAACTAAAATGATTTTTCAATTACTTCGATAAATTATAGAAAACTTCTGTGTATGTATTTTCATTAATTTCTAATGGTTTTATAACTGTTATTTCAGCTGCTAGTCAATTTCAAACTAATGTACCTTTGCTCATATGTTGCCTTGTATGTAATGAAGTTCAATCCTATTTATAATAACATGAATGAGGCCTCCTGTGTGAAATTACTGACACTTTAACTTCGCATGTATTTTTGTACTTTAAGAATGAGAATTAAGAAATGGATATTAGTAAAGAGCTCTATTAACGAGGAACCTATCTAGGAAACTTGAGAGATAAAAACAGTGTTAAGCTCAAAATAGAAGAATTATCAGGTGAGAAATGTAGAGACAAGTGGTGGAGACACAGATGTTTCAAAACTGCAAACCAGAAACTGAAACCTGTTTGAAAGGTAATAGAAATCAATTAAAATATTAGAGATGGTGCTCAGTTTTAATGGATAAACAAAGAGGTTTTATGGGTAAAGCCAACTGTTCCTTTTGGTTGGTAAATTTTTGTCTTGTCAGGAAGCAATAAGATCTTATCAGGATTTTGAGTCAAAATACACTTGTAGCTTTGAAACATGATTCTTAGAGATCACTTAAGAATTCACTTTACATCTGGCATCAAATTGGCACTAAAATGTTAACTGTTACAGCCCCCAGAGCCAGAATGGAATGAACACTGCCAAACCAAAAGAAAACACATGTTTTAACTATAGCTATCATATGTACAAAAATTACAGGTTATGAAATATTTGTGCAAGCAGTTACCCTGAAAATTAACAGTAAAAGCTATGATGAACATTGTTATTCTCTATGAAAATCTCTTTTTTTCCCATAGGGTTTGCATAACTCTCTGATTAGGTTTCCACGTAAAAATGTCATACATTATGCTAAAAGTTTCTAAAAGAAGTTGTACTTGCAGACACATTTTCTTCTCTTCACATAAAGTAATGCTAATAAATGCTTTCAAACATCCTGATGAAACGGAGAAAACAAAAGAAGCATGTGGAACCCCAGTGGCCAGAAAGAGAGGCACCTTGGTGAGGTCATTCTCATGTTCTACATGGTAGAAATTAAAATTAGAAAGAAAATTAAGGAAGGGGCTTATTGAAAATCAAATTTTATTCCTAAGAAGCAGTGCTTTTGTCAGTCAGATGAGGTGGCTTAGTTGTCCTTTTTGGCATAAAGAAACACATCACAGTATATGCAGAACATCTGCAATCAGAACATCAGCAATCAATTTTCGAAGCTACTCTTCAGTGTGTTCCTGCATATATTAAGTACAGGGCCATATGTGAAGACTTCACTTGTAAGTGATACTTTTTTTCAGCATAGAGAAGATATCTTACATCTTCAACTGCATCCACAAAGACGATTAACTTTTCCATTATATAAGCCAAATATATTACATCCATTTTATCTGCAAAGTGGGAAGCACCTCTTGTGTAGGTCGTCAGCTGGCGGGAAAATTCAAGCACGGTTGTCAAATTGATGTGCATCTGAAAATACATCAGAATTGTTAGGTGTAATAAATTAGCTAGCTTTGTTCTCTTCTAAAAACTAGAGATCACACACATTTGTATAATGCTTGATGGATTTTCAAATGGAATAATATGCATCAGTAGTATCATGGACACAAGTTTCAGGGGCATAGGAAAATCTTCAGCATTAGGTATTAGATTTCATTGCCATTGTCTGAAGATACGCCCACAATGGGACAACAAATTTTGAAGATTTTTGTCTACCTTTTGTAGACTGTAACCAACTGGCCTAATAAAATACTGTACCAAGCTACTAAGCTTACCTTGCCTGTATGTTCAGAACAACAGTATCAGTGGGTGTTCATATATACAGTGGTGCACAGGGGAAAAACTAGGGACAATGGTAGTGAGTTGAAAGAAGAGAAGTTCAGACTGGTTATGAAGGAAATATTTTCTGCCATGAGGAAAGTCAGGTATTTGAGCAGGTTACCCCCAGAGGTTGTGGAGCTTTCTTCTTAAGAGCTTTTAAAAAACAGAGTGGTTAAAACCCTAAGAAACCTAGCCTAACCTCATTGATTAGCTTGCTTTGAGCAGGAGAATGGACTGGATTGTGGAGTTCTTCCTTCCAATTTTTTTTAATTTATTTTTTTAAAATCCTATTATCCTATAGTTCTACTGTCTCTCTTTATATAGACTTTATTTAAGTATGAACATATCTGAAAACTAATTTTCTGTAATGCTACCTAGCACTACTGGAAGAAGAACTATCAAGGAAACTGAAGTGATAAAAGTCAGTATAGCAGTTACAGGTCTATGTCATCCCCTGTGTTTTTCCCCATTATGCTCTTTTTTCCTCAATTTCTATACATTGACTTTTTAATCTCTTCTCCCTTTTACTTATCCATTCAAAACCATTTAAGGCACTGCTGTTTTGGAAGACATAGAGAAGGCATTCTAAAGTAGACGTCATTCTGCAGCTCTTTTAAGTATATTATGGACAATGGCAATGAGGAAAGATACTTCAGCTGACAAAACTTTGATACAGGATTTCAAGAGAAATCCACACCTTTCTGGTACAAATGCATTAGGGGAAGGCATGAGGGGACTGAAACGGAGCACTAATCACCCTGCCAATATTATTAATGGTCATCTAGACTCCAAGCACACAGAGAGGAAAAAAAAAATAAAAATAAAGGCAATAAATGATGTGCACTTTTTCCTACTACAACTTCAATTAGCAAGCACATTGTCTTTCAAATAAAACATGTTGCTAAAAGCCTAGCTATCTCAGGCTTGTGGTTGACCAGATATTTTCTTGTGAGGTATTCAATGAAATCAGTACTAGAGAAAGGAAGGCCTTGATTTCATAATGTTACCTGACTAAAAGCATGAAGAACTTGAGTTACTTCTTGTGAATAAGGACATTCAGAATAGTTTTCTTCATCCCAATGTCCAGTTCGATTACATTTACGCCATGCCTTGGACTCTTCTGCGCCACTGTGAAAGCCGATGGAGTTAAATGAATACTGCAGACAGGGATGGTAAGCTGTTATCCCAGCCAAAGTTTTGGGCCATCTATGAATAACATGATAACAACAAATTGAATGTGAAACATCTTATTTTCAGGCAACTTATAATATAGCAACAATATGCAGAATATATGAGACAAAAGGCTATTTTAAATTTTACCTCATTACGTTCCATAATAAATTACTTTTTTTTCCCTTGGAAAATATCAAAATCATAGAGGTTCGAGTCTGGTTGGCCACACATTAATTCTGCAGTAATTCCAGGAAGGTCTAAGGTGCTGAAATCTATATGGTTGACATTTTCTTTACATTCATCTTTTCAGATTGCACAAAGCAGAGCAGTTAGTCCGTAAAGCAAAAAACCCCCAACCGATTACTAAGTGCTCAAAAGATAAATGCTCAAAAGGTCAGTTCAAAAAATTCATTTAGGCCCAACACTACAAAGCCCTTTCTGCCACAATGTCCCAGAAAGCATAAATTCCTGAATGCATCAGAAACCAATAAACAAAATTTCATCTGAGATTGTGTCTCATGGAGGAGGAAGGAGCTAGCCCTCAAAAATCAACTTTTTAGGTATATCTTATTTATTTTGATTCCAAAACAGGCTTTGAAATCTTAAATATAAATCAAAAGCAGACAGAATTGTTCTATTTAGTTCATGGGTCTATTATGCAATACTCTTTTTCTGTGTATCTGCTGCATTCTCTAGAATGGCACAACTGGGTTCTATTTCTTTTGGTACCAAATCCACTGACATTTCCAGGCTAGTATGAACATAGCAGGATCAGGTAATTGGGGAAAATCAAATAAAACCAGAAGAATATCATCAAAAAGTCAGCATGTCTGAAAATGATGTGGTTCTTTCTTTAATTGCACTGATGAAATGACTGAACCCGACCAATCATAAAAATATTCTGCCTGCCAGTGAAGCCACCTTGACAGCGCACCTTTGTTCAAACACATATATTAGACCCTCTTGGTTACATAAAGCAAATCCACTTGAATATTGTCACACAATATACTGACAGGTTTTGGGCTGTGTAAGGTTTTCTCATTTCAAGCAAAGAAAAGGTAAGAAGAAAAATATTTTTATATGTCACAGCTAACTGTCACTGGAATAATACATTTTGTGATGTAAAACAGTTGATGCAAAAAAAAAAAACCAAAACAACAGGAAAGGGCATTCACAAAAAGTATGAAGTATGTACAAGAGTAAATTCTCCTTTTGCCTCTGGGCTGAAATACTATTTTTAGTAGAACATCTACATTAATGCAATTGGGCCACACCTCAAAAGTAAAACTAAAGAGATAATTCTGAAACTAGTTTTAGCACAGGTAACAGAATTTGGCCTTTATGAATAGGAATGATAGGACAGAAAAACATTACCAATTGTATTTCAGAATGATCCTACAGAGTGCTCAAAAACAAAATATGGCCATGATAGAGAAAAACTCTTCTTACATAAAAGCAGTTCATTCTGGCCCACAGCACCTAATTCTTAATGCAATGTGCCATTATAAATACCACCTAGGTTGGTCACATGAAAGGACCATAGTTCCCTAAGAGTTGATGCTTTTTTCTCCTTTTGCCCAATAAAAGAACTGTTCTTTCTAGCTTTGCTTTTGTGGTTCACCTCTCTCTACTTACGTACTCGCTATGTTATTACAATTTTAAAGACCTTCACAAAAAAATTACTGGTGTGATAGTTGCATCTCTGAGGATAAAACTTTGGAAAAATTTCAAGTGCTAATGCTGAGTTTAAGCCTGATAAATTCCCTATAATTTTAAATTAATTCCCTCAAGTGCAAAAAGAACCTAAGGTCTTAGCATCCTTTTCATAGACATAAACAAATGTATATGTATTTCTATAAAGATGATCAATGGGAGTGAAAAAGAGGCACCCATGTTCTTTTGATTTCTATAAAATGACCAAAAATGCCCCTGGTATTAGTTTGTGCAGTCTGTAGAATTTATATATATTTATTTATGAAGAAAAATATGTCCTTTTATGGGAAAAACCAAGAACTTCATACAGTTGTCATCTAAAACGTTGAGTATGCATTATCAGATAGGACATATTTAAAAAGATCTAATAAAAATTAAAAATACATTTAAACACATCAACTGTGAGAAAACACAATGGCAGTTTTTGTGATGACAAAAGAATCTATAGCTGAGATTGTCAAAGATCTCTAATAGTTTTTAATCCATATGTATGGATTAAAAATGTATATAAATACAGGTCCTGCAAATGTGGTATACTCACTGAAACCAATATTAACAAAGTATAAAATAGCTTCATAATAAAAAGAAAATGGACTATGTGACTTAGTTTCTCCATTTATTTCTAATAATTCTTTTTATTCAAACACAAGAAGTACTAGAAAAAGGCCTTTGAAAAAGGCTTAAAGGTAACATTAAATATGAAGAGATGCTTTCAGGTCAGAAGGATTTGCAGAAATTTCTGGTGTTTAAGAGAAGCTTCAACTGTCATATATTTTTTTTTCTTTCATTAACTATTCAAGCTGAATTCTTATTACAATTGACTTGGTAACAAATTGCCTTTTTGATTACCTCAATGGGAGTGCCATCATACATCAGTGTTATTGTCAAGCAGGTAATTGTATTTTGTTTAAGATCTTTATGCATAACATTGGAGCATTTTAGAGCTAACTGAAAACAATACCAAATTCTACAGAATCCTTAATTTGCTTTTCAGTATTTGGGGATTTAAGTTTTAAAAAATGCACCAACATATGTAGATAAAAGTACAGATGAAACAAAAGTCACATTTAGTTAACTAAACTCTGCAGAGTCTAAGATTCAGATGGCAGGACTGCTGTGTTTCCTAATTATGTGATGTATTGGTGGAACTGCGTGTGTCCTTAAGCTCACCTCAAACTATATATTTGGTTTACTAAGTAGTTTTACTTGCTATTTTGATTCCCCCTTCAGTGAAATATTTTACTAACAGTTTTATGTTATTTGTTATCTTTAATGTCAGCTGCACAAAAACAGCTGAACTTGAATAGATTAGAAAAGTACTGAAGATTCTAATTCTTCTAATGCTTTAATGCAGTGTTATTATATTCTATAATTTAGAAAAGACCAAGTACAACTTGAAATCCTCTCTCATTTAGCAGTAAAAGAGGCTACTTCTTTTGAAATTATCCATAATCTGAAACTTAGAATTTGAAGAATTAGAAGAAAGATTCTCTGACTTCCACAGACCTCTGCTGCTCTTGAATCACTAGCTGCCATTTCTCATAAAAATCACACAGTGCTCCTCCTTCCTACTATATTAGATTAAAATGACAAATAAAATAAGTGACATATTCGTAACTGACACTGTAGTATCATATAAGCAGGATTATGGTCTGTATGTATATTAATATATGAAACATACTCCAAAACCAGAAAATCATACCTGAAATCTCCCTTGTTGTTAATAACTATTTCTGCTGGGCAGTAGGGTGCAGCTGTTTCAAGTACCACAATTTCTACTTGTTTAGTGGTGTTTCCGTAGGAATTGTTGACTACACACTCCCAGTCTCCAGTTGCATCAATATCAATGCTGGATAGGATAAGTTCACTATAAAAATATAATATTAATTATTCTAAGTATTTAATTACACAGAGATTGAGTAATTGTTTTTCTGACATTAACTTATCTTCAGAGATGTTCTATGAAAATATGAAAACAGGTTTTGCTCTATGTTATTATAAGAACCAACAACATAAGGGTGATTGGCATTGAGATTTTAGCAGCATTAATTTGGATTGACCATTCAGATCAAGACAGGCTATAAAACAGATTAGCAATCATCACAAAAAAGTATATCAGGTGTGTATCAATGACAGTACTTCTTTCCCCAAGTATTATAAAATATCTGTTTGGGTTTGGTTTTTGTTGCATAAACAAGCACTTGAAAGTCAGAAATGCATTTCAACTTGACAATGTAACCAGCTGAGAGAGAATGCTTCCCTTCAGCTGTGAATGCAGCTCTCATGGCATTTCAACAGCAGAATCTGCTGCTCCTGTGGTGGTATAAGTAAAGTTTCCTAGATTAGCCATTGACCTTGGAAGTCATATAGAAGTTTCCTGATGAACGCAAAATGAGTTGAGGCAAACACTGATGTTTCTTTCAGTACTTCACTACCCATGAATGTCTTGCATGCTGCCCTCCACGACGTCTAAAATGTAGTTAATAATATTAATAAATTATGGTTGTATTAACTCTTCACAATGAGTGTTAGACGAGTTAAATATAGAGATGTTTTGTAGCTACTTTTACAATATAAGCATTGTGCATCATACCAACATTTAGCTGCCTAAGCTGACTATTCTATGTGTAATTAGAGAAGGAGGAAATAATTTCAAAAACATTTGAAACTATCAATGACTCTTGTGCTTAGTATTTTCTGTATGTTTTAAATCAGGCACTAAGCTTTCCTTCCTGTAATGGATGTAAACCAGGCCCTAAAGAAGTCAATCAAGTTTAGTTTTTCAATTTACTTCATCAGGGATAGAATTTTATCCAATTCCTGTAACTCCATAGATCTCATAGAAAAAAATAATGCAAACTACTGCATTTTAAGAAACTAATACATTAGATCTTAAACCTTCTCTTGGGCTAGAAATAATTTTCAGTATGGTTTAAAAGAAGGTACAGTTTTTGAAAGTAGCTGGGAGAGGAAAAAAGGTAGTAGTTACCTGAAATATTTACTTTAGATAAATGGCTCCTCTTTGAATATACCTTGTGGTTTAGAAAATTAGAAATTATGTTGTAAGAAATGGAGCACAGTCAGAAAAAAGAAGGAACAAAATAAAAAGCACAGAATTTAAAAGTTACTAAACTTATTTCAAGTCTTGATTTAAAACAGAATCCTAAAAAAATTCTACTTGTGGCCTTTGGCACTTTTTTAAAGACCCTGACATTTTGAAAGATATACACAGAATAATTACATATAATTTATTTTTATATTTCTCTTTTAAATTTCTCTTAAAATATCGTCCATTTTCAGTTCAGACCTTAGTATACAATAAATGCACTTTTCTTAACTTGCCTACAAGAAAGGATCAAATCTAGTTGTCTTGTATGTGGACTACTTCTGATACCCATGAAAGCAGACCACAGTCACAGGAGGAAGTGATTAGACAGCAACAAATGCAGCTTTCCATTTGGAACAGGCATAAAATGAAGGGTGATTTTCTCAAGTGCTTACTACAGGAACACTATCTTGGTCCCCAGAAAACAAGCAAACCATGGTAAATAGCCTTAGATTTAAGTTAAATAGCTTTAAAATTTGTGTGTAGTTCTCCAGGTAGTGAAATTTACCATTTAACAGTAACTAAAAATCTCACACTGTTCCTATTTATCATGGCTTTCAGCTTGAAGTACCTTGGAAGTCCCTACTTCAGATTTACAGAATTTAAATTTGTAGAAAATACAGAAAATGAATTACTAGCCGTTCTCAGAGCAGCTGAATATTTTCATGTCAAAGAAGTAACTTTTCTCTTAAGAAGTCTTAGATGAGAAAGCCAAATATCAGAAGCCTCTTGGCTAATTATTAGTACATCTTTTGACATTCAGGTTGAAATGCTTAAGTGAAATTAGTTACCTGATAATACATTTTAATTAAATCTTTTTTTTCATATGTCAAAACAATCTCCTATCATCTTCATAGGCAGCTGAGAAACCATATATTCCCCAAGCTTCTAAAACAACTATCCATTAAAATTCTTTTTTACTGAAACAAGAGGCAGCATAATTTTTACCTGTGACTCAAAGACCTAGACAATTCCCAGTGTATAATAGATGGGCTGATGTTTTGATATATTTTCTATAAAATATCAATAATTGTTAATAATACAGATTTGATAAAACTGGGAACCATGGTGCTTTTAGGTAAATGAAATACTTGAGCACAGTAACAGCTTTAAAGGAAATCAATTTGAAGATAAATATTAGTATTTATTTAAAAAATATATATTTATATATTTAAATTGCTTATATGTGTTCTGATGCACATTTATCTGCTACTAAATAGATCTCCTGTCATTAGAAGAAGATTCCCAGTTTCACAGGCAAGTATTTACCGAAACATCAGTGTTGCTTCTGCTAGAAAAACAAAAATTGAACACTGTTTCAAGTAAATCCTCACATTTACACTTTCAGTCTTCTATGGCTCTTGCTTCAGCTGGTGAACCAAAATAAGCCAGAACAGATCTTTGTGATAGAGAAGTTGCATAGTTACTAGAACATGGAATTTTCTTCTGAATTGCCATCTGGCCAATGCAAATGATGCATTCATTTATATTCCTCCAGGAATATTTTGGATAGCAAGCCCAATGGTGAAACTGTTCATTTACTTACCATCTGGATATGACAAATGATAAATTGATCTTATACCCCTGGAGAATTTGGGGGACTGGATTAAAAAAAAAGTTTTTTAGTTCTCAAAAAGAGCAGCCAACTTAATTCTTTAACATTTTTTCCACTTACATTCCTTGGAGACTTCACAGTCCTGGGAGACCAAAAGGAAAGATTTGCTTGTACAGAATTTTAAACCTCTTCATAAAATTTTCTATTTGGTCAGTTCCGTATTTTGAGTCTTGGCATTGTTACATCCAGAAGTTCCATTTTTTTTTCTTACTCTTAATAGAAAAGGCATCCTTAGTCTCTCTTGGCCGCTGCAGCCAGTCTATATAAAAGGCAAGATCTCCCCTAGGACCTAAGAACATGCCAGGACACCCCAGTGTAGGAGCTTGACAAGAGCAGAACAATATTAAAAGAGGATGGCAACTTTGGCTGTATACTTTGCTTGATAATCCCATCTCACAGAAGCTAATAAATGTCAGGCCACAAAATAAACCATCTTGCCTTTACTATGCAGCTTTCCTAAGGGTAGAGTGATTCGGAAAGAGCTCCTATCCTCTCTACATGATCATATTCCATTTCTCAAAGGTGTGAGAGTTGGTAATTTTGTGGAAATTTTTTACCTACCCAGACATAAAACAAAGTCAAACATTCATGAGATGATGTCAAGAACAAAATTAATGTGAGGATTGATGCCTGCTGAGAATAAAAGGATGACCAGCAAGCTTATCTCAAACTTTCCTTTGAAATTATAGTGGCCTTCTCAATGAAACCACTTTGTACTACTTTGTACTGGGAAATTCCATGCATGGTGTGCTTCCTTTTTCAAATGTGATGACTGGCATATTAAAAAATTAAAATTTACAGCTGATGCATTTGCATGAAATAGTTGTTCTAGCAGTCAATAGAAGCCTGTAGCACTGGTCACTACAAAGAGAGGAACTGTAATTTAGGAGAAAGATATACTCATGTAATCAACTAACCTATGACAATAGATTTTTTTTTGAGGCATAGTTTTGCATTGCTACAGCTATGCATAGCTAATGAAACAATCAGAAGCAGGTCTCATTATGCAAAGTTTCTCAACCATGTCCTGAAGTAATAGTGACATTTATTGTGGTGCTCCAGAGTTATTTGGATGCTTGGAAAAAGAGGAACAAATAAAGAGGAGACTTTAACAATCATATTTTCATTGGCTTTTCACAAGAAAGGTTTTAAAGTCTGACTTGAATTCCTGTAAGACTCAGGAATAACCAACTGCTCCTTCCTGGAAAAAAAAATAAATTAATTACTCAAACACAGATAATATCTAGGTTTCCTCATATTCTTCTTCAGACAGATAAATAGCAAATGCTTTTCTACAGTTCACGCAGAAGGCCTGTATAACCTGCCTACAACCAATATACTCTTAAATTATTAATACTAACAGAGAATTTTTCAAATTAGTGTGGTCTCCTGAGTACACTGCTGCTTAGAAGGCAGCCTTTCACAGGGGATATAAGGTTAAAACATGGAAAATTAAGAGAGAATGTATAAATCTAGGCACTTTAACAGAACCTAAATTGCTAGCCTGATATCTCTGACAAAATTACTTATTTACCCATGAAATAAATGGCTTTAGAAGGCCGATGTTATTTAAAGAAAGTTTGTGTCCAGGCAACAGCAAGAGAATAGGAAGATTAAAGTTGGTACTCGATTTCTAGCAAATATATTCAGTGTAATCAATTTGTCATACATCTAAGAAATTCAATACATTATTTTGTTTCTTCTGATTGAAAATGAAAACAAAGCATAACTTACCATTTAATGTCATCTGTAGCTACCCAAGAAACATAATGGGCTATAACACACTGTTACTGCAACTTATATATCAGCTTATTTGTTCTCATCACTATACTAGGACCATGACAACAGCTGGATCTGACTTCAGACATGTCAGTGGAAAGGACCTAATTTTAATGAAAATATATTGGCAAAAACATAATACTCTACTTCCAAAACAGGAGAGAAGATCTATATGTCAGTTAGTAAACCATCTCACTTTATTTTCCTTTTTATTGCTCAAATTTCACTGAAATGCAGTGAATGTTATCCCAGGCTAAAATTATCCATTTGTTATGCAAACATGTGCCAAATAGTGTGATGTGTTTTCTGTCAGCGAAAAGCAGAGAACCTATGACCTACATTTACATGTTGTCAATTCCTTAAAATTGAGAAAACAAATATTACTAAGAGTGGCTAAACAAATAATTTTCAGAAACAGTCAGAAATCTAAACAGTTCTACAACATACCATAAAAGCAGTTTATTGTATGAGCCTTGTCCTCTCTCATTGAGCTTGTCAGGTAGAAACAAAGAGCTACTGTGTTGCATCAAAGAATGTGCATAAGGATGTTAGCAATTAGCTTCATACTCTCAGTCCTAGAGTCAATACATGCCAGTTAAGCTAGCTGGGAACGTAAAGCTAAAAGGTATCAACAGCTCTAGAGCACTCAGTTTTTTCTTCCTGGAGAAACCTTCAGACATTTGGCAGGTCTGTGACAGCACAGTGATACAAAGCTGAAGACAGTACACCTGGGCCAGGGCTTATTCAAAGTATTTCATGAAGGAGTTGTCTACCATACAGCTATTTTTTTCTGTTGGTGAAAGCTTTAGGGGTGCTCAAATGAGTTTATTCTTATTAATTTTGCTCTACCAGAAAAATGCTTGACTGCAGGTTTTGTACAACTGCAGTCTTCTGGAGAAATGCTGCTACACCTGCTGTACGCCTTTCATCTGCCCTTAAGTAGCTTGTATAGTGCAATGTTATAGCCAGAGGAAGCTTTATTTCATTAGCATAACTTGTGATCTGTACTATTAGAGGTTCTTAGACAAAAATAACACTATAACAATAGCCAAAATTGCACAAAAATCTTTTAAAGTATAATATTTAGCAGATGATTCATGTTAACCTACTTAGGCCAATTCTTGGTTGCTTGTGTGCCACTGGGACCAACAAAACCCCCAAACAACAACAAAAAAACAACAAAAAAAAAAAAAAAAAACAACACAAAAACCCCAAACAACGCACAGAAGAAAACAAACCAAAAAACCTACTACATTAATTTTACAATTTCAAATTATTTGTCAAATGCACACTACTTTGACAGAATTTCCTAGTCTCCCTTGTCAGTAGTGATGTTTCAAATGCAGAAATTAATTATTTAATGAATACTTTGTGGGATACAGAAATTGCAAATTAGGACTAGAATACTGACCTGTTTTATTTGCTGGTCTGTAAGAAATTTTGAAAGATCTAAGAAGGCAAGACATAGCAGATTCCTACACAAGAACATCATGAACCTTCTCTATTCTTTCTCCAGTATATAGTGTAAACTTTAATTTGTGACGGCCAGGAGCCATCCGATAAAAATACCGTAAACAATTAAATATTGGGTTATTTTATCTCATAGAGAGAAAGAAGGGGAGGGCTTGGGACCTATATTCATGGAATTCCGGTGTGCTAATGGAGTAAAAAAGCTTTCTAAAAGTCCATAGGGAATGTGTCCTACAACACATTCTCCATGTTGAATACATTGAAGTAACATGAAAAGTAAAAACTAATTCAGTTATTTGTTTTAATATTTTTAATATATTTTGCTTGAAAGAAACGGTTTGTTTCACCAGTATCTAGGTTGACTGATCTGAGAGGAGTACATCAGAGTCTGGACATGTCAGAATTACTTAGATAATCACAGATGATGCACAGGGTTACAAACTACTGCCTAAACTGAGAGAATATGTATAATTATAACTTACATTGTTGTTGATAGGAAAAGCAATTTTAAAAAAAGGCAGTCCTGGGATATTCACTGTAAATTGCTGCTGCAATTTGTATGGCTGCAGTTGTTTGATGGGCCACATTAAAATTATTGTGGCCCTAAAAATTCAAAGAAAGCACTACTGATTCCCTCCTGGGCAGAGGGAAACTTCAAATTTTTGTTCTTAATACCAACTTTAAGATTTCATTTCAGTGTTGTGACTGGGTGGAACCATACATAGCTGCAGGAAATAAGCAGAGATGAAAGTGAGAAATCAAAATTTAGTGCAAGATATCATAATCTGGTCTCAGTATCAAGGTACTCTTTTGAAGTGCTTTTAGAAAGACTCCATCAACATTTTTTACAATTGTGCCTTACTGTTTTTCTAAGGTTCTTTTATTCTATCAGCCAAAAATACATATATTTTTGTGAAAAAATCTACATCTCAATCATGTTTGATTGAGAAGAAGTTACCCAAATTAAGTTACAGTATTTATGGCACAGCACAATTCTTATATCACTCCTTTAATGGCTGAAGGAACTGTTGTTGCTGGCTTTGCTTTTTATACTATTGGTATACTTTTCGACAGGTTATCTTTTCAATTATTCCCCAAATTTATTAGCAGTAAAATTGCCATTGGGTTTTATCCAGATAATTGAAAGATTTTTAGAGAAAAAGCTAGGTTTAACAAATCATCCAAATTAATTTGCATGAAGATTCTCTTAATCTCAGATAATCAAACCCTTAGCCTGCACAGTTCATAACAAATATTCTGCAATAATTTTAAATAGTATCTTCCTGATACATGAGAACTTTGCTGGTAAAGGTACACCTGTCACTAGTCCTTTGCTGCTTGCAATGCCTGAATAAGCAGTGTATATCATTTACAACTTCGCTTAAAGTAATCTCAAAACAATACAGAAACATTGATTTACAATGTAAATGGTTACTTTGCTTCACTTCCTTCCTAACCGCTTGAGATCGAAAGGTCAAATAGAGTCAATTAGGTGAACCAACAAAATATCAGTACTAAACAATTTCTGCTGATTTCTGTTGGCTTCTCGGTGTGACCCACAGCTGCTCAGCTCCAAATGCTCATGACAGCAGAACATGAAATGCCTGTGAAATATCTGCATTTCTGAAGCAGATTTTCTTAATCTGTTCTAACATTTATTTTTGTTAATCTTTTGTGGAGTAAATAATATTTTGCCATGATTTCACACATAGTTGAATTTCCAGTTATGCAACCAACCTTGCGACACGGCCATCAACAATAGCTCATTTTCAGACTGTTCTTAATCTACTATCAGTCCAAACCACTATCATTAACTTGCCTCATGTTTTTTCCAGATGTATTCTTGTCACAAACTGTTAAGAGAGTTCAGGGGTTATTTGGATTCTTTCCACAAAAAATAGGCATAGAATTTTTCCTTTTCTCCTAGAATTTTTCAAAGTGTTTTCTTCTTTCTTATATGATATGCCTGCCTGGATCTCAAACTTGTCAAAATACCACCATTCTACTCCTGGAATCCATTTGTATTAATATTTATTCCTTTCACTAATAATACCTTAAACTACCCCTATTTGTTTAGACAAAGTGTCTCAGCCAAATTCCAAATTATTTACTAATAGCTGCATTGATAATTTCAAGTACTTAAAAATTATTAATTGGACTAAAAAAACCCTTTAGATTACAAAAATTATTATTGTAATTTTTAATTTACAACATTGCATTGTTTTTTTATTTTTTCTCCTACTTTCTTCACTTTTACAATACAAATGGATCATGATTTGTAACTCTTCTTTGTCATCAGACATTTATTTTGCAGGTGGAAGTTTTGTAGATTTTCACATAATCATATGCCTCTAAAAGCAGCTTTCTGAAATGAATACACATATTTTTTATATAAATTTTTAAATCTATTTTCTTACTGTAAGTCCTATCCTTGTTAAACCGGAACTGTTAAACCTAAAGCTGTAGTTTCATATTCTCTTATTTCTATATAATTAGTTGTTTTTTCATTGTTTACTTTTGACCATCCTATATTGGTGCTTTTTTTTTTTTTAAGAACTTTTTTTTGCAGCCATATTTAGTAGACTAAACACTTTGGAGAGAATTTAATCAAAAAACACTATTTGTGGGGATCACAGCTGAGGCCTAATAGTCTGTATTTCCAGTGGCAAATCTATCTACATAACATAATAAAAATTACACCCGAAAAACACATCTGATACAAACTCCTGCTATCCTTGGTTTAGTTAAGAGCATGTTAGCTTCAATTGCAACACTCACTTTTGTGGGTTCTTAACTTTCTGCACAGTTCAATCTTTTCAGAAAAAACACTTGTGAATTGTTATGGTCCCAGAGCAGCCACTGAAACTGTCGGGCAAAAGCACTGTTAAATACTCCTTCAGAGTATTTACAGAATACACCTAAAATGACTTACAGATTCTCATTATAGTCTATGGGGCAAATAAGAAAGAAACTTCTTGATAATTCAAGTCTCTTTAGTACTGTAGAGTTGCTTTGTTCATAAAAATAAAATATTTTCTCTTTTAGGGAAATATTCAAATAACTATCCTGCCAGCCTCTTGAAACCCTGCAAGGGAACAGTGGGGATGTTGGGAAAGATGCTGTGCTGCAGCCAGTCTTACCTAATCTGCCTTCTTTGTGGCTCTAGGGATATGGATTGTTTCAAGGTCGCTTATCATGATTAAACTGCTAATCTAACGTTCTAGACATAAGAAATTAGGCTGTCTTAATGAAAGCACAAGTAACAATTTTAGCTAGGTCCATTCACATATCATAGGAAATAAGTTCCACATCACATTTACATTTTCATGTGTGACTATGACATTTATACACAGGCATAATGACAGAAAGTTCAACACCAGCAAATCAAATACTATTATCATTGGCAAGAAATGGTAAATATGAGCTAGCAACAGAATTGAAAACACCTTCTCAAGATCTCCTATAAGGGAATAATCTTTGCCAAGAATAATGTCACAGGCCAGAATACAGTTCAAAACTTTAGCTTAATTATTGTAAAAACCCCACATTTATTTTAGTTTATTCTGCTTTATCATAGGAGACATAAAATACACATTTGGATATTTTATCCTTCTGCTGTGCCAGTTGATAAAACAGAAGGGTTAAATATGATATTTGTATTATAAATCGACATCCAGAAATATCTGGAACTACCCAAAAAATAACCATCTAAAAATGTTTGAATAAACAGCTTTTGGAACAGGACTACACCTCTTTGTTCAAAAGTAGCTTCAGAAATCTTTAAATTGCTAAGCAGCACACGCCCAAGCCTGTCCTTTACTGCAATCACAGAAAGCCACAGAGAACGGACATTTGCTGTAAAGAGTAGGTATAGAAAGGCAAAAATTTAAAATTACCTTTATTTTTACTCCAAATCTTACACTTAACTTATTATTACCTCAGAGAGGAATCTTTCTGATGCTTCACAGTGCCTCATACAACTGTGATTTAACCATAAGAAATATCATGAAAGTGTGCAATAGCATGTAACAGGCATATTAATACATACTATTGTAACATATAATAAGCATGCCATTACATGTTATTTTAAGATGTATAATGATATCAATGGAGTTATAGCATACATGGTCATGATGGGATTAAAACTAAGAAATGCTCAAGAGTGGTTTTACACTCAAATTCACCAATGTTTTCTCATTTTCAACATGAAGGGACAACATATCTCTACAATTTATATGGGGTTTTTTAATTTAAAGTACAGGTTTTGAGAGGTAGTTTCAAAAGTATAGGTCTCATGCCTTTCCTTTATAAGTTAATTTTGATCAGTCCCTTGATCAAGGCAAAGGCTCGAGTCTTAGCACATTTGACTCTATAAAGACCATGCTGTACAGTAAATGCATTGTTGATGCCCTACTATATTGTGAAATGAAGCATACAGCTCAAACAAATAAGTGATAAAAATACCTTAAGCTTTAAATAGCTGCTTAAAAATTGTGAACTTCATTAAAAAATGTTTTGTCTCATTCTGACAGTCCATATCACAGAACTTGGACAAGTCAAAGTATTTTTCCAGTCTATAACAGCAAATATGATGTATTTAGAGAACATTCATTCTTAATACCCGGTCCCAGTGCATACTGCAACATGAGCATCAAGGTCACCTGTTAAATGAGGTAGGTAACAGCTCAACAATCCTTATTAAAATATTGCTATAGTCGACAATTTTTATTTTATAGTGTGGCAAAAAATAACGAATATTAAGTAAAATTCAGTTGAGCTACTCCTACAATAGCTTTGTTAAAAGGATAGCTATTTGGAAAATTTTAACCTTTTGAGAAAATGTATTTAAGTTTATTACTATGCTCTACAAATTGCTTATATAACTAAATAAAATTCAGTTGAAAAACAGTGAGGTGATTAACAGAATGTCTTCTAATTTTTATACCATGCAAATAGGAAGAATATTTTATTTAAGTGACTTGGTAGTTATATACTAGCTCATGCATTCGGCATTACCCTACTAATTGGTCTAATAGTCTATTTCATTATCTGCTACAGCCATACACCTTGGTATCAGAAGAAAACCAGTAGCTATGAGAGTCGGTCAGATCTACAGCTCTAGCTCTATAGGACTCCAAAAGGAGTCAAATAATGGGTGAGTCAATGAAATTAAAATCAATAAACCAAAAAAAAACACACCAGTGGGGAAGAATTAATTTTACCCCCTTCATAACTTTCATTTGACAGTTCAAGAAGCATTTCAGGTCAGTTATATTAATAGAAACTGGTTGAGTGAAAAGATGTTAATGATGATCCAGAGCTAATTAGCATAGCTGTTTTCACTCCATGTTCTACAAAGAGGAAGGCAGAACCTAGACATAGAATTAGACTCTTTTTTTCTGATCAATAATGGAAATTGCCAGAGGAAAAAAGCATTTGTGCAACAGCTTAGCAGCTTTTAGTGACAAGCTTATGTTCTATGATGAAAAAAAGAAAATAAACATAGAAATTTATAACAATTTATCAAATGAGATTTGGATGGGAAAACTGAAGCAAAACTGGAATTATATGGTTGTTGCCAAATATTAGTTGCTACTTCTTTTATAGAAGACTGTTCTATTTCAGCCCTCTTGCATTTTTCACATCAGCAGATTTTTCTGTAGATCTCTGTCTCTCTCAAGCACAGAGAAGCATACAGACAGTAAAAGTCACATAAAGCTGAGAATTTTTTTTGTTAAGAAACACATGACATTACTTAACTAAAGAATATAGGATCTAGTATATTGGGGCCTATAAGAACTAATCCAAGCCTTTTGATATTATAGTTTTTCACAGGTAGATCTTCTAGATGGTGTCAGAAAGAAGTTTGGCTGTAAGTCACTCATATGCTACTGAAGCTATTCTAAGTCCTGTTTCTTTTCATGGTTTACTGTGCAATAGAATCATAGAATCATAGAATCATAGGGGTTGGAAGGGACCTTGAAAGATCATCTAGTCCAACCCCCCCGCCAGAGCAGGGTCACCTAGAGTACATCACACAGGAAGGTGTCCAGGCAGGTTTTTAATGTCTCCAGAGACAATAAACTGTTTTTCTCTGTTTCAAATCCATAGCTGCTTAAATCCAGGTATCTACACAAGAAATATTATTTGGAACCATACCCATTCATAGCTGTGAGAAAACTGTGTGTGCTCCAATTCAAGCTTGCAATTGAATTGCTTCAAACACAGCACCTCCTGATGCAGGTTATAATGAGGCTTACTGCAAGTGTTGCATCTGTTCACCTTGCCTACAGATCTTGACTATTACAAGGAGTATACGTTACCGTGTAATTAAGCAGCAGTCATGAATGATGCTGTCCTCCACAAATATGCCCCTCTCTTCATCTGTTTCGATCAGCCGACCAGCATGGTACCAATGTACCTCAGTAGTATTGTCAACGTATGTTGCAGTACACTGAAAGGGCAAGCGGTCTCCATGAAAAACCACTTGTCTTTGTGATGGGATCAGCTCAAAAAGAGGAAGTTCCAGTGGCCCAGCTGCAGGGAATAAAATGCAACAGGAAAAACAAACAAACAAACAAAACCCTCACAATTAATTCCTCTCATTAATATTGTGAAGTAATCGTATACATTTCTAGCCTTCTAGATCTTACCATTAAAGCACTAATATAGAGGATATGCCCACATACTAAAGTCTGATCAAGTGAATTCTAGAGATGGCATTTCTTTCATTACAGGATTACTAAAACAACTACAGAAAATGGTTACACAGAATAGTTCACAGTACTGGGAAGGCTGGACAGGATCTCTTGAGATGCTCCAGTCCCACTCATACTCAAAGCAGGATGTTTTACTACAGAAAAAATAAAATAAAATAAATAAAAAATTAAACATAACAGAGCTACAGTCAACAGTTATAAGACCACCTCACTGTCAGTGGATGAAATTCCCACTCTGCTGCAGAACAAAATATACTCACTCTAGAAAGCCTAAAGTGTGTCATATGCTGGCATTCGGATAACAGTAAGCCTAATAATGAAAGTTAAATTTCCACCTTAAGTTCAACTTTCCTTATGATTTCTCATCTACTTGTCCCTACTACCTTCTGCTCCTCCCACAAGTCATCTTTACTCTCCAGATGTCTACTGAACATCAAATATTTATCTACGTAACTCTTCCTTCGTTTTTTAAATAGTGGACTACATTTCACCATCTTCATTTTATGAATTGTATCTCTCCTGTATTTCCCCCAAAATACTCATTAAGCAGAATCTTACAAGAAACAGTTGCCATCATCACATACTCAAACACCTAAACACAATTAAAAAAATAATAATGTTGTAAATTTGGAAGGCACATGCATTTTTGGGACTGCTGAAAGTCTGCTGATTTCATAAATTTAAGTGATTGAAGGCTATATCCTTCGATCCTACAGTATCTTTCAAGACTGAATCTCTAGACAGCATCTGTTTTCTTCCATTATTATTTCTGGATCCTGAAACTACCTTAACACCATCTCTGCAAAATATTTTCTAAAATGCTGTTTCTTTAAATCAATAGCAGAACACTGGAAAGGAGCACTTTAGTAAGTGTAGTTAAAACAGAGGCTCTGCAGCTAGAAAAAGATGATCTTCTATGAGGTAATAAGAAATCAACGAAGATTTTATTTTCTTTTTTGTAATATAGTCTCTTTAGGCAAGAGAAGACAATTACTACCTCTGATACTTTGTTATAAGTGCACAAAATTCTAAAGGTAATAAAAATACTAAGGACTCTCACATGTGATTGATGAACAGACTACCATGAACATCTCACACAATTATTCCTAAAATTAAATCTTTTCACCTTAGCCTGCAATGCCAAAATAATTGACTGAGACTGGGTCACTTTATAACTTCTCTACTGCAGTCTCAGCCAACAGACTTGGAAATCCTCCTACCTTGATAAGGAAAAACAATATTTAAGTTAAATCTCCTTTTATTTTTTTCTTCTGTTTTCATTTAAGGGCCTCTCATCATTAATATCTATCCTGCCTAGTAGGTTGTCAGTTGAAAGGTCACCCTTCCACATTTGCACGACTAGTAACTATCTCATCAATTTTTCTGACAAGTACTTTAACTTTTTTTTTTTTCCATTTCACTGCTCACCATTTTATCTTCCTTAAACTTTCTCCTCAGAGCCATCTATTGCCCATAGTAAATAGAGATGAACTTAACCATGCCTAACCAGACTGCAAACCATAATCACTGGTTCTACAATTGCTAAAATTTGTGGACAACCAGTAGGGCTGGTTCTTCTCCTTACTCAGCATCCCACCCTAACATGCCTCTTCAAATCATTCAGATGTTGTCTTTGGAACACTTAAATTGTGAGAAGCTGCATTTATAAAACTAGCTTTGGGCCCCCTATACTATTGGGGAATTTACATTTTAAATAGTACATTCATCATCATCTTTGAATAAACAGTTAGAGGGATCACTTGTACTTTTTTACAGAATAGGAACACTGATCAGCACAATAAGCAGGATTTGTACATGAGTGAATATGTGATATTGCTGACCAGGAGAAGCACACAGAGGATTAAGGTGGTCGCTACTCTCTATGGAAATGTTGTAAATCTTCTGTGACTATAAAGCACAGGCTTCAGAAATCCCTTCTGACTTGTGTATAGATCCTGTAGTTTATCTTCTGATTGTGCCTATTTGCAGACATGGATGTGTTACTAAAAAAATCCTTGAAACATATCTAGTATTTTCAGATGATATTTGGCTTCTAACTAGAAGAAAAGAAAGTAAACAAGATTAATGCATTATTCGTGATAGCTGCAGGCTTGGTCTCAGACATTTGCATTAGAGGTTTTTACTAGAAGATGGAGAGAATCTCCCTCTCCAAGAGGTTGCAACTTTCATGTTGCATTACAAGGTTAATTAAGGAATACAAGGAAAAGTTATAGTGCAGAAATTTAGCCACAAATTAATTGATTATAAAATGGAGTCCAGAAGAATTAAACATACTGTCACAAGTACAACAGCAATATATCCTACTTACAGAAACATTTCTCATTATACAGTAATTTTTAAACAGAGGATACAGTAGCTTGTAAAATGTTTTCGGTCACACAATGAGTGACACATTTTGTCATGAGTGTATGAAGTAAGAAGAATGAGAACTACAATATCAACATTTTTTAAGTCAAACTAAACTAACTTGCCTGGCATACGAGTGCAGAGTAACACTATCACCTTTTAATTTATTTCTGCCTTTATAATTGGTCTGTGATGCTCTCCTGCTACCACTCCTGTTGCTCAGCCTTGGGAATCATGAAACCCAAGTGGAAATGAAATGTTCTGTATAGTTGTCAATTAATGTTCAGAAATACAAGAAACTTTTCTGGTTTTTACTGCAGCATAAAAAAAACCAACCAAACAAAAAAAACCCAACCAAACAAAAAAATACAGTTCATTGTTTGATATCAGTCATATAAACAACCTATTAGTTTTCTTTTTCTTTACAAATCCATCTAAGTGCCAAGAAAGATGCAAAATGAGTGAAACATACCTTTGGTTTACCATTAGGCTAGAATATACTTCTGATCAGCTTAATCTCTTGAAAATGGAACAGTTTGGGTTGGTCAAATTGGCAAAAAATGCTGCAAACTCATTTTAAAAGTGAAACTAGAAAAATTTCTAAGGATTATGATATTGTTGGATCATGAAATGTACACTTAAGTACTTCTGCACAACATCTGCTTTTAATCTCTCTGATGTCTACAAAAAAATGATCAGCAGAACTAATCTTCAGTTGTTTTCCAGGGATAATCATGATTTAAATGACTGAGGCTGGTTCTGCAACTATTACTCATGCAAAAGTTCCAGTTAACTTCAGTGACACAGCTCACAGATATAAGGATTAACTGCATCAATAAGAGTTTCAGGATTAGGACCAATAGCCTTTATCCTCAGTGACTATAAAATGATTGTATAGTTCCATTAGCTGGAAATACTTTAAATACATAATCCAACAATCCTTCAAATTCAGAAAAAAAATGAAAGTATTTGCTAATGCTGTACACATGTTTTCAAGCCTGAGAATAAAGCAAGAAGTAAGAAGAAATTCTGAATGTATTTGGAATTATTTTGCCATTGATTTGACAGCACTTGAAATATAACAGCTCTGACAAGAATATCTCTACACAAGAAATTTTCTCTTTGATTATGTGATTACTGAAGACTAAATAAATATGTATAACCTCTGATGTTCATATACGTGTTTATGTGTTAGGTAAAACAGCCTCATAAGATTAAAAAAATTTAGAGTTCTCAGTTGTATCCTGGGACTAATTTAGGGGAATTTTATTTATTTAATTTTTACACACATGAAAAATGTTCTAAGATTCTCCTTCCAAGCCAATCCACTGTGCTGCCCTCAAGTTTGGAGCCAGCATCACCATCTACAAATGAAAGGTGTGACTCTCCCATAGGCATTTAGATCAAGGGCTGCTGGAGTGTTTTACTGCCTTTACCTGTCTTGTCTCTCTAGTCAACACTAACCCATGATTGCAGCAGAGCACCACAGGAATCACTGATTGCAGCGTGAACCTGAAGGTCTAACCTGTCATTACAGTAATTATGTCTTTTTCCTTATCTTTCACTTCTCAGCAGAACAGGGTTTTGTTGACCAGATTCTTTATGTGATCCAGTCTTTTATTTCAGATGAGCTATAGACCAGAATACTGAGAGCATATGGAGGAGGAATAAGCTTGCAAAGGTACTACTGAATTAGAATATCACTTGAATCCTTCTCACAGAAAGTATTTCCCTGCACATTTTAATGCATGCAGTGCCACAAGATGCATCTAAAGTCAAAGAAGAAAACAGAAACTGTTTTAAATAACCATTAGCTAAAATAGAAAAATAACAAGGTGCACTGAAGCCCTAAATAAATGTTCTGATGCATATGCCCTTAATATCTTTATAAAAGTTTATCTCATACACATACTTACACACTAAATAATTTGTCCTTTCCTTAGAATTCAGTTATTGAGACTTAAAATAGTTCAGTTTTCCATTTAATATTGACCTTCTTTTAGTTTACTGTTTTAACAGATGGAAAGGAGAGGAATGTGATGTATATGGAATAGAAATGTTTGTAAAAGACATAAAATTAATTTCTAACCTGCATTCTAGTTACATTTAAAATACAATACGATCATGTATTCACTTCTAATGAATGGACACTTTGTTTTCTGGGTGAATGATCAAAAGCAAATCTGTAAGCAAAAAATCTGGCCTACGCAACAGATTTGCCTACACACCACAGAAAGTTTGCTACTCATTGGCCAACATGACGAGCACAAGTTACTGGAGACATGATCAAATAAAAATTTAACTACATCTTACCTCCTGCCATGTTTGCTGCATTTACTCCTTCACAACCTGTAACCTGGGCAGCACAACTCTCTACAGCTAAAGAGCTACTATGTGCATAATCCTGGTTACTACACTAGTGCATTCCACCATACAGTTTGCCATAACCACAATTTTCTGCAATACATTTTATGATCCTCATTGACTGGCTTTATTTAATATTAGCAGCTTTTAAATAGTCAGGTGTGGGAAAACTTGCCCGTTTCTCCAGGTTGTCCACACATCAGTGTGGTCTTACAGTGCTCACATATCATGATACACCACTGTCTTCTGCCTCTTGGTAGAAATTTCATCTTGCTACACTGCACCACAAGCTCTTGGGACAGGAAAAAAAAAAAAGGCAGAGCTTGGCATTTCACTTCTTGTTAATCACTTGATTTATTGTATTGCCAATGGGCTTTTTATTTGAACTGAGTGTGTCTACAGAGTGTAGCACATCCTGCTGACAAAAGTGAGAGTTAGAGCCCTAATATTTGTACATAACCTCAGTAGGAAAGAAATGTGCATGGAAAGCACAGTGGGTGGAAGATGGAAGTGAGGACAAAGTAAGGGAACAGGTCCAATAAAGAGGACAGATGAGGAAAAGCAAATTGAAAAACATTAGTTAAAAACTTGAATTGCCGACACAACAAAGTGTATCTGTTGATATTTACTGAACGGAACTGAAGAAAAGAGTGATCTGAATTGCTCTGAAGGCAGTTCTGACATGAAGGGGAGGTGTCAGCATGCCAAACCCAATCTACCTATTGCAAAATTTGCTGACAATAACAAAAGGTTTGGTGTAGAAGGTCACAGACAATGCCATATGTCAAGTAAGTTGGGAATAAATACAGAATTAGAGCCAAGCTTCAGTTTTAATAAAAGCTTTTCCTGGATCCAATTTTAACATAATATCAAGAAAACAGATGCCAACATATATTAAATTCATCAAAATAAGAGAAAAAGGGTGCATGTATCCTGAGCAGGCATAACAGAGTCAGTGGACAGAGGCATTGTTAAGAATGTAGATGCTGCTGCAAGGAGCTGGACAGGTGTAGTAATCCCAGGATTTATCCTGAGTTAGTTAGAAATAAGGTGGGCCCAGGCTGTCACAGTCCACTGATACTGTTGCTTCAGTTATCTGGGTTAGCTAACCTCACAAATATACTCCCTTTTTACAAAATGGAAGAAGTTTTGCACTGGGTCTGTAGACTGATGTGTGCTGTGTCCATTACTACCATTTTAAGTGAGGGAGCAGTGGGAAACCACTTTCTTATGTACTGATGTTAGCAGTGATTTTACTTGGTAGGAAAGTAGAGGTAGAGAAATACAGAGGTGGTGTTTCACTTAATGGCATTTAACATAAATGCCAAATATGATAATTTGCAAAATTGCAACAGCTATTTGAAAAATGTGCACGATAGGAAATTCAAGTTTTCATTCCAGTTAATCAATTAATAAAAAATTTTATCTGCATGCAAGCAAAATAAGGCCCACATCTTGCATTGGCATATCTAGCAGAAATTTAAAAGAATGGGCAGAGTTTTTTCATCACTGATTTCTTCCTTACCAAGCAAAACTACTGCCACTTTTCAATTTCTTGTTTTCAAATTGTTCCAGAAGTCTACTTTATAAGCTGGGGAGCATTTGATTATGTGCCATATCCCAAAACTTCAGTGTGACATATTGACAGCTATGGTATAGGAAGATTCATCAACACAAATTCTTTCACTGGAAAAAGTCAGAAGTCATTTCTAGAAAGCCAATTTTGATTACTCAAATTACCCTCATGGCAAGCAAGCCGGCAGGCTCATGGCTATGCCCACTCATTACAGTTTGCAGTTAATAAAAATGGCCAAGCAGTGGCAAGGATAAAGCACCTACCTCTACAAAATATATTGATTAGCTTTATCTATCTGGAAAGTGCAGTGGGAGAACTCATTGTTCCAAACCTTAAGTCCTACTACTGACCTTCTTTTTATTTTCCTATTACTATACACTCAGACCAAGAAAGCATGGCAGCAGGAAGGTCTCCAGAGTGGCAGTGATTGCCCCTAATTGCCCAGAGTCCAGCAGGTTGCATGAGTACCCATCTACACTGCAAGAATGCCAAGTGAAAAAGAAATGTAAAAGTCATACAGATGTTGAAAAGTGACATTTCTGCCAAAGAAAGAACTAGTCATTGTATGAAATTTTCCATTCTGAATTCCTCTCAGCCCAGCTGACAGTGTTAGAAAACTGCAGCTCTCAACAGCCATTTTTATACGTACATTCAATAAAGTGCTGTATGATGAAATCTGCTATAAAAATGTGAAATATGACTGTGGTACACTCCACTTAATTACAGAGAGTATGTTAGGATGGAGGCTTTATTAGAAACTTTCCCATGAGAACAATAAAGATTAATTATACCAAACCATAATCAGTGCTGCTAACTGGACAATATTAACATAGGTTTGGTAAAGAAGCTTATATAATTTTATTTAAGAGTTAAATTTTATACTTGTAATTCCAGCCTTTTAATATACATGTTAACATGTTAAGAATAATTAATATATTTTCCAGGATACACCATGGGTCTTAGTCAGGGATGGCTGTCTTACCACTGCTTTGCTCATGAGCAGCTAGCTTTTGGAGGTTGCCAGTCAAGTCTCTAAGGGCACAAGTTTTGAATATTAAAAAAGCTTCATTTTCCTGATATTCCCCTCACTGTATCTTTCCTAAAATTTCCTGCAGTTATTCTGCATGCTTTTTGGAAGAAGCAGGCAAAGAAAGTCAGACAAAAGTATATATTAAAAATTTATAATGTAGTTTAAGAGTAAGCTATGGGAAGAAAAACAAATTTGGTACATATCCAGCATCTAAATTGCTGAGATTTTGGGGGTGAAATTTCTGTTGAAATATATTTTCAGATGTGAGCACAGATACCAGAAAATATGTAGTTAAACCTCAACCTTTAAGTTTCTCAAATGCCCTTTGTAATAATTCTGTTGTTACACATTTGTAAGTTTTAAAGGTTATTAATATTGGGCTCACAATCCAAAATTGTTCTAAATTACCATGAAAGAGATTAGATATTAATGTTTAATATTAAAAGGTAGGGCACCTTATTACCTTTTTTTTTTCCCCAGTTTGAGACTGATCATATTAGGATGAGAAATCTAGAATTTCGAGCCAAAAGATTAGAACATTGTTGTTTCGTATTATCAAATGGTTATCTATTGAAAACTTTGATATTTAAAATGGCCACTTAGCTCTGATAGAAAATGAATATACCACACCCATCTATAAAAGACCCAAAATGTATGGTTCCATTATTTGATTGATAAACACTCTGTTATTAGCTATATTTTGTTATTAAAGAAAATCTTTAACTGCTAACATTGTGAAGTAGAAACAATAGCAAGAGGATTTAACTACAGCTAGCTATATCACTATCCATATCTTGCAAAACCTAATCCTGTGAAAGGTTACTGATGGGAATATTCCTATTTCCATATAATTAGACCTAGTCATTTGATTAGGCACTCCCTGCAGAATTGGAGCTAGTCTTGATCCTGCACATTCTTGAAGACAATGGTGCTCTACATGAGTGCAGCAGGCTATCTGTAGGCTGCCAAGAAAATGCAGGACTGGAAACTAAGTCTGGATGATTAATCCATCGTTCTTTGTACTTGAGATTTTGAGTTTAGCCAGTTACTACATACTGGGAAAAGACCCACCATTCAATATTTACATTGTGCTAATGTAGTGAGAATGACTTGCAAATGAAGAAAGGGTTGAAACAATAATCTCAAACCCATCTCTAAATTTGAATAAACAACAAATGAGACAAAAAAATGTTTTGTGTACACCGAGAGTATTGCAATATATTTCATGTAGGAAAGGAAACTTCGGAACAAACTACCTGCATATATATACAGTTGTCTTTCTAAGGCTTGAACAGAAACGCAGATTCATTTTTGTCATCGTATGAAAAATGCAACTTTAAATCTCATTTCTCACCCAAAATCCCTAGTGCAAAATATTTGACAGTACTCTTAAAAGCTGATGTAGAATGAGGCTGAATGCATTCAGCCAATGTCAGGCTTAAATTTAAATACTGAAAAAGTATTTTTTTCAAGTAAAAGGTTTCACAATATCAATATATTATTTTCTAGTTTTATATTTAAAAGCACATATCTCTCCCAAAACTCTTACTATTGCACAGTGGAAACAAACACTCTGTGAGGGATGAAGTGAAAACAATGTGGAAGCACATCAGGTAAATTTCAACATATATAACATCTAAAACATTGCTATTCCATCATTGCTGAGAAAGCATTTAAAGCCACAATGTGTTTTAAGAATCTATGTCAAAAAAAAAAAAAAAAAAATTAAAAAAGCTACTTCAAAAAACAGAAGGACTTTATACAGAGAATCTAGAAAAGAATATATTCTTTTTTCCCCAATGGTATTACTATAGTTGATTTAAAATGTCATGAATGTTCTGAATTTTGGTGGTATTTTAGGTAAGATTGAAAAAAAAAATTAATAAAAAATTATGAAAACAGACTAGGGCATGTTGGTCGAGAGAAATTTGCCTTAATGTCCTGATTAGATTTAAGCATGAAAAATACTGATTAGAAAATGTGATGGCAGGTAAGTAATGATGAAAGTATTTCATACCTTTCTATGTAAGAAATGAAACCTTAAAATGGAAATCTCTAAGAACACAAGCAGAAGAATGCATAAAGAATATAAATGTCCCTTCTTTTTTTGCTTTGTGACAATTTCAACATGAACAGTTATGGAGCATCAGAGCAGAAAGTGCTTACATTTTTACCTGACTCTGCTCCTTTAGAGGATGAATATTCTGTTTCTCAGTGCAGTGAGGCAAACTACAGAAGACAAGGTGCTGGTTAAGTATAAACAATTCCCTAACAACTATATCCCGTCCCTTACAATACATTATTTACACTTTCTATGACACATTTAACAAATTGTATTCCAGAATGCAGAAGCCAGAAAATATTCTGTCCCTTTGATTTGAGTCCCTCCCTTTGAAGTACCCCTCCAAAGCAAGGAATCTATTATACAAAAAAAAAAAAAAAGCACATTTCAATTATATTTTTCAGTCACAATTTGCTAATTTCACTCATGAGCTAATGCTTTAAACCAGTTTACAGAATTCAGAGGCTGAGTAATAATTCAACCCCTGTTGGACACTCACAACCTGTAGCTATTATCTTCCAATCTTTCTCACCTCTATTTCCAGTAAGATGGATTTTTATTTCTCTCTAGTGTTAATACTTCTCTCAGCTGAAAGCCCCCTAAAGCATACTAGAAACCTAGTAACACAGAGCTTATGTAGATAAAACTCCAGTTCTGTGTTTTGAGTACTCATTCTCTGTCATCCATAGTGAAAGTCCTAATTGACTATTAAAGCTATGAATAAATTATGAACTGACCCAAATAGTTTCTCACTGCATGTTTGATGTGAACAGTCACAGTTCCATTCATCACAACCAAAGGGTGCAACACCCCTGAATAGGATACACATTTTCTCATAATACACACTTTCAAAATAACATACTGTAACAACATCTCTAAGCCATGTGAAGGACACTGCAGTAGATTATTATTAATGTGGAGCACTCAGAGCAACAAGAGAATTCAAAATCATCTTCTGGATACTTAGAGCCTCTGAAAAACAGGTTCCTGAACCTAGGGAGGTCAACCCACCCCCATTAAGGTAGATGAGACACTACATAAAAACATGAGATACTATCTCAGCCATGTTAGTACAAGAAAGGAAAACTACTCAGCTGCAATACTTAGTTTTGTAATTTGCCATTACTATGTGCTTTGTATGTTCCGTTTCCACCATATTTTCCACTGAGATTGTGTCTTAACAATGAATGTATCAAACAATGGAGCTCATATTACCGTATTCTGGAAGTTTCTTGACTGAGGATGCTACAGAAAGAGTATGCATTAACACTAGCTTAGATAATTTTCTCTCTTTGGCCTTGTTAGTTGTAATTATTGCAACAACATGAGTTTTTCAGAGATCTGCACAATACAGGTGAATAACTAATGCTGTTTCTTAGAACTTCTTTTAAGTCTTGTGCTACAAGTCTTACGCTGAATCAGTTTAACATGCAAGAAGACTTTCTCACATTCAATACAACACAGCAAAGAAGGAAGTGGAAGCCAGAAAAATTTGGAACAGAGGCAGAACAAAGATATGAGCAAGCAATTAATTTCTTCCAAGAAAATATCTTGTGCATAGCTTTCCACCAACACGGATCAAGAAAGAAGGTAAATACAGTTTTGGAGGTTACATTTAGCCAATTCCTCATGAAAGGGTCAGAATAAACTCTGATAACATGGCCCGAGAGCCACTCCAGTCTATTAAAGATTGGTTTTATCAGGCTTACTGCCAACCTGCCTTACAGCAGACTGCTAGGAAATGTAAGGACAAAAGTAGGACTAGGTGGGGTGACATGCAACAAATGTAGCTTGCCTGAAAGTGCTGAGATGAGATGGCATGGGTGAATAAGTGTCAACCCATCTGGTCAAGTAGAGCAAAATGACTTGGAAAAAAAGTAGGCACTCCTCAACATTTAGACATCCTGAGAACTGACAAGACACTATGTCAAGATCTTTTAACTTGTCTGCTCCATGTAAAAAAATTATGACCGAGATTAAGACAGTAAATTCTAATATCTCATTCATCAGTTTTAAGAGCAATCTTTCATAATTCAGACAAAAACTCATACATATCTTTCCTGAGTGAAGAATCTGGCCTACAGAATCCATTTCTGTTGACAATGAGTACACGGGAAAATCACAGACTCCTGTCAGACCTCCGGTGGAATTGATGTCACTAGTATTCAGGAAAATAATTTTCCTCCTCTAAATCCAGTAAGCTTTATTTGGAGTAATAGAGAAACAGCAACAAGGCACTGCATGAAGCCAATTTCACCATCATGTCAGAAAGATACTATGCCCATACCAGAATTCATTGCAGTGCCTCATAATTAATACAGAAGTCAAAGGCAAAATTATCTTTTTCATCAAAGTAAATTCTCAGTTACCAACACAGTCAAAAATTGTTTTATAGCCAAACATTTCTAAAGGTTGGTTGTTTTTATTTTAAGTTCTTATAAGCTGTTAAAGAAACATGCAAGCACAACCTTGTGAATTCTGAAACTATGCAGTTATTTAAATCAACTCATACAAAAATCCCTATAGCAGGTTTTTAACTGTTTTCAGTGGTATCAGAAGCATGAGATTTTCTAGAAAGAAATTTGAAAGATTATTTCTTCTCCTATCAACATGTAAAATAAATCTCAATGATAAATGGCTACCTGTAGCTATTCTGAAATTTTTTACTGTCTAGTTTCCTTTCCACATAGACTTTTTGTTCATTCCCTAACTTGCCTGCAAAGACCTTTATAATCTGCTTTCTAGTTTTTTTTTCCCTTCCATTCTTCTTTTCTTTGCTCATCTTGTAACTGTGATACCTCATGACATATTCTAGCATGTAGAAGGAAGATCGGTAACTATAAATACAAATGTCTGACAGATGGAAGATGTTCACATGCAGGAGTTCTTAATTTTTAAATAACTTAATATTTTATTTTAGATACCCTTAATTTGATTAGCTTTATGCATATTTCAACACACATCATTTTTACAACATATTCAATAGGTGTTATTATTTTGGTGCCAAACAGCCTTCTATTATACCTAAATTAAAATTAAGTTACTGAAAATGAAATTGCTAAGTGTTATGGGCACCGTGAGCTGCCCAACACATATTACAAGCAGTGAAGTACCTGGCAGACATTACAGAGCTGGTTGAAGGCTCAGCAAATATAATCACCATGAAGCTCTCTGCAGATATTAAAAGCCACGTCAAGTTATTGACAGTCATTACAAAACTTGTCAAGTGTTCTGTGGACATGGGAACTTGATGGCGTTACAAATTCTGTATCAGAGGTGTGGTAAGGAGTCCTATCAAGAATTCAAGTACAAAATTCTGAGAAATTGCCTACATTTGCTCTGTAAAATTCGCAGACTCATATTCATTGACATTCTGGAAATACCAATTAAGAGTCCTTAATCAATTCTTCTGTTCGTTTCAGCATTTCCAGAAGGACTTTTTCTGCTGGGAAATGGATCTCTATAAAGATGCCCATGCTGGCTCTCTATAAAAAGGCACCTTGATATTTGAAAAGTATTACAGATTTTCAAATGTACAGTAATACAGGCTACTGGAAACTCTTCTGCCTTTTGCTCACAATAGCTCACTCCTTACTTACATCCAGATACATCTCTCTGCTTCCTTAATAATTCAGCAGATGGACCACCTGTAACTGGTATTCACATCCGTCCCAATGTGTAAACATTTGTATTTGCTGTTAAAACTCTTTTTTTTTGTTACTACTTCAGTCAACTCTCATCTCCCTTCTGCTATAAATATGTTAACAACACACATCATTTCTCTTGTGGTTATTAGGATAAAAGTGTGACTTTTCTTTTGATTCTGTACAACATTAACGAAGTCACTATCCCAGCAATTTTCTGCCATGCAAGAAAATTAAATATTCAGAGATTCTGTGATTAATCAGGTATGCGTGTATTAATACTTGTGATTATGGAACCCCCAAGCATCATTTTAGGCAATTCCTTTTTTCTCTGCTGTATGTGATACTTTTAAAATCTCCATTTTAGTCTGCTCTTTACTAGACAATGTTCAAGGTGAGATTAATTCTCTTCACTCTTTCCTAATTTTTTATTTCTTTCCTCACACCATATTAATTGTGTTTGGTATGGTGAAAAATCTTTTCCAAAAAGTGACTCATTTCTAGGTCTTCCAATATAGAATTCAACTAAGTGAAGTTCACTGTAAAGATTCTATTCATCTCCAGGACACAGTGCTGAAACATATAGTTACAAGTTTTTAAAAACGAAAAATAGAAGAATGAAATCTGACATTTATGCCACACTGTCAAAGATGTGACTTGTAAGGAACATTCTATAAACCCCTGCAGAAATCCTCGGTTTCATGCAGAACACAATGTATAACTATGGGTTAATGTTTTAAAACATAATTATGTGTTGCCTAATACAGAGACAAGACAGTGGTGTTCTTGCAATATATATATATATATATATATATATATGTGTGTGTGAACACAAATTTATTTTTTTTCTGAAGTAAGAAACTTGGTTTTCTACTCTTTCTCTATTTTAGATGTATTTTCTGTGTCATATATCTGAAAATCTTGTGCCTATAAGCATCAGGTTTATGACCTTTTATTTTTTAGGAATAATTTCTGGGTTTGAATATTTTCTCTGGATTCCACTTCAGATTGTAATGTTAAACTAGAGTTCAGCTCACCACAGATCAGCTGATTTTCTTTCAAGTTCCGAAATGACAGCCCTTGCAAAGCACCAGGGTAAGCACAAACTGTTTCCTCCGCTATTCGAACTGAAGAATTTCTGGCCCATTGCAAGATCCACTTTAGATTACAGTCACAAACGAGTGAGTCAGTGTTGAAATGTCTAGAAAGACAAAGAAAGATCACATTGGTACACATGCAATTTTAATAAATATACTTTATTCTATTATATTCAAAATATCTATCTCTAAAGAGAACTAATTCTAGCCAGATTAATAACTATGGATGTATAGTTATACATGGATAATTACAAAAACATCCTGAGACAACTAATATACATTGTGTCACTGTTACTGCATTCCAAGACATTATGCCAAAACTCTGGTTATGTTATACAGAAGGCCATCACTGACTACTGAGTTAAATTAGAGTATGGGCTACTGTAGAAAGTCATATTATAAAATACTTTCACTTCCTAAAAACTCTTAAGTAGAGATTTGACTATGGAAGCATCCAGTATAAACTTTTAAATCTCCCAGAGATATTTTAAATAGAAGAATAACCGGGGATTGTTATTATAATTGCAGGAAAAATATTTAACATGAGTGCTTTGTGTATTTAGAGCTATTATATGATGTAATGCATAGGAAAATGGAAAGGCATAAAATCATAAAGGAATAAAGAGCAGGGATGCTAATCAGGATGGCTAGATTGGAGTAGTCAGGAATAGGGTTAAGTTTTCAGAGCTACCCATTTCACTGGCACAGGTAGAAGATGACAGCTCATCAATAGTGAGACAGACATTGATAACAAAATACTGCATATTTTACATTTGGAATGCATGACAAGAAACAATCCTGTTTGATTTGATATTCAACTGTGCTTATTTTAATGTCTTTCTCAAATACTTCAGGCCTCCACACATAAGGCATGATACTTACAGTGCTTTCAGAGCCAGAAGCTCAGAAAAAAGTCCATTCATGAGACTTGAAAAAATATTCCCTGATAAATTCCTAAAAAAAAAAAAAAAAGCAATTTACAGTTATAATAAATAGAAGAAAACAAAATAGTTGTAAGAGTATCATTTTCCCAATGCATTTTCCCAAATTCTGCTTTCTTGCCAACCATAAAAATATAGTTAATTTGTACACCGCTTTTTCATAAATGACAGCAATTTTCAAACCAAATAATACATTTTTGCTTTCATTATCACAAGTAAACATACAAATCACTTGGTATAATAAACAAGAGTATTTCTACATATTTAATACAACATAATTATATGGGAGAATATTCTAGAATTTAAGTAAAAATATGCATAGGATAATTAGTGAGAACTATGTAGTATTTTTATAGTATAAGGCCACTTCAGGATAAAGAAATAAAACATCTGTATTAATTTAGTAAAACTCAGAAGAATTAAAACATTTCCTTAAAACAGCAATGAGTTTTCAGTGACTACATGAAGAGTTTTATTACAAAGGGCTTGAAAAAAACTGATTTTTCCCATCCTTAAACTAAGGACACTTCCATTCAAAATACTGTTTTGTTATTTATTGTCTTGATTGCTGAATGAATTAGGCTGAATATTTGCTAACAGATGCAATTTAATTTTGCCTAGTTTAACAGTATTGTCCTGCTAGTGCCTCAACTTTATAAAACGTAAATCCTTAATATTGAGTCATACTGTGAGCTTCTGTACCAGTAAACTGAAAAATTAGTGCAGTATCCACGATTAATGTCATACCACGTGAATTACCTACTTTTGAAGTACTGATGTATGTTCCTTTCTATCCAGTGCCTGAAGCCTACGTGTCTGAATTCAAGGATGTCTACAAAATTTCAGCTATCACAGAAGTTTAAATCACTTTTTATATATATATAAAAAAGCATAGACTGGAGATGAAAATTGTTTCATTAGCTTTTCACTTAAAAGGGTGTTTTTATAATTATTTATTTTACTTTTGTTATGTCTACAAAGTAAAAGACCTATACTAAACTGAAGAGACAATTCACATCAAGAGCAACGTTCCACCAGTGAGGAACCTACCAAGTCTCAAAAGACCTGAAGCAGCTTTGGAAAGTAAAGAACAAAAAGCTCAAGAACCATGCCTTCCACAGAAACCTGCACAGATACAGGTTTCTCTTCAAGATAGAAGAGAAAATATTGCTGATTTATGAATTAATTTAAGAAAGTTATGTAGTATCCCAGAAGCAATAACTACTCTTATTTTTTTTGTACACAATTAATTTTTCACCACTGAAAAAATGGGGAAAAAAATAAATAACTTCGAACACTTCAATTTTCCTGGTAGTTTAAAACAAAATTCTGCTAAAAGAGAAAAATAAACTGCTCAGCAATGTTAAGTGAAATGATTTCTCATTATATTGAGTGACAATGAGATGCAATGATGTAATTGAACTCGTTAAAATTTTGTCTAACAGTGCACCATTAATACAGTTGTGGTGCAAAGCTCTTGGATATGGAAGGGCTTTCAAGTATCTCTTCAAATGTGTGTATGTCTAGAGGCGGAAATGAACGTTTGCTTTGTTGTACACCTTTACCCTTTCACCCTTATCAACAGGAACCAAAAACACTGAGCGTTTCCCAAAGACTCATTTACGACTTCACTTAAAATGAAATGGAACTACTCATGTGCCTACTGGATGTAAACCCTGACAAGGCATAAGCTGAAGCAGCTCAATGAACTGGAACATTAAATGAACTAAATCAGGAACAGATAACCCTGACATTTACACTGAAGCAAATGAGAAGTGGTTCCACTAATATAAAAGAAGTTACAGTAGTAGAAACTTACTGACAGAGGACAATCATGCTGAACTGAAGGATGAGGAAAGCAATCTGCCCAGTCTTGCTTGGGTGGTAGCGAGAAGGCAGAAATACAAGGGTTTTCTTTTCTGTGCCTTAACCTACTGCAGCATGACAATATTTCCAATCTGATGCAAATCCCTGTTTTTCCCTCAAATAGCTAGCCAGGCTCCATACAGCAAAACGAACAGAACACCAGGTCTGAAGCTTGGTAATTCCACTTGGGTCAAAAGAAAGCTTTATGTCTGGTCAATATTTTAGGAAACAGGAAAAAACACAAAGCCAATGTTCAGCAGATGCAAGGTACCTGGGCACCTGCCAGTGGTGCCCATTCTGTGTCTACAGACTATATGTACTTTCCATAGGTCTTATCAAATCATACAATCATAGAATTGTTTTGGCTGCGAAAAACCTTTAAGATCATCAAGTCCAACTGTTAACCTAGAACTATTAAGTCCACCATTAAACCATGTCCCTAAGCACCATATCTACACAGCTTTTAAATACTTCCAGGGATAGTGACTCACCCACTTCCTGGGCAGCCTGTTTCAGTTCTTTAGAACTGTATCAGTGAAGAAATTTTTCTTAATATCCAATCTAAACCTCCCCTGACACAACTTGAGGCCATTTCTTCTTGTTTTATCACTTGTCACTTGGGAGAAGAGACCAACACCCACCTCTCTACAACCTCCTTTCAGGAGATTGCTATATCCATCAAGATATCTAGCCAGAGGTGACCTGTACTCTGTTAACCTAGAAATTCCTGACTACAGTTTCACTTACAGATTTTTGTTTCTTTTTACCATGACAGAAAAGTTTGTAACCCTTTTATTCAGTGGTTTTGCCTAGTACTGGAATAACAGAATTCCTGACAATTCAAAAGTCAGTATAAAACCCACAAACCAATATTTCATATTCTTCCATATTTTTCTGGCAATGACCTGGTTTGAAATTTCCATATTATTATTAATAATCAGCAAATATGGATCATGTTCACAGGGCTGTGCAAGTCATAAAGCAAATATATTTGTATGCCCAAGAAACAAATAATTGCAGTGTCTGGATCTCCAAGAATGGAAATAGCTTCTTCTCTAGCAAAACCTTGAGAAATCTTCTTAAATCACTCCAATAGTACACGCATTTCTGAGCTAGGTATCTGCAGCACCCTGTAAATGTCTGGTTCTGTCAGATCATATATACTATATATCTATATATAGTATGCATGATCACTGAAACATACATCTTGACAGCAATTAGAGTACAAGTCTTTTCTACATTATCCAGAAGCTTACAGTTTTTTGTGATTTTCATGTGTGTAATTTTCAAAACAATATTAGATTATACTATTAATTATTTTTTTCTTAATTCAAGAACCACTAAGCCCTATGAAGAGTGTCTGCATTATCCCTGGAAGTTCAGGCAGTTCTCATCCTTCATTTTAGTGAATACCTGCCACCCTACTCTATGTAGATATATGCATCATATAATTAAACACCTTATGTCAGATTTTTCAGTTCTAATTCCATTTTCCACACTGAATTTGACTTACAAGATTGTTTCACCTGTTACTTGTGCTTGTAAACTGCATAAGAAAATCCCATCTTTGTACTTCCCAGAAGGTTCATGAAAAGATTTATGTTCTTCACTCCTTCCAGTGGACTCATGGCTCTCCCTACTGGTTTTGATAACAGCCTGCAAAGGTCCTTCTGTACTTCATCTCTGCTAATGTAACACAGTAGAGCTCTAATTACCGCGATCAACAACCACATAAATCAAAGCATATGTCTTTACATTGCTCCTTCATCAATCTAAACAACATTCTATAAGCAGGGACACCTCACACTAGACCAGGTTGCACAGGCCTCATCCAACCCGGCCTTAAATACCTCCAGGGAAGGGGCTTCCACAACCTACCTAGGCAACCTATTCCAGCACCTTACTACCCTCATGCTGAATAATTTCTTCCTGATGTCTAAGCTGAATCTACCTTCTTTCAGCTTAAAACCATTACCCCTTGTCCTATCACTACCCTCTCTGGTAAAAAGTCCCTCCTCAGCTTTCCTATAGGCCTCCTTAACTGTTACTATGCCACTGATTTCCAAAGACTTCAAAATAAAAATAAATAAAAAAGAAAAGAAATTAAGCAACTAGCAAAGAATTATTAAAGTAAATGTACTGGAATGAAGGATGGCCCCATTTGTTAAGTCAACAGTAGAAAGGGAAATCAAAACCCAAATGCTAAAAATGGAAGACACACTAAATGAATCAATAACCAAATCTTGTATCTTGAAAAAAGAATTCCAGTTTTAAAAACATCAAAGTAGAGAGACTACAATGAAGAGGAAAATTAAATTACAGGAAGCATAGAGGGACAATAAGAATTACCAAAAAATAATTTAAATTTTGGAAAGTATACTAAAACAAGGTGCAAATGATACTTTCACAATATTATAATTAAGAAATGAAGAAAGGGTAGATATTCTAGATATCTTAAATATATTTCATTACTACTATTATCTATTCTGTTCAGTAAGGTTGGTCATTTGGTTAATAGTTATTTATGGGTGAAGCCTGCACTAAATTCTGGAAATAATCTTTCCCAAGAACGTCTACAGTACAACTACTTTTCTGCAGAAATTGCTAAAATCCAAAAAATACCTGAGCAACTAGAGGTCTTCTAGGTTAATTCCACTCACATGGAAACACTAGTTTAAATGTTAATGGTTTTCATCTGCGTAGGTACTACCATGTTAGGTGTATACAAAATCAATAAATAGTTTTCCTTGTCTAGAAAATCAGTGATTTTTTTTATATGATTACATGATACATCTTCAATAGATACATATTGATTTTTTTTTCTCCATTTCTGATTTGCCAACAGTTTTTTCCACTTTTCTTTCTTCTGAAGCTCACTTGGTTACTGCATCAAACACAAGTCCAAACTAACAAGTCCACAGTTACCTGTATTACCAGAATAATATTTTTTTTCCACTGAAGCATGGACATAACACCCATAAAAGCATGAAGAACCTGGCATGAAGTGCATATATTGTAAGGTGCTGAAAGAAAAGGAGAGAAGGGAGGTGAATGAGACATTACTGGTGCAGAAACAGGTCTTGTAACCGATTGGCTCAGAAATGTATGGATGTGAAAATAAAATCTGGTAGTAATATTGACCAGTCCTTGGTCTTGTTAAGAGAACTATCACACAAGAAGAGGTTAGTGGTCTTGAAGATGAGAAGTCTAGTAATTTCATTAAATAATATTATTCTAAGTGAAAAGTGTAACAAGAATGTCACTGGAGAATTATACTTAAGAAAGGTCTAACTCCAATTTCTGCCATAAAATGGAGCTTCAGAAGGAAAATAATACAGAAAGTCATGGATCTAGACCCACTTGGGAATGAAAGTTAGCCTGACCTTAAGAAAAACATAAATATTTACTTAGGTTGTGTAGTATGTGAGTTGGACATGCCCAATTCGTCAACTCATTTGAGTTGCATAAAAAGAGGGCCAGTATGTACCTGTTCATTAACATGTTCTCGAGGCTCTCCCCATCATTTTTTCTCACTTGTTTTCATCAGAGAAGATATAGCATAGTTACATTCATTAATGTGATCAGTAAGTATGCCAGATTTCAGCCTTTTACCTGGTGTCATCTTGATCTTATGGCAGATCTTTCTAGAAAGATTTGTTTTTCCAAGGCTGGAGAGGAAGAAATTTTATAAGATTTGTAACACACTATGATGGAGTACAGAAATTGATTTCCCATTCAGGAATGAAGACAGGTGGGAATGAAGATACAGAGCCCTCCTGGGTCTGTCCAAATGTCCATTTACATTGGAGCCCTTCCTGTGAATTGTCCCTTTCCCAGCCAGGAAAGTCACAGCCAGATTATTCATTCCTATGATGTTCCATAACTTTAGCCATTCCTCTTTGTCCTTCTCTGAACCTTTTCTAGTTTTGGTCATCTTTTCGAGATGAGCCATCTGGAACTGCCCACAGTATTAAAACGCAGATTATTTGCTTTTTTTCCAATAGTACAACAGATGTTCTCCATTTTTTTTAATAATACTCCCTAATTTTTTTAGATTATACTGAACACCAACCAGTTGTTTTCATAGTGTTCTCTCTCCACTGTCATCTCAAAAAATCTTTCCTCTGTTTTAATGGTCAGCCCAGAACAGATTGGTTTTTCTCCCTTGCTTTACTTAGTATTTACCTACATTAAACTTGATCTGCCATTTTCCTGCCCAGTCATGTAGACTTTTACATTACTTCTGTCCTTCAAGATCAACCTTTGTCTCTAAAACTCTGGCTAACTTAGTGTCTGCAAACAAACTTTGCCATCACACATTTTATCCTTCTTTCAGGTCAACTGATTCTCCCCGAAGCTGAACAACATAGGTATACTATCATTATCTCATGCTTTCAAGAACAGCCTGATAATCTATTGATCATTAGGCCCTCTGGCATGCTTATAGATATGCAAGTTGATTGTTTTGCTCCCTAGAGCATATTCCAGCACAGTTGCCTATGATAAACTAATAACTCAAATAGGACTATGACAAATAAAGTGTCAAAAACAACACCACAAACAGTCAGTACATAATTGTATTTTTGAAGCAATTTGAACTACCCTGATATTCCAAATTTACTTGGTAATTAATCTATTTTTTCCACAGTATATACTTACTTTTTTTATATAATACACTTCAGAAGAAAAAAAAAAAAAAGAAAAAAAAAAAGAGAGAGGTAGAAAAATCTAATTGACCTATAATAGGTAGTAAAGCAATGAATCCTTTTTAAGTCTCATTTGTGTGATTGACCTTTAACTATTTCCAGGACACGCAAAAATACATTCAAACAGCAATGTCATGTTCAGCCTCTTTTCAATGTGAAAATGAAATTTAATTCTTTGCAGTTCTGATAGATTTTACAATTAAAAAAAGAAACAACATCTTCAAAGTATCAAGACATCACAATCAAAGGCTTGGAGAGGTGGGGTTGTTTTCGTACAAGATCTGTAATTTTCTTTCAATGAAAATTTATTTTCAGCTGTACTCAGGTAAGCCATGTGACAATTTGGATTTCTCATGTTTAAACCAAAAGTGGTATTATACTCACAGTTTGTGAAGACTGTTAAGTCCAACAAACATTTCTGGTGTTAGGCAACCAATTCTGTTATTTGAAAGATCCCTGAAAAAAAAAAACAAACAAAAAAAAAGTGAAACATTAGGTCTTATTCACATACACATCTACATAATCACATCCAGCCTATGTATTTTTCACACTTAAGGAGCTGGACACAAACGAGAAAGAAACCTTTTTCTGTAACGTAACATAAATGGATTAAATAGATTTAAGAACTTTTATATTAACATTATTGAGCAAGATTCCACAATTAAACATACAATACAGCAACTTATATTAATTGCATTAAAACGTGGTTTTATATGTAGGAAAGAAAAAAACCCCAAATTTTTTTCCAATAAAAAGAATTATCTTCAAAGTTACTAGCACTTGTTTCTTTACTTCTGAAAAACAGCATGCATTTTGTTGCATGCAATATTCAGCCCAAATTGACATACTTTTACTGTTTACTAATATCTCATCTCATAGAAAGCACCCTTTCTTTCTGAAGAAATCACAGAAACCAGAGGGCAAATAATTTTTGAGCTACTAAGAAAGTCAGTCTTGATAAGCATTTGCCAAACTGTTAAGAGCAATACTGTGGCTGTTTCAGACAATAAATAGTGCAAAACACTATGTTCAATAACTCTTGACTGTAGAAAAGGGAACTGATGTCTTCTGTCTGAGTCATACAGGCAACATAATGTCTAGAATGCTTATAGGAAGGAGACAAAAATAGTTACAACCAAGTGTGATAACATGAATGCTGCCCCTTGGTGCATTCTGAACAAGTACTTAATTTTTCCATATTTGGTTTTCAACATTCCCTCAAATTTTCCTTCTTATCAAGTATATATTTTTTTTTAAATTGCAGTAATGTAAGGATTTGGAGTGATTATAAAGCCATTAACATATTAAAATTGATCAGAATATATTTTTCATTTAGAACCAGTGAGTGTTTTCTAATTCCTTTGTTACACTGTGTGGATTTTCTATTTTTTCTATTGTTACACGAGAACACTAAAGTAATCAAACAGGAGAATTAAGGTTGTAGTTTGACAAATACAGTTACTGCTTTCATAGAGACATATCCAATCAGCTAGAATGTGAAGGCAATCTACTTAGAATTCACTACTAAGTCTTCTGGATATACTATTTTCTTCTAAGGATATACTGTTGCACAATTAAATTATGAAACATTACATTAGAAGAAAACGTATTTTAATTGTTTGTCAGGGATATTAAGTAGGCAAGAGCTGAGAAAAAACTGTGGATAACAATATAGTACAATAATTGCATATGGGCATTATTATTAAAGTTCTAATAAAAGCTACATAGAAAATAAAAAAATGAGATTTTAAGACAAACATACATACATGTAGATCTCTATATGTCTTTTATTAGAAGAGGTCAATAGTAAACAAGAACCTAATCAGATTTCTTGGTTGGGTGACGTCTTATTTCTGTCTGAGCTAACTCTGAACACATATGGAAAACTGCATCACTATGTGGAGCATAATTTGGGTAGCAAATTTCATATAAACTAATCAAAACAAGTGCATATTTCCCTAAGTCTGGCACACAGTAAAATGGTGTGTTTAACAAAATTAAAACTACGTTCCCTTTTCTCCAAGTTTATTTTAATGAGTGTGATTTTCACAGTAAGACATATGGCAGTAGCTGAAACCTCTGTATTGTAAAACATGTTTTCTAAAAAAATACTAGCAAAAAGAATAAACAGCTTGCTGTACAGTCCTGCAGATTAATATATGTTATATTAGACATAATTCAATTATTAATGTACAAAACTAGTGTTCCTTTTCAGGAGTAAGACACTTAACTTACTTATGTTGAGTTGTAAAATTCATGTTAAGAGAAAATTATACACTCCTCTGTTGAATAACCAAGTGCCATAACTTTTGTGCTCCATAAATTTTCAATTTTCATCAATTTTGTGTACACCTTTTTGAGTAAACCCGTGAAATACTTCTGTTTGTCATTCAAATACAAATGATAACAGTTCTCCAAATCATTCAGAGGAAACATTTTGATGTTGACAACCTGCAGTTTGCCCATCTGACTTATCATAGCTGTCTGTCTGGCAGTTGCCCATATTACATCAGCTTCTGCTTTTCACAGCATCATTTACATTTTACATGTGAAATAAGAAGTGAACGTCAAGTATAGTCTTATAGTAATTGCTGTATTTGCATTAAATGGGAGTTTACACTATTTATTCCTTTTGCTCAACTGCCTGCTACACAACAGTTGCAGTGAAGAAGTGCAAAGATTTTCGTGTTCACTAGATTACATTCACTACTTCACTAAACTACACCAACTTGTACCAAATGCGTTGTAGTATAGTAATTAATAAATTCCCTCTCTAGATTGCTCCTAGTGTTACTTCATCATCTCAGCAAACAGGGTTTTTTGAGATCTAGAATGATAAATCTCAATGTTGTCATTCCTAGTTTGCTGAAGAGTCTTTTCTTCTAACTTTTCCCAGTACCTACTAACTTCCTCTTCCTTGACTTCTCTCTCCTGGGTGACCTAAAGCTCCAGGAGTGAAATCTGCAGCTGTGCAGCCCATGACTTGCACAGGTTTCCTGGTTTTCCCACAAGAGGTCAGGGTTGTGTTATTAGAGTGTGCGGCCAAAGCAAAAATTAGCATTCATTGTGATAATTTCATTGTATTGTTATTCCTCTACACAGAGTGAAAAAGAAAGTTTTAACCTACACTACTCTGACTTCATTGTCCTTACGTCATTGGCTTTTTACTCAAATGCAATAAAACTCAGCAACTGGTGTTAGAAAATACTGCTACTCCTACGATCAGAGATGGAAATCTTTTACTTAAGGTTGTGCAATGAAAAGAAAAAAAAAAGCAGAAGAATTTGTAATTATTTTTTTTTCTGTGAATTTGCATTCTTCATATAATCTTCCCATCCTATGAAAATAACCTCTGTTTTCTCATAGGTTTTGTCATCACACAGTACCTTTGATGGCAAATTTGACTGACTGATGTCCTGGTTAGCCAGTACATGGACATTTGGATGCCGTTGCTTGGAAAGCTACCATTAAAAAGGGTCCATCACTTTTCCTTTAGGCTGAGCAAAACTAAGGAGAGTCTGTAATCCTTGTTAATTAAAAGCAAAAAAGCTCTCTTGTAGGATCATAGTAACTTAGATATTTTTACCTTCTACAAATATAGTTTAAAAAACAGCCAGAGCTTTCAAAAAGTACTATAAGGAGATTTTCAAAGAGAGGAATGCAGGGATGATGGATGTGGAATATATTGCATAAGTCCCATTTCCTTAGAAAACCATACTAAAAATAAAAAACAACAAGCAGAGTCAATATGAGAAGTAGGACAATGACAGTCGAATTCTGAACCATGACAGTTTCCTTTCTAAGAATTAATTTTATAGGCCTGATCTGTGATAAAAGTAAAGTAAACCTCACGGAACAAAAAATCTTAGCATAGCACAAAACACTGTTTACACATATTTAAACCACTTATTTCTGGTTAATATCTGTAGTGATATATTGTTTGCTAAGTCATTAATTAGGTGTGTCTTTTAACTTTGTAGATGTAGTTGTTAGGAGATTGAACAGATAATTTTAAATTGGAAAATTAAAAAAGAAGAAGGAAACAGCAAAACAGAAAGGAAAGAAGAAGAAAAAGGCATGGTCAATTTAAAAAGCACAGTATGTAATCATCTATTTTCCAGCCAGGTTCCTTATGTGATTGTTGCTTGGTGGCATATTTGAGTTGCCCAAGGACAACAATGTCAATACAAACACAGTTTGCAGAATAATTCAAATGGAATTAATACTTACAGGCGCTTCAATTCTGAAAGTCCATAGAAAGCCCCTGGCTCAATTGTGCTGATCAAATTATTCTTCAGATCTCTAGAGAGACATAACAGGAAGAACAATTAATTCTCATTTTACCTACTGTACTACTGTTTAACACAAAAAGTGGGAAACACAATGTAATTTAACCTTTATTTGCCTTAGCTAAAACAAAAAAAATAATTTATTTCAAAAAACAACATAAAAATATAATAAGTTGCAGTTTATAAAAACAGATTTTTTCCAAGTAAGATGGTTAAAATTAGATTATTAAAAAAAAAAAATAATAATTAATATCTGCTTGTTTTAATTCTTCTCCTATTGAAACTTTTCAAGCCAGGCTTACCAGCCATTCTTGCCCCAGGAATAATGCTTTAATCAATGAGTGAATAAAATAATCAGTCAGCAATGGAAAAGCCTTTTAGTATGCTTAGTCAGTGTGCTTTGTACTTTGCTCTTAATAAATTTCTCATTTCCACCTAATGCAGGCAAAGCAGCTGGCATGCGAGACATAAACAATAGGTCAGGTTTCTGTCCTGAAATACAAGCATTTTCTCCTGTTTGGCAGATAGGTGCTTCATTTTACACTTGGTGACAATCCAGAGGATTGGTTGTTGAACAGATAAAGAATATTTCACTGGCATTAGTAATCTCATTTGCTCTTGGCACCGTGCATGGGGCCATGACATTGCTCTCAGCTCAGTCCCCACAGAGATTTACTACTGAATTGTCTCAAGACTCCTGTGATGTGAACCCTGAAGAAATGCCTTCAGTGCAATTAGATGAGCAGGCTGAGGAGATAAACGTTTTAAATTTTTGCAGAGCCAGTGTTCATCTTCTGACAACTTGCAACTTATAGGGAATGACTGGCACACAGTAATATCAATGTTATTTCTCCCACTGGCCACTTCCAGGCTATTACAACACATACACTGCTTGACTCTGTCAAAGTATGGATGCATCAACAGCCACATGAGCCACCTTATTTATGACTTACTTTACTACAAATAAAATGCACACTAAGTGAAATCTTGGTTTCACTAGATGTGACTGCCCTCAATAGGGCAAGACTTCACCCTAAATGTTGAGTTCACAGTAGGATATATTTGAATTGAAAAGCCAAAATCATAAATAAATATTTCTGTATTTTCATAAAGCTGTGAAAATTATTATAATTTTTTTTAGCTATGCAAGTCTGAAAATCAGTGGTTTAGTTTCTTAGTTTTTTTCTTCACTTCATCTGTTCCATTTTTCACTAATAAATATCTGTTCATTATGCAAACAAACTCAATAAGATATGCTAATCACAGTGCAAGACAAATAGAATGGATATCACAAGAACATAATAAAAATGCACCAGCTATTCCAGTTATCTAGTACTGATGCAACTTTTAAATAGTAGTGCATGACTTTAAGCATATAGAAATACTTTAAGCATACATATTATATCATTCCTATTTGCCGAAGCCATCACGGGAGTCCCTCACTCATTGCTAAGCTAGTAAAATGCATAAAACCCAAAAGTGCTTCCTTTTCCCTGCCACTGTGCAGTACAGAGATAATTGTGCTTCTACTGACTGGGAAAGGGAGGGGAGTCAGAGCCAATGAAATTCCCCATAGTCTCAAGAAACCAGTAACATGAGCCAGAGGCAAGTAGAGAAAAGTTGGCCACAGGAGGGAAGAACAAAAGGAAAGCATCAGTTCAGAAGACATGTAAAGGTGCCAGAAAGGAGCAGAATATGGGCAAGGACCTTGATGGTAATTTGAGCATCCATAAGAAAGCTGCACAGTCTATAGCTAATTTTATGCACAAGTCTAAGATCTTTCCTTTCTTCTGGAAATCACATAAGCAAAACAGTGGCAGAAACAAGAGACATCAAGGTTTGTGCCTGCACTGACTCTTATCTGGCAAAGTACATAACCACCCCATGGACTACAGTCATCATCCTGTGGCTATTTCGTCCTTCTTCCTATTCCCTAATCCAGGCAAAGCAGTTTTCTTCCTTCCTTTGTCTCCTTCCTTTCTCCTGGATTTGGATGAAAGTGACAGTAGCTCATTTAATCACAAATGAAATACAAGCAATGGTGTTTGCTAATATGAAAACACTCTCTAAGAATTGGAAGAAGATTGTTTATTTTTTTTTTTAAAATTGTGTGGCTGGGCATTTTTGTGTTAGTTCCCTGGTACAAGCAGCAGCAACTACATATTTCTTCTGCCTCCATCTGCTTAAGAAGTTGTGACCGTTTCTTCAACTCTGAATTTTCCACACCTTCTCATAATCAAAACTGTTTATAGACAACTTCTGCAGTCTCTTTTCTAAGAGTCCCATCAGCTTGTAAAACAAGTCAATATGTTTGGCGGAATCATAGAATCCTAGGGTCCGGAAGGGACCTCGAAAGATCATCTAGTCCATCCCCCCTGCCAGAGCAGGGTCACAGAACCACAGAATCCTAGGGGTTGGAAGGGACCTCAAAAGATCATCTAGTCCAACCCCCCTGCCAGAGCAGGGTCACTTAGAGTACATCACACAGGAATGCGTCCAGGCGGGTTTTGAATGTCTCCAGAGAAGGAGACTCCACAACCTCTCTGGGCAGCCTGTTCCAGTGCTCTGTCACTCTCACAGTAAAAAATTTTTTTCTGATATTCACCTTAAACCTCCTCTACTCTAATTTGTATCCATTACTCCTTGTCCTATCACTGGTCATCACTGAAAAAAGCTTAACTCCATCTTCTTGACACTCACCCTTTACATATTTGTAAACATTGATGAGGTCACCCCTCAGTCTCCTTTTCTCCAAACTAAAGAGACCCAGCTCTCTCAGCCTTTCCTCATAAGGGAGATGTTCCACTCCCTTCATCATCTTTGTGGCTCTGCGCTGGACTCTTTCAAGCACTTCCCTGTCCTTCTTGAACTGGGGGGCCCAGAACTGGACACAATACTCCAGATGCGGTCTCACCAATGCAGAATAGAGGGGGAGGAGAACCTCTCTTGACCTACTAACCACACTCTTTCTAATGCACCCCAGGATGCCATTGGCCCTCCTAGCCACAAGGGCACACTGCTGGCTCATTAATCTACATTTTCCTTCAGTGGTTTAGATTTTTTGTGAATGAACCAAAGCCTCATTTTTTTTTAACCTTCAAATACTCAATACAGAACAGTTTCATCTGCTCTGGTTCTGTTCACTCCAAACATCAGGACTTAGCTTTCTCTAGACAACACTACTGACTGTATCCTCGTGAATGACACGTAGAGCCTTCTGCTTGCACAGTACATTAAATACGAAACTACTCAGGTAGAAGGAAGTTCTTAAGTTGCAGAAATGAGTCCACATGGAAAAGAATTAAAGGACACTGTTCTTGTCATGTGAAATTCTGTATTGTTAAAAGACAAACCAAACAAAAACCCTAAGCCAATACTATAAATCCTTTGGAACTATGCTGATTTATCACAGGCTTTACACTGGGACACATTTGAAAACCACTTAGAGGCATAGTTCAGAGCAAATGTCCACATTTTAGGCAGGGGAAACTGATGGTTTTAATTATTTATCATTATATCAATTACACAAATTCTTTATTAACTGACAATTCATGTAAATGCTCCTCAAGTTATAATACGGTGATCATCTCTTACAGCCAATAATGGTAGGAGCTCACAACAAATATAAAAGTCAGTATGAGGGGCAAACTGTTGTCAGGTAAGTTTTAACGTGAGTCATAATAACCAAGAAGACAAAAGGTCTTCCACTTAGTGAAATTCTCTCTGTTCTAGTTTATGGAAATTCAGTTGTCTCCCCAGAACATCTAACCACATAGGAGAAAATAGCACCATCCTAAATTATCATCTACAGGAAGTGAAAGGGCTGGTTTTGTGTAAGTAGAAGGCAGACCATTTCAAGGAAAAGCATTCATTGCTTGCGCTGTCCCAAACAAGACATCTGGTCTCCTTATTTTGGAAATTACACTTAAATTGGGTAGATCATTTTAGTAAGGTTATTCTCAGAAAATTGTAGATTATTATACTACCCACAATCCTGGCACTTTCTTACTAATTAGTATTATTCCATAATGTTTCCATATACTTCTGGCCTAACAAAATAGGTATTTTCTTCCTTGTTCTTGAGGGCTAAAATGTGATTAAAATAAATAAATATTAATCACAATTTTTACTATTAGGATAATCTATTTCCTTGCCTCACACTTTACAAAATTACTTCTATTAAAATATTAAATTAACTTCTCCCATTTTGTAATTTAGCAAAGAGTTTACAATATTGAAGTCTTATAGCAAAGAGTATCAACTTTCACTGAGCTAAATAAAGAAATCAGAGTAAGTTTGGTTGTATGTTTACATTTTTTCCTCAAGAGCTACTGCTGAGGTTTGGCAAAAGGTCATGATCCAAGGCATGCCAAGGAGCAGCCCAGCCTGGGCCACACACGTGCACACATGCATACACACCAGGACAGTGATTTTATCATTGAGCAAAAGTAAGAGAAAAGAAAAAGAACCCCAGTATCATAATATTGAATGACCACAGCATGGCCCAATTAAACTCCAAAAATAAAACATTTTCTAACAGTTATGGTTTTGCATCATTTCTGATACAGCACTCTAAGTTATCTATTCTGAATCCAAATGACGTGTCATTAGTGATGTGGGTGTGTCTTGTGGCGCAACCTGAAAATAAATCAAAACCAAGTGCCTTGTAGAAATACAGATAGATGGAAAATACATCAAGTTAGCTGCAGTCATAACAACTGCAGCACTTACACACAGCTCCACAAGAATAAAATACTACAATATTCATTGAAACATGCTTCCCCTAATTTGATTACAGTTGCTAAATACTTGCTTACCTGGTACTCTGATCTTAACTAGATCGGAACAGGTAAAATAACAACATAGAATGGACACCATTATCACTAAAAACCAATCTCAAATGGTTACAGTAAGTTAACAGAGGAGAGTTTCCTTTTCACCTACAAGTCTGAACTTACATGAACTCCTTACAATAACCATTAAGCACTGTCTTCCTACATGTATGTAGATAATTTGTATGTGTTGGCAAACAATAGCCCTACAGTTAAAAACACTCAAGGATTGTTTTACTAAGTATCACAAGCTGCTTGGAGCTTATCATCTTACACATTGATCTTTGAACTAATTTTTACTTACTAAAGACATTTAAGAGGAGTTACCTCAACAAAAGCAGCTGACTTAAGGAGGAGAAATCCGTGTTAGAAATATTCACTTCCTGATAGCTTAGCTGAGAGGTAAATGAAACAAGAGGAAGAGGCTACTAATGGGACTTTAGAAGAATATTTAATAGCTACTCCAGGCCTCTCAGCTATTAGACCTCTTCCACGGTCAAATTCCTCATTATCTAAATGTCTTCTTGAGATTTTTGATGCTTCGAATTCACAGTATGTACATACACAGTATAAAACACAGTTCATTTATAAAAGAATCAATTTATCTTAAACTACATTCTGACATTTTGGACATTTTTTACCAACACCTATGCCCTCAGACAATGCAGCTTCTTCCCCTTACTTACAATATATGTACGTAACAAGAATGCTCAACTTATTACAGTACTTTTATCAAATTCTTCACTCAAATACATCTTTCATAAAGAATTATAAGTTGTACCAAGAGGACGTCTGTGTTTAGAAAGCTGTCATTATGGTGCTACAAACTTTCCAAAAAGCTCTGAGAAGAGCAATCAGTTGTTGAGCAGATGCCAAATACCACAGAAATACGACTTACTTTCCACATTTTGTATATTACTATGAAAAAAAAAAACAAAAAACACAATAGAAGAAAGTCACATCTTCCACTTCTTTCTCAGGCAAAATATTCCATCTAAACTAACTGGAACCTTTACCCAAGAAGTGAATGCGGACTCAGCACCCTTGAAGAAGATTCACTTTTAAAGGGTCATTATGATCACAGTGGTAGGAAAGAGACATAACCAATGATGAAGACAACATGTAGCACCTACCCTGAAGTCACAATAGCAACTGTCACGGTTAGCAGTCTTGGATACAGGAACAAAGAATTAGGATGATATTGGTAAAATATGTTTGAACACATTTCAAACACACCCATCTGTAGAGGGCATATCAAGAGCCAGTGACTTATATTTTGATGGTTTGGATATTATCAAAACTTATTTTCATCTCCATTATTGGTAAATGCATTGTTGGTCACATACTGTAGACTGAGAAACAGGTAGGTTAAGTGATACCCGTTTCCTGGAACCATAATCAACAACTAATAAAAGTAGCTCCCATAAAATTCCAGAGATCTTGTTTGTTGGTTGTTTGTTGTTTTTTATTATTATTATTATTCTGCACTGCAGAATTAGAAAAGCTATGGTTGTGCTTCAGTTAAATTTCAAGCCATCAGGATAAATAATTTTTCAGATTGTTCCCACAAGACAATAAACGTAAACATGCACATAAACATGGACAATAATTGTGAAATAATTGCTTGCCTTGGCAGACACAAAGGCTACAGGTCTTTTGGCTGTTTAATATGTCAGTGCATGTTGATTATGTATTTTCCTTTAATTTTCATTTTCAATTCAATCCACTACTGGTTGAATTACCTAAAACAAAAAACCCCAAGCTGCTGCCTGTTCAAGGTACTAATGGATGATTGTTTCAAACAAGTCACTTGATGGAAATAATGACAGAGAACAACAAAAAAGGTCAGCACATTTCAGTTTTTTACTTTAAGGACGATGACCCATTCACATCACATGTGCTGTGGTAATTTAGCAGTTATTCAATATTTAGGAACATGCGTAAGTTAAAATGTTAAACAAAGCGCCAATAAAGGCAGCTGAAACAAAACAGATACAGCCTTTACGGCTGTTTGCTTGCTCAAAGTATCCCACAGAATGATACAATGTATTTCATTGTAATGGTTATAATCATAGAGCTTCTCAGGCTCAGAGGATTTTAATTGAAAAAGCAGTATGTCAAATAAGGAAAAGTGAGTAAAAAACTTAGTAATGCAGTACAGACTTTCATTGCAAATTTTCTGTTGGTACATTTTTTTTTCCTACATGTTTATATTAGAAAATAACATTTTTAAAGATTAATTTCTCCAGTATAAACTCTAGTTTTGTTCTAAATATACTATCAACCAATCAGAATTTGGGATGAGGATGCTAAAAGATGTGCTGTCTATGTTTAGTATTTTATTATTGTAGCTCAAAATGAAATGCACTTTCTAATGAGGAAAATTCACCTGTGCTTTCCAGATTGTCTTCCTTTGCCCTGTTTTCAAGAAGAAAAAATTCAGCAAAATAATAAAAGTCCAGACATACACAACTGATCTTATATATATTTTCTTCTCCTGGAAAATGCCTAGTAGGTCCCCAGGTTACTGGCAATGCAGGTGCAAAAGCACATGCTAGGCAGTTGTAACCTGGGGAGTCGAGATGGACCAGCTGTGCTACCCAGCAGAAGGAGGCTCATGGATCAGTTAGTTCCATGGGGCCCAAACAACAACTGAAAAGTCAGAAGCAATAAATGCCAAGGGAAGCACATAAAGTGGGTTTCAGTGTCCACAGCTTTGCAGACAGCTCTGTAGCGCCAACAGAAAATACTTCAGTCAGTGTTGGCAATCATGCCCTGGCATCCAGCAACAGATTTGGTGTCACATGGATTATGTGGCAGAGCTTGGATCTCTGTGTAACTATGTAGAGATGTAATGAGCACAAAAAACTTTGGTGGCTGAAGAGAGTCAGAGGCTTCCTTAATTTCTATACCGTTTGGGACTAACATGGGTTAGGTTTCTTGACACATTCTTCTCCTTTTGAAAAAAAGGCTAAGTGTTGGATGGAAAAAACTTTTATATATATATAAAAATAAAAGTTTTATATGTATGTATTATAAGTGAAGTGCACAGACCAAACAAAATCTAAAACAGACACTTAAAAAGTCAAAAGTACGTTCTACTGAGAAATTTTTTAACTCCAGTATAGGAATTGTTATTCTACATTCTGAGGCTCTACTGTTACAAAATTTCAGTAATGTGTACTCCACACCCTTAAGTCAAATTTCAAATTCTGGAATCACAGTTTAACAGCATACTTACAATTTTGAAAATCAAATATTAGACACTTTTCCAGTATTTTAAGAAGTGCATTTGATTTAATTTTCCATAGCAAAATACAGAGATTTGCATTTCTACGCTAAAGTATCAGATATATCAGGGTAATGAAAATACATTTTATTAGCCTCAAGAACTATAAAATATACAAGTCATTATATCATGGAGTTTTGGGTGCTCTTATTTTTTTAAAAGGAAATATTTGGTTCTTTTTCTGTTACTAAACCAATATTGACTTGGAATAATACAAGCAAATCTATATTGAATTGCACTTTTAACTTCAAAGAAACATTTTCTTCCGTGGCTTAAAATATTCAATGAAAAATGAAAGAATTCCACCCTGAGCTGTACAGGAAAGGTAAGTGCCTGCAGATGGCCCACAGATTAGCTTGGAGTAGTTTTGAACTACTGGTAGTTTACTACTCAGTGTAAATCAATAAAATAATAATAATCTTCTCTATCTTTCTGCCTATTATTTCTATGTAATCCCATTAAAAGAGTAAGAAACTCAATTAACAACATCACAAAGAACATAGTCACAGGTTATATACTGAATCCTGAGCAATGTGCTCCTGATTATTTATTTTATGATGGGAGATGGACAGGAAAACACTGCAATAATCTTCAGTCATCTCCAGGAACAAGTGCACTCAAAGCCTCTCTTACTATTTACCTGGGAATATAGAAATGACCAGATATATCCAGCACCTCGAGAGCATTAACGCTTTTCCAGATAATAAGAGGGGGAAAAAATAAAAATAGAGATAATCTGAACATTTAATTCAGCAAATGTTAGAGAGGAACATTGATTACATAGAAATCCAGTCAATTTAAACTGTCAATAGGAAGTGGTTTAAGGATAATAGGGTAGAATTGGCTCCAAGCAGTTTAGTTCAGAGGAATTATGACTTCGTGAAAGACTGGTATAGGAGATCTTCCCTGGAAGCCTTTAACTAAACTGAGACTTTGGTAATAACCTAGACAAATTGAAGTAATTTAGAAAACAACCACCTATGCCAATAAGAAGGCATACAATGCCAATAAGAATTGTCTTCTGCAGAAATCAGGGTTAACAAGTATCCATTTCAATGACTCTGAAGAATTTCCTTTAATATTTTTACTGAAATTTTTACATTTGCACTTTTCTGCAAATACTTGCAGAAATTTAAAAAATACTTCTTGCTAAAATTTCATATGAAATACCGATGAATGACAGAGCAGACTAGAAATTTGAAAAGGAGACTATAGGTTCAATATGAATGGACAAATTCTACACACTCTTTAACCTCATTGCCATATACTTTATATGTTATGCATATCACACCTGAGACTTTTCAGTAAAAATTATTTTAAACACACTGAAAAAATTAAATTTCTTTTACCTCAGAAGTGCCAGACTGATACTAATTTCAAGACAGAACCTCTCCTATTAAAAAAAATAAATTGACACATACTTTAAAACTTGGTAATGCTTGACATGTTCTTTTTTAATGATTTCCATACTTTGTTGTTTTTTTCCTGAAGGTTTCAGACAAAATTACTGTTTTTAAAATAAATTCTCTTTTGTTTACATAAAAGTCTCAGTTATTCAGCTCTAGAATATGCAAAGATTATTAAAAAAAAAATATCAACACAGCCAAATAATAACACACAATACTAATTGGGATCACAGGAACACTCACAGGTCTTCAAGCCCTGAAAGTATACAAAAAAAAATTGAGGAAACAGGAAAGGAAGCACAAAAAAGAGGATGTGGGGAATGAAAGATTATGTTATTGTTGGAGATAATTATTGCTAAATGCTGTTAGTATGTTTCATTCAGTTAAATATAATTTTCTTCTCTATCCTCACCAAACACAGTAATAAAGGTTCTTTTCCCAGCTTGTTTTTTCGTACCTTCTTTCATGGCATCTCTTATCCTCCTTTCTTCATATTGGCTCTCCCTTAGTCCCTCAGAAACAGTACTTTGTTTCCACAATCCTCCTCCATAAGGTCAGGGACCCATTTATTCTCTCCCACAAATAATTCAGTTTATTCATCAAAACAGTATTCAGACATTCAGGGGCAGAGAAGTCCACAGGTGCTTTGGGGAGCCACAACTCAATTTATCTGCTCCCTGCTGAGCCAGCTGTGCCATGCTTGTTTGCTAATGAGTTATTTAATTTTCAGTTAGTTGTAGTAGTGAATTAGGACTGTATTTCTCAGTAAAGCACATACACTCTATCGATAATAAAAGCATACAGAAAGGGGATTAATCAGCAATTGATATCTTACTTAAAAGCTCAGAATCAAGCCCATATATGATAAATTCTAATAAAACAATTTTCTACCAAAAAAACCTGTTAATACCTTCCAGCGCTGCTAGAGCCCTAAGTATTAAGGAAGAAAATTCGGTGACAGCAGAGGTGCTTTATGGTGGCTATTTTAACACAAGTATTCATAAATCTGCACTTGATACATCTTCTTAAAGGATGACAGCACCTGACACAAATCATATTATCTTAATGACATCATTATATGAAACCTCAGATGAATATATCATACAGCTGAGACCACTATTTGTGGTCCTAATAGGAAACTGGAGCCTAGATGCTCACAAACACAATTGACTCCCTGAAATTCAGCTAAACTTCATGCTACATACATTTAAAAAAATGAAAATAAAAATTAAAAATTATTGAAATAGCTCTGTAAACTAACTTTACAAGTTAATTTTATATTCCTGTCATTTATGACTACTAATGTTGACTTTTGATATAGAATTTTTCTAACATGCAATGCTCTGATAAATCTATTCATTACTGTGCTATACCAAAATTATAATCTTAGTGCCTAATTAACCAGTTTGTTCAGCTATAGAAGTAACAACTTACATTGCAACAAAATCATGACTTCACAGCATGCATCCAGGCAAAACTCCTAAGAAACACTGCAAACCCTGCTGCATTCTAAGAGGTGAGTAAAAACAATTCCTTTTAATAACAACTTGTACATCTAATAAATGTATCAAAACTGGTAGACTAGTAGACCATCCTAGGTAAGGAATACAGCTACAGATGACCCTGAGGAACAGGCATTGTGTTTCATTGTACAGGTGCTCTGCACTGACTGACAACACAGGAAAGACGATTTCATTATAACTTGACAGCAAAAGTGATCTGCAAATTATGACTTTTCACTCCTGCCTATGATTGTCTAATACAGCTTTCATTCACTCTGTTTCTAAACTAATCACTCTCTTTTAACCACTAGTGATGTTTCCTGTATTTATTTCCCTTTGCTTACATTGCTATTCACTGAATTTCAAGGAGAAATTCCTGTCTTTTGACATACTCTGTGCACTTTGTGTATTTGTGCAATAACAACTGTAATAATTTTGAAGTGGCTTTTCCATCAAAATATTTTCCTGGGACTATATTTAATAAAAATATGTCTTCTGTTCATTCCTCACAATTTAAAGCATTTTTATCTTTTACACCTGAAAAGATACAGACAGTATGTTTTGCCCTTTTAAAAAGCTACAAATTCAGTACCTATTCACAAAACACAACACAGCACTAGACTGTGATCTAAATGAATTTTAGGCAAAAATTAAAAAGCTTCTTAATATTTTAATTAAGTAAAATGAATTATTGAATTGCAGATTATGACCATCAGCTGCAAACACCGTTCTTCCTAAACACATCTAATATTTTCTACAGTTGTGTTACGAACTGTTAAGATACCCATATAATTAATGTAATAGAAATGACTACATAAAAGGAAAATTGTCTTGATAATATGAGAGACATAAGGAGTGCAAAGAAAATTACCATTGCCCTGGTAAAATACGATGCCATGGAGAACTCGTCAAAGTATTTCATTTACATAATAAATAAAATTTTAGTAATGATTTAAGTACTGATCAAGTCAAATTAAAGCCTGTATTCCTAATGTCCCCTGCATTTCTTTATGAAGGAAGCTTTCACAGATGAGTTTTTACTAGTTCTTAATAAACTAAGCTTTATATTACTGTACATCAGGAAGGACTACACTTTTCTTATTGTTTCAAAGTCTCAAATAATATGAACAACAGAACAACACCCATCTATGGAAAACACAGAAAGCACTGTAACATTTATTATTTTATGTTGATTTGATTAGAAAATTGTATTATTTTGTTTGAAAAATATTTACCATTTACTATGCAGTTTACATCACAGTATTTAATTCTCCCAACCAGGCTTCTGCAAAAACATCTCTACTCCAATAACTACTTCATTTGCCAATAAATCGAAACCTAACCCTGGACCCTTCTGTGTGTCTCTCTTATTCAAAACCACTGAAATATTTCTTCCTTTAGGGGAGAATTATTAATGGGGAAACTATGTTGTTTTAAACTAGCATTTCCTTTCTAAGTTGCCATTTTTTTTCAAGAAATCTCAAACCTTCTCAGCTGAAACCCAACTAATGTCTCCGTGCTTCATGCTGATTTCAGTTCTAGGTAATATCGAATTAAAGTTCATTGTAGCTATTTGTGAACTAGCAGAATCTGAACTTTCTGTTAGAATATGACTGTGAATCTCTCTAACAAGTGATCTAATATGAAACTGGTTTACTGGGGAGCAGGTCACTTTTTTACTATTCTAAGGCCAGTACCAAATTTTGATTTCATCCTCTTCCCAAGAACTCTGAAAATTACTGAGCTTAACACATCAACGGTAGCTCAATAAATAATGAATATATTGTTCTTTGGAGATTCTTCCTTTTGTAGGTTGGTTTTATTTAGCCAATACTGAGACATATGTCATATTTATCCAAGTAGTATCAGTAAAAAATGCTGGGACACAGCTACCAAAATCATGCAAAATCTTTACAAATAGGATTCTGAAACTAAAAGCAGGACTGGGTAATCTCTTCTTCAAATCAATTGACCCAGATGGCAGAAATATTTTTCAGTACTTAAATACTCAAAGCATATCAAACTGAGAAATTACTTCATGCTTAGTAGAACCATAGTTATACATACTGGCCACCCAAAGCATGATGGGAGTGTTGGCCCAGGACCAAAAAAGCACTTAGGCCACCTACAGTGAACCTTAAGTGGAGCATAGGTACTAAATCCCAAAGTGCAACTCACAGCCCTCTCTTCTCCTCAAACGGCTGCAGGTACCTTAGTCTTCACTTTCCAAGTCCTGACGCACAGAAACGGGGCTGGGCACATCAAACATCTCAGAGCTTGTCTCATACCAAAGCCTTTCTGAGATCTGCAGATAGACCTACCCACACTGCAGCTTTCTGCGGGGCCAAGCAGGCTGAAGGGATGCACTCAGCAAAGCCACAAAAAAAAAGCACAGCACAGCATCCCAGAAAACAGCTACAGCGTGAGGGAGTGTTGCCATCCATCTTTTCCATGACAACCCAGCGATAAAAGCTGGGGAAATGGAAGACTTTGTTTCAGTACCCTCCTCACCCAGAAGAGATGTATACCTACATTTAAAACACACAGGAGCTGAAGAAACAGACAGGAGTCTCTCTTCCCTAAACCAGTATTTCTGTATTTTATCAAATGAATGTTTATAGCAAAACCCATTTTCTCCTTGTTAATGAAATACCCTTGGCACTTGACTGCTTCTGTTTTTTTCTTTCTGGCCCCATAAATCTTAAATGTTTGACTGCATACTGGCACAGCTCTGCTTCAGCCAGACCGACATCCCGCTTAAGGCCTTTCCCACAGAGGTAGTAAATGTGTGATGTGCTCAGGCTGGAGAGGCTGAACCTGAGTCCTCCACTTCCCAAGCACATACAAGTCAGTAAGCTAGTACAGAAGGAACAAAGGCAGAATTACTTTCTTTTATGACCAGCTTTCTAAGTAAAACATGGAAGCAGTCATGCCTATAAGGAGGAAGTATTAGATTGCAAATCCTGGTCCCAAAAAGGCTTCTAACTTCGGGCTGCAAGAGAAAAAAATCATGTCAGGCTTCAGCATTTCTGTAAGCCATTCCATGCCCTGTTAGTCCCTCAGCATGACAGCTGGTTTGGATCCTCTTCTTATACACCTAAATCTCTCTGTTTGCTGTATAAAGAGCTTAGGCCTCCAAAGAATAGATGAGAAATACATTGTGAAAGCTAAATATCTGTGCTACACATGACAGTGCAAAGAACGACTGAGTCTACTGTATCTTGTTGCTGATGGGAGCCTTAGTGACTTCTTCTGCTAGCACGCTGCTAAATTTTCTGTTTAAAGGCTGTATGTGTTATTTACTATCCTTTTGGCTGGTGCTTATTTTGGTTTTAGCTGTTTTCAGAAGGCTTTAAAATAGGCCAAGACTAGAATCAAGGCCCTCTTCAATCCATCAAGAAAAAAAACCAAACAAGACAGTAGTAGCAAATCAGAGCAGAAAGCATAATTAATGTGACATGCACTCCCTTCCAAGGCAGGGAGCTAATGTACGCCTTTGGATTGCAACTCGAACCCCTAAGAAGCAAAGGCACAGTGCAACACCACTAAGAAACACCGCAGGCAATACTCTGAAAACCAATAATTCTTTTTAGTTTCAAAAAGACATGAAGTATAAGGCTAAATATGATTTTGCATTTCCTTTCCTTCACAGAGCATTTTTTAAAGGGTTAATTCTGGAGAACAGTGTTTTCCTGTGGAACAATATATGCTGCACACATATTCCACTCTTATCCTTTCTCCTTTGCTGATAAGTGGTGGGAAAGGGCAACTCAGAAAAAATGTCATCCCATTTCTGTCTCCCACTCAGGGCACACTAACCCAGTTCTCCAAAAGCTCATCAGTGTTCAGCTCATTAAATTCTGCTGGAGGATGAGAACTGAGCTGCACCACTAAATATGCACAGTTTGTGTTTACCAGCAAGAACACTGCATGTAGTGTGGCTTACAACATACCCTGTAATACGGAAGCACTCTTGTTGGCAGCTTTGACAATTTATCTATTCATATCAAAGTGAAACAGAGGCTGCTTTAAAACTGTTGCTCCTTGTCCTAATAGGAAAAAAAAGAATATTAAAAACCATCACAGTGAAATCTCTGTTGCCATCAAAAGGTCGTAGATTCAACAGACAAACAACCTAGTGTTAATGATTTAACAAAACATTTTTCACACAGATTACATGCTCACCCATCAATATATTATATATTTTATATCTAGAAAATAAAGATAATTTCCTTGTAAAATGCCAATGAGAAGAGAATTGTGTGCAAACCAAATATGATACTTAAGTAATTATCTAAAAAAAGTAATTAAAAACACAATTAAAGAAGAAAAAAATGTTGCCATTGTTTGAAAGTAGACTCATTAATGGGAGAACTGTCCTAAAAAGAGAACAATGTTGTACAATGTGTTCAGCAGCCTCTTGATCTGAATAGAGCTTCAATCCCTTGTCTCTTTTTTGAGTACATACGTGCATGAGGGAGAGAAGCTAAGAGGCTGATCTTGACTTCATGAAGGTAAGTAGACAACCATATTCCTGCCAAGTAGTATATGAAATAAAATAAACAGTCTTTCAACCATTCTAAATTTTAAAAAAATGAAACTCATATAATAACCAAAATAGCACAAAGCATTTAAGACTGTCTAACTTTGAAAATAGGCTTTTCAGCCCAAGTAAAGAATGTTACAAATATCTGGGTTCTGAAATCGTCAGCTTAATAAAAAAAGCATATGACATCTCAGTGATTGAACACACAGAACCACAAAATGAGCAACTTAACTTTCTCTAGCTGGAAGCTTCAAAAAACATACCCTACATTTTCTAAAAATAATTTAATAAGCAGTATACTTATAAATGTGTGTTAATAACAACCTCAAACACAAGCTCCATATTATTTTAACACTATATTGACTATATCCTGCACTATATCTGAGAACTTACAATAGACCATATTGTTTGCAAGAAATTAAAATGTAAATGATTAATCAAAACATGTACAATCAACAAATGATAATGGAGATGTTTGTATGCAGACTTCAAAAATATTTTGCAGATAACAATGCCAAAAACTATTAATTAATATCCAGCAATACCCATTATCATGAGACAAATTTAGCAGTTTTAGTGGCAACCATGTATGCATTTCTCCATAATTGATGATGACAACATACTTGTTTATTATGTATGAAATGTAAGATTAATGGTTTATTTATTTATTTTCTTGTTTTTAAGTGCTGGGTTGATGCCATTAAAAACTGAGAGCGTTGAAAATGTTGACAGTTAGGTTGTTCTTTTGTTTTCTTTTAAATGAATGCTCCTCTGATGTAGAGTAGAGCTAAATATAGACAGTCATTCTAACTTTAAATCTATTTAACATATGGGGAACTTATTGAAAACAATGCTATAGAGGTAGTATCATTTTAAAATAATTCCTTCACATAGTACCTACTCCAGAGAGCAACAGAATTAGGTAATTCAAAAAAGTTATTTCCATTCACCAATAGATTCTGAGGGAGTACAAACTGAACTGTGCCTGCATTTCGGTAGAGGATTTAAATTCTCATAGCAAGATATTAGTAATAACACATTTCTATCTGCGATTTACTTCCCCCTACTGCAATTTGACTGTATCTTTAATGTGGGAGTTGTTCAAGAGGTACAATAATGCAATTCTTCTAGAAACTTTTGACAATATTTGGAGTTAATTGTTACTCTTGATTTACTAACATGGAGCAGTACTGGTCTCACACAAGTTAACCTCTTAAAATCACAGGGCTAGACATTACTAAGCACTGCTACATTCTACTAAGCTGATAAATCTAGCCATTTACATACTTAATAAAACACAGAGGATGATATACAGAATAATTTCAGCAGTTTCATCAATAAGGTTTGAACTAGAAACATACTTATACTTTCGTATATTTTTAGCTCAACAACTTGTTTCCAGGAACAACAAGGAAAATATTTTCTATTTATCCTACAGAAGCCTCTAAAAGGTCCCGGTCAGGGCTGAAGCTTTTCGTGCTGCACAAACACATTTTTCCCATTCTGGATATATATGGAATGACTGGACATAAGCTCCCCCATATACAATCATTTGCAGGATCAGCCACAGATGTTACATTCCCTGCCCTAGAGAGATCAGAATAAAATTCATAGGAGTTTTGTCACTGACCTCTCAGAGGCCAGAATGAAGTCAAAGAAATTCTTGGCTTACAATTATTTTAAAAGCAACACAGATACAAAGAAGCAGTTGTAATGAAAGTTGAATAAAACCTGGATTAATCAAATGAAAATGGCCCAGACTGCTCTGATGTTAGGGGAGTGTTCATTTTAAGGTGATTCTATAAACTCTGAGCATTTGCCTAGACACAGACTCTTCATGGTACTGATTCTACTAAAAAAACTACTTCCCAAGCAATCTGATCATTCTGACTTAGCTAATGTATTTCGGACAACAGAATTTAAGGCTCTGCACAAGATTTATAGGCTACCACATCATGAACTCTTGCCAGTAAAGCCTTACACACTTTCAGAAAAACAGGGAAAATTATTACCATGTTTATTTTCATAATCTTTTTTCTTTTGAACTAATCAAATATAGCTTAAATGATTCACTTTTAAGACAAAATATTCATAAAAGCTGTACAAGGCAGTAATTTACTGAAGGAAGTATCAGAAATTTGCAGCTTTCCCAGTAGCAGAAAAAGCCTGTCCCATTTCTGGGGGAAGAAAAAAAAAACAAAAACAATACAAAAACAACCAAACACCAAAAAACCAAACCTGGCATAGACCAGCATTTCTGGCATTTATAAATGTCTGCAGTGTCACCCAGAAAACAGATAACTACTGTTTAGTGTATTAAGATCCTTAGTCCAGCTGGTCCATTTTTTCTCAACTTTAAAAACCATTTCCAAAAATAAAAAGCATTTTTAATGGATTTCAATGGTCTCTTTCTTCTATTACATAAAATCACTCAGAAGAAGGATGTTTTCTTAAAAACAATCTGCTATCCAGGTCCACCCTCCGAGGCATGTCCCTTGGAGCTGTTCCCAAACTATCCCCAAAGCACTAGTGTTTCAGCAACTGGAATGACAACTTCTTTTTAATTGTTTGAGATCCTGCAGGCTTCTATCTGAGAACAAAGCATGCATATAAAGCACATTCTATGGCCATGATTCAAGTTCTTTTGAAAATAAATGATATATTGAAACAATGCTATGTTATATAAAGCAGTCCATCAGAGACTGGATGCTCAGCATTACATCAAATCGTAGCCAAGTTCATTTCCCACCCATGCAATTGGACATACTAGAAACAATAAAACTTACATTAACCAACTTTTCCATTATGTGGAACCTAAAGCATGTGGTTGATGTTTGAGGGGACTTTATCATGTAGAAGAGAAGATTAAGACTTTTAGCATCGGAAAAATAAAATAATGAATACAATACAAAAGTTTATTTGATGGTTGGTAGTGATACATTTTAATGTGACAAGAACAAGGGAGTATCTAATGAAGTTCAAAAGCAATATACTTAAAGCTGACAGAAGGAAGTACTCTAACACAATATGTAATTAAGCTACAGTCTCATTACCAAAACACCTCATTGAGGTCAAGAGCTTAGTAGGATTCACAAAAAGAATTTGGAATTATATGCCTAATGAGGCCATTCACGTACACATCAGACAGGATTTTGGAGGGAAAAAAAAAGAAAAAAAATTATTTTTTTTTTTATGGATTGGTTATTCTTAAATTGCCTTTTTCTGAATATTTGATAATCTTGCAAATCCGAGGTGAAAACGTGCTTCAACAATAAGGGTAACAGAGCCACCAACTTTAGCAGAGTTCACCTCTGCCCTTGGCAAGGAGCAAAATATTGGAGAATTTACACAAATACTCTGATTTACAGCACTGATGATTCAAATTCTTCCAATTAAAACAGTAAAAGCCATAATATAAATTATTTCAGAGCACTTCAAAACTGCTTAATTACATGTTACTTTGTTAGAAATTACAGATAAGGAAATTTAATCTCCAAATGAAGTTAAGCTTGTGCATTTATAAAGACAAAGTATTTCATCCCCTTTAATAACAACGCTGAGGTACATCTCTTCCCTCATCTATAAATCTATCAATTGTTAATTGGCTCTTTTACAGGCCAAATGGCTCAGCTATAATGTAAACTTGGTGACAATTTATTTTGTAATTTAAAGTAAAGGTTCAAGTTGTTGTTCTTTTTTTTCTGTTTTCTCAGAGTTGGCACAGATTTCCCAGGCAATATAGAGAACATCACATTTATTAAATTAAGCCTTGGGCTTTCAGACGCCTTTACAAAAGGTTATGTTTGTAATCTTCAGTGTTTATTTTACTATGAAACCAACACATTCAGCAATAAGTCAGATTTATTGTGAAAATAAACACATTAGGACCTTATAAATAGCTGTTAGAAAAGTTCCGTATGGTCTGCCAAAAGCGCCAAATGATTGGTTCATGAACTTTTCCTCTGTATGTTCTAATGGCTTGAAAAAATTGTTTATTTTTGACTGGTTATGAATAGATGAGGATTATATTTCATCTACAGTCTCCATTAAAATATCAGTATTTAGAAAACTTCCAAACTTTTAAGAAACTCACATTAAAAAAAATAAACTGTTGACAGCAGATATACAAAATGGAATGGCAAAGTGGAGTGTTATTTTAAAGCTTTACACAGAGGGTTTCTCACTTTACCTGATTATATCTCCTGCAAAAAATAATAAAAACAGTTGCTCAGAGATACTGCAAGACTCCAATGGTTTATCCAAATGCCTATAGCAATTGCTTCAGCATGAGTTAATGCAAAGAACTGTCTGTGCTTCAATGAGAAGGATCTTACATTGCTTTATACTTGCAGCAAATATGCTATAACAATCGTAGGAGTCTTTTGGTGAGAGGCTGAACAGCTATCTAACTGCACAAGATTCGTCCACCCCTTGGTATGCAATGCTCTCACAAACTGACTCCTTCAGATTGACAACACTTTCCCCAGTATCAAGGAGTCAGCTCTGCTTTCCAGATCACTCGGACCTTTTCAGATCTTTCCAGCACAGTGTCTGCACACAGAGACCAAGATGCTACCTCCTAAAATCAGGAAGGAGAATTGTTCCTCTAAAACGCAGCTGTCTTCTACAATACAAAGATCAAAGCTCTCTTCCTCAAACCTTAAAAGAATATCTGCAAAATTATATGCCAGAGTTTCTGAGTATGAAATCAGTTGTCACTACTTTAATAAAAAGTATATCTGCGTAGACAGTGTATTAGGGAAATGTTTTTCAGTAGTGCTAACTAATACAATAATAACAGGGAGGGCCAGAAAACCTTTTCATTTCATGAAAACTGGAGGCTTGGTATTATTTTCTCATTCAACACTAGAAAAAGAAATCAGTTTCTCAATGTTTTTCAAGTAAATAGGAGAGATGGAGAACAGATGAGAGCCCAGCAGGCAGGACATGTCTTGTGACAGGGAAGGGCCACCAGTACCCAGTGTGGAGCAAATATTTGAATCTAGCATTTGAACCTACGCAAATGCCTAGCCAGTTTTAATTCTCAAACCTGTTCCATTTTGTATGTATAAAACACCATCTGTATCAGACATGTTCAACAGAAAACATTGCCAAGTCACTTACCGTGGTGACTCACAGTGAGCCCCTCTAACTCCAGCCAACCCTCCCACTGAAAATCTCACCAATGCATTTAGACACAAATTTTCAGTTTTAAATTAGAGAAAATACCCCTCCCCCAGTTTTGAAAACAAATGTAGGACAGTAATATCACATGATACCCATATGAAATTAGATGACATTCCAATCAGGGAAGAAAATATGCAGCACAATTCCTCTTAACTGAGCAGAACTACATCCTCCCAAGTAAAAGGGTCTTTTCTTTCTTTGTGGGGTTTTTTGGTTGTTGTTTTTTTTTAGTTACTTTTATGTGCTACAGGAGATGTACCATATTTTACATTAGTTTCTGCTTGAATGAATAATGGAGACATGAGCACTTGTATAAACAAGGAAAGGTATTTAATGAACATAATGTACATACTAAAGAGGCTGCTTTCTCTTGGAAGAGAGTGGAATGCATTATTCCAAGTGCATGAAAATCCCATATTAATGATGCATGAGTTTTCTATGAACTTGGCCAGGCATAAACTGTCAACTGCATTTAAAACACTGACTCAAACCTGATAACTGCTCATTTTAACATTAAAAAAAAAATCCAAACCCCCACAGAGAAAAAGAATACGCCTGAAATGATAGTATTATTTTTACATAGCTTTTCATTAGAGATCATTTGTTTGTATTTCTATTTTGAAAATTCAAGCTTGCTGGTCCCAGATGAACATGTTCCTCTAGAACTGCAAGTTGTTTAACTGCATTTTCGTTCATTTTCATTCTCTTCATGAGCCACAGTGCCATTTGAAAAAACAAAAGAAAAGGACAAAATAGTTGGAACCTCGTATTTACAGTGTATTTATAGTGTTTGGCACGTTGGACACAGTTTTCTGAAAGATATTATTAGATTTGTCAGTGAGTGTCCTGCTGCTTTTTCAGGACTCTGTGGGCTCAATCTAGGAAGACAAGTGCTGAAGTTTTAAACGCCTGGCTGCAGTCAGAGCCTCGAGTGAAGCACTTTGGCTTCCTACGCAATAGGAGCACAAGAACTACCAGACAAGACAAGACTACAAGTCCACCAAGCCAAGAGTCCTGTATCCAACTGTGGTCAGTAGTGGAAATTCATAATAAATGCTTATGAGGAACAGAGGAATGTCTCCCTCACGTATTCTCCCAGCTTCGAGCTGGATGCACCACATGTATTTAATCATCATTTAGTTATGGAGAAGAGACAGCAGCATGCCCAGACTGCAGACAGTGCACTGACATGATGAAACAGAGCTGGCTGATGCAACGGGATGTTGCTATCACTTTTCTCATGGTTGCTGGGAGGTCAGAAGTATGGCAGCAAGCACTGTAGGAGAGCGCTACATTATCCCACTGAAATGGTCATCAGGATTTTAGATGTCCCATTTGCATGAAGCTGTGCAAAGAACTTCTCCAGCTCTTGACCACAGATAAGGGAGACTACCAGTTTTGAAGCATTGTGTGCAACCTACTGGGGTGGGCTGCTGAAAACAAGGAATTAAATTTGGCTTGAGTTTGACTAGGAAGTCAAACAGAGGGTGTTATGTTGACAGATATTTGGGTGACAATAACTTACAGAGCTCAATCACAGTGAAAGATGAGGAAAAACAGAATTCACAGCTGGCACTCCCAAACTGTGCAAAAGTCTTCCAGAAACTGCTCCCACAAAGTGCAAATACCTCGGTTAATCAAGTATAATACCACTCTTTATTATGCAAACTTCCCTTCACACAGGACTGTGGGGAAGGTAATTTCCCCATTCATGGACTTCAATGAACAGCTTTTCTCAAAGGAACGATAGTGACAATGATGTTCTCTCCCTCCTAGTTTAGGAAACCCAAATCTATTTTCAATATGTAAGATCTCAATTGTCATTGACCTGCCAAATATCATCAACTAGGTATTTGTTATTATCCTAACAGGCTTTAATAAGCTGACATTGAAGTTTTCCACTCAAAAAATTAAACAACTCTTCATCAAATTAAAAACTAAAATAGTTTCAATTATTTTGGTAATGCATTCAATAGTATTACTGGACTTGCACACAACCACAGACTGAAGTGTTAAGGTTATAACTTGCCTCAGCCATGCAAAAGAGTACCTCTGAAACCAGAAAAAAGTTCAGAGATAACTCGGCAATATGTCATTGCCCCCTTTTTTTTTTTTAAATGTGACAAGCATCTTTACATCACGGTAGATTTTCCACCAATTGGCTGAACAGCTCCATATTTCATGAGTACAGCTCCATATTTTAAGTCTCCAAAGGAAGTTGTTACAGAGTTCATAATTTGTAATTTTTTTTGTAATCTAGTCAGGTTTTATTTTACACAGTTGAAACTTCAACACTGAACCTTGGTCTAATTTGCTCTTTAATTTTAAAAAAAATGAAAAAAGAAAAATGTTGTTAAATATCCCTGGACCATATGAATACACAAATAAGAAAACACTATCAAAAAATACACACCATAAGAGCTGCTATTGAATCTAAATATAACTATAAAAATGGAAAATATATAAAAATTGTTTAGATTTTTAAATACTTTTCTTAAGATGAGAAACTATTAACTAGCTGCTTGACCAAGCAGTTCAGTAAGGCAGTAATTTACTTTGCCCATGAACTAAGACACTACTGAAAACATTTAATGGATATTCTCAGGCAAATTGCATATTTATGTACAGCAAAGCAAAAGTGAAAATATGAGGGTTTAGACAAAGGAGCTATAAAAACATGTGGCTGATGCTAGTCAGTTATTTAAATTCTTAAAATATGGGTCTGGACTCTTTTTTTTTTCTCCCCAAAGAATCTGTTCAAAAAAATCCCACAAAATCAAAAAGCTCTTGTACCTCACTTCCAGCAGACAGACAAGCTGAAAAAGTCTTTCAATTAATGTCTTGGTTTTGTGCCTGTGCATAATAAATTTGCACATGGTTTGGGAAAACTTACCCTTTCCTTTTACAACACTTGATGAGGAATTAAGAATAACCAGAGACACCAGTACAGCAACGCCCCTTTCATGATTTTTCTTGCACAGGACTTTCCTGTTTCTTCTGAATTCCACTGTTCATTACTTTTGTATACAGACTTGTGTGTCTCTTAAAATCTAGAAATATGAAGTATTTAAATAGCAGCCACATAAGTTATTACTGTGACCTAGAAACAGAAGCAAATAGGTTCATCACAGTAATGAAAGGGCGGGAAATTATTTTTGTTTAATTCAGATGTTTCATTGGAAGGAGCAGGCTTCAGTGCCTCAGTCATGCAGTAGCAACGTCCAGGAAACAAATTGCTAGAGGCCAATTGAACAGTTATGACAGGACCTTTTATTTTCTAAGTATAAGATTTTTTTTTAAAAAAACAACTTAATAATAATCTAATTATATACAAATATATAGAAAATATTATCAATTATATAAACTTGGTCATAACAGAAGAACAAATACCCTAAATGTTATATTGCTGTCTTTCACAGCCAATTACGGGCTCTCAGCGGAGGGTGAGAGACCATCATCATTAACTGAATCCAATTTCACATTGGTAAAATTGATCCTATTAAAATAAACCTACTGGCAACAGAAGGAAACTTGCATTGTTTCTTTCCAATCAGCCATGAGACAAAGGGGGTTCAATCTATTTCTACTTTAATCAGTATTCTCTTTAAACGGCATCCCCTGTGTTCTTCTCCAGCGCTGCCCTCTGAAGAATTGTTCTGCATTTTTTCTACCAGAAACCAAAAGAAAACTAGCAATTTTCTTTTACCACAAAGAGCTGTATCCCTTTTTTGTGCACCATCCTCTTAGACCTCCCCACAATGAGCATTAACCACACATAAGTAAAATTGTTTACACACCTCAAAGTTTTACATAAATAGTGAAAGTAGTAGACCTGTTCTGGTCAAACATACCAGTAACATCAAAACAGATTTTAAACTTCATCTAGTTATAAGAGACCAAAGATTGAATACTGACAAGAAACTACTACATCAAAATGTTTTCACTGGCAGTGTTTTGTCTCTATGAGCTCAGCAATCTTCAGTCATAAACTTACAAACAGTAATTTTTCTGCACCTGAAGCCTCAGCAAGACGCAGATAAGGATGGTATCAGCATCAGAAAGTGGTTTACTTAGCTGCTCCCTTTAGTGGCTCTGCCCCAGGAAGCACAGTTTAAGACTCAGACTTCTTTTCTAGAATATTACACAATAGTGCAGTACATTTGAGTGCACAATATGACTTTAAAGAACCAACTGTCTAAAAAAAAATCTACACTACCAAATGCATAAAACAGTTTTATATATGCACAACTTCTCAATTTTACTAAATTTAAATGAACCAACCAGTCTATTCTATAATGTGAAAGTGAAAATTTACATAGCAAGTTTCACACACATCTATTGACTAGTTAGTGGGTGTTTTCACAGTAAAACTACTAAAAACTACATAAAGTATCCAAAGTATTGTGGTTCCAGGCATTTTGGTAGGCTGACATAAAAGAAAGGGTTACACCCTGCAGACCTCTGAAATTTGTACAGATGTTCTTACTTCTTTCTATTTAATCAAGCCATGCCTATTACTTAGCAGAAAAGATAATTTGAGAGAAAGTATTTTCATGCCTTAATCACATTAGCCGAGTTCCAAATGAATTGCTACCTTTAGGCATTACTTTTAGTCACAGGCAATACAGCTGCTTGGCTGTTCTTTCTTTTTCTCTTTTTAACATTATCCAATAACATGTACCAAAATATTGATTAATAAAGTCCATAAATAATAATAATAAACACACTGATGCTACATATTTTTTATAAATATATTTACATCAGTACAAAGTTAAATACAAAACTTTAATAGGCAATAAGGAGTGGGTATATGGCACACCTAATTTAATATTTAGTGTTGCCACAGATATTGTGACACAGGATTTATCAGCCTGTTAACCAAGATTTACAAATATTACTGCTGTTCTCTAACTCCATGGTGTTTCTCTACTTTTATGTCAACGTCGGAGTCTTCTATACTAGTGTACATTCTAATAGTGGAATGATATTCATATCCCATTTTCTCATTAAAAACTATCTACAAATTTAGACAGTAGAAAGATATTTCTTTGGTCCTGCGAACACTGACACCGTGTACAGTTAACTGACACATTTAGGATGTTACTATAACTATTAATCAACATATAACACCGGTAAAGGTTTCTCCATTAACTCTTGTTCAGTCACAGCTGAACATGACTTAGACAAAGACAAGACATCTGTGGCATCCGGCACAGGAAGCAACACTGGCCTTCATGTTGACATTTTTATCCTTGCTGTATTAAGAGAAGAAACAAATTTCAAATACAATTATTTTTTTAGTTTGGAAAAAAAAAACCAAAGTCCAATTCAAAATAACAAGTCTAAAATTTGTGGTATGGATGACAATCTATGGTGATGGAAAATCCAAGCTTTTAAAAAGGGGCAAATACAAAGAATGTTGCCTAAATGGATGGAGTGTGTACATCTTCATGTTATCTGAAAACCAAAGTGCTGAAGGTTATGAAAGCCAAGATGCAGAAAACAACAATCTCATTTAGAAGGTTGCATACAGGGAAACTGGCAGTTGCCATTCAGGCAACTTTATGCAGGCATAAAATCATTATGAAAATGAAAGGAGTTAAATATAAATTTTAAAAAGAAGGAGTGGGCTGGAAGTGAAGGAAGAGTTTTCTAAGTAGAAGGTTTAGGAGAAAAAGGTAAATAAGCATTATTCAGATAGCATCAGCTTGTTAGCTGTAAACTCACTAAATCAGTGAGATGCAAAAAGTCTGAATCACAGTCAAAAGACAAAAATTCAATAACATGACGTATTTTATATTGCCATAGAGCATAATTAATTTATATCTGTCACTACCAGGAAGTGGGACACAAAGTAGAAATCAGGTGATAAAGGTCAGGAAACACAAATCAGTCTAATAGCACTTTTGTAATATTTTCCATACTATGTACTATCAAGAATTATTTCCCACACAGTTTTTGTTCTTTACTTCAGCATTCCATGCATACACAACTTCCTGCCCCAAAACCTAACATTTTACTTGACACAACGGAAAACGTGGCACCTATGACACCTCAGTAAGATTAGTGTTAGTGAATGGAAAAAAATAAAATGTTTTGAACTCTTCAAGCTATTGCAAATAGAGTATAGCCCAGAACCCTGCACATATACACAGATCAAAAAGATTATGCCCATCTAGTTCATGGAACCATATTTTTGCCTGAGGTTTTCCAGAAAAAAAAATGCAGAGCTATGCAATGGAGCTGTAGTGGTACATCCCATACTGCTCTCCGAGGCTTTGATCACTTCTGCACTTTCCCATACAGCTGTCAATCCCCAGTTATGACGTCTCCGGCAATGGTATTTGGCTTAACAATGTTCAAAACTAAACACAGTAAAACTACACTATGAATCAACCTGCATAAAACAAAACACTGATTTTTCCATATTAGGGGAAAAAAAAAAAAAGCCATAAATCACTACTTACTGTTTTTTTATGTTGACACTGATTTAACGTGTAAAAGCAATAATGACCATAAAACAGGAAGTATTACCTAACCATTGCATTGTTGTCCCCACTGTATCTTTAAGTTTTAAAAGACTGATTTTTTATAAATGTAGTAACTTTTATTTAAAAAAAAATCTTGTTAATTGGTCTCAAGAGCATGTTGTGTTCCAACACAAGCTTTTTAAGGGTGTAGTTAACTATGCATCTCCAGTATTCACTACTATGTGTGCAAGCATATCCCAGAGAAAACTGCTCACAACCCTGTACCTTTACTAGTAACCTACTTACTTTTCTCTCATTTGGGTCAACTGAGAAAAAATTAGTTAAATCATCATGAGTATTCAAGGCTAGCTATGACCTTGGATGAACGAAATGAAATACTTAAAGAAATATAGGAAAATCCTGTATTTTCAAACTTCCAGATTTAAACTGTGTGTCAGCTCACAGCCAGTACAATCTGATAAACTGTATACATTTTTTTTGGAAAATACCAGAAATTCCATTCCATGTGAAAAACAAAGAGGCAAGATGTGAAATATTTTTAAAGTAAATTGAAGCTTGGCCTCAGTAGGACATTTCCTGGGCAAATGTTCATTAGAACTGACAGACTTGCTATCAAGAAACATCATCTCTAAAAAGAGATGAGCTTGATCAAGTTCCCACATCCCATCTTCTTTCCTGTAAATATCCATCTGACCGCCATGAGTCATCAAACTCAGTACAGTCTCTAATCCAGGGCAAAGGGGACTGCAGAGTTTACATGATATAAAAGTTTGGTTAATAAGTGAGATAACATGAAGTTAATACAGAGGACTCTAATTCCATCAACTTAGAAGTCTTTGCTACTCAGATGTCTTTGTAATGTCCTTCCCAGTATGATGGTTTTCAGAAGGACTGAGGAGCCTACATGCAGTACTGTACTCATTCCTGTCCATTTACTTTGTTGTCACTCATCTGAAAATTTATTCTCTCTAAATCACAAACTGAGCACCAGTTTTGTGCCACACAAAACTGTGATGCTGCTTCTGAATCCACAGCTGTCAAGCCATACAGCTACATACATACACTGCTCTGCTCAAACTAACACATACTGCAGAAAGAATCTGCAACCAGATTATCTACTCATAGATAAACAAAAGCTGTCCCTATTTAAAGAGAGGTGCCACGATCCGGTACTCGGATACGTGGCAATTTTTTACAATCTTGCCAGGACAAAACAAAGAGAACACAACATCGGGTGCATAAATAGGCACTGGGGCTGGCTTGTGGTCTTACGAAAGATGGTGCAGAACCCCCTTGCCTTCTAACACTGCAGTGGGAGGCTGGTGCGGCTGGATTCTGTCTTCCTTCTCCTGGGATAAGCTGCACAGCAGCTGCACCCTTTGTTGCCCGGCAGGACCTGAGAAGAAGTTTAAAGGTGATCCCAAATGGTGAAATTAAGATGCAAAAGAGGTCAGATGTCACACACACAACAAACTTTTATTAGAGTAACACAACAAAATCCTTAGAGTTGATAGGGCAGAGAGGAAAACAGAGACAGAAAAGAAAGGAGAAAGCAGAGATACAGAGGACAGCAAGCGAGAGCGTAGTTACCACCACGGTCCAGCGATGTCGTCAGTGGGGAAGTGGTTCCTGGTGGGGAAGTGCTTCCCTGCACCCATATTGTCCCAGATTTTTATACAGTTCTTGCCCACTGTACCTCCATTTTTCTCCCCGAATAAGTGAGAAAATCCTTCTATCTTCTCTGTGCTCCTCCGAGATAGGAGGGGGGTAGGTATCGCACCAGGGCTATGCCCTGCAGATAGTCTTTGTTTGGTTAATTGATGAGATCAGCCAAAGCAAAAGAGGAGGTTGAGACAACTGGCACCACAGAATTAGTTTATTGCAGTGGAAGTCCTAGGAAGTGGCTGGAGACCGGCACTCTTTGTCTTGTCCTGCTAAGTCGGTGGTTTTCATGAGATATCAAGGCCTGGTTATCACTGGATATTCTGCTCCCAACACCAGCTGTAGAACTCCTTTGTCTCCAATCTCAGCATGTCCCACACAAAACTCCCCAGTTCTTAGGTATACATCACAGGAGGGGAAACAAAAGTTTGGATGAGTTGCTGAGACATCTCTTTAGTCCATCAACAAATGTTGTTTAACTCTCAGATCAGACAACAGATATCCAGAGTGCCTAAGTCCATCACTTATCTCTTGGATTGTTCGAGACAAGCACTATACATCCTGAATGCCACAGGAGGAGAATTTTCAGGGATCAGGAAAGTATTCTACAGAAGTCTCAAAGAAGGAAAAAGGAGATTAACTGACAAAAGTCTTACAAAAAATAGTTAAAATGGAAAGGCTAGAAGACAGAAACTACTATTTTCTCATTCCCTTAAACATTCATAGAACTCATTTGAAGCAGTGCTTTCTAGAAATCCAGGAAGCAGAATATATTTTTAATGTTAAAACCAACACTTTCCGTTACACATAAGACCAGAGTCCAGTGAACAGGGTGCTTGCTACACTGTCACACTCTTTCATCATAGCTGTGTGGAACCTACCTTAAGGCAATATCTGGTGTCTTTTTCTTCTGTGTAGGCTTTTCAAAAATGCTAATGATTTTCTTTAAAATGACATCTTTTCTTAGAGGCTGTTTTCTCAAGGGATGGAAGTGCATCAACATTGAAAAGAGTTATTTCTTTATGGAATAGAAGGTGGAGGGTTTTCCTTCTCCCTGACAGCAAGGTAACATGACAGGTTTCATAAACTGAGGAAATGAGCATAAAATTCAATCTGTTTTCCCACATAAAATACTATTGATGACCTATTAACTTATTTAACAAAGATCATCTCAATAAACTTGCAATTACATGTTGGAATTATTCTTTCAGATTGACATCATTACTATCATTGAAAATGAATGGTAATTTCACAATGTTTCTAGTTCATCAGCAGAAGAACGTTCCCCAAGGGAATTATTAAGGAATATCTATATTTAGCAGTAATATAAAAGAAAATTGTTAGAAAAAAGCTATCTCTTCAGCAGTCCTTATTAATACTAGAAGTCCACTTCATCCATTTTTCTTTCAACTTCTTGCAGAAGAAAGGCAAAGGATGATTTTTTATTTGTTAACGTGGCAACTATATATCTGATTTGGAATACATGACTCTAGGAAAGTTTGGTGTAGCCAAAATGTAATCAGCAAAAGAACAGATGACATACAGTGCTTCAGTGAATAATGCTTTCCTGTGGTTTGAGTAAGGCTGGAGTGGAAGAATCTTTCAGCAACTTTAACTAAAACTGAATCTGCATTACATTCATCACCCTGTTAAAGACTAAAGGGAAGCAGGCACACACTTTTTCAGGTTGAAGGTTCTGCCTAGAGACTTCTTCCTTTTCTGTCTTTCCTAGTTTATGAAAGATCTGTTTTCCGTTATTGTCAAATTAAATTTGACCAGTTAAACAACAGAACACTGGGCAAAAGATCCTGCAGTGCAAAATCTATCCAAAGTGGTAACTTATTTTTGAAGTTAAGTAATAACAGCATTTTTTTGTCTTTTTCCAAAGTTAAAATCTTTGGCTTTTGTAACCAGTCACTTCTCCCCCAGGACTTCATTAAGAAGGTGAGTTCATTGAGGGGTACAAGAGGGTGGCTAGGAACACAAATAAGGTACTTACACACTTTTCTACATCCATTTTTCCCATGTGCTTCCCCAGCTACATTCTTTTGTGAGTCTGTATATACAGCCAGCTAGGACTAACTTAAAATTCTTCACTTAGAGAATGCATTCTTGCCCGAGTGGCAGGCAGCTGCTTCAGTCAGTCAGAATATTTCACAGGACGTTGGTTTTCCTTACAAATAGGAGTCTTCCCCAGTGACTGCTATCAATTAGCTTATGACCGTAAATAGAGGTTTACTGCACTATGTTTGGTGACTTTCCATGTCAGAATATGCTCAAAAGAAAAAAAACAGGATGAGGAAAAAAAAAAAAAAGGGGAAATTAGCTCAACAATGATGCAATGATGCCATTTAACATGTATGTATTTCTGGGAATTGTATTTGCAAGCTTAATAATGCATAGCAGTCTTTGTCTATCACAGAATCACAGAATCTTAGGGGTTGGAAAGGACCTCGAAAGATCATCGAGTCCAACTCCCCTGCCAGAGCAGGATCACCTAGAGCACATCACACAGGAACTTGTCCAGGTGGGTTTTAATTGTCTCCAACAAAGGAGACTCCACAACCTCTCTGGGCAGCCTGTCCCAGGGCTCTGTCACTCTCACAGTAAAGAAGTTTTATCTGATATTTACGTGGAACCTCCTATGCTCCAGTTTGCACCCACTGCCCCTTGTCCTATCACTAGACATCACTGAAAAAAGCTTGGCTCCATCCTCCTGCTGCACAGGCAGCACCTCTCCTGTTGCCCACGACTTACCCAAGATGATGGAGAGTGGCCCAGCAATGACCTCCGCCAGCTCCCTCAGCACCCGAGGGTGTATTCCATCCAGACCCATCGATTTATGGATGTCCAGATTGCTCAACTGATCCCTAACCCAATCCTCATCTACCAAAGCAAACTCCTCCTTCATCCTGACTTCTTCTGGGGCTTTAGGGATCTGGGGCTCCTGGGGAGAGTCTGCAGCAGTAAAGACAGAGGCAAAGGCGGCATTCAGTGCCTCTGCCTTCTCTGCTCTGTCACCATTCAATGCCAGCAGGCCCAGTGTCTTGGAGTCCAGGAGTTTTGTCCCCTACCCCCATTAAGTCTAGCTTAAAGCTCTCTCAGTGAGCCCTGTTAACTCCTGGCCAAGAATCCTTTTCCCCCTTGTTGATAGCTCTATGCAATTTTTTGCTAACATACCTGGTACCCAGGATGAACCCAAAGTTCATCCAAGGGCACCAGCTTCTAAGCCATACATTAATCAGTTGTGTTTTCCTAGTCCTTTCAGCTTTTCCTGCCACTGAAGGAACTGAGGAAAAGATCACCTGTGCTCCTGACCTGGAACTTGCCTTGGCAACCTCATCAGTGCCCACCAGCATGACCACTACTGGGTACTAATCAGAGGGCTGCTCCAGGCCTGGGAGTTTCTCAGTAACATCCCTAACCCAGGCCCCAGGGAGGCAGCAGACCACCCTGAGGGTTGGGTCTGGCCTGCGTATAGGGCCCTCAGTTCCCCTCAAAAGAGAATCTCCTACAATTACCTTATTTTTGTTCTTAGGAGACGCAGTCCTAATGCATGGGGCAGACTGCCTCGGCAACTGCCTGGATAGAACTTTGTCAGTAACCTCAGTTACCTGCTTTTTCTGATCCAGGGCCATATACCTGTTCTGTAAGGGCACACAAGAAGGTGAGGGAAGCCAGGAGTGGGTTCGCCTGTTGCCTCAAGCAGGGACCCGCTTCCAGTTCCCCTCTTCTCTCAGGTCCCCTACCTCTGCCAGGTGACAGCAAGGCAGAGGGTCCTCTACTTCTCTTGAAGCTTCCACCTTAAGGTTTTGTCTCAAGGATGGTAGGGTATTACTCTACCAATCTATTTCTCTTTCACAATCCTGGATCCTCCATAATCTTTCCACCTCCTCCGATACGACTGACAGGCTGAGACATTCTGTGCAGCCAGAGACCTGGACAGCTGCATTCTTGAGAGGGACCTCTATCTGGCTTGCCACTGTCCTTCTGGTAATGTTTTTTGCCCGAGTGGATACCATGGCTAGGTCCTGTTTGCAGGGAGGGCAGTGGGGGGATGATCACTAGCCAAGTTCTTACCTTGAGCCAAGAGGGGGCCCGTGCCCTCCTCCGCACGCCCTGCCTGCACAAACATTACATATTATTCATATGTTGCATTCTGTTAATAATATAGGTACATTACTGTAATACATGCATAACTCAAAGCTGTAGCCAGGCACTCTTAGTGTTCATGTAATCAAAATTTACTTTATAAACTTTTTAGAACTTATTTGCTTGCAATGTTTTGAGCAGTTAAACAGCTGCTCAAATGGGAAAATATGTAACTTCCTGCTACAATGGTGTATTTTAATTCTCAAATTCCTGATTTTATTTCCTTGAATTCAGAGCACCATAACTGCACTTAAAAAAAATAATCCAGAGCTAATTAGTTTTTAAGGCAGGGTCTTATTTTAAATTTGCACTTTTTTAAACTGCATTGTAATATGAGCATATACACAGATGAGAAAATACTTAGGTCATTGAACTGTCCAAATAACTTTTTGCAAAGACAAAAGCGCTCAACATCATAGCAATTAATGGTAACATAGCTGTGTGGCTCAAAAAAAAAATAATAATTCAGCCACCCACTGAGCTGAAAATATTTAGACTGTACGATGCTATAATGAAGGATTTCACAAGCTTTATATCCTTATTGCAGACAGCTCGTACATTAAACATTTGATGATGAGAGAAAAACAGAACAAACTGTCTGTGCAAAAACCTGTCTAGCAGAGCAACAAAAATAAATATTTCATTGAAAAACCTTCAAACCTGTAAACAAAGCTACTTCTATTACTTACAAAATATCAGCTTTATCTTCTGGGTGGCCAAGTATGCACCAAGCAAAAGAAAATGAGGAAGTTTTGCAAAAAAAGAAACTTTCTCATACCTTAGTGTTGGACTACTTGGAATACTAAGACTTCCCTGCAAATTTGGGTTATGTATCAGTATCTTGTAAAACACTGCATACAACCTGGTGCAACACATACCTGAGAGGATTTGTCACACACCAAACTCTTTGGCATTTCAAAACAATTAAAAGGCAACCTACTGACATAATATGACAAATTTCCACGGCCAGCAGCAGCTGCGTGGCCTGGTGCTACAGCCACTATTAACCTCAGTTACAATTTGATTGCTGAATTAAGTTGTCTGCCAGCATTTCCAGCTGGCATAATACATTACGACGTGGTGTCATGCTGTTTAGCTGTGGTCAGTGTTGTGACACGCTGCGCTCCATGTGTTTATCCTCTTTTTACAGATAAAGCTTAAATCCTGGAACTTCATGTGAAGTACTGATTTCTTTCAGTCTTAACCAATCCAAGCCTTATCAGTTCTAATTTTATACACATTTCATTAAAAACTCCCTTATAAACAAATTAAATTCTCTCATCTCTGAACACTGTGGTACCATACATGACAAGACTTGGGGAAAAGATGGCCCAGAGATGCAACTAAACAGCCCCTTGTGGGCAAATAAGGTTTTATATCTTTATATTTCCTGGATTTCAGAATGCTGCAAGAGCTGAAATAGTCCCTGGAAGCCCAGTACAAACCCAGGGTAACCTCCTCCATGCTTTTTTTGGAGGGCACCTAATCTTAATTCCACAAACATGCACAATCCCATCCCACCTTCTGCCTCCATGTCTCCTGGATTCTAAATGTTATTCAAAGACACATTTGAAGGATACCAAAAAGAATATAATTTGATTAGAGATAAGTATATATGTAAAGTAACGAAGGTTTTTACTTTGCTCATGTTCATCCTTTCAAAGCAAAGGTAACTAACTTATTGTTCACAGGCACAAGCAATCCAATCCTGGTGTCCTCTTTCTGAGGTGGATACCTGCAGACGGGTCAAGATACAGTCCTCATCCCACAGTCACAATAAACAAATACTAACCTGCTTCCCTTCCCCTCTGTCATCATTTAGTAGATTATCTGCTCTACCAGAAATGGAAGATTCGCAGTCTGTTCATATGCTGTAACACTCTGAGGATTATATTTATTTCTAACACAGTAAGTTTGAAAGTGAATACCTTCAAACAGATTTCAGAATCTGATTTTAAGATTAGTGAGAGAGGAGCTTTTCCATTGTCAAGGCTCATTTTGAGATGCTGGGAGTACTTCACAGTGGTATTTTGACAACTTGTTATTTAAGAAACAACTGTTTCTTGTCTTCTCCAGAGGTAAAAATAAGCTCAAGGTTTTTTTCACATTTCACGGGTGTATATATCAACCTTCACAAAACACTGTATGTTTATTACTGGGAGGCCTTATTTAGCACAAAACCCAAAAACTAAACCATATTTCTTGTTTAATTTCAAAGGGTATTAATTTCTCTATTCAGTTTCCTTGCCTTAAAAGTAGAAACATATTTTAAGGTGAATACATTTATAAAATATAGACAACGAAGGAAGAACAATCTTCCTGAGCAACATAAATTGATAACAAGAATGAACTTTATATAGTCCTACGGTTGCTGAATGTTTTCACTACATAGTTTTGAAAACAAGAATGACATCAGTATTACACTAAACTCACAACTAAGCCACATTTAGTACATTTTGAAAATTTTCTGTAGGTTTAGCTTTTACTCATACACAATCTTTACTGGCACTGACCTCTGTTATTTCCAGTAGTGAATCAAAACAAGGGGGCTGTTAGTTGTGGAGTCAACAAGAAGCATCCTCATCTCTGCCATTCCACTTACCTCTCACGATGGTGACTGGATTCACTAGTTTTGCCTGCTCTGAAACTGGGCACAGTTTTTCCCCCATGCCTAATTACAGCAGCAACTATAACGAAACATTGTAACATTACTAACTAGCTCCACCACAACACAGGCCTGATCACAACTAAAAGGTTACCTTCTTTGCACTTAGAAGAATTCTTTGAGCTGTGCTTCAACCCATATCAAAAGCTTAAAGAACAATCAAGAAACAAACTCTTTATATGCCTTCCTGAGATCAAAATGAGTTTAAAATGGAGTTTTGTCTCTGTTATGTGGGGTTTTTTTGGGAAGGAAAGGGGTGATGTCTTTCAATTAATGTGAATGAGAGTCTTTCCCAAGCAAGCAAAATGTGTAAGGAATGCAGAACGGAGCCCTTGAGGTATTTGGGGGATGGTGAGGGAAACAAAATTAAAAGTGACTGAGGTGCCTCTGTTAAAACCATCTACTTTGTACGCACATTAACATTTTCTCATTAAAAATTCATAAGGACTACATAGTTTTAATGCACATGTGGCCAGTATTACAGTTCAATAGCCAGAACTCTTAAAAAAAAAAAAAAAAAGGGGGGGGGGGAAGGAGAGTAGATATTTTGTTTTTTAACTGACTCCCCTTTCATGGGAGATAGAAACCTCCTTTTTTGAACACCAAAGCACAGTTGCTGCAAAAGCCTGCCATGCTAAGAAAGGTCTGAACAGATGAAAAACAAATCAGTATTTCTCTTGCAATTCAAATTCACAGCTGCTGCCCATTTCCTACTTCTGAATTTCTGCATTTTTAGCCCAAAAAAAGGATTAAATAATTCCCTTAGTCAAAAATTTTTCTACAATCACCAAGCTGTTGGTGAGAAGCACCTCCAATGGCTCCTTAGTTATAAAGAATAATAAGGCAAAAAAAATTGGAAAAGGATTAGGGATGGGAAAGAAGAATGCTCCCTATATTAAAGTGGAAGTTTGAACACAGAAGAATCAGCACTGGATTTCTGTAGGTCAGTCTAGGATAATTACAACTCCAGCAGGATCTACTTGCTGTTTAAGAATGCACTGGTTTTTTCTTTGTGATATTTTTTTTCAGATGCAGGTTACATTCTGGTTCTACTACAGTCTGTTGTGTTTCAAAGGTGGAGACATCTCTTTTAAGAGCAGGCACAATGGGGAAGGTGTCTCACAATCTGAGTAACATTGACATCTTCTATCCTGTTACTTTATTTTTTGTGGAAAAGTGAAGAGCTTTCTGATGCTCTTCCCTTGTAATTTTCTTCCACGGTCCAAATTACTCATTTTTCAGGGAATCCTTTATTTTATTCTTTGCCAAAAAGCTATCTGCACCTTATAAGAAGCACTGACTTTAGACAGAAGACAGGCAGGCATCAGCAGACTCTCAGGAAACTACCCAAGATTGTATCAGGGACTGATGGAGGGCCGAGTTACATGTCACCAGGCCTCTTGCACAGTTGCACAAAGGAGAAGCTTTACAGTGAAGCAAATAACCATGTAAGGATTGTGCTGTAGAGGGATTACAGTTTTTAACTTGATTTTTTTTTCCCCTCAAGATGCTCCTAAATAATTTTTTCAAATGCAACATGGGCCATTCACTCATTGGCCAGATACCCCCTTCCGTGCCCTGCAATGTGTATCTGAGGCACATTATTTTCAAGCAATGTGAATAACTTCCTTCTCCTCCTCCGCTGTGCAGCGCGTGTGGCTGCGTCTACAGTATTCACCACTCATTCTAGGGATGAGGAACACAGCACAAATATCTAAAAGCAGGTTTCCAGTAGTGACCTAGGCCAGGCCCAGCCAGCCCACTCAAACAACATGACATGCTCTGGTTTCAGCACACACAGTGCAATGAGTTGTCCTCGTTTTTCAGCAGCTCTTTGGTATCCTCCCTTCTCATTCTGTAATTATCAGCATCTCATCATTCAGTCACAGCTGTTCTGTATTTTTACATCTCCCCAGGCTATCTTCCACTGTGGTACCAACCTAAATATTCCAACCCTGCTCTTTCCATCTTCATTTTTATTTCATCTCATATTCCGTTCCTCCTGTTCCTATTTTTATCTACTTTTTTACCCTTTCCACAACTCTTTTTAAAAGCAGAGGCTCTAGTCAGATAGGATCCTTAAATCTTAATAACAATATAACTATCTATGAAGATCACCTTCATCTCCAGTTCAGTTGAGCATGCATGGTTGCCTGATATTGGTTAATGTTCTGTTCAGCTTAGTGCTCACACACTTCAGTGCAGATGAAAAGCTCCAAAGGTATTGCTCTGCACTCCATCCAGGACAAGTAAATCCCTGATAAACTAGGCAACTTTGCCATATGCTAATTTTCAATTCTATCTAGCTTCTTGTTACAATAAACCCAATGCTAGTGTGCCTATATTAGTAAAATATTTAGTGTTCTCTTTTTGACTTTCATTCCTCAGAATTATTTGGCAAGAAAATGCTCTCTATCCCAAGATAATTATCTCACTATTGGCTTCAGGAAGACAAAATATTTTTGCAGTGAATGACCACATCTGTACCATGTCAGGCTTAGTTAGAGATTAATAATGGATACTACTATTCTGCCTACAAATTTTCACGCTCACAGTATATTCCAGCTACATTAAGAGTGACAGATTGGACCGTATACTTACAATAAGTGACAGTTTCAAAAGCATGCAACTTAGCTAGTGGCAGCAACTAACTTTTAGGAAGACTGGCAAACTGTAAATTTGATCAATGTAAGTATATTCAATAATACTCCTCAAACTTTGACTCACTATAAGTTACATTGTTATGCATTCTTGTGATTCTAGCATGTTTATAACAAAGTGTTTTGTAGGATTATACTAATTTATTTGTATGCTTATGCCCACATCTAACATGGGCAAAGACAATCAAATTGACAAGTGTACTAAAGGATATGGTAAACAGTAAGAGCAACTGCTATACCTGAATTTCTGAGAAAAATAAAAAGAGGATACTTGATACTTCTCAGTCTCAGGTATTGAATACAACACCAAGAGGAAAATTTCCATGTTCCTTATAATGGCATTCTATAGCTTACAACTACAGCAACCCTTAAAACATCATTTCTTTAAAATCTTCCAACAAGTGAAATTGACATGAAAAGTCAGATAAATCCATAGTCCAGATGTCATGTTTTTATCACTTTACACTTACTATCTCATAACTCGTTCTGCTAAGATAATCTAATTTGACTTTCTTGCAGCAAAATAACTATTTTCGCAAATGATGCTTGTATTGCTAAGCTTTAATAGGTCATTCAGAACTCTGAAACTGAAGCTTTTGTCATAGCACAAGACCAAACTCTGATATATGGCAATCTTTTATTTTTCTTTGTAGAGTTGTTGTTTTTTTCCTAATTTTTATACATTTTAAAAATAATTATTTTGGGCCAGATGGGAAAGGTTCAAAACTTTTTTTGCAAAATTTGCAAAATGTATCTTTTTCTATGTGATAATATGATATCAGATTTCAGGTGATAAATTTCTTTTTTATTAACTGTTTTGAATTGAGTTCATTGTACAACTTTTAGACATTAAGTTATAAGCACACTAAACCACTGATAACCTAATTCCATCATCAGAAAAAACTTGGTAATCAAAATTCTCATACTTCAGTCCCTAATTAAAAAGGCTACAACTTTCCCATCAACACATTTTATTCACATACACTATTGTTAATTATAGTCCAGAGTCCTACACAAATCTTTGAGCTCCTTTCTCTCATTTTATGTGCACAAATTCAGCAAGTTACTGTAAGAATGACTTTCACATGGAATTTCCACAGCATTTATATATGATACACACATGTAATATACTAAGAGAATGCTGTTAGATCATTGATTTAATTGTTCAATATAAGTCTTTGCACAAATGTGAGGTGTATTGTTTAAAAGCTTGCATCTCAGCCAAATGAGAACAGATCATTATTGAACTGTGCAAGACCACATCTGAAACACAGGGACAAATCTCTGCCAGATTTCAAGTCTGAATATTTCAAATCTGAACATTAACAGTGTTGAGGGAGGAGAGGGGAGTGGATAAAAATCTCTACTTTGCATAATTTCTTTAAATCTTTGCCAAAACACTTTTCCATTTGTCCTCAGAAAGAACCCAGCTGTTTTTTAATGAAACTATGTAAGGAGTTAACCCCTAGCTTAACCTAAAATAAACCAAACAACAACGAAAAGATCTGATTAAATTATTTGCACTAAAGATTAAAAAACCCACCACCAAAAAAAAAACCCAAAAAACAAAAACCAAAACCAAAACCAGAATTGAACAAATCTGTGTTAAGCTTTTAGAAGATACTTTTGTAAAGGGAAAGGAAAAAAAAATAATCAAAATTAAAGATTTAACCTTTTAAATGTTTCACTAGAAAAATAATATACATTATGGAAGATTTTTTAAAGGAAACATTGGAAAAAATCTAGACAATGTTATGTTCACCTGAAGGGTGGCAACTTGTAATGATAGTATTTATTACATTCTAGGAAAACAGTATAAACCTCTATTAAACAGTTATAAAAATAATGCATAATACATATTTAGAAAGAGTTATATGGTGAGGTAAATTAGATGGGTTTTTTCTCAGAAAAAGGCATTTTTGACCCATATTCACCAGGCAACAAAACAAACCAGGAATGGATACTCAGACTTACAGCAATTCAGATTATAGTAAATAAAGCAATCCAGAAGTATGGGTCATGTGTAGAAACTGGATCATTGAGCATTAGTCTAAGAAAAAAAAACAAACAACAATAAAAGCACGTAGATCAAATGATTCCTGATGTACTTGTTTCTGATGAAAATCGTGTTATATCAAGAATAGACTGACCTCCAGCATCACTTCAGAGAGGTTTGTTTAGGTTAAGATAAACAATGCTTCTTGGCTCTGGTACTAGCCAATCAATTTGGTGACAAAAATCCATTATTAGCTTTTAAAAAATCTTCTGATAAAGGTTACCTGCCAAAAATAGACAGAAGAACCTGGAAACAGGAAGCACAAATCATCCACGAGTGGTAAATATATGTATAGGGATATGTTCCTTACCCAACAGTAAACTTCCTGCACAAGATGTGGCAAATGTTCATCACTTCCAATGCCTCTGCATTGAGCAGAGAGAAGTCAGAGGACAGAAACCTGCAGCAGTGCCTCATATTGTGATCCTATCAGTCCCTTCTTGCATTGTTCCCTTAAGCCTTTTATCTGACTTTGTCAGGAATGAAGCAAATAGGAAGTAAACCAGACATCTTCAATTTAATTATCTGAAGTCAGGTACCATAAAACTAAATGGGTACACTTAGACAAATATAATAGTAATAATAGTAACACTTACAATCCCTTGTTTTCAGCAATATGATACAACGAAATAAGTATGTTATTAGGAATATACAAGCAAATTAGCCAGAAAAAAAAGCCTATACATTTGCTAACTTAACATAGAGAAAAGGCACAAAATAGCTGACATGCAAAAAGAGAAATGTCAGTAAAGAACAAAAAAAGAAATTGCTTTGACTTTTAGCATTCTGGGCTGTAGATAGATTGCTGAGTAATTGTCTGATGGACCACTCTGGTAATTTTTAGGATGCGCGCTGGAGCAGGCAGGCTGCCTTTCTTCAGACTCACTGCTGGCAAACTGGCACTAATATTACACATACATAAACATGCATTCTCCCTTTTAAATTTATTTGAATCCTTGCTCATTCTGTCTTACACAGAAACTTGAAACTTCAATGGGAAATGAAAGGTAAGTGCATTTAGAATAAATATTGCCAAACTAGCAGTACTGTTCTGAACTATCAGTTTATACTTAGCTAACCTGAATTTATCTTAGCAACTGATGCAAACAGTACCCTCATGTGTAGCTCTAAGTTAGAAATTCAGGATGATTCATGATATTCTTAATGTTAGAACATCAACTTACAAGCTAAAGGTAATACAAAATAATATTGTATATAAGAGGATCGTTCTCGAAGTCAAGACAGATACAAATTGTCCAGCTTTACTACTTTCTCAATATTGAAACAAGAGAAGTACTATTTCTGGTTTTAGTTCAGCCTGTGGACTGACATAGGAAAGTCAGCAGCAGCTGCTCTCATAGATTACTCTTTTTACATTAGGCCATTACTAAAGTTTGACAGTTAAATCTGTAAGCCAGTATAAAAGTTTCTTTCAGTCATTCTGCAAGACTGATAATACCTTGCTTGATCCTGTCTGCTTTTTGCTGGCTCACCACACTTCATTAGGGTTTGTTTTTCATATATCCCATACATCATCTTTTAAATGTTGTTGAACTATACAGTGACTTAAATAGGTCATCATCAAGAAAAGCTTTGGTTTCAGAAAATGTTTTTCAATTCATGGAAGTCTGACTGTGGATCACAAAGAAGTGTACAAGCTGTTTTCCCTTCCCAGCTATTTTATAAGTTTTAAGCTTTGTGTAAACCCAGTTAATAACAGTACCCACACCTGCTTTTATATGCAACTAACTTACCAAGAAACCTGGGCAATCAATGGGACTTCTTCGTAGTGTACCACTAGTGACTTCATTAGTGTACACTAAAGCAACAGATTTACAACCTCTGAAACATGCAAGCATTAAAATAAATAAAAGTGCACAGCTAATGCTCTACACTTCATTAAAAATGTTAAGAGTTTTAGTCCACTGAACCTCAACCTCACTAAGACACAAAGTATTAAAAAAATTAATTTCCCAGGTCCATTTAGCAAAAGAAAGTGTGGCATACCCTGTGTTAGTATGCTGCACAAGTTGAAGCCATAGCAGCAACAATGACATGCCTATGCTTGCTTTTGCATATGTTGGCATGAGCTCAGTGTCCTGAAGAGTTCATGCTCTGGTTGCTGGCATATGATCAACTTCATGTGTCTAGCATAATCCCTCATAAATTACAGTTCTATGTTCTTTGTAGATATCAGCCAGAGGTTCACTTCCCAGCCTGCAGCCTATCTTTTTTCCTAAAATGCTTGCTAATGAAATGGCTGCTTAGTGGCATGCCAGCTATGTTTTCTGAAGAAACATGGGCTGTTCCTGTGAAAATGAGTGGAGCATTAGGGAACAGCACCTCCATAACATGAAGGTGTGGAAAGCCACAAGGGCTACTGGGAGGCATTAGTCAAGGCTGAGGAAATGAAACTTGGCTTAGCTCACTTATTTGAGAATTAAACCCTAATTCTTTTATTGAGGAATTGTCACATTAAATTGTTTTACTGGATTTGTGGGGGTAAATGATGGTATAGGAATCACAGGCCTAGGAAATTAACCTGAAAACCAAGAACTTTTGGGAGTTTTTGAAGGTGAGAGACCAGAAATGAAAAAACAAACAAACAAACAAAAAAAACCCACACCAAAACTTGGAACCAAAAGCACAGCAACTCACCACAGAGGCGGGAAGAACAGAAAATATGTTATGGCAGTATGAACAAAGAAGAAAGTCTGATGAAGGCCATTTCCAAGACATGCTATTGCTACACTCCTTCCAAACACTGCAATGCCTTCCCATGTTCCATGTGTAGTCCACCCTTCTGCAAATATTTATGATTTTATTACACCATTTTTTCACTTTCATTAAATATTTTCCTTTCATTGTTGATGTTTAACATAAATTAGAACAATGCAAATAGAAAAGTGGGAAATGGCTACATGAAGAAGAAATTATGTCAGAGGTTTTTCCTCAGAAAAATTTTCTTCTCTTACAGTAATAAAGAATCTGAATATATGAGCAGATGCATATACAAAACCAGGGAGCAGCTGCTGTGCAATAAGAGTCAACAGGGAAAAATAAATGAAATATCTTGTTTGGTTCTAAAGAAAAGGCATTTAATTTGATTTACACAAAGTACAAAGCAATCATAGAATCACTACTCATCCACCTGAATACAAGGAAATAGGAAGACAAGGCTGGTAACAAAACTATCTCCATCCAGTAATGTTAGCACCAAACCTGAAAATGCAGACAACAGAAATAAAAATATGAAGAAAAGCAGGAATCAATTCAATATCATCAGCAGAAAGCTTTAAAATTTCACTGGGCTTCTCTAAATGACGATTCGATCAGCACTGGTTGGTTACACAAGACCAGAGGAAGCAGCTTTATACAGACTTCCTAAGCCTTAAAGTCCCAGTGAATTTTCCAAGGATATTTACTGCATGTAGATGCTCCAGAGTGGTCTTCCTTGTGTTCAGCACTGTGAGAGCTCTATGATGTTCCAACATGAACATCACTTCTGAATGTTAAATTAAGCTGAAATTTTACTTGTCTGAATATTCAATAAAATGGATTCAAATCTATTTTTTAGATTATAAAAAGAGTACATTGTCATTACATAAAAAATAAATCTTTGCAGATAATACTCTTTTAGCTGCATTTCAAGCTTTGTGCCTGTAAATGTTTTTTAAGGATATACATATTTCATGGTTAATTTCATGATGTCACTAAGAGATTGTCATATTTTCAGCTTGCTTAAACTAGGAAAGTGAGTATTATACCATTGTTTATAAATGGCGAACAATACAAAGATAAAAGGATTAGTTTAAGCTAAAAGAAAAAGTACTATGAAATCATAGGGACAAAAATAGACTATGAGTACATTTAAGCCACAGATTAGAAAAAGTCTAAGTTTTTTTTCTTTAAGTTAAGAAATAACTTTTTAAGTTTTAAGAAATAAAGATTTGGAGCTGTCTTTGAATTATTTGTTCAAACTGTTACAGAAGGGTGTTTATGCCTGGACAGAGCTTACTGGAGTGAGAAATAGCAGCTTGTGACATCTGCAAGGACCAGCAACATTTTATTATTTCTTACTTGATGCGGAACACAGCTTCAGGAGCTTCCCCCACTCCTTCCTTTTCACTAAAGAAGGCTAAGACAGGGAATGGTGAAGAGTTCTTGCTGGCAACCTGAACTGGTTCAGTACTGAAAAACTTCCAGATGTCTGTGTTGGTGTTCCCTGCTGGCATATTCATGGTTAAAGTAACTGTCAGATTCGGACCAATGAGGATTTATTGGTTACAGTGGCAAAGACATATAAAAAGAATTTTTTTTTAAAAAAAAACCCTGTGACACATTACGATTTCTTCTCCTCTGACACATTATAATTTTTAGGGACACTATTTTGAACTGAAGTTTCAGTGTTCTTAATGGAGTGCTGGAGAGGAATTAATGGAGTGGTTAATTTCTGGTGTAGATGATGAGAGAGAGAGTTGAATAAATTTTCTTTTTATCCCTGGAAACTCAGCCTGGCTGCAACCCATTCTGGTCTTACATTCCTAAATATTTTTGCAAGTTCACATAACTCTGTACAGTAGTAAAGCTTAACGCAATACTCAAACTTCACTCAAATGGGAGAATTGTCCCTAGTGAGGCACTTGCAATTCTCAGAAATACCTAAAAGCAATTAAAGGTACAAGGGAGAAAAAAGCTATCAAATTCTCATGTTAGCTGCTGACATTGTACAGAAAACACTGTTTTGTTCTGAACACAATGCACTTTAAACTCTCATTTCAGCTGAAAAGCATGTCTTCAAGGTCTTTAAAAAAGTATTATCTTAGTTTGCATTAAGAAACAAACATTGGACATAAAAAAAATGGAAAAAATACTTGGTGAAAATAAGAAAAGCACCATGCATCTAAGGAACATACATTAGCTGTAAAAGTTGCTTTCATTGACCAATAATTATAGCATCATAGCAAAAGTGTTACAATTCTAGTTGAGAAGGTATGCTTTATAACAAATGTGGGTTTTGAGGTACCTACAACTAATTTTTTTTACTGATTTAGCATCTTTCATATTTTTTTATAGACAGAAATTGATTCTAAGAGATTCAAGTTACCCCTTTGGCAGTTTTCTGGGTAATAAAGGGATGGCTAAAACTTTTTTGATTTATGCTTTGACAAGTTTCTTGCATTTTGCTAACTCAAGTGGTTTATTTTTAACTCAAGCTTCTTATTTCTAGATGAAGCTCACTATCATTGCACAGAACAACTTCATTTTATTCTTTCAAGTTCACAAGCAAATGAAAATACACCTTTTTAGTTCAGCACAAAGTTGCTCTCTGTATTCTCCTCAGCAAAACACTTTCTAAAGTAGAGCATAGAGGAATTTTGTAATTCTTTTTTTCACAGGATATGTGCATAGCTCAGACTATACAAACATCCTCTATAGCTCTCCCAGTCACTTTCCATTTCAAGAACGAGGCAATTTGTGTTAACACAAGACAGCTTATCATGTGCTAAGTCTGCATGCAATTTTCTCGTGAGAACAACCATTTTGTACCTACTTGACACACGCAGTGCTATCCAACACCCAACTAATCAATTCTGTCTATATTAAGAAGTGGGGAGAAAAACTGCCCACAGCTGTTAAATTACATCAGCTTTCCTAACTACTTCAGACAACTCGTTTTGGACATTATTTTTTTTCTTTAAACTGAATTGGCATAAACTTAGCCCTTCTTTCTATTTCTTTTCACTTCTTTTTAATTTTGCCTTCTCCGAGATTACTGGTGAAGTACAAATGCCAGAGAACAAACTATGTTTTCTGCAGGCATCTCCAGAATTTTTGAGGGCAACAAGCTCCCAGGGTCTTGGGTGCCCCTTGCAGGATTTATAGTCTAGTATGATACAAATGAGCAATTAACATGTTTTCATTAGAGACCTCACAGACTAGTCTACAGACATTAACTTTTGGAAGAGAATAACGCAGACACTTTTTTACATATAAACAAATGAGAAATGTCTGTCAATTGATATCAAATCAGAGACAGAGACCCAAAAAGAAGATACCAGTAGGGCCCATAAAATTCTCTGGGAGAGCAGGATGGAGCTTAGAACTTCCCTTCTGATACTTTTACTCAACACTACCATGATATTGAGATGTCCCTGTTGAGAACTTGAGGTCTCTCGCATTTTATGTATGGATACTACCAGATGAGGTAAACTTTGATCTTCTTAACAGTAAACATGCTAAAGACCATGCTGCACATGAATATGATAAATATTATAAATTGGGGGGGGGGGGGGGAGGGTGTGGTGGTGGTGTTGAAAAGATTATTCCATTAATAGCCTACCAGTGAGGGATCAAACCCACAAAATACTGAACACAAGAACTCTGCTGTCAACTTACCTTGCAGCTCATTTCACAAGATTAGCTCCATTATTGATCACTTAACACTAATTTTATTAACTTGGCTTCCCAGCATGCTGCTCTGTGACTCAATACAAACTACCTTTAACTACATTTCTGTCTTTTCTTCTCTAACCAGTTTGCCATTTCTTGATAGAGAAAGATACACAGCTTTAATCACTCCTAAGTGGTATAGTTCCACTTTATATTTTCAAAAAGATTCTCTGTTATGTGAATACAAAACAGTTGAAATTAAATACTGACATCGATGACAAAGATGTTCCCAAAACTGCTGTGTCCCCACAGAACATTTCTATTTTGCCATGCTAGCATTTCCTATAGAATTCTGTTTTGTCAGGGAAAAAAACACAAATAGTTACACTCAAAAGTATGGCAATGCAACCTGGCAAACCACTGACATCTTAAATATCATTATTTTACCACATACATACCAGCAATTGGCAACTTTCTGCCCAAGCACATCATGCCAGAACTGGAGAAATGTAATCCCAGCAGCACATTCAGAACGCCAAAAACGCTGGTCACGCCAATGAGCAGGGCCTGCAAGGGAATGCAGTGCTGGCAAGCCCTACATCTCATTATGAACCATGGAATTAAGAGCAAAGACATGGCCTGGTAGCCCATGTTGTTTCTATCTGAGGGAAAAAATACCACAAGAACCAGAGAAATGAACAACACAAAAAAACAACCCAAAAAGAGGCTTAAGGTAGAAAGAAAAGATTAGAAACACACTTGGCTCTGGACTCTTGCACTAGAACTATGGGACTGATTTTACTAAGCTGCTTTTCAGAGTTGATTATTGCTATTTTAGGCAGCATTGTAATATCCAAAATGAAATATCTCTTTTTAAAATGACTGCTTTTTTTCCATGCATTAAGGTGTAGCAGCTCTACACAAGCTGACATATAGGGTATTTTCCCATTGTCTCATCCTCTAAAACATGAAGTATGTGATGTTTAATTGTCTGTATTGTGACTTTGTACTGGTAAATAACAAATGACTAGAAGAAAAAAATACATTCCCTTTCTGTCAGACTGCATTACAACTGCTTTGATATTTACTTCATGTCAGGAAGACTTGTAGTACTTATGCCTATTAGAAAGAAAGTAATGTAATTTCCTTTCAATTTCCAAGTCCTTTGTTTCTGGCATTTATACTAAAAATAAAGAGTTTTATAATTCCTGATATAATGCCAAGTCTCTCTTCGATACTGTCTATTAGGACATAACAGGTTCTGGATTTTAGACAGTCTGGGGAAATTTTTTGTTTCCTTGGTTTTGGGTTAGGGTTTTTTTGAGGGGAGGGGCATAAAAAATGCATATACTCAGCTTTTGCATTACTAAATTAGTAACTCAGTGTTAGTCATAGGATGTAATCAAGAGGTCCATAAAGGACCTCAGAATTAAAATGAAAAGGTAATTTTTAATTAAGTATGCCCAGTTTGTCTTCTGACATGGATCCTGTCTCTGTTTCTCCTTCTCTGGTTTCTAAAAATTTCTCTGCAACAATTGAAAATTCTGTATCATCTTCTGTGCAACTAAAATATTGCCTGCAACCAAATATCTACTTTGAAACACATTTCACTCTACACTCCTTTACTTCTATGTGAGGATCAACACTATTTTTGCCAAGTCCAGTTTTCTGTTCCATTATATTTTCAGAAGATCCTTCAGGTCTACTGTTGCCTCTTGTTGCTTATGTCACCAGGCAGGTATTTTTGTCAAGCTACATGAGTCAGGGTATCCATGGATATCTCTCATTTTGTGCTTACCCAGAAAATAAATGTGCACACTGGTTGTGATGATGGTACTAGGAGAAGTTCTACAAATTCAAATTCCTAGTGCTGGGTCAGGATTTGGTACATTAAAGTTTGCTCATCGTATTTCTAAATTAATATTGTTGACAGGAAAAAAACTACATTCAATTGAACGGCTAAAGTTGACTGCTATCCATAAAAAAAGAAAAATATACCTTTTTCTAAGTAGACCTATTTGCTAGCAGGATTCTATCAACTTTTAATGACAGTATGTTAACACAACAGTTTTATATACGGATTTCATTTGTATTTTCCCTGCAATACTTGATTACACCAGATTATACTACGAGAAGAATACACCAAATTTATGTCTGGACTAAAACTGAGCCTAAAAAATCCTACCAAGAAGACAAGAGGATGAATTCAGCCACATTCCCTGCAGCCCTGTTAGCATTTCTCATAGTCCTCTCAGGTATAGAGATATAACAGAATTGCCTCAGCCTTGTCACTAAGCCTTGTCACCAAAGATGACAGATTTGAGAGTCATCTCCATCCCTAAGACCCATGCACGTCCTGTGTGATTCAGCCGACTCTGTGCTTGGATATGTACCATGGGAATTAGTGAGACTTACTTCAGTTGTACTCAAAACTAAAAAAATTTCTGCTAGAGGACAATTTTCTGCTATAGAACCTGCCTTGTTGCTGCTGACAAGAAAAAAAAGGGAAAAAAAAAAGAAAAGAAAAAGTGAGGTTTGCTTTTACTAATAAACAACCAAGAACTGATTTTGTGACACATGTAGCTGCACAAAATAAGTGAACTGAACATCTATATCATCTATCTGCACTTGTGTATTTGTGCCCATTAAGATTGCTTCCCAGTCAGGCTAGAGAGAGTGCATAAAAAGTAAATATCTTACTCAATCTATATAGGGTAGAAATGTAAAATAATTGCTTTAACATAAACATCAACGTACTAAATTCTTATAACATTTTCTCTGTCTAGATGCATTGAGATCCCCCAGTGTCACTAAATTTGGAGATGAACTACTATTTTGCAGATGAAAAATAGAGGTAGAGAAAGACCAAGTGATGTGACAAAACCTGGATAAAAAATTATGGCAAAATTTAAGAGAACCCTTGATTTTCAATCATATATCTTAAATAAAAGCCTCTTCTATCCAAAGATTTTCTTCTTTCAAAAGACTCTTCTGTTTAACATCAATATATAACTATTATATTACCTGACTGTTATGGTTTTACTACAGCATGCATGAAATTCCCTGTTTACACAAACACCTTTATGATTACAAAGGATTAATTACCTTTAAGACCAGTAGCCAAAATATGTACTTTTAATTGAATACAGTGCCTAAAACATAGCATCTTCCAGGATCAGGTGATGACAAAAGATATCTGCCAATAAATAAATACTGTCAAGCAATAAAAACGTCCAACTAAACAGTCAGTTGGAATTTTATCTACTATGAATGAGATAATTTTAGCTAAGTAAGGCGACTGGAGAACTTCTCATTACACATTACATTTTATTTATAATAAATTTAAAAATGTATTTTTGCATTATTTACAAGATACAATTCAAATGTTTTAAATGTTAATGAGGAAACCAAATTTGATGCTAAAAAATGTCTTCAAAGTGAGAAGCTGAATATATTCTTATACTATAAGGATCATTTTTGTATCTCCTTTCAGTCTGATATCAGATCTAAACCAACCTCATTAATCCATGCCATTAAAATTGTAAGATATTAAAATTTTATAGAAAATATATTTTATAGAACTAGATTGATTTTATGGAACATCTACTTTTTCTGATGTGTTTAATTGTTTAGCAATAATTCATTTAAATGTCACAAACTTCATTGACAGGTTCATGAAGTTAGGTACTTAAAGAATACGTCCATTTAATCGGAAGTCTCTGTCTTCCGGCTGTTATCAGAATAAACCTGACATTGGTGCTATTGAGTAACATGACCAAAATTGTCACAATGGCAGAGGACCAAGCACCAAAGAAAGGCAAAATACAAGAGCATCTGGGCTGTTATTGCCACAAAGAAAGACTGGCAGTGGCACATGTGGAAGGAGCTGCAGGATGAGTAAGGCAACTGGTCCTAACCCAGGGGTATGGTGCAAGCCAAGACCAAAAAAAAAAAATCTTTCAGTGCCTGACCATGATATTCATGCTCAATGAAGAAAATCAGATTGCTAAGCAGCTGTGTGCAATATGCTCTGAAAAATACAGCCAAATTTACTATCCATGCTCAAGTATGAGACTTAAAAAACATTCATTTCACTAAAAAGCTATTCTAATTTATAGAATAAAGAATAATTATAGGCGTAAATATTGTCTTCCTTCACAGAATCACTTAGGTTGGAAAAGACCTTCAAAAGATCGAGTCCAACCATTAACCCTATTCTACCCAGTCCAGCACTAAGCCATATCCCTAAGCACCACATCTAGGTGACTTTTAAACACATCCAGGGATGGTGACTCAACTACCTCCCTGAGCAGCCTGTTCCAATATCTGACAGCCTTTTCAGTGAAAATGTTCTTACTAATGTGTAGTCTAAACCTCCTCTGGTGCAGCTTAAGGCTGTTTCCTCTTGTTCTATCACCACTTGCTTGTAAGAAGAGACCAGTGCCTACCTCTTTACAATGTAAAGATCTGATCTGTCTGCTGCCTGACATATGTTCATAGCTTCCCACACACACACACTTCTTGTATTTGTAAAGCCTTTATTTGCTGAATATCTCCAACCCTTCAAACATGTTGTTTATCTCTGGAAGACCAGGTAACTTAACTTCAGTAATTCATTAATTTTCAGAGCTTTCTTTTCTGAACTCAGTATTTAGTAGTTAATTAATATAGTAGTTAATTAAGTTAATTAATTAGTAATTACTATATTGCAGGTAGGTACACTTAACATCAAACTGCCAGCTGTATCAGCTGCCTCTAGAAGTGACAAAGGGAACTAACCTGCTTCATGCAAATACTAGCATCACCATAATTAGAAAGATAATCTCTTGATCTGACATTGAAACCGAAAGGGTAACTCAAAGTTGGATGAGCACCAAGAGGAATATGAATTGTTTTCAGTAAGTGCACAAAGATTTTTTCTCTCCAGGAGAAAAATCATTCCCCTTGACTATCCCATCCTTCCTCACCTACTAGAATATGCTCTACCACTTCAAATAGCAATGCAGCATAATTAAAACAATCCAGCACAATAAGAAATTTAACATGAAAAATGGCTTAGATTTCACCAAGATTTCCAGACATGTTACTAGACAAGGAAAAGTAATGGCTGGAGCATTCGTATTTTTGGTCTTTGAGAATATTTCAGGTGAATATAAACAAAGAAGTTATTTGTTGTCATTATCAACTAGATCTAGAAAATCCCCCATGTGGGATTTGAAAAATCAAAAAAACAGATAAACCGGAATAGTTTCAATCACGCCATGAGTACATACTACCAATAGACAGCTATAAGAAAAAGGTTTAAAAATTGCCCTTTCCCTGAATGATACCACAGCATTTCTCTAAGCATAGCTAAATAGCATTTGACATTTAATTAATGTGGTTGTTTGAGGTCTCCAAGATTATTAATTTATTTTCTGCTAAAAGCACTTGCATGAAGTTAGGGACACACTCGTTAGTTGCAAGCTCTTCAGGAAGAAGAAAAAGAAAAAAGTTGTACTACTGGATCCTGGCTATCAACCTGAAATAGTATTCATTTATAATAACTAGTATTTTTCTTTTTTTACAACAATGCAAAAAAGAACATGTATTTCTAAATTTAATTTATTAAGTGACTAACTTTTAAGATGTCATACATATGAGCTGAAAAAGTTGTTCAATGATTTCTTTAAGCATACTTCCAATCCTTCAAAATGCCTAGGAAGAACATTGCTGTTTCTTCACCTGTGTGCATCTGTGCACATGCACATTTCAGAAGTATAGGCAAGAAAATAAAGAAAGTGGCTAGTAATTCAGAGAAGGTAAATTGCATGTTTAAAGCAGCACAGCAGCATGTGCTTTATATTTTACCCTTTCCCCACTTGAGTTTGCTAAAGAACATCTAAATACCATATTTTTATAACAGCTATTTAACAAAATTATTTTTCTATGGTCTAATTTGTTGTGCTTGCCTTTCCTACCCTTTCATTCCCTGAAGGTAATGTATTGCTGCTTCAATTGCACAGCACAATATATAGTTGCAAAATGTCACACTGAAATCTACTGAAAGTAGCTTTTCTGCAATATTTTTGAAAAATAACTGAGGATGACATGTGACTGTATAGCACAACCACACAATTGGTAAACACAACTCAGCAACACTTACTAAAACAATACATAATCCAAGTGAGACCTGGTAGAGTAAGACTGATCTATACAGCTAAGAAAAAAAAAAAAAAGATTAAATGCTACATTTTTACAAATACTAAGAATACATAATACAAAATATTTTTCTTTGTCTAGAAAAATGTCTAGGAATCTTGGAAAAAGGAACAGAAAGTTTCTGTGAAACAGTCCCTGATGAAGTATTAGTGCCTGGCATGATTTTCTTGTGGGTCAACTGTGAAAAATGTGTAATCTTGCTTAGTGATCTTTCATCCCAATTTCCCAAGAAAACACTGCTTATGCAATCATTGTCTGTTTGTGTGTGTTTATTTTTAATTGCTGGTTCCCTCAATATAACCAAGTAGCCTCTGAACCTGTTAAAGAGTTTCAGCCACAGGGGAAAAAGAAGCAGCAGTCTCAGAGGTAATTATGCTCCTATAAACTTAATGAATAAGTACACTTGGTTATGAAATAGAGAGAGAGACTTCATACACACACTTCAGAAAATACCAAGTACAAAATCAACCCCATTAGGCACGAGGAAGGCCACAGGGGAGAAACACCCAAGCAGATTGCCCCCAGCTGGAGGTAACATGGGGGTTAGAGCAGGACAGGAACTATCCAGGCAGTTGTGATGCAGTGGTTACTGGGGAGAGTAAGAACATCAGTAGCATGGATAATAGCTCAGGTACATACAGTTTTGTGCCTGATGACATCAGGATGAGAGCATAGGACTTAGTTTCCTAGTCTAGATCTTGACATTGTGTCCAGCTGGAGCACCTGGCTCAACAGCCTCAGTCCTCATCCCTGGAACCATCATGTGGGCTATGGCTGGTCAAGTATTCTCAAGCATAAGAAGACTTCCCACAACTGATACAAACTACTTTGTATCAGTTCAGAGATACAAGTGTGTTTGGAGCAGGGTCCTTATCATGTACTGCCATGATAGAGTGTCTGCTAGCAACTTGCCCATCTGCACTAGCCTATGATTCCTTGGGTAACAGCAAGTGGGGTTAACCCCACTGCCCAGAAGTTTAAAAGAAACAATTTAAAAAAATAAATTAAATTGTAAGTCACAGATTTCTCTATTTAATACATTGTTCCAAATTATTCATTAATTATAACACTAAATTATATAGACTTAATTTTTCAGTTCAGATCTTCCAAATAATTATTTTAACTAATTGAGAGCTTCTGGATTGCTGAGACTTGCTTGACAGGACTCCCTCACCATTTCCTTGCCTTGAAAGCCCACTTCGCCTTCCTTTTATGGTACCCAGAGCATATGAAAAACTTATTTAAATGTCTACAGTAACCAATGATGTCCTGCTCAACCCAATGCATCTTCCAGGAAGAAAGGATACTGACTACAGACAGGGAAGGCCCTGGAACTGGAACTGCTACAAGCTGTCAAGTCTTTGCCTCAAGCTTCAGACCCAAAGTGAACTCTCAGCTTCCTGAATATGAAGCCATCTCCATGGGGTACATCACAGAAATGGGTTCAAGGAGCTCACTCTTGTCTGTAGAATTTACAGATTGTTCTCTCTTCCAGTCCAATTCCATAATGCTCTTTGTACTTTAATAGTTTATTTACCACACTTGCTTCAAAAAAGTTTGTTTTCTTACCTACACTTCTGATTTTATTCCAAATCAAGGCCTGTGTAACTGAGCACCAAACAATCACTAAGTTTACAGAAAGTTTTTATTCTCTCATATTTAAGTAATGACATTCACCTCTTAATGCCTCTCATTAATGCTACAAGGTAAGCCCAGTGGTACAGAGGTGCATCGTGATCCAGATGCCATAACACTTTTGTGAGTTGACCTTTCTAAAGCAGCACAAGGCAGCTATTCTGAGCTTCAGAAAACTCAAAGGAAGTGAAGAGAGTGCCGTCTCTACAGATCACTCGTGAGTCATTGTTCACACACGAAATACAGAAAAAGCACCTTTGTGAGACAGTGTTTTTCAAAGTATTTTACAAGCTGCCCAGTAGAAATACTAATATTTCATAAATGTATTTTGAACACTATTAGTTACATATATTTTTATTACGAACATTATTAAAGGTTTAAAATCTTAATATTAATAAATATTAGTAAATACAGGCCTATCTTTATATTACTAAAAGGGAAATAACTGTAACCCCAAATATGTTTTTTTCCTAGCTGGTTAATTGAATCCCCTGAAAACCTAACATCAGATTTCCTTCTCCAGCAGTAACACAATTTAAGACAATCTGAAACAGAAACTTTGTGAAACCGATGCTATAGTTAAAAAAAATGCAATTTTCTGAGAAGTTTGCAGAAACCAGAACAAACCAGGTCCAACTACATTTTTAAAACCTCCTGCATTTTGAAAACATCCTGCATCTCAAGCATAATGCAAGCATTCTACAATAGCTTTAGGAAAATCAATGCTGTCTTACTCTTAGAATGGACAGTTAAGGGGCAAACAACTTATATTTCTTGGTTTGCTTGATTAAAGGTCAATAAAATGAGAAGTCCCAGTTTGAGACAACTGCTTAGTGAGGTCTCTCACTTGTGAAACATGCTGTTGAGAAATCACGAGAACTTGGAAGGACTGACACTTCTGTAATCCAATTCCTTTTGTGACATGCATTGAAAAATAAAATAATAAGGGGAAAGTTGTCCCCAGCTTGTTGGAGTTAAAAGTGTTCTTTGCTCAAAAATAGTTTTTGAGCACTTCAGGTCAGGAAAAAGCCAGAATATTCAAGTCACTCAGTCCAACCTGAAACTTTATTTCTCCTCTAAAGTTATGAAGTTTGACATCTAATTATTTCATTTTTTCATGTAAGCAAACACTGTCATGGCTCACAATCTCATGGTGACCACCAAAGAATTACAGACATGTGATTCTTGTCCCTATGGTTTTTTTGTTTTGGTTTTTTTTTTTTTTTTTTGTTCTGAACAGGACCACAAGGAATGCAAAGCCAAATTAAATGAGTAATCCTTACCCTCCAGAACACCCACATTTCTAAGCGCCTGATTTTGTGAATTTAACATTATCTTAATGGAAGTGGGATTTAGAATCATAAAATCATAGAATGTTTAAGGTTGGAAGGGATCTCTACCATCAGGTTCCAACCTCTCTGCTATTTTCCTGCTACTGTGCTTCATAAGAGTCTCTATCTCCCCTTTCAGGCAAGGAATAAAAATACATGATGGTCAATTTTGATGAGTATTTTATGACAGCAGATGCTATCATACCTCTCCATTTTATGCACCTGAAGTACCACTCTGAATTAGCTTGTGTGGAAAAGACAAATCTGGGGAAACTTTGTCCAAGGGATAGGAGCACTCATCCAGGTATTGTTCATTCAACCCATCTCCAAGTTCTCACCTGCCCATCTGAAATTGGGACTTCAGAGAGATTGAGAGGTGTTTGGGTCCAGAGAACAAGAATCAGAGCATCTGAGTTTGATGAGAATGTCATCAACTGGATCCTAGTCTTTGATTCAAGGACCATTTATGGATTTTGTATTAATGCCACGGCCAAATAGCATTATATACAGAGCAGAGGATACTCACTCGTTGTATCTGTAATGTTGTGAAGAATCAATACAATAAAATTAAGGAGGTTTAGATGGTGACAATACTTGAACCTAAGGCATTTTTTTTTGTTTTCTCACTGTTCTCAATGCCATTTGCAATGTCTTTTCAGGCTGAAATATTTATTTAACTAAATAACTAATAAAGTTTTTCAAAGTACATGTTCAGCATCATTCCCCAATGTGAATTAAATGCTAAAAAAAACCAGATGAAATGTCTTCCTCTGTTCCTAAACACTTGCAGTACATTAGGATGCAATTTACTAATTTCCCTTCTTGCAACAGATTTGTAATCCAATCCCATCTTCTAAATTGTATAAAACATTTTTAAACTTCTCTATAAACCTCATATCATTGCTACACCTAAGATTAAACCAGTTGTTAAATAATACACAACTACTCTTCATTCCATATCATATAATATTCCCAATATTAAAGAAGCATTTTTTTATATCTATAACTTTATGCAGAGAATTCTTCTACATAACTGTTCAGACAGTCAGCTTCATTCAAACCCTTCAAGGTCCAGTATCATGTACTTACCTACCTCGTTACACAACCATAAATAGCATGCACATCACACACTTACATAATAAAATATGAGCTAAAGTTTATTTTAATATGTTGGGGGTTTTTGCATATAGAAACATTCATACAGAATATAATACTTTTATGCATTCATGAATGTAGCAAGTACTTTATATCAACAGCTCTGCATAATGAAGGTATTCTTATAAAGCAACAAAAATAATTTAGCTTAAGCTGCAGGAGATACTGTAAGATAGGCATGATATAATTACTCATTTTAGAGGCACTGTCAAATTAAGTTGCTTATAGATATGAAAAGCAGCCTCTTAGACTTGCTCACATGATTATTCTCAAATGAGCAACCTAGATATACATAAGGCAGTGTTATTACACTATAGTTGTTACTGCTTATTTATTCCATTGAAGTTTCTGACTATTTTCTTCCTAAATCATTATTTGCTCCTGATCTTGTCTTCCCTCCTCCAAATATTGGCTAGAAATACATGGTCATGGAGCTTTTATCAATGTCACTTTCTGCTCCAGTGATAAATGTTGTTCGATTTCATTATAATATAATTAAAATATAGCATAAAGTTGAATGAAATTAAAATGGAAGCATTGGAGATGAATGAGTTAAATAACCTAAACTACATGTCAGGTATATTAGTGTTACCATTACATATACCAGTCTCCACTGTGGTAGTGTACACAGTGTAGTACAAGTCTTTGACTGGATGTTTATTTTAGTTCCAAATTGATGGCCGTGCTTTCCTGTATTTTCCAGGACCATCCCCATTCACTCATTTTTATGCTGATTCTTAACTTGATGGCTGCCTAGAAACTTCACGGTGCAATACAGTTCAGAAGATCTCAACTTCATTCTCCCGTATTTGTATTTAAAATATAAAGGTTTTTTTAATTGAAGGTGGAATGAGGCTGATCAGTTACTCACAGTCTCTCCAGGGATCTCAGTCCAAAGAAAGAGCAATTCTTCAACCATAAGATCTTGTTGTTACTCAGAATCCTACAAGAAGTCAGGAAAGAATCTGGTTAACAGAACATGATAATCTCACTGATTAAGAACATGTAATTACAATAAATACAAAGCAAATGCTCTGTAAAATACTAATCACAAATTCTCTGCTTCATTTGCATTTTCCTATCATAGCAGTAAATAAAGATCACGATTTCCTAAAGTGTACAGTTTCCTCTTTATTACATAAAAGCAAATTCAAGAAATAAACCAACAAAAGAATTTTGGCTTCAACTTGAAAATTAACACTGACAAATGCCCACACATCACCAGAAGAGTCTAAATTACCACTGGGAATGGTACTTGTTGGGCTTCCAGGTCAGCAAAAAGGCTGATGAAGCAAGGGACAGGCTAAAAACTGTTACAGTGGATTAGAGGACAATATAGTCACTTTGCTGTGGTTGCTATAGCAGGGCTGTAAACAAAATGAAATTATAACATCAGTAGCTGATAGATACAGAGCAGGTTTTTCGTTTCCTACAGGAAAGACAAATAGAAAACCATCACTTTACCACAAAAAAAAAAAAAAAAAATTAAAAAAATATCTTCCTGTTGCAAACTCTGCCTGGTAAAAATTTAGTAATTAAGCTGTGCCTGGCCCATTAAGTACCACTACCACTAAGTACATGTGCAAGCTGACCCTGCATGGAAACTATGGAAAAAGTTATCTATTCTACTTCTGCATGTTAAACTACTGACAATGTCACAAGTGGCTCTTTCAATGATTTTCCAACGCTGCATATCCTCAGCTATTTCAGAAGAAATACAATATGAACATGCACTCATTCTCAAGTCCTTACAATATACAGAAGAAATGCCATGTTTTAGAAGCTCAAGAAATCATTTTAAAACAGATCTAATGATTATGCTATGCACAGAAGAAACAGTTGTCTCTGAAAAAATTTAATCCCAACTGCTTCAGAAGTCTTTTTTTTTAGTGTAACAATAAACCCTACTTCTCTAGCGCACAAAATTCCATTTAAAAATCGGAGACATACCTTGCAATGAAAGACAGAAAAACAATTTTTTCAAAATAAATTTTATCCTCTAACTAGAAAACCTGAGGCTTCATAAATTGATTTTTTATTTCTGTAAAGTTTTCTAACATTGTTACACAAGATCTTACCTCATCTTGCTTTTAGCACTTCCCATTGTATACGGACAGTAAGTGCTTTGCCTCAGCAGACACTATAACATAAAATCTCAAGTCTAGGAGCAAAACACAACACATAACACTGACCCACATTGAGAAAGAAAGTAATTATTGATGTAGGAAAGTGAAAATACTGTTATCTTCCTAAGACTGAGATTTTTGCAAGTTTTTTCTAAAATTAATCAATACAGATTTGTAAAAGTATGTTGATGGGATATGGTGGCCCACTGCCAAAGAACATAGACAAGGGAACAGCTCAGATCTGACCTGTATGTTACTACTCTGTGTTGTTAGTGAATACTCTTATGCAGCAACATTACTCCTCACGCAGAACCAGTCAGTATAACCCCAAGTGGCAATTCAGGATCAATCACGAACACTTAAACCCATGCATCTGAAAGCACACAGAAGCCTACGTTTCTGACAAAAATTGAACATGCTCCAATATACACACAGTCTATTGCCATCAGTTCAGAAGCTCCACATCCCACAAGATTGTCCTCCTACTTCTCAGACTAAAAATATTTTTAATGACATTAAATATTTCTCTATCAACTCTTCACTACCATCTTAACAATATAATTTAGCAGTGACGTGTTGAAAGACCACAGACTGTTCCAATCTGTCTTATTTGTCAGATTTTATAAACTTTTTAGGTGCCCATACAGTGACTAAATTGGAAAATTGTTTCAAAATTCTGATATCTGAACTAGAAAATATAAACACGTTAAATGTTCTCATCTTCTGTTCTTTCATACAGCTTCTCTTCTTAGGCTGCAAAGAGCTTGTGTCAGTCCAGGAAAAAATGAAACTCCAAAATTAAAAGTGCCTGGACTTGGAAAGACTAACATCATAAATTCCTCTTCATATTGGGTCATTGCATTATATGCTGTGTTACAGAGAGACCATCTTTGAGGTCCATTACAATGACATTAGACATAAATATTATATTTGGACAGTTCTGCATAGCCTGATTTGCAAAGATACATGCACTTCAGAACTCTCATCTGGCTTAGGTACAAGTATTTCTGCCTTTGAAAAATCTTCTTGGTGCCAACTTTTTTTTCCAGCCTTCTATTCATTCTGCCCAGAAAAAGAGGGCAGTCCAAACTTTGCTGGCAACTCCAAGAAAATGCAGCACAAGTCGGCAGCTCACAATCAGAGCTTCTAATCTCTACGTCTGGGTCTCCTTCTGTACAGACTTAAGTGAGTCAACTGAAACCAGTACCATTAATCCACATGAAACAAACTCCTAGAAATTAAAGAGAGCTATCTTACAAGTCATAAATGGCAAGCTTAAGAAGAACATTTAGTTCATAAATAGAGCACTCAATTAACAGAGCTCATGTTCTGTAATACTGCTATCTCATTTAGTAATTTGCTTTTTTTTTTCCTCAAATATATACTGAGTATTGAAAAATACAGCAGATACCACAAAACTAAAAATAAATAAATAAATATCATGGAACTTAACTATGTAAATTTTAGTTTCTAAATGAAACCTTTCAAACCTTTATACCAGACTTTCACAGAGACTTTCACACAGAGATCAGGTTTCAAAAGTTAAGTTTCTTTCAGGGCCTTCTCTCCTTTACAGTGCCAACTAAAATTCTGGTTTTATAAACAAAGTAATATGTAATATGGGTATTACAGTTAAAACAAGATTCTTTTTCTGTTCAGAATCACAGCTTTAGAGAATCCTAGCATTCCTATATGCTCCATGGGGGACAAAAAAATAAATCTTCTCTAACAATTAATACAAATTATCTACACTTCATTCAGCTGGTTGGTCTGCTACATGAGAAGAATCCACCTGGTTGTAATTAGCTTTAGTGATGTCCAAGAACTTGCAACGGGCTGTTATCAGGAAGGATTTGGCTTGCACTGAAGACTGATACAATCAATAACTTCACTGGCAAATATAAATAAAATTATTTATCATACAGTAATGAATCACTTGTTAAATCTTCTGATGCAACTCCTAACATTCTTCCCTTCTGAGGACATTTACTACGGGAATGATAGCTAGAAGGGATACAAATTTTTGTTACAATGTTCACTGTACTAGCTCAGAAAGCTCAACTGCAGATGATGAAAAATCTTTTCAAGTGAAAAATGCCTGGTCAAATTGTGGCTTTTGATGCTGAAATCACACTCAATTTTGTACACTACACCTTCAGCAAAGTAATGGAATGGACATGAAATGACTGAAAAAAGTGAAGTTTCTCTTTTCCCTTGGACACAGGCACCTGCTGAGAGGGAGGTGTTTGTAATTAGAGACCTGCAGAAATTTTTCAGAAAAACAGAGACAGAAAATCATCCTTTTCTTGTACTTACAGACACAAACGTTTGGTTGATAAATACATGGAGAAAAGGTGTCATTTATGTATTTTATATTGGACAGCTTGTAGCATAATTATACCTATCAGATGTAACAGAACCTGAGTCACTTATTTTAATAAATTATATTTGTATTTTCAAAACAAATCACTACCATGCACCCACTATGACTAAGTATTTCTCACATTTTATTTATTCACAACATTTTCACTTGTCTTTTTTTTTTTCTGATGTGCTAGTGAATCACAGCAATAAATATTACAACATATCACAGCTAGGCAGCTGTTTTAAATAATTATCAGTTTCTAGCCATGTGCAAAGAATCTCACATTTTAAATATTTTACTCTGAGGACAGAAACACTAGGAAAATGAGTACACTTTATTTCAGTGAAGCTATTTTCCAAAACCAAAATCTACTTATCTACTTAGGACCAGTGCTGTTTAACATCTCTGTTGGAGACATGGACAGTGGGATTGAGTGTATCCTCACCAAGTTTGCTGATGATAGCAATTTGTGAGGTGTGGTTGACACCCTAGAGGGAAGGGAAGCTATATCCAGAGGGACCTTGACAGTCTTGACACATGGGCCAATGCCAACCTCATGAAGTTTAACAAGGCCAAGATCCTGTACCTAGGTTGTTGCAATCCCAGGCACAATAATAATATCTGACCTAAACAGATCAACTGGGACTAAAGTAATAGAACAATAACAGAATCACTCTAGTAAATGAAGAGACAAATGACTGAAGAACAGTATTGACAGCTCACTAGAAGAATAGTGGGTGGCAGACACCTAGCTATTTTCATAACCAAAAAGAACTAAAAAAGGAGAAGAAACTTGTAAAAATTGGTAGTGCCTCCCTGCTACCCTGCCCAACTTTGAGAACACCAAAACTTTAAAAAGATGAGTTACCAGAATATTAATGATGTATATAATGGTCTCAAGTGACACTTTTCTTCCCTAAGGGCATTGTAGCCCACTGTATTGCTTTTTCAAACTAAAAAATGTGTTGTTAATGTTCTTAAAAGGTATCATAGAAAAATCCTGTAGAAAGTAATAAAACCTAGTCACTTAGCACCTCTAATTCCACCTGGCTTTAGTGTACCAGTTTGTGTTAAACCCATTCAACTTGCAGCTTAACCAGTCCCAAGCTCTAGTGAATACTCAATTACCTTCCATTGTAGACAGTATGTTAATGTGGTGAAAACCCCCAAACAGCTATAGCCAAAGAAGCAAAAGTAAGATACTAATTATCCTTCTAATTAGAACAGTAGCAACTGAACAGATATTTCCAGATCTTGGCACTATCTGATTATATTAAAAGATAGAATGCAATTGCAAGCATCAAGATATTTCCCTGTAGGTTAATATTTATTTAAATGAAAGTCCTTCCAAAAGTGCAAAGCATTGCTGACAGTCTGTCATACATTTAATGGAACATAGGAGAAACTGTAGCTGACCACTCACGCTGTGGAAACACAATACTGCTTTTATGGAAAATAACTGTTCAACACCCTCACTTTCAGTAATTCAAAGTATAAGGAAAAATTCTTATTTTTGTTGTTTTGTTGATCATACTGGTGGTTTTTAATCAATACTCCTATTGAGTGATATAAGAGACTTCTTGGTCACATTCAAAACAACAAAGCCACAGAGTTCTTGCATAAATCATCAAACAAACCCATTTAAGTCACAAAAAATGTATTAGAGAATATTCACGTTCCACTTCAAACAGTAACATAAATATCACCATCACTATCAGGATATACAACTCATCCCCTCCCTAATACTGGTTCGGTGGTATTAATGCATTAACAAAAGGAATCAGCAAGGTCACTTCCAAGTTGAAATCTTAATATGATTTCTTAACAGTGGGGGAGTTAGAGAGTTCCCAGCTTTTGAAACAAGCCCCCTCTACTACAGGGTGATACTCATTAACTGAACAGGACAAGAAGCAGCAGGAATCAAAGCACTACTAATAGGAATGTAAAGTACTTCAGAAAAGGAATGTAGCTGTCTATTTTATGACTTTTGTCAAGTACCAGCAAATTTCTGATCTAGATGATGGTCTTAAGTAAAGCATTTTTTCTCCACAAGAACATTGAGATTTAAAGGTTATACGTATCTATCAGTGAAGACTCGAAATATCACATAGGATTCTATGCTCAGAGTTTATTCAATAGTATTCAATTAAATCAACACCTGGAAAACTGCTGTCATTACTGGATGATGGTAGAAAAAAATTTTGACAATATAAACAGTAAGTAGAATAAAATTATGTAGTGCTATTTCCTGAAATCATAGAATATTGAAGTGCTGAGGAAACATTACTATTTTAATACATATACATGTATTTATAACATCATTACATTTTCTAGATAAATCTTGCTTTTAAAAGTTTTAAACTGGAGTGCAGGTAACTTTTTCAAATGTAATCTAAAAAAACTAACACGTGAAGGCTTGATAAGATGGCATTTTCATTACATCTTTTGAAAAAGAGATAATTTTATCTAAGTGAACTTTCGGACTACGTCACTATACCTACCATGTGCACAGCCTTAATTGAGAGATAGTTGTGTGTGTTTAACTTTCTGTGATGAGTCCTACTAAGTCTAACAGAATTATTTACATGACTTAAGTTTATCATGTGCATTAATTTTTTAAGATCAAAGATTCTATTGTCAACATTTTCTTTGGAGAAAGGGGGGAACTGTTCAGAGCTTTCTCTACAATGAAACAGAAATCCTTACATCTTAACTGTCAATAAAACACCATTCCTACAAGCACATGTAAGCAATTGGTGACAGTGTGGGTCTGCATACCTTGTTCCTGTGTTCCTGATTTTGCCTCTGACTCACTGCAGAGCCCTCATTCAATTAATATATACTCCAAATTCAATTTTAGTAGGAAATTGAGACATACAGAACATAAAAAATAACAAGTTCGTAACTGAATAAACTGGTGCAATATGCAAATAGATTTAATGAAGTCATTTTTTATAGGAGAATTAGATTTTTATTTCCTTGCCATTGAACTCTGTTGATATTATGGGAAAATGACACTCAGATTTGTTTCTCATTCTAACTTTTATACAATTCACTGACATTTACAGTGCAAACAACACCAGGAGCAGAGCAGCTGAGAGAACAATGCACAAAACCAATGTGCACTTTTTAAGAATTTCAGTGTGCTCAGTATCAATTAGACAAGAGCTGAGAAGCATCTACAGATGTATCCTATCCCTGTAGGATAGAAATTTTTTACTTGTTTCAGTGGAACTAAGGAGTTCATTTGGGTTCCCCATTTGAAAATAGTTACTGCAAGTAATTTACAATGATGATTCCTGGCAAGGTCAACATAACAACATGTACTTCTGTTTTCCTGGGCCTACACTCTGCTGTTCAGTCAAAAAACCATCAGCATCCTGATCTGCCTTGCAGCTCTCACAGGTGAACCAAAGCTGTTGTTTACATTACCTATGATACATTCAGCTGGATTTATTCTACAAATCACTTCTGAATCCTTAAGTTCAAAAATGTTAATAAAATTAACTAGATTTTAATAATTTATTCAGTAAAAAAACGTAAAGAAATAATTCATCTTTCCTAATTTAGTTTTTACTACACCTTTCTTTCTTCTAAGTAACTTTGGAAAAGGACTAACAATTCCTGAGTCAGCGTTCCTTGTTTATGACACTTTCATATTACCTTTTATCTCCTTTATAAGATCTTTTCAGCATTACTCTTATTCAGCCCACTGCTCTTCCTTTAAGCCTTGAAACACCTGCTCTGCTTTTCCCAGTTCTGCTGATTTTTAATTCTAGAGCAGCACTGTAAAGTTTCCATATTGTTTCTGAAAAACATGCTTCGGGTTCAAAATACTCATGTCTCAGTTACTCCAGCTTATGAGCAGTAACAACTGCTGGATATAAATCCCAGAAAAAGTGAAAAATTTTCATTGTAGTAATTTTTTTTTACTTTCCTCCAAATTGATTTATTTTTATAATTATTATATCTGAACTCATAGGTTCTGGCAGAATGAGATACCAAATTTCAAAACGGTTGGTGATTGGTTACATTTAACTCGGAGAGCAAACAAGCCCCACATAAGGCCCACAGGCCATCATAATCAATTTGCAGTTCTTTTGGTGCTGCTGCATGGCTTGAAAATGGTTTTTAAAACTGAGATTCAGGATAGAATCCAGCAGAGGTAAAAAAAACAGAACCACAGCTGATCTCATTATCTCAGATACAACTAAACAGGAAGAGACCTCCAGAGGTAATACAGTCCCACCTCCTGCCCAAAGCAGGTCCAGTTAGATCATAGCACAGCTCGAAGCTCTGAAACAGTGACATTTGTTTGGAATGGAGACATTAGGCATTGTGGATTGTTTTGGCCTTAATAACGACTTATAAAGTGGACGACATGAGATTAAACAAAGCCAGAAAAACTGAAAATCAGAAGTTCAATCCAGACAGCACAGGGGTATTTGGTTCACACACCTACTGCAGAGACCAGATAGTTATTGCAAAAACCAGGATTGTGACAACAAGGATCAGACTATGGAACTCTAAACGTGAGGATGCAAACTTCAGCTTTACCTGAATCTCCTTCTGGTTTACCCAAGATGGGTACCTAAATGGACCAAGATTATTTTTACTATGGGTAACACAGCAAAAACACCAATGTGTAGCCTGCAGGTTGTATATATTTTATTCCTGTTACAGTGCCTTTCTTTAACTCATTTTGTCAGGATCCATACGTCACAAATGAGACCACGACAGCAACCATGTCGTATAAATCCCAGGTCTATATTGCCTACCCAAGTCAAAATGGAAAACTGTTAGAATATGACATTTATTGCAAATAGTGTGTATAGAATTTCCACTGTTTCCTGCACTACTTAATATTATTCAAGTTTACTTCAAAAATTCTCCATATTAACATATTATTACTGAAGATATATTCAGAAAGAAACAAACATTTAATGTAACCTAGAAATAATTAAGCTTTAAGCCAGCATTTTATTTCCAATTTGAAAATATATTAAGTTGTGAGAAATCATAGAATCATAGAATAATGAATTGGTACTGACAGAAAACTCGGTTATTTGCTTATTTACAAGAAGTAATTTTGAGCCTAAGGAATGTTCCTGTTTCTTACCTCTGTGAAAGGATTTTGTGCAGGTGAAGGGCAAGACTGTTCCCTTAAAAAATAAGGCTACAAGATAAGATCCTCATAAGCAGTTCGGGAAAGCACTTCTCACCCCATGTAATGAATGTAACACAGGAGCAATCATCTGCAAATGCATCTACCTTTCAGCTTCCAAGTTAAAATGGTCAATTATGGTCTCAGTGGTGATTTGTCTTAATCTTAGCCTCAAGTGCTATCTATCAGCTCAGGTACTTAAAATTATCTTCCCAAGTGTTGTTCAATATTTGATGTTCTTTCCATTTTAGTTATACCCACAATCTTTGAAATAAAGCTTTCAGCACAACTGTTCAAAACACTGGTATAAATAATACAAAGAAACCTAACATTTGATCCAACTTGCATCACACAACTAACTTCTTCCTACCTTGCTTTGACTAATGTGGAAGAAATCAAGACAATGTTCACTCCATTCATCCACCTTTTACCTGATACTTGATTTAGAGTATTGAGCTTTACCTTGCACTGTGCATTTCTGCCAAATGGCTGCTAAAACATGAAGCTGTACAATAACTGTAGCTGACTACATTGCTTTTACAATAGTAAGCTGCAGCAATATCTACAAGGAATTCTACAGCCTTTGTAAGGGATCGTGTCCTGAAGCTATCACAGCTATATTAAATGAAGCTGCTTGGTTATTCCTAATGGCTTCCCTTAATTTCTTTCAGTGGTTTTTAACATTTTCCTAAAATAATTATGACAGAATAATTTATTCATTTTTCAGAAGCGTCTTCAAATCCTTGAATAAATCGTGAGAGCAATAGCACCTTTCAGGGATGTCTGATGTGACATGAAAAGGAGCTTGCTTAAGTGTGACCAGCTGCACTGGTCCCTTTTAAAGTGGCCTTTTTAAAAAACTGAAAGTCTACAGGAAGAACAGAAGAAATAAAAGGCACAAAAGAAAAAGAGTACAGCTATAAGTACCAATGAAGAAAAACAACTAACAGAAACTAACGTAAAGGTTGTCTTGTCTGGTACTGGTCTTTAAATAATTTCTAAAATAAATAGCTCAGACATTCACTCTTTAGGTAAGCCATTGCTGGAGTAATGGACAGGCAGGTGTAACAGTATGGGAGCTGCATCATCCATCAAAGGTATAAGAAAGTACAAAGTACAACAGACAGTTCTAGCAAAGATCAGCATGGGTACCCATCCATTTCTTTTCCATTAAAATGCCTTCTTCTCATTTATAACTGTGCTATGTGCAACATGTAGCATTTTTTTCTTTCCTGGTCACCTGCATAAGTTATCAGATCATGCACATTGTGTTAGCATTGAGATGGCTAACATGGTATTCAAAGCAGCAAGCTGTTAGTACAGATACTTAGTCCCATTTTCTGATTTAGATTGAAGCTTTGTGATAGTTCTTAAAGGCTGCAATGTGCTGACCCGATCATGAAAAAAACAAAACCTACCAAACAAAAAACCTACAAAACCAAACACAAAAAACCCCAGACAAAACAAAAAGGTATTAGAAATAAGTCTAGCATACATTCTCTGAATTATGAAATAGCATTTGAAACATTAAAACTGAATATTTCAATATTTTTTCAATCAGTTTTTTCCCCTAACACTGTGATACCACAATGACTAAAAAATATTATTTTCCTTTAAATTTCATATAAATACCCATTTCTGCTGTGTTTCCTGTATTGAATTTAGCTCACTTTGATATTCCTTGCTAGTTAGGTCCTTTCCTCTAAAATTTGTTTTCTTCCGTCAGACTCCGAATTCTTAATAATATCAGAAAAGTACTTAGAGATCAAGAGATTAGATGCCACAAGTTAGCTTCAGTAACTGCCACAGAATAATTAAGATATCACAAGACCTCATCTGCAAAGCTTTCTGAGAAACGTGTATTAAAATTAAGTAAAAACAGGAGCTTAATTTCCAAAAATAAACTATTTCAAAGTTGTAATACCCAAGCCAATGTAGACTTTGAAAATGGCTACTCATTGTAATCTTAGTCAAAAAGATACCTAATACAAAGTAAAAACCTTCTCAATCTAAGTCCTTTACAAGAATCAAGCAATCATGAACTAATTGTTCATGAGCAAAACCAGTTATGTTCACTTTCGACTAGGGAAAATATTTGTAATAACTCAATGTCTTCGTTACATACAATTCTGGTCTAACCAGTTTGAATATTTATGTAGAATGATAGATTACCTCAAAGCATTTCATGGAAAGATAATCACACACTGCCAATGAACGATATACCTGAAACCAAGTTCAACCCATCTGCATCAGTTGTCTACCTGCAGCAATATTATCTCCCCTTTCATGCTCTGATATTCTTCTCAAGTCATTTTCAAAAATGTTTCTATAAATACAAAATGTATCTTGTATTAAGACAACAGTTCTGTAAATGAATTAGTTTGAAGGATTTGGCACTTCTTTAAATCTCCATCTCTGAGAATTCTGGTTGCCAACTTTCTTTAAAACAAGAAGTTTCCAGCTATCATGGAGACAAAATAAAATTGTAAAAGCTGACCCAAGTGTACCATGTATGTTGGTTCAAAAACGGCAAATTGAAAAGAGGAATGCTTAGGAAAAAAGGTATTCCCCCTCGCCCCAAAACATGATTCATTATTTCTGAGCACATGAATTTGACAGCAATGTTTCCTTCCCCACTTTCAAACTCTAAAGTGCTTACTGTAACAAACCTTGGAATCCTGAAATACAAGCATTTTCCTGAAATAGCAGGGACCTGCCTACTTGCCTGTCGCAGGAGGGCACAGGCAGGTACCGCTTCAGTGTGCTTCACTCCTTTCCTCTGGAGCCTACAGCAAGCCTTCAGGATTACCAAGGCTTTTGCAAAAGGAAGTCGGGGTCCCAGAAGGGGAGAGCAGCAGCTGCAGGACTCGGCACAGCCCCCATGAATACAGGATTGGAAAACTGTCAGGGAGCTGCTGATGACAGAACCCACATGAACAATGAGACATTCACAGAGTAATGGAATCATTTTGATTGGAAAAGACTTTTAAGACCATCAAGTCATGCTCACTCAGAGCTTTATCCAGGTTGGAAAAGTTGGAAAGGACTTGTGGAATCTCATGAAGCGGTTTTCTTTTGAGAGTGCATGGCTCCCAGAGGGCTCTCCGCAGAGTGAGTGATTCAGATTGTCAGCTCTGAAGCACTTCTTAACTAAAAGCCATTCAAATGATGTTGAATAATCCAATACTCAATACAGCTACAACTTTGAATTCCTACCCTAAATAAATAGAAAATGGGGTTCCTATATGCTATTTTTACAGTTGAAACTTCTATCTGAGAAGACATTAATTGTAAACTTACTTCATTTCAGATTTAGAGATGCTGGGGATGCACAACTCAGAAACATTCCATTATCAGACCAATCACTCCTAGAGAAGGGATGTTTTACCTTTCAGACACCATTGCATAGCTATTCAGACATTATTTTCGGATTCAGCAGAGCCAAGACTACTGGAGTTTCAAATTGGTTTTGATGTTTCTCACATCTACAGTCATGAATAGTGTAACAGCTAGCTGTTGTGATGGATGTGCATCTGAATACTATTATCACGCTGTGTGTACTGGCAATTATTTTTAATATTAAATTAGTAAACTTAACTGGCTTAATAGTGCCAGGACCAAAGGGGAACTGCAGAAAAGCAAAAGGCAGTATCTTCTGGTGCCCTTTTTTATTATTCCAATAGGCATACTAGAGGACATGTAAACATTTCATTCTTTACTCTGGAAGTTATTTTCCTTGGCCAACAGAATTTTCTTAGCTTCCTTTATGGGAATAGATTTTCAGATATTTAAAATGGCAAACTGCCTCATGAATTATGCTGAATGTCAAAGGTTATTTTTTATTGCAAAATCTTCTCTCACTGGTTTTAGCAGAACGGAACTAGAAGCATTTTTATTTTGAAATAATATGTCTGGATAACAGCACATGACATTAATAAACATAGGATATTAAGCTCTCTCCACTTCCAGTGCAAAATAACACAGGTATCAAGAACAGTTAGATCACAAAGAAAGGAATAATGAAAGCAAAAATATTTTAACTTTCACACAGGCTTTGTGATCAAAGACAAAGTACAGAGTGATGTTCTAGAAGCAAAAAATTAGATGATCCTCATCAGGACCCTACCACTAGAAGCTGTACTGTGCTTTGTTTTATAAAGCACATTGGAATATTCTTTACATTTAAAATTACATCCATTTATGTATATATTATTTCACAGACAGGAAATCAAAGTACCAGAGAGAATCGTTCATGCGGTTTTGGACTTGTGGCTGAGTTGGCAACAAAATCAAATTTCCAGTGTTTCAGGCTACAACTCTGAGCAAGCAACTCTCCTTCCCACTTCACTGATTTCAACCTGAGCATTAGGCTGAATGACAATTGCATACCTGAGAATTACCACGAGAGCAAAAATTGTGAGCAAGAAATAGCTGAGATGCATGAGTCAGCTTAGGGAAGCTTAAGGCAACTCCAACTGCACCTACTTAGGCAAAGCTAAATTCACCTTTAAGACTGAGCTTTTTATTAAACCACTGCATAGGAAAATGGACACACATAGAAACATTAATTTTACAACTCTATTAAAGCAGCTACATTTTTGTAATGCACTAGCTCACCTCTCTCGGAAAGCTCTCCTAGTGCTTTTCTTATTAAACATGGAAACAGCTGAAACATGAAGCCCAGCTACCAAACCTTTCTGAACAGAAGGCCAGTGAAAGCAGCTGGCCCTCCCAGGGACAGGCAGGAAAGTGGTCTTCTCAGCAGAGAGACAGAAAACCCCAGAGCAAAGACCAAGCTCGTTTTGTCTGTAGACCACCATCCAACATGAAAATTAACTACCTTTGTAAGATATGCTAAGGGATTTGCTCAGGTAATTCACCTCAGAGAAGAATATGCCACAATAAAACTGGCAGCATCATTTTCAGCAAGCATCTGCAATCCTAGAGGGGGTAAAAGCCACTTCCAGTTTTGTAAGCATTAGGCTACACACAGGCCACATAAGTGACTTTTAAACTGTAACACTAAGTGCAGCTATGGAAATAGCTGCACAGAAGACATCATGCCAGAGGATATCTCTGTAAATGCCAGGGAGCAAGTGTTTTGCAGACCTCTTTGGGAAAAAGCTATCTTCTCTATGTTGCCAAACTGTAAGGAATAGTCAACTGAGCTTTAAAGGGACATTCACAAATTATAACTGTGTGATTTGATAAAAATTCAGGGACAGCTTGGCACAGTTTCGCAGACAAAATTAAAAGGATAGGAATACACCACACAGAATACTGGCTTTGCAAAGTCAAGACATACAGCCTGAAATCTCTTCCATTTCACAGATGCTGTGTACCAAAACACCTAAAATCCTGTACAAGAAAATATGCCTACAGATCCAGACACTTCATCATAAACTTAAAGGCAGCAGCAAATAAATCCTGCCTGAGAACACATCTACAGAACTCCATCAAGGTGTCAAATGTCAGCTGTATTCTCAGCTCCCTCTTCAGTGCAGCAGATAAATAAAAACAATTGCTGGGCTTGATGGCATCTTTACCAATTGCTTTAAACACTTGGGTTTGAAAGGAAGACTTTGGCTGTCAAAATTTCTTTACAGATAATCTCTACACATATTTGAAGGGCATGAGGCTGGAAAATTTACAGCCATTCTTGTAGATTAAGATGACAACTGAATGCAGCTAATGATGAGTATTTTCATTTAATAGATGCCATAACTCATTTCAGTGACTGCATTTGAATTTGGCCCAAGAAGGGTTAAATCAGTTGTCACTTGGTGGAATTCTAACATTGACTTTTATGTAGATACTTGGCTACCAAAAGCAATGAAAAACTGGTGGCATTCATTGACCTTTCATCCACACCTAATACTGTCTGACAGAAAGACTGTAAGTCTGTATGTCAATTATAAATTGCCACTCTGCTTTCACTTTGATCAACTAAATCATCCGTGATATTAAAAACAAAAACTCCCTCTATACCTACCTTGGCAATAAGTCTCATGAAAACATTCACTGTGGGACAAAGTTTTGAGCTTGCACCAGCCTTTTTACAGCTGTGATAAATCACTGTTACCATGATTTGTGTGATCTCAAATTTATCTTAAATGTAGATTAAATCATACTTGCAGTTATGGTTGATCTATTCAATAAGATGGTTAGTTTGTGGATGTTTTAAAAACTATTTTTTAAAGTTGATTTCAGAACTTAATGGGATTTCAGAACTTAATGGGCCTGCTTCTAGCACTGGAGCCTGCAAACAGACACCTTCACAGCTATGGCAGCTGTTAGAGTTCAACTATCAAGAAAGCGGAGGGAATAATAACAACATAATAACAAAATTAACGTATAATAACTTCTTGAAATACCTTAGATCTGAACTGATTAAAAAAGCCAAACACCAATTTCATTTGGAGAATGTCAATAAAACACAAAAAAACATTCAGGGTGCAGCAAACACTACCTGACTGAGCAGTACCAGTATCTTTCAGATTTTATAGATTTCATCACAAACACTGATTCTGTCTGTAATGGATCACTGCTTTTCAAAATACCAGACTTGGAGACAGTTCCTTTTTGTTCAGTTTATCTCCATATTCTATATTTATAAAGCTAGTGACATTATAAAATAGCTAGCAATACAAGTCATAATACGTCCGTGCACGTTGCATCCGGCAACAGTGATAGGGATGTTCTGTACGTCGTACTTTGCTATTTGCCATTTTGTTTCAGGATTATCCTAGGTATTATTTCTGCTTTTATACCTTTACAGACTGAAAAGTATAATTTTTATAGAGTTTTAAAAACTACAATAAGAATTACTTCATACCTGAGCCTGCCACTTTCAATCACATTAAATGATACTGATTTAATACTTGGGTCTGCCTCTCTTACTGATTTGAACATCACCAACTAGCTACATGAGCCTCACTGAAATCTGGAAGGTCTGTTTATAACTCCCTTTTTCACATTTCTAGGCATCTGCTCACCGAAATGAACTTTTTGAACAGAGCTAGAATATTCTCAGAAGCACCCAGTTTACCAAAGCAGAGTATCAATGTCTGTGCCTTAGAAACCATCGTCAGAATAAACTCTTGCCTCTCTCGGCTCAGCACCTCTCCAGCTACAGCAAAACATCAAAGAGAGATCTTGGTCTACAGAGAACAGCCAGAAGAGGGCAGGGGAAGAAGACCCAGGGCAGAGGTGACTAAGGCGAATACTTAACAGGATGAGATTGAAATCCTAAAAGTGAAATTACTTTTTTGTCACTTCCTCACACTTTTTAGATTGCAGCATTCCCTTTAGAAATGCCCGAGACAGATGTTTCAATAAATGTTCCAGGAAGTTTCACCATACTTAAATCAAGAACAAATTTAGTAACCTTTAAAGAGGTATCCCACTTTAACTACTTGATCATCCTTCTTCTAAAGCATCCATCGTTGTAATTTTATCCAAATGATATACCAGAGCTATAAAAAGTTCCTAGGCCTACAATCTGGATCATCTCACTCCCATCTGTAAATCATCAGCTAACCACAGACTAGTCAGCAGTTACACATTTTAGGTAGCAATTTATTACATAATTTTTTTAAAATATATACAAAGTTATTTTGGGCTTTAAGAGGCATGCAACAATAAGACTAACAGATCTCTTATTTAGCTTGAATATGACTTAAATGACATTGTATCAACAAGCTTATACAGTACACATGATATTATTTAATTTATATTTCTTTAACCTTGCTACAAGATTTTATATGCTGTATTAGCCCAAGGCATGTCACATTTATAACACAAGTACAACTTCTAGCTGCACAGGTTATATTGCTTAATTTTTTAGCTGCACAGTTTCAGAAAGAATGAGCAGTAAAAATAAAATACAAACCACAACTAGTCTCATTGTTTCCCAAATGAATTATCACTTAAAGAAGTGAAAATTCCAGTATATTATGTTCTAATATGCGGCATAACTTAAAAAAAAATAAATATAAAATAAAATACACTAAGTGTGCTTTCCAACTGGACTCAGTAATTTACAACATTCAGTCTCTTCCCTGGAGAAGGCTATTTAGCTCCTAATCGTTCCATGAGCTCAAAATAAAATTGGAGGTCTTGGCCACACAGCTTTGGAATGTTCTGTCTGTAAACCAGGTAAAGTATTTTATATTGAGGTTGGTTTGATTCTGTAATAAAAGGAATTTAAATTCCTAACTCTTATGTTGTTATTATGAACCTTCAATACAGTTTTCTAAACTTCAACAATGTGCCTTCATCTTTAAATCCCTTCAGCTTTCCTACTATGTTTAAAGAGAAAGAACTTTCATAAGGCTGATTAAAATTTTCCTAAGCTATATAGTTTCATAAATATGTTTTCATGAAGAAAGAAGAGCTCTTGAACTTGAGATGGGCAGCTTTTGAATCTAGAAATTCAATTTCCTTAGAGAATATCTGAAAACCACATTACAGGAAACTATGGTTCCTGACTTAAGGGAAGTGGAGGGAAGGAAAAAGTAAAATAACAAAATGTGCAGCTGACCTGAACCTGCCAAAAAATCAAAATAAATATTACTCTGCATATATTGTCCTGAGCACGTTATATTAAAAGAGCATCTGACATGAACTAAAAAATAAAAAAGGTATGAACTTTATTTAGTATGTTAACCCTTACCAAATTAACAAAAAAAAAAACAAACCAGCAGCATAAACTGATATTTATCAGTATCCATGAGGGTTTTCTTGCATTTTCTTAATATTTAAAATATTTTTCTGATTGCTTCTGGCAGTAAACAACACACCAATACAAGAATTACATTACTGATTGATACATTTTAATTGTACATTGACAACCCTGTTTCTGACCCTGTGTGGTACTGCACACTTCAAAGGAATGATAAAAACCCCCACATTTTTAAAAGCGTGTCCTCATTAAGCTTATTACTCCATAACATCAGTTAATGTAAGCCCATAGAATTTTTAATCTGCTCAAGTCTAAACAGATTTTTTCATTGTACATTTTCTTTTCTAAATTTTATTTTAAAGCATCATACTACCTGCTTTGACAGTTTCATTCCCTGCATTTAGATGTAGTTTTATGTAAGTATTAGTTGATTTACCAGTTTTGTCTGTCATTATCAACTAAGTTTACTGTTTCATTTAGGTATTTCTATTTCAAAAAGCTTTATCTCAGACTATTAAATTTTTTTTATATATACTGTGGTGGTAAACTTTTTAAAAAATAATGCTGTTTTCCTAGGCAGTATTTGTGCCATACTTAAATTTCAGTTCCTTAACTTCACCTCCTCTCCAGCTTCATTAAAAAGCTCCCTCTTAAAGTTAGTTCTCATTATACCCACTCAATGTATCTGTTTGCTCTTTAGCCTGATGCATCCGTGTTATTCACTCTCCACTTACTAGTGATTATTTCTCTAATCGTTTGCCAAAGTTCAGAATATTTTTTTCCACTCTCATTTGTGTCAAAAAGAGGTATGAAGGGCCATATGTAGACTTTATACAGTCAGATGAGGGCTTTTTTGTCAGAACTCAAAAATATTATTGGAAGATAGAAAAGGAAAAAATGGAAGCTTTTTTATTTTCTAGTTAACTGGTTCAGTAAAAATTTTTAAATGGAGGTCTGTTATTGTTATGACAAAAGGAAATGTTGTTATAGTCCAAAATTCGTACATTAAAAAAAAAATTTTGTTTTATTTAATCCAAAATCCCTAGCAAACAAATAATGATTTTTCATTAGCACTCTCATTTCCTTCCCAGCACACTACTGGGTTTTGCCTCTACCTCTTATCTCCTGAAAAGGAAAAAAACTGGGTTTGATGTATAAGCATCTAATAAAAGTATCAAAAATAATACATTATATATGATACTATCTCAAAGTGTGTTAAGAAACAGCCCAGCCACTGAAGTATTTCAAAATGTATCCTTCATTTAATTCTCTACTAACATAGAGTCAAAATCCATGTTCTTACAATTATATAATAATAAAATGCAATGTAACTTTGATATATCAGCATCCAAGCTACTTCTTTACACTTAAGCTTGAAATTTTTATTTGAAGTTTAATTCATTGGAACTGTTGGTTTCCTTCTGGGAAATACCTTTTTCTGGTCTTCAGACTTTCAAAGTATTATTACTATAATTAACATGTATTTGAGGATCTGGTATTCTTGCATACATTCAAAGTCTTCTGACTATCTTGTGCCAATCAACATATTAACGGGATAAAATGACTGAGGCAATCTCAGAGCCATGTCAACCCAACAAAGAAATCCACCATATATATATAAATGCACCTCAAAAAAAGGTACAATTTTTTTCTTCACTAAGAACTACTGAATTGAAGAAACACTACAAAATCCGTGATAATTTTAGCAGATTTTCCTCAGCTCCTATTCTCAAATGATTTATGAAATCCAGCACTTCTTCATGATACTTTATAAATAAACAATAATAGTGACTTTTCATGCTGAAACAGTTGAATCACCATTGCATTTTTGTTCACATCCATCACATTCTTATCCTCAACTGACTCTGAAGACAGCACCTCTTATTTTTAATACATAGCATCAGAAGACACCACTGTCACTCCCCTTCTGCTTAGTTTCTCATCAGAAACCTTGTCTCCAAATCAATGCTTCAGAGAGTGACCACAAAAAATGAAGTAACTTTTTCCAGTTGGGATTCAGACAGTCAGAAATGGACTTCAAAGCTGATCAAAGAGAACCCAAAACCTTACTGAAGGGGGATGTGCTTCTGCTTCTAAAGGAAGAATACAATGAATGGCCAGCAAACACAAACTGTATAAGAAATCCCCAAAAGAGAAAACACTGCACAAGTATTTTTCTTTGCTGTTTTACACATAACTATAATGTACCACTACTAACTCTTGCAGCTGGCAGTGTTACTTTTAGACTTACTTTGCTGTAGCTAGTAGGACAGACTTACACTGGCTGATGCCAGCTACATTTAGAAGACCATCTAGAAGTGTTTAAGATAAGATTCAACACCACTCCAGCAGAAAAAGAATACAGGGGGTAAAATAATACCTTTTTTTTTTTTAAAGTACTTTCCTACCATTTTTGTGAATTGTAATTCTTTTGGAAACAGAGAAATGTATCAGCTCCTTCTTCCCAAATAATGAAACTTCTCAAGAAAAGAGCTTGTAACAACTTGAAAATGAATGTATTTATTTAAAAATTTTCCATTCAGCACAAGCAACCCTAAAGGCAAAGGGCCTACATGAAAGATGCCCTGCGGGGCTGGTTGAGAAGCAACACTGACACTTGAAACTGAAGGCTAAGAGCCTGTCAATGTCTTAAACATAAATTATGCCAAGCCTAATCCACTGAATTCTGACATGGAGAAGTACAAGACTTGAATTCTCTGATGACATAATGCTACTTACTATCTTTTTTCTTTTTTTTTTTTCCAAGAAGAGGATGTTTAACCTACATGTGTCAGTTCAAATACTCCATGTATCTTGTATCTGATATAACACGATGTTAAAATTAAAACTCACTGTGGTAAACCAAGCAAATATAAATGAATCTGTCCTAAGAAGCCATTAAGTGTCTAAGTTACAAGGCTGTCAGAGGTCTTAAGTAACAGCTGTGATTAACCTGTTTCTTGTTTTGTTGTTCCAGACTTCGTTTTTTTACACACCTTTTAATTTACGTCCTGATCATCAGCTTAAGTAAGAGGGAATTGTAATATTGCATGACACAAAGCATTTTGAAAGCAGAAATAGTTCATCCCCTTTTCAAACACCTTAATAATTTCAAAATGCACTACCCATAACACCTGTAAACAAAAAAGTTAACAAATTTTTTTAAACACTTCTAAACACCTCCCAGTGCCACTATTTTATATTATATTCAGTAAAACTCCCAGTGAACATTTCAGAACTTACTCTAGTAGATATCCAAACTCATTTCATCCCAAGCACTTGCAAGGTACACAATTAGCTCAGTTTCACAAGCTCAAACATGTCTTAGCATAAGCCAGAGACAGGCTAAAATACCACAAGAACCTATGAAGAACACCGAGAAATTATGTGTGCAGAAATTATGTAGAATCCCTCTGAATTTGTGAACTAATATACAAAACTGTGTCAAGTAATTTTCAGGTATGTGTGACAGGGTTGTGTGTTGGCCAGAGCTTTGGAGCTCTGCCTGGTCCTTTTCATTGTTGCTTGCTCCCCAAAAATAACTCAGAAGTCTTTTGACTATGGAAGACAGAATAGAAATACAAATAGAAAAGGTTTTAATCCAGACTTTCTCCTGGGCATTGCTTCCACAGAGTAAGAGGGGGAATTTTGTATGGGAGTTTTTCCCCCCATTTGTTTGAGAATTGGTTTTCATAAATTCCTTATAGTTGGCTTGTATCAAAACCTGAAACATGCCTTGTGGTCTTTCAGAAACCTTTCTTGCCACCCGTTTGCAGCACAAAACAGACTCTGAGCACACTGAGGGGATTTCTTGCAAGTGAAACAAAGTTCAAGGTCTGCTCCAGGAACGCACCTAATGCCTTTCAGAAGGAGGGGATCATTCTGTCTGTGAGACCAGACTTCAGTGAGTCTAAAATTGCATAAAAAATCCTCCACATGCCCAAAGTATGTATAATGAAGTTCTAGAGCAAGCATTTAGCACTCCAAAGTAACAACTGAAAGCTCTCTAAGATGGACATCCTACCCTCAGCACCAGCCCTTCCACCCCAGGGATCCACAGCATTGCCTGAGTTGGAGCCCTGCACAAACGTCCTGGGCTCCAGATGCCTGCTCGCTGTCATCCCTCCTGCCTGGCTCCCAGGTACCTGGAAATCCCAGGCAAAGAGCAAGTTTTATCTCAGACATAATTTCCAGACAGATTAAGAGACTGTACCTTCTCATCCTCAAGGGTCATCTCAGCAGGTTTTGTATTTTACATAGCAATGAGGGAAAGGAAATACCTCCTTCTGGTCACCATCATCACCATCCTGGAAAATGTCACATGAAAGTACATGCAAAAGCACAGCAAATGATCAATTAATTTACTCAAACATTACTGAGATTCTGTGCTCAGCAGGACCTTACTGGAAACACTGAAAACCCATGACAACTGACTTCCCAAAAAGCCCTCCCTCTGACACCTTTGCCCTGAGGTCTACAGGCCATCCACTTAGTCAGGCCTGGGAAAGCAATACAGCCATGCTTTTGTTTATTAAGCACATCAGAAGCTATTGCCATTTTATCACATTACCCATGACTTCTTATGCATGAAAAGAATAAATTGTTTAGCCATCTCCCCTACAGCATGCACAAGAAATCCAGCATAACGGCTCTTCTTCGAACTACCATAATGAAAGAAAATTTTAATAATGTGGTAGGTAGCCTTAAAAATGCAATAGGACTGAAAGGAAGTGTAGATGAATCACTAAGCCTTCCCTCTGCAACTAAAGAGATATCCATTACTTACTTGAAGGATGGTATTTCACTACACAGTCAATATTGATCTGAATCTGTATTATATTTACCAATTTATTGCTTCCCTACAAGTGCCGCATCACCACCGCTCCCTCTCATTTTTCTTTTTCCTGTCCTCTCAAAAATAATAATCCTGCAATCCAAAGTCATACTTTTCAAACGAAAGAATTCAGAGACATGGCATTTGCCTAGAGGACTATAAGTTTGACTCAGTAAGGTGTATTTTTTTTATACTAAATGTCACTTCTGAACAACTTCATGTACCTTATTAGCACAAAAATGAAAGATCAAGCTATCAAAATACAATATGAACTTTGATTCTACAAATAATTTGTATCATAAAAATAAAAATTCTTTTTTTTTCAACTCCGCACCTGGAACAACAAATATAACAGACAAAAATGGCATAAATATAGCTTTAGACCCCACTACAGATTCTGGTAAAAGCTACAATTAAGTAAAATAGGGTACTCAAACCAGAAAACAAATACTATCGTATTGCATTTTCCTCACAGACTATACTATGCAAAACATTTCTTTGGGTCAACTTAATTTGTATCTTCAGTATCTTCTAAAATAGAAGATCAATTACTGTTATTTTTTTTTAATGGATCTTGACTTTGAATACTAGACTGCTTACAGAGAGCTGATTTCTCACTATAAAAATGGAAATTAAAAAGAATCAAGTACAATGCTATTACCTTGTAGTAAAGGATCTGCTGATGTATTTATGTCAGACTGATATGAGTTAGTTTCCCCTTTTTACATTCTTTAAAGTAAAATAAGATTTTCTTCACCTTGAAAGAACATAGAACATGTTCTGCACTCCGTGTTCTTGACAGCAGTCCCATAACTTTCAGTTATCGCTCTCGCCAGGCTCGTAATTTAAACGCCTAAATAAAACAGTGTACAACTGCTGTGTCCTGGGAAGAATTAAATTCAGAAATAGCTTAGCTTAAGTCATTCAATATCTTTTTATATTATTAGAAATCCCTAGAGTATAAATTCTACTACTCATGGGCCAGCTCCTGTTGTCAGTTTGTATTTTCTCAGCTTGGCTGTTGTCAAGATTTATTGACAATAATATTTGGATACATGCTCCATCAAAATCCCACATAAATACATACTGTATTTAATAAAATTGACAATCTTTGATCATATGTGCTGTACCATAAAACTGACACATACAGACATCATTAAGCTCATGTAACTTGGGAAGGCTTTTTCTGCAAAAATGCTACCTATTTGCAAAAATGTCAACAAAAATTTTTACCAACACCAGATCCCATTCTGATACTCTCGAGACACTGTGGATGAAGGGAAGAACTCTGACCAGAGCAAAGGAACAGCAGCTGCCTTTAACGCCTGCAGCATGGATACCATAAAACCATTTCAAGATCCTGCTACTGAATTCTGGCAAAGGACTTCCTCTTGAATACTTTTATAATAGTTTGCACATTGTCTAGGAAAGGCAGTCATGCAGTTTTAAGTTACAGAGGAGAAAAAAGCTTTCTGGGTTTAAGTGTTAAGTGTTTGGGTTTTTTTTTCTCTCTCCCCCAGAAGCTGTGCATCATATGCTAATTTCATTTCAAGTTATTAGTGGTAATGTTTTACACAGCAGAAAGCTGAAAGCTGGCTGCACTGTGAAACCTGTTCCAAATATCTTTACTTTACAAATTGAAGTAACAGGCACTTTACTGTCTAGAAAGCATTAGTGATTAAAGAATTACCAGCATGAAGATTTCTCCTTTCCTCTAATACATTGGATTATTCCTTTGAGTTTGAAATTTTGGTATAATATAATGTATAGACTTATACCTGTTACACAAGTGATTATCCATCAATAATTAAAAAATAATCCTAGCTTACATTAGAATTTACCAATTAATCCCCAGGGTGATTAATATGCTCTTTCAAACTGTTGTCATTTCAGTAAGTAAAACATGCCAATTTCATACACTCAAGCTGTAGCTGTAGGTTCTCCAAATGCAGACATGACTGAAAGCGTGAAAAGAAGACATCTGATATGTTTAGCCTGTCTTTATAAATTGTAACATACTACTTTCATCTTTGTATAAATTCTAACAAAAAATAGTAAGACAGACCAAGAAGAAATTTTTAATACAGCTAAAAAGTCTCACTAGTACAGGAAAGCAACAGTGCCAAATTAAAGAAATTACTTGTGCGGGTTTTTTTTAATTTAAAATACAGTGTACAGGGGAAGACTTTAAAAACAGCAGCTACTAAAACATTAAACTTAATGAGGAACTTAAAGATCAAAGGATGGTAGCATTCAAATCACAAAGCTCTTCATGACTTTCATCTCTGCAATAAAGCTGACTTAGAGCTATACTGGTTTTTAGTAGCATCCCTTTTATCAACACCCACCACCCAATAAAAAACCTACTGGCAGTAACAGACAGGGAAAACAGAAATACAGTTCATTAAAGAAGCATGCAAACACAGTCTGATTATTTTTAAACTGCAACTTCTTATGCCAATATATTTATTGAACTTTTTTTCAAACAGGTGAAGTGATGAGGATTAAATTTGAAGGAGAAATTGAATTAGATGGGTTACATGAAATAATAAACAAACCATTGAAAACACTAGGTTTGAAATCTCAAGAGTTAAGTTAGAGCTGGAATATTTGGCAGAATTCAAAGCAGAACTATTCACAGATGAAGTACACCTGGTGAACATGTTTGCCACTGTCAAGCCAAAAGAGACTTGGAAACAATCCAGCGTTGACTATTTCCAAATACACAGTGTACTGTTGCAAAGGCAACAAAATTATCTTGGTACTACCACGATCCTCCTTCCATACTGAAAAAACTAGTCACATTTTTACAACTATTATACTAGACTGGCAACTTGTCCTATATGGGAAGAAATCTTGTATAGATTCTTTTTATATTTATAAGTACGTATCCAGAAATACCTAAATCAGGAGTTGGTAGTGTACATATAAGTATCTATGAATACATAATAGAAGCAGATTTTCACCAGTTAATTTATTTTAATGTTCAGAAGAGACCAAAGCGATCATGTCACATAATGTAAAGAACCTCTCCCAGGAAATGCCACATCAAACCACTCACATATTGTTGAGCTTTTACAGTATTTGGTCTTAGTTTAAGATGCAATAATTACAGTTCCTATGTCTTCTAAAGGTTAATTACTCTCACTTAGATTTCCACTGGCATTCTTATTCTGAATACATTTGGTTTGAGTTCTCAATGGCTGTATCTCATTATTTTCCAAATTATCTTTTCTATCAAACATAATTATTCTATGTACACACCTATGGAACATGATCAAATAAGCTCTTAACCTCAAACACGTAAAAGAGATTTATCATAAGGCATTTAAAGATATAGCACATATTTTCTTGTTCTTAAATCATCCTTGAAATTTCAAGATACATTAACAACATCTTTTTCTAGTCATCTTTTTTCCAGTAGCTGCAAACAAAAGTAACATTTACTCCTTAATTCTGCTTTTTATTCCCTGCTTTCAGATCCAAGATGATATTATCGGTGCACTTTGAGTAGTATCACACCAGGAACAGATGTTTAACTGATTATGCACCATTATAATTAACTGCTTTTCAGTGACACAATTTTGGAACTGTTTTCTGGAACGTGCAAGCACAAACTACTTTCCTTGTTCTTGATACATGACAACATTCTTGGCTGTATTAAAATGAATGTTGACCTATTGAGTCTGGCTCACCAAGTGAACCCAGTTATTCTAAAGAACTGCCTCAGGCTGTAATCATTTCTACCGACCATGTCTTCTGAGAAACTTTGTTATTTTCCATCTGGATCATGAATAAACACATAGAGCAGTAACAAGGCAACAGGAGCAGGTCAGTCTGTTTAGCTCACTGTCTTGTTGTCGACAGTGGTCCCAGAAAAGATACACAAACAAAAACTACAGCAAGAAGCTCTGGAGCCAGTCTATGTGAGCCATGAATAATTACTTTTTATTTCCTATGGAACTCCAATCCAATAATTTGTTGTCTTCTCAGTCCTACACTATGGAAAACAGTGAATAACCTTTCCTATTCACTTTTAACATACCTATTTTCTTCCAGTCTCAGAGGAATAGTGACACATGCTCAGTCAGTCACAAAATCTACTAAGTTATTATTAGGATGTTATAGAGCTGTGAACTAAAGAATATACAGGAAGACAAAACTGAAGCTTAACTCATGTAGAGTGGCTATCATGGAGTCACACTGCAGTCTTTCTGAACAAATACACTGCCAGCATCAACACCAATCAAACTTACTTTTAACAGATTAAAAAAAAAATTAACAGATTAAAAATATCAACAAATAAAAGAAACAAATTGGCTAGCATTCTGTAAATTTTAAAGCCATTTACCACCACCAAAACTTATTTTCACTGGCATGTGATTCTCACAATTAAAAAGTTTTTTCTCTCAGTCATACCTTATTCTTTCCACAGTGCCAACAACTAAACAAGGCACAGAATATTGGCCTCAACACACAAGGATAATTGAAGATGCACTTATTGTTCAGGAATCAAGAGGGAAGCAGGAAAATCTATCAATCTGCCATGAGAAAAATAGGCTAACCAATGAGAAAGCTGACTTCAAGCTTTTATTCCTTTTTTATTAATTCAAAATGTTAAAAGCAGGAGTAGAGCTTCCTTTTTTTCCCCTAGAAGACCAATGCATTTTCCCACAGATTGAGTTAAATGTAATTACTCTGGTTATAAAAAAAAATTATCACTGCTTTTTTTCAAGAAGTTAATCACAAGAAAGCATACTATTAATAATATATTAATTTTACTTCTTGAAATGTCATCCCCCCGCTGCCTTTTAGCTTACTGACAGTACTAATCCAAACAAGAGAAAAGAGAACAACTAAAAAGTAGAGTCAGGGGTTCCCCCAGTGAAAACAGAACCCAGTCCATTTTCCTGAGTTTGATAACTGTGCCAGCTCTGGCTGAAACAAATCATAAAGAGTTATGAACTCTAGAAACTCAGAAATAAACAAAAGGAATCCATTCCTTGCCAGCACACAGTTGAGCTGTGGCATTTCTTGCCATGGGATGCTACAAAGGCAGGGAGCTGGCAGGGCTCTGGGGAGGGCTGGACCAGGCTGTGGAGGAACACTCCATTTCGGAAAATTAAATGCACAGGAAGTTCAAATCTGAGTTGGGATGGGGACTAGAAGATCCTTGTGGGAAACATCACACTGCTACTCTACCCTATGTGGCCATGCTTTAAATACTTCTAAACTAGACACAGGGCACTGGGCTACATCGTGGCTGTTAGGGCTGGTCCAGGACAGCTACTCACATATTTTCATCAATGATCCAGACTGCAGAAAATGGAAAGCTTTGTAACCATACACATCTCTAAAGTTTATGTATCATATTCTTACAGATTTTAAAGCTGTATTAGTAACTGAAAATTCATATGGAACAAAAAAGCAGAAAGTAAAAACAGCTGGGAAACCCATCTGCCCCAGTTCTTCAGCCTAAAGCTTCCGAAGAAGCTTTATTAGCTATTCCAATTTCAAAAAAAAAAGCAACAACGCAAAACAAAACAAAACAAAACACACCAGCCAACTCAAAAGACTTGTAGACTGACTAACCATATGGAAGCACTGGCTCAACATATAATTCAACACCACCATTTTGACAGCTACTTCCAGAGAAAAAAAACCCAACTTGACTTCAGTTCTATTTAATAAATTATTACTTGAGGGATTTTACTTGTTTAAAACAATCGCTCTGCCTCAGCTAAAGCAGTACTCTGGAAAGCTAACATTAAAAAATTATTTGCTCTAATCTATTCCAGCCTGGGGCTTGGCATCTAATCCCTCTTCATTACCAAAGAGCTTGGTAACCAAGTATTCCATTTGTGAAGCAGCCTTAATAATAATATCACATAGTTGACCTGAGTTCTTCAAAGGTACCTACAGAAAATAAAAAATGAAATAGCATTTAATTGCAGGGAGCTTGAAGCAACCAACTCCCTTAGTCTTATTAACAATAAATAACGAAGGGGGAAAAAAAAAAAAAAGAAAAAAAAGGATATTTTAAAGTAATTTTGTCCAATTATCAGTACTGCTACATTATTTATTAAAAAAAAAAAGTCACCCTAGTCAGCAATTCACTGTTTAACTGTGTAAAATTGTTATAAAGACCATTTTATGGACCAATGCATGAATGGACTAGTTATTAAATATAAGCACATATTAACTAATGAGAATTGTCTCAGAAATAATAGTTTAGTAGAAACAATTTTATAATGATAATCAATAAGAATGAAGTACTTTAAAGTGGTAACTTCATTTGTTCTAAATTCAAACCAAAATTTATTATTTATTTAGTTCTTACTGTTATTTTTTGCTTCATCAGTCTATATTGTTGACTCTACATTCTTATGTATAACATGCAGTTGTGCAGAATGTTGAGAGTATTATGAGTAATAAACAATAAATGACTATTAATGGGTTTTTTTTCCCCACAGTTTAATTGCTAGGAATTTCATTATTCATCCTTTAGAAGTAAAGGGTAGGACAAATAAAAGTGTTTGAAAAATTATTCTCTCCTTTTTCTGCAAATCTCATTGTTTCTTTTTCTGTTTAAACTGAAGACATTAGTGCTAGATTACCTGCTATAGTTCCATGAGGCTTGGCAAGTATATAAATATGCCAGGTAAATCTTTATTAATACAAACAGCAGTTGGCATTCATTTAATACACATGTTAAATCATAGCAATATATAAATTCATGTCATATCATTCTCTGATGTTTATCTCAAACATTGTCCTGCTCTGCTCTCCCTCATATATACTTAGCATTCTCAAAAAACTATCCTCAAATCCTAAGAACTTAATGTGACCCTATTAGCACTGTTGCTAAAGAAAGAAAAGGAAAGGAAAGCATGACCACAGAAAAAAAAAAAACCCAGCCTAGCAGATGGCTTCCTGCTAGCACTGAATGGACTTACATTCTTACCGAGAACCTCCTTCCACTAAAGGAAAGAAGTGTGGAATGGTACTTCCCTCCACCAAACTCCTAAATTATATAAACAAGGGAAAGAGCAGAGTAAATTTCTCAGTGTCTATTGTTACCAAACATGGAGGGAAAACTCCCCATAAAGAAACTAACTACTGTTCTTACTCGCACCAGCAGTTTAACAGCTCCCTGAATACCTGGTGTTGGAACTCCCATGGTTTTACTTCATTTTTAGAGCACCAGGTAATACAAATACCTTTTAATAATCATGATATGGTACTTTGAAGAGTCACCTAGAGCACAATATGACAAAATTTTATCCTTCTCCCTCTACAGATAATTATCTTGATATAGATAAGATGACATATGACTCCATCAGGGACTCTAGTAATAAATAATTCTAATGATGAAAATGTTGGTACAACACAATTCACAAAATGTGTACCCAACAGAAAAGCTTTATAATTGTGATGTTCATTGCTGAGGGAATAACGTATTGTTTTCTTCCAGTTGAGAGCATGCTTTGTTTTGTACATTTTGACTGTTTCCTTTTCTGCATCCCATATGTAGCATGGATGGAAAATTGTGGCTTTTGCAAAATTAGAATGGGTTTATCAACTGCTACTGCCATAGCTGAGAACAGTTCACTAACTTGATGTAATTAAAATAGAGCTATATGATAAATTTTAAATGTGAATAACCCCAGCTATATGACAGCAGAAAGGAACACAGTTCCTTAAGCTTAGATTTGCCTACATACTGAAAGGTTTAGTTTTCTCGCTCAAGAGCTACGAGAGTAACAGCACACAGAGATTTCATCCTCACCACTATATCTACCTTATACATACTTTGCAGTTTTTAAACAATGTGTCAATGTTGTCAAAGGTGTAGAGGAAAATGGAAATTAAGCTTTTCCTCTTCCCTTCTAAACAATACACAATTCTGTGGATGGAAAACAAATCTCATTCGTTCCAATCATCAGCAACATTTTTGGTAAGTCAATATAAAATTATTATTGGCACAATCACATGCAGAATTCTCTATTTTGCTGGCTGCAATTTTAGTGATAAAATCTGAAAGGAGGTTGAGCTGGAGATTCAAACATTTTTCTTGTCTGTAAGTTGTGTAATAAGGTCAAGTCCATCTGCCTGGCCCCAATTCCAGGCACTGCTGAACTCCAGGACTTAATTCAGATCTCTCTGAGGACCCATTTCGGTTCCACTCAGTAAGTTTAGAAGAAAAGCATAAAATGAGTCAAGGATCAAAGGTGATAAAGACAGACGTAATGGAGGCTTTTACAAAAGGAGTAGGAAATGGAAAGTGATGTAAGACTAAAGAAGAGTCAGTGGAGACCATGAGCTGGAAGTAGAGGCAGCAGCACAGAGCAGTGAAAGTGCAGAGGCTGAAGAGAAGGGGAACATGTAAGAGGAGCAAAAGCAGAGCTGATGAGGAGGGAGATAAGTTTTTTTCCTTTTCTGTAAATGCTTTTGCAGAGAACAAAAGTAATACATGCAAGGAGGAAACAAAAATAAGGTGCACATGAGAAGGAAAAAATAGAGAGAAGTATCAAAGTAATAAGATAATAACAAAATGAAAGTGAAGAATCAAAAGGTTCTGGAAATAGCAGCAGATGGTTTTATTCACAGAAGATGGTCCATGGAAGACACAGAGAATTCAGCATTTTTCTTAGCAAAAGCTCCACTGATTCCTGTTGCCAGGAAATTAATATATAGCAATGTTAAGTGTTTAATTCTTTCATTAAATCAAAGCTTTTCTCTAAATTTTCCAGGCCTGATTTAGTTACTACTAGTTTTAACCTTCCATTCTAGGATGTGTTTTGGTCTTTCCTCAAGTTACAGTACACATAAACCTTTATCCTCCGAATTTAAACTTCTGTCTACAAAACATGAACTCTTTGGGGCAGCCTGCCCCATAACATAAAGGAGTTTGTGCAGAGACATCATCTCGATTGCTATTAAAAGGAAGAAATCACAGTAATTCTTCAATAAACAAAGAGAATCATAAATGTCCGTAATTTGGATTTTGGAGGCCTTGACTTATCAGGTTACTTGAAAACCATAATGATACCTTCATAACAGAAAATCCACTAAACTCTATCTTGTGTTATACAAAGACTACAGTATATATGCTGAAAACGCATGCCAGTGCCTTTATACCTTCATGAGTTTTGATGAATAGCCATTCCAGAAGACAGTAATTCACCAAAGGAAATCTTAAAATATAAGTTTAAAAGAATTTGCTTACTTATGCATACCTATCAGCAAATCTAAATTCTATACAATCTAGGAATAAATCTCAGGTTTTAGCAAAGATTTATAGGTCTATGAGCATAATACCCATAAACCACCATGTGCTTACTTTATTGGCAAGAACAGTTTATACATTTGACATACTGCTGTTCAGATAAGATTATATCCAACTAAGTACAGAAACGAAACTGTCAACACATCTGTAAGACTATAAGACTATAATAGAAACTGCAAAAGCAGAGTTTTCTTATGACTAACCCTACTTTCAGAGCATTCCCAAATGAGTCCCAGGCATGAAAACACAGTTGGAACTGATTTTAAGAGAAGGGTGAAGAATGGCACATTGCCAGAAAAACAAGAACCAAGGCTGAACTGTGTGTTCCCTGTATTACGTAATTGCCAAAGTAGATCAAAAAAACTGTTAATATTATAAATAATACAGAGCTTTTAGCCAAATTCTATCTGGGAAGTCTAGAACTAGACAGCAAACTTGTGATTGATGAAAGTTAATTATAGTCAATTGGAGAAGCACATACCCAACCTTTTCATGTTTTGTATGCTTTTACTGCTGTGATGGTTTGGATGTCCTATCAGGAAGATGGAGAAGAAGGAAGCTTAGAAATCAACAGGCAATTTTTCTTCAAAAGTCTAAGTCAAACAGTGTAAACAGTGATCCTTGAAAACATGCACAAATACTATTAAGTAGCGAAAACTAGGCTGACAAAGCTCTAACTCTCAGATGTGCACAAAGGAAGTATGCAAGGCTCAGATAGATGAATACATGTTTCCTACTGGCTGTTAGGGCAGAATTTCTGCCTTGGTAAAGACGTCTGCCCTTTAAATTTCAGCCTTCTAATATAACAACAGGACAAAAGAAAGTAGTAAGAAAAGTACAGATTGATTATCTGGAACACAGCTGGATCCAACAGCTGCAAAATTTGCAATGACAGAGGGTACCAAGTGGAGAGCAAATTTGCATAAGAAAGTAGCATTACTCTGGCTACTTCTGCCCAGAACGTTTCTGGGTCTGTGCTAATGGCAAAGGAACAAGTGAGCTTCCAGAGTCACAGTGGTTAACATGACCCTGTTGTTGTGCAGCATCAGACAAATCAGTACGATTTGTGATTTTCTACCTCTAAAGATGCAGAAAAAGGAGAATGTATACATACAGTATTAAGCCTTTAGAGCTTCATTTTAATAACATTCTTCAGACCCTTTCCTTCTGGCTATTTAGACCCCTTATAACAAAGTCCTTTCCCTTTCTCAGCTCTCTCCCCAGACTCCATCACCTCCCCATCCACGTCTAACCTCGTATTTCACAATACTGTCAGTATATTTAAAAGGAGACAAGGAAAGAAAAATGTATTTTGAGAAAGCATTTCAGTATGTTTGTTATTTGTTTATTTATTTTTAAAAGAGCTACATTTCCAAATCTTTAAAGAACAGTCCATTTTAAGGGCTGACAGTACTTTGGTCCCAAGGGGTAGCAACCCATGGAGCTTCCTATAAAGGGAAATTCCACATACATAAATCACCTTCTCCTTGGCCACTACCTCACTGCAACAGATGAGAATACCTACACTTCAAAAACAAATTTCCGTTGCATATATCTTTGGATAGTTAAAATTAAATAGGCTTTATGAATAATAAAAAAAAAAAACACCAAACAAACAACAGCAAAAAACCCAAACAAAAATAAGAAGCCAGTGATATATACTAAAGCTCTTCCTGCTTAAGGCAAATGAGGTGAGTAGATAATCAACTGAAAAATTATACCATAAAAATCTCAACTTCATTTATGACTTCAATAGATATTAGGCATACATGACATGATAAAAGTCCATTCCTACATGTTTTGCTATCCTCACCTGTTTATTTTTACCTCTGGAATGAAACTACGTGTAAGATCACCACACTGAAAATTTCCAAATCTGCAGGAAAAAAGACTTTGTTTCTATATGGAAACCAAATTAATGAACTGTTCCATATAATAAAATAATTTTATCTGTTTCCAAAAATCTTCACAAACTTTTTTACTCAAAGAAACTTACACTGAGAACTTAAAAATCACCAGGAGGATACATGGCATTGTTTCACCTTATGACATTCACAGATGAGAAAGGAGCAAAGGGAAAGAATCCTCAGTGAGATTTGTAGAACTTTAAAAAGTTCATCTGTTGACTATTGAAGAAACCTTTATTGTATTTTGAACATTATTGGTGAAGAAAGTCTTATTTGCCTTAGCAGAATATTTTTCACCTTCCACCCATATTAAAACTAACCAGAATACCAATGTATCAGTTTACTAAAAGAAAGTCATAATTTGGAAGTGATTATAGCACTTCCTGGTATTGACAAGTAGACAAGAGAATTCAAGCTTAGACATTCTCGTTTTTGAAACAACACAGAAAAATAAAGTATTTTCTATTATGGCACTTCATGGACACTCTAGCTGAAACTATACCATCTATATCTATCAAATCTATATGCCAAATATCAAGGAAGATGAGTCTCGTATCTAAGAACTTTTTATCTCTAGTGTTTTTCTCTTTATTTTGGTCTCCCCAGTCATCTCTCCTCCAAGTCTTTTTTTCTTAGAATTTTGGAGATAGCATGTATAAATATGTATACAGACATAAATAATGGAGCAGGAAACTGGTTTTTTATTCTCTTTTTCTGCCACTTTCAGTGAACACAGGAAGCTGAACAAGGCAAAAATGTTTGTGAAAACCTTATAATGACAATTAGCCTACCTTCTTCAATAACTATGTTATTTACAAATTAGCAATGTGAGACCTCACACCAATAAAGAAAAAGATGTGAGTTTTAAGATGGGGAGATTAAACTACTGAATAATTTATTTTATTCATCCTGTCCTCAATTCTTGCTTTGTTTGCTTTGGCTAACTTGAACTCTAAGCTCTTTGGAACATAAAGAACATTTTTGTGATCTATTTTTACAGCAAGATGCTTCTGTTAAATAAACCAGATTGGTATATCCTAAATTGAACACAGGAGTGTAAAAAGCAAGACTGGATATGAGAAAAATACAGTAATATAACTTTTAATAAATTCCAGTAGACATGACATAAATGAATGCGATGTGAAAGTAATTTTGGGACAGAGAAAAGCAGGGCAATGCTGCTTTCAGAAGACTACTTAATGTTTGTAAAGTGCTTTGAAGATGAAAACCCCTACACAGGTATTATGGCTGTGGATTACCACTGGAGTCATGTAGTCTCACTGTGAAATTGAGAATCTGAGAAACTTGAGACAATGTCTGATTCAAAGTCAGAAAAAATGCAAGGATATAAAAATATTAAGAGTCCCGTATGATACAGACTTGCTATGAGCCATTCACTACTTTAAATTTTCTTCATTTCTATCATGACAGTTATAACAGCAGATTCCCATAGGAGTATCGGTGGGTAAAACTAAAAAAAAAACCAACAAAAAAAACACAGAAAAAAACCAAAAAGTATAAAAGTTGGAATTCCTTTTGAACTGAGGGAGGAAATAAAAATAGTGATGCTACTATGGTACTATGGGAAATTGATGGCATTTCCAAGTATATTCTGCCGAGTGACATCAAGACATTTATTGAACTGAGAACTTCTAAGACTAAAAGCATAAATGTTTTCACACCACTTGACGGGGGGGGGGGGGGGGGGTAGTATAGAAAACACATAACCTATCAATACACCGTTCAGTTTACATGGAATAAGTCATAAGAGAATCTAATCTGCTAATTCCTGAAATTTCAAATTATAGGAATTCCAAATTGCAAAAGTAGCACCACTATTCTTACTGTGATATTCCACATAGCCCAAGTTTCAGCAAGTCAGTCAAAAGTTTAACAACTAAAATTTCCATAGAAGAGTAATAAAGTTGGAAATAATCTTTTTATCTTTTTTATCTAGAGTTACACTTTAACAATGCAATCACATTGTAAAATGTTGTTTCAATATGAGAATTCCCAAGTATTCAACCATAAAGTCTAAACTGAGAAAACTGTATTATCCTGAAGGGATGACTCCTTCTTGTTGGGTCTATACTTCCATGGATACTGAGACTGAAGTGAGTAGATCCCATAAATCAGTGATACAATAGCCATATTCCTCATAGAAAACAAAAGCAGAGTAATTCCCTTACTCCACACACCTGCCTCAAGATGCAAGGCACAGAAATATATGCTGGAAATCAGTAAGGGCATGAATTGCTCTGAACAAGGTACACACAAATACTTTGTGAAGCTACATTTAATTTTTTTTCTCCTTTTTTTTTTCCTCCACATCAAGCACTTGAATCCTGTTTCCAAAACAGTAAAATAGTAAATAAAGGCGGGGTACAGAGTGCAGCAAAAAGATTTTGTGTTGATTTTGGTTTTTAGTATAAAGAGGAGAGGATAGTTGCTTTATCAGCTTACGTTCTGATTTTATTTCTAGTGTGATGGATTATTATCAGGAGCATCAGACAGTATTGAATAATTCTAATGTTCATATGATTTCAAAGAAACTGTGCAAACTTCACCAACTCTAAGCTGGAAAGAATTGGCCTGAACCTGTCAAGAATAAGCATTTTTTTCAATTACTTCATATGAGTTTTTAGTCTGAGTGACTGGGTCTGAAATACTTTCAGTAGCAATCCTTTTAGTACAAGCACACCATAAAGGGCCTAAATCATCAAACTCGGCCAAGGCCCACGATCATTTAGGTGCAAAAACATATTAAACCAACAAATCATAACTTCTTAAATAAGCTTCATTACCTATCATGTAAATGAAATGTTACATACCCACAGCCTCATCTCTTAGTGGCTTAAGAGATACAGCAGAGGTAATTCCTCTGTTATCTTTCAGAACAGTGGAAAGAGTTTGGCTTCAATCTTCCCTTCCAAAAGAGAACAGCACCAGGGAAGCAGCACCCCTAGGTAATAACTATGTATCAGAAGATTACTTAATCTGCCCCAAACCGCCCAAACTGTTTGTTACACTGTTTCATTAATAGTGCTACTGCAACTGAACACACATTCCTTTATTCACTTCTAGATTTCTTAATCGTTAAAGCAATCCAAAAGGTTATGTTCCATATGTTAAAGCTCTCTTCCTCTCTGTGGGCCCATAAACCTGAATGGAAGCAGGTAGCATCTACTAGAACATTCTCTTTTGCCTAAGTCTTCCATGCAGCTATAAAAACAAATGCAAGAGTGTGAGAGCTTGGGGTTTTTTATCATTATTTTCTGCAGCTGGCCACATCTCCCAAGTGTAATTTAATTAATCAAAACCAGTTTCTCCTGGAAAATCTTTAACACGTTCAATCGAACTGTCATCTGTATGTTCCAGCTACTGAAAATGATTATGTCCCTAACACAGATTTTAAACTTCTTTCCTTTTTACCTTCAAGATCTAGCCTTAAATTGACTTAATGAGAAGAAGATTAAAAACTGAGAAGACTGATTGTAAAAGGAAGGGGTAGGTTAAGGTAATACATCATATTTTATATGTCCATATGAAACCAACAAAAAGCAGTAGTTTGTTTTATATCAACTAACGACAACTAATGAGCTCTCAGGTCAATGGCTATTTGTAATTAAGTTTTTCAAAAATTAACATGGTATCTTTCTAATGAGTATGAGCAAGTGTTGCCTGCAACACGCATGTCTAGGGTGATAGCATCAAGTTTGCTACTGGTGCCTTAAATCATACACATAACTGAGCAAATCCACCTACCACTTCAAGCATATCACCTGCCCACTCATGTTTTCTCACTTCTGTTTCCAATTCAATTTCTTTTCATTACAGCAAATACATACTTCTGTTGAGATTATGGTCAGCTGGATTAATCTACTGGTACTTATCTAATTAAAATAAATGTTTCTTTAAAAAAGAAAATGTAAATAGAGTTTTGTAAATGTACACTTAAGAAGGAAAACCTTTGCAGACATTATGAGTGAAAGAGTTTCTACAGATCTTTAACCAATGGAAAAAAAAAAAAAAATTTAAATCTGCATGCCCAAAATGTCAATATTTTATGCCTTTGGGGAGTACAAACTATATAGCCAGTTATAGAAACTACAAAAGTAGAAGTGAATTTATCACCTAGGCTAAAACTTCTGTTAATGTAACACTTCTATTCTAAACCAGTCTATTAAAATTTAGCAGAAAGTGTAGTTATTATATCTTGTATATTAACAAGCAAAAGTTTTCCAAATGAATAATCAACATAGTTAATCAGCATCAAGTCACCTAACAGTTATAGCTAAAACTGAACTGAATCATAAGCAGCACATCTGTATATTTACAATCACAGGCTGCCCAGACATTACAAATTACTATCTTTACCAGTGGTCTCCTGAAACTGTTGACTCAAAGAAAATGCAGTGAACAGTAGAGATGTTCACAGCAGGAATTTTCAACAGAACTAAATTGAACACTAAAAGATCTGTTGATAAGTGCATGATCTAAAGGTTAAATGTCACAAGCTATCACTGCTTGGGTCCATTACAGGGACATCACTTTCACCTATACTTAATGCTACAGTTACAAGAAGTTGCACTAGTTTGCTTACAATACATGCCATTTCTTCAAGTTTAGCTACATGCAACGGGCAACAAAACATCATAACTTATTTCCAAGACATTTAGAGGGGGAGGAAACAAAACGCCAAGCTGTAAGTCAGTTTCAATTACCAGGCAACTCAGAACAATATCAGAGATTGGGTCGTTTCAAATTGTTGTACACAAACTCTTGTTAAAAAAAAGGAGACAGCAAACCTCAAACTTTATTTAGAGGGGATGGGAGAGAAGGGGAAAATCATTTAATTACACAGAACTCCAGAAGGCAGTGCACCACTCATTTATTGCCCGGATAGCTTGAGCCCATCCCACCGCCAGCGGAAAGGTGCACCAGCGAGCTCCATCAGTTCTGCTAGCACTGACATTTTCCAAACCACCATACCCAGCCGCATGCAATTTACATCAGGGTAAGCCCCAGCTTCTCCAGCTCGACCTAAAAGCCAGCAAGAACTTCCAAACTGAGTGAGAAAGAAAAAGAAAAACAAAACAAACCCAAACCATAAACTCATACTTTTTAAAAGCCGGGGCAGGGTTATCCTCCGCGCAGAGCGGTTCCGCCCGCTCCTGCGGTAGCGGTCGGGGCGGCAGCGGGCACAGCCGCTCCGAGGAGACCTCCCTCGCAGAGGGGTGCGGGCCCCTCACCCCAAACCCCCTCCTTTGGGGCACCCCCCGCCCGCACCAGCGTCTCCCCGCAGGGGCATCCCGGGGCGGCAGCCGCCAGGTGCGCGCTGCCCCGCGGTCGCGCTGCCCCGCGGGCCGTACTCACAGGGACACGGTGCGGTCGGGCAGCACGGAGGGCTGCAAAGTTTCCACCAAGTCACCGCCGCTGCAGACCACTTTGATGCGGAGGGCCGGGCGGCCGGGCCCCTTGCCGCGCTCGGCAGCGCAGAGGCAGCGGTCCACGATGAGGTCGGGGCAGTTCCTGCTGCCCCCGCACAGCCCCAGCACGGCGGCCACCAAGCAGAGGCGGCGGCACAGCCCGCGCATGCTGAGCCAGCGAGCGACCCGCCAGCTGCCGCGCTCGCCGCTCCGCGCCGCGCATGGCACGCGCCCCTCCGCGCCCCTCCGCGCTGCCCTCCACGCCTCCTGCGCCCACCCCGCCCCGCCGCGCCTCTCGTGCAGCCGGCTGCGCTCCGAGGGGACCCCCCTTCCTCCTCCTCCGAGGAGCCGCCGCTCCTTTCCTGCCGCAGCCCGCGCAGGGGCGGCGCTGGGCGGACCCCGCGGCGCGCAGCCGGCCCCTCCTGCCGCCACCCACCGGGAGCTTCCCCCCAGCGCCCCGCTGGCTCCGCAGCCCGGGGGAGTTCCCTGGGTGGCTGCTACCTGCGCTGAGCTGCGGGACTTTCAGCCCGCCTTGGGTGTCCGGTAGCTGGGGAGGAAGAGAGAGATGCGCCAAACACGGGCTGCAGTGCAAAGCGGGTGCGACCAGCCCAGGCACAGAGTGGGAAATCAGGAGCTGGAAAAATTGAGTTGCGAATCAAGTTTTGAAAATAGCCATCGTTCCTAGAGCTCCACAGAAACGTGTGCGCAAAAGTGCAGTTCACACCTACACTGGTTGGAAAGGAGTTTGCGGCCATGGGCAAAGGTCAGTGTAGACCAAGAGACAGGACAGTCCTGCCATGTCTGTACTGACCAGCCAACCACTGCCATCAGAGAGGGCCCATGCAGTTAGCTGGTTTCAGACACCTCAGAGAATGCTGTGGACATGACCTAAATCAAACCTTTGATCTGTAGTCAAAGACTGCTTCATCATTCAGGTCAACAAGCAGATTTCTTTCTTTTCTACTTGTGCTTGTACATTACTTGTGGCACTTTATGACTTCAGACTGTGCTCAGCAGTGTATTATGTGAGATGATTAGTAGCTCTTAGGGCACATTTTCAGCATCAACTGCATCTACCCTGGGTTGGTTCGTTGTTTTTTTTTTGCTGAAAATGGACAAACATTCCAATTTGTAACAGGCACTTGCATTTTCAATGGACTTTTACAAAAAGAGCAAGTTCCTTGCCTTTCCTTACTCAACAGAGACTCACAACACACATTTTCATTGCAGGATCTAGGCCAAAGTTAGGAACTGCCTGCTATGGCTGTAAAACTGTTTTGAGAAATTGCTAGGTTTTTAAAAAACAATATTGTATTATAGTCCCTTGAGGAAGATTTGTCTTTCACATTTATAGTGCCTGTTATTACTGCATTCTAATACCCAATTGGAGCCTTTAGGCAGTAAGTTTTTTAATAAACTGATAGAAGGGTTAGTGCCCTAGTGAAATTCCAGGCTAATAGGAACTTTCTCAGGACCAATCCTTTTCTGTGGAGTTGTTGATGTAAAGAACCATAAATTCTACAACCTCTGATCTTTTATTTTTAAAAGCAAAGTTGTGTAAGGCTTTCTGACAGACAGCAAAATGAACTGTGTTACATGAGATCACTCAACACTGTAATGGTTGGTTACTGTTCTTTATCATACAGAAATCCGATGTAGCATTTAAATTTGCACGTGCTTTTTAGTTTAGAAAAATCATGTCTGATCTACGCTTGTTTTGAAAGCAAAAGTGGAGTATACACATTGAGATGTAGTGTGGATTTTATTCAGTGTTAACCTTGCTGAGAAGGAATGGAATTTTTTAGTCAAACTCAGCCCTAAACACATGCTATCAGAGATTTAATATTTTTTCTAACTCACTGATCCTGAAAGTTTTTTTTATTAATATTGTTTTATTAAGGAATAAGAAGGTTTACAGTTACATTGAAACCATCTATCAAATCCTACAGTAAAGGTTTAAAAGGAGCTGTTATTCCTACATTAGAGGTGAATAATAATGAGAATTTCCTCTCCAGTTCCTAATGTGTCTGATCCTTTTTTTTTTTGTTTGCTCTATTAGAAGTAAAAGAAGAAGAATCTTGGTCATCTTCCCTCTCCTTCACTATTGTCTTCAAATATGACAGAAGTCAAATTCTTATGATGATGTAAAAGCACAGATGATGGTTCCTACCCTGAGATCTCACAGTCTAAACAGGTCCAATTGAAAATATACCTACAAAGCTTGGTACTGCTGCTTCATTTCTCACTAGCCAGGACAGCAGAACCTTTAGTGTTTGCAGTAGCTAACCATTTTCCCAAACTTTGGAAGACATGACTTCAACCTGCTCAGGATATACAAACAACTGCATTCCCCATGTGTTGAGAAGGCTGTATAACTCCAAACTCCCTTGTAAAATGGCAGGAAAAAAAATATTTGTGACACAGCAACTCGAAAAGCAGCCAACATTGCACTATGTTTGGGTTCCAAATCTGCCAGTCTTAGACAAGACGTGTACCTACAGCGTGGGTGCCTTTGGACACTTAGATAGCAAATAGCATGTCATAGGGGATGAGCTCCTTAGCTGGGTTTTGTTGTATGCAAAAATAATTATCACTTTATATTAAAGTCAAAGCCACTTAGAGAATTTAGGTGACTGTGCTGTTAAATAGAACCAAGTCCAGATTTTTTAATTTATAGTCGACCTCAGACCCTTCAATTTCTCTCCAATCTTTTTAAATCTAGCCCAAGGTTATTGCACAAGTATATTAGAAGGAACACACTCCAGAATATGTCTCCTTACTGTTTTCTCTCTTGGTTTGGTCAGCAATCAGAATGTCATGTGTACACATCTCCTTATGTTCACACAGCCAACTGGGGGAACTTAAGAAACACTACGAAGTCCTAGAATGTCAAGTCCTGCTCAGATGAACTTCCTGGCAGACAGAAGCAAGACCAGAGATTCACTTGAAATATCTTATAATTTTAATACTCTCATTACAGTTTAGTTCTTGCTTTAGTTACTTGATTCAATTATAGAAGTGAAGGATAAATTTTCTTAGATCTGGGAAGTAAGAAAATGACTGTATGTGGCTATTTTCTTTGCATTTTTAGTTCTGTGCATCAAAAGTCTTCAGAATTTTTGGGTCTGTCTATGCATGCACCACAACAGTACTTGACAGGGATATTTTATCCTATGACTGAATGTGTCTGTGTTGAAAAGGAATGTAAATAATTAAATGGTATTAGCTTGAATGAAGATGAATAATATAAAAATGAATCAGATGTTAGCAATGCAGGTGATTTATTGAACTACAGATTTACATTAAATTTAGATCATGTTCCCAAGCACAAAACGGCAGCAGCACCTGCTTAGCATCACAGGACATTACACAGCAATTAAGTAACGAGAATGTGTTATACAATAATAGGAAATATGGGGAGGAAGAATGTAAATAAGTCCATTTTAATTTTGTCAGGATTTCCAAATTTTATGTTAGTATTGGAAGAAAGCCATGGAAACTTTAATAACCACAAACTATCAGGCCTTTTGTTTTATTTCTTAGCCAGTAGTTGGCACTCTATCAGCTCTCTAATTCCTTGAACATTGACCCTTTATTGACAGTAGTGAAACAATGAGTCTTTCACTCATTTCCTCCAACACCTTAGCACCCAAACACTGTTATCCCATCATGATTCTATCTTATGCTACTTGTCTATCAGCCTAGCCCCATGTTATGTCTGTAGTCATTGCAATGAAATTATTTAACAGAAAAAAAAAAAAAAGCCTAAAAGAAATTTGGCCTAGCAAAAGTATAGGTAAAATAACTGGGAGCAGGTTTCCACTGGGACAGTTCTGTGAAAAGACATTATTTGAAAGGCAACAGAGAAAAAAAGCAGAATGGATATAAGCACACAGTACAATATTCACAGAGAAAGGACCCAATGATTTTTAGCTTCACACATAGTGAGCTAATACAAGAGTATCAGAAGAAGGATAGCCCTGTTCCATAGAGAGCTCACACGTGGCATTGGCAATCTCAAAACAAAGATAATAAAACAATAAAAGCAAAGCTGTTCAGATTTGTTACTAATCACTCTAAGTAATTGCATAAAACTGAGTGCAGAAACAGATGCTCAGCAGAAAGGTCCTGAATCTATTTCACAGACTGAGTAATTTGTTAAGGAAAGGTGGAAAGTGAGTCATTCAGGATTGGAGCAATCAGAGGCAGGAATCATGTACTGAGGGAACAATGCTGTGTTAGAAAGAACAGTCAAAACAGGATTTCCATTTCTGCTATTCTACATCAGCAGAATCAGAAATACCTCCATATTGTTTTTACATCAAGGAATTATAACCAAAGACACCCTCAAATAGCATTGCATTGTTTTCCCTCCACTTACAGTCTGCATCATATTAACAATTATAAATATAATCTTGTATCTGAAGTCAAAATAGTTTTGATCACTTCTATCCTTGCAAATTTCCTTGCAGGTTTCTGAAAAAGTTGCATTGGACTTTTCATTGAAATAAGGAGGTCCTTGAAGTTAGAGACTTCTTATTAAAGGGGGGAAAAAAAAAAAAAGGAAAAAAAAAAAGGAAAAAAAAAAAAGTTACTTTATTTATGTATTCTGTAGCAGAGCAAAGACCAATGCAATGTAGCTCTAAAGTTCTACTCAAAGGATCACAAGTTATCACTGGGGAGTGGAATAATTATCACCAAACCATCAACAGTGAAATAAATAATATTTAGAGGAAAGAACTTGGGGGTTAGCTGTTTCTCAATGCTGAGTTGAGCTTTATTCCAAGCTACTGCCAAATAATAAAAACTCTCTTTCCCCCCAAAAAAAAAAAAAAATCATACATATATGGGTGTACCACATGCAACTCTGACAGAGTCCTTCAGCTGCCTCAGAGAACAGATTGATTTTGTTCAGAAATGCTATTAATGACACATATTTTTCAATGTTCTAGCCTTCATCTCTTCATGCTGTTTTATTTACTTGCACAGTAGCAGAAGAACAATACTTTTGCCTGGTCAGTCAAAGGAGAAGCAGCTTTTTTTAGCTTTATACCTTCTGAGGTCTCACATAGGGTAAGGCTCATACTGCAAAACTGCACTGAAAATTGTAATGCTGTCTTGTGGAAGGCAGAGCAGAAAGTAAAGAGGAGACAGCCACTGCCTTTTGTCCCACATCTGCAGGCATCTGTTCCTACAGGAATGCAAGGCTTTTGGGAGAGTCACCCTCTTACTCTCATGTGTTTTTAAGATGCACTGAGAGGACATATTTTTGGGTGTCAATGTAAACATGCCAGTGTTTCTCAGTGCTGTTCATTCCCAAGACACATGAGAAATGAGTGACTTACTATCATGCCTTGTATCAGAGAAAAAGGGAGAGAAAAATACAGAAAAACCGAGCACCCTGAAAATTGAGTATTTTTCAAATAGAGAGCTATTCAAGCTTTATTTTCCTGTAATACAAAAATGCTTTTTCTCTGGCATTTCTTCCTGCATAAAGGAGGTCAAAGGAGTATTTTCCACACCTTCCTGAATTGTGAAGATCTCTTAATACCCTACTTTGTATTTCTAGAGGTGGCAAGTTAGGTATTCTCTGCATTGCCAAAGAGACATAAAATGGTAAGTTCTAAGCAAGTTCTGGAAAATTACAGTTGTTGAAGACATAAATCTCAAGGGTAACACCTCTTTGTGTCACTTCATTAATGGACTTTAAATACCCTTTTCAGCAACTGTTAATGGAGTTTGAAGCACAGCCAGAGAATGCCAGAATGATTTATGTCAGAAGGGAGCTCTGGACATCACCTGGTCCAAGTCCCTGGTTAAAACAGGTTCAAAAGTACCTTTGGTTGCTCAGGGCTTGTCCAGTGACATTTTGAATTACTACACAGATGGGGTTTTCATAGCCTCAGGGCCCTGCTCCAGAGTTTTGCCACCTTTGCTGCACATTTATTTATTTATTTTCCTTAGGTCTTAAAATAATTTTCCTTGCTGCAGGTTTTATCTATTTCCTCTTTCTCTTTTGTTGTGTACATCTGGAAGGAAAAAAAAATAACAAAAAAAAAAAGTCTAGCTGCCATATTTACTACAACTACCCATTAGATAATTGAAGACAGCATTAAGATCCTCATTTTGCTGTCTCTTCTCCAGGCAGAGCAAACCCTCATCTCTCCTCTCCTTTATATGTCAGATGCTTTAACCCCCCAGCAATCTCACAGACCCTCTGATGAATTAAAGTCAGTTTATAAATGTCTTTTTTATGACTGTACCATCTTGTGACAATATATGAACAGTGCAAAATAAAAGTAGTTATTACTCTATTATTTCCTTGCTTAATCAACTTAGCGGCAAGGATATTCAGCAGATTTCTGGGTTACTTGCTATCACTCATCTAGTGAATTGAAATTTTATGTTAACCTAACATGCACTTCACTTCTTGCTGTTTTGTTCGCTTCTAGCAGAAAAGGGAAAAATAACAAGTTGTAATCTGAAAGACAATTATTAAAATAAGAACCTCATTATACAATAGATGCCTAAGGTAGGCAAATGTTGTGTTACCTGTTATATTTTGTCCTTGTCATTCAGTTATGTGAAATCCTATCCAAATGCCAACAGCAGCATTACAAACAAGATTTCATGTATCCCTAGTGGTTCCTATAACTAACTTCTTTGTTTTTAAATGGTCAGTTGAAAACAAATGACAAATATTAAATTAGAACTTTCATTTATACATGGACAGATTTTTAAAAAATAAATTATATCGTGACTTGAGCCAATTTTGTAGAAGATTCAAATAAATTAATGTTTTGTGGCCAAGTTAGAAAGTCCACTGATAGAATTCCTAACATGAAAAGCCAATAAATCCCCCTACCACTAGCAGTTGCACAACAATTCTGTTAATATCAATAATCCCTCAGTCCAACTAAATTCTAACATGCTTGCATCTTTCTCTAAATTCCTTCTGTCAAGTTTCTGTCCCTGTTGCTTTACAAGCAGAAGTCACATTATTTTCTGTCTGCATATTCTCATTTTCCTTTCATTTCCCACTTCAAGCCATTTGAAATTGTGTCAGTCACTAATACATAGTATTTATTTCAAGTTCTCTCACAGAGTTCATGTTTTCCTTAAGTGTTTCTTTGCCGAATTTAAAGATGGTTTAGAAACGAACCTTGCCTTCCATCAGGTGCATGCCTTCTTCCATCTATTTTCAATAGATTTGTCAGTAATTTTTTAGTGTGCTTTTACATGTCTATGCATTCTCGGAGAATTGCAGTGTTGCCTTGGTCTCCCCAAACACAAACATCAATAATAATGCATGCTCTCTATAATATTTTAGTCATCATCCTGTGTTTAAGAGTATTATGTCCTTTTATATCATTTGTCTTGAAACTTTCAGAAAGGAAAACCTTCAGTTTTAAAATAAATCAAAGTTCTATGTACCTACAGTGCAATGTACAGAAACAGCAGCAAATGCCCACCACAAAAAAGCACTTACAAGAAACGGTATTACAGGCATGGAAAGTAAAAGATGTATTTGTAAATCTTAATTGTGGTTAAGCAAACTTAGATAATGCACAGAAACATTATCACTTTTAAAGGGCCCCACCTACAATGGAATCTTAGTATATCAGGACTAGATGCTGGGAATGTAACTGTTGCCTTAAAACTCGAAAACACTAATATGCAAAGAACCTACTGAGAAAACAATTTAACAACAAAAAAAAAATCCTCTTACAGTTCTCTTAAATGGTGTGATAAAAAATAGTAGAACCAGTTTAAACATCTGGGATTGAAAACCTGTAAATATATTACTCTAATAAGGATAATTTCTCATTTGTAAAGCCCTGTGTCATACAGGTGTTAACTAATATCAGACATGAAGATTTGTAGCTCCTGAGAATCACTGAAAAGCTATGATTCTTCATTCTTTTCTTGTAAAATGTACCATTTTCCCACTCTATTTCCTAACCTCCTCTCTTAACATGCAAGCGCATTTGGAATACTGAATCACACTCCAGAATGGCAGCAATTGGTATGCATACGGTGTTAATTGAGTCAGGAAACATTCCTTACCAGATGGATATGGATTTTTGTGAGTGCATAATGGCCCTTTAGAAAGCTTAATAGAAAAGTATGAAACCTTTAACAAACAGCATTCCAAAGCAAGATTGCCAAAAGCAAGTGCACATAAATAGCTCAGATAATTGGAGCTGTATTCCTGCACCCATCCCCAGCGACAGAGAGGGGCTGCTGACCGTGCACCAGGGTTTGCAGCAGCTTCCTGGTCTGGGTTGGTCCTGAATTTGCTCTCATCTTCTTTCAAACACCAGAAACTGAGGTTTTGTCCTCTTTGCTGAAGCTTTAGCAGTAGTTAGTCACTGAACATGCTTCCCACATTCCACATAGGAGTAGATTTTAAACCCTGTGATTGTTAAAGCAGCAGCTACGGGCTGGTTCAAAGATCTGGACCCACTGTGCTATACACAGGCCTTCCCCAGGTGCAGTAAATCCTGTCTCCAAACCACAAAAAATGGGGAAAAGGAGGTAAAATCCTTGTGTGGTAACACAAAGAACAGGACACAGACACTCGGGCAAAGGGGTGCAGCTGCTTTCTGATACTGTTGAACCTTGTAATGGTAGTTTTGATGAGTCTCCTGTAAAAAGCTGGCTACATAATACTATTCATTATCTGTTTTCTTTATCTACATTTTCAAAAACATGTGTATGGCATATGTTTCTCATTCTTAACTATGACCTTTGTTTATTTATAGTTTTTAAAACTCCGACTACTGCCAGACACTATTAAAAATAAACATTTTTAATTGTTTTCATGTTTTATCCTCCCCTCCCCTTTCCACCCAAGTCTGACAGGATGAAACATTGTTTTTGCTTGGGATACAGCTACTTCTGCTGTGAGAAGAAAGAGGACTAGAAGGAAATTGTATACATATTACCAGAAAAGTTTTACATTCAACAGTATGGAAACGAAGCAAACTACCATCTCCCAGCCCCCTTTAACATAGAACCTGGGAATGGGGAGACCTATCTTCAGCAGATGGGAGAGAAATTAGGACTGAACTGCTCTCCTGCCTTTAGCCCAGCCAAACTTTACTCTTTCTTCCCAGCAACCCGACCTCAACATGAGAATCCATCTTCATTTCCCATATAAACAAATAGCTGGACTGTTCAGTGTAAGGTGGGTTTTTGTCTCCTCAGGCAGAGAAAAAGCCTTTGGCAACCAAAATGAGTTGTTGTAACAACTAGAATAAATGATGAGAATGTCACAACTGTGCCATACCCTTTTCTACCTTCTATTTATCATTTGTGGTTTTTTCTCTGGAAATAGACTCTCTCTGGGTTTTTCTTTTTTATTATTTTTTGTTGTTTTGTTTTGTTTAAGAATCTGATTACAGACCTCCACAAAATGGATACAAAAGACCATGGGAAAGTTAAAAAACAATTTTGTGGCTCATCAGTTAGATCAGTGGTTTCTGAAAACTTGATTTTGGGGTACAGAGTCGTGTTCAAGGAGCTGGAATGCCTCCTTGGTACCAGGAGTTTTACTGCATGAAGTTTGCAACTCTAGTAGCATGGCAAAGCCTAAAATTCTTAGACAGTGTGTTGGTGGACAAGATGGAAATACATTAGTTAAAGATGCTCCTGAATGTCCTTCAATATTATCTACAATTCTTGGTGCACCTACCAGAAGCAGTGAGTACTAGATTTTTTTGATATCTGACATACCTCTCTCCCTGAGGTAGGCTTCTACTTGATTTCTTAGTCAATAATAATGACAATGTTTTAGAGAAGCCACTAAGTTCAATCAGTTTCCAAATGTGAATGGGGGTAGATAACACAATGTATCTCCATTTACTTTTCTTCCATTTGCCTTTTTAAAAATAAAATTTCCTTAGACAAAGCCATTATTTAGTAGGTCTTTGGACATTGCTTGGTACAAGGGACGCCAACAGAATGGGTGCCATTCAGCAGGTGCCATCCTTGCAACACAGTGTAGGAGCAGTATCACATAACATGTTCTGAAGCTGAAAACAAAGGACCTCATTCATTTCGGGGAGGTGGAAGTGGGAAGGAGAAAATAAAAAAGAGGGACAAAGGATGTAGGTGACCTTCTTCCCTGTGAGGGTTCCCAGCTCTTCAATCCCCTGCCTTGTAACTGCACAATGAGGTAAAATCTTGGTCAAAGCACCAAGTGAAGGAAAACCAGACATAGTGAAACCCTACCTGAATAACTGCATCTAGCTCTGGAGCCCTCCAATGCAAGAACAATATTGAGTCCTCAGAAAAAGTCCAGAGGACCACAAAGGCTGAGAGAGTTGGGTGTTCAGCATGGAGGAGAGAAAGCTCCAGGGAGACCTTACGGTGACTTTCCAGTACCTGAAGGGGCTACATGAAATCTGGAGAGGGACTTTTTATAAGGGCATGTACTGATAGGACAAAGGGTAATGGCTTTCAGCTGTAAGAGGGTAAATTTAGGTTAGCCATTAGGAAGAAATTTTTCACCATGAGGGTCGTGAGACACTGGAACAGGTTGCACAGGAAAGTTATGGATGCCTCACCTCTGGAAGTGTTCGAAGGCAGACTGGATGGGGCTTTGAGCAACCTGGTCTACTGGGAGGTACCCCTGCCCATGGCAGGGGGGTTGAAACTCAATGATCTTTAAGGTCCTTTTCAACCCAAACCATTTTGTGATCCTGTGATCTGACTGGAATACTTAGGGACAGCCTGTCAGATAGTGAGGCAGTACAGTCCTGATGGAAAGAGGCTACTAATATGCATCTTCTCTGAAAAGATTACTCCCTTTCTTCCCAGGCAGAAAAGCTAAAAATATTCTCAGTCCTTAATAAAAATTAAAATTCTGTGACTGTATGGATCTGTCCAGGGCAGTGAGGGTGTTCAAAGAAGGGGTGGATGGAAGTTTTTACATTCCTCTTTATATGTCTGGGGAGCAGGTAGGAAACAGTTAAAGACATAGCAATTACATGTTTCTTGGCCCAGTTTTGTTTTGATGATGACTGGTTGTCTGTGAATACAAATTCTTATTATTAATTATTAATCATCTTTGCTGCTTTTCTACTCTCTGTGTTAGATCCCCTGATACAAGAGGCTGATCTCTCCTTCTCTGTCTTTAGCTGGATCTTGATGACAGAAGTGAAATCAACCTTCCTTGCAGGTAGAAAATTCATAGTTTGTGGCCTAAAGAGCAGATCCATGATTCAGAGATTTGTTTCTCCATCTTATCTCATCAGGTGGCCATACAGCAAGTGGTACAAAGCCAAAGTACCAGCATGAACCTATTCCCTACAAATATAGCAGTTCAACAATGTGGATGGACATGGCTGTGTCTATGCTAACTGGAAAGTTTGAGGCAACAGAGAAGCTCTGAATTTCCAGAGAAACTGCAAAAATTAGACACTTCTATCTGCTGATGCTGCCGTTCACACTTCCTGTCTTGAACGCAGTTATTGGATGTTCTGGATCATGTACAGCTCGTGAACCATGGCCAGCAGCACAGCTGAATGCAGCCTCCTGCTTCTTTGTTTGCAGAAGAGCAAGACCCTGTTTTCATCTCCTGAATATACCATAATATTAGAAATAATGATTCATACTCCCAACTCATAATCTGGAATTGCTACTGGGTTTTTATATTCCCCAGGAATATAAAATATTTCAAAGTTATACTATAATTTAAATTAGTGACCGTGTTTCCATTGAACTCATTATAGCCAAACTTTCTTTAAATCTTGCCAAAATAGCAGAAAGTTTCTTTGGAATCCCACTGGTGCTCTGACAGCCTGATGTCCTGCATATGAGAAACTCTAGGAGTTTCTTAAATTATGTCCTGAATACAAGTAAAATATTGAACTTTGATTTATAGTTTTCCCATAATGGAAAACCTGCTGTGGTCTTTACCAAAATCCAAATAAAGGTTAATTACTGCCATTTTTACTTAATCTGCATTTTGTCTCAGTGGAATTTGCTTAGCTCCTATGTGTAGATATTTAACTTTGTGCTACTTTTATTTAATCAATAGCAGAATTACCTATTCTCAAGACACTATTTGTTATAGATTGGAAAAAAACTGCCTTTAGCCTTCAGATGATAAAGTAAATGGATTTCACTTCTTGAGCTTGTCTTTAAGTTTTACATACTCTTCTCATTCTTCTGATTCCTTTCTAACCATTCCAACATTTTCCTGTAGGAATCAGGAACCTGATATTCAGGCAGCGACACACAAGCTGATATAGCTCCTCCTCCAAACCAAATAACTAACTCTGGTGCAGGCTTGTAGCAAAGTGGCTTGAGTGATTAAGCATACATTCTATAAATAAATATATCTAAAAAAAACCCAAACAAACCAAAAAAAAAGCAACCCTGAAAGCTCAAATCAAGATTAGACTATTACAAAGGCATTTCCTTGTTCTTTGCTGAACAAGGTGGGCAAATGCTATTTCAGTTCATCTTATTGATACAAATATTGGATTACATTAAGATATTATATGTTCTGAAAAATTTGCCAAGTGGAAGAGGAAAGAAAGAGGGCCCAGAGTTGTAAAACTATAAAATAAAATAAGTTTTCACTTTATAACCAAAATCTGATCTTTCTGTGATACTTCCCTTACAGGTAGAAATAAATAGATGCCCACACTCTGTGTGTGGGGTTGGAGTAGAATCTAATATTTGTAAGAAACCTCACAAAGTAACACTGGGTGTATAATACTTCAATTCTCATTCATTACAAACAAATCAAATAGTAATGAACAGCTCTGAGTCTTCTTATAATCAACCTAGAAGTTACACATACTGATTTTTAGAAGCAGGGTAAAAGTTCTCCCACTTTATTTATAGAGGTGGAGAGAGACAAGGATATCCTTTGGACTACTGCAGCTCAAAACTCAGAGTTTCCTGCTTCCAACTGTGTCACTAGGAAACAGGAAAAGCAAAAAAGAACATTTACAAAAAAATATTCTTCTAGTTTGTATATATTATATCAAACCGCTATTACTACTGGCCATGAGAAAAAAAGCTTAACATCTAGTCCTCCTTGTCTTTAGGATATTTATTATCATAGATTTACACTTCTGAAATCATGGTTAACAGCAGAGTTCCTCTGTGTTCAGAGCACATTTCTAGGCTAGGAATAGCTATTGCCAGAGGAAATAAGCTAGAGGGTCAGGGGACAAGCAAATTAAAAACAAACCCAAAATAACCCAAGGATGTACTGCTTTGGTAAACATAAACTTGTTTTAAATACTGTTCTTGCAAAGAGGATGTCTGTCTTGGATCAATAATAATATATTTATTGAAACTTACAGGAATCAGTAAGGTATTCATTTTCATGTGAAACACAGCCTTGAAACCTGTGAAGGTGACAAGTAGATTTAATAATGCATTCCCCACCCCCCAATGTGTGTTAATCCTGATTAATCCCAATTTTAATGATATTTTAGAGCCTGAATTTTTTTAAGTTGTTACCACAACACACAGAAAATCCTTAGCATGACTGCCAAATTGATCTAATCCTTTACTCCACTTTAGGTAAAACAAAATAGTAGTAGCATTCAGTGTTTTGTCCCATTACAGGAAAGAAACCTCTTAGCTATCTTTTGCTGAAGATGAGTATCTGTATTAAGGCTCATTAGAAGGATCCCCCACTTGCTTGTTTTTCAGCATAGGTCATACAAGTGCTGTCAGACAGTTTTCAGAAACAGTTTCATGGTGTCATTCCAAATGATACTACAATATAAACAACCCTGGATGTGGGTGAACTCAGTTCACACACAGTAAGAAGACAAGTCTTAGTATGAGTTGTGTGAACTTGTGTTTTTTTAAAAACAAAAAAACCCCATAAAACCCACAACCAAACCACAAACAAACCCTTACCCCAAAACACAAACCAAAACAAACACAACACAAACAAGCAAAAGAAACCTCACCCACACAAAAAATTATCAGAATTATCATTTTTAGGAAATCAGGTGCCAGCTAAATAAACAGCTTTTTGCTTAGATGAGGACTCATCTTGAAGCTTTAGATTATGAAAAGGCCATAATACAGAAACATGACAGATGACAGCTTTCTTGTATTTTCCATTTTAGAGGCAAGTGCCCAGCCACTCCAAGAGCGTCAGATCAGCTCATCTCAGTTAAAATTCCTGGAATGAGATTCAGTCACAGTTTTACAGCTTTACTGCAGTCTTCAGTTCCTTCTCTGTGGAGGGGTTTCACATTTCAAACAGGTATTTGAAGGCATGTTGCTGCCATCAGTATTTGGACCTAAGTTCATCCAAAGGGTTCATTCTCCTGGCCAGCCTTTCAGTATGGTACAGTGAAGTATGCTCTAAAATAAGCCAAGTGATCCAACCTGTTTTGAATAGAGTAAGTAAACATTTTCTTATCAGTCCACGCTAGATAAAGAACCAATTTGTTTGACATTTAAAATTATTGGATACCTAAGTAAACTAATGGTTGGCTGTGAATACTGATCATGAATAAGTTCAAATATTGTCGTAGGTGACAACACTTCAGATGGTTTTACAGCTAAGCTGTGTTACAATAACAGTCGACCTTAAAAAAATGATACTTTTAAAAATAATCTCTTCATCTACTCTCCATTTCCCCCCTCAGTCTAAATACTTGTATGTTCCAGAGAATAGTTTAAGCATTAAGAATGTGTTTTGAAGCCAATTTTGTCTTTATTTTCATAGTGAAAAAAAAATAAAAATAGTTGTCTATGACTTTTAAAGGTACAACTTCAACGTATTATTTATCCTCTTGCACAATTCTTCCTGAAGAACTGGAGAGCTATCAATGCAATGTTCTCCAAATTAAAACTTTTGTCTGGGTAGCTCCATCACTAACAGTTTCAGTCACGCTACCATCCTTACTCCCAAACATTTCAATATTTCCTGGTTATACTGAACATGAATTGAAACAAGAGATGTTCAAAACTGAATTCATTTTTGCGGAAGGTCATAGGTGTATTTCCCCACATCAGTTAGGAAAAGATTAAAGAGCAGAGTTTAAAATTAATCCAGCACTCAATTTAGAAGTCAATGAAATAAAACTGAGGTATACACTTCAAAACTGAATAAATTTCCTGAATGCTCCTAAAGTAGTTACAGCAGCAAGAATAAAACCTTTGAGAATGCTGATTAAGCATTACTTGTCCTTCTTATGTTTTCTGTGATCATTTGGAGGAAAGGGTGCATAGAAAAACTACAGGCTTTTTCCATTTAGTCGATATAGCACAAGCAATCAATCAGTTTTCACCTTATTTCACATAAGTTGAACAAAATTTTTTTTATGCTATTTTAAAATATAGCCTGTGTGTACAATAAATGTGCACCAAATACACTCACAATTGTCATCAGTGTAGCAGAGGCTTTGCTGTCTAGTACCAGAATTCTTCAGGCTGGTTATAGAAGTTGGAGACATCTGATGCTTCTGTTTGTAAGAATTTCTTCACAGAATTACCCAGGAACTAACTCAGAGAAGCCCAGACAACATTTAAGATTCAGTCAGCAACTTTAAGTTCCTCTCTGTCTGATGTCCGAAGGCAGCTTGGTGTTCTGCTGGTTACCAGATATTTCTCTTAGAGAAGATTAGAAAAAAGTCTGCACCATGAAAGACAGAGAAGCAAATGGAAGGGAATGCTCACAGAGGCCTCAGTGGGGGTGAAAATATATGTTCCGTGTCTGGAAGTAAATCAGCAAAAAAGCTTGTCCATTGCATGTCTTTTTACTTATTTGCTCCTTCTCACCAAAATGAATGACTTATGAGTATCTAAGTTGGTCTGATGAAGGAAGACATTTATAATACATGGGGTGTTTATAATAAAACAGGATTAGTGAATATTTAAACATAGAAATCATAAACACACTGTAACTGTGACACACATGATCTCCCATACTAACGTCCAGAGACTACTTCTACACTGTACCAGGTCAGATAAGGCAGATTCCCACTGCCCCTGTTCCCTTTATTTACTAACATTACCAGTAAGTAGCTTCACAAGTCCACTACTTCATTATCTTACAGCAGATTCTATTAAAAGCAGTTCTTTGAGAGGATCCAATTTTTAGTTTACTTTTTTAATAGAGCAACATTTCAAAGAAACTCAAATTAAGATTCTTCCAAAAGAGCAACAAGGTCAAAATCTAGCCATTGTAATTTCTATTGACATCACCCTTTCCTATCATATGTACATGCATTAGGCTTTCTTGAATTTGTGCAGGATGTAAAAATGGAAAGCTTTGTGGTACCACCTAAATGTAGTTAACTCCTGGTGTAAGAAAATTAATTTTATACAAAAAGAAATTTAGGACTTGCAATCAGCTGGAGTTCACTAAGCTGTAGAAGAACTGGAAAACTCAGAATGGTCAGACAACTGTCTTCTTCAATGCATCCCGTTTTCTGTATAACCCACAGTGCAATTGGGTCAGATCACCATCCATTTTCAATTCTGAACTACTAACAATAACACAAAATAATCCCAGGTTTCTAAAACTCTCTAAATGCACTAGCTTCAGAGATGTGATATGCTGCTCTAGGACATTATGTTGAAAATACTTCACCAAGAAATAACTGACTAATTTAGATGTCTGAACTTCCACACTAAACCCTTCTTGAAATAGGTTACAGTGCTTGTTAAAAAAATGTAGGATGAAAGACAAAATTGCTTTACTTGGTTATTCTTTGCAGAAAATTACATTGAAGGACACACATTCATATGTTTTACAGTTGAATATATCAAAGCACCACAGCAGGACTCAAAAGAGCTGCAGTCTATCCCTGGCTTACACATAGCCTTCCATATCTATTATTTATTTCCTCTACAGAACATTGTCTTTATTAAGTGTTTTACAATTTAGTAGCAAAAGATATCAAAGAGTTATTATTTCTATTGCATATTTCACTTAATGCTAATCCTTCTTCCAGTTTGAGTGTCAAAGTTCTCACTGATCTCAGCAGAAGCAAGATCAAGACTTCTGGCAGCAGTTTTGGGAAGCTTAGGGTTTTTCTGATGCCAAGATAAAAGTCTCCAGCAGAGTTAAGATAGGTCAGATCAATATTTGTCAATGGGTCTTCCTACATGATTGAGGGTAGTGCATGAGGGCTTGGGGGTGTTTGGATTTGGTTTGGTTTTTTTGAACCCATTGCTCTCTATCTGTAGAAGATGACAGATTGACAGATTTATTTGTACCAACCCAGTATCCACCACCTGTAGGGGCAGAACTGTTTAAACTGCTGCCCTTTACCTTCCTGAAAACTACCAAACTGATTTTAAAGTGTACCAAGTGATTTCAGAATAAGGCAATAGTGCTTTATTTGGTTTGCTCTAGTCAGTCAGTAGAAGAATAAAACTTAAAGATGCAGGTGTAAAACATCTGAAAATGTAGTATAGACTGAAATTAAGCAATCAGGTTATTGAAGCCATCTGTGTCCTAGAACATGCATGTATCTCCTGGCATTCATTGGCAGGAATACAGATCAGCTGGAGTTGTTAAAGCACTTAGAAATGTCAACAATAGCCAGTTTCATAACTAAGACATAGGTGGGAAATGCAGGGTGGGAATCAAACAAACATTCAAGCCACTGTCTGCACATTCCAGCAGCTCTCCCTGCTCACAACCCATAGATTTTTAAAAGGCCTTGTTTAAATATCCTCAAATTTTATTATTTTTTTTTAAGTTGTCAGCTGGCCACAGACCACACATTCCAGAACTGAAGTAGAAAGGAATGTGAATGGGTGGGTGGGGGAGAGGAAGGAAATCAGATTTAGTATTGAAAACAAAACTAAACTGAGAAGCAGCTGATGTGCACTCCAGAAGTTACATTGTGCAAGACAATTTATTTTGTTCATAGTACATCATGTTCAGAAAAGTAAGTGAGGAATAGCCATTTACTCTTTTACTTTGAAGGTTTTATTTTAACTTGATATGCATAACATCATTTATGAGATACCAAAGACAAAAAGTTAATTCAGATAAGCTGTAGGCCGCCTACAGCTCAAAAAGATGGTTAATGTGTCTTTATTCAGAATGAAGTAGTATCTCAGGAGATACTGATAGATTAAGTCCTTTAACCAAAGCCTAAGCAAATATAGACTCCCAAAGGCAATGAGAATCATAAAAGATTGTTAAATAAACCAGTCAGTTTGAAGATGGAGAGCAAAGGTTTGTGCTACTGCCAACATAAAACAATTCCAGGGATTTTTGCATTTGGTATTAGAATATCAGCAGACATATCGGAAAAGTGAGGGTGCCTCACTGACCTACCTTTAGTATTGTCTGCCTTTGCCTTGGGAGAAGACAGAGAAGAAAGTAGTCAGGAAGACAGGAGTGTTACTAGCTTATTAGGTTTTAGTCTAGAAATTTACTCTCTACAAATTTTGCAGATGACACGGACATAAAAATACTTCTTGCTTTCTACCACTGCTTCTCAGAGTACAAGTCAGCATCTTCTCTATACCTGGAAGGATCTCAGTAGCAAGACCCAAACTGGTCTGTAGCAGAGTCAGAGAAAGTCCAAGAGAAAAGATCTAGAAAGGTCTGCAAGAAGAAGCATAGGATAAGAAACAGAATCAGGAAATAGATAAATTAGAAGCACGTATTGCTACCTGGACTGTCAGGGTATGTACTTTGATGACAAAAGAAGGAATTGAGATCACCAGAAAAAAATCTTCTTTTTTTTTATGTTTTGGTTTGGTTTTTTGCCAAAGACCTTAACATGTTTGAAAATATTTTCTGCCTGTCACTTTTTTAAAGACTTCAAAGATTAAACTGCTAAATTGCTGCTATTTATCCAACATCTGTGTTGGTTCAGTGGGCTCTGAGCCCTCATACTGGAATAAGACATCACTATATTGGGAGCCATTGCACCCTGCATTGTGGGAATACAAACGGGACAGAGTGGGACAGACATCCTGTGACAGGAAGATTTGGTTAAGCTAGTTTAAGGAGAAAAAAAAATGGAAGTACCTTAATTAAAGACAGATGGCAGGGCAGTCCTCTGCGCCCAAAGGAGGGAAGCTCTGGTTGAGGGGGGCAAGCCTGCTGCTGATCACAGAGTCAGCTTTTTAATTCTTCTCCCTGCTATTCAGCTGGCCAAGAAATTCCTCCAAGAAGCTCTCTCTTTGATCTGGTCAAAGAATGGCCATCAGTCTGATCAGCACTAGTTATAAGAACTTATTTTAGTAAGGTAAAAAATAATGTAAGTCTCCTTTACTGGCTAAACAGGTCCCTGGAGAGAAGACAGTCACCAATTTGTCCCTGAAGTGCTAGTTTGGAGGAAAGGCTGGTCCTGACTCACTACTCCTCACCTGAGCTTTCTGTATCACTCTTCCTCATCATTGTTTGTAGACCTCTCTTCAGAAGCCTTCATAATAGTCACAGCATTATACTAGTACTCTTAAATGCTTCAGAAATGCCACAGTTAATGGAAGGGCAAATTCTTGTTTGTTTTTGCTGGCCCCATTCCCTTCCAAGTTTAAAAAAAATAATAAAATTAACAAGGTTTGAATTTAGAGCAAGTTTATGTGAGCCTCACCACATTCAGCATTTTAAGTTCCAAAATATGGCATCTCCCTTCTCTCAAATCTCTAACACAGATATTTCTGAAAAAGGTTTCTAGAGGAGCCAAAATTTCCCTAATTATGGAAAATATAAACAAAAAAATACCCCTCCAAAAACAGAGGCAGAAGGAGTTGCCTTATTTAACATTCACGGATAGTTATAAAACGTTTCACAGAGGTGTGTTTTTTTCCACTCTTAGAATTTCAGTCAAACCTCCTCCCATCACCAAATAATCAAATACAGTGTTTAATTGACCATTATGATATCAGAACCTACATGTAACTTACATCCTGTGAAAAATAAAAGAGATGAATCAAGTATGAGACATGCAGATCTCAGAGCTCATACTCTCAGATTGTAAGTACACCACTAAGTGCACTTCCCTGCTTCTATATACTTATGATCAAATTTAGGATAAGCATGCTCATATAAGATAACAGGAAGTTAGTAACATCAAGCTAAAACAATAGGAAGCAAAATGATAGACAGCAGAGGAAATGTTTTACTCAAGAAAGTATTCTGGTTTGCTACTGTTTCCTGTATGTTGTTCTACTGTTTTCCTCGAAGAATATTCAGAAAGGTTAATCTACTGTTCCCTTAGAAAACTCTATAAAAATGAGATTTTTTCATTATTCATTTTCTTCTACTAATGGAATTAGTATGCAGACTATCAGAAAATAGAATAAGTAGAACAGGCTAAAGAGGGAAAATAGGAAATAAACTCACAGTTTGAGCTGTGTAACTCTGTCACCATTGTAGAGCACATTCTCAGCAACCCAAGGGCTTGATTCAGCCTGATCCTTTCCTAATAAAAGGTGCTTTCCCTGCCCCTAAAACAGTCTGCAGCCTAATACACCTGAGATTAATTTCCTAGAAGTACTTTACAGTTCTTTTCTATGGCAGACAACTGTAGCAGGCTCATGCAGTAATATAGGAAGTTTAATAAAATGTCATTGTTTACAGCAGAGAAGCACTAGGCTTTAGAGAATATCTAGAGATCATTCTTTTAAACCTTTTTTTTTTTTTTTTTGCAAGGGTGCAGTATTGTGATTGTGTGATAACTTAGCATCACATGTGGTCTTATACTTTATAATAAGAACCTTATGCATTCATTTCTTCTCCTTATTCACCTGCAGACTATGTTTATTCTTTTTAAAGTTATCTTGTCCTTTGTTTAAATAACTTTAAAATGCTGCTACTTTCTGTCACTACTGTAACATATTTAATTGGGTCCAGTTGCTCTTAGCTCATGAACATCATTAATGATGATTTGGTGTCTGCAGTCTTCCTTTCACCTGCATCACTTTGTGCATGAGCCCTCTTGTAATTGAAACCAGCCAGCCTCCCATATTGGCTGAAGGAATTCAAGGCTGAGAGTTTTCAAAGCAGTCTCAGGGATTTAATTTCAATAACCAATATTCATCTAAATCCCCTGGAGTGCTTCGAATAGCTCAAAATCCAACCGTGCTGAACCTCAGGTGAATCTATTAATTACATTGGTCTATTTGCTTAAGAAAGGGGTATTCAGTTTATTACAAATAAATATCTTCTCAAGCTTTTTCCACTGGGATTCTTCTTCATTTTTATTTTGGTACTATTTCTTCATGTGAATCAGATAGTCAAGCATTTCTAGACCATTAAACTTGAAATAAGTTTAGATGGCAACTGTGATTCCCAGCATTGGTGACTAAAGCTGTATGGAATTCCAGTTTTAGTATCATCCATTTCGTTTAGGTCTCTACAATTCAAGCTTAAGGACAATTGAAAAGACAGCATTGTAGGTTCAGCCATTATCTTAGCTGTGATCGTTTCTTCTGCTCAAGAAATGTAAGCAAATGTCACTGTTTTCTCTCCAAAATGAATGTAACTGCCATGAAGATTACTGTTCAGCACACTGCATATCTCTTCTGCAATCTGTGCATTAAAGCAGATCTAGAAAGTGTTACATAAAAAATTTCCAGTAGTGGCTGAATGCATATTAGATGCTGTTAAATGTCAGCTGGCAATATAATGTGCATTCTACTGCATGAGTGATCACCGGAGGCAACACCTTTCACCATCAATCTAAAAATGGCCACGGTGATAAGATAAACCTAATACTTACATGTGTAGGTCTGGAGACAGCTCCCTTTTATTTACAAGAGGAAACAAATTATCTCAGAGCATATGTATATTTCAGAAAAGTAAAGAAAGGAATTTTTTCCAGTCCTTGCGATGAGACTGGATTTGTTCACATTAAGAAATGACCCTACAACACATGCCAGTGAAAACACGTTTATTTTAATTTGGTAAAAAAAAAGGAGGTACTTGTCTTTCAGAATGCAGTTATTTTTTGCAGTATGTTCTGATTACAGACAGAGACTGGAATGGATTAGTTATCTAGAGACTATGGAAAATGAAGTGTCCTTTAAAGTGTGAGTTAAAGTACCACAGAGGTTGGGAGAGCATGTAATTGTAATGAGTCACAGCTATTGCTTGTGGTAACTCCACAGTGCTATTAGATGAGGAGAAAAAAAGTTGACACTGTTATGGCTTATCTTGAGAGGATAGAAATGCTTATGTTCATATCGCCGTTATTATTACCATAACTATCACCACAGGGCTGAGTAGGCAGAACCATTTTGTGCTAGCCCTTGTACAAAACACACACAGAGAAATCTTAAATCAAAGTGCAACAGTCTTAGGTAGAGGAAAAGAGATAAGCAAAAGAAGTTAAAGGCAGAGAAGCAGAAAGATATAAAGTACAAGGACGATAAGAAAACTCGGCACTATAAGGTGGTTGCTTCAGGACACCACCAGCATAATTATTTTCAAGTACCAATTTTTTTAAGACATGCAGCAAGTGACTTGTCACCTACAGTACTTAATGGAAGAAATGGAATGTGCATAATAACGTGGGGATAGTATTGCTATATTCTATAAAGGCATCCTGGGTAAATGCTAGAAGAGAAGGAAGAGTTTTACTGTATCAGACACTTTTAGTATAGGAATAACTAGTTGCAGTGTTATTGGGCAGTCTTTAGTCATGACTAGAGAAAAATTCTGGAATAACTTCCTGAACAAAGATTGCTTGGAGCCTGAAGTAATTATTAATATTGAGTTCAATCCATTTTATATAACATGACTTCTATAGCAGTTTGATTGCTTGTATTTAACAACCCAAAGAAAAGTGCCTTCCCTTCACTATTTGTGGTTTTATTATTGGTCCAAATTTTAGTTGGCTGAAATTGGGGTGAAATTTCCCTTCTTTTATATACACAGTTTTATCATCATATCAACAGCAAGAAAATGATACTGCAATTAGACATATGCAGGCATCAGCCACTAAAATCAGTGGGGCTCCATGGGATGTAAATATCTGCTTACATGGATTAAAGTATCATGCAGAATTACAGATTATAGTCTCTGACATGTTTAAAGGGGGAAAAAACATTACCATATATCCTGCACTTCCATGGAATTAGTGAGGTTAATGTCAGGCTTCCACAGACAGTAATTAATCATTTTTCCTTTTGAGTGAGTGGGCTGCATATGATTAACAAAGCTTACAGATAACCTGCATTACACATTACATAACACAAGGTCTGGTACATTCCCAGTGACTGGCAAAATCAATCATTTTACTTATGCTTCCTTACTGCTAATAGTTTTATAGACACTTTGAAAAAAACAAAAAAAGGATACATTTTCAGCTTCATAGAATGGTTTCATAATTTATAAATATATGTATACTTATTTTTAAATAATCATAAAAAATAATTTAAAAAACACATATATGGTATTTTCTGATTGTATGAATAACAGTGGGCATCTAATAAACAAAGCAGAAGTGTAACAATATAGTAGATATTTTTTCACAAATTTCCACCAGTACAAAAGTCATGTACCTTCTAATTACTTGAAATACGGTTCTCATTAAAATTCGTTATTATCCCATAAAAATATTAATGACTGAGATAAAAAAATTATAATTTGTAGATGTGACAAATTATTCACATCAAAACAAATTATTTACATCCAGCAGGTTATTGTATTTTGTGTTTTGTTTTGGTTTAATCTGTGTTCTATTCATGCCCAGGTAGAGACAGTAAATTTCTAGTTTAGAGGCTTCACTTACCAAGAGCCCTTGCTTATTTATACTGAAGCAGCTAGAAGTTTTTCTTATGATTGTAGGAGAAAAAAAGAAGAGTGTATGACTGGGAAAAAAAAAAAGAAGAAAAAAGACTGTGGTTGATTGGTGGTGTTCTGTGGTTAATGTTCATTTCTGCAATGGAGGCTGGCTCCCCACATCACTCACTGGCTTAAATGGTTTCATTAGTTTGACGTTTATGACACTGCAGCATTCAAAAGTCATGTTTTGATGCTGAACTCTCAACTTCACATAATCACAGTGACCCAAATGGCATCAGAGTTGACAGCTTCCCCCCCCCATCTTGTGTGTTACAAGGTCTCCCTGAGTGGATTTTCAAGTTGATAAACCTACCTGTCTTTTGTGATTACTTATTTTACTGTTGATTTATGTCTGAAAGTTCTCCATGTGTTTCTCGACCAGACAGATTCTAATTTTTTTTAGTGTGTTTTAAGCATCAGGAATATCCACAAAAACAGTGTAAGTTTCTGTTTAGTACTGTTTTCCCCTTCTTAACCTCATCTTACTACATATATTCAAGATGGTTTGGGTCAGTTCTGTTGCAGATTATGATTGAGAACACACATTAACTTCAGAAGATTACCTTTAATTTAAACATTGAAGAATGTGTCTTTGGGATCCCTCTCTGCCAGTGCCCTCTGCTAACAGAGGTATTTCATTTCTGCATAGATTTTTGTCAATCACTTTTTGATTTGGGTGTATACTTTTCAGATTGAAATTGTAAACAATTGATTTGAGAGAGGTCAGAGTTCAGCCTAAGTAACACAATGAACACAAAATGAACATTTCCTCCCCCTGAATTTTGGATTTAAGAGGTGCAGCATATGATTGATGGAATTATTGAGTAAGTGCAATAAGCCATAAAGAATGCCTCAAAAAAATCCCACGCAAAAGCTTGGCTTTTAAGTTTATGTTACTTGTGTACTTTCTTATTTATCTCTTTGTCCAAACCCTAGTACCCAATTGATGTATCTGTGACATCTGATGTAATGCTTTATCAGTCAAAGAGAACAACTCTTCCCCAGCTCTTCAGCTGAACTTAATGCACCTGAAAATAGTTTTAGAAAGTGGAGAGAAAGAAAAGAAAAAAGTAAGAGTTAAATAATCTATGAAAAAAACAGTCCATGAAAGATTTCTGAAATAATATTATAACAATATTTTCAAAGAATTTGTGGCATGAGGGGTGGGCAATGGTTTCTTACCCCTCTCTGACCTATACAGTTTATTAGTTTAATTTGCTCCTATGACAAGTTTTAAATCTCAATCAGAAACTTTCATGAAAATTCTTACTATTAGCAAGGGAGAGGTTGGAGGGGTGTCAGTAGCAAACAGGTTTCTAGAGGCCACTTGAGTCCTCTGATCTCTGATAAGCAGCCTGCAACCAACTTCAGAAGCTATTTCCAACAGTATTTGAAGTAATGCCTACACTAAACTTGTGACATCAGACATTGGGAATTCTGAGGGTTAACACCAGTTTGTTGATCTGTGGGTTCTCAAGAAAGGAAGAGCTAGAACACTTGACAGAGTGAAGAATTTCCTGATTAGTCTTATAATTTATCCACAACCCTTTTCATGTTACCATGGAAGTAGCAGCTGGAAAATTAACTTGGATGTTAGTTGTTGTCAGGAAGGCAAAAGACAATACAAAGCATGAAAGAAATGCTTTCCTTGAACACAGCACAGCCCTGGTACCTGTGGGATTCTATTAGATCCAGCTGAGTTGTCCCTGTATACACAGATCCTGGGTACCTTCTATGTTTAGAACCTGTTCCAGTTTTTAAGAGAAAAAAACAATCTCCATAATTCAATACAATTAAATACAACAACAGGTAAATTAATCTTAAGTAAAAAGCAATGGAATTATAATGTCATTACTGATTTGCAAAATATCAGGGTTGTCACAAGACCATATAAAGTGCTGTTATAAACAGCTACGTGTAGCAAAGGGCATCTACTGGTTTCCAAATGGCAGAGTATGTGGATGTCCTTCTATACATGAAATACAAGAAAGCTGAGATAGCCATACAGCAAAGAATTTCATTGCAACAGCTGAAAGTTGTGGTTTAACTGTGGTGTAATTGTATGTAATTTTGTTTCAGAGCTTGGTCTCTGGTGTCCTGCAAATATGTGAGAGTCTCAACTCTCATTTTAACAGTAGTGACTTGTCCTGAACTGAATAAAGTGAGGTTTGAAACTGTGGAATCTGAAAGTGCTGAGATAAGACTGAGTCAGGTACTGAGATCACCAGACAAAACAGTGAAACACATGTTAAAATATAACAGTCTTAAACTGTTTTTAGTATTTTTGTATAAACTCATGATTATGAGTTTGATTAGTTCCGATTACTTAACAGATTTAGACTTAATAGATTTAGTCATAATAGATTGGGTGAATCAAGAACCTAAGAGTTGATACTGAGCTATAAGAAATTGCCTTCTGCCTATTATAATCTTCAGTACACTGTTGAAAAATAAAATACGTAGCTTTTACCATTAATCAACACATACTAGGATTTCCTGCTTGTTCTGGAGGGCTTGCATGGTAATACATTAAACTTGCTTTTACATTTTAAACAAACACCCTTTTATTTTCATGGGAACTACAAGAAAGCTATGAAAATGCTAAAATGCCACTTCCTCAGAAAGAACTGAGAGAAGAAAGTAAATCCTAAGGCAAGATGCAGTCTCTAGCACTTATCCCTCACTGGGGAACTTTGTCATTCCTTTTTTCACCTAAAAATAAGTTACAAGGCTCATTTGGTTGTTGGGACAGAAACACAGCTTTCTGCTTGGCTATCCAAGATGCCACCATTTCCCTGACTAAAGCCCTGAGGCTTTAGTTGATATCTCCTTTTCTCAGACTTTTTTTCTTTTGAAATCCATGTTTTAGCAGCAAAAGGCAGCATAACACATTCATAGGAAACAACTGTATTTTATGAATCATTAAATGAAAATGGCAGAGATTGAGGTTTATTGACTAAGACAGCAAATGCCTTTTTCAGTAAATATTTATGACTATACTGAATTGCAACAAGCTGAAGGAAAAAAGGTTTAACTAGCTTTCTGTCCATTTTTTTGTAAGCAGAAATACCGGCTTAGCCTTAGAGTCCTTCCTGAACACACGCACAGAGATAAATAGTCCTTTAGCACAGGAACATCGTAGGTGTCACTGGTCGCAAGAGTAACTGGACAAAGTCAAACTCATGGCTGTGTTTCACATCTGTAATTATTTGCAGAGTCAGAGCAAAGCTAAAAAAAAACCTTTCACCCTCCCACAACTTTCTCCAGGCGCTCTTGGAGACAGTAAGGTTTATTGCATAAACATTCCATTTCTAAATGCTCGTTTGACTGATCATTGTAAATTACAACCTCAAAACCCCTTTCAGAGAGTAATATGTCTGAGTTTTCATGAACAAATTTTAGATATCCATTTAGAAATAGTCTTTGCTATTTAGATTACCCATTCTTAATCAGGACAAAAACCCTCATTGTGGATGCAACACAAGTACAGTCAAACTGAAGTTCATGGTCAGATCTACTCTACAACCACAGTTTTTATATGATGATACAGTTAGAAATTTTCAAAAGTCAAACACAGCCAAATATTGTTTTAGGATTTTTAAGTTTATATAACAAGACAATTTTTAATAATACAAGAAATTAATTTTATTTTATTCTTGTAGCCTCATCTTTAAGCTAAAATCAAAACAAAAAAGGCTGAAATTTATGTGCATGATTTCCCATTGGAGGTTTGCTGCATTTACTATTTGGCTTTATTTATTCTAGATTCAGAAGAGGTTATTTGATTATTTTCATGTGATAACCCCTTTAATGGTCATCTCTCTGAGAAAGCCAGATGGGTAGTTTGAATCAGAGCAATGACAAAGAGGGCAAGATGAAGGATGATATTGCTATAGATGCAAAGAAAAGTAGATTTTTGCATGCAAAGTGCTAATACAGGAGATTCTGCAGCAGATTCAGTGTCTATAAAAATAGACTACAGCAAAGGGATCACATTAACATATTTTCTGAGTGTTAAAAACTGGCCACGTACAAGTCATTGTATGTGAAATCTGGTTACCAGATGTCAGAGGGGAGGAGAGTGGCAAAATGTGAGGTTTAATCTTCTTCAGCTTTGCTTTATGTGGGATTTGACAATGAAGACAGATCTTTTTAAAACACCTGCCAAGGCTGATCACTCTGCCTTTACATCTGAAAATTCCATATAGCTCCTTAAATATTTTTCTTTATTGCCTTTTAAAGTTGATTGATGACATATGAGCCTGAACTTACCTTATGATTAAGCATCAGAATAGATGACACACCAGGCAATTTGTTTCGCTTATTATTAATTCCAAGCCACCCAGACTGCAAATGGAGAAGAGGGTAAAACTATAGGATTCAAAAACTTCTGGCTAATATAGAATTTTGAAAGCCAAAGAGAAACTTTAGGTAGGCAGAATTTCAATGAACTTTTTTCTGCCAGACTAACAAAAATTTTGGAAATTTTATTTTGTGTCCTGTTAATTAAATTGTCCAAACTACCTTTAGTTACCTCAATTATATTGATAAAGTTATTTAAGCACTTTTGAAATCAAGCCAGCAGGACTACAGGGTGTTTGGTCTCTAATTTGTGAATGCCAGACCACAGCCCAGAAGTTCAGACAATTCAAAAGGATGAGATAAAGGACCATGTACACTCATACAAGTATCTTGACTTTACCAAGATTTTTTGTAAGCAGTGGACTTAGCAAAGCCCACTTCTTTGGGACTTCTTGCCCTTTAGTCTTACAATTCCTGACCTTCTCTATAATTCCAGCTTGCCTTCTCATTCCTGCTTTGGCATCACCCTCTGCAGTAACCACCATCTCTCTAGAAGTCCCCCCCACTCACAGCACCTTCCTTGACTAACACCTCCACAAGAAGCAGTTTATGCTGCAGCTGTCTCTGAGTGATCCGTCAGTTTTTTGCCTCACTGCTTTGTGCCAAACAGAACAGACTGGTGCTGAGCTTCACACTCGATGCTTTTCCAGTGTGGAGGTATTCCAGTGTGGAGGTATTAACCCAGGTGTCCTTCCAACACAGTGCCTATCCAGTTTTCAAAAAAACTTTATATGTCTGAATATTTTCTTCTTACCTTAAATGTTTAAACTGGCCAACACATTGTGAAGTTATTTGGGGAAAGGGAGAGGAGGAACACATCATGAGGCATCATTCCATCCAGAGTGAGGTGAGGGGAAGAGTATCCAGATTTCTCCTCCCAAAACGTCATCAAAAGTTCTATTTCCTCAGGAAATATTTTCTTGGATTTTTTTTTTTTTCCCCAAGGGCAAAACTGCAATCTCTCCGTATAATGCTATTGCTGCTCTACCACATTGTTTATTACTTTACAAAGTAAGTAGAAGGTTTCAAAGTGCACGTGAAGATGTTACAGCCATGCTGAGGTGAGTTGGAAGCAGTCAAAACCAGGGATCTTCTTTGCAGGCTCATAATTCCATGCATCATTAGATCGGAGCTTCATTCTGGACCTGAATGAGAAAGGGAACAGTATGGTAGGAATGTTCTCACCTCTCATGAGCTTGTTCAAGTTGAGAGAGCTCAGCTTATTGGGATCAGGGTGATAAATAAACATATATTATCTGGAAGTGTTGTTAGTGAGATGACTTAGCAGTTCGATGACACTAATAAACATTACATTTTGTCATTTAGAGCTAAGCATGACAGATGTCAATGGGGCTGATGCTAGTTTTCAGTCTATATTATGATTAATTATGTAGACAACCTACTGGTGTAGTAGTGCTAACACATTCATAGTAAATTGTCATTACTCAGGATTGTCTCCTAAGCTTTCAGTATATAAAACCTTCCAATTGCTTCAATAGTGTAAAGAAAGAACTGAATAAAGTACCAAGAGTTGTTAAGTTCTACTACTCATTGAGAGTGTCTAAATCTTTAGGAAAGGCATATTCAAGAAGTTTAGCTTGTTCTTGTATCTCCTGAATTTGTGAAAAACTTTCTCAAAGATGTTTGCACAGTTTGAAGAGGAAGAGCATGAGCAGAAAAAGCAGATAGGTTTGCAGTAAATCCTGGGTAGGAAAAAAATATTACTGTATAAAGGCTTGTTTGTTCCCCAGTGGTTAAGATCTCTGAACACAGATCTCTTTGAAGCCTTCTTTTATGGTGGGTACCTCAAGTAACCTTAACATTATAGTCCTGTCCACCTAGAGTGCCAAGTAACTATGGTGGGCATGAAAACCTGAGAAAAGGGTTTCTCTAAGTGAGTAAACTGTGAACCTTCATGTGTCCTCAAGCTTCAGCAGACCTCAGATGGCAGAGAATTATGAAGGTAAGACTTTTTCCCTTCATTCTCTTATCTAAAAATAAAACACCTCTTTTCTCTCTACATATGTAGATTATTCCCATGCAGGAGAGGTCAGAACTATTCTTCTGTCTGTTACTATATTAACTATGTGCAGGATTTTTTTGTTGAACTATAATTAAATGGAATTAAAACTTTAGAAGTGCTTATTTCAACAAAAAAGATTTTATCTCCCCTGTGATAGAATCTACTGCTGTGGCAGCATCTAATACCTCTACATGCTGAGCAGCAGTCAAAGTTTAGTCAGGTACTATGCAAGTAAATACTGTTAAATTCCCTTACATTTACTATTTTATATGCTCTTGATTGAAATGTCCCATGTTCTAAAATAGAAATCATTAGTGAACCTGTTAGTTCCTTTGACCTTAATAATGTGTAACCAGAATTAATTATCACATGGAAGCATTTGCTGTAACTTGTCATTAAGTGATTATTGCAGAGCAAGAATGCAGAATCTCAGTGAATTAATCAGTGACCTATATTTTCTGGTGCTTCTGCTTAGTTTTAGCCTTTATCAGAATGATGGAAGATCTGTCCAATTTCATTCTTGTTAAATGTTCTCAACTGAATAAGTCTGGTTACTGTCGTTCAGTGAATAAAGGAGTGCTTTCTTCACAATGCTGTCACACATGGATTGGTATATTGATGGGAACTTGTAATTCATTCTGTTATGTCCACAACAGAGTCTCCTCAAACGCTGTGTAGGAAGCAGGACTCTTCTGTCCCTAAAGCAATGAGAGCTTTGCCACTGGGTATGTTGGGAGCAAGTTGAAATGTAAATTATTAATCTACTTTTACTCAAGTGCTCAGCAATTGGGGGAAAAAAAAAAAAAAAAAAAAAAAAAAAGTGTTTCTCTGGGAGCAAACCCATTTGAACACTGTGATAGACACCAGTAATTCAGTAGTTTAGAATCAATGTGCTGCAGCAATTTACTTGTACCATAATGTATGCCCAGGAGGGTGGAAAAAGTGATAACCTCATGGTAAATGACAGTTTCTGACAATAAGCAAAAAGGTTATGGTTATTTTAAGAAATAGAACTTTTTCCTCACCCAAATTTAAATACACAACCTATCATGAAAATAAATGACATCAGCAACAACAGGAAAGCAATTTTTAAATAAAAACCACTGCACCAGTATGGTATTAGCACTATCTAGTTTTATCTCCCCCCAGCAGAAAATATAAGGTCAATAATAAAGGCTAAGGCAGGCTATGGAAAGTGGAGACTATACAGCTTGGAGAGCGAATCTGAAAGATCAAACAAATATATACTGCTGGCTGTTTCATCAAAAAAACCTGCAGAGCTAGAGAAAAAGGAGAGCAAACACATGGAATAAATTTTCATCCTAATGCTGTTTTGTAATAATTTTTTAAACATAGAGCCTACCTGCAAGGATAAGGAATAAAATGAACAGGTTGAGGTTTAAATGTTTGAAGGTCAAGATTAGAGGTGCAAATACACTGATTTATCTACATCTTTTATTTATCAACCTTGAAGCTGGAAAATGCTAGGTGGGACCCATCTGAAAAAGTGGAGCAAGACCAGTGTTTCTAACAGGCGTGCTAACTTTATGAGCATGGCTTTAAACTAGTTTTCTCTGGGAGGCATGTAAATCTACATCTGAAGAGAAACAGAGAAAAAGGGGACAAGAAAAGTGACCAGGGGGACCACCCAATGGGTGGAATCTTGAGAAGGAATCTTGAATGAAGACAGTTTTCATGTGCCAGAACACCCATGCCCACAGTGTGGGAAACAAACAGAAGTTTGAAATCTGTGCACAGTTGCCATAGTATTTCTGGAATCAGAAGGATTTGCCTGTGATGGAAAGATACTGGATTTTTAGGTAGATAGCACCTAAAGTTAGGTTAATTTAGTATTTGGTTAGGGAACTGGTAGACAAGATCTCCCAGGAGGTTACCCTGAAAGGCAAAGCACTCAGGAGATCTGATTGATCTTAAAGAAAACCTCTTCCAAGTAGAACAGGGTGTCCTGATGGGCAGGAAGCTGAGGACACCTGGGAGAAGAGACGAGGAACTCCTGACTGGGCTCCAACAAAAAAGGAAATGTACAGAGAATAAACATGGGGACATATATCCATGAGGAGTACAAAAAGCACATCCCAGGTGTGCAGGGGCAGAACCAGGCATACCACATGTCCATGGGAGGCAAAACTGGTAAAGAACACAAAGAGCAGCAAGAAAGATTCCTACAGGGTCATTGGAACAAGAGGAAGATTAGGCTGCTGTGTCCTAATGACAAAAGAGATAAAAAAGGCTGAATTGTTTGCTACCCACTTTGTCTTTACTTACAAGATTTTTCTCTCAGACCCTCCAGCTCTAATTGGCTTGTGGCAGAGTCCAGAGAATGAGTTCCTACCCACAATAAACAGAAACTGAGTTGTAGACCCCTTAAGCAAACTGAACATAACACAAGTCTGCAGGACTGGGTAGGACACATCCAAGGTGCTGAGGGAGCTGGCTGCCATCATCACAGAGTGATTGTCATCTTTGTCAGGTTGTGACAGTCAGGAAGATCCCTGGGGCCTGTGTAGAGAGATGTCACTCACATTCAAGAAGGGCAAGAAGGAGAATCCAGGAAACTACCAGTTTTCTGTCCTATTACTTTTTAATTGTGGCAGAGAAAAAAAATCAATTTAAAATTTAATAAAACTAGCTTTGCTTTTTGGAGTTAAAATAAAATAAATATTTTCTTTGATATAGCACAGGTGAAAAACCTCTGACACCAATTGAATTCTGTCTTCAAAGACTTCTTCAGCAGAGACATTTTAATATTTTGCACATTAACATAAAATTCACAAATGTTTCCTATATCCAGGTAACACCAGCTCAATATTCTTGTATCCTGCATACTGGAACAAATACTAATTGCACAAAGCAAAGAGTCATCCTTTGAGCAGAGATACTGAAAGAAGCCTACAAAATGAAACAGGGTGGAGAAAGAAGAAAGGAGCTCATCTCTTTAAAGCATACAGTTCACATAATATAAATTTTTACTTTTTTCCCACCAAGTCTGTTTCCTATTTCACTGCATGCTTATCTGATTTGTTGAAACAGCTGTATCTTTCAGCACAGTATGAGTGAAGATCACAAATAATATTTGTACAGCAATTTTTAACTACTGTAGAAACAATCACTCTCTTACTTGTCTTTTCCTTTCTATGCACACAGCACATTTTTTATTCCTAAAAGAGGTGATGACACTATGAAAGCCCAACAGAGTGAAAACATACAGCTATTATTAATTATGTGAAGATTCTTACTTGCAATGATTTGTCATGAAGATAAAAATATAAAAAGCCTTTCTTGTTTTGTAACAGAGTCTGTATCCATATTTACAAAAATGATGGTAGGTACCACCTACCATTTTCTGGAGTACCTGGAGCACAAAAGCAGCTGAAATAGATCAGACCAAAGACCCACCTAACATGCAATCCTGTCTTTAGCAGTAGTCACCGCAGAGGTTTAGGAAATGGTGCAGCTGTAGACTGATGATTCTTGTGGTGGGTACTCCCAACTGTCGTGTGTCTATGGTTTGGAGACTTTTTAGGTTTGAGTGTGTGTCAGTATAACTCTGCTTAATAGACCTTTGACATTTTGGGGTTTATTTCATCACTATTAATTACCTTATGAACTGAATAATTTTGCGTTTACTAAGTGGGGTGACAATGAGTTAGAAAGCTAGATTACATGTTGTGAGAACACAGTGTTCCTTTTCTGGTTTGGGTCTGCTGTCAGACAATTTTACTAAGCCTCCGTGATTGTCAGATTTTATCACTACTCCTCTTTCTACTTGCTTCTCAAAGAAGTTCTATGGACACTGCAATCTGACAGCCCCTCAAACATATCCTCCCATGGGCAGAACTTCCTCACACTCCTTTTTTCATAAATACAAAAGCAAAAATATTAACTTAGTTATCTTGCTTTCACACTTTTTTTTTTTTTAATCCTCTTGAAATGTCTTTACATTCATTAACCCTTGTTATCCTTCTCACATCTCCAGCAGGTGTGCCACCTTGTCCTTCTAGCTGCCTTGTCACCATCCCCAGCTAGGTCACACACTAGCATTACCATACACTTTTCACATTGGTATGGAATTTCAGCCCATGGGAACGGTGCATAACAGATGTACAAAATTTAGAGCCGTGCCAATATTGTTAATTCATATCATGTAAATACATTATCCACTGCTATTATGGTAATACACAATCAAATTTCAGTAGCTACAGTATATCACACAGATGACAGAAGCCTACTAATCAAAATAACATATCTATTCTAAGGATGAGAACCCACTGTAAATCTAATTGCACTTTTCCTGTTAACATCAGTAAATTATGCATGGCAGTAATTATTTTATGTCCTTTGATATAAAAACAGAGGTAATTTCTTTCCTAAAGAAATTTAAAAGCTTCTCTCTACTACTAAAGTAATACAAGTGACAGAGGGGGACAGCACTTAGCTCTTGGCAACCTCTGATGTAGAAAGAAATCTCTTATACAGGTTAAAAAGGACTGGATAAGTTAATGAAAGGAAAAACAAACAAGCAAACAAAAGTCCATTGAGGATTACTAAATAGCTAGAAATTAAGTCTGTTTCAGAAAGGCCCTAAACTGGAAGTGGCTAGAGGCTCTCAGAAGGAAGTATCCTATATGCTTGCCCTGTCTGACATTATTTTCTGGGCATCTGCTTTCTCTAGGTAGTGCAAAACACATATGGAACTCTGATCTGACCTAGTGCAGCTGCTTTCATGTTCCTATATTTAGTGATTACCTGAATATTAACACAACCAGTCTCTAAAACACATATGGTTGTATACAATATGGCAGAAATCCTACTAACAGTTATAACCTAAAGTGTATTTTTGTGGGACTCTTATGTGGTAGTTACATTTCCTTCAAGTTTGCAAATATGTATGATTTATTTACAGATGTCTGATCACTTTTGCATGTTTCCATATCAGGCTTCATTCCACAGAGTTCCATTGTCCTTTAACTTCTAGAAACCTGATGTTTTCACAGTTGTAGAAAAATAGTTTACTGTTGGGCATGGAAGTCCCAATTCTTAAACATCTGCTCTTTTAAAGTAAAATTGGGAATATTTTCAGCTTAATGAGTGTAATATATTTGTAGTATCAGCTGAAAGTGAAGAGTATATCCTGCAGGTGGGTGCTGGAACCCATAATCATTAAGACTTCAAATCCTCATCAGAATTGAGGGAAAATATCTTAATAAGATGGAAAGAGACTCATGAAGCAGAAGATGAAGCAATTAAAACTTGTTACCTTACTCCTGTTTTATAACTAGGTATATCTAAGAGTTATATACATATAAATTAAATCTCACAAAACCTAACATATTTGTATCTGTTCTACAGATGGGTGGAAGATTGTACTGTGAGTAGGATGTATGTTAAAACTCACAGCTGTTGCTTCTGTATTTCAGATGAGACTAAAATAGCTTGAAAAAAAAAAAATCCAAAACACCTCTGTCTGTTTTGGCTTCAGCATGTGTATGTGTTTACTTTTCCTAACCAAAAGGTTATGTGACAGTTCAATTCTTATATTGCAGAAACCTGTGGCTGTAGTAGGAGAAAGTATTAAAAAATAATTTTCACTGAGGAAAGTAACTTACTACAGTTTAATTAAGTTTGTTCCCCAGCTTAAGGGTAAAGAAAGGGATTGGATCCAAGAAGGGATGTGCAATATCCGTTAATGATATCTGTGATATGTCACTTGTGTATACATCTATTTATTTCTGTAAACATTCATTCATTTGATTCAGCACATCTTTAGACAAACATATGGTTCATCATGCCTACTTAGCGTTCTGTGTTTGACTTAATGAATTCACACAGATTTGATTCTCTCTTCAGGCAGATAAGTTGTGATGTTTCTAAAGAATGGCACATCTGCACTTGAGATTTAAAAATCACATAACAGGATGCAATTTTTCAGCAGGAGCACAGCTGAGGGACTTGATCCAAAACCTGATGAAAGTGTTAACCATAGAAATATATGTTTATAAGCTTCCTTTCTTGACTTTTTTTTTTTCTCCAAGTTCACTTGACAGTTCTGTTACCTGATGGAGAAAGGTACAGTTTTTCCAAAATACTTTTCCCAAATACTTCAGGCAGTTGCTGTGCAAACACACCATTCTTTGTAGCTGCTTGTCAGCAGCACACTAGTGCCAGCTGCAAAATAACTTTCATTTAGCTGTCAAGAATCCACCCCAGACCACTGGTAACATATTTAAACAAAGCCATTTTAAAACACACAGAGAACAAAACATACCTCTGTTAAGTGCCCCATACACACGTTTTGAATTATTTTTATATGTAGGAAGAGATTTCTCAGTTGCACTGGAAAATGTTATTCCAAATAAACATGAAAAAAACGTGCTGCCCCAGAAATGCTTTGCTTGATATTTCAGATATGCATAAGGAAATTTAGGAGTACAAATGTTTTTTGTATTGTGCTGTGCAAAATATTAGTGTTCTGTTTGTGTTTTGCTCCCTGTTTTGTGACTGACCACAGAAGATGTCACATAGTTCTCAGAGACACTAAAATCCATTAATATTCAGGCATTAGGCACCAGTGAACAACAGAATAAAAAAAAGTCTCTGCACCTTTGCAAGTCTTTAAAAAATAACATCAACTTCCTGCCACATTAATGTTATGCAATAGGTTAAAAAGACAATTACAGATTTAAAATTATCCTTTTATAGGACTGTGAAGAGCTCTATCATTTTTATAAAATATGTAATCCCGGTGACAGGCTCTTGTCCTGAAAATGTAGCAATCAAGTGATACTGAAAAAAACTCAATGTAAGAAGCCGTAGTAAAAAAAAAAAAAAAAAAAAAAAAGATTCTGAGATGATTCATATTCTGAACTTCATTCACAATAGGCATATAAAGTCAAATTTAAAATAAATATACCTTAGTGATTAGGGTACCTAACTTGAGCGATACAGGCCATTTGATCTTGTCTAAGTGACCAAGGAGAAATTCTCCTGGAACATCTATACTATAGGCCTATTCTTACTGTCCAGGAGCCAGGACATCTGTTTGAGTTTAGTTTGAGGAAGTTGCTGGATAATTTCTTTTCTCTTGTGAACAAAGGCCTCTGTAGGTGTGTGTAAACTGTACGATACCAGAGTACTTTTAATGTCTTTGCCTCCTGCTTTTGTGTTATGGCACCCCAGGCATTTGCTTTGCTTCTGCATGCCCTGCTTTCCCTACACAGGGAAATGAGTCAAGGTGCAGCTGTATGTCCCTGTTAACAGACAGTCAGGATACAAGACAGCAGGACACATGGAGCACATCTGTTTCACAGGTTAGATGTGGCCTATGGACATGATGATAGATAGCCTGGGCTGTTTCATAGTTTTGTCCTTCATGGTCTATACCACGATATCACAAAATCACATAATAGTTTGGGTTGAAAGGGACCTTCAAAGGTCATCTAGTCCAAAACTCCTGCAATAAGCATCAACATCTTCAACTACATCAGGCTGCTCAGAGCCCAGTCCACCCTGAACATGAATGTTTCCAGAGATGGGGCATCTACGACCTCTCTATGGACCTGTTACAGTGTTTCACCACCCACATCATTAAAAAAAAAATAAATCTGTTCTTATATCTAGTCTGAGTCTTCCCTCTCAGTTTAAAACCATATCCCCTTGTCCTATCACTACAGGCCCTACTCAAAAATGTGTTCCCATATTTCTTTTAAGACCCCTTAAAGTACTGGAAAGCTGCAATAAGGTCTTCCTGGAGCCTTCTCTTCTCCAGGCTGAATAACCCAAATTATCTACAAGTTTGCTGTAAAAATCTGGGAAGAAAGACCTATTTGAAAGTTTTACTCCTCTGTTTCCATGCCACTCTGCAGACTGAGGCTTCACTCTTCTCCAAGGAAGAAAAGCTAGAAGAGGACTCTGGTCTGCAGGATAACAGCTCCCAGGAAGAAAGGATGACTCTAAGTGCAGAAGGCAGGTTGGAACATTTCTTTTTGTGCCTGCTTCTGTAGTGTAAATAAACAAACATAAACAGACAAAATAAGAACTAGAAGAAGCAAAACCAAAATGAAACATTCTTACAAACTTTTCTTCCCCCGGGGAGACACTGAGTGTACAAACAACATAAGACAGATGTGGGGATACTGGAATTTTTTTCTCCTCAGTGTGGTTCTGAAGAGAGCTTCTAAAGCTCAGATCCTAAGAATTACATAGGAAACCATATAGAAAATAAAAGAGGATAAGCAGTTTCCTACCTGTACATCTGCATTTCACTGCCAGTTTTATACTGGCTGGTTCTACACAGATGCTGAGAGAATTTGGCCCTGAAACTGGTTGCTTGCCAGCTCTAACAACTGATGAATTAGATCAGCTTCTGTACAGTGCCACAAAATGAACAATGGCTGTTGTAGCAATACCATATCTTGCAGATTCTTCCATGTGTTCATTTTTTTTATTTTTTTTTTTTTTGAAGGATGAATGTAAATATTCAAATGCCGTGATATTTTTAAACTTGGCTTCAGAATACTGGAGTGGCTCTGTGGGAAAATAATTTGTCCCTGGCTGTGTAACAATCACTTTCCACCAGTCAAAACTCTGCTACAATCTGTTTCTAATTAATCAGGAAGACACGACAGGGCAAGTCTTGTGCTGAGGCAATGTCATATAGTGGACTCAATGTAAAGCTCGCCAGAAAAAAACGCGTTTAATGCACTAAAAGGAACATCCTAATTATCAGCTTAACACTCAAGTTTTACATACTTTTGAAAAAACACCACACATTAAAGCAGAGCAAATAATCTACATACAATGAAAACATGTCATGTGCAATAACAATGCCTGAATCCAACTGGAATATTTAGAATTTTAGCATAAAATTATCCAATTCATCCAGAAGCCCTGCAGAGGACAGGAAATCTAGCTCCATGTTCAAAGCTGGGTCTTTGGCTACTCACCTTCAATAATTTTTAGATCTGATAGAGCCAAAATATTTTTTACAGCTTACAGAGTAAAAGAAGTGCTCTAAAATACAACAAAAATAAAGACATTTAAAAAATAGTTTGGGAAAGCAGCTTGTGTTTTTTGACCAGTACTAGTTCTTAGTTGCCAAATAGAGCTCTCCCTTGCAAACCTTACTAACACAGATGGTTCAACTAAAATAAGGGGAAGCACTCATCTATCAGCTATGTGCAGGGGCAGCTCATGAGAGAAAAAAGATTTACTTTAGAAAATGGGAGTAATGGAAAATCTGTCCATGTTCATTTTTATTTTGCTCTTGTTTCTTTTATTCCTGATGTGAGGAGCACTGTAGTGAGTACTGTGTGTCATTGCTCTTTGGGATGCTGGAAACGGAATAGGAATTGCTCCAGCAACAGAGCTTAGAAATGATAGTCGGCGAGTGTGTTTGTGAAAGAGGAGTTATGTCTGTTTATTATTCTGTCTTCTTTTGAAGAAGACCAGAGCTGTCCTATAATCTCTTGAAATTAAACTCTTTTCAAGCTCTTTCCAGAAAAGTATTTCTGATTTTATTGCAAATATGAATAGAAGTCCAGGGTACTGTTTCTATACTTGAAACAAAATAACAATCTGTTATTTCTAAATGGATAAAGTGAAATAAGCCATAGGCTTGTTTAACTTCTGTTCATGCTAAAGCACAGCAGTGTCAGATAAAGCAATATTCTGAGTGTATGAATTCATCTGAAGGGATGATGTTATGTTGCCAATTAATATCACAGATGATGGGAAGGCCCACAGGTTGCTTTGTGTACCAGCAACAGCTGAAGATTTTGGTTGACTTTTACATACGAAGCATTGCTGATGAGTGGGTGGGCTTTGTGGGCAGAAACTCTCCCAGGACTGAAATCTCATTCGATAATCTGGCTCTGGATGTAAAAATCTTAGCCATTGGAAATGTAACCCAGCAAGGGCCTTCTTTTTCTCTCTCTGACCTTCCATCTATGCAGCACATACCCTTTCCCTCCCACACCTCAAGATCTGCTTCCTGATTATCAGCAAAACACACAGAAAGGTTTTGTTACAGATTTGTTTCACAAGATGTCTCATAATTGACATAAGCACATGAACACGTATATATACTAATTAGACCACTCTGATAACAACTTTTGGTCTGCAGTAACATTGTGTTGTTGCACTCTGCCCAGAATTTATTAATGTTCTTTGGGAACATTACGTGAAAGTCCTACTGACATCGGATATAAAGATAGTTTTGCGCCCTAGGATTTTACTGCTTGCCCTTTGACCTATAATGCAAGACACCGAAGTATGCCTTTGGTCTATAAAAACATGAATAACAGTCATTCACAGAAAAAAAATAATTGTAACTGAAAGGAGTAAACAAAACCATAATAAAGTCTGCTGAGGCTAAACTGAATAGCATTTGTTGTTTCTCAACAGGTACTACTTCTGTGATTCATGTTGAGCATCAGATGCTGGAGCCAAGAAAGCTCATTTTGGATACCTGGGCTCAGCATTTTTGCAAGACAAAGAGGAAGTTTTACTAAATATGCCATGAGTTTAAACAAAAACAAAAGACAAAAAACATATAACACCACCATCAAGCCACAAGAAAACTATTCTGAAGGATGATGACTGCTAGGTACCTTTCATCAGGCACTCTCAGCTAAGTTTGTGAATCATCAGCAGCCTGGAAAGTCCTTTCTGGAGGTTATTGAAAATATTTTGCTCACTTGGGGGTTGGCTGTTTGGTTTTCAGCTTCTAGACTCAATTAAAATAGATTAAAAATAGGAGGGAGTATCTCCCTGATGCTGTGACTTTGACCACCCAGGGCACAGCCAGCAGCCTGGGGGGAGGCAGGAGCAGACAGGTCACAGCAGGAGATGTTGGGGAGCCCTGCTCCATGGGGGGCTGCTGGGACTCTGGCTCTGGTCTGCAAGATCTCTGGGGCAGACACTTCTCTGAATGCTTTTACTACCTCTGCATACCTGTTTCAAACAGCTAATGGCATTAAGTGACAAGACTGTTTCAAGACAAAGTATTTATGTTAATTATTATGTTTTATAAACAATTGCTACAAACATTTTTATATGGCTGTTGTAATTAAATACAAATGATATAAATATTTTTCTTAAAAATAAGAGGATTATGGTATTACAAGAATTACACGAGCTTCTGATATGTGTGTAATTATTTTAATTTTTGTTGGTTATGAAAGCCACATTGAAGCTAAAGTTTTCATACACAGAATCACATTCCATAGATTTTCTTAATTAAGGAATAGTAGGAACTTAGGGTTTTAATGTAAATATACTACATATTGTCATCACAAGCATAATGTGAGTTTAATTTTTAAAATTATATACCAAATTGTTTCTCCACCTGGTGTTCAAAAACATGGCAAACAAGCTAGACATTTTCTAAGTGTAAAGGACAGGCTTGGATACTCTTGTTTCCATCTCTAGAGCACACAGGTAACAAGGAAAGGAGTTTACCCAAACACAAAAGACTGGAACCATTCTTTTTACTGGCAGCTCTGTTGCCCCTTTCTCTTCTAATAGCCTTCTGACCCCATGGCAACTATTATCTCCTGTCCCATGTTTAATAAACATATTTCAGATTAGATATAGATACACCAACTCAATAGCCTTGTTGTTTGTCACCTAAACCATAATTAATGGTAGCTGAAGCACATATTCTGTATTTGACAACTCTCAAATTATTTTAATATGGGTTTAAAAAACCAAACAAACAACACACAAAAAAAAACCCCAAACAAACAAACAAAACACAAAACACCAAAAACACACTCAGGGAGGACATTTTGTGGTTTTCTATTTGAAAGAAGGATAGTGCCATGAAGCAGGCAGCTGTCTCAATTGTTAACAGGAATGTGAAAATACAATACCAAGGGAAAAACAACCCCATAGAAGCAATCCTGCCAAATAGAAATAGCATTAAACTCTAATGTTATACAAGAAGTTCACTACATAAAAAAATAAAAATTTGCTGTGGTTTCTCCGGGAATTGAACTAAGCATCTGTGGTTTGAACTTTAGGTATATGTACAGCCAGCCCTCAAACAGCATTAACAGTGCAGGGTTGATGGTGGGTTTAAAGGACATCTTGTGATGTATTTATCACAATTATTTCTTTGTTTCTTTTGTTAGTGAAATGGAATTGAGGAAGAAAAACAACATAAAAAGGTGGACTAAGCATGGAGAAATGTTTTTTATTAAATTTATTGTGTATTTTCTGTGGTACTCAGGGCACAGATAAACTTCAGCAGCTCTGCTGTGACTGCCCAGGTACATGTGCTTACATAGTAACAAATACAAGGTGATTTCAGATGGTGTGAAAACTGTTAAGGAGAGAGAAACTGTGAGAGGTCCTGTGTAAGCTAACCTTTTGGTAATTATAGTTGCCAAGTGCTGGGTAAGTTTGTTCCAGATCTTAAGGATTTACCATCTCTTATCAGCATTAAACAACTTTATAAAGTAATTGAAATTTACCTTATGTTTAAAATTTCTCAGTGGTATACTTAAAAACAAAGTGGGTTTTTAAATTCATTAGACTGTACTGGCAAGAGTACTCCTCTGTATGATAATCTATTGTTTATGTAAAATAGAAAGATTTCCTTGTTTATTTTACTCTGGCTTTTAAAGCAGTAATTACAGTAATCATTTTAGGAATTCTGAATTTACTCACTGAATCCCAAAGACACCCTGTGATATGCTATCATAGACTTTCTTGAAAGTGGGCAAACCTGTAGGAGGTTTTATCTTTTAAAAGTTTCTGAGCAAACATGCTAGGGATTCATTAATGCAAAAAGAAAATAACGTCTGCAATTATTCTGAAATTAATTTTTCATGAACATTATAAGTTGAAGTCACACTTTGAAGCAGGAACCAATTGTACCTGCTCTTAAACACTGTGTATGCCTGGCCAACTAATATTTACACAGATTATCAGTAACATTTTCAGTCTGCAGCTTGTTTTCATCTGCAGTATTTCAGCTCAAGGAGAAAAGAAGTGACATAACCCCTCAAGTCCTTCTTACATGCACACAACAATTAATTGTTTGAAGATTGATCTCTGAGCTAGATTCCTTCAAGCACTTTGTAACTAAACAGCGTTCTTGTATTGTTCACAAAGCACCCATTGTGCACTGCTCAGGAAAGTTGCATGGCAAATGGATGTGAAAAACCCATAGACTAATGGGGTAATTTCCCAATAAATTAAATGAACACCACAAATGCAATTAATATCCAAACAGCCTAAAGGCATCAAAGTACTGGTTGTTTAGGAAAATGAGAGATTAGGCAATTCTGCTGAACTTTCATGAATTTTTATTTCCAACTATGACAAGATACTAAAGAAAATTTGAGAGTCTCTAAGTTATTTCATGAGGACCACGCATCAATGAAATGCTGTAATTAGATATTCATGCTTAATTGCAGAAAAGAAAGTGTGTTAAAACTATGGACATGCAGAACCTGGAAGGAATGTCTTTAACTCTTGATTCAGGCTACATCCTTTTCCCAATCCATCAGCAAATGTCACTGCATTATTGTTCAACCTTTGGAAATTCCAAAGGCTAAATCCAATGAATTAATGTGAAATGTTGCCATAATGGTATTTCTACCAGCCTGAGCAGACCCAAGAAACTGAATCATTTCATATCTCTCAAGCTGAAATGGGCAGGCACACACATCTCCTCTGGATGTTCAGTAATAAAGCTTTTGCTTTATATTCAGTTATACATGAGTGGTTACCCAAACACTACTTCTCACTGTCTATCAAGATTGAAAAATTGCCTCATAATCTTCATTTCCTCAGTGAGTTCACTAGTGGGTTAATTACTATTTGGAGACATTTAGCAATGGAACATAGTATTTGGTCATTGAGGGTAAAAAAAAACCAAACAAACAAACAAAAAAAAACAACCACCACCAAAAAAACAAACAAAAAAACCCCACAAACCATTACAATTTTAGCAGAAGCAAAGAATGACAGAGAACTTGAGAACACAGGCACGTTAAGGAGTGCTTCTACCACTACTACTAAAATTGTTTAAAAGACACAACAGAAGATTTTCAGAATCACTGAGATGCATGAGAATAACTCTCATTGTCAACATGTCTGTGTGCAGTAATTAAAAAGTGACAAACCAAGGTCTGTGAAGCTTTCCTGTGAGAACGTTTCATGCTAAGTGGTGCAGAGTAAGCCATGCATGGAAATCTTTGGGGCATGCAGAAGGCTTTACAATATGGCTCTCCACATGTTCCTCCCTGCACATGGGCAAAAAGGGTTCTAAGCCTGCCTATAGCAGAAAATCTTATTATGTCACAGGCTTCCTGACTTGTCTTTACGTGCAATTAGTAAGGATTCCTCACTTGCCTAGTCTAGTTTTACAAACTCTGTTACTATGAAAATCTTGTTTTCCTACAAAACCAAGGTCTCCTACAACTCTCACTCCTGCAGGGGGGGTTGGACTAGATGATCTTTCGAGGTCCCTTCCAACCCCTAAGATTCTATGATTCTATGATTCTATGATTCTATGAAAAGGAGAATCACGAGAAGTTAAAAAATACCTTCTTTTATACAGAGGCCAGCTCAAATTTATCTTCTCTAATCAGTGTTAGCCATCTGGAAAACACCTAAATTCTGATTTATTCTGTCTTTCAGAAATATTTGTAATGCTTGTTTGTTGCAGGCAAAGAAGTTTAAGCAAGAGTTTGCTCATTCACATGAACCTACTCCTTCCACATAGGTTAATTTGCTTGGAGGCTTGAGTGTCTGAGGAAACTTTAATTGAAGTCAAACAAAGATTTTCATTATCTCCATCGGAAATTCAATCAGGCACTTGGTCTGCAAATAACATGGATCTAGATATTGTGATACAATGAGCAAGAGTATTGACATTTTTCTGGAATGTTACTGAGCTCAGTGGTTTTCAATAAAGAAGATGATCAATACGGGCTCAGCAAATACACTGCATTATGTATGTCAGAAGATTATTTAAACTATGATACAGTGAACACTCTATAGGCATAGTTTCATCATTACCACCAAGATGGGCTGCAAAGATTTAAGTGCTTATCCAAGTATACATCAAATATACACACAAGCAAATAAGAACAGTGACAAGCAGCAGTGATTCCAACCCTTCTTTGGGCAGACCACTGCAAATCCACTTCTCATCTCCTCAGTTCCCTGTGAAACCTGCTGAAACCCTACCACTTCTCCCCATCTGAAAAAAAGATCCCTGCACCCAATGTCAGAGTAAAAGAGAGCTACATTCTTACTTTGAATAGCTAATCAGTATTTGGAAACTTCATTGATGGCACATTGGCAGTAGTATACACCCTGCCTCCTATGTCACAGGAGGAAGGGGAGAGGAAAATGCATATCTGAGATGTAGCACAATGACTCTGATACACAGATCCTGCACTGACAGCAGCTCTGTTGATCCAAACAAACTTTACCCACTCTGCAGTACCAGCCTGACCCCACGTGCAAGGGACAACTGAGCCTGTGATGCCGTCTTCAGAAAGAAGAAACACTCAAACAACAGGTATATTACAGGTATAATAGCAAAATTAAGCCACTTCCTTTCCTGAGAAAAGGGCATTTTTATTTGTTTGTCAGTGAAAGAAACCTTCACATCAAATTCACATCTACCTCTGCATAACAAAAGCCAATACAGCAGTCATTATCCCTTTCAGGACTGTTTGTAATACGGACTCCAGTACAGAGAGAGCCAGAGGCAACACCCTTGGGAATGTCTATCCTAGTTGACCAGGCTACTTGACTAGGGTAGCAGTAGCTGTAGTGTATCGTGTATATCTCTCCAAACTGGAATCTACCAACTAGGATCAATAACGTAAAATACCTGATTGTTTTGTTGTTGGTAGGTTTTTCTTTGCATTTTAAATGTTTTAAAATGTAAATGCTTGTAAAGATTTGTACCAATTAAGTCATTAACAACAACAAAATATTAAACCATCATGTATGCCAAAACAATATCAAAAGTCAGAGAAAAACATGACCTGCTTCTGCAGATTGTCACTTAGAAGAAATAATACATGATCCACTAGCCAAGCAATATAATCAGAATTATAAATCAGTAACATTGAAACCCCTACAGCATCATCCTTCTGTCAGCCTTTCCCCAAGACTCACATAGTTTCAGGATGTCTGCCAGAGAAGCATCATAACATGCTGCAACACAGATAAATAAAACACAGTTATCCCATCTAAGACTTCCAACATATTTTTCCCCTTTTTAAAGGTTTTTTCCTAAAGCATTATTTATTTGTATCTTGTCTCAACATTTCTTCATCTCTTTATTCTCTGTTCTTCCCCTTGACTCTTTGCTTTATCCAGCTAGATGAATTCCAAGGAAAGAGAGAGTGAAACTCAATCACACACCACAGTTATCCCTTCAATATCTTTCCACAGACCTCTATTAGACGTTAGCTGGAAGGTTTCAGGACCTGCCTCAAACCTGGTTACAGCCATTCACAGTATTTCCATTAGAAAAAAAAATAAAATAAAAAAATGTAATAGTTCATTTTCAGAAGCATCCAACTCATATGCAACTAACATCAGGCTGCACAAAAGGAAGAGGAAGAAATTATAGCCTATGTTAGCCAATATTCAGCTTTTTGCCATTTGTGTAAAGATTTAGTATGGCACAATTACTGCACCTTAATTTTTTTAGAACTTCCACAGCAGCAATAACAACTGAATCTCTTAGTTTCAGTCCCTTTAAATCCAGTTTCTATTTACATATCTATTTGGATATGGGCAGCAAGTTAGTGTTCATCTTGAAGCAAAGCACCTAAGCACCAAAGTCAACCTTCAATTCTCTACCTGGACAAAATTCCCAAAGCACATCACTTCAATGTTTTTAAATCTGTGTTAAAGACGTAGACCTTAAACACATCTCAAAAGTGAAAAAAATCCATGTATTTTTAAAAACAGGAATGTTAAAAAGTCTTTACAGATCAAATATCTTACTTAGTAAGGAGAGTCCTGAAACAATCCCATGAATAGCTGAAATCACTGTCAGTGTAGGACAAGACTTTGCAAACTTTCAGTCATTTATTCCCTATCCACCAGCTGTGACAATTCTGAAAAAGATTGAATTCACATGGTACTGAATAGTTCTCTGTCTCATAGAGATGTTTGTGAGTTTTCTGAAGCAATACAACTATAGGCATTACACTGAGGAAATAACTTTGTGGTTCTTTAAACATAAATTACTTTAAAGTATAAAATATTCATTGTATTTATTGCTTTTATTGGAGAAAAGAAAATCAGCTTGTACAAATGTGTGTTTTTAAAACCCAGCTGCTGCCAGTTTTAAAGTTTCATTTTCTTCCGTTCAAAAAAGCTGAGATGGGTCCCCATAGACGTTATCAGTGAGGGGCACAGGGTGCAGGATCAGTCATATATTATTTGCTTTCGTTTTATTGCAGAAATTCATGTTGTTTTTTTTAATATATGTATTATATTCTGAAGTCTATAAAAAGATATCTGCAGTTTACTTGCTTGCATTTTCCTCAGAGATCCAAAATTCCCCTGGTGAGTGCTCATGCTGGCTATTCACAGGAGCAGGATAGCTCATATCAGCTGTTCTGCTGATACCCCACCTGTAATAAACTGGTAGTTGCTCAAAAGTGGGTAATTAAGAACTGATCCAAAAGTTGGATCCATGAAATAAACACAATGGTGATCTTTTTTATCTAGAATAATTGCCAATCAGTGTAAGTAAGTCGGCTTAGTATCAGCTCTCATACCATGGATGTTTATGAACAGCAATATATTTAGTAGTGAACGATAAAAACTACACAAAAATTATGAGAGGTTAAGCCATTAGCTGAATAGTAATAGGCAATAAATAGAGATCTACACTTGCAGATATAATCAGATCAGAGGCAGCAAAAACAAGAACACAAGCAACAAATGTGAGTGTTCAAGAATATGCACAGCCATGGCAATTTACCATTTGCTGCTCCCTCAGCTGTTGGGACTAAAGGAGCAGCTATTCACAGCTTGTTTGGTAGCTCTGAAAGTGCTGGTGGAGATAAAGACAAACTAAGGCAGAAATACTGAACATAGATTCTTTGTTGTGACCTACAAAATATAGCCCATTGTCCTCAGACATTTTTCAGTTCTGGAATAATTCAGCTCATCTTTATAGGTTTAGGCATCAAAAAGAAAACACTAAGATGACTTGTTGTGAAAAGCAATTATCTTTTTTCCACTGAACTAGAAAAACTACACGAAGTTATTTGAGGCTTATTTAATTTTTCCTTAAATACAAGGTGGTTTTTTAATTGCAAAATAGTTTGCAGATAAATGTTTTACATAATATACTCACATTTTTGGCCTTCCACATCCAAGAAGCTGTGATTCAGAGCTAACAATGATCAGCTTGGTCTGTTTTCTATTAACCCTGTTTTCTATTGAGAAATATTTCAGTTCCAAACAGATATCTTCACCATATGACTTCTAACGTGTCTTTGTGCCTTCACTTCCCCTAATAATAAAGGTCATGACAGAGTCGAAGAAATAAGGACTGAAAGAAACCCTGAGAGTCCAGTGCTCCATCTTTTTCCCAGATTCAGAAGATCAGAGTGCCCCAAGTCCTACTATAAAATCAGTTCTATTTTAAGAGTAACATATAGCTGCTTATAGCAGTTTGCATTATTAGAGTGAGGACTTTTATGTTAAAGGTAGTAACTTCCATGCCTAAGTGGGGAGGTTCCAGCTGAAAAGAACACCAACAGAGCTGGAACTATTGCTGAAGTCTCTAAAAATCTCAATCTGACTGGGTTTGCTAGGCAGCAATGCAAGGAGTGTGTTACCAGCTCTCAGGTCATGCTATACACACATTTGTATTTGTAACACTTTCTAGATCTTAAGGGCAAAACTCAGCTCTTCTGTCTGCAATGCAGTGTTTTAACTGCAATGCAGATAGCTAATACCTACTTTCTCCCTCCAAGTCCTGGAGAGGTCAGCTATGATTTTGTGAACAACCCTCTGCAGTTGCTTTCCATATTCTAGTGTCTTTTTCACAATCAGTGTGCTCAGAGGGCATGTATTGCCCTTCTATATGTGGGAGCTTACTGCTGACCTGACAGCTCAGCTTCTGCTTTTTCTTCTGACCCTCATTGCACCCTCATTGCTGAGCCTCAGACACTCTCCCAGCATAAGCAGCTACAAGAGTGACCCATGGTCTCTGACTTCCCTCCTTCAGTATGTAGTGGATATCAAATAATTCATATTTTATTCTCTTATATGTCTTTGAGTCTCACTTCAGACTACTCCAGGTGAGACCAGAAATGAGCTCCTCTCCTTACAGCCGGGACAGTGCTGCCCAGCCACACAGTTCCTTCACTTTTAACCTGCCATGTTGAGTAGTGCAGGAAAGGCAAGGACTGGGATAGAAATCATTAGAATAGCAGTGACAGGTTACCTCTAAGTAATATGGTGCATTTCATAAGAAATCTGGTTTTTACTTTATGTTTTCTCACTTTCATTTCTTTCCTTTCTTCTGAAAAGCAATGAAAGCATAAACCTACCTCTAAAATGGTGGAAGACAGGTTTTCCTTAGTCAGAGTCCTGGCAAACATCACTATTTTCCCACAAATGTAAACAGACTCAGTGAGGCAGGGACTCTATTTTTTCTTCTGCTTGCTTTTTTCATTCTTTCCCAAAAGGCCACTCTAATGAGTGGCTCTTCTCTGCACACATACCTGCAGGAGCTCTGTTTATTACTTGGTTTCATTTTTGACCTGACTGTTGATGCACATAATTGAAACACAGTCTCTTAAGTGCAGAAGGAATCAACCCATAAAATCATATTTTTACAAGAAACATTTGTACAGATATGTGTAGATGTATATAAAGATGCACATACACAGAGGGTGAGAATCCTTTTACAACCATTTCAATCACTGCTGTTGAGTACAAGAAGCATGAACCTCCCTCTCCAGCCAGTGTTTGTATGTGCCTTTAATAGATGGTTCCACTGTACTTTGTACAAGTGTAAGTATCGCTAGAAAAAATGAAACAGTGGGAAATTGGTGCCAGGGAGGTCTCATCCATGAACAAGCTGGGCCAGAGCTAAATGCTGCATTGCACCAACTAATAAGGGGTGCCTGAATTTACCTTCTGCTATACCACTTCAGACAAGAAAACTGAGTCTATGAATGTCTAGGATTATAGCATGACTTATTCCTGTGTTCTAGTGCTACGTGCACAGCAAAATTTCAGCACCTTAAAGGACTGCCTCCCCTCAGAAAATGAAAAACTGCACACATAAATCAAATACCTTTTAAAAGGCCTATTTTCATCCGTGACATCAACACAGCTTTAAAAAAGCTTTCCAAAAGTCAGGTATTATGTGATGTACTGCACTCCCTGAAGTGAATTTTGTGTTCAAATGCTTAGCTAAGCATTTATTGGCACACTGAGTTTTCAATAAATTCTTCTCTAAAGACCAATTAATCGATTGTTTGTGAATACTTACAGAAGTGAGATATTTCAATAATTGGAAATTCATCACCAAAGTTATATGTTGTTTCTTTTTCATGCCCGGATAAAAATGCAAGTGTTATAGGAATGAATTTCTGCTCTTGCAATTTTAGAAGTTTCGCATAGCACTCAGTCTTGGGTGCTAGGAATTAAGTTCCTGTAAATACTAATGTCACCAGAGTGTGACCGCATGAGAACATAAACATAAGAAAACAGTGTGAGCACAAACACAGCAAGTTCATTGGGGAATGACTTATGTTAATATTACAGAAAGCCTTCTAGAGAATATAGGGAAGTCTGTAGTACCATACAAAGGACAATATGTATAGTGAAAACCCCAGAAAATATTTTTTAAAAAAATAATTTTCTTCATCATAACAAAAAGAGAAGAAAATTCTGCAGACTCCAGCCAAAATGTTCAAAATGATACCATAACAGCCTGAGATGAGAGCACCATCTTCTGATCATTATTTTGTTTTTCAGGTTCTAGGTAAAATATCTTCTGCATATGTTGAAACATTCCAGTGACCTGCTCTATAATCAGGATTACAAATACATAATCTGTTTGAGAGATTAATACAATAAACTTGTTTCAGTTACAAGGCAACATTTTTACCTTAGTTCTTTGTTACAAAGGGGAAGATGCTTCTTCCAGTAACTCTTCCCCCTTATATGTTCCAGTTTGGTTTCTACAAGGCTATCCAGGGACAGACGTGAAGGAGACAGGCTGATTTTTGTATAGTTAATGTCAACAAGAGAGAGATTTAAATTCAGCTGAAACTAACGCTAGTCTAATACTAAAAGAGTTCCTTTACAAAGAAGAAAAAAGGAAGGGTAGGGAGTGAAGAGGAAGATTAGAGACATAGAAGAATTTTTTACAACTATAGCTGGATCATTAGTACAGTATTCTCTCACAGACCAAGATGAAGACATAAATTCTGGCTCCCACTGTAACTCAGGAAAAAAGCAAAGAGATAATTAAGCCAGATTTTATCCAGATTTGTGTTTCAGTGTTGATTGACTCTGATGTCTGGAAGACATAAATTGTGACTGAAGCTTGTTCTGCATCTGAGGCACTTAGATGTGCTCTCTTGAGTGTGTATTCTCTGGGATTTAAAAAGACTCCAGCTCATGCTGTAGTGTTTTTCTCAGTGGGTGGTAGTCAGATATCTCTCTGATGTAGACATCTATTTTCATAAAGCTTGAAGGAACATCATATTTCTATTCCTTCATCGTATTTGGTAAAAATACAAAAATTGTTTGAAAAAACTAGATAACAATGGCTAATGGGCAGATATATTTACAATGCACAAACCTAATGCACTCTTTGCCACATCTATTTATGTCTCTGAAGCTTTTCATTAGAGAGCCCTTGAAAGGCAGAGGTGTGAATAAAGGCTTTCCTCGGTGTAGGTGGTGATTCGAATCAGAAATGATACCCAGAGGGACAAGACGAGCCAGCAGCCATGGCCAGTCATCTCCCAGACTGCAGATGAAGCAGTACATTTTGGGGTCAGTGATCCCACCTCTCAGACAAAGGCTTATGTACCAGCATGCACCTGCAGCTTTGCATACACTGAAAGTCAATAGGAATGAAATTGGAAGATACAGGCACAATCCTACTATGTGATAAGGAAACCACAGTGGATAGAGACAGCACAGACTTAAGAGGGTCATGAAAACTAACAGAGCAATTTGGATCTGAAAAGTGGATACACTATTCACCAGATGCACTCAGCGACACTGGATTGCCAGATGAGGCTTGTCCTTGTCAAAATATAATAAATTAGCTCTTCAGCCCTCTCTACATTTAAGGTTCTGGCACGAACCGTTTTAGACAAACACAGATTGATGGCTGCAGTGTACACAGGAATGACACAGGACGAGAATGATGCTGAAACATCATTAAAATTGATTATTTTGGCTTCTCCCACTGTCATCTTTAGAACAGCATGGCCATGCATCTGGAGAGCTGACCTTATCATGGAACAATGTAGAGACCTCTGGGAAGGGAAATGCTGGAGCTAGAATAGAGGCATATGCAGAAATGCAAGAGATACAGAAATGAGTTTTGATTCTGCAAGTAAAGAGCTGCATGTTAATTCAGGTAAACTGACAGGAGAGAATTCCAGGTCAGGCCATTATGTGCCCTTGGTTACAGAAAAGGTTACAAACAGCTGGGTTACAGAAACAAAGGTGTAGATACTGTCCAAACACTTTTTATGGTAATACATGGCAACCCAGAGAAAATGCAGCTTTGAAATTATTGGCCCATAACCGATCTGTTAAAAATTAGGATTTTAGGTTAAAAGAAAATAACTAGTCCTTAATCCTTTTGGGCTCTTATAGTATCTTTATTTGGAGCTGCATAGTGGAACCAATCAAATGCAAAAAATCTTTACTGTTACAGCTATCATATCCCCTTCTTTTAAAAAACTTTAGCAAGGGTCTGCATTTTTTACTTTCGTCATTTGAAATAAGACCACAGCATCTGTGAGCATATGTGGTTTGAAGTAGTGCAGGGTCAGCCACTTATTTGGCATCCATACGGGATTCTCTATGAAAATATATGGAAATCTCCAGAGTTACCAGTTCTTATTATCAAGCTTCACAAAATGTGGACCAGCAGTGCATGAAAAGGTTGTTCAACAGCATTAAAACTATCCGGGGACATAGGAAGCCTCAGACTTCAAAGTTTTCAGAGTATTTGCATATCATACTTCAGTTTTTTCTTTTAAAGAGAAAAAAATACAAGGATCTCTGAATCTTTTACTACGAAAGAAACTCAAAAAGTACTAGGTATGATACTTGAGCACAACATGGACAAAGATGATAAAGAATGATGGGGAAAGATGATAAAATTATGCTCAATTTCTTATTCATCTTTCTGTGAAAGAAGTTCAGAACAAAATTCAATTTATGTTTAGCTACTTACAAAATTTCTTCAGAAATCTGCTATACTATGAT